>NC_140412.1:83860000-85110000 GCF_965140295.1 Lepidochelys olivacea
TGAAATTTGAAATTATGACAACCTGTGTTAAGGCCTAAAATTTACTATAATATATTGAAATAATTTAAATTAAATAAATAAGCAGTATGTTTGCTGCCAAAGTTTTAAAGCAAGTCAAACTATTAGAATGCATCTGATGAAGTGAGCTGTAGCTCATGAAAGCTTATGCTTAAATAAATTGGTTAGTCTCTGAGGTGTCACAAGTACTCCTTTTTTTTTTGCGAATACAGACTAACGCAGCTGCTACTCTGAAACCTGTATTAGATTGTTGGAAGTCAGTGGCTAAGCACCTAGAACCAGAGTTTGCTGAAGTACTTTTGACATCAGTAGCCTTTTTTGCAGGAAGACAGAGGATATTTTCTTCTTTTCAGTTTATTCAGCTTGTTCAGATCAATGACTAGTTCATTCAAAGTTAAGAAACAGATATGGAGTTGAAAACAAGCACTGCTGTATTTTTCTCTTCCAATCTGCAAATAAAAACTGATATGAGAGGATGAGATCGATTAGTTCTAAAATGTTGAAGGACATGGTGATTAGAAAAACGCTGATTAAATCACTAGTGATAAATAATACTACTTTTATTGAATAAATCAATTAGTTTTAAATGCAAAACTTGTTTTAATAAACTGTGTCTTACATGTCCAGCTCACTTGATTAATATTAAAAAAAATCAAAACATTTAAATATTGGTATTGTGCATTTTAATAGAATTCCAATTTCTAGTCAAATAGAGCTTGACACAAATCATGAGTAAAAATTAATCATCCTCTAATGAATAAGAAATGTTTCATTTACCATTTTCTATCATCATAAAACAGTAAAAATTATGAATGTATGTTAAGCTATATAATTGCTTAAATCAAATTGTGTAGGTATAGTGTATCCTGATTTAGCAAAAAGTTCCAAATTCAGTTACAAACTTGATACGTTTTAATGGTTGCCAACCATGGAGAATCAGCATTTTGGAAAATAACTAAAAAGTACAAATGCAAAACAAGATTAAAATGAATTATTTAAACCGTGGTTTCCAGTTTGCTTGATTTTAAATCATGATTTTAAATTGCTCTGATTTTAAATCAGTCCACCATGTCACTTGATGACAGAGAGGTTGCAGATACTGGTCTGGGTGTTACTGTGGACTGAACTGACAGTTATTATGATAGTGTTTTGTAATGTATTTAATTTTTAACACTGTTAAATAATGTGTTATATAGCTTTTAATTGAATTTATTGATTAAAATAATGCAATTTATGACTTAATATTTTTACTGTAAATTTGAGTTTGTGTTTTTTTCCCCATGACTTTTCAAATAATCTTACTGTTACAAACTACCAGCCCTAAATATAGTGTATAATGAAAGCTGAAATAGGTAGGGCCTACTAGATTTAGTTAAGGGCTTTTTTGCTGTGGGCTGATTGCTCAGATGCCTAAGAACAAGTGTTTTGTTTAACTTTTCATAGTTGAAGTTATACCTGAGCTAGCATAACCTTGTTATCGTGAACATATTGTGTACTCAATTGTTTTCAGAGAAGGTGTGGTGAAACTTTTATTGGAGAAAGGAGAAGCTGGAACTGGGCAAATAGAATACTCATCGCAGCAATTATAATTAATGTAATTTTGATTATTAAAAAAACTATTAGGCTCAGAAAAACTCCCATTTTTGAATTAGAGGTAAGAAAATGAAACTCACACGGTTGCACTTCCATTAAAACCTATTTCTCTAAGTAAAAATTACATATCACATGTAAGCATAAAAATATAGCCTGAAATAGAATCTAGGTGGAGATATATACAACAAAAAACAAAGGAATATAGGATTTTATTAGGTAAGATGACAGTGTTCTGTGTGCATAAATACCAAAACACAGTGGGGTGAGTCTGAGTGAGTGGTTGCCATAAAGAGACACAGTCAAGTCTTATTTGGTCCATATTGTTGGGGTTTTGTTGTTTTGTTTTTTTTTTTTTTAAAGCTTTTACATAACCTAAGACATACTGAAACGAATCTGATTTTTTTAATTTTTTTTAGTTCCAGTGGAAAACAGTTTAAAAATAAAACAAGAAATGCTCCTTTGCAGTGTTTGCAATCTAAAGGGTGTAGCATTGTTCTAAAACCCTAAAGTGAAGTTGACTATAAACAGAAGTGAACTTGCTGCTTTGCTTTTACAGTCCAAGTTGAAAGAAGTGCAAAAAATAAATTTTAAAAATAATCAATTATAATAACTTAGTGTTTTTTAACTACACTTTCTTGCTTTTATCATTTTTTAAAATTTCAACTCCAATTCTTTTGTATTTTGAACAAACAGGAAATAATATACCATAAGATAAAATGAGGAAAGATCACAGCATGAAAATGTATTTGCCAAAGGAGATTCAAATTAGCAATTAGATGAGGGCAGCCCAACCCATAGGTTGGGCATTCCACTCTCTACTCTGTTTGGTATGCTCCAGCCAAACTGGGAAGTGGAGCCAGTCAATGAAGTACTTATCATTAACTTCTTCTGCCTGATACACATGTATCTAACAGATCCTGGAGCACCCAGACACTGAAGAACAAGCCCCACAAAAGTGAGAGGGGTGATGTGTATTCATTTCTTTCCCATGATTGTGGGTGGGGAGAGAAGGGGACATGCCATTGGAGGAGGGGAAAAGTGGTGTTAATTCCTCTTCACAGAGGTACTTCCCCTCAGTTTCTATTAGGTCTATATGATTATCCAAGTTTACTGCACACTTAGAAGCCAAAGCTGATATCAAAAATGTAGCTCCAAACAATGCTTAGAGTACTATCTGTCCAGCATACACTTCTAGTGGTTATGGTGACACAAGCAAACCGTCCTGGGATCCCTCCAGTGTTCGTCTTCTTTATTGTTGACCTTGGCTAGTGGTGGGTGATAAATTTTTCATATACTCCTGCATCAATTTTTGTTTTTAATTTGTGTCTCTTCATATTGTTTTGTTAAGGCTAGCATGCATTAAGATATTTCCATTTTTTCCACCAACAAGATCCACAGATACGTTAGTCAATGGGCTTTCAGCCTGTGTATAGCTACATAGTCAGACCCAGACCTGTCAGCCACTGATAGGCAGTGTGTTTCTACAGTAGAGAGGAACAGGACTTTTAAATCCCCCTGTACGGCATAGTACCAAGAACATAGATACAGCAGCAAGTTTGGTTTTTGTTGTTGTTGTTTGTTTTTAATCTAAATGTTTTTGCTGTGCTGCAAGAAATCTTGTAAAGCTTGAAGCTATGGAAACACAATGAAAAACTGGTGGGCTCTTCAGTATCTGATTATGCCCTCTATCTCCCATGCTTACACTCACCCTGATTGCAGCATGGTGAACGCCTAGAATAAGGGGGAAACATGGATATGTGCCATCTGCTCCACACAGGAAAAGAAAAATACCCCTAAAAAGGCTGTAGTGCTCAGAAAAGCTAAATCCAGTTGTTGGCACAGGAATCTTTCATCTATATCTGTTTAAATCTTCTGATGCATATTCTTTTGGTCTAAGGGCCAAGAGAAGGAAGCATAAATCCAGATGGTGCAGGTACAGGAGCTCCTTATTGCCCCCTTGGGAGGAGGGACAACTTTTAGAGTCACAACAGGAACCACAGGAGGAGAAAAGCAGGAAAAACTCTTCCAGTTAGAATTCTTTAAGTACATGCTTAACAGGGCAGTTTATATCCAACTTTTGAGGAAATGTCTAAGACAAACGAGGAGGAGCCAGTTCAGAAGAGCAGTAATACTACCGAGAGGTATTATCATTCAGGATTCAGAATTGAACCATATGTTGTTCTCAACCCAGCCTCCATAGATGTGGTCAGAAAGAAATGGGAGTTCCTAGGAAAACCTGAGACTAAGCAAGATGACTAAGAAATGTGTGCAAGTTTAAATAAGATTTCATTTCCCTTCCTAATGTTGATGTGGCACTGGCATCCCTAGTTAAGGGTAATGCAGTACCTACAGATGGAGAGTTAAGTCTTAAAAATCCCACAGACGGGAGGATGGATACAGCACGCAGAAGAAGCTCTGAGTTCTCTCATAACTGAGAACTTTAATTGCATCCAAATGCTTTGCCTGAACAGTATTGGCACAGATAGATCTGTCTGAATCTATCATCTCAAATAAAGGAAGTGCCACGGTTTGTCTGTCTCTCCTGGAAAGATGTCCCTGGCATCAGGCTGTATTTATGAAAACTCTCTGGATGCCCACTAGTATTCAGCAAGAGTAATGGGCTACAATGTGGTTACCCATTGACATGTGTGATTCCGCAGTTGGAAGACATGTCCAAGCTAAGGTGACTTTAGCATTATCAGAATATTAAAAGGAAAATGAGTTGTAGAAGTGAGGGGTAAAGTGGTGACAGATTCCTGAGTCAAAGAAAAGTCGACCCTGTCTCCTGCAAAGCTCCACAGGAGGGAATATAAATCCTATTCCAAACCCAAGCAATCCTTTTCAGGCTTCCAGACAAGCAGGTTTGGCAGACAAAATAATTTCTGTTATTCCTGGAGAAAGTGGTTAGATCCAGAGATGGCATGTCCAGGTTTGACCCATCTCCCCACAATGCGCATGATAATCAAGGTGGGCCACCCCCAGCACAAATCCAGGCCTTCTCACCCCCCCCCCCCACCTCCATACACACACAAACTCACTTTCCTGCTGGCAATAGCTTATCCAAACTGACCACTCTCAAAGTTTAAATCCAAGTTAAACCAGAACATTCGGGGGGGGGGGTAGGAAAAAACAAGGGGAAATAGGCTACCTTGCATAATGACTTAGCCACTCCCAGTCTCTATTTAAGCCTAAATTAATAGTATCCAATTTGCAAATGAATTCCAATTCAGCAGTTTCTCACTGGAGTCTGGATTTGAGGTTTTTTTGTTTTAAGATAGCGACCTTCATGTCTGTGATTGCGTGACCAGAGAGATTGAAGTGTTCTCCGACTGGTTTATGAATGTTATAATTCTTGACATCTGATTTGTGTCCATTTATTCTTTTACGTAGAGACTGTCCAGTTTGACCAATGTAAATGGCAGAGGGGCATTGCTGGCACATGATGGCATATATCACATTGGTGGATGTGCAGGTGAACGAGCCTCTGATAGTGTGGCTGATGTTATTAGGCCCTGTGATGGTGTCCCCTGAATAGATATGTGGGCACAGTTGGCAACGGGCTTTGTTGCAAGGATAAGTTCCTGGGTTAGTGGTTCTGTTGTGTGGTATGTGGTTGTTGGTGAGTATTTGCTTCAGGTTGCGGGGCTGTCTGTAGGCAAGGACTGGCCTGTCTCCCAAGATTTGTGAGAGTGTTGGGTCATCCTTTAGGATAGGTTGTAGATCCTTAATAATGCGTTGGAGGGGTTTTAGTTGGGGGCTGAAGGTGACGGCTAGTGGCGTTCTGTTATTTTCTTTGTTAGGCCTGTCCTGTAGTAGGTAACTTCTGGGAACTCTTCTGGCTCTATCAATCTGTTTCTTTACTTCCGCAGGTGGGTATTGTAGTTGTAAGAAAGCTTGACAGAGATCTTGTAGGTGTTTGTCTCTGTCTGAGGGGTTGGAGCAAATGCGGTTGTATCGCAGAGCTTGGCTGTAGACGATGGATCGTGTGGTGTGGTCAGGGTGAAAGCTGGAGGCATGCAGGTAGGAATAGCGGTCAGTAGGTTTCCAGTATAGGGTGGTGTTTATGTGACCATTGTTTATTAGCACTGTAGTGTCCAGGAAGTGGATCTCTTGTGTGGACTGGACCAGGCTGAGGTTGATGGTGGGATGGAAATTGTTGAAATCATGGTGGAATTCCTCAAGGGCTTCTTTTCCATGGGTCCAGATGATGAAGATGTCATCAGTGTAGCGCAAGTAGAGTAGGGGCTTTAGGGGACGAGAGCTGAGGAAGGGTTGTTCTAAGTCAGCCATAAAAATGTTGGCATACTGTGGGGCCATGCGGGTATCCATAGCAGTGCCGCTGATCTGAAGGTATACATTGTCCCCAAATGTGAAATAGTTATGGGTAAGGACAAAGTCACAAAGTTCAGCCACCAGGTTAGCCGTGACATTATCGGGGATAGTGTTCTTGACGGCTTGTAGTCCATCTTTGTGTGGAATGTTGGTGTAGAGGGCTTCTACATCCATAGTGGCCAGGATGGTGTTTTCTGGAAGATCACCGATGGATTGAAGTTTCCTCAAGAAGTCAGTGGTGTCTCGAAGGTAGCTAGGAGTGCTGGTAGCGTAGGGCCTGAGGAGGGAGTCTACATAGCCAGACAATCCTGCTGTCAGGGTGCCAATGCCTGAGATGATGGGGCGCCCAGGATTTCCAGGTTTATGGATCTTGGGTAGTAGATAGAATATCCCAGGTCGGGGTTCCAGGGGTGTGTCTGTGCGGATTTGATCTTGTGCTTTTTCAGGAAGTTTCTTGAGCAAATGCTGTAGTTGCTTTTGGTAACTCTCAGTGGGATCATAGGGTAATGGCTTGTAGAAACTCGTGTTGGAGAGCTGCCGAGCAGCCTCTTGTTCATATTCCGACCTATTCATGATGACAACAGCACCTCCTTTGTCAGCCTTTTGCTGGTTTAACTTGGATTTAAACTTTGAGAGTGGTCAGTTTGGATAAGCTATTGCCAGCAGGAAAGTGAGTTTGTGTGTGTATGGAGGTGGGGGGGGGGGTGAGAAGGCCTGGATTTGTGCTGGGGGTGGCCCACCTTGATTATCATGTGCATTGTGGGGAGAGTGGTCACTTTGGATGAGCTATTGCCAGCGGGATAGTGAGTTTGTGTGTGTGGTTTTTGCGAGGGGGGTGGGGGGGTGAGAGAACCTGGATTTGTGCAGGAAATGGCCCAACTTGATTGTCATGCACATTGTGTGGAGAGTTGTCACTTTGGATGGGCTATCACCAGCAGGAGAGTGAATTTGTGTGGGTGGGTGGAGGGCGAGAAAACCTGGATTTGTGCTGGAAATGGCCCAACTTGATGATCACTTTAGATAAGCTATTACCAGCAGGACAGTGGGGTGGGAGGAGGTATTGTTTCATATTCTCTGTGTGTATATAAAGTCTGCTGCAGTTTCCATGGTATGCATCCGATGAAGTGAGCTGTAGCTCACGAAAGCTCATGCTCAAATAAATTGGTTAGTCTCTAAGGTGCCACAAGTACTCCTTTTCTTTTTGCGAATACAGACTAACACGGCTGTTACTCTGAAACCTGTCATGTCTCACTGCCACATGAAAATGGGATAGACCATTGCAATGGTGATCATCTCCTTCAGTTTGTAGATTGTTGGCCTTGAATTGCTTCCAGCAAGTGGTTTCTGAAAATTATCCAGAGAGGATCTATCAAGTTTTGTTCCTTCAAAATGGTTCACAAACTTAGTCTGCAGTAGGAATTCAGAGTTTATCGTTCAGTGCATATAAGCTCATTAACAAATTTCAGACAACAAGGGAGATATCCATGCCTATGGAAGCTGTCTCAGCTGGCAGGCTTTCAGGTGTAGCTGGCCAAGCTCTCTCCTGTCAGTGACAGACAGCCTTTGTAGCTGCATGCAGGCTAAGAGCCCACTGATTAATTGGTCTGTGGACTTCGTAAATCAAAAAGAGGAAATTTTCCGTAAGATACATTTTCCTATTACAAGCAGCAGATTCTGTATGACTTATGATGTTACTGTAACATGATATTGTCTTAGGGAGTTGTTTAAGAATTTAATGTGTGCGTATAATGGCTGTCTTTCAGACATTTAAGTTGCAATTTGCAAATGCCCACAAAGCCCACCTAGTCATTTTATAATATTTGGATCTAAATTGCTGGTAACAATGCATTTTCATTCTCTCTGTTGAGATACCAAGTGGTACTTCAATACACTATAGAATAAATTATTACAAAATTTTTGCCTTTCAAAATAAGTACGTGGTCTTTTTTTTTTTTTTTTAAAACTAGTCAACAGTCACAACCCACCCCAAACTTTATTTTGTTTCACATCTTCTTTAAAAACAAAATAAATATCTATTATAGTAACTTAAAGAAAAAAAGCATTTGATGTTATTCATATGCCAGTTTTAGCCTTATGTTAATTAAAGTGACTAAAATATGAACTTGTGAAAAACAATATCTGAGTGTATAGTATTAAACAGCTGTTTGATGACAGAATAAAAATTTCACTTTTTTTTTTAAAACTTTTCTGTCCTTTGATCCTTCAGAAATGAGTGACATTTACATGGTCACAGGCCAGGTTTATGTCTGAAACCATTTGAGGCAAACTTTCACGTCATGTCTTGCTTTTATCTGCATTAGTGTGAAGACTTTTCCTACAGTGTTGATAGTCTCTTGTAATGGGATTGTGAGGCAACCAATTATTGACAAACAGAAAAAATTTGCCATGGTGATTGTTACATTTCAACCCTATCCAGTCCTACTGATCCTCTAGCTTTAGACTAAGTCAACCTTGCTTGAATAGTCAAAGAACTTAAATTAGATCTTATTCAGTTTACTAAAGATTCTAACCATTTTACAGAATCTGAATCACACTTGTAACTCTTTATTTCTGTAGCATAGTTTATTAAAATCTGTGTGTTATATATAGTGCTCTGTAAACCATGGGTTTACATTAGAAAGCAAGAGAAAAGAATATTCAAACCAAGGTATGGAGTTTTATGAAAACTCCTTGTTACTGGAAGTCAGTTGCATTCCTGCTGCTTTATTTTAAATTGGTCCTTTTTAATATGAAAATTAATTTCTGCATGCATCTTTTGGTTTTTAAACATGCTCTGTATGTAGGGTAACCAAGTCATTTTTAGTAGCATGCCAAATAATTATTTAAAAAGAATCTTGATTACTGGAATATCAGTTCCTCCCCTCGCAGTTCTTTCAAAACTTTCCTTTTTGGTCTAAAATTGTATTTTGGAAATAAAACAGAATTATTGCTGTGAATGTTTTATTAGAAATGGGGCTGTTTTAAAAGCTGTTCTGTGCTTGTACCAAAACATGAAGCTTTTCCATGTAGTCTCATGCCAGTGCTGACCCATATGGATTAAAATAGCCTGTTTTTAATCTATGACCAAATTTGGAATTAGAATATCTGCCCACTGGGAGTTTGTAAATTTTTGTAGTTTAAAGAATGATAGGTTTATATAAATAATTGCAATGATTCTCACTGCATGTTTTAAATTAAAATCCACTTTTTCAACTACAGAAAAGTAATAAAAGTACCTGCAGTTTGTTTTCTAAGGAGCTTGTTTAAGTGTGTTTTATACGTGTGGTATGGTAGTTTCTCAATCTTTTACATACATGCCCTTTTAATGATGATCTTTTTATATTGTTCTGTATACAAGCAGGTCACCTTAGATGCAGAATTTCCGCATTCCAGTAGCTGTTTCCGATATTTGTTTTGAATGAGAGCTTTCACCATTTAAACTGTTTCTTTCTTAGTTTGATCGTGCAATGAAGTTGAACTGTGACATTTTTCTGTTATCATGGTAATGAAAGTGAGGTCATGGGTTCAGAATACAGATTTCCATAAGAATATGAGCAAGACCTTGTCTTAAACGTATATTTTAATAAGCATCAGATGTTGTAAAAACAGTTATCAGTAAATGAAATGTAAATTGATTTTTGTGTTAAATCCAATACACTTGAAATATTTTCTTAATATGAAAGTTCCTTTCTAATAATGTTTTTAATGTTACTCCTGGGTGAATTCTGCACACAATCTTTTTAAATTCTGTAAAATTCTGCATGTTTTGTCAAAATAACATAATCACGCCAGTTTCAATTATTTTGGTAATTTATTTCAAAATACCTTTCGGTAACAATACAGACAACAGAAAAGATTGAGGAAATATATTTTGAAAAACAGATTCCTTACTAGGCATATTAATGTAGAACTTTGTGTAATAGTTCATTTGAACTACAATACAGAAATGGTGTAATTGTAGCATGACCTTTCTTGCGGCTTCCTTTTGCCTCCCCATCAGAATAAATTATTCTGCAGGGGTGGGGAAGGGAATAATCTGCAGGGAACATTAATTCTGTGCTTGTAGTGTTCCCCAAGGTGTGTAATGTGTAGCTCTGTAATAACCAATATAGAAAGACAGTGAAGGCTTTATTAATGAATTACTGTACTGTTTTAATGATTTATATTTTTCTCTTTATACAGATAAAGACACAACTAATAAAATCAGAGATTTGCGCATGAAAGCTGAAGATTATGAAGTAGTGAAGGTGATTGGCAGAGGTGCATTTGGGGAAGTTCAGCTGGTAGGTTATATTTCAGTGTGTAAATAGAGTTGGATTTTGTTTTACGCTACTCAGCGCTACTTACCTTTGTATTTTTAATAAGATTTTTTTAAAAATTAAGCTAATCTTCTAATATAGGGACCGTAAACCTAGTGAGAATTTTATTCTTGGAAAGAAAGTTTTCTAGGATCTTAACTTTTAATACTCACATCCACAGACATCTGAGTTGAATGTGCATTTTCACTATACTCATCCTGGCCACTGCAACTCTAGGAATTTGTGAGGCAGCTCTTCAGCTGGCTCTGACAATTTACATCACCCAAGGAACTGCCTCCAAAACCTGAACGCAGATTTTACACATATAGCATTTTTTGTGTGTAGTGAGTTAACAACCAGGCCTGCTCATATTGAATCACTGAGTTGGGTAGCTGATGGAAGAGATGTAAAATAAGGCAAATGTGCTCTTCAAAATATTTATGTTCTTTTTACATTATTTAGCAAAAATATTTACACTTTTATTAAAAACAAATAAATGTAAATTACAGAGCAATTATTGTAATGTACATGGACTTTTATTTTTAATATTCTTAGCAAGTGTTCTATTCTGATAGTTGTATTGTAGTTAAAAAATGCAATATTATACCATGTAGATCAATAGAATAATTATTTTTACGAAAGAACCGTGAAGAATTGGATAAAATTGGTGAACTAAGGTAAAATGCTCAAAGCAGAAAAAATATTGAATTAAATATCTTAATAGATCATCAATATGAAAAGTTAATCTATTTTTCTGTATCTTAATTTTATCTTCAAAGGTAAGGCATAAATCTTCAAGGAAGGTGTATGCTATGAAACTGCTGAGCAAGTTTGAGATGATAAAAAGATCAGATTCTGCATTCTTTTGGGAAGAAAGGGACATTATGGCTTTTGCTAATAGCCCCTGGGTTGTTCAGGTATAGTTATACCACTGTTAATATTTTTGATTATGGCAGCGTGATTTTGTTCTATCACTGGATGAATCACATTGTAACTGAAGAATTATATAAATGTTCATTTGTAGCTTTGTTTCCTAAGCAACTTACAAAACTTCCTTTTTCAGCTAAGTTGAAATGTTTTGTTAGGAAAAGCCATTGAAAATTTAAAAACTGCAAAAAACAAAATTGTAGTTGCTGTAATTCTTTTTAAAGTTATATTAAGTAGTTATGTTCTGAATTAATATATGGTAAAATAATGTTGTTAAAATTGTTGTGCCTGCTGGACAAGAATTCTTTGTGTCACCCCAGTGTATGTGACAATTATTCACGTAAAAAGCATATTTTAAAAAACAAGTAGTTGCACAAATATATATCTGTTTTCTTGTGTCTTTGGTAAATGAGGTTAAATGCAAAATTTGAAATGAGATAAGAGAAGCCATAATTGAGCAATGTGGTATTGTAGATTTGTGATGATAAATGCAGTTTAGCCTATATAATTTACAGTATGAACTTTTTTTTCCAAGCCTCAGTTTCTTCTTTGAAATATAAGGACTGGGTCTTGCAAAGACTTGCACATATGCTAACTTGCTCAGTGGTACTACTCTTAATTTTAAGAATGGTGCCTACATCTTTGTTGTTTGATGGTTTAAATGACCTAACTTTCAAGCTCATGGAAGCCTTATTTACACTGATTTGGGAAAAAATCGTGTTAGTATTTTTCTAGAGAATGATTATCTGGAAAGATGTTTGCATTGTTTGCAAACAATGTGTAAATTCAAGAGCCGTTAATTTACTGGTACTGTTTATTTTGAGCAGGCCTATGCCAACCGATAAACATGGATTTGTACTTTTTTAAAAAAAAAATAGGAACTCACTTTTCAAACTGTATGATTTGATAGAAGAATGATAAATTTGCAATAGTAAATCAAATATAGTAACTAGGGCTATAAGAACGCTGCAAAAAATTTTAATAGTTTTCATTCATAGCTTGTGCATTTTGGTAGGCAGATCCACTCTCCTGGATTGCTTGATGCATTTGTTAGAAGATGACCAGTTTGCAGTTCTGTACAATACTTTATTTTCGTAAGATCCTAAATAAAACAGCTATCTAAAGAAAATATGCAGGCACTTCAGAAAAAATGCAGGCAGATATCTTTGATAAAATATTTCCTTTTTAATGTATTTGTAAACTAATCAGCTGTCTCATTTAATTGATGGAAGCTTGTTGCTCAGTTATATAGGTGTATGTAGTCTGACGGTGATCTCAGTGTTCATTGAGCCAGAGACTCTATCACAATCAGTCTCCTTTAAACTACGCTTTGGCAGTGTAAAGAGGCAGAAGACAGCAGTAATAGTGCCTCCTCTTCATAAGGGGAATTCTGGTTGACAAAAGCTGTTGGAATGGCTCTAGTAATTCTACTAATCTTTAAGTGTTAAAACATTTGCAGTGAAATTAATTTGATCAATGCAATATGCAAAATTTTCAAGCTTTTATATTAAGATGTACTGAATATTCAGTTACTTACTTTTGTTTGTTTTTATAGTTATTTTATGCATTCCAAGATGACCGTTACCTTTACATGGTGATGGAATATATGCCTGGTGGGGACCTTGTGAATTTAATGAGCAACTATGATGTTCCTGAGAAATGGGCAAGATTTTATACTGCAGAAGTTGTTCTTGCGTTGGATGCAATTCACTCAATGGGCTTTATTCACAGGTGCATATATAATTACTATAGTTAAACTAGATCTATATTAATCTTTACTTTGTCAGAATGTCTTTATAAGCATTACTTAATCTGTTTTTAAATTGTTGCTGGTATTATTACTTCATGGTTATTCCACTAGACACCTTAAACATTTCTTAGTGTGAGAAAATGTGAATCTGAGGTGATAATCTTCAAGATAAGATATTTTCAGCAAATTGACAGTACTTGAGCATTCTGTTCTCTGCCTGAGCTTGGATTTCTAGGATTTGCCCACTTTACAGGTGGAAAAAACAAAACCAAGATGGATCTAATAAACTATCCCAAGCATTTAGTTTGGTTTCTTTCCTGAGTAGAGAAAGCACATGGTTTAATAACTGGATAATAATAGTATTTGGTAGTGTCCACTACTAGGTACTATTATTTATTAGATGTGTTGTTGTTGTGCCTAGAGATCAGAGCCCCATGGAGCTAAGCACGGTACAAACACCTAATAAGAGATAGTCCCTGCGACAATTTTTTTACAGTTTAAAGGAACAAGAAGACAAAGGGTAAGAGAGGAAACAGTCACAGACAGGTAGAGTGATTTACTACAGGTTGCACAGCAGGTCTCTGACAGGAATAGAACTTGGACTGGGACTCAGAAGACTCAATGCCCTAATCCACTGGACCACGCTGCAATATTTGTATTAGAATATACCTCTAATGACATCTAATCAGTCTTGTTTTCTAATCAATCCTCACATTATGATCGGATTGAATGAATCTCAGGATTGGGTGCAGTCTTTCCATATTTGTTCTACTTGATGGGTGATCCACTCCAATAGATTTAATTTAGTTTTGTCTCCAAAGAGAGATGTGAGAAGAGGGTGCAAATATGAGAGCGATACAGAGAGAATATAGATAGATTGGTAAATAAAGTAGCTCTTTCAGCCTCTTACTAATGAGGTAACATTGAAAGAGCAAGTCATGGAAAGGAAGAATACTACCTGCAACTATAGTAATTATTTTTAAACTCCCTAGACATGTATTTCTGCCTATGTTTGTTCGTTGTGTCATGGGAACAAAAAATTAACATATACCATACTTTCGTTCGTAGTCCTCCTCTCTGATTTTTATCCATCCCTTCTTATTTGGAATAGCAGTGTGGCTAGATATAACACAACAATTTTAATTGCTTTTCTTTTCTTTTCTTTTTTTCTTGAAGAGAACTCAATCGTCATTGGTTGATACAGAAATAAAAAATGGCTACATAGTCAATGAGAGGCTTGTCTTAGTAAATTACATATAACTAAAGTCCTGCAAATCTGCAGATATCCATTTTATATTGGTGGATACAAATTTTGTATCCACTCGGGGCTCTACATATATATCCATATTTCTCATTTTTGTTATGATTCAAAACAGCAGAATGTTATAGTTCTAATTTACTAGACTATTAATCAAAATATAGAGTTGAAATAAAACCTCAAAACCACTAAACAAAGGAAGATTAGAATATTAGCTTTAGTTGAAAAGAAAGCTATCTTAAATACAAATTTGCTGCTGTATAATAAAAACAGCATAAGTTAATCAAATTATTTTGCATTAAATATGTATAGTGCATTTCATTGTGAAGGATCCCAAAATACTTTGTATACTGTATACATTTAAGAATCACTTAAGCACATCTAAAATATAATCACATCGGGGGTAGATTATAATAGCTATTCCGTGGTTAGCATTTGTGTAAAGTTTTTGGTTTTTTATTTTATTAATTGGGAACTGAAAAATAATTGCTTCACTTGAAAATATAGGGGTAATTTTAGGTTGGGGTAATGTAAATATCCAAATTGCAATTTGGCCAGGAGGTTAGGATTAATACTTATGCTTGTCCATATATATTCTGTTAGTGGTGTGCATGTTCGCCCTGCACTTCAGTTTAAAATCTTTGGGCCAGCAGTGCCTGTTGGAGGCCACACCTGTGTCATGAGTGTCTCATGCCTCCAACTGAAGATGTAAAGGCTGGGGCATCCCCTGCTCTCCCTTGGTTCCTTCTCACCACCTGTGGTTGCAAGTTGGAATGTGCTGCGTCCAACTTCTTTACGCACAGAATGGCATATTCTTTGTTATGTAAATAATTGTACTGACCTTCTCCACTGGATAAATCACTTTCTCATTAGGAAGGGATATGAGGAACTTGAGTTTGAAGAGTAATACCCAGGTTCTTGAATTGAACCTACATCTACAGAGTTATAGTTCACTGCCTTAATGAGAAGACAATACTTACTGATACTTGAAATTTGGGGGTAATTTGACTGAGAGTTTGAAAAATTGGAGGGGGCAAAAGGAACACTTGCATTTTTTTGAAGTGTCTTCTTGCCATCTTAAGAGTCTTAGTCTCTTCTTGTCATGTCACATCAGAAAAATAGTTGTCTTGTTTTGGTAAGTATAACTAATTTGTCAAATTAAGTATAATGTAATATTTTTCAGAGATGTGAAGCCTGATAATATGCTGCTGGATAAAGCTGGTCATTTAAAACTAGCAGATTTTGGTACTTGTATGAAGATGAATAAGGTTGGTATATTTAAACCTTGAATCTAGCACTGCTATTTGAGGAGCGCATCCTGTGAATATTGTTCTTTGGGTTTCCATCTGCTATTGGTTGATTGACTTTCTCTGGTGCTTAGCACTGTTGTGTTTGAGAACCTCACATCTGTTAACAAATTTAGCCTCACAGCATCCCTATGAATTAGGGAGAAATTATTATCAGTTTTACAGATGGGATATTGAAGCATTAAGAGATTAAGTGCCTTTCAGTCACATAGGAATTCTGTGGCAGAGACATAAAAGGAGCCTAAATGTCCTGGTACTTGCCTTAGTCATAAGAAAATCTTTCCATATCAGAGTGTATATTAGTTTCCACAGTGTGTACAGTGGAAAATTAATTGTTGAATTGTGCACCATAGTTTCAGTACCAAGAGAGCAAATAACATTTGTATCCTCTATTTTTACTGTTGGTTAAAAGGAGACTACTAAAAGTCCTGACACCTCTTAGTCTGAGACTGCAGTCCATGTCTCTGTTATCAACAGGGAGAGTACATAAACTCTTCCCCCTCCGCCCCCCCGAACTTGGGAAAAAGAGGACTGTTTTTTCCAATGTGAGTGAGTCTGAAATTCCTTTGTTGTACTTTCTTGTTTTTTCTTTTTCCTCCTACCTCTGTTCCTCTCGTTGACCTAGACTGCAGAGCGAGCTTCTTGTTTCATCTGCTTGAGGGGACTTAAGCTATTTAGCAGTGGTAAATAGGGGGAAACTAAAAGCAAGAATTTAAGAGATTTCTTATTGATCATTTTTAAAAAGTTACATGTGATTGCCATTTAGCAGCCTCATCACAATTGAAAAGTAAAGGTTGATTCTGCTGCAACCTTTTCAGTGTAGAATCAGGTTATTGAAGGACTTGTTGACAGCAAACCAGTGCAATGAGAAACATGAAAAGGAGCTCTTTTTAATTTGATGGAAGCATTTATGTCTGCTAATGTGCTACTCAAAGCTCTGAAGAATCAAATCCATATTGTTCCTTAGAAAAATCCGAGGTCATGGCAGTGTCTCAGTGGTTGCATACTGACTATCTCCTTCATGTCTTTGGTTATCATATTACTGAAGTAAAAAAAGAAATGAGCTGAAGCAATTTCTGTGTCAATTGTCTGTGATGAAACAATCAGTATCCAAAGTTACTGTGCCCTTTATGTGCTTATTTGCCATAACTTCACTCAGCAAAAATGTTTGAGCAACCAGGTGAAAGAAATCTCAGAATTATTCTATTGCAATATGTCCTCATGAGGCCATAAAATAATAAATGATTTCCAAAGCAAGTTTGCAAACGCTATAAAAATTTTTTTGCTGTTCTCTACACAGTGTTATTGGTTTCTGTCAGACAGTACCGCATACATCAACATATACTAGGGGAAAACCCTTGAAATGGGTGATCCTTGATAGATCACATGTAACTGATAAGCACATCTGTTAAATCTTTTCAGGAACACTTGAATGAAGAACTTTGTCTAGCTGCTTTATAATAAATAAATAAAAGGCACTAAGAGCTCCTTCAAATAAGGCCAGACTTGGGCAGTATGTGCAGGCAGTTCCTCATAATTGCCTCAAATGGCTTTAGTGGAATATCCTAGGCATGAATTTGGCCCTGTATGTTAAGCTTAATTATATCTTAACTATGGCACAGTTAGGTAATGATGAATTTTGATGAAGAAAATTATGATGATGTTAACCTTGTTTTTATTTTTGAGCGGCAAAGTACCAAAAAAAAAAAAGACATCTATCCCCAATAAATAGACTTTAGCATATATTGGTGTTGCAGAGGCAATTCAGTGTCTGGAATACACTTAATTTCACTCAAAAAAAATTGCAAGTACAATACTGGTTTTAAATTGGATATATTAAGCAAAAATTAGTTGTAAGCAACAGTTTTCATTATGTAATTACATCTGCAGATCCCCTCTCTATGAATAGCGTGCCCTGTCCTATGGAGCCTAGAATCATTTCAGAACTGTATGACCAATAGAGAAGAGCAAGTGGGTGCTGACCATGAATCCAGTATTCCAAATCACAACCAAGAGACTGCCCTTAATTTGTCCGTTCTTTCTCCACTGGCACAAGCAGCCATGGGACATTCCTTTCAGCCCTTGTCCCTTATGCAGTTTGTCTACTTAGGATTTCAAGTTTTAATATTTAATTTTTTGTGGTTCTGTGGATTTTTTTCAGAGCAGTTTAATAGTTATTTAATAGTATTAAAATGTATCTTCGGCAGATCTGGAGTTATGTGCTGCATTTAAAAGATATTTTTAGAATGATAAAATGCCCACCTCAGACCAACATTTTCAGAAATTTCCATTGTTTAGGAAAGGAGTATTCATCTAGATGATAAATATTCCCTTAAAATGTTGTGCAATTCCCATTCTAAATATTTGAGCCTTACTGTTTTGTTTTCTTTGTAGGAAGGTATGGTACGATGTGATACAGCTGTTGGAACACCGGATTATATTTCTCCTGAAGTATTAAAATCCCAAGGGGGTGATGGTTACTATGGACGAGAATGTGACTGGTGGTCAGTTGGAGTCTTTTTGTATGAAATGCTTGTTGGTGAGTAACAAGGTCATCAATGTTTTATGAGTAAAATTAACTGCACTTGCTTCTTGACTTCATGTTAAAATCACATTATGATGTTTCTCATGTACTTTAATTCAGAATTATCCTGCTTTACTGGTTGCCAGTAATTGTAGTATTTACAAAATATGTTTGTGTTGTACAGAGGCATCAGCAATATTATATCAGTGGGCTTTTGTGGGTTAGTGTTGTTAATTTTGTTATTACGTTAAAGGAACTATTGGTAGAATTCTTTGCTTCTGATGCAGTTTTATTCCCCTCACTAGATACTGCTAAACCATCCCTTCCAGATATAATTTATCAAAAGTGTTTCTTTTCTTTCTTTTTTTTCCACTTGTGGAAAGTACCAAAGTGCATCAAGTATCAGGTATTTTCAAAGATGTTTCGCAAGGAAGCCTAGTTCGAATGATCCTATAAGATCTCAATTCACCTTGCCTCCCATTTCAGATGAAACAAGTTGAATTATTTGCTGTATTAATACATTGGTATATTATTCAGAAACAGAATATAAAAATTCAGCATATGGCACTGAATAGAAGTTGGCCCAGTGTTGCTGACTCTGTTTTTGGTTATGGTTATGAGACCATTTTTTTTAAAATGGGCAAACAAATTAATAAATTCACTTTCTCTTTGCAAGCATATACATCACAGGCTAAGGAAAAAAATTGAGGGCTCCTTGTTAAAATATTGTCAGCACTTCAGTGGTGGACACTCTAGAAACATTTAAGACTTCTCCCCTGGAGTCTGATTGAACATTAAGCACCCTAACAATCCTGTTTTGATTTGGATAAAATGAATCGGCACAAAATGTCTTTTTCACTAAATGGGATGCCGATATTAATAGGACTTACATTATTGTGGTTAATGATGCACCCAACTCAACATCTGAGCATATATATGTACCTATAATTATATATCCGTCATTTTGCCTGTAATAGATTGCAGCAGTAGCCACCCATCAAAACTACTACTTAATCAAGCAAATAATTGAGCAATTAAATTAACTTTAAGTCATGGCAGGGTCAACTAACAGTCACTGGTGGACTGAGAGAAAGAAGGAATTCCATAATCAAGGTTCCAACAGCAAGAATTGACCATATTTGAAAATTCTTTAGAGCAGTTAATAAACTCTGGTATGTGAGCTTGTTGTCCGTGGTACCTGAACAACAACAAAATTTTGTTTCAGTGCACAGTTGCAACATGCACAGCAGGGTGTCAGAAAACATCCTAGAAGCAAACTGTACTCTCCTGGCTGCTTTCAGCCATAAAGATGAATAACATTCACTCACCATGCAAGCATAGTAGTTCTGTTTAGTGGTGTGTTGTGCGCTGTGGCTATGCAGATAGGTGTCGTACTCTAATCTGGTGCATAGTTGACTGGCTTTGTGTTAAGACTAACCTCCTGCTTGTATTGGGCCTCGTAGGTTAAGCTACTAAGGTAAACTTGTGAAGTTCCATATCAGTCCACTAGAGACCCTCTTATCTAAAAAGATGGTTGCATACATGGCTGGTTCAGAGTGGCTGCAAAACCTGCAGCCACAGGGAGCCCTGAGACCAAAAGACTGTCATGCAGGAATTTTGCTGTAGAGCAGGATCTCCCACTGTACTCCCTGCCCTTCAGACCCGGCAGCCTAACCCTTGCAAGGCTGCGAGGCAGGAGGCAGATGGAAAATTCCCTCATCTCTATGCAGGGAAGTTGGGAGGCAGGGGTGGTTGGTTGGGTCTGGTGGATAAAAGCCTGGCTATATAGAACTAAGGTGATTTGCCTGGTTCTTCAAATTGGAGCCTCCTCCCACCAGGGGGAACTACTGTGCAAATTTGTTCAGCACTGCAGGTATCCAGAGGCACTGCTGGGGAGTGGGTTGGGGCCATGCTGCTGAGGAGCAGAGACCTCCTGGAGCTGAAGCTGCATGATGCCCAAATAAAGCTCCCATTGTTCTTTGAGTGCTTGCTCATGTCCGTTCCACGCTAGGTGTGCGTGTGCCGCATGCACAGTTGCTGGAGATTTTTTCCCCTTAGTGGTATCTGTAGGACCAGCCCTAGTGCCCCCTGTAGCAACATACACGTGCTGGTATAAGGGGCTCTGCCGGATCTGCACCCTCTCAGTTCCTTCTTACATGCAGGATGGCTGCTTGGAATTACCTCCTTGCTCTTGCAAGGCTTTCCCAGTGGTTTGGACTCTGTAGTCTGTTCCACATAGTTTTTGCAGTTAGTGTTTTTAGTTATCAGTTAATATTAGTGTATGTAGTGTAAATAGCAGTCCCAGTTGTCAAGCGACGTTGGCCCAGGGACTGGACATGGCCTGGTCCTCAGGCTTCAAGTCATGTACCTCCTGCGGCAAGCCCATGCCAATGAGTAATCTGCATTTGAGATGTCTAAAGTGCCTTGGGGAAGCTCACATTAAGGAGATCTGCAGGGGCTTCAGACTGCATTCAGAAAGACAGGGATATTTGGTCTGAAGGCTTTGCTCATGGAGGCAGCCCTCAGACTGTCCTCGGAGTTGTGCCGCTCCAAATCGGGGCCAAGCACTTCAGCCTCCAGGTGAAGTGCTCCACTGGCACTGTGCTCTTCCTGGCACCATTCTCCATTGCTGGTGTTGAGGAAGAAGCATAAGAAACAGCTTGCTGAGAGAGGGCACTCTCTGGTGCCAAAGAGGGCCAAGCAGGGAGCAGCTGATGCAGTGAGACCCATGCCAGGCCACACGTCTTCCCCAGAGCCATGGTTGGCTCTGGTGACTCTGCCTAGGGCACCGAGCCCAGTCTGGGACCCATCTCCAACTCCTGAGATTGGTCATGGCACCTCGTGCCTGTGAACCCCCTTGACTCTGGAGGCATTCCTGGCTGCAAAGGATTTGATGTTTCTCCCTGTACCGCCCACCCCCCAAAGCCACTTGCCAGCCAGGGCTACCAGGGATAGAGGGTTCAGGGGGTGGTGCGATAGCAACCACCGTGGCACCTCCCAGAGGAAAGTCCTCCATGGCCCTGCCACAGCGGTCCCCACCCCGGTGCCGGTTACCGATTTCCCGGCACCACCTGGTCTCCAAGGGAAGAGTCCTCTTTGGAATCCGAGGGGGAATCCTTCACCCTGCCGAAAAAGTACCGGTACCCGACTTATGTACTGGACTTCGGTACAGGCACCGCAGCTGGTGCTTGGCCACGGGGCCATTGGCCAGTGCACTGGCAATATTGGAACCTGTAGTCGTACTTGGTGGTGTCCAAGAGATGAGCCACTGTTTCATCCTGACCGGCACCGGACCCCAACTCCGGTACTTCAGTGACCTCAGCACTGAGGTCACTGAAGTAGCCCATATGGAGGTGGTGCAGGTGGAAGAGGAAGGACCAGCCCCTCCTACTGTGCTAGCCTTTTCCTCCTCATCTCCTGATGAGGCAGTTGTAGGTCCTAGTTACCGGTTTCTGCCAGATGACTACAGGGCCCATCAAGAGCCCCTAAAACAGGTCGTCACAAACTTGGGGCTGGAAGCTGAGGAGCTAAAGGAGTCCACGCATAGCCTGATTTATATCCTGGCTGCAGGGGATCCCTCCAGAATGGCCCTGCCAGTCAATGAAGTGCTGTTGGGGCTGGTAAGGGTGCTATGGCAGACCCCTTAGTCTCAGCCCCCTGCCTCTAAAAGGGCAGAGACCAAGTACTGTGTACTGGCTAGTGGGTTTGAATACATGTACTCACATTTCCTCCCTCCCCCTGGTGGTGTCAGTCTCAAATGAGTGGGACCCCAAAGAATAAAGAAGCTAAGAGGCTGGATCTGTTCAGTGAAAGGTTTCTCTGGAGGAGTCTCTGCACCTTGCAGTCTTTAAATCATGATTTGAGGACTTCAATAGCTCAGACATAAGTTAGGGTTTTTTACAGGAGTTGGTGGGTGAGATTCCGTGGCCTGCGTTGTGCAGGAGGTCAGACTAGACGAGCATAATGGTCCCTTCTGACCTTAAAGTCTGTGATTCCGTGGGCAACCTTTAGTTTTGCATCTCTAACTAGCAGGCGCTGCTGGGGAGGTATGATTTTAACTTGTGGGACTCAGTGCTCAAGTTTAGGGACTCTGTGCTGCTGGAGTCAAGGCAGGAGTTCATGGTCATCCTGGAGGAAGACAAGATGGAGGCTAGGGCCTTCCGCTAGGTAGTTCTGGATGCTGCTGACTCAGCGGCCAGAACTATGGAATCAGCGATCACCATGAGGCGCTGTTCATGGCTCCAATCATCAGGCCTCTCGCATGAGGTGCAGCAGTCTGCTTAGGGTACCTCCCTCTTTGAGGGTACCTCTCTGTTCTCCAAACAGATGGACTCCAAGCTTCATGACCTCACAGACTCAAGGGCCATGCTTTGCTCCTGAGGCCTCCAGGAAGCATTTCAGGCCTCAACAGCCTCAACGGGTTTTCGGGGCACACAGGTGGGAACCCTAGAAAAGGAAAGGGAAGGGTTAAAAGCATAGTCAGTCCCTGCCTTCTGCCTCAGCTTCCCAGTCAGGCTCAAGTAGGTACCCGGTGGGACCAGGCAGGCCTTTTGAAGGCACGCCTGAGGATGACATACCAGACTCGATTCAGGATCCATCCCCCATTTTGTTTTTGGACTGCCTATCGCGCTTTTGCCCTGTGTGGTCCTATGTAACATTGGACTGTTGGGTGCCCAGTACTGCAACAGTTTGTTACATCCTGCAGTTTTCATCCACCCCTCCATCCTACCCCTCCAATCCTGTCCCTCTTCAGGGACCCTTCTCACAAGCAGCATCTCATCTAGGAGATACAAGCTCTCTTATGTCTAGGGAATATAGAGGAAGTTCCTTGAGGCTTGAGCAGGAAGGGGTTTTACTCCTGATTTTTCCTAATCCCGAAAGCCAAAGGGGGCCTACTGCCCATCCTGGACCTGTATTGTCTCAACAAAATATCTCAAGAAATTGAAGTTTGGCATGGTCTCCCTGGCCTCCATCATTCCCTCCTTGAATCCAGGAGCTGGTACGTCACCCTCAATTTAAAGGACACTTATTTCCACATCTCCATGTTCCATGGACGGAAGATTCTTTAGGTTTATGCTGGGCCAATGCCACTACCAATTCAATGTTCTTCCATTCAGTCTGTCAGCTGCCCCACGGGTTTTTGCGAAATGTATGGCGGTGGTTGCAGCCTATCTCAGATGTTGAAGTGTACAAGTCTACTCGTTCCTCGATGATTGGCTGATCAAAGGCCGCTTGTGGGTTCTGGTTCAGCACAGCATTGGCATAGTACGGGCCACCGTTTGAGCACTGGGTCTGTTAATAAACACGCACAAATCAACATTGGTCTTGGTGTTGAGAATAGAGAGTATTGGGGCAGTGCTCAACTCCACCCAGGCCAAGGCCTACCTATTGAAGGCCAAGTTCCGAACTATGTCGGATCTAATTGCCTGGGTTACAGTTCACCCACTTACAACCACTCTGGTGTGCCTCAAGCTATTAGGTCATATGGCAGCGTGTACCTAAGTGGTGCAGTATTTGTGGCTATGTCTCAGACCCCTATAGACGTGGCTCATGTCAGTCTACTCAATGGACAGATACTGCTTGGACTTGGTTTTCAGAATTCCAACGCCTATCTTCGCTTCTCTGACTTGGTGGAAAGAACCATGTTCTGTGATGAAGGGGTGCCTCTTGGTGCCCTGTATCTGACAGTAACCTTGGTTTCAGATGTGTCAGACCTGGGGTGGGGAACCCACATTGGCAGACTCAGGACCCAGGGTCTTAGGACCCAGGATGAACTCTCCCTGCATGTAAAAGTTGGGGAAGTCAGAGCGATACGCTTGGCCTGCCAGGTGTCGTTTCCCCTCCCCCCCCCCCCCCCCAAGCTCTCAGGCATGGTCGTGAAGGTCGTGACAGACAACATGGCCTTGATGTTTTACATCAACAAGCAAGGGGGATCTTGATCCTCAGCTCTGAGTCAAGAGGCCTTCCGATTGTGGGACTTCTGCATGAAGCACGCTATTCGTCTTGGGGCCTCGCACCTCCAGGGAGACTGGAATGCATTGGTAGATCATCTCAGCAGGTCCTTTTCCTCTCGCCACAAGTGGTCTCTTCACTCAGAGGTCACCAGTGTTATCTTCCAGAAGTGGGGAACTCCCCTGGTGGACCTGTTAGTCACCAGACAGAACAGGAAATGCCACTGGTTCTGTTCTGTGCACAGGCTCAGTAAGGGCTCCCTTTCCGATGCCTTCCTGCTCTCATGGGCAGATGACCTGCTGTACGCCTTCCTCCTGATCCCCTGGGTTTACAAGGTTCTCCTAAAGATCAAGAGGGACAAGGCAAAGGTTATCATGATAACTCTGTTGTCTCATGATATCATGATCTATCCAGCAGTGATTCAGCATCTTTCTGGACCTCTCAGTGGCAGGTCCACTAGCGCTGCCACCCCATCTGGACTTGATTTTGGAAGACCACAGCTGGTTGCTTCACCCAGACTTTACCTCCCTATACCGGATGGCTTGGCTGGTGCGTCACTGAACCCTGAGGAGCAAGACTGCTCGAATCAGGTTCAGCAAGTCTTGCTAGGTAGGAGAAAGCCAAGTAGATAGTCTTGGTGGATGGTTAGGTAGAAGCATTTCACTTTTTGGACCTCCACATGGAATCTTTCTCCATCTTGGTCTTCCCTGCAGTCCATCATGAAGTATCTGCTCTACCTGAAACATCGAGGTCTGGCTCTATCATCTGTTAATGTTCACTTGGCAGCCATCTCCACCTTCCTACCTTCAATACAGGGCAGATCAGTCTTCTCACACAAGATGATGATCAGGTTCCTCAAGGACTTGGAAGACGCTGCATACAGTTTGTGACCTGATTTTCCGATGGGACTTAAACCTGGTCCTATCAAAGCTCTTGGGGCTCCCGCTTCCAACCATTGGCATCTTGTTCCTTACTGCTCCTCTCTTGGAAGGTTGCCTTCCTAGTGTTGATCACTTTGGCCAGAAGGTTTCCGAGATCAAAGCCCTGACTCAGAATCCCCTTATATGATGTTCTTCAAGGACAAGGTTCAGGTGCAGGCCCACCCGGCTTTCCTCCCGAAGGTGATGTCGCAATTCCATAACAACCAGGACATTTTTCTGCAAGTCTTCTTTCCAAAGCCCCACAGCACTGATGAGGAACATCTGCTTCATATGTTAGATGTTAGGCTGGCCCTGGTCTTCTATATTGAGAGGACTAAGCCCTTTTGTAAGTCTACACTACTTTTTGTAGCAGTAGTGAAAAGGATGAAAGGACTACCGGTGTCATCCCAAAGACTCTAATCCTGGATAACTGCCTGCATCTGAGCTTACTATGAGCAGGCAAAGGTTCCGCCTCTGGCCATCATGATCGCTCATTCCATGAGAGCCCAGGCTTTGTCAGCAGTGTTCCTCACACAGATACCAATCCAGGACATCTGCAGAGCCGCAACATGGTAGTCTGTTCATACCTTCACATCCCACTACGCTTTCATGAAACAGGCCCGTGACGATGCCAGTTTCAGGAAAGCAGTGTTGCAATCAGCATGTCCATGAACTCTGAGCTCGGGGGTATTGCTTGTGAGTCATCTAGCATGGAATGGACATGAGCAAGCACTCGAAGAAAAAATGGTTGTTAACCTTTTGTAACTGTTGTTCTCAGGATGTGTTTCTTGTGTCCATTCCATGACCTGCCCTCCTATTCCTCTATCGGAGTTACTGGCAAGAAGGAACTGAGAGATTACAGAGCCCCAGCATGTTTGCAGAGATTGCAGAGACCCTACGGCTGGTCCCACGGATACCAGTAAGGGAAAAAAATCTCCAGCAACTGTGCATGTGCGATGTAAACACCTAGCATAGAATGAACATGAGCAACACATCTCAAAGAACAACAGTTACAAAAAGTTAGTAACTGTTTTTTTCCAGCCAAGACTCCCCACACTTGTCTACCTTTTTTAGGTCCCTCTCCCCACACTTTTACATACACTTCTCATTAATGGCATTTTTAAAATTTTCTCCAAGAGCTATTCAAAATGTTATGTTTTTCTTGATTTCCATTTTGTAAAAATGGAAGCAAGGCGAACTCTGGCTCGTGTTCAACAATAATCCAGATAACTGCAGGAATGTCAAAGTTGAATTAGAAAAATTAAAAAGTCAAGCCGTTCAATGAAGTTCAGCTGCATACCAGCATATATCAAGACATCTTGTGACAAATTTGTTTCTTGTAATTTGAGTAACACGAAAAACGGATAATAATGGGATCTTCATTGTGTTTCCTTTTGAGGCATTGTCTGAAAACCTTAGATGTTTTAAATGTTGTTATCTGACAGTAACCTTGGTTTAAATGATGTTATAATCAAATGTTTAAGGTTCCTTAGGCATTTGTTTTACTATAGAGCCTGGAAATACTTATTTTATACTTATTAAGGTCTAAAATGAATGTGCACAAAAAGTAGAAACTTGCACATTGTATGTCAAACATCAAGTTTTTAAGTAAGTGGTGTGCTATAGAACTCAAATATGGGGACTATTAGTAGATATTTTTATTAAAGAAGAATGTATGCACTTCTAATTGTGTATGGGCACTGAGAGCCTTCAAAGGCACAGTGTATGATAAAGAAATAAAATGTTCTAAATTAAAACTTCCACTACTTTTGATATTTATATTATATGAAGATATTTAATTTTTGTACTGCTGTTTCTTCAGGTGATACACCTTTTTATGCGGATTCCTTGGTTGGAACATATAGTAAGATTATGAACCATAAGAACTCTCTTACCTTCCCTGATGATAATGATATCTCTAAAGATGCAAAAAACCTTATATGTGCCTTCTTAACTGACAGGTAAAATAGCTCAAAGTTTTATTCAGAATTTTAAATAAGTTTTTGTTAATAACATTTTCTCCTCTTGTGACCAAAACAAAAAAAGCATTTTGTGTATACATGATTTTCTAGTGGTATTCTAAACTGTTGAACAGTATCAGAAACATCCATTGTTCTGACCTTTTATGTAATATATTTCTTCTACCATATAGACACCCTCACAGATGTGAGGCCAGCTATACCTTCTATCCTTTTTCTTGTCTCTCTGAGTGCACCTCCATCAGGTTTACTTATTTTCATTTTTTTCTTTTTTCTTCTCCCCTTCTCCTGCCCTCCACGTCTCTTTACCTTTCTTGGGCTGGAATCTCACAATTTCTCCCCTTATTTGACTAGGATACCTGTACACTACTGTGTGTATTTCAGCTGCATATCACCCCATAGGCCTGACTAGGTTTCAGGCATCTGCATTTCCTCCGTTTGGGAACCTGTGAATAGTCATATTGACTAAAGCCTTAAAAAAGACTATTTTTATTTACTAGTTGGAACAAAACATTACAGAAAAAAAAGATTTTAAAACAGACAGCCTGCGTATTTAGTCTCATCTAATCTTATTCTTCACTATAAGCTTCGATAGGCTTTTCTTTTAAGTTACAAAAACCAACTCACATTCCCTTAAAAAGTAAAGACTGTGTGTGTGTGATATTCTGATTCCCCAGGTGATAAGGGCAATGGAACCAGAGAATTTTGTTGGTTCAGTTGCTAGCATCTCAAATGTTATTCCACTCTCATCAATAGGGCTTGCAAATAAAAATAGACTTGAAATGTCAATTTGGCATTCCTATCTTAAATTCGCATTTAATTCACAGTTTGTACACATGAGAAGTGTTTTTCATCATGGAAACTTTTAAATTGTTAATTTGACATAGCACTTGCTACATTGCTAAATGGAAGTTGCTTGATTTTAGAGTAAATTAATAACGCTTAAAAACAGAATTACATGCTTACCTGGGAACTAATTGAAAACATAGTTGGGAAATCAATCTTTTAAATTCCATAAAAAGACAATAGGAAAGTTAATTCTGGACATTTCAAATTCAGTGTGGGATTTTGAGAGCATGGGGTTAAATGTTATCCAGGCTCCAACAGTGTAAACAAATATCTAGGTGAGTATACGGCAAGAGAAGAGAGAATCTTAAGTTCTGAAGTAAGAAAAAATTGTATTTAAAAATTTTTAGATTATTATAAGGGTAACATTTTATTTTATGGTAGTCTGGTGGACTACAAAAAATCTAATTGTAATAATTTATTTCAATTTTAAAGTGAACATTGTATGTGGAGTACCAGTGTTAGTTTTTATCCTTGCCATTACCTCTGCCCTAATATTGTTGTCTGTTTCTCTTCCTCTCATTTCATCTTTCTCGGTCTGTCGTTTTTTTCCTTGTCTTGCCTTCTCAATCCTTTTCCCTCTCCCCTCTTTTTATTGTTTTCTTTTTTACCTGTCTTTTTCATTTTCTTTTGCATTGTAGCCAAGTAGCAGTGGTCTGCACATGGAAATGCTGCATAGGAAAGTTGACTGAGTCATATGGAGCAGTGTTATTGATTGGTTGGTTCTGCTCTTTCTGAAAGTGTGTGAATGCTGTCAGTGAATACTGTTTATATCGTAAAGAACTTGGACAAGAGATAATGATCCTGATTTTCCTCTCACCTACAGCAAATGAAACTGACTTTTATGGAGTTACTGATTTACAACAATGGAAGTCACAAAAAGAAAAGGAGTACTTGTGGCACCTTAGAGACTAACCAATTTATTTGAGCATGAGCTTTCGTGAGCTACAGCTCACTTCATCGGATGCATACCGTGGAAACTGCAGCAGACTTTATATACACAGAGAGATCATAAAACAATACCTCCTCCCACCCCACTGTCCTGCTAGTAATAGCTTATCTAAAGTGATCATCAAGTTGGGCCATTTCCAGCACAAATCCAGGTTTTCTCACCCTCCACCCCCCCACACACAAACTCACTCTCCTGCTGGTAATAGCCCATCCAAAGTGACAACTCTCTACACAATGTGCATGATAATCAAGGTGGGCCATTTCCAGCACAAATCCAGGTTCTCTCACCCCCTCACCCCCCTCCAGAAAACACACACACAAACTCACTCTCCTGCTGGTAATAGCTCATCCAAAGTGACCACTCTCCCTACAAATGTGCATGATAATCAAGGTGGGCCATTTCCAGCACAAATCCAGGTTTTCTCACCCTCCCACCCCCATACACACACAAACTCACTCTCCTGCTGGCAATAGCTCATCCAAACTGACCACTCTCCAAGTTTAACCAGAACGTCCGGGGGGTGGGGTGGGGGGTAGGAAAAAACATGGGGAAATAGGCTACCTTGCATAATGACTTAGCCACTACCAGTCTCTATTTAAGCCTAAATTAATAGTATCCAATTTGCAAATGAATTCCAATTCAGCAGTTTCTCGCTGGAGTCTGGATTTGAAGTTGAAGGTCGCTATCTTAAAACAAAAAAACTTCAAATCCAGACTCCATCGAAAAACTGCTGAATTGGAATTCATTTGCAAATTGGATACTATTAATTTAGGCTTAAATAGAGACTGGAGTGGCTAAGTCATTATGCAAGGTAGCCTATTTCCCCTTGTTTTTTCCTACCCCCCCCACCCCCCAGACGTTCTGGTTAAACTTGGATTTAAACTTGGAGAGTGGTCAGTTTGGATGAGCTATTGCCAGCAGGAGAGTGAGTTTGTGTGTGTATGGGGGTGGGGGGGTAAGAAAACCTGGATTTGTGCTGGAAATGGCCCACCGTGATTATCATGCACATTTGTAGGGAGAGTGGTCACTTTGGATGGGCTATTACCAGCAGGAGAGTGAGTTTGTGTGTAGGGGGGTGGAGGGTGAGAAAACCTGGATTTGTGCTGGAAATGGCCCAACTTGATGGTCACTTTAGATAAGCTATTACTAGCAGGACAGTGGGGTGGGAGGAGGTATTGTTTTATGATCTCTCTGTGTATATAAAGTCTGCTGCAGTTTCCACGGTATGCATCCGATGAAGTGAGCTGTAGCTCACGAAAGCTCATGCTCAAATAAATTGGTTAGTCTCTAAGGTGCCACAAGTACTCCTTTTCTTTTTGCGAATACAGACTAACACGGCTGTTACTCTGAAACAATGGAAGTGAGAGAATAATTGGGCCCAGTTTCTTAAATTAAAGGGACACTTCTTTAGCTGCAAATTTGATAGCATAAGGCCTTGTCTACATTTAAAAATTTATTTTGTATGCCCAAAGGTGTGAATTTAAATGAATATAATTGTATCAGTATAACATCTCCTTTTAGGTACTCTAATTGTAGAATAAGAGTGGAGTTCGTTGGTTAGTATGTTTAGCTTATGTCACTTATAACTCTGGCATATTTGGTTTAAGCTAAACCAAAAATGCGATAGCTATACCTGAATGAGAGCCCATATATATGGGGGTGGGTGGGGAAAGAGAGCGATGTTCTACAGATACGACTATATCAGTATAACTAGTAAAACTTTCCTGTGGTAGACAAGACCTAAGACCAGATTGCATTATGGGATGAAGGGAAGAAACGCCATGAACCTACTTGTGCTGGTATAGGGCATTCTGTGTTACAAATTCAGAGAAACTAGAGCTTTTATACTGCCCTTAGTTGGCAGATGTAGACTCTCACCTCTAAACTCTAGGATATTTGACCTCGTTAAAGGAAAGGAAAAATCTTACATGGTGTTTTTTTGTTTTTGTTTGTTTTTAAACATTTGTTTACAGGGAAGTGAGGTTAGGACGAAATGGTGTAGAAGAAATCAAACGACACCTCTTCTTCAAAAATGATCAGTGGGCTTGGGAAACTCTTAGAGACAGTAAGTAGTTCTTTGTACTGAAGCAGTAATATTCTCTTATTTACATGGTGTATCAGCAAAAGGGCTGTCACCTGTCTGTTCTAATGGAAGGCTTTTTTCTCTTTAAATACTGAATTAATGTAATTAACATTTTGCTCAATACTTTGCTAAGAGGCAAGTCTGTTTAGATTTCCCACATAGTTCAAGATTTTCTTCAGTCTGTTTTTTTTTCTTTTAGCAAATGCTTAGACCAGATCAGTTTCTTAGCAATATTGTCTTCTGTATTTATTATTTCTTAATTCATAATGATATCATAAGCTTCTGGAAGGTAAGTGACAATAGAAAGTTTTGACATGGGATTAAAGTGTCTTAGAAGTTTGTGGTACAGAATGCATCTGTCTGCTTGCTTATTGGTTTGAGCCATAGAAAGCATATTATCACTGTGCTTCAGGAACTATATTTTTTTAAGCACAATGTTTGTCTGAGTTATCTGAATAATTCTCCTCTGGGTCATCACACAGTGGCGCTCAACTGGTAACTTCTTGCTAATCATGTCTCACTTTGAAAGCCTGGGAGCTGGAGGCAAAGTTTTCAGTATAGGGTCATTCAACTCTTGCATTCTTTCTCCCACGGGTCTGACAAAATCACATCAGTTTAACCTTTAGAACACAGTGTAAAGCCTGTTTGTTCAGGTTTATGCCTGGGAGGGTAGTGCTGTGGCTTATTTATTTTTATAGTTTGATTCAGGGTTGAATCTCTTCATCTTTATTTTTATAAAGATTATTTAATTTTTTTTCATAAACTGAACTCACAAGGATAAAACTTTTTGTATAAGGTAAGAACTGTGCAGTCACACTTTTTCAGAGTGGGTGGTATGAGGTCATGCTCATCAAGCCCAAGGAGGTAGATTTTTACGGGAGAGGGTAATGGCTGGTACTGTTGTAGTTCAGTGTTCTTTGAGTATATGTCAGTGTGGATCCCATTGTAGGTGTGCATATACCTCATGTGCCCAAGATTGGATTCTTTTGAATAGCAATGTCCATTGGAACTGTGCATGCACCCTGAGCCTCTTCATGCTCTGGTGTGAGGGCATAAAGGGTGGAGCGGTTTTGAGCCTTACCATCTCTGGCTTGTATCTAAGCTACCATTATCTCTTAGTTCTGTGGTCAGTTCCTCTTTGTTAGAACAAGGTCTAACATAGTTTCCCCGTGTTGCATGCAAAACTTTTTGAGTTAGGAAATTGTAATCTATAACATTTAGAAATTCCAAGAGTGTTTTAGTATTGGCACACGTCACTCAAATTGAAGGACCCACGTGATCGCGCAGGTTTTTTTTCCCCGTATAGACAGGTGCGCAAGGAAGTGGTCATATCCTGTTCCCTAGTGTGATTTGGTGGTCTGCAGCAGACACCAACTAATAGCTCATCTTACGCTTTATCTGTTAGGACATTGATCCATAAGCATTCGAGATCATTTTCTTCCAAGTTGTTAGTGACTTGGAAACAAGTAATCCCATTTTTGATGTAGAGAGCCACTCCACACACCCCCTTTGCCCACTCTGTACTTCCTAAATAGATTATAACCGTTGATTTTAACATCCAATCGTGAATCGTCACACCAGATTTAAGTAATACCAACTAGATCAAATTTATGCTCATGAACAATTCCTCTTGTTTGCCACCCAGGCTCCTAGTGTTAGTGTGTAGGCAATTCAGAAATTTCTTCTCTTCATGTCCTTTGGGCTCTTGACTAAATTTGTTCTCAACATATTGATTTTGTGCTGAGTGCTCGTATCTTCCCTCTTTTTACCCTCTTCTTTGCTATTCGTTTAACCCCCTGCAGACTACTCTAGCCAGCCTGTCCACAGGGAGATTGGTCCCTCTTTTACTGAAGTGGAGGCCATCCAGACAACAGTCCCCAAACTTTGGAGGGTTGCCTCCCCACCTCCCCCCCACACCTGCCTGCGGGAGCATTTCCAATGCATGCCTCCTATCCACCCTGTTTCCCTGTTCCTTTTCAGGGACTTCTTATCATGACAGCCTGTTTAAGTGTTGTGTGTAGGAGCTGTAGAAGTCATAGTGCAAGAGTTCAGGGAAGAGACTTCTCCTCCTGATATTTTCTTATCCTGAAGACAGGTTTTTTTTGTTGTTTTGTTCTATCCTAGACCTGAGGAGACTGAACAAATACAAATGCTGCCTCAGAATCAGGATGTTAACACTTTCTAATTCCATCACGTCATGCTCAAGAATTGTGTGCAACTCTTGACTTGCAAGATGTATATTTCCATGTAGCCTCCATCTGGCCCAGTCATAACCAGCACAAGGTACTGCCATTTGGACTCTCCACAACTCTGAAAGTCTTCACAAAGTGCCTATCAGTAATAGTGACATGTCTCAGAAGAAGGGGCATTCACTGTTACCTTTACCTGGAGGATTGACTGATCAAGGGAAGATCCTAGCAGGAGATGGCGGCAAGCTTGGAATTATGCCATCTCCCTGTTATCTCAATTGAGCATTCTGGTGAACTACAAAAAATCATTTCTCTTGCCACTGTAGATGATAGAGTTCATAGGAGCCTTTGTTGACTCCAGGTCGATGAAGGCGTACCTTCCCGAAGATAGCCTACCTTCTGTCAGTGCAATCACTAGGGCTCAAGAAAGACTCAAACATGACCACATGTGTCTGGGACTGCTAGGCCATATGTTAGTGTGCACATATGTGATGCCACTTGCCAGATTTCATCTGTGACTGCTCCTACTTTGGCTCATATTGCTTGGTTTCCCTGCAGAACACCAAATGAGCAAGAAGGTCATGAGTCCACCTTACATTGTTACTGAACTGGGATGGTGGAAGGAACCCACAAACGTGTGGAAGGGTACTGCTCTTCTGCCACCTCTCTGACAAGGACTTTAATCATGGATGCGTCAGGGACAGGGTGGGGAGCCAACCTGGGTCACTTACAAATGCAAAGGACCTAGACTCCAGAAAACAAGGAGCTCCACATCAATGTTCTGGAGCTCAGAGACATCAGGGTAGCATCCATGACAGTTTTATCTGTTTTTCAAAATTCCACAGTGCACGTCCTGGCAGATGACACCTCTGCCATGCTCTGGATAAACAAGCCAGGAGGCACAAGCCTCTCTCTCCTCTGTCTGGAAGATATGAAACCCAAGCAATGATGCCACCTACAAAAGTTTACCCCCATGGCTTTTCACTTCCCAGGAGTTAACTTGGTAGATTTTCTGAGTAGACCATCTGTAATTTCTCTTGAGTGGTCACTGCAGATGTCCATCAGAGGTCTGATATTCCTTTGTTACAGTACCTATTTCCCACCAATGATTAGAACTATTCCAGACCATGCCTGAGTCTGGGCTTGATACTAGATGCCTCCTTCTTCAGTAGTCCCAAGGCCTCCTATATGCCTTTCCACTGATTTTTCTGATATTCAGGGTGAGTTCCAAAATCTGAGGAGAAAAAGCCACTAATGTTCTCCTAGATGGCCTGATGGGGTAGGAACGTGGATTCTGCTCCCAATGCTAGAGGCCTTGGGTTCAAATCCCCATCTGGCTGGCTGTGGTAGGGGAGTGAAAATTTCTGTACCTAGAATCTATTAATGTAAGCTCCATACTGGCAGAGGCAGTTTTGGATGACAGAACTGTTACAGATATACATTTAGTTTCTGGACTGCCTGCACCTGATCTTCCAACACTATTGACAGCTACTGTCATGACCCGCTGTCTCAAACTTGGGTCTGTTAATGGGAGTGGCCACGCTCCAAACCTCCACCTGATAGCCTACTGACAACTGCTTACCTAGGATCCATGAAACCCAGCTCCAGTTTGAGGCTCTGCCCCTGGGGTCCTATTGGCAGAGTCCCAGAGCTGTTGGCCGTACTTAAGCCAACAGCAGGACCAGGAAGCTGTTTCAACAACTGGGCTTCACCCTGTCCCAGACAGTGTGCCTTCTGCTTCCTGCTCCCCTGGCTTGATTTTTTTTTTTTTTCAGCATCCTGACCTGGCTTGACTCATGGCATCTGATTTGTGGTTCCTGATCTCCAGTTTTTTCTCCAGCCTCTAACCTCCTAGTATCCTGAGCCGGCCTGACTCTGGTTCCTGACTCATGGTTCTGATCTCAAGTTTGTCTCTTGCTTCTGATCCCTGTATCCTGACTTTTGACTCCTGTCTCATGACTATGGACTCTGGCTCTGACCATTAGGTCTGGCTGCGACAGCTACTCTATCCAGACCCAAAGTCACTGCGTCCAGAAAATCTTGATACAAAACAGGAAAATGTCAGCCAGAAAGACTTACTCTTCTAAATAGAAGACATTTTCAACGTGGGCACATCAACGTGGTCTGGATTCAGTTCAGGTCTTGATACTGGAGATCCTTGAGTATCTGTTGCTCTGGAAGAAGGCTGGTCTTTCATTCAGTTCTGTTAAGATCCACTTTGCAATAATTTTACTTTTTGTTCACTTACACAGTTCTCTTTTCTCATCTGACCGTATCAGAGTTCCTCCATGGGAATAAATACTTACCAACTGTGTGAAGAATTTATTCCTGCCTGGGAGCTCAACCAAATTTTCCCAAGCCTCATGGAACCTCTCAGAATGCTCCTGACATGCACTGAAGTTAATCTTCCTCATGGCTATTACTTTGGCCAGAAGAGTGTGAGAGCTTCTGGCACTTACGCTGAGCTCCCGTATACAACACCCCACAGAGACAAGATGGTGCAAGACCTCATCTGAAATTCATTCCCAAGGTGGTCTCAGATTTTCATCTAAACCAGTTAATCAACCTACCTTTCTTCTTCCTGAAACCATACTAGGCACTGGGAGAAAAGAAATTGCCTATACAGTAGAACATCAGAGTTACAAACACTTTGGGAATGGAGGTTATTTGTAACTCTAAAATGTTCGTAACTTTGAACAAAACATTATGGTTGTTTTTTTCAAAAGTTTACAACTGAACGTTGATTTAATATAGCTTTGAAACTTTACTGTGCACAAGAAAAATGCTGCTTTTCTTTTTATTTTAGTAGTTTAGGTTTAACACAGTATTTGCTTTTTTCCTTCTCTGCTGCTGCCTGATTGTGTACTTCCAGTTCCAAATGAGGTGTATGGCTGACGTGTCAATTTGTAACTCTGGTGTTCATAACGCTGAGGTTCTACTGTACTAGCTGTGTCCAGGACTTCGCTTTATTATGTTGAGAGGATCAAACTGTTCAGTCTGTGGCCCTGTCTATTTCTCATTATAGCCAGGCGCTCTAAAAGTCAGGCCATCTCATCAAGATGACTTTCAAAATGGATACACAAAGAATCTCCTCATGTTACCAGTTGGCTGGTATACCTCTCCCATCATATATCAGACTCACTCCACCAAAGCTCAGGCGGCATCAGAAATGGACAAGTATCAGATATCTGCAAAGCAATGATGTAGAGTAACCCATGGACTTCTGTCAGACATCTTTTGCTTGGACTTAGCTGGTAGAGCAGTACTAAAATCATTATTCAAGTGATTTAGCTGGAACTCCTCATTACCACCTTCCTAGAGGGATACTGCTTGCCATTTGCTTACCTGGAATCCATACTGACACATACTCAAAAATAAAGGAAGGTTATTTACCCTACAGTAACTGTGGTTCTTTGAGATGTTTTTGGCAGTGTGGATCCAATGACCTGTGGGAGCTCCCCTCCCATTCCTGCTTTTTGAAGCCTTCAGTTATCACAGGGTTTGAGTTGAGGGAACTGTGGGAGGGTGGTGGCTGGCTCACTCTTTATGCCCTCATATGGGAGCATGAGGGGGTATATGTATAGGCTCCCCCTCCCCCAATGTAGTTTGATATTCAGAAGAATCCGATTGCACACGTATGCGCACCAAAGGATAAGTAATCATTCTTTACTGCTGGTGCAAATGGTTGCCCACAAAGGGGCTTGTGGCAAGACCAAAGGATGCGTGATTATAAGGCATGAGAGTAACTGTATCTCCTTGTTATAGAAATAGTTTTAAAAACACTTAATTTTGATTTGAACCCAAAATAAACTTTTTTTCTTGAAAGAACGGGAACAGTGTAAGTGCATGTGATAAATGAATAGATTTGAATGCAAAAATTGCCTGCCGAAAGCCAGCCTTTGTAAAGCCAACACAGTTCTTCAGAGTTATTGAAAATATGGGGCTTTTCTTTGTACCTTAACCTCTTGGAGAATTGAGGGCCAGATTCTCTGCTGCCCAGAATTTTGATCCATTCAGTGGGGAATGCTCTAAACCAGGGGTCTCAAACTCAATTTGCCTTAGGGCCAGTGCCAGTCCTCAAATCCTCCCAGCAGGACAATAATGTCACTTAAGATGATGTTCAAAAAAGAAAACATTTATATTGTATTTTTTATTTTGAATTTATTAGAAATAATAAAGCTGTTATACAACTTTATACAATGCTTTGCTTGCCAGAGAGTTTTAAGTGTTTGCCAGACACTGGGCAGCGCTTCAGTTCTGTCAGTTTGTTGATGTTTGGCCTCCGTGACTGAGCAGTTGAAACTTTCAGGATTGCAGCGAGGTGTGCCTCAGATAATTGTGTTTGGTATTTTGACTTGTTTATATTCATTGTGGAAAAAAGTGATGCTGCCTCCATGGCTGACTCTGCCTGGCAACTAATGATGATATCTCTGTCCCTCTCCCAGCCAATGGGAGCTACGGAGGGGCGGCTCCTACAGCGGACATCGCGGGCAACTGCCTGCCTGTGTCTCTCCTCCACGGGCCACAGTGGGGAAGTTCTTGGGCCGCAGGTGGCCCGCGGGCCAGGAGTTTGAGACCTCTGCTCTAAACTTTCCTTGCTCTTAGTCTCCAAACAGACTTTGTCAGTTGGGGGTTGGGTAGGAGGTGCTCTGATCAAGCCCCCTTCTGTCTCTGTATGTCCCTGACATGCCCTCTGATCCATGGCTGAGTAGGGAAAGATGTGTAGTGCAGGAACCAAATATGCTTGCTCTGCTCCAACTGAGAACTCATCAACACCAACAAAGTTCTCAGCTGGTCAAATCTGGCTTTTTTCTGCCTCTCTTTTATGGCCAGAGTGACACAAAGGAGCCAGAACACACGAGACTCTGGCACTAAAGAACTTACTGATTCTTCACTGGTCTTCACTTCAGTTTTTGTTTCTGAACTCCTCTATTGACTTTTCATGATGTGCATGGTTAATTTGACAGATCTAAGTTGAGGCCCTGATCCTATGTATTACATAGCACAAAAGTGAACTGCTGTACCCTACTGAATCTGCATTGCCCCATACACTATGGGATCAGGACCTAAATTTGTTCAGATGATTACTGTCGCATCCGTCCACCTACTGACATACACAGATCCCTAAATGTCAAGGCATGACTATTTAAAATAACAACAAAAATTATGGACTGTAAGACTGTAACAGAAGGGAAAATTCTAATATTGATAATAACATTTACATTTGTCATTCAGCTGGTTATCGTTTGAGTGGAATAATAATTTTATTTTATTGTAGCTGTAGCACCAGTTGTTCCTGATTTAAGTAGTGATATTGACACTAGTAACTTTGATGATTTGGAAGAAGACAAGGGAGAGGAAGAAACATTCCCTATACCAAAAGCATTTGTTGGCAACCAGCTGCCTTTTGTAGGATTTACATACTACAGCAACCATCAGTAAGTATGGAGGAAACAAACTAATGTTATGTACTATCATCAAGTTTTGTATTTTTGATTCTTATCTACATATTTTTGTGTGTACACACATGCAAGCGCATGCTTGCTCTCTCTCTCACTCACAATCTCTCTCTCTCTGTATATTTAGATAATAATAGACTGTTTAAAAGGGAAAAATTCTAGAGTATCATAATTTGTGGTATTTATATGAAAATGGTCCCACCGCTAGACGTTAGTGTTTTAAAATGTTACAGGAATTTTGTAATCTGGTCAGTGTTACTGATTCTGAATTAACCATACATATAAGCACCTTGTTATAAATATAAAGGGAAGGGTAACAACCTTTATGTATGTAGTAATATAACCCCCCCCCCCTTTTTTTTTTGGCCAAAGGTACAGAATTACTTACCTGCAAGGGGTTAATTAGTTTAATTTTTTTTTTCATATTCTCTGTGTATATATAAAGTCTGCTACAGTTTCCACGACATGCGTGTTTTGTATGTGTGTTTAAAAAGAAAAACCAAGTAGGTAATGCAGCTTTTTTACTAAAATAATATATTTAAAATTACAAAAATTGTAAGTAATAGTAAAAAAATGCATTAAATTATTTGTTTTAGCTTGTAAATTTTTTTATGCCAAAAGAGAGGTTTATTTTTGTTTTGTAATTTTAAAACACACACAAAAAAATTTTGAGGCTTAATTTTAAACCTTTTTACCCTGTAAAATTACCTTTTATTTTAATTTTACAGAGGTGTGTTTTTACCTTTTTTTTAATAATAAAGTTTTTTTTTTTTTAATTTTAAAACCTAATTGGTTTTTAGTGTTCTAAAAACCCAAGGGTTTGGTTTGTGCTTACCTTGTTAACCTATTTGGTTGGTATAATATCTTTAAGCCTTCCCAAAAAAGGGGATAAAGGGCCTTGGGGGGATATGCCAAAAGAAAGGTTTATTCCTGTTTTATAACTTTAAAGTTAAGCCTAAAAAGAACCCCTCTGTGTTTTAAATCTTTTTATTACCCTGTAAAATTATCTTTTATTTTAATTTTACAGAGGTGGTTTTTTTTCCTCTTTATTATAAAAAGTTTTTTCTTTTTTTAATTTTAAAACCGAATTGGTTTTTAGTGTCCTAAAAACCCCACGCTATGATCTGTGCTCACCTTGTTAACCTATTTGGTTGGTATATTATTCTCAAGCCTCCCCAAAAAAGGGGGTAAAGGGGCTTGGAGAGATAGGGTTCCAAGTGGCCCCTACCTAAATGTTTGTTTAAATCACTTGGTGGTGGTGGCAATACCCCGTCCAAGGACAAAAAATTTGTGCCTTGGAAAAGTTTTTAACCTAAGCTGATAAAATATAAGGTTAGGGGGTCTTTCATGTGGGTCCCCACATCTGTACCCCAAAGTTCAAAGTAAAAAAACCCAAAACCCCTGACACATCTACTAGACAGAATCACATACAAAAGGTTAAAGAGTAGTTCGTGAATGTGTCTGTATGAGGCCAGAAGGATGAGCGCAAAACCACTGATCCCAGGGCAATGAAAACTCACTTTATCCCTAGGATGATGTTCCTTGACTTGGCTTGGGGACTTTCTTTTAGATCGGTTTCTAGCTAATAGATATCTGATAAACTTAAAGTCTCCTCATGGCTGCTAGAAAGGGTAAGGAAGTTTCTCGTTCTCACTTGGCTGTTGTGAAGATAGTGACTCCACTCTGCCTCTTAGTCTCCTTTTTTCTTTTAAAGTTCTCCCAAGCAGCAGCATGAAATTGATGTGATTTTTATAATTTGCACTACTGCCCATGAGGCTTTAAATAACATCAGTTCAAACTGCATGCATTGCTATTTATATGGTTATTACAAATAGGTTGTGTTGGTAGCAACAATGGTTAAAGGTTGCTCAAAGCCTTCCATTATAGGACCCTGTTTTCCGTTGCTTATAACAGTGGCTTCATGTCTGTCACAGAGGTCATGGAAGTCATGGATTTTGTGAATTTCTGAGACCGCTGTGACTTCTGCAGCGGCCAGTGTGGCTGACCCCATGGCCGCCCAAGCAGCTGCCTCCAGGACCAGCTGCTCAGGCAGCCCTGGGGACAGCCACACCAGCTGCTGCTGGAGCAGCCCCGGCCCCGGTGCCAGCCACACTGGCTGCTGCTCTGGCAGCCCCTGGCAGCTGGCCCCGGGGACTGCCCAAGCAGCGGCCAATGCGGCTTGCGGTGGTTCTGGGGTGACTGGCACCGGGGCTCCCTGTTCCTCCCTCCCCATAGCAGCCGCAGCAACTGCTGGTGCCCTAGGGCTCCCTCCCCTCCAGATACAATCAGGGGTATTATGGTATAAGTCATGAACTGGCTGTGAATTTTTCTTTTTTGTCCGTGATCTGTCCATGACTTTTTTTTTACTAAAAATAGCCATGATTAAACCATAACTTAGCTGTTGAGACTGATATTTTCCAGGCCAGATGTCTGCCTCAGGCAGGTTTTTCAGGTAGTTGAAATCAGCTATCAAATCCCCCCTCATTCTTCTCTTCTGCAGACTAAACAATCCTAGTTCCCTCAGCCTCTCCTCATAAGTCATGTGTTCCAGTCCCCTAATCATTTTTGTTGCCCTCCGCTGGACTCTTTCCAATTTTTTCACATCCTTCTTGTAGTGTGGGGCCTAATGGTGGATGCAGTACTCCAGATGAGGCCTCACCAATGTCGAATAGAGGGGAACGATCACATCCCTCGACCTGCTGGCAATGCCCCGAGTTACACAGCCCAAAATGCCATTGGCCTTCTTGGCGACAAGGGCACACTGTTGACTCCTATCCAGCTTCTTGTCCACTGTAACCCCTAGGTCCTTTTCTGCAGAACTGTTGCCTAGCCATTCGGTCCCTAGTCTGTAGCGGTGCGAGGAATTCTTCTGTCCTAAGTGCAGGACTCTGCACTTGTCCTTGTTGAACGTCATCAGATTCCTTTTGGGCCAATCCTCTAATTTGTCTAGGGCGCTCTGTATCCTATCCCTACCCTCCAGTATATCTACCTCTTCTCCCAGTTTAGTGTCATCTGCAAACTTGCTGAGGGTGCAATCCACGTCCTCCAGATCATTAATGAAGATATTGAACAAAACCGGCCCCAGGACCAACCCTTGGGGCTCTCCGCTTGATACCGGCTGCCAACTAGACAAGGAGCCATTGATCACTACCCGTTGAGCCTGACGATCTAGCCAGCTTTCTCTCCACCTTATAGTCCATTCATCCAGCCCACACTACTTTAACTTGCTGGCAAGAATACCATGGGAGACCATGTCAAAAGTTTTGCTAAAATCAAGGAATAACTTTTTTCTTTGTTTGTTTGGACAGGTTCAGCAAAAAATCAGGTTAGCTGTTTGAGAATGAGGCTAGGGAAAAAATAAATTGTTTTGCCCGTGTTAAAGTATATTACGGAGAAGCTATAATGCCTCTGTGCTTTGGAGCCGGGACTTGAAATTTGGCAGGTGACTTGCCTATGTGTCAGATATGTGCTTTTAGCCATCCCTGTGAAAATCTGCCAAATAAGCCTCTGAAAATAACAATTTAGACATGCTTGCCAGTGGGTTGCTAGAGGCTATCAGCTAAATTCTCTGAAGATTCTGTCTGTGCTGAGCATGCTCTATCCCCACAAAGCACTCGCGGGTATGTACCAACCAGGCTATGCATGTTTCATCTGCACAGAGTGACTGAGCATGCTTACTTCTGGGGCTTCAGGAGCTGAGAACAACTTTCTCTGCAGTTATTCTTCCTGGCTGACAGGGACCACTGTAGTGTGAGGCACAAGAATTAAAAATAGGGAGGCTGTCTCTCCTGTCCTCCCAGTGCTCTTTTGCTGGTGCTCAAGCATTCTGGAGGAAACTGACTTGAATTTAAGGGGGTGAGGAATAAAGTGGGGGCAGGAGTAGGTTGGGGTTGATAGGAGAATACCGAGACAGGAGCTGGGGGTGAATGAAGATGGGGACAGGGATCGGAGTCAAGATGGGGAGGAATAGGGAGCATAGGAGGGGACAGGGCAGAGAGGATAGCAACCGAAGGGAACAGAAGATGGGAGTGGGAGGAATACGGGGTGGACGGGATCAGAATCATATATAAGCACTAGAGTACATACATGTTGAGAACGTGGAATAGAACCAGGATTTCTGAGTTGCAACATCTCCTTAATGTGGTTTTCAAACATTCTTGTTTAACGTTTCAGAAAAGCTGAGTGCTGAACAATGTTAACTGAAATTAAAAAGCAACAAATTCAAAACTGAAGGAAATATTTTATGTAGTGATTGATTAACCTATATAACTCAGTGCTACAAGATATTATTGAGTCCAAGAGCTTTGGCTTGATCGAGTACCCTTTGAAGTCAGCGGGAGTCTTTTCATTGTCTGTAGCGGGCTTTGGATCAGATCCTTAGTGTAGGAGTCAGAAAAATAGGATTCGGAAAAAGCTAAGATGTTCTTATTATAATGCTATCCCTAGATATACTAGATAGAATAAAAATATATAAGGTGTATAAACCCACTTGCTTCAGAGCATAAACCAGACATTGACTGACTGATGGGGGGCATCTCCCATTGCCACAAATAAGTTATTTCATTATAGGTAATTTACACCATTCTTTGAAGCATCTGTTTCTGCCCATTGTTTGAGTAGGATACACGACTAAATGGACCATTGGTCTGATCCAGTAAGTTTAAAGGGATAGTACCCTACAGTCTACTTTATACTCCCTTCTTTTTTTAAAAATAATCTTGTAGCTGTTCCTTCAGGTTCTAAATGTTCTGTTTTTAATTCAACCACTCCGTTCCTGTGGAATACAAAAACATCTCTGCTTTGCTATTGTATTGCCATCCAGTCATCCAACGGAACACAAATCATAAATACACTGTGCATTGTTTTGCGTTGTTGATAGCAGCACCAATTATATTGTTTTAAAATAAGAACTTCTTACATTTGTTATAGAATACAGTATTACCAACAAAAGGACAAATTTTGGCTGTCTCTGCATGCATTTGTTTAAGGGGGAGAAGGTGCTTGAGAGCCTGTCATCACACCTGTGAAGGACTCAGCCTCAGTGTTGCAGGCAGCGCTCTTAAGTACAAGGAGATTGAGATGGCTAGTGCTGACCATCCCAAGGGGAATGTAATCAGGCAGGCTCATAGCCCCATATCTTATGTACTTGATAGTACTCCAGACGCTGGCATTGGGGAAAGCACATACTATACCTCTTAAGTGTGTAACAAGTGCCACTTCTGAACATGCTTCCCCAAAGTTTCTGGAATCATTCTACCTTTTACAGGTATAGCACTGATAGACACCACTGTTTAGCTGCTACTTTCTATGTACTCCCCTTCCCATCCTGGCTTTGGCTGTAGTTACCACACTAGAATCCAGTGTACCCAAAGAGCCACATTAACTCCTGTTCCTTTGAAATTGCAGGAAAAATCATTATTTGTCAAATGGAAAAAGTAGGGCAATACATATTTTTAATCTTCAAGGATGAGATTTTGGGTTGTGTTTCACAGACCTCAAAGTCCAGTGGAAGGAAGGGCTAAGGTTACTTTAAGCCACCTTTGCACCCTCCTGATTCTGGACTACCTCGAGGGGCCAAAGTGGCCCCAGGTGTAAGTTAGGCAGCCTAATTTATGGGAGCTGTCTGACTTATGGGGAGCCTGGTATTGTCGCCTATGAGTAATAATGCTCCCCAAAATCTCCTCAGTACTCTGTGCTGCAGCTTTGCTTCCAGCACATCCATCCCACCCCTAGTCCTGCCCCAGACACTCTCCTTACATCAGGATGTGGGAGGGAGTCCTCAGAAGAGAGTCTGTGGCTGTCTTTTGCATGTTAGACTTCTTCTTCCGAAGATGGATCCAGGGTTTGTGGAGCCCTTTTATGCCATTCTGTCTCCTTTACTCAAGCATAAAAATGTAGGAGTTGGGAGCAGAATCTCATCCCAAGCTTTTAAGGTAATCAGCAAATTATTTGCGTTTATTTATCTGACTTTCATAATCCATGACAAATAAGCATACGCAGTCATGGCAAATAAACATATAGATCTACTTGGTACTCCGAATTGATACCATTACATAAAACAGGAATACTGTCAAAGAGCCCTGTGCTGCAAGTCCCTCCAGCTATGGAACTCCTGTTAACTTCACTGGGAGTTCCGTGCCCATACTCCCTGCAGAGTTGACTTCTATGGTACTACTCCTGTGAGGAAAAATTAATCATGTGAGTAAATGTGTGCAAGATCAGGGCCCAAGAGAGTGTTGAACCATGGAAAGCAAAACTTTTAACTTACTATAAAAGGAAGTACTTTTTTCCTAGGAGAAGAATGGTAAAAACTGCAGATTTCTACTTAACGTAAGACAAATTATACCACGAATTGTATGGTCTTTTAATTAAATGTGTTTACATTTTATAACATAATAAATACAAGCACTAAAAATCTGTCCTTATAGTCCTCATGGCTACCTGGATCTCGCAGAGTTTGTGATCTTTGGAGATCCTTTTTAACTAGTTTACTCTTTGTTTTCTCTTTCTTTTAACCTTGCTTTTAAACATTTTTAATTAAATATTTTGTTATAGGTATTTATCTGCTTCTACAGAAAAGTCAAATGACAACAGAACAAGTTCAAGTACAGATAAAAGTCTGGTATGTATTTTGACATTAGTTTTGTGTAAACTGACATTGGGTACACTGCACATTGAAATACTGAAGTAATTTTAAATGACATGAAACTGCTGTAGTGTTTTGAAATATGGAAAAACAGTACATTTATTTTAACTGTTTAGACTGACATAGTTTTAAGAACTGGCAGGGAAACAGAATTTCAGTTCTGAAAAATAAATTGATACTTTAGAAAACAATTATCCTGAATTGGAATGAAAAATGCTGAAATCTCAGAATTTTCACTGAATGGAAATTCCACAATATTTAGTTTTAAGAAACACCAAAACATTTCCATAATAGAAAAGCTTTGGTTTTCCAAAATAAAATATGCTCCCTGGAAGTCAGATCTGCAGTAGCATGCCAGGCAGGCCACCACAGAGCTAGGAAGCTAGGCAGCCTGTGACTAGGCCAACCAGGGAGCAGGAGGCAGCTAGTGCGGGGAGGGATCTCGCCCAGGGAGCCAGCTAGTGTGGGGTCTAGGGATGTCTGGGAGCCCAGCAGCCTGCTGGGGAGCTGAGAGCCTAGAAACCCTGGAAGTTCTGGGAGCATTGGAAGAATCAGGGAGTCCTGTATGGTCTGGACACCATTGGGAGCCTCAGCTCTAGGACAACTTGCCTTGTGAGCTGCTGAGTAACCCTGAGAGCCACGGCTCTCAAGCTCCCCATGAGACAGGATGCTGAGGCACAGGGAGCCTCAGATCCCAAACTCCCTGCCAGGTGACCTGTTGAGGAGCCTCTGAAGCCCCAGGTTCCAGAGAGACGGCTGGGTTGGGGAAGGAAATCAGGCAGGTTTCCATTTAATTTTTTTGTAAAATCAACCCATTGTTGCTGAATATTTAAAATTGGCGTTTTTTGATGGAAAAATATTCTATCCAAAAATGTTCTGGTTAGCTTTAATAGCTATCGTGCTAGGCTTGGATGCTACTAGCCCGATCCATGCCTTGTTTCTATTGTCCATTCCATTAAGCAGATATCAATGACTGTCTGTTACTATTTATTATTAGATTGCAATACAAGGTGTTTTCCAAACAGAGGAAGAAGAGGAAGGCTATAGAGTTGAATGAAAGGAAAAAAATGCAACTGCAGAACGTGCTCTGTTTTATGCCTATTTTTGGTGACTCTATATAGTTTGTTCTTAAATACTGTGTCACTTACAGAAATATTTTTAAAGGGCAGAGGAACCAGTTATATCTTATATTGGCTTAACATAGTTCAGTAAATGTTTGATTTGAAGGATGCTGATTCTTTGTGCCCATTTTGACTGGTGTCTTCTTTCTTGTATGTTACTTCACCTTCCTTTGGTTGGTGATGTGAGAAAATAAGAATTTAAGGCCAGATTTTCAGGTATTTAGGTGCAGACAGGCTCCTAGTGAGTTTTGAAAAGTGCCTGAGCAGGCACCTGAGTTGCTTAGTCATTGCGAGAATCCCCTAGAAGAGCTCTCTCTAGCCGAAAGCTTGTCTCTTTCACCAACTGAAGTTGGTCCAATAAAAGATCTTACCTCACCCACCTTGTCTCTCTAATATCCTGGGAGCAACACGGCTACAACAACACTGCAAACAAAGTTAAGTAAATGTGACACAAGATACTGCCTACGTGTACAGTTCTGCAAGGTGCTGAGTGCCTCATGGGAGGAATTGAGTGTCTGCAATTTCCAGGGAACACATTGGGTTTTGAGGATCTTCAGGACCTCATAGGATTCGACCTTAAGATTCTAGAGAGAGAAGGAATCCATAGTCCTTTAATTGAAATTCTGAATCTATTTGGAAGTATGAATTAACTTTACTCCTTTATTTTGTTTTAACACTTGAAATTCAGTGCCCATCAGAGTCTAAAAGTTAAGTTAAAAAAGATTTAGAAAATCTTCAGTCTTCTCACCACTGAGGAGGTAGAACCAGACATGTTAAGTCATTGTCAGGGAGGGTGTGGCCAGCCCCTAAAGATCCCAGAGAGTTTTTGTTCTTGCCGTCTCTACTGTCGGCAAACTTCTCCAGACTCTCCCTGCCCCAGAATGCAGAACAGAAACAAAAACATAAAGAAATGTTTTTATTCTAACTGCTCAGTTTGTTGAATTCCAGGCTTTTGATGGTTTTTGTTATTTAGCCTTAGACTTTGGCAGAAACCTCTCTGAAAGAACATCTTTTGATAACTAAGGTAACTGGCTGCAGCAGCTGCTAGCACAGCATGTCTGGGCAAGCCTCTTAGGGAACTGCAGCACACAGGCAGCCAGAGGCACAAGGCAGCCAGCTCCAAGGCAGCAAGATTGAGTACAGAAATTCCTGGGCTGTCATCCCCAACTGTCAGTGTGGACAACTATTCCTCTTCCCTCCACAAAAAGCAAAAACAAAAAACACCCTAAAGTAGTCAGCATGGAGAGAGAAAAAAGGAGAGCAACCCAGACACAGAGACGCAAGTAGGCAGTAAGGAGCCCTTCATTTATTTCTGTCCAACTCCCATGCCCTTTCTTAGCAAAGTGTGGTGAGCCCTTATGTAACCCAGCCTTATTTTCTGTGTGACTCATTCAGGCAAAGTGGCTGCTCCATGTACAGGCTTCCCCTGGTCCCCCCCTTGTCCCTACAAATTATGGGGTTAGACACCATCCATCAAGTCAAAGGGGTACCACTTAGGAATAGTCTCTTTCAAGGGTCACATGCTTTCTATGGTGCAGCAGTAGGTGGAATTCTCCCTTTAGATTTCATTGACAGGGCTACTCTAAGATCTCAGGATCAAGTCCACTTCCTCTGGAAGAGATTGGGGAACTCCCTCATATCTCAAAGCTTTGTGGCAGAGTCTAATAAACTCATAAAGCATATTGTCTTATCTAGATGGAGAAAAATTACAGAGCCTCTCCACTCTACCTCTGGATACCTCAGAGCAGCCCAATAATGTGGAAGAAAGCAAAATTATAAAACCAGCTGGGGTAGGCACCTGCCAAACTCCTCAGCCTCTTGAGGAGTATAAATTCTCTGTCTTCCTCTTTCCATTGGAATAGCAAGAAAAGTCTAAAAAATAGAAAAAGGAGGCAAGGAAACATCCTGCTCAGAAGCAGGAAAATAAATCTCTCACATGCTCCCATCTAAGATGGGTAAAGAGCATTAGCTTCTCTCCCCAAATATCAGATACCAGCAGAGCAGCAGAACAGTTCCTGTATAAAGTATTCAGAAGGAGCAGGGACAGATATCATGTGGAACCTCCTTTCTTTATCATCCTACTATGGAGCCTTAGAACCTAATTTCTCAAAGCACAAATTCGGTAGGATGGGGAGTGGTTGGGGTGAATCTCAAGAGACCTAGGAAGAGCAGTCCTTTCTGAAATGACTGACAGTTGTCTGACTCCTCAGAATACAGGAGACCCAAAACAAAGTTCTTGCCCCAGAGTATTTAGATACTGTTTTATTGAAAAGTAGCAACACATCTATGCTTTCCTCCAGACAGCCCACCTTAGGAAGAGTTATTTGAGGAAGATGACTGGATAGATAGCAAGACCACTTGGATACATTTCCTTTCAGGATATAAATTGGAACTGTTAATCCCTTTCCATGCAGCTCTTAAAATATTATGAGTGAAGACTGGGGGAACCAACTAAGGCCAAGCACCTGAAGAGACTGAAAATATTGAACATCTGGGATGTATCTTGGTGGTCATCTTTTTATGGCAAAGAGATCCTGTGCAGTAACTTTATTGTAGTAAGAGGATCTGAAGTTCTTGTTAGTAGTTTCAAAGGTTTATAAAGTGGTCATATAGTAGAAGCTGCAGAAATTTTCTCAGATTAGCTATATCTTCGGGCACTGAGCCATTTCCTCCCTGTCAGAGGCTGCCAGGTCAGATTCTACTTCCAGAGCTGTTGACAAGCAGAAGATTCACTGAAAAAGGTCTGTGGATCTTCCTACTAGAGGAGAAAAAAAGGAAATTTTCACGTAAATACAAATAATGTTTCCTATATCCCTTGCAATAATAACTTAGGCTTGAGCCTGTAAACACTTAAGCATATGAGCAATTTACTCATGTGTTTCAGCAGTACTATTCAGGTACATAATGCTTTACTCTTGTGCCTAGATGCATGAAGGATCAGGCCTTACTCTATTTTACATATTTTGTATAATGAAATCTATGAACTGAGATAGCACTGCAGGAATAAGTTGAACTTTGATTGAGAATACTTTGTTTGATTTCGCAACTGCTACGTTGCATTGTTGTTTTGTAACTTTTTTTAAAAGCTTCAAGAAGAGAATATCACACTTTAATAACTAACAAAACATAGTCTTTACATTTTTCTTCTCATGCCAGTGTTTGTGCACAGAGTGGAAACCAGTCTCTTCCATTCCTCTGTCATTAAATGCTTGATATAAAATAGATAGATTATGACATCATTTAGCTAGTCCAGGCAAGTGCTGGAATTTTTTTTACAAGTTTCATAGAATGTAGTGCATATATTTTAAATATGTATGTATATATATTTTAAGCTGGAAAATATGCAGAAAACTATCTATCAGTTGGAAGAGCAACTTCAAAATGAAATGCAATTGAAAGATGAAATGGAGCAAAAGTGCAGGTGAGACTGAATTTAAATACATTTTCAGAATTAAATAATATAAACCATCAGCTCTGTAAAAAACACATTAAGGATAACAAGCATGATATCAATATTGCTACTATAGTAATTCAGTGGTCTGAGATTCAAGGCCATAAATTAAATCACTTTAAAATGATCTCAGAATGTTTTTCTTGTGTATTTAAAGAAGAAGATTAATTGTTTGTGTTCGCATCAGTGACACACATCTTGAATATTTGAACTCCATGTTGTTTTTCTTTCCACTACCCTGATAGGTTTCAAAACATCTGCGGGATACAGTGAATACATAGATTTTTTTTTTTTTTTTTAAAGAACGTAAAATACTATGTGCACCACATGTTCTAGAATATTGGAGTTTAAGATTGTCCAGCATCTTGGTATCTTAAATGCTGCAGTACTATTGAAAGATCCAGCATGCAACTTTTGTTGAGATTAAGACAGAGATGAGCAGCAGTTTTCTATCTGAGTACTAAATTCTGTTATATTCTTGAAAAAAGTAAATATCTGACAAATTACTGCCTATTCTTGCACCTTCAACAACATGAGCATACAGTTCTGAAAATCTGATAATCATGGAACTTAATGTGCACACATTGCTGTTGGTTATCTTAGAAGAATTGCTACCAAAAATGGTCTTATGGGAATTCAGACCACAGAGTAATATTTAGTACATAGTGTGCTCTTTACACACATCCGGAGTTTCACTGTCCACATACTGACTACCGACCACATGACAGCATGTGGGATGCTAGAAATATATTCAACAATTGTATCCCTACAATCACACTGACAGCGAGTATTCAGTAACATCAGTGTGTCTTCTGATGTCTCACAGTTAAATACATTTTATCACAGAGTTAATAGATTTGATTTAGGGCTGTCAAGCGATTACAAAAATTAATTGTGATTAATCGTGCTATTTAAAAAAAATAATTGCAATTAATCTGGCTGTTAATAATAGAATAGCATTTATTTAAATATTTTGGGATTTTTTTTACATTTTCAAATATATTGGTTTCAATTACAACACAGAATACAAAGTGTATAGTGCTCACTCTTTTATTACAAATATTTGCACTGTAAAAAACAAAAGAAATAGTATTTTTCAATTCATCTAATACAAGTACTATAGTGTAATCTCTTTATCATGAAAGTTGAACTTACAAGTGTAGAACTGGGAACAAAAAAATAAATCCATTCAGAAATAAAACAATGTAAAACTTCACAGCCTACAAGTCCACTCAGTCCTAATTCTTGTTGAACCAATCGCTAAGAGACACAAATTTGCTTATGTTTGCAGGAGATAGTGCTGCCCACTTCTTGTTTACAATGTCACCTGAAATTGAGAACAGGCTTTCGCAAGGCACTGTTATAGCCGACCTTGCAAGATAATTACATGCCAGATGTGCTAAAGATTCATATGTCCCTTCATGCTTCAACCACCATTTCAGAGGACTTGCGTCCATGCTGATGAGGTGTTCTGCTCGATAACAATCCAAAGCAGTGCAGACTCACTCATGTTCGTTTTCATCATCTGAGTCAGATGCCACCAGCAGAAGGTTGATTTTCTTTTTTGGTGGTTCATGTTCTTTAGTTTCTGCATTGGAGTGTTGCTGTTTTAGGACTTCTGAAAGCATGCTCCACACCTCATCCCTCTCAGATTTTGGAAGGCACTTCAGATTCCTAAACCTTGGGTCGAGTGCTGTAGCTATCTTTAGAAATCTCACATTGGTACCGTCTTTGCATTTTGTCAAATCTGCAGTGAAATTGTTCTTAAAATAAACAACATGTGCTGGGTCATCATCTGAGACTGCTGTAACATGAAATATTTGGCAGAATGTGGGTAAGACACAGAGCAGGAGACGTACAATTCTCCCCCAAGGAATTAAGTCACAATTTAATTAATGAATTTTTTTTTTTAACAAGTATGTCCTGTGGAATGGTGGCCGAAGCATGAAGGGGCATACAAATGTTTAGTATATCTGGCATGTAAATACCTTGCAATGCTGGCTACAAAAGTGCTATGCAAATGCCTGTTCTCACTTTCTGGTGACATTGTAAATAAGAAGCCGGCAGCATTATGTCCTGTAAATGTAAACAAACTTGTTTGTCTTAATGATTGGCTGAACAAGAAGTAGGACTGAGTGGACTTGTAGGCTGTAAAGTTTTACTTTTTTTTTTAGTGCAGTTATGTAACAAAAAAAATTTACATTTGTAAGTTGCGCTTTCATGATATAGAGATTACACTACAGTACTTATGAGGTGAACTGAAAAATACTATTTCTTTTGTTTATAATTTTTACAGTGCAAATATTTGTAATACAAAATAATATAAATTGAGCAATTTACACTTTGTATTCTGTGTTGTAATTGAAATCAATATATTTGAAAATGTAGAAAAATATCCAAAAATATTAAATACACTTCAATTGGTATTTTGTTTAACAGTGCAATTAAAGCTGCAATTAATCGTGATTAATTTTTTTGAGTTAATCACGTAAGTTAACTGCGATTAATCAACAGCCCTAATTTGATTACATATGTTGGTATAAACTGCTATTTATTACATTAGTTAATACTGTCTGAATTGTTTTTGCTATAACTTTTTTGGACAGAGGTAAATAACTACAGAAGGCTAACATTTATGTGGCCTAATGTTTTATAAAGGCCAAAACTAGGGACAGACATCCATACGAAATGTATAGAACTGGAGGAGATCTTGCTGTGGATTAACGGATGTTCTGTATTGCTGGCTGACCAGTTCATATTTCCTTTGTGGGATGTTACTCAACACTTATTTCACCTTCTCTCTGTAGTAACTTTTTTTTCCCCCCAGTTTTCTAGAGATACTTTCTTGTGGTAATAGCATGTAGATATCTCTATATATGATATGGATATATTTGTATGGATAATTGATCAGTATTGGGGATCCACATTCTTAGAGATGTGGGATGTGCACAACTGGAGCCATTCTTTCTAGAGAATGGCAGAAGAAGTGTTGACCAACATTTACTAGTTATAAAAACTTCTTACTCTGCACCTTTTTGTGGATATAGGGACAGAATTTGACCCTTCCCATTTTTGACACACATTGCCTCCAGTGAACTGTCAATACATTTGATGATTGTGTTATTATAAACTACTGATGTTGATTGGTGACATTCTTCAATTTAAAATGTTGGTTTTAGGATGAAGGGCATGCACATAGTAAGCATTTTTTAAATAATGGTCTTAAATAGTTTAAATATTGAAATACCAGGCATGTAAAATAAGATCATCTTCTTTTACATATTAAAATAATTCATTATTTATAGGACTGCAAACATAAAACTAGACAAGCTAATGAAGGAACTGGATGAAGAGGTAAGTTGGTGTGTGTTTCTTAATCACAGAATTTTTAACTGTGTTGAGTCAATCTGTGTCCTCATAATACTGCTAGAGGTTTATAATTTTCCTGTAAAAATTTGCACTCCAATTTAAATTTGAGAATAAATCTCCACATTCCAAAACACCAAATCATTTTGGCCATTTTTGTTATGAAAGTAAAAAATGTAATTTTAAAATACTTTTTTTGCCTCTACAATTGAAAACTACTTTCTTTCATTTCAAATCCTGTGCTGAACTCTCTGTTTAGCCTTGTTCAGAATATTCAATATAATTTTTCAAAATTAGCTAGATTTCTAAAAATCAGTTTGCAGATAATCCTCTAGGACATCATTATATTGTAGTATTCATAGACCTAGTAGACAGATAATTTTTGCTTTTGTGTTAAATACAGTTATTGCAGTGGTTTGGAAGATTTAATCAGAGACAAACTTCAAAAGTGATGTTGGGAATTATTAGGCTCTATCCTGCAAACCTCCTGTTCATATTGGTAGTCTCAGTGAGTGAAATCCTGGCCCTACTGGCTTCAATTGAGCCAAGATTTCACCACTTGAAGTCAATGAGACTACTTACAGAACAACAGAATTAAAAAAAGTTTGTAGGATCATTCTGTAAAATGTAAATGGAAAATACCAGTGTTTATTATAATTTCAGGGAAATCAAAGAAAAAATTTAGAATCAACAGTATCTCAGACTGAGAAGGAAAAGATGGTGCTGCAACATAAAATAAATGAATACCATAGAAAAGTTGAACAGGAGAATGAAAAAAGACGGAATGTAGAAAATGAAGGTAAGCAATGTTACCCAGGTGCTAGAAATGTTGATGTGTACGCTACTATACAGTTTTATGAAAAATTTACTTTTTTAGCATTTGAAGCATTTTAGAATAGATTTTTTTCTTGAAATTCTGTTATCACAGGAAATAGCTATTTCTGTTTTTGATATTTGAAGTAGCAAATTCTTCCCTTAGATGTATGCACGTGGAGCCCCTAGTGATTTGAGTGAGCCAGGTGTACATATTCAAGAACAAAATTTGACCTCACGAAATTAAAAGGAAATATTCTAATTATTTTGCTGTCTTTCATGTAGAAATATCTAGTAACACAAAGCTTTTCTGTTCTGAGCTGCTAGGAAAATTGAATTCCATATTCATTTCTGTCTCTAGTGTCCACATTAAAAGATCAGTTAGAAGACTTGAAAAAAATTAGCCAGCATTCACAAACGACAAATGAGAAGATGACACAGTTACAAAAGCAAGTAAGTGATGGCTGTTCAGTGTTTTCATTGTTACTTAAAATTTGTCATTTAGTATTGATTACATAAATGTAGCAAAGCTGAATCTGTTAATTGTTACACTTTGAATGGGAATCTTGACTTTTCTTACTCTAACAGCTAGAAGAAGCCAATGATTTGCTAAGGACAGAATCAGATACAGCAGCAAGATTGAGAAAGAGTCATACAGAAACGAGCAAGACTATAAGCCAGTTAGAATCACTAAACAGAGAACTTCAGGAAAGATGCAGAGTTCTAGAGAGCACAAAATTGGAAGTGGAAAAGGACTGTTATCAATTGCACGCAGCATTGGAAGCAGAACGAAGGGACAGAAGTCATGGTTCTGAAATGATTGGAGATTTACAAGGTAACCATTCCATGCGTACATAGTTTTTTAATGTTGCAGTAAATATTTATTATTACAAAAATCCATTTTCATAACTTCACTTTGTTGCTCTGTACCATTGTCTAAAGCCTGAAAAAAATGTACCAGCTGTTTTCAAGGAGTTTAATTCTATTCATTTAGCGTAGCAGAGCAGTAATCAACATATGAATTGCGTATCCCTAGAGGACTAATACTTGGGAACATTTGTAAATACAGTTTAAGGTACCAAAAGTCTTACCAATTCAGTATTAATTCACGTACATAATTCCTGTGTGGTTGAGTTTTGGGGATGAGAGGGAAAGCAGTATTGCGGACAACAGCGATTTCTCCTCTCTGTCCTCCAACATGATTTTTCTTCATCTGTGGATATTAACCCCTTTAGAGCAATGTTTATGGATTCTGGGACACTGACACAGCAGAGGTAATATCAGAAAGTTCCATACAGTTTAGAGAGTTGTGTGTTTAAGAGAATAATTAGATTCTCTAACCCAAGATGACAGCCAACTGACAACTTGCTTAGCCACTGAGACAACTTAATAGAATGAATCCATTACAGATTAATTACTCTAGATTGCCATGGGGTAACTGTATGAGAGGGCAATTTATCCAGTATGAAGAAAAAGAAATATATTCAAAGAAGTCAGAATAGAAAGGGACAAGAGGGAAGGTCTCCTGTACAGATTATATGGTGTGGTGGAGCAGACCTCACTGATGCAGTGTTAGAGCTACACAGCTCTTTAGGTGTGCATGAAAGGATAATCTTCTTCAGAGTTCCTAAAGTATATAGAACAGGATGTTCTGTTGGTATCTAGCCAGAGAGTTCCACATGAAATTTGCACACGCTATTGCCAGTTTTTAACAAGCAAATGTTTGACAACTAAGCACAGCATTGAAATTCTGGAAGAAGTGTTTTCTTTCACATCATTTTGTCATCTAGAAATTCCTAGGACATTTTAAGATAAAAAAAACTATGCTAAGCATGCAGTGTTCAAGATAGTCTGACATACTTGTGAGCTATGTTGCTGACATAGTGTGTATAAGGTATAACAGTTAACACGGAGAGTAATACAAGAAACCAAATTACAGTTGCAATTGGAAACTTCACTTAAAATGTCTTGGTGTTTCTGTTTAAAGTCTTCAGTTTAATAGTACACTGAAGTAGCTGCATACGGTGTGGGGCAAGCTTTTTCAAACTCAAGGCTGGAGGAGAGCCTTTGCTTTTGTGGAGTGATCAGTAGGGTAAAAATAATTCCTCTTTCTCTGAAGGACCTCTCCAGTGCAGGTTATTTAAATTATGTTTATGTACTGCAAGAGCACCTCGAGGCCCCAACTGAGATTGGGGCTCCATTGTGTTATATGTTGTATCTACTGTGACAGGGTCAGGCCAGATGGCTACAGGAGAGTGATAGAAGGAAGATATATTAGCCCCAGGTTAAGTAGGTCCCTTTTCCCTGGGTAAGGTAACAGGGAAGGTTCCAGAACAATCAGGAACTTTCTGGAAACAATTAAGGACAAGCTGATTAGAACACCTGCAGCCAATCAAGAAGCTGCTAGAATCAATTAAGACAGGCAGGCTAATCATGGCACCTGGGTTTAAAAAGGAGCTCACTTCAGTTTGTGATGGGTGTGTGAGGAGCTGGGAGCAAGAGGCACAAGAAGCTGAGAGTGAGAAGGCGTACTACTGGAAGACTGAGAAGTACAAGCATTATCAGACATCAGGAGCAAGGTCCTGTGGTGAAAATAAAGAAGGTGTTGGGAGGAAGCTATGGGAAGTAGCCCAAGGAGTTGTAGCTGTCACGCAGGTGTTACAGGAGCTACTGTAGACAGTTGCAATCCACAGGGCCCTGGGCTGGAACCCGGAGTAGAGGGCGGGCCTGGGTTCCCTCCATCCCCCCAACTCCCTACTTGGTACCAGAAGAGTTGACCTGGACTGTGGGTTCCACTAGAGGGGAAGGTCTCTGGCCTGTTCCCTGATCCACTAGGTGGATCAGCAGAGACTGCAGGGATTATTGTTCTTCATTTTCCCCATGCTGGCCAATGATGAGGCTAACTGAGTGAACGGCAGATTTGAGCCATGAAAGTGGCCAAACTGAGGGCTGCCGTGAACCTCTGAGGCGAGCAAATCTGCCAATAAGTGCAGGACCCACCACGGCAGAGGAGGAACTTTGTCACATTACCCATAATAAGACTTCAGCAGAGTTAATGTCTGTGAAAATGCAGTTGTTGTATGTTGTAACAGCACTTATATTAATGAAAGGAAACATCTATACATTAGCAGTTGGACAAAATAAAATCAAAGTCCTGTTTCTGCAGCTAGGCGTAGTAGCTGAAATTGAACTATTTTAAATTTGTTTTTGCTAGCTCGGATTACATCTTTACAAGAAGAAGTAAAAAATCTTAAAAATAATCTCGAAAGAGTGGAAACGGAAAGAAAACAAGCACAAGACTCACTTAATCATTGTGAAAAGGTAAGGTAACTAATACATGATGATTCAGGAAAATGCTAATGTTAGTTCACTGGCTGTGGTCAGAATATGATCATGTATTGAATTATTTTGTATTGTGTGAATAAATCACAGCTTCTTCAAGTGTGTCAGTCTGGATCCCACTGTAGGATTCTCCAGTGCCTCCTGGGTGAGACTGGGCTTTTATCTTAGGCCTCAAGAGACTCAACAAATACATACTCAGTCTCAGGATGGTAACACTCTCCTGCATTGCTCCAAGCTCTAGATTGGTTCATGGCTCTTGACTTCCAGGATGATATACTTACATATTGCCATCCATCTGTCTCACGGGAAGTGCATAAGGTTAACAGTAGGGGCCAGCCATTCCCAGTTCAGTGTTTTGCCCTTCACGCTCTCCATGGCACTGAGAGTTTTCACCAACTTCCTAGCTGTAATGGCAGCAGATCTAAGAAAACATGGAATTTACACCTGTTTATATCTAGATGACTGGCTGATCAGAAGCAGGCCCAGCAGAAGACCAGAATGTCCCTGGATTGTGTTTTGTTGGTGGCTTGTCCTGATGAACATGAGAAAAGGGGACAGTAATGCTTATCTCAGACACTATAGGGACTGGTTGGGGTGCCCACCTGAACCACATTCAAATGTAAGATACCTGGTCTCATGATGATTTTAACCTACACATGAGTGCCTTGGAACTAAGAGCCATCTGACTCATCTGTATAGCATTCCTGCTGGAAGCCATCCAATGCTGGAAATGGTGTTTATCAACATGGGGGTGACTCCACTAGCTGTACACCTTCCAGGGATTAGCAATGACCTAGCAGATGTTTAGTGAAGAAATGTGGTAACCAGCCATGAGTGATCTGTGTAAAAATCCATACTAGATCCAATATTCTGTCAGTGAGAGACTCCCGCCACACATTTGTTTGCCACAGAGGACAATACCAAGTGTTAGAACTTCTGTTTCAGGGAAGGTGGGGAGTCCAGGCTAAGAGCCGATTGCCTTACTATTTCAGTCTTCTTGAGGACGCCTGTATGGTATCGTACTGTATCCCCTGGTCCCCAGGATATCCAAGATCAACAGTATAGGGCCTCAATCATTGTGCTAGTCCTATATTGGTTGAGACCATTCTGGATATCAGATCTGCTCGAGATGTCCCAGAAGCTTTCCATACATCTTCCTTCCTACCCTAATGTGATATCCCAAACCTCAGTCAGACAATGTATCTAGATGCAGTCTTTGCACCTGACAGCCAGGATGTTGGCTAGCTGAACAACACTGACAGAAGGTGTTCCGTACGGGTTCATAAAATTCTGACACAGAGCAGGAAACCATCCGTAAAGTTGACCTACTTCTCCAAATGGGAAAAATTCTCCATTTGGGCAACCTGGAATAATACTGACCCAGTGGAGCCCCCGTAATCAAAGATGATGTACTGTGACCTGCTCTTGCACATGTGGGACTGATATTTAACTCCCTTGAAGTTAACCTCACTGCCACATTGGCCTGTCACACTCCAGTACAGTTGCACTCTGTCTTGTCACACCCCTGCTATTTAATTTCTTTATACTTTCTCCCCAGTAAGAGTACCGACTTCCATAGGGGACCTCAGTGTTGTCGTTTTAAAGCTTATAAAGCCTTCTTTTGAACTGCTGTTGGAGTGCTCGGTATATTGTCTTACCATCAGGATGTTTCTTCTTGTGGCCATTACATCAGCAGAGAGAGTTAGCAAGCTCCAAGGTCTTGTGGCCAGACCACCTTGTATATCCTTCCATAGGAAGGTGATGAAACCATACCCCAAATTCATAACTAAGGTAGTCTTGGAATTTCACCTGAATCAATCAATTTTCCTGCCAGTCTTCTTTGGAAAGCCGCAGTCCTCACAAGGAGAAAAGGTGCTCCATCCTCTAGCATCTCCAGGGTCATGTTCAATTGTCCCAAAAGAAATGAGTCCTTAGACTCTCTCCCTGCCTCTTTGTGGCCATAGCTTTGCTTGTATGTTCTATATCAACTGACAAGGGGGAGCGAGGTCCCAATTCCTGTGCTCGGAAGCAGTAAAATTGTGGAACTGTTGTATCCAGCATGACATCAACATCTTGGCCTCATACTCACCTGGACACTAGAACACCACAGTGGACTCACTGAGCAAGAGATTCTCACAAGACCACGAGTGGGAGTTAGACACAAGAGACCTGCAGCACATATTCAACTTCTGTGAATTTCTGAGTATAGATATCCTCTCCATGGCCAAAACTGCCAAATGTCCCTGCGGGGCATCTTCCTCATTACATGGGATGCACCCCTACTCTACGCTTTTCCACCCTCTCCCCTATTTTCACAGTGCTTCACAAGACACAGGTGGAATGAGCTACAGTCATTCTCATAGCCCCAACGTGGCCATGAAAGATTTGGTACCCTTACCTTGTGTGCAGGTGGCTTGTCCACCAATCACCCTACAGTTGACTGCATACCTCCTCTCTCAAGACACAGGCCAAATCCTCCAATCCAATTTAGAACTCCTCCATCTGAAGGCATGGCTCCTTCATGGTTCTGGGATTTGGAGATGACCTGTTCAGAACAGGTAAAAGAGATTCTTTTAGGTAGCAGGCATGATAAAAACTTGCCTTACTTATCTCAATAAATTGAAAAGATTCCAAACTTGGTGCAACACCAAACATGTCCTCGCAATAAATGCTCCTTTATTGCTCATTCTAGACTACATTCTAGAATAACTTAAAAGAGCAGGATTGCCCACAAGCTCCATTTGGCTTCCACCACTGCATTCCACCTCAAGATAGACTGTCATTCCGTATTTACCTATGCACGAACAAAAAGATTCCTTAAGAGCCTTCAAAATTTGTACCATCAAATACAAGACCCTATCCCACCTTGGGATCCCAGCCTAGTGTTGCGCTGTCTCACCAGTGCCCCGTTTGAGCCCATTGCAGCATGCTCCTACATACGCCTATCCATGAAAACAGCATTTCTTGTCGCCATCACATCCACCCGACAGATAAGAGAAATAGGTGCTCTCTTGGAATACCCACTATACACAATCTTTCACAAAGACAAAGTCATGATCACATCCGAAACTCTTACCCAAGGTGCCGTCCTCTTTCCATCTAAACCAACCTATCCACCTTCTCTCCTTCTTCCCAAAGCTGCATAGCAGCCAACATGAAGCCACTCTGCACATCTTGGAAGTCATATAAGCATTAGCCTTTTATCTTGACTGAAGAAAATCTTTCAGGCATTCACCATGCTTATTCCTCTCTATTGCTGAAAGATCAAAGGTAGCAGTTTTATCCAAACAGATCTCAGAGTACATCCACCTTTTGCTGTCAACACAAACTGGATCTTGAATGCATCCTACTCACTCGCTGTCTACCTCGATTGACTTTCTAAACAACGTGCTGATTACTGACATTTGCAAAGTCGCCACTTGGGCATCCACAGACACCTTTAGCCAATACTGTGTCATTACCGATGACGTGGCATCAGATGCCCTACTAGGATATATTGTCCTATCGTCCTTGGTTCACATCACTCCGAAGCCCCAGCCTTCCATCTAAGGGCACTACTCTACAGTCACCTACAGTGGAGCACCCATAGGGACACTGCTTGAAAAAGAGACGATTGATTACTCACCCTGTGCAGTAACTGAGATTCTTCGAGATGTGTGTCCCTATGGGTGCTCCACTACCCGCCTTCCTCCCCTCTGCTTCTGAGTTTTAAATGTAGACTCTGCGGTAGAGAGGGAACTGAGGGTGGTTGGACCGAACAGCTCTATGTAGATGGTGCAAGATGGGGAGAAATGCATGTGCAGCCCCATGGGTGCTTCTACTGAAGGTCTCCCATCTCAGGCGCACCTACAGTGGAGCATCCATAGGGACACGCATCTCTAAGAACCTCAGTTACTGTACAGGATGAGTAACCTTTTTTCACTTAGACAACCACTACCAAGGAAGAGGCACAGAAATGCTAGCAGTAATTAAAACCTTTATTGATTAATGCATTCTTCAGTTCATTCAAAATGAGAAATGATTGATATCTTATGAATTCATAGATTGCTGAATAAAATGAGTGTTTTTTCTTCAAAGTCTTATTACCCCCTTCCTCTCCTTCAAGCCTCATTTTTAAACACCTAAAAAGACATGGTATAATACATCCTATTAATATTATGACTTGCGAATAAACAAAAATGTAACCCTTCCTTTTTTTTAAGGGAAGAAAAGGAAATGTGGGTCCATTCGACGGCTTGGTAAAATACTCCAGAATTTATTTTTACAGTTCTGCTTTAATCAAGTATGCTTTTTTTGTCCTAATTTGCAGGAAAAGAATAACTTAGAAATAGATTTAAACTATAAACTCAAAATATTACAACAGCGGCTGGAACAGGAGGTAAATGAGCATAAAGTGACTAAAGCTCGGTTAACTGACAAACATCAATCAATTGAAGAGGCAAAATCAGTTGCAATGTGTGGTATGTATTTCCTTTTAGTTTCAAACAAAATACTGAGCAATAATAAGGTCTGTTTTCCTAATTCCGTTACAATGTCAAAGAATGTTTTTAATGTAGTGTTCATAAAACCAGTTTTTAATCCTTGGTGTAGAGAAAATGTATATGCATATCAAAATTGGAAAACATACATAATGTAATACATTATTTAAAGATCCTGGGCTCTCTCTTTAGTTGGTATAAGTCAGCATAGGATCTGTTAACGTCTCTGTACTACAAATATGAAAACCCTGTACTGTTTATATCTTTAAGTTAAGGAAACATTAGTTACCTATAATTTTACTGCTTTGAAGTTATCACACATGACTTGTACTCATCCAACCACTTCCCTTCATAATTTAGAGGCCCATGTTTTTTTAGTGTGTTCTAGGGTTGCCCGGCATCCGGTTTTCGACTGGAACGCCCAGTAGAAAAGGGACCCTGCTGGCTCGGGTCAGCACTGCTGACTGGGCCTCTAAAAGTCTGGTCGGTGGTGCAGCAGGGCTAAGGCAGGCTCCCTGCCTGCCCTGGCTCCATGCAGCTCCCTGAAGTGGCTGGCATGTCTGGCTCCAAGGCGCAGTGGGGGTCATGGGGGGCTCCGTGCGCTGCCCCCGCCCTGAGTGCCAGCTCCACAACACCCATTGGCCGGAAACTACAGCCAATGGGAGCTGTGGGGGCGGCGCCTGTGGGTGCAGGCAGTGCACAGAGCCCCCTGGGCCCTCCGCCTAGGAGCTGGACATGCAGGCTGCTTCTGGGAGCCACCTGAAGTAAGTGCTGCCCAGACCCCAAACCTCTCGGCTCCAGCCTGGAGCCCCCTACTGCACCCTTGCCCCAGCCCGGAGCCCCCTCCTGCATCGTGAACCTCTCATGTCTGGCCCCATCCTGGAGCCTACACCCCCAGCCAGAGCCCTCACTCTCTCCTATACACCAACCCCCTGCCATACTGGTGAAAGTGAGTCAGGTTGGGGGAGAGTGAGCAACGGAGGGAGGAGAGATGTAGTGAGCGGGGGATGGAGCCTCAGAGAAGGGGTGGGGCCTCGGGGCAGGAGGGCGGCAAGGGTGTTTGGTTTTGTGCGATTAGAAAGTTGGTAACCCTACTGTGTTGACACACCTTAGGATGTTTTTTGCTATTCGTTCTATCAAAATTTTTATTTAATTTCATTTTTCAATGGCTGTTGTTGGAAGCTCTCTGTTTTTGAGCAACACATGAACTGGCTGGAACATTTCAAGCACTGATATAATGGCAGTTAGCGGAGTGACAAGTAGCTGCCTGTAGGAGGGTCCTAACACTCTGGCAATCACTATCACTGTGTCTCTGTTTGTTGCAACAATACTATAATGATTTTGTTCAGTAGTAGACTAGAGATGCATACTCATCTGAATGTAAAGGATTTCAAACACCCCAGCCATTGTGTGGGGGGAGAGAAACCCTGTGCTTAACTCCCAAGGATAGAATCAAAGCTCGAATATTAGGTGTATTTAAGAAAGGCATGGTCAAGCAAACATGTTCTTAGAAGTAACATATTTGTATTTTTGCAAATATACCTTTTTATTGTGCGGTCAATTGCTTTTGTTTCCTGTTTAGAAATGGAAAAAAAAGTAAAGGAGGAGAGGGCAGCAAGAGACAGGGCAGAAAATCAAATAGTTCAGATTGAAAAACAATGTTCCACGCTGGACTTTGACCTGAAGCAGTCTCAGCAGAAGCTTGAGCACCTCACTGAGCAAAAGGAGAGGCTTGAGGATGAAGTAAGCAAAACCTGCATTTTTACTTATCATGTTTTCTATGTAAAAGACAAATTAAAGAATGATAGTTGCATTAAGAAATAGAAAACTGAATCTATTTAAGTTGAGATATTTATGTAGCGTAACGTTATTGAATATAACTGTACTAAGAAATTTCACCTAAATGGTGTAAACATTTATGTCTGAGTAGGTCAAATGCCATGTCTGTCTCAGACCCTGGATAATATGTCTTTCTTTCAGTCTTCCTTTATAAGTGCTATGCATTAATAGTGAACTGATTCCAGGTATGAAGTCAGTGGGGTCCTACGCAATAGAGTTATGCAGGAAGTAAGTTTTGCAGAGATGGGTTTCAAAGTGGCTAGCATATTTTCTTCTGCATTATCAAAGCCATCAATTTATTACTGAAGAATATACTATCTGTGTATTAAAGGACACTAAGTTGAATTGCAAAACAGTTAGTAAATTCAAACGTTAATTTTCCCATATTAATGTTACTTAGCCAGATCTAACATTTGACATGTATTCATTTATGCTGTTATAATTGTATGCCTTAATTTATAACATTGCTAGTTAATGTTGCTGTGAGAAGCTAACTTTTTGGTGTCCTGTCGCTTTTGTGTTTGAACTCTTACCTGATTGGTAATTTTTGCATTTAATTTTATTTCTATTTTTTTTAAATAAAGCTTGCCTATGAGTTTGAACATGCACTCTTATTACACTTGCAAAATAGATATTTTGTGTGTTCTGAATTTGAATTCTTCAAAATGCAGTGTATCATTCAGAGCATGCAAAATTTAATCTCAGAAACACCAGCTGAAAGTTGTTGTAAGATATATAAGAGCTAATTGTTATTAGGTCTCATCCCCACTGTCCTTTCAGATTAAATTGGAAGAGTCAGTCTGAAAGCCTTTCTGCTAGGCCATGTTGTCTGCAATTCAAATTTTAGACCGCTCTGGGCCGCATAACTTTCTAGGGTGAAAAGACATAAAGCTTGTAAAACCTGAATTCCACAAAGAATGGGGGGGTCTGTCAAACCTCTTGGGCCTCTTCCACTGTCCCCCTTAAGGTAGAATAGATGAGAATGAATTCATGCCCCACCCCAGAGTCTGTTACAAAAGAAAAAATGAATGGCTGGGAACAGGGCAGTTCTTGAGGCCGAAATATAGACTAAAATCTATAAGAAAAACTAGTTTCTATGATATTGCACCCAAGTAATATTGAAGGCTATTTTGAATATTTGTATGCATTATTTCATGATTAAAATGTAGGAAATGGTTATGCTTGACATAAAATAATGCACATGTGAAACATTATTACTTTTAACAAAATCCAGGAAAATATTTGGTAAAAGAATTTTAAATTAAAATGATTTATTAAACAATTAGGTTAAGAATCTAACACTTCAGCTGGAACAAGAGATAAATAAGCGACTAATGACACAGAATGAACTGAAAACACAAGCCTTTGAGGCAGACAACTTGAAGGGTTCTGAGAAGCAGCTGAAACAGGAGATCAATACGTTGTTGGAAGCGAAGAGATTATTGGAATTTGAGTTTGCTCAACTCACTAAGTAAGTAGAGGCCTGACATAAAATGGAAAATCCTTTTTTTTTTTTTCCCATGTTCATGTATTTTGTCGGTCACCTTTTTCCAGAAACCAAAAATACTTGTTGGCATTTTTTAAATGTGCTTTGTGAAGATGTGTATGTATTTATTGTATTAGAATATTTTTATTTTGAAATATAAAAAGCTTTGCTTTGCTGATACTTCTATGCTCAGGCTTGTCCAGCCTTTCTGGAGCAATTGAAGTGCCTATCCAAGAACCACCATTTTAGGTTTAGACTTTGGAGCGTCTGTTGGAGGACCACTGAGCTCCATGACTGGGTACATTTTTTCTCCTTAAAACACTCCTCCTCTCACTTATGATTTTTTTAGCTTGACAGGAGCCCGCATTACTTTTCCAACAAGAATATCCTTCCCTCATTGGACCTGTGCCACAATAGTCTGCAGGTCGAAGACCGAAACCAAGCATTTTCGGAGCACTGCTTCCCATCCAAATTATCTGTGGCGGCTACCATTATGGTACCATAAATTATATTGTTACACTGGAATCTTAGAATGTGGTGTTTATGAATTACCATGTTTACAGGTGGTGTGTGAAGGAGGAGGTGGGTGCATATGAAAGAAAAATGTTGAGTTTAAAGGTGCAAGTGTAATGGGTGGCTTTTATATGAGGTTTTGTTTTCTCTCTTTAAGGCAATACAGAGGAAATGAAGGTCAGATGCGGGAACTTCAGGATCAGCTTGAAGCTGAACAGTATTTTTCAGTAGGTTTAATTTTACAAAAATAAATGATTGTTTTGTTCAATAACTTCATGACTAAATACCCCAATGCTCTGACATAAATGAGTGACACACAAAATACTACTAAAATATACAAATAATACACAAAAATCAAGCTAACAACATGAAAAGATAGTGATATGTATATAGTAACAATCATAAATACTGTACTTGGTCTATTACCCTTCTTTTATATGATTTTGTGGGCAGCAAAGGTACTGTGTTCCATTTATGTTGCATAAGTAATAACACTTCATATGCATATAGTAGTGAACTCCCTCCAAAAACTTCCTAAAAGTGCCTCAGGTATAAACTAGTTCCAAATTAGTTTGCTCATAATCTAGCAGACTTGATTAGAGAGCCAGGTGTCACTTTCCCATTGGGTAGATTTATTCTATTTATTTAATCTACCTCCTAAATTGGGTAGATTTATACAAGATTCAGCCAATGCATTTGGCATTGAACTTTAGGATGAATTGAAAGAAAGAAGATTCATATAGTTTAAGGCCAGAAGGGCCCATTAGATCTTCTAGCCTCACTCTTCTTGTATATCACAGGCTATTAAATTTTACCCAGTTATCCCTGTGACGGTGCGCAATAACTTGTGTTTGGCTAAAAGAGATCTTCCAGAAAGGCATCTTATCTTGATTTTAAGACATCGAGAGATGGAGAATCCACCCCTTCCATTACTAGTTTGTTCAGTGGTTAGTCACCCTCACTTTTCAAAGTTTATACCTTATTTCTAATCTGAATTTGTCTGGCTTCTGCTTCTACAAATCGGTTTTTGTTATGCTGTTCTCCTCAAGGTTAAAGAGCCCTGTAGTGCCCAGTATTTTCTCCTCATGAAGGTACTTATACACTGTATTCAAGTCACCTTTTAGTCTTCTTTTTTAGTCAGGTAAACATACTGAACTTTTTAAGGCTCTCAGTGTAAGGTATTTTATCTGGCCTCAAATCATTTGTGGGTTTTTTCTGCAACCTCCAATTTTTCAACATTCTTTTTATAATGTGGACAACAGAGAGAGATACAGTAGTCCAATATCAGCCTCACCATATACTAAGGCCATGCTAAGAGATACTTAATATCCAATTTATCCAAGTCAGTAAGGTTTATTAACTTTTCTGTTTGCAAAGCCTTAGCATTTGAGGAAATTTGGCTTAGTCTAGGCGTCTGAAGACTCAGTCCAGGCTCTAACCTTGTAGGATATTACAGATGGGACAGATAGTGATCCCTATATTTTGGTTGTCTAACACTTTTTTTGATAAAAATAACTGAGCTTTTTAAGCTGTAACACTTCCATTCTTTGCCATAGGCCCTTTACATTTGTCAAGGAGCAAGCCTGTGGGCTAAAGGAATGTCTTCCCTTTGTTCCATGAGATTCCATTGAGGTTTGGCTGAGAGATAAACTGTTAAAAATCAGTTTCATATGTCTCACTTGCATTTCTCACAAAAATTTTGGCATCACGCTAAAATAATAACTGAACAGGAACATTTAAAAAAAACTCAGCAGTGTGGGTAGAGAGCCAGGCAGGGCTTCTTCATCACCTCCAAAACCCACTGTATGGCCCCAGCGTCCTATACATTCCTCTGAGATAATAGCTTTCTGCTGCTGCCAGCAATAATGTAGTTAGTTCTATAGCTCATGTGGTAGAAATCTGTGCTACATTGCAGAAGGTAAAGGTTCAGATGCTGCTGCTGCTGCATAATTGGGCAGTTGTTCCAGTTGTACATAATAGAATTTGTTTTTACTTTAAAAAAAAAAAGGAAATATAGGAAATTGCATGAAAAACTACATTAAAATGTTGTTTAGGTTGCAAAATCAATTACTCGAAAATCAGGAAGATGCCAGATCTATGGTTATTCTCTGCAACCTTATTTCTGCCTATTTGTGTGTGTGAATGATAACAGTCTTTAATTATATGATCACCTACAATGTTTTTTTTCCTGCAGGACACCTGCTTCTTTCACCGCACAAGTTGGATGCATAGGGGGTTGAATTAAGGTTGCATAGACAACTGTAAATGTGGCATTTCTTAACTACTGAGTACTTGACTTTGCAACTTAAATAATTTTTAATATATCTTTAGTATGTAATACTATACCCAGTTTGCACACACGACTCTTCATGCCCACAAAACCTCATTCTTTAATATGTGGGATGCTTGAGTCACAATTGGGCCAATCTAACCAAACCATCTTTAAGTTAAACGCTCTTTATCCGAAGATTTTCAGAGTGTTGCACTCTGTGGTGTAGGTTAATACCCGTCTATCCATGCATCACAGAAAGTGAATAGCCAAACAGTAAAGAACTGCACTGGAGCCCCAGATTCCACCTTCCCTGTCTTTCTTTTTACTATTAATCAGTAACTTTTCTTTCATTGAGTGTATTTATTGCACTTGATTTACAATCCTAGGATTTTGGCTGGAGAGAAAATAACCTTTTAACATATAATTATATTATTCACTGGATGTGTTTTTACACTGTCCTAATATAGCTTTACATTGCTGCAGCCCAAGTCTAACCTAAGTAGAGACAGCTTTTCAAAACTATGAATTCTTTGAGTGTCTGTCAGCATGGATCCCACTCTAGGTGCTTATGTCTCTTAAGCATGCAAGAATGGATTTTTTTGACTAGTCATGTTTGTTGGGGCTCTGCATGTGTCCTGTGCTGCCTCCATGCTCCTACATGAGGTAAGGAGTGGGGTGGATGGGGCAGCCTCAGTCTTCCCTCATGTCCTTCTCGCTGCTCATGCTAGTGGGACAGAACCTAGCTGATGTTTGATCCACTAGACCAGCGGTGGGCAAACTACGGCCTAAGGGCTGGATCCGGCCCGCGGGATTGCCTCCCGTGGTGCTGCAGGCCCCGCTCCGCTCTCAGAAGCCGCCAGCACCACATCCCTGGGGCCCTGAGGGGGCAGAGGGCTCTGTGCGTTGCCCTTGCCTCCAGGCACTCCTCCCACAGCTCTCATTGGCCAGGAACAGGGAACTGTGGCTCATAGGAGCTTCGGGGGAGGTAACTGGAGGCGTTGCAAGGGCAGTGCGCGGAGCCCTGTGCGCTGCCACACACATCCTTCTTCCCCCTACCCCCCACCACAGTGGCCACGCAGGGACGTGGTGCCGGCTGCTTCCCGGAGTGGCACAGCATGGGGCCAGGGCAAGCATACAGGGAGACTGCCCTGGCTCCGGTGAGCGCAGCTGCTGCCCCAGAGCCACTTTAGGTAAGTGATGCCAGGCTGGAGCCCAAACCCCTCCTGCACCCTGCCCCCCGCCCCCAACTTTCTGTCCTCTGCACCCTGCACCCTGTCCACCCCAACCCCCTGCCACATCCCGCACCATTCCTGCACCCCACCCCCTGCCCTGAGCCCCCTGCTTCACCCCACATTGTCTTGTACCTCAACTCCTTCCCTGACTCCCCTCATACACCTGCACCCCTTCTCTGCCCCAATCCCTTGCCCTGAGCCTGTTCCTGCACACCGTACTCTCTCCCGCACCCCAACCCCCTGCCCTGGCTCTGCATACAATTTCCCCACCCAGATGTGGCCCTCAGCCCAAAAGGTTTGCCCATCCCTGCTCTAGACCTTAACTTGAACTAAATTTCTGTTATTCTGAGACTCTTCTGAACAATCTCTGTTCTTTTCATTTAGTTCTTTCCATTTCATTCATTTTCATTTAGTCGCCTTAGTCTGCTCTAGTACATGACTTTAGAAATGCCAGACTCTCAGTCCATAGGCTTCAAAGTCTGTCCATCCTGCAGTGGACTAATTCTGCTGAAAGACTGGCTTGACAGATACCTATTCCACTTTGGAGAGTCCTGTAACTGAAGTAGATTCTTGGTCTCAGTCTCCTTCTTTGTGAGGACTGGGAAGTCGTGAGAAGCAAGAGTAATGCTCCACCTTCTGGAGCAATCCACGGAAGTGGCATTGGATCCAGATGTATTGCGTTAGAAGACCCTTCTAGTAGTCTCTAGATTGCATAAGGTGGACTGATGACTTCAAAGACCTCCTCAGAGAAAACAGCAGTGAAGCCAGATCCAATGTCAGCACCGGTATCACTTTTGGTGCTGAAGACACCGACAGCCCCAACATTTAATCAGCATTTCAGAGGTTGAAGCAAAGTGCTGAAAGGGGTCACTCTCAGCATTGGGGTAGGAGCTCAAGAAGGATCTCTGTCTCCTTGTAAAGAAAGGGACAGGACATCAGAAGATAGTTCGGTCAAGTCCAGTGTGGCCTTGAGGATCAGTGGAAAGGAGCAGACTGCAATGTAGCAGACTCTACCTGTGTGGAAGTGTCCCCATCGATGTTGACTCCAGCACCAGCAGGGCAGACTTGGAGTGCACTGGAGTCATGGTCGGCACCAAGATATGTATTGGCACTGGTACAGACCTTGACACCAACAATACCTTACCAGTCAGCACCACCTGTGGAAGAGGTGTACCCCTTCTCCACCGTTTCCCCCAGGCACATCTTTTTGCTGGCAGCCTGCAGAGATCCGTCTCCACTAAAGTCCACAAATTGTACCACTAGGAGATCCAAGGACCTGTACAGACCTCAGCTACTAGCCCACCAGGATTGTCACTGGACCAGCCAGGAATCCGAGAGCCACCTGTATGTGTATGGGATGCCACTGTGGCTATTGCAGCTTACTTTTCCCAGCCTTTAGGAGCTTGTCCCTACAGTGGTAGAAGACCAGGAAGTCTCCCTCTCTAGCAGCTTTTCTAATAAGACCTCAGTCACGGGCATACACAGAGGAGCGAGATCCAGAGGTCCAGCAGCCCCCCTCACCTCTTAAGAAATTCTCCTCACTGTCTCTGGTGGTAGATAGTTTCAAGGCAATTCAGGAGCTCCTAGTGCAGACTGCAGACATCTTGAAGATGAGACTTCAATCATCCCTGAAAAATTCCACAAGTTATTTGACATTTAGTCAGCCACTAGCCCTCCCAGGATTGTTCTCCCCATAAACAAGGCCCTGTTCCAAAGATTCTGGTCTACAAGCATGATTAGCCTTTAACTCTTTTAAAGTCCACCTGGCGGTGATATCAGGGTGCCATGCACCAATTCAGTCACCTTCGGTCTTTTTACACCCTGTGGTGTTCAGATTTCTCAAAGCTTTTTTCATATCTGCCATCACTCCCACCATCCAGAAAGGATGCTGCTTTTCAGTGACCTCCAGTGGGATCTCCAGATACACAGTATCAAAGCAGAAAGAATGGTTGCTTGCAATATAGTAACTATGGTTCTTCAAGATGATGTCAGTGTGATCCCACCACTTGCTTTCCATCCCTGATTTCTGGAGCTCTTAGCTACACAGGCTTCGAATTGCAAAGGAGCTGAGGGAGGGTCGCAGCCACCTTGCCCTTTGTGCCCTCATGTGGAAGCATAAGGAGGCAGAGTGCATTCTCACCTGCAGTGGGACTGTACTGCTAGTCAAAAAAAAAAAAAAAGAAAAGAAAAAAGAAAAATTCACACGGCTAGTCAAACAAAATCTAGTCTCCCTCACATGAGGCACATGCTCACTTATAGTGGGATGCCCACTGAGTACAATATCTTGAAGAACCACAGTTACTGTAGAGTAAGTAACCATTCTTTTTCATTTGGGTAGCTATATATAGACATATACAAATCTAAGAAAAACAAACTAAAGTGTGTATATGTAGACAACATATAAGGGCTCTATATAAAATTGTTATATTTTAGGTCCTAATTTTGACACCCATTACCTATAGTCCCCAGTGGGATTACTCAGGGGGTAAGGTACTATTCAATATGAGTAGGCATGGCAAAATCAGACACTTAGTTTAGTCAAGCCAAATTCATTGTAATATAGTCTATTAATCCAAATAGTTGACTTTTTTTATTATATTCAACCAAATGACTATCATCTTGATCTTGGGAATAGGAAAGTATTTGAGTCAGTGTAAATGGGTTTGCACAAGGGAATCTTAGGAAGGAGGGATGAAATCTACTTTTGTGCTATGGTAGGCTCCACAATGTTGTTCCTCAGTGTGTTTGTTCAAATTACAGAGAAAATAGCACCCCATGCATTCTGTACATGTTCCTCAGAATGCTAGGAAAACATCTTTGTTATCATCCTATGGGCATCTCTGCTGATTCAGCCCCAACAGAGCAATGGTTCATAGCACTCAGAAACCATTCTCCGCACTTTCATGCACTGGGATTGTATCAATATTGTACTCAGGGCCTTCCATGTCTCTCATTTGGCTGGAGGATTTGTTTCATTTGTGTGAGTACAGACAGCGGCGTAAGATGCTCTCTAATGCATGAACTTGAAATATCCTTGTGAATTTATATAGTCAGTTGAGATTTCAGCTTGAGAAATATTTTTATACCTGTCACAGTTTCAGGGTTAACTTCACCTTTGACCACTCCCTTCCTTGCCTTCTTTGAAGGCACCTACTTAAGCTGTCAGGCTTCCAGCTGTCACCTCTCTCTCAGAAAAAGACCCGTTTCTCTCTCTCCAGACCTGGGGTTTAGGCTTGCATTCCTTCTGCACCTCACTGTCATTTCCCCAGCAGGTCTGACCATGGTCCAACACTGTGGTTAACTTAGGGTCATTGCTACAGCAGTGTATACTTGTTACCATTTAGCCTTCATAAAGCATAATACATTTATTCTTGTGGTAAATGCATTACAGAGACAACAAATAAAAACCATAAAAGTTCCTATAAACATGCTAAAAGCTTACCAGAGATCACCCATCAGTCTTTTGGGTCCTAGTAGATCAACGTCTTTCAACCTTTCCACAAGGATTGGGGTCCACCCCATCCCTTGGACACAGGGTCCTATCTGTTTACTGGATCTGAAAAAAGGCACTGTGTTTAAACTCTGCCTTTTTATGCCAAAAGCGCTTTGTTTGTCTGATGGTCTCTGGACCAGTATATGCAAGCCTCCACAGGGTGTGGTACCTCCCTGGAGGTGTTTACAACCTGAGTAGTTCACTGAGTAATCACTGTTTTTGATTTCAGGAGTTGTGGTAACTCTCCCCCTGGAGTTACATGTAAAACAATATGTAAACCATTCATACAATACAGTTAATACAGTGTGGTCCCCAAAGATAATGCAGTATCTATCATAATACCCACTACAAAGAAGTTTATTTTGTAATCATTTGTTTAACTAAACTTCACTGTAATTTTATCATACATATCATGATTTGTGTAACATTTTACTAATTGGAAGACCAGGAGTACAGTGTTTTTACCCTGATCCTTTCGTCAGTTTTATGAACTCATGTAATTAAAGAAGTATTAATCAGTATGATCTGAATTCTTAGCCATAGTTCTTCAGAGTAAAATGTTAATTTTAAGCTTAGAGGATGATTATTACTGTTTTTAATATTTGTATTATCCTGGAACCTAGGAATCCCAGTCATGGACCAGGACTTCATTGTGTTATGCCGTGTACAAACAGAACAAAACTATAGTCTCTGCTCTCAAGAGCTTGCCATCTAAGTATGAAACAACAGATGGATACAGACAGACGGGGGAGTACAAGGAAACAATGAGACAATATTATCAGTTAGCATAATCAGAAGTGATATCAGTGTACCAGCTGTCTAACCGTTGTGAAAATGTTTTTATAGGTATCACAGCAAAGGAGAGTTTTAAGGAAGGATTTGAATTATGATTTCTTTCCAATACTTCCCTTACAGACACTTTACAAAACTCAGGTAAAGGAGCTTAAAGAAGAAATTGAGGAGAAGAATAAAGAAACTCAAAGAAAAATACAGGAATTGCAAAATGAAAAGTATGTCCATTTTATATTTTCTAGCAGAAAAATCCTTACCTTATACAGTAGTGTGGTATCAATCTTGAAGCCCTGAATCCAGGATAAAAAAATTTTTTTTTCCCCTGCAATAATGCTGAGAAATGACTACTTACAAAAAGTATAACAGGTCTTGTAATATGGTGAATATATAGGATGTTACTTATATTGATGGATGATTAAGAATGGAGTCAGGGTTTATGTTTATTTTCTTGGACTAGGTTTGGAGTTTTTGGAGAGAAATGTTATTAGTCCTGAGAGTTTAGAAATGTCTGACATTTTGAAAAATAGTTTTGTTGGATTCATAATTTTGTCAGACTCACTTCCCTCCTCCAAAAATGTTGTTAGCCTGGTAATTGCATTTAGTTTTTGAGCCAATAAATGGTTTTCAGACAAAGAATTTTAATGAAGATAATACTTCATTTGAAAGCTCATTTTAAATGTGTCGTACTAACTACAACCAAACCAATTAAGTTTATCCAATTTTGTGAATCTTTTCAAATAATTGAAGAATATACAGTTTACAGTATTTCAAAACTTACGAAAGACTATTACTTAAAACTGTTTCCAATTCACTAATTTGTTCTTCTATCTATGCAGAATTAGGCCTGTCCATTTCATAAACTTTACACAGGCGCAAAACCATCACTTTTTGAATATAGTACAGAACTTGTGGTACTTGACAAGCATGGTCATTGGTCTGCATAAGTATTGCAGACAAGTCTTTAAGAGTAAATTAGGGCATGTTAAGAACAATGTTCACTGTGGATTTGGGAAGAAGGAAAGGAAGGAGAGAGAAGACACCATGTTGTTAAATATGATATAAGGAGAGATTATCAGCCAATCACAGCCCTGAGCAAGAAAATGTAGGAGAATCTCAATTCCCCAAGGTGGGGACAAGGGAAGAGACACTCCCTTTAGCCCTTTCGGTGTCTCTTCTCTTTTTTTTTTCTTTTTTTTTCTTTTTTTTTCTCTCCATTCCCATTTATTTTTTTGTTGTCTTATGGAGGCTTTTTATTCCCTTACCCCTTCAGCATAAGATATGTTGTATACATTTTTAATTAGATCTATACATGAGCTATTCCAAACTAATTGTCTGATTGTTGCCTGTCTACGCTAGGGGCCCTCTTACAAATACACAAAATCAGGGACTCAGCTGCAGCACAGTTGTCGTTGAACTATGAAAGCATATTTTCATATTGCAATATGGATAGGCCTTTAATATAACCTCATACTCCAGTAAAAACTTAACCTGGCTTTAGTATGGTTTGGGGAACCTGTGAATATCCCCTCTATATTGTAACATACCACCATGTTTTTTACCATATTGGGGGCTGTGATGCTTCCCTGGATTGTGGGGCAACTCGCTACAACCTTCCCTTAACATGAAAAATCCTTGAACTGTGCCAGTTGTGGGTCAGCTGCCTAACTCCACTGGCCATAGGCAACACAAACACTGCTCTCTAGGCCCTGCAGGCCACACTGTCACTCTATAGGTTACCGATTGGCACACCCCCCAGCCCTTGAACCTTCCAAATGTCTCCCTGGAGTACTGGCCCTTGTCTGCTGGACACTCTCACAGTTTCCACAGATTCACTTCTTCCAAATGCAGCTTACAAGTACACCCCAGTTTACAAGTTCCATCTTGGATCACTGCTTAGCACTTAGATGTATTTATAGTGAAATCAAGAATAAGTTTATTTAACAAAGCCTAGAGATTCAAGTAGTAGCAATTAGAAGTATTGGAAACAAATAGTTACATATAAAATAACACACATTCAAGATCCCAACCTTAAGACATTCGAGTATCTCCTTAATTTTAGAGTATTGCTCACCCAAAATCCTTGCAGTGCTTTACAGCCAGGCTGGCTGTGATGCACCTTTCATGAGACAAGCATGCTGTCAATTTGCCTTCTAGGTGAAGGATTCAATGTATTCATTTGCACTCCAAGGTATACTAGACCAATCTTTTGTCGATCTTCATAAAGAGGACACCCCTTCTCCTGTATGTTGCTTCCTGTAGATTTCCTCACTTGCAGATTTTGCAATCACTCCATTCACACTTGGTCCAGTATGCATATAGTAGGTATATAATAAACAAATGGCCAGACATGGAGATTGGTGTCAGTTACCTCCTGCCTGAAAGGAACATCTTCACGGTGTGTCATCTCCTGGTGACCTGCCATAACTCCAAAACCTTAACAACATAATTTTTAGTATACCATGTGCACATACATTTTGCAGTGATTATGACAACCAGTGGGCTTCTAGCTCTTGGGAGAGATTTTGCACGCCACTCTTTGGTGAACTATTATGCATATATCTGACCCAAGGGATCCCTGTAAAATCATATGCACCCACTTTGCCCTCTACCAGTTGGCACCAAAGGGAACCTAGCTTACAGGGGCCAACTGTGTTTTAACCTCCCAGTATGGCTGCATTTGTAGGGCAAGTGGACCCTTAGACACAACACTGTTGCAAAAAACTGTGCTTCAGCAGAAACTACCCAAACAGTATAGAGCATGATATCTGAGCAGTCTTTAACTTCATTAACTGTGGATGCTAGAAATGTAACAACTCTTATGCAGTAACCGTGGTTGAAAAAGGTTTCAAACATGGTATCAAGTGCTGATATGGACAGGACCTATGTCTTTTTGTAGTGCATTACATAGGTGTCATATCCCTTTTTAATGTAGACCTATTTGCTTCCCTCAATCCTTTAAAGGCAATGTTTTTTAAAAAACGATGCACTGAAAAGTACAGTGTGGGCTTGTTTGTTCTCCCTGCAAATATTAAGTATTTTCCACAGGAAACATAAGATCTTAACATTCTGTTATAGAGAAACTCTTGCTGCACAATTGGATCTGGCTGAAACCAAAGCTGAGTCAGAACAGTTGGCCCGAGGTCTCCTGGAAGAACAGTATTTTGAATTGACTCAGGAGAGCAAGAAAGCAGCGTCAAGAAATAGACAAGAAATTACTGACAAGGACAACATTGTAAGCCGGGTAAGTTGTTGTTGTTTAAATGTATAAAAAGTGGCTTTATTGTCAAAAAAAATATCAAACATTACAACTATAACTAAAAATTTGTGTGTGTGTGTGCATAAAAATTTAGAGACAGGTTTTTGAAGTCCAGCATCTTTGTGCGTGCAAATTGAGGCAGTTTTGCATCTGCTGTTATTTGTGCACATAATTGCTGCCACTTAGATATCTGAGGGCACGTTCAGGTACTTAGACATTTAAATTACATTATTTGAGCTCCCAAATAAATGTGGACACAAAAAGAGGGTCTGGGTTGAGGCCAAGTTGAAAATCAAGCACAGTATCTTTCAGTCGGTCCACCATTCATCACTATATATTTTTTAAATCATCAGTTTCTTTAATAGTGTACTCAGGGATCTGACTACATAATCACTTTCCTCATTCAGAAAGGATTTGAAAGATACTGGGTTTTCTCCAGGCAAATATTTTTAAATCAAAATATACAAGCTAGGAAGTCTCAACTTAAAAGAGCAACCATTTAATTTTTGCATTACATTTACAGTAATGTGTTAACTAAGAGTTTTTACTCACAAACCCTATTAATTTGCAGTGTAATATTTCTATTTTATAATATCTTTAAACTGTGTTCTTCCACTTTGGCCTTCTGCATGCAGAGGCATGCATGCACTCAGATACTGCCTAACATAACCCAGCAGTAAAATTTTGCGCATGATGACCAAAATGCATTGTTTTTCTGCATGCTATTATGTACTTTACACCCCCACATTAAATTATTTGAAGTAACATTTGTTGCAGTAATGTTACACGTGCAATAGCCCCAAGAAATAACCTTTCATTTTCCAGAATGCCCCATTTTCATTTGAGACTATTTTAAATAACTGCATCAATATGGAATCTAAGTAGGAACTTCCTACCCATAAATTGTCAACTTCAAATATTATTGATAACATAACTCAACACACAATCATTCAATGTATTTCTGTAGGTTTCAAACAAAACTTTCTTACTGAACATAACTGCAGTCTTTTTGTCTTTTAATATGTTTGTATAGCATCCAGCACAATGATCCTGATTCGGAGCTAATATCGGCAAATAATATTAATTTCCCCCTACAGTTCATTTCACAAATCCTGTGTGCCCCATTTGACAAAAAACAAATATTTTCTTTTTACCCATATGTGCCTGTCTGTTTTCCATGATATATAACACTACTCAAATGTAAATTCCATGGACTGAGAGTGATATTAAATAATTATGGAAAGCCTGAAATCTTGGAATTTCATAACAAGCACCTGATTCTCTGGGTTCAGTTGTAGGTAGCTACGTGTTATCGTTTACATAGACGTTCCTTAAAATTTACTGAAAGCTGTTGAACAAAGTAACACTGAAGTTCTGCTTAATTCCTTAAGTTCTGTTGGGTATTATTTATTGGACACTGAAAATGTGCTCAACGCTGCATGGATCATAAAAGTAGACCTAGTCCTTTTCTTAGAGAGAGTTGTATACCCAGTGTCTATGTGAAAGAAAGAGGGATCAGAAGTAAAATATCTAGAATTTTATGTACAGTTTTGAAGTATGAACAGATTAGTGAGTATGCAATCTAAGAATGGTAATTCTGTGTAAAATACTATTATTGATTTAAGATTATTTTAAAGAAAAAATACAGTTTTGAATATGGGTAGGATGTATAGCAAATGCTTTGTTTTAAAATCTGTTTGTTTTCGTTTAGCTGGAAGAAACAAATAATACATTAACCAATGATGTTAAGTTTCTAACAAAAGAAAATGCAGAGCTCTTTGAAAAAAATAAGAAACAGGAGGAAGGTATGGCATGTTTTAAGTTTTAAATTATATTAGGATGATGCAGAATTGATTACAGAGAAATATAGGTTTGCTGTTACAGACTTGAAAACCAGTTTTGGCCATTTTTTCCTTCAGTATTAAGGACCTTATCTTTTCCATGCTGTCAGCATGAAATTAATTACTTCCTCCCCCCATGTGATGGGGGACATGTGGTTCCTTTTCTGCTCCTAGGGATTTCTGGTGGACGTAGCTGTTGAGGGAGCCTGTACTGCCATGAGGATGAGAAAAGACTGAGGAGCCAGGAGCTAGTGAAAAGTTTTATAAGACTTGCCTGAATCTGCTGGTTTTGTGGGCCAAATCCCCAGCCCATTTCGTTTGTATAGAGAGATTGCAAATCCCATCCTTTCATGATTTATGATGGAAAAGAATACATAATAATAATAATAATAATAAGCTTAGTGTATTTAGCTTAACATTGTATCAGAATATGTTGTTAAACATGATATAAGGAAAGAATTTCCCAGACCAGAAGTAAACAAACGTTCTTCTTCATATTCCATGTCTACTAATCTTCATGATGGCGCATAAATTTCCATGGAGCTTTGAAAATTATAGTACGAATTTTTTTTGTTTTGTCAGATCTGGTCATGACACCATAGTTAAGGCTGCATTTGAGTTTTTGTTTTGACAAGACTTTTAAACCTTTGTTTTGTAAAAATATCATAAAAACGGCAAAAATCAAAACATAAAATTTAATCTCTTTTGAGTGCTATTTGAGTTTTTCATGGTGGTTGGATGAAAAATAGATTTATTACAGAGAGAATAATAAGCATTCCAAAATCATTTACTTTTGGCAGGTTTACAAATCCTCTGAGCTGGAAGTATACCTTGACTTCAAATCACACCTCTAGTATGGTGTTTATATTCCCATGCTCTTCGTTACCCTTATTGTTGGTTAAGGTTCTAAACCTAGAACACAATCAAGTATGAGTTGCTGCACACACATCTTTCCCTCTCATTTTTAAAATACATTAGCAGAGAGGTATGCAGGGTCACTGCAGGCAGAGTCAAGAGTGGAGTCCAGATCTCTTACATGGCAGACCCACATCTTGCCACTCTGCTGCTGATCTATGGGTTATGGTTGTATGTGGTTAAACATTGTGAGAAGACACCTTACAGGTTTTGTACTTTAAAACCACAATAATCTGTACCTTATACTTTGAATCACCAAAATAATGTTTCGTATTTCAGTCATTTGTCCCACATTTTGTTTGCTGGTGTCACATACTAGCAGATTTGAAGGTTGAGAGGTGAGCTTTACACTGGCAGGGAGACACATCAGAGCCTCTTGTGTCCTTCGGGTGGTTTGACAGCTAACAGCAGCCTCAGCAGTGCATTTTCTGCATCTGATCAAAGGTCAGGTGTATTTCCATTTCAGAGCAACCCTCAGGTCATTGAGGGTATGCATGCCAGCTCCCAAACATAAGCATTTCAGACCTCAAGCTTACCACAGGTAGCCTGCTTACTATCGGTACTGACAAATGGATGCTCAAAGGAAACAACAGAAGTTTGTGGGAGAAATTCGTATAAACAGTTGGGACTTCATCTCACCTGTCTTCATTATTGAGGCTGTAAATTTGATTGCTCACCCAGGAATATCTTACAAGTTATTATAGATCTAGCTATCCCATCTCCTCCCTTTTGGGGACCGCCTGTCTCATTTCCACTGTTTCTGGACTGATATAACAAGAAATGGATGAGTACTGGAAATCATTGGAGTGGGATCTGAGATTTAATTTAGTCCATACTCAACACTTGCCCACCTTCCCTGTTCCTGTTCAGGGACCTCTCTCACAAGAGCTTGTTAGACCAAGATGTCCAGTCACTTCTGGCTCTTGGCACAATAGAGGTCCTGCTTTGCTTCAGAGGGAGGGCTTTTTAATTGAGGTACTTCCTCATCTCCAAGAATAAGTGGGGGGACTTTGGCCTGCCCTAGAACTCAGAAGAGTGAACACTTACCTCAGGAAGATAAAGTTCAGAATGGTGTCCCTAGCCACCATCATCGCATCCGTAGACTGACTGGTACAGTGCCCAAATGACTGATTGGTACACTGCTCTCGACCTTCAGGACACATTCCCCTATCACAATCCACCCATTCCACAGATGATATTTGATGTTTGTGGTTGGGAATTACCATTCAGCCTATCAGCCACTGCCAGAGTATTTGCAAAGTGTCTAGTTGTAGCAGCTTACTTCAGAAAAACGGGGATCCAAGTATGCCCATATTTGGACTATTGATTAGTTTGTGGGAGATTATGGCAGAGGTAGAGGAACAATATTCATCACATCCTTTGATTGTTCTCTTTTCTGGGACTGTTAGGAAAGAAATACCAGTATTGATCCCTATGCAGAAGATAAAATTAATTGGAGCCATATTGGATTTTACCAAAGGTGTTAAAGGAGCACTCGACGAAGACAAAGCCATTGTAGAAAAGCTTAATGAATTATTTGCAATGGTCTTCACTGAAGAGCATGTGGGGGAAATATCCACATCAGAGCTATTCTTTTTGGGTGACAGATCTGAAACAGTGTCCCTAATTGAGGTGTTAATAGAAGAGGTTTTAGACCAAACTGAAAAACTAAACAGTAATAAGTCACCAGGACTAGATGGTATTCATCTAAGAGTTCTGAAGGAACTCAGATATGAAATTGCAGAACTACTAATTGTAGTATGTAACCTATCACTGAAATCAGCCTTTGAATCGGATGACTGGAAGGTAGCTAATGTAATACCGATTTTTAAAGGGCTCCAGAGGAGATCCTGGCATTTAATGGACAGTGAGCATAACTTCAGTACCAGGCACATTCATACAATATATAGTAAAGAACAGAATTATCAGACGTGTAAATAAACATAATTTGCTGGGGAGGAGTTGATGCAGCTTTTGTAAAGGGAAGTCATGCCTTACCAATCGATTAGAATTCTTTGAGGGAATCAACAAGCATGTGGAGAATTGTGATCCAGTTGATATAATATATTTGCATTTTCAGAAAGCCTTTAAGATTGCTCACCAAAGGCTCTTAAGGAAACTAAGTAGTCATGGTATTAGATGGAAGATCCTTTCATGGATCAGTAACTGGTTGAAAGATAGGAAACAAAGGGTATGACCAAATGGTCAGTTTTCACAGTGGAGAGAGGTGAACAGCAGTGTCCCACCAAGTATCTGTACTGGGATCTGTGCTGTTCAGCATATTCATAAATGATTTGGAAAAGGGGATGAACAGTGAAGTGGCAATGTTTGCAAATTATAGTTATTCAAGAGAGTTAAGTCCAAAGCAGACTGCAAGGAATTAGAAGGATATATCAAAATGGTGTCACTAGGCAACAAAAATAGCAGATGAAATTCAACACTGATAAATGAAAAGTAATGCATGTTGGAAAAAATAATTCCAACTATACATATACACTGATAGGTTCTAAATTAACTGTTACCATCCAAGAAAGAGATTTTGGCGTCACTGTGGACAGTTCTCTGAAAACTTCTGCTCAGTGTTGCCAGTGGTCAAAAATGTTATAACAGTAGGTTAGGAGCTACATATATATGCATTTTAGCTTTGCCCTATCTATCTGAAGTATTCTCTTGTGAGATATTTATGATATTCCAGTATCATTAAATAAATGGTCTTTATGGTTACAAAATGTCTGTGTTTGTATGCAAAGTCAAAGAACAGAAAGATGGAAAAAACCCACATACTATGGAGAAATGAATGACCTTTAAAAATTGTTTTCTTGCCATAAAATGTATATCTTAGAAAGTTTAATGGTATTTTTAACAGAATTTAAATTGAAGAAAGAAGAGGAAATCAACAATATTAGAATGCATTATGAGAAGAATCTTCACACTGAAAGAACTCTTAAAACACAGGTATTAATTTTTAGACATTTTAATATGAGCATGTTGACTTCATGGTGGCATACCAGATAAATAGCTTTCAAATTTTAATGAATTACTCTGTGTGATTACTTCTCAGCACTATAGCGAGATGAAATTTGTATTCGTGATGATCTATAAATCTGAAATTTGCATTAGTGTAATTTATAGCTAAAAGCATAGGTTCTGATCCTGTAAACTTTTCACTTGATTATGGAATGTTCAAGAGAGTAAGGGTTTGCAGGATCAGACCCACAGATGACATGTTAATAGGAGCTTTTTTGTATCCAGTGCATTCACTTCTATAATTAATTATGTTCTGGGAAATCTACACTTTTTAAAGATGGTCTCAGCTCATTTAAAAAAAATCTATTCCAAAATTGGAAATGTTACATTTTACATCTCTCTTATTTCTACTTTTTCTTACTGAAATGTAAGTATTTTAGTAGTCAGGTTGACAGCTGCAATAACAAGGGGATAGAAAGGCACGGAGTTCTAGATGCATGTCTTCAGTATGATGTCATGCTGAAATATAACGTGGGCTTCTGTAACCCAAATGATCTTTTTCTCTCTGACGTGGTTTTGAACCGAGAGAAACTTTTACGTTCTTTACAAAAGCTTATGTGTATAGCATCTCTCTTAATTCATGTACTTTTTTTGTACAGGCTGTGAACAAATTGGCTGAGATAATGAATCGGAAAGATTTTAAAATAGACAGAAAGAAAGCTAATATACAAGATTTGAGGAAAAAAGAAAAGGAAAACCGAAAGCTACAATTGGAGCTTAATCAAGAAAAAGAGAAATTCAATCAGATGGTAGTGAAATACCAGAAGGAGCTCAATGAAATGCAAGCGGTATAAACCTTTTCCTATTTTGTGGTAGTCTGTGATCCAGTCCAAAGGGAAAGAGAGTGCAGGCATTATCTTCCTTAAAAGTAACAATTATGAACCAAATATATGTACTAGAAGACACCTTTTTTTTTTTCTGTCCAAAACACTGATTATGTTTCCTAATACAGTAGAATCTACTTTATAGACCCATTTCATTGTGACAGTTGCCAGGGAACAAATCCGACGCCATGCATTTGACTGACTGAACAATGGAAAAAAATGACATAAATAATATAGTTTTTTGCAAACCAATTTACAGTAGTTTACAGATGTAAATTGGTACTTTCTAGTATAAAATTCCCCTTATGTGGTCTCTAGCTTGCTTTATTACAACTTAAAGAAATTATTATTGCTCTAATTTAGAGTCTAAATGGCTGATTTAATATTTGGGGATATTCTTTTTAAGAAAAACATTAATGAAATTAATCAGACTATTTCCTAACTTAATGTATTCCCACAAGTTCTTGATAACTGGGCTGATTGTTTAATTAGCATATATTAGTCTCAAACAAAAGCCCAAACCAATTCAGAGAATTCTATTATTGTAATAGAATAGTAAAAGATTCCAAATGAATAGTAATATTACTAAATTAATCCATAGATTTACTGAAAGCTTGTAATCCATCATAATTCATTCTTAATTTTTTAAATATCTTATTATTTTGTTTCCATGTTCGCTTTGGATCATATGCTTACTGTGTGTATATATATAAATACAGCAACTAGCAGAAGAGTCAACATATAGGAATGAACTTCAGATGCAGCTGGATAGTAAAGAGAGTGATATAGAACAATTGCGTAGTAAAATTTTGGACCTTCAGCAAGGAATGGACTCTACCAGTGTTGCCAGCCTCCAGCCAGACGAAACTGATGGAAACCTTACAGGTAAGAGAATTATGCATTTGGACAACTTGTCTTTTGTGTATATATACTTAGTCTTAGAAATTGTTGGCCATCACCTTTTAAAATGGCTTCTCTTACCTTTTCTGCATCCCCTCTCCATTATTTTAACTATTTTTTAAAAAAAAATGTACTTAATCTTTTGTTGAAGTCCTGAATGCAGGAAAATAGTGTTAACTTTTTATGTTGGAGGCCAGGTAGGATTTCATAGCTTGGCTAGCTTTTTATAGAGCACTGTCTTAGTTTCATCTGAAATTAGTCTTTCCAGGTTAGAACCATCACTTCCAGTCAGTGGAAGAGACCATCCTTACAGCTGTCGTTGCTGCACTGTGTGAATATAATGGATGTGATATGTGTTGTAAATGAGGTATCTCAAATCTTTTCATAGTGTAGACCATACTGTAATGCAAAATTGCCTTCTGGTCCACCTCCCGTAGAGTTCAAATAGCATCGCTGTGGCAATGACAAAAATTGCCTCCCTGGAAAGTAAATGTTAGGAAAATATTTAATACATTTTTAGCTATGTGATGTGATTCAGTAGCTGAAAACAAAGAGAGAGAGCATCATGTTACTAACCATCTCTTTGCAGACCATGAGCATATAGTTCATGGACTGCAGTTTGAGAACTGCTGTTGTAGATACTAGTTACTTTTTGTGGTGCTGCAAGAGTATAACCTGATCTTTGTTATCCCAGCACACAAGATTTATTTTTGATACAGAACAACATTCAATAATATGCTGTGCTGTAAAATGCCCATAAGGTAAAGTTATTAGGCTTATTTTCTATATACAGGGATATAATTTTCCTTGTGAAATTAGTAGTAAATATGCTTGTCATGTGACTTTTTAAAATCTGAATACACCGCAGCAGAATACATCTGAATATCTGTAAACAAGGGTAGGACCTATGTCATCAAGAGCATTTTAGACAAGGGATATTGGTTTACACATGACCATACGACGTCAGAGGATGAGCAGTGTAAAAGAAACATTTTAGGCATGTCTCTCTTCCTATCGATGCACTTTCCGCTGCCTAGATCTTCACACTGCAGTTTTTCCAAAGATCTTTAAATGGCTGAAATCTTGAATTTCAGGTATGTAACAATCGTTCGTGAATCCTTCTAGATATTAGCCTCCCTCCCCTTTTGTCTGCATTGGTGTCATGTCTTCCCTTAGTTAATTTTTGTTTTTTATTTTAGATGTTGATTTTAAATTATATACCTTTTCTAAAATGTGTTCTTAGTCAGTTAATGGTGTGTCAAAATCTTCACAACTGCTGCGCTGCGTAATAAGTCTTCTGGCTTCTAGCACAATTCAGACTGTTAAAAACCTAAAGGGCGTATGTCTGCTGTATTTGTTCCAGGAACATCTTCAGGATATTGGTATATTTGATGTTAAACCCCTCCCAAATCTGCTGGTGGTGACTCCTACAGTCGTCATATCCATGTAGAAATACATCTCCCCTTGTGTCAGATTCTAGGAACCCTCCTGTTGTTTCCAAGCTGTCAGAAATATCCAGGTCTTTTTCAAGGAACTTTATTCCTTCATAGCACTTCTTAATGCATACCATTTACTGAGGTATTGAAAAGGGATCAGAGACCTTCAGCTGGCAGCTTTCCTCATGTTGTTAACTGGCATCAAGTCCTATGTTCGACAATATCTCCTATCTGAAAAGAACCTCCATTGATCCTCCTTGCCTAATTTCTGAGCTCTTATAATTTGAACTCATAAAATTTTCCTGAAATTGGTCAACATATTAGAAGTCTTATGTTGCCTAGGAAGGGCAGTCTTGAACTGTCGAGTCCTAATTATATCAAGTCCTAAACTACCAAAAGTACTCAATAATTCGCTCTAACCATGTACATACTTGTGTTTCATCTGCTCCAAACCAGGGAGGTTCCCCACCAGGTTCCCCACAAGAAGGAGTTAAATCGCTTCAGAATCTTATTTATGTTGATAAAATCATGAGGATAAAATTGTGGCAGTACTGAACCACAAAACCTGGAGAGGTTGTGAAGGTTGAAACTATAACTGGGTTCAAAAAAGAATTGGGTAAGTTCGTGGAGCATAGGTCCATCAATGGCTATTAGCCAAGATGGTCAGCGATGCAACCCCATGTTCCTAGCCTCAGACTGCCTGATACTGGGACTAGACAACTTGATAATTGCCCTGTTCCATTCATTCCCTTTGAAGCATCTGATATCAGAGGATAGGATCCTGGGATAGATGGACACATTGGTCTGACCCAGCATGGCCGTTCTTATCTCTTTATGTAAAGCACTCAACAAATGCCCAAAAAAGGGAAATCCTGCCTTCAGCTTTTACCAGTATGCAACCAGGAATACTTTTTAACTTCTGTAGAGTTGACAGAGGCCTTTCTGCATCTCAGTCAGGTCCACCCATCAAATGTTTCTGAGGTTTACACTGACTTTAGTAGCCTACCAGTAAAAAGCACTGCCATTCAGCCTTTCAGCCACCCCTAAGTCTTTATAGAAGTGCTAGTGACCATTGTTGCTACCCTTCACTACCTAGGGATCCACTTTGTTCCTGGATGTTACATTTATTTGAGATGTCAATTCATTCAGGACACAGAGGGTTGTGTAGATAACTGTTCTGACTCTCTCTAGGAACATGTATTTGTGATTGACCAAACACCATCCTAGAATATAATCCAGAAATCCCAGTCTGGGGAGTAGTGATAGACTCCGCTAACAACATTGTGTACCTTACCTGTAATTTCTAAAATCTGAGACTGCATGAGAACCACAATCTGAATATTTCTAAATATCCTTGGATTAATGGCTTTGCATATTGGTATACATACCCTGGGGTTGCTGGATCATGAAACACTGAGGATGTATCCCAGCAAAATACCCTATGAGAATACAAAATACACTGGAATTTAAAGTGATGGTACCTCGTCTGGTTAGCATACTCATTTTAACTGACAAATCAAGAGAGATTCTTGAAGGGCATTCTGCTGCAGGTTTGAGTCTAGAGCAGTAATCACATTGGACAGCAGCATGAGAAGATGGAAGCACTTCTTGGCTTAGGGACAGTGGTCCTGGGAAGAAAGGCAAAGCAACATAAATTTTCTGAAATTGAGGACAGTCTGCCTTGCACTCATTCCCTTTCAGTTAGTCTTTCAACAGGAACACCTTACCCTTATGTTAAAAAAAAATTGACCACCATATCCTACCTCATTTGGCAAGGAAGGACTGAAGGGACACAGTTGCACCAGAAGGCTTGTTTCTGTTCAGATTGGCAGAAACATGTTCTATCATTCAGAGCCAAGTACCTGTAGGGTGTCCTTAATATGAAGGCAGGCTGTCTCAGCAGAACTATGAGATGACTATTCCACACTAGCCCACCCATCCCATATTTTCTGAGTTACTTCTTCAGGATAACACCAGATATTTCTGTCCTGGATCAAATGTTTGTGGAGTGACTAGACCTGCATTTAAAATTGTGTTGGTTAAGTTAACTGGCAATCAGTTAAATCAAATAAAACAGGACAATAAATTAAAGTCTAAAGAAACCCATGTGACACCATCAGTGTCTCTAATTGAGAGGAAATGTGTACTCCTTCAAGAGCTCATTAGATACTAAGGAATCTTGAGCCTCCTAGAAAAGCAGGACATTGAGGAGCACATATCTTCAATTGCAAGGTGCTTCTTTGTAGCTTGAAAACCATTCCCTATACAAATGTACTTTGCACACTGGAACAGATCTGTCAGCAGGTGCACAGAAAAGAATATCAACCAATTCAACATTCAGTCAATGAAACATTGTAAATATCTCAAACTTTCTCTTGTTCCTGCAAACTTACTTTGTCAAGGAACTCAGGCCACATACTGAAATAGAAGCCTTTGTAATTTGCTCACAATCGGTGTCCTTATGAGCACAACCTCTTCATCTTCATGACAGCTATTACTCTATTTTGCTCTGAGGATTGAACCCCTAACTTTTTTTTAGATTTTCAGAAATTACACCAAGTTTAGTGATATTCATTCTTGCTTAATTGAGAATACCACAGGAACAATATATTTCAAAACAGAACAAATTTCTTAAGTGTGACTGCTATAGAGATTGAGGAAAATATATTCCCTGCTAGGAAGTTATTGAATGTTGAGTCAGAGAGCAAAGAGAGGGTTTTTAGGAGGTTTTTAAAAATATATGTGTATAGATTTGAAAACGTGAGAAGCAGAGAAAAGGGCATTTCCTTGGCTTTTACATGGCAGATAAATTTCTGATTGCAAAAAGGTAATGCTGGCATGCACTTTGCCTATCTGAATTTCAAGATTTTAATGACTCTGCATTCTTCAAGTGGTTTGGGGAACATCTGTAGAGTGTGGAGAAGAGACTCAAAGAGAATTCCAATAATTGATAAGTAACCCAGTTTTAAGTGATTACATAATGTTGTCTTTATTATAGGCATTAATGCAAGAAATGTTACCATTTCACTGAAATAATGCATGCAAAATAATTTTTCTTTTTGGAAAATTAGGGTGGCAAAACTCTTCCTAATTTTAGTCAACAAAATATGTGGACGTTTGGAAAAATATTTGGGTATATTTTCACAGCAGTGCATTAATACTTGCATGGCTAAATCTTATCAGCTGCTTTCCAGAATTATCCCTACAGTGGTAGTGTGTGTTGGAGAAATATACAGACAGAAAGTTATAAATAATTTTGTTTAGTTGATGATCTTGGGATATTGAAATGCTGTTAGCCTTATTTTAATCAAATTCATTGTTATGGCTGAATGATTGATTTATATATTTGTTACTGTTCTCTGGTAACTTTTTTTTTTTAAACAAACTACTTTTTAGGATTCTTGTTTTCCTTTTATAAAACTATACTTAAGTAATTATAAATAGATTTTCCATGTTGAATATCCATCATGTCATTTTAACTCAGTTGAAAGCCAGACGGTGTTTCACTACTATCATCAGTTTCATACATATTTTTAAAAATGCACCCCAAACAATAGAAATACATTTAGAACATCAGATAGCTAGAGTTTTCTGTAGTGATAGCCAAAATGTTAAGTGTCAGTGTGGGAAACCTCAGGTTTTTTTTATCAGTGTTCAAAATAATGATTTGTTATTTCAGTAGCTATATTGTAAGAAAATTCATTATCAGAATACTCAGAAAATTGTCCTTTGAAAAACAAATAAAATGCTTGTCTCTTATTCTTTATATCTAGTTGATTCTTCCTGCATTCCTTATTTATTTATCTTCTGTTCCTATCTTCTGTGAGTAATGGGACACTTGCGTACCTTTGCTTGTTTTCTTGTGCATTCTTCCTCTGTGTTTTGTAAATTGTGGCTCTGGTTTGTTTCACTTGCAGAATCTTTCTGCTAAATATTTTCATATAGCCACTCTGAAAGTTAAATGATATTTACATTGATAATCTTATAATTATCTTCCATTTAAGCTGCAACACATTTTTCAAACCAAAGCATCCTGTCTGGCTTTTTTAATTTTTTTTTTTAAATACAGTGTTAGATATTAGCCTTATGGAAAACAGCTTGATATTTTTTCTGCAGTAGCTGTGTGGACATAAAATGTTAGTTTGTGATGAAGCATGAAATACAAATGCTTATATCCTTGTTTTATTTAGCTATTCTTTTAATTCCTGCTTTGCTGATCTATTGGGTAATTGCCTATTGCCGCATGACGTCAAGTGCACTTTGTTATATTATTTTGTTCTATTATAATATATTAAGACTGTTTAATTTTCCTGTATTTTAAAACAGAGTCAAGAATTGAGGGTTGGCTTTCGATACCAAACAAAGGAAATATAAAACGACATGGCTGGAAAAAGCAGGTATGAAATAATTCCCCTCATTCCCACCCTGCCATCCCGGAATAGAGCTCTTTAAGCATATTAATATTAACTGTGCAGTTTACATTTAGAAAAAAAATTGAGTAATTTAGTTTATATGTATTACATTATTGCAGGAAGACACAGACAACTTCAAAATTCAGGGTTCCATCTGGCATCTAGAGTTATGCAGTAAAAAATTTTTCAAGTAGGACTAAGTCTGCTTTGTGGATTTTCTGGTTTTTTTTTTTTTTTCAAACTGCAATATTTGGATTTTTTTCATGGCAACTAAGCATTGCCAGCAATGTGAAGATGTTTTACAGTGCGTTCTGCAGAGGAATAACTGGTCTAAGTATGATTATATAATTGGCAATAAAACAAATTAAGGACTAAATGCTCCCCATCTCCTTTCTGAGTTCACAGAAGACACTTTACAGATGAAAGAAACTACATAGGGGTCCATCCATACCCATTGTGTACGAAGGGCCTAATCTAATACTCCTAGAAACTTTTAATTTAGTTAAGTAAGCTTTGGATATGCTCATTGCATCTCCCCATAGCAGTATTGAAGAGGTTTAGGAGAGTAGCAAATAGATCCAAAATTATGCAGATACGCAGGCCTAAACTTTTTATTTAAGGGGGCTTGGAAGGATATTTTTATTGGTAAATATCAATAAATATGGATTTCACTGTGCGCACACAAACACAAAAAATATTTCCATCTATGATAACAGAAATGTACACTTAAGCAGAAATTTAAAAAAATTCTGATTGAGAACTTTCAAGTTTAATTTAAGGATATTTACTTTGTATATTTTGACATGTGATGTTTACAGTTTCTGTTTTAACAATTATAATGCTTTAACTTTTTCAATCTCAATGTCCACTATCGTTAAATAATTGTCTGACTCCTCCCCACATTGTCTAACCTCCCCACAATTTCCTGCAACAAAAATTTAAATTGATTAAAAGAATAAAGAGATCAGTTTATTTTTAAGAATTTAAAAATTATCTGTCAAACTAATTAAAAAAAAAATCGGATTCTGCCAAGTCTATTTAAGACTTATGCAGGGACTATTCTATATTAAGTGGCCAAGTTTGAGAGGGGTTCTTCCACAAAATTGTTCTAGATCCTATGCACAAAAATCCCATTTCTTGTTTGAGTGAATCGCTATTTATTTCCCACTATTGGGAAATGTGCTGGTAGTGTAGCTGGACCAGTGGAAACCTCTTGGAGCAGTGTGTGCCTCCTTTGCATCCCCCAGCTCCAAACGTTCTGGAGAGAAGCTTATAAAGGGGGGTGTGGGGTGCTTGAACCACGTCATTTCCTTTCAGCCATGGTAGTGTGCAGACCAGGAATCTCAGCTGGGTCTTTAAACAGCATTACAGAAACTTTATTTCTCAATGCCATAAGTTAGTAGTTTTCAGTGTTAGCAAGTAATGTAGTTGTAGTCTTTGTGCCTGCCATAAATTTGCAGATATGTAGTGATGGATCCTGTCATAAAAAAAATGGGGTTTAAGAGATGTACTTCTTGCCCAACTGGTTTCAGAGGCCCTTACTTGGTGTTTGACTTGCTTGAGGGAAGGTCATGAGCCCACTAGATGCTCCTGCAAGCGCTTCACCCTATTGGCGAAGAAGGAGCATTAGAACTGGCTCCAGGTTATCCTTAGTCAAGCAGTTGTGACAACTAAATCTTGCACACTCAAGATTTCTGGAACTCTGTGTTCTTTACAGGTCTCCAAGAGGCCTTCAACTACTAATCTTTCTCCAGGAGCAAAAAGGCCTAGCCAGACCACTATTCAGGAGTTGACCCCTAGGGACACCTTCCTGCAAGGAAGCACTCTTGGATCTGCTTTTGACTATACCCTCAGATCTTTATCTATGGGTTGACTGCTCTCCTCTTTCACACACTTTGGGAGACATCAAAAGCGTGCAGGAGATGTGGGGCTTGGACTGGAGCATAAAACAGTATCTCGGGTCTATCAGAATAGAGGATTGCGCAGATCAGGATCCCCAGCCCCCTACTGGTTGGATTTTTATCAGGGTTACTGGCATGTTTTCAAGATACAAGTATGAATAATGGGGCCTGTGGTGATGGCCCCCTTCACTTAGCCTCCAACCTATCTGTATATGGGGTGAGACAGGGGAGGTAACGATTTTCCAGCTGTTTTACAAGGATCCTTCTTCTTGGGGAAGCGTTAAAAAAGCTCTTCCTGTGCATCAGTGCTGAAAGCCTTGTACCCATTGCCGCTTCTGGACCCACTAGATCAGTCTCTCATGTGGATCACAGATAGCTGTCTTAAGATGAATTGGATGCAGCCATAGATAGCACTACTATGAATCCAGCTTTGGATCCCAGTGCCCAGACTTCTTCAGCCTCCCTATATAAGGATGTTGGGGCCTCTTTCACATCTTCTCCAGAGAACGGCTTCTGAGTGGTGGAGGGAATGGCTGTCACTCTCAACATACCTGCAGTGGCATTTCAGAAAATCGCACATCTGGCGAAAGGGCAAAAGTGACCTTTTCCATGTTGTATGGTTAATTGCAAACAGACATGGGTATTTGAATTAATCCGGCATCTGGGCCTGTTTCTGAAAAGGCTGATATAACTTAACAAGCCCCTCTTGAATGTTTCATGTTCTCCAGTACCCACCTCGCTCCAAATTCTCTCTTTGTGTCCATGGTTATGGAATGCCCTATGGGTAGCCGAGTTCATTCCACCCCATCAGACAAAGAGGGCAAGAAGCTAGACAGTATTGTTTGGAAAGGTCTTTTCATTGGTCATATTAAGCAGTCAGTGGCAAACTACTAATCTGTCATGTCCTGCTACCAGTACTTCTTGTGGGACAAGATGACTGTCTTCACCCAGACTTCACCCAAAGATTGGAGAAATTTAGACAAGGCCCAAATCACAGAAGGTTAATCAATTACAGATGTGCCCTGAGGGAATTCTTTGATTTGTCAGTTGCTGCTTCCAGGGAAGTCCCCTTGGCTAGTACAAACAGCACACATGGCTGAGAGAGAGAGTCTGATTTATCCTCCAAGTTTGAGCGCAGGTGGAGATTCTCCTATTCAAAGGGAAGCAAAATTATCCATCCTCTGAAGAGATACCATATCAGTAGGACCCTTAACAGGAGTAGCAGAAGAGAAATTATAGTTTTAAAGTGACAAAAAGGTGTTCTACCATTTACTTTTCTCCACCATCATCCCTGAGACCTCAAATTTGTTGGGGTGCCCAAAAGCCTAGAACCAGTCTTAACCATGTTTTCTGGTTCCCTTTCCCATTTGAAGACCACTTAGCATTCTTTCACACAACAAACTGCAAAATCACCATGGATATTTTTGGAATCCAATTATGCAAACCAGTTTCACTCCATATTATCTCCCCAAGGCCCATACTCATCCTTCTTCAGGGATCCTTCACACAGGCTCCTGTTGACCTGGCAGTGTGGCCTTCCTGAAGTTCAATGTGGTGTGTTCCTGCAGAGTCCAAAAGGAAAGGGTTTTACTCCAGGTATTTCCTGATGCCAAAGGAAGATTAAGAGTACTCGTGGCACCTTAGAGACTAACAAATTTATTTGAGCATAAGCTTTCGTGGGCGAGAGCCCACTTCATCGGATGCATGCAGTGGAAAATAGAGTAGGACGATTTTATATACATAGAGAACATGAAACAATGGGTATTATCATACACACTATAACGAGAGTGATCAGTTAAGGTGAGCTATTACCAGCAGGAGAGAAAAAAAAACCCTTTTATAGTGATAATCAAGGTGGGCCATTTCCAGCAGTTGACAAGAACGTGCGAGGAACAGTAAGGGGGAAAAATAAACATGGGGAAATAGTTTTACTTTCTGTAATGACACATCCACTCCCAGTCTTTATTCAAGCCAAATTTAATGGTGTCCAGTTTGCAAATTAATTCCAATTCAGCAGTCTCTCGTTGGAGTCTGTTTTTGAAGCTTTTTTTGTTGAAGAATTGCAACTTTTAGGTCTGCAATCGAGTGACCAAAGAGATTGAAGTGTTCTCCAACTGGTTTTTTAATGTTATAATTCTTGACGTCTGATTTGTGTCCGTTTATTCTTTTACGTAGAGACTGTCCCGTTTGGCCAATGTACATGGCAGTGGGGCATTGCTGGCGCATGATGGCAGATATCACATCGGTAGATGTGCAGGTGAACGAGCCTCTGATAGTGTGGTTGATGTGATTAGGCCCTATGATGGGGTCCCCTGAATAGATATGTGGACACAGTTGGCAATGGGCTTTGTTGCAAGGATAGGTTCCTGGGTTAGTGTTTTTGTTGTGGGGTGTGTGGTTGCTGGTGAGTATTTGCTTCAGGTTGGGGGGCTGTCTGTAAGCAAGGACTGGCCTGTCTCCCAAAATCTGCGAGAGTAATGGGTCGTCCTTCAGGATAGGTTGTAGATCCTTGATGATGCGTTGGAGAGGTTTTAGTTGGGGGCTGAAGGTGACGGCTAGTGGCGTTCTGTTACTTTCTTTGTTGGGCCTGTCTTGTAGTAGGTGACTTCTAGGTACTCTTCTGGCTCTGTCAGTCTGTTTTTTTATTTCAGCAGGTGGGTATTGTATTTGTAAGAATGCTTGATAGAGATCTTGTAGGTGTTTGTCTCTGTCTGAGGAGTTGGAGCAAATTCGGTTGTATCGTAGAGCTTGGATGTAGACAATGGGTCGTGTGGTGTGGTCTGGATGAAAGCTGGACGCATGTAGGTAAGTATAGCGGTCAGTAGGTTTCCGGTATAGGGTGGTGGCTGACATATTCTGGGTCTCAGGAAGTTGAATTCTTTCATCTGAAAATTCAGATATAGTACATTTTTCTTTGACTTCCATTATCTCTTCTATATCCTTTCAAGACTGGTTTAGTCTTTCAGTCTAACACACCTATTTTCACATTAGTATGAGGCCTTCTTATGGGAAGTGTCTGCACTTTTCTGTCAGACAAGACCACTATCAATACAAGGCCCTCCCTTTTGGTCTCCCTATAGCTCTTTGATTCTTCATGAAGTGTCTCTCTGCTGTGGCATCTGATCTGCGCAGATGATCATTCACCCTCTCCCCTTGTATCAATGACTGGCTGCTCAGGGTGTCAATACCAGGGGGTTCTCATAGGGTATGTCTATACAGCAACTAGACGCATGGCTGGCATGTGCCAGCTGACTTGGGCTCATGAGGCTCGGGCTGCGGAGATGTTTTACTGATGTGTAGATGTCTGGGCTCTGGTTAGAGCCCAGCCTCTAGAACCCTGCGAGGTGGGCCCGGGCCAGCTGCAGGTTTTTCTTTGCTGTGTAGACATATCCATAGAAGCTATGCAAACTACTTTAGGAGTTGGTTACCTCATCAACGAGAAGAAGTATTTCACTTCTACTCAATGAATTATTTCTAATAACTTCAGTCCCAGATTTGGTGTACAGAAAGGCATTTTCTCTCCAAAGACAGTGCAGGAATAATAGGGTGTTATTTTAAGTAATTAAAATAAATATAGGATGACCTCAGGAATGGTTAATTATTTAATCTTTTTCTTCTACGTAGGCTATTTTGTCTGCATTGAAGTTTTGAGAGAGAAACCAGTCTGTATCTTTTATAAATGTATTAAAATATTAAGCAAGTAGTTATTAAAACAAATATGTGATTAGAAAAAATGTCACTAGCTAATTTAACTTAGTTTTCTGAACTTAATTTACGGTAATATGATGCACTAGTCACATTATGTTATAATTGAAATATAATCAATACATCAGTGGTTCAGTTATCCGGCTTGCCTGTTACTAAGGTAAGTGGCAATGTCTCCATCTTTCTGGCAGTCTTGCACAGATATAAAATGGTTTCTAGAATCCCTTGCTTATAGCAGTTTTAAAATGACACTGGGTTAACTTAGAGATCTTACTATTTAGAGAACAGACTTAAGGGTGTATTGACTCCTTTAGGGAACAGTTAATGATGGGGAGGTGGGAAATTCAGCATACAGCCACTCACACTGAGTGTTAGAGTGATTCCACCATCCTCAAATTGCTGTACAGAAGGATTTTTGCACTGTCGTCTTAAAGTTTTTAGCTCACAGGATTGGACTTAATTCGGAACTAAGCTAATATTTGCCAGTATTTTTATCAATGAAGGCTTGTTACATATAGGCAGGGAAACCTCATCTCTTTTATCTTTCTCGGTTGTAGACTTCAGGTTTGGCTTAGCTGATGGTCAGTCTTTCACCTCTTCTTTGGATGGTCAGTCCATGGAAAAGAACAGGATACAATTTTGGATGTGGTGGTGGTTATGAGAGAGAGCCCCAACCCGTTCCTTCTGCATAGCTTGGGTCTGTTCTAGGGATCAGCATCCCTTTATTCCACCTCAGGGGATACCCTAATATCGTCAAAGGCCAATTAGATGTTACAGCCTGGTAGCCATAATTTAATGTGAGCCAGTGGCCTGGTATCTTGATCTTGAAGTCACATTGAAGATTCCAGGTTAGTGTGGATGTCTTGCAACAATTAGCTGATAATAGCAAACGGCTGCATCTTGAAAGCAGGCTGCAAGGAGGTGCCATGTGCTAAGGAGCTGGTAGGCAAACTTCCACTTAAGTCCAAGACATAAATGTCTTAATTGTATAAATATAATTTATGCCTTGTCAGCATTCACATATCCATTTTTTCCCACACATCTTCATGACAGTAAGTTAATTATGTTACTGGGGAAGTAGGTGCAGAATTTAGGGAAGTGAATGACCTTACCCTAACAACATTTTGACTAGAAGCCAGAAAGCTGCTTTGAGCATTTCTTAGTACTGCTAACTTCTATTAAACATTTGGCCGACTAAATTTACTCAGTTCTAAGTCCCAATGTGGCCTATGTTCCCTACAACAGGTATCTCAAAATCTACATGACACAGAGAACTGGAAGGATTACTCGTCCCAGCCAGTAATATTCTTCCTCAGGCTAATAGGCTTAATGGTCTCAGTAATTTACTGTGCTCCATTTGCATGGCTGAGAATGAGACATCTTTCCAACATTGGTTGGCAAGACACAATATCCCACATGGGAGACAAGTTCCTGTTGCTGACATTACCCAAAGACATGCTTCTTACTCCATTAGTGGAGTCAAAGAGACAAGGAACAATTTGTTCATCCTTTAGCTTCATGAATAGGGAATGTTTCAGATACTGCCAGTCTTTGGGCACTTGCTGCCAGTGCTTCAGAGTCCATGGCTACTGGAGTCTGGGAAGGAGCTCAACTCTAGAGTTGTGGGTGACTTACTGATCTCTCAAGTAGTTTCTTTCTTGTATTCAAGGACATGTAGTACGGTAGCCACTGACAATTTCATGGCCATGTGCTGTATCAATGAGCAAGGAAAGATCCACTCCTGACAACTTTGCAGGAGGACAGCGACCCTCTGGGTGTGTGGCTCTCCATCTGGCAGGGAAGGACAGTATCCTTGCAGAAAGCCTCACTCTTATCCAGGACAGGTGAAATTGCATAGTTTAGAGGCAAAGAGGGTATTAGCATTTTATTTACATAAGTCAAAAGGATATAAGTATTCACTTAAGCTTTCTCCAGTGGGGATAATCACAAGGGTCAGGTCATTGCAATTTGGCAGGTGTCCAAGTTGACAGACTCAGTATTAAGGAATGCTATAAACTGCCTAGAGTCCCTATCAGAGGAGCTTGGGGTCTATTCAACCAAGGCCAAGGCAACGTCTATGCTTTCTTAGGTATATCCCAGTAATTGAGATATGCAGAGCTGCTGTGTAAAGATCAGTCAGTACATTCCCAAAACACTGTTTGGTGGATGTGGCATCAAGATCTGATGCTCCATTTGGGAGAGCTATGTTACAGTCCCCATTTAAATAGGACTCCTCACCTGACCATTCTGGGGAGGATAAGCACCGCTTGCTAGACTCCAGGTAGTGGGAATATGCAGAGGCCCACTCCAAGAAGATATGAAAATGCTTACTAGTAACTGGAGTTTTCAAGATGAGTCTTTGCACATTCATGCTACTTCCTACCTTCCCCACTTCCTCAGATCCCTGTTACTACTAGGCTGTGGAATTAAATGTGGAAGTAACAGAAGTAGTTGAAAGCATTTTACTCCTTTCTATTGCCTCACCTTCAAAATGTTTGCAAGGAGGGAGTGCCTTGGAGCTTCCAGTAGTCACTGCTTCTAGAGATTTCAGCCAACCCAGTTGAACTACTAGCACGTCTCCCAATAGTGAGGTAGTGCAGAGGTTCATCCTGGAAAAACTCCAGTTATTGGTACTTAACTGTGTGTGTGTGTAACCTTTTTCCCTTTCCTTTTCTTTCAGTATGTTGTGGTAAGCAGTAAAAAGATTTTGTTCTATAATGATGAAAAGGACAAGGACCAGTCCAGTCCATCCATGGTACTAGATATCGAGTAAGTGATGCTACTGTTAATTTGAAATTTAAAAAAAAAGGCAGAAAAGCATTTTATGTACAGTGTAACTGACAAATTTGAAAACTCAGGATCAAGATACAGTAAATAACCTTGAGTTTGCTTTGGCCTTTTGAAGATGCGTGTTTATCTGTTCTACTTCAAGATATACAGAAGTATTTTGTTTCTAGTATTTTCAACATTTAGACTTCAGTGACCGTTTCTAGTGCAGCGGTGGTCAACTGATGGACTGTGGGCTAAATCTGGACTGCCAGATGCTTTTGAATGGACCGCAAAATCATTTTGTTTTATTATCATTGGTATTGTATTTGTATTATTTTCTCTGGAGTCTGTACCTTGACTATACCTTGATCAAGAAATTTGGACCTTGACAAAAAATAATTGACTACCCCTGTCCCAGAATCTTGTTTTGATAAAATACAAGGGAAACAAATTAACTACAGAAGAATATGATAATGGGATTAGCCATTGGCTGTATTCAGGGTGGTGCAGAGCCACATCATCCCAGGAAGAGCACAGGGACAGGGGAACACATGCACTACACCACATGTTTGTATGATGGCAGTATTCTCTCCTTTCTGTGGCCAGCCAGGTCTGTAGGGGAGGGGAACATGAAGCTATGGCCCTGACTTCCTGACCCTGCCAAACCCTTTTGGGATGACTTGTGCTCCCTGAGCTGCACTGAGGAAACAGTCCTTATGTTCCCTAAACAGAAGAACTGCAATTGTACATGGCCCTTGTCTGGGACACAAAGGTGAGGGAAAGGCTCCTTGATTCCAGAGCCTTGTGTCCCATCATCACCACACTACTTCCTCTTTCCTATATTTCTGGGCAAGGATCAGGTTTGATCTAGCCCAGTGTTCTCAACCTTTTTAGGTTGTCCACTCCTTATCTGAAGTCAAAAATTTTCACAACCACCTTACATTTAATATAAAAGAGTAAAAAATGGATAAAAGACAAAAGTCTGTGATTTTTATGTTGTGTGTTTTAGATGTTGACAGAATATACTTTGCTTTGAAGGGTAAGGAGGCATGAGGAGTGGGGCAAGTGAGATTTTCTTTGCTGTGGATTGTAATAAAATTTTCAGTGTCTCATAACGGTCCTGATTTTCTACATGACCGTGTTGGCATTCACAGCTGACTGATTGAGAAACACTAGTCTAGCCCAATATCAATAAATGCTTTGCACTTCCAATAGTCTTCCATCCAAGGTTATCAAAATGCTTTATAAACAATGAATTAGGCCTCATAATAATACTTTGAGGCTCTAAAACTCCCTTCCTGTCTTCGAAAGTGAATTTGCTATGCAGGATAATGTATACCTAATAAGGTGGTCCTCTTCCCATGTTACAACATATTTTGGTATTCCTTGTGTAGGAAGGATTAAACCGTGTGTATAAACATATTACTAAATCCATGTTACAGCCCTGACATCAGTGGGACAACTTGCATGGGAAAGGACTCTTCCCAAGAAGTTAGAGTGATAAGATTGAACCTCCAATCTATATCCAGAGCAGTTTATTAAAGAGATTTGATTTATACTCTGTTAACACTTTGAAAATCTTGTTTCTGTAATTTCAGTAAACTATTCCATGTCCGACCTGTAACCCAAGGAGATGTATATAGAGCAGAAACTGAGGAAATCCCTAAAATATTCCAGGTAACAGGAACCTAAATAATTTTTAAAATAAATACAATTTGTCTGTTATAAAAGTTTTTCCAATGTATCTTTTTTTATTATTATTTTGCTCAGATTCTGTATGCTAATGAGGGTGAATGCAGGAAAGATTTGGAAGCAGAATCAGCACAGACAATGGAGAAAATTAATTTTCTAAATCACAAAGGTCATGAATTTATTCCAACATTATACCACTTTCCAGCCAACTGTGAGGCCTGTGCCAAACCCCTCTGGCATGTCTTTAAGCCGCCCCCTGCCTTGGAGTGTCGAAAGTGCCATGTTAAGTGCCATAAAGATCACCTAGATAAAAAGGAGGAATTAATTGCTCCATGCAAAGGTAAGGAGCTGTATCTATTATGTTTTTTGTAGCTTGAAACGGTTATTCTGTGCATTTCTAGCTAAGTACTTCAAATTACCAGATGAAAACAAAAATAATTTATTAATGATAGGCTTAGAAAAATCTTTACTGGTAAGGCTAGTGTTAAAATAATGGGACAGTGAACACATTGCCATTGAAGAGGCAAACTGTACCCTGCCTCCACCTGCTGCATGAGGTCAGAGCATGATTCTAGAGGATTATATGCAGAGAGAGGCCGTAGGAGGGGAATACTAAGGAGCACCCATTGCTACATGGATCCTCCCATCATTCTCCGCACCTTCATAAAGGGACACATGGGGGCCATAGAGGATACGGCAGCATTAATTCTAGAGCAGCACCCTTGGAGAGAGACTTCATCTATCCCATGGGCTGAAGGGGAGCATTCCGCCTTTGTGCTCCCACAGAGCAGTACACATCCCTGTACTGTGGGTGTGTGTTTCTCTTCAAAATTTGAGCCACAGAGCACTGATACAATTCTACCAGTTTTATTAAGACTAAAATTGAAGTAAACCAGTCAATCTCCATAATATTAATTATATTAATATAGACAGACTTGCATAGTTTTATGTTTAATTTCTGTAATTTCCCCTGATATTTGTTATGTGTTTTACAAATATATAACCCATTTAAATAAAAATTTGTTAGGTATGCAGATTCCAGCATTATCCTAGCAGCATGATTATCATAACACCATAAACATTATATTGATGATTATTCCTAGTTTTTCACTGAACAGTCCTATTTCTTCTCCTATGTATAGTGAGTTATGATGTAACTACAGCAAGAGATATGCTATTGTTGGCATCCTGTCAGGATGAACAGAAGAAATGGGTCACGCATTTAGTAAAGAAGATCCCCAAGACACCCCCATCCAGTTTCATTCGTGCTTCCCCTAGAACTCTGTCTGCAAGATCCTCCGCAAATCAGTCTTTCCGAAAAGTTGTTAAAAATGCTTCTGGAAAAACTAGGTGAGAAATTAACCATAAAATTTCCAGCTCCTTTTAATGCAAAAATGTCTGTGCCATGTCTGTGTATCAAACATGGGAGCTTTGTTACTAATTCTGCAGTTAAAGTTGTGCTGAACTTTTCACTTACAGCAGAATTAAAATTCCTTTGTTTCACAGTTTCATGATTGAAAATAGTCTTCGGGAAAATGAGGTACAAATCATTCAATTTTGAAATTTAGCTCTGAGAATCTCATCTTTCTATTTTGAGTGATTGTCCATATGCATATTCCACTAATGGTGTGCGTGTACCCCTGCACTTGAGTTCAGAGCCTTTTGGCCAGCATATCTGTACAGTGTACATGCACCCTGCAGCTCCTCATGTTCCTCAGTGAGGGCATAAGAGGTGGAGAACACCATCTGCCATCAGTTTCTCTCAGTCACCTCTTGGTATCGAGACAGAGCAATTGTTGTCCATCCCTCTGTATTCCAGTTTAGTAGTGTATTCATATTTATAGTTAGTTATAGCTAGTATACTTTTTTAAATTAAAGAGACTGTTCCTGAGGTGGCCACCTCAGGACCTCCAAGGTTTAACTACTGCCCCTCTTCTGAGGGAGCTATGCCCACCAATAATGAGCATGTTAAAGGCCTCTACTGTCTCAGAGAATCACACATTCCTGGAAAATATAAAAATTGCAAATTATTCACATCCCAGGCCTGTAAGAACGGGGAGGCAATATTTCAGATTTTTCTGTTCTAGATCCATACAGCTGACATCAAATCCAGGCTGACCAACCCCCCAGTACTCTCTCCTCTGAAAAGTGCACGTGCGGGCTTCTTACCCCACACAGATGGTCATTCTTCATGACCTGTAAGTTGATAAAAATGGAAAAGAGGCCTGCTAAAGAAAAAAAATCAGAGCACAGGAAACTCTAATGGCAGATCCTCCTCTAAGAGTTGGGCAAAGAGGAGCTCTCCTCCCCTGCATAATGTATCTGAAGTTTCATGGCTCCACATGGCACCTGTAGAAGCTCGATGAGTCTCAATCCTGGAGAATCTCTCAGGTCGGCACTGCCAAGATCCCCACGAACAAGGGATGGCACCAATCTTTGATTTACTACCTTAAAAAGCTAAAGTACACCACATTTGTAATATGACTGTAAATTTAAATTGTACTGCTTTGGCGGACAATTAGTTGAACCCAGGATACAAGGCTTGTATCCAGTTCCTTAGCTTATTTTCTAGCAAAGTTAATCACAGATGTTGGTATTGGCAAATGTGGATTTTTTGAAAATTGACAGTAATATATATATTCTTTATGAACACCTTTATTAGAAAGAACCTTCTTTGAAGACACCATACATACATAATTCCCATGCTTGCATCTCAAGCCCCTGCAAAAGAGCTCTTTGTGACTTCCCTAGCTCATAGATTCTTTACCTATTGAGGCAGTCACCATTAGCACAAACTCTTCCCCATGCACAGTTCCAATTGATCAGCTCACTCCAGAACCTTCTTAGTCAGCTCCTTTCTGAATGCAGTCAGTAATTGAGCTCTTCATGTAAGCTGCATGCCACTGCTACTCCAGCTCTTTTTTAGAACATTCTTTATTTTAGATGCTCCACTGGATCCTTCATTGTTCTTGCTCTTTTTCATTCTAATTCATTACTTTTAGTTGGTGCTGAGCCTTTGGACTCAGATTTGAATAGCAGCTTCCTTGGAAACCATGGTTGTTTCCAAGATAATTTACATCTGGGGTTTGAGGCTGCTACTTCATTTTTCTGTCTGTCAAAGCTTAAAGCAATTGTCTTCTACAAAGTCTTAATTTGCCTGTGCCACGTTAGAACAGTAGCTTTATCTTTAACACATCTGTCTGTCAGGAATGAGGACATCTCCTTCGCTCAATTAATTTGTTAGTATGGGTAGTTTGTTGATCATGTTTCTCCTTATATATTGCTCTCTTTCAGGGGTTTATCTGTGAAGGCTACTTCCATCATTCCCTCACCACATAGCACTTGAGGTGTACCTGGCAATGTTTTCTGGGTGACATATGCCTGTTCCAGGGATCTTCTGTCACCAGATTCCTAAAGTCTATAAAACTATTCCTAGCCGGAGTTAAGAAATTTCCTCCACTTAAGGGTCAAGGATTGCTTTGGGGGTTAGATGCGTTATGTATTTGACCACTCTATTATAGATTTATAGATATTAAGGTCAGAAGGGACCATTATGGTCATCTAGTCTGACCTCCTGCACAATGCAGGGCACAGAATCTCACCCACCCACTCCTGCAATAAACCTCTCACCTATGTCTGAGCTATTGAAGTCCTCAAATCATGGTTTAAAGACTTCAAGGTGGCAGAGGGGCATTGCTGGCACATGATGGCATATATCACATTGGTGGATGTGCAGGTGATATATGCCAATGTGATATATGCCATCATGTGCCAGCAATGCCCCTCTGCCATGTACATTGGTCAAACTGGACAGTCTCTACGTAAAAGAATAAATGGACACAAATCAGATGTCAAGAATTATAACATTCATAAACCAGTCGGAGAACACTTCAATCTCTCTGGTCACGCGATTACAGACATGAAAGTTGCAATTCTTCAACAAAAAAAATTCAAATCCAGACTCCAGCGAGAAACTGTTGAATTGGAATTCATTTGCAAATTGGATACAATTAACTTAGGCTTGAATAGAGACTGGGAGTGGCTAAGTCATTATGCAAGGTAACCTATTTCCCCTTGTTTTTTCCTAACCCCCCCCACTCAGACGTTCTTGTTAAACCCTGGATTTGTGCTGGAAATGGGCCACCTTGATTATCATACACATTGTAAGGAGAGTGATCACTTTAGATAAGCTATTGCCAGCAGGAGAGTGGGGTGGGGGAGGTATTTTTTCATGCTTTGTGTGTATAAAAGATCTTCTACACTTTCCACAGTATGCATCTGATGAAGTGAGCTGTAGCTCATTTATGCTCAAATAAATTGGTTAGTCTCTAAGGTGCCACAAGTACTCCTTTTCTTTTTACCTCTGCCTAGACTCAGCAACAGCATGTAGTGGAAGTAATCTTAAGTATACTACCTCTGCCTCAAAACCCCAGCAACGGGCAGGAGGGGCACATTGACGTATCTACCTCAACACATTGGCACCACACAGAAGAGGCACTCCAATGCTTTGTCATCTCTACCTCAACGCTGGTGCCATACAAGAGAGGCATCCTGGTTCACTGGTTTCAGATGAAGAAGTGCATCTGCCTCAGAATAATCACACTGATGTGATGAAGCAGTTTGGTGCATCTGCCTCCACCTTCTTGCACAACTACTTTGATACACTAGTGCTTTGACCTCTCTGTGTTGGCACCATGAATCTGATGTGCCTTGCTGCCAAGGGGACATGGAGTTGCATATGTGCACTGCTGTCACAGAGATGGTGTGTCTCATTGAATCAGAGCTGTAGAGATGAGATATTCCGGAGTTGTAGCACTATAGCCATAGCATCTCGAAATTAGGTGACCTAGTGCCTAGCCATTGGCATTCAAGCACCATGAAAGTGAGGTGCAGCAGTGCTGGGCATCACTGCAAGAAGGATTTGATGCCCCTCTTATCTCTAGATGCCAAGTTTCTGTCCAGGTTCTCCTGGTACTCAGGGAAGGGAAGTTGTTTTGTTGCATCAGCAATAACTTGGGACCTTTAGTGTTCTGATGTGGGGTGACACTTCGGAGCATTTATACTTCTTTCTCACTTTTCCTTTGCCCCTGAGGTACAAACTCTTCATAAGGCAGAGTGTTATGATGATGCTTGCCAGATCAATTTTGATTCTGCATCATGTTTCTGTTAGCTCACAATCCAGAACATTGAACTTTTCCACCATTCAATATTAAGAACTGCTCAGAACCTGGGCATAACACCCGTGGGGAGAGGCTTGAATAATCCCACTGACAATACCTTCTCTAATGGCCTGTGTTGGAACATGAACTAAGCAGCTCAACACATTAGTGTGTGGCTTAGGATCTGTTGTTGGACTTCACCAGCTAGGTTATTCATAGATTATAAGGTCAGAAGGGGCCAAGTATTGCATTAACCATTTTGGCCACAGCATTGCATGTTCAGCTGATTATCCACCATGATTCCAAGTCTTTTTTTTTTTTTTTTTCCCCTCACCGTCACTGCTTCCCAAAATAGTGTCTCTCGTCTTGTAAGCATGGCCTGTGTTCTGTGTTCCGAGATATATGACCTTACATTTATCCATATTGAAATGCACGTTATTTGCTTGCACCCAGTTTACCAAACAATCCAGATTATGCTGTATGTTTCCTTCAAGGACATGGATTAAAAAAAAAATTGTTAGATATCATAGAGCCAACAACCAGTCACTGCAGGACCCCACTAGAAACACACACACTCAATGACTCCCATTCACATTTTGAGACCTATCAGATAGATAATTTTTAATCTATTTAATGTGTCATGTTGATTTCATATCATTCTAGTTTCTTAATCAAAATGTTGTATACCACCAAGTCAAATGCCTTACACAAGTCTTAAGTATATTACATCAACTCTATTACCTTTATCAATAAAATATGTAATCTCATCTAAAAAAGATATCAAAATAGATTGACAGGATTTAATTTCCATAAACTAGTGTTGATTGGCATTAATTGCCCACCTTTAATTCTTTATTGAATCCCTTGTCACCCGTTCTGTTGTTTTGCTCAAGACTGATGTCAGGCTGGGACAGCCTATAATTACCCATGTCATACCATTTGCCCTTTTAAAATATTAGCATAATTTTAGTTTTCTTCCAGATCTCTGGAACTTCCCCAGTGCTCCAAGACTTGTTGAAAATCAAGATTAATGGTAGAGACAGCTTCTCTTAAAACGCTTTTGAATGCAAGTTATCTGGACTGCTGATTTTAAAATATTAAGCTTTCATAGCTGCTATTTGACTTCTCTTTAGTTGGAATGGAAAGTATTTTATCATCATCCTCATATGATATGAATGGATCATCTGGCTTTTTCCCAAATACAGAACAGAAATATTTATTGAAAACTTCTGCATTTTCTTCACTGTTGACAGTTCTACCATCTAGTAATGGACCAATGCCATTGTTAAACATTTCCCCCCACAATATACTTTAAAAACCCTTATTGTTCTTAACTCACTGGCCACAGATTTCTGCTTGTGTCCTCCGCCTTCTGCCATTGCAGTGGCTGTGAGCTTTAGTGCAACATTCCTGGAATTAGTGCCGCTCATGTTGAAAGTCATTTCCCCAGATGAGATAGTCTTGAGGATCACTGTTGAATATGTTAACATATACAAGTATAATTCACTGATGTTCTTGTCAGTCTAGGATTTGACCACCTGAACAAAGACGTTTAGTTCGCTTTGTATCTCTCAGATTGCTTTGTTCTGCTTTTCTGACAGCAGCTGAGCTGTCCCAGAAGGAACTACTTTGGGGAGTGAACGCCACAGGCACTCTCACCTACAGGAGGAGCTCAAGAATTCTTTCCAAGCTGGACATCAGCAGTTCCATATAGCCAGCTAAGATGGCTGTGTTCTTTTTACACTCCAAATTTTAAGGCGTTTTACTCTAGATACTGTTGGTTTTTTGTTTGTTTGTTTGTTTTTTAAACACTCCTGGTTTAAATTTCTTCCTAGTGCAAGCTGCCTTACCTTTTCCCGTGTTCTGATTAATTGATGATGTGGGATCCATATTAGATTTGCCTTGGAGCAAACACACCTGCCAGGTCATGGGGCATAGACATTTATCTAAAGTGCCAGCCTACTGAGCTTCCATTTAAAGATGACACAGCAGTGGGATTTCTCCATCCCTACTGATATACAAGTTGTGAAGCAAGGGCTCTGTGGAGCAGGTGTTTCCCCACTAAGTGTAGCAATATCATCCAGCTCCTACTTTGTCAAGGCAGAAGTGCTCTGTTGAACCTCAGCTTACTTAGCAGTACCTTTCTGCTTGTTTATTATGAAACATTCCTTGACATCCTTCTCTTATAGTAGGAATCCTATCTATATGGCATATTTTCAAGAATGGAAATAATTGTACTGTAATCATGGCCTGCTCATAAGTTCCTGGTGTGCTGTGGTTCACCACTATCATGCCAGGTGTACCAGTCCTACGTAAGCACTTGATCTTAGCCACCTCTGCCCAGGGAGCTGAGCCACTTCTTCTGCAACCTCTCTGGCTAGCTCCAATTTTGCAACAGTGATTGTTCCTTCCAGTACTTAAGGTTTCTTCTTTCAAAGAGCTATCCCAGTCTCCCTTTCATATATGTAGGTCACAAACTGGCCTTGGTACAATGAACCCTGCATTTGTTCCTTAAAACGTGGGAATGCCTACTGGCAAAATGTTAGAGGGTATAGCCAAAATCACTGTCTGATTCCCCTGTTCTTATCTCCAGTTATTGAAGTCTGCTTGCTTATACTTTGAATCTGTGGTTTGGTCCAGAGACATGTAGGTCATCCTTAGGAAATGCTTATCCCCATTGCCTGTCAGATGCCAGCCTTTGAAACACCTTATTGACTTTGTGTTGGAATAGCAGATCCAGAAAATCCAGATTGGTGGCCTCATTCCATCTATTTATTCTTGCAGTCCACTCAAAATGGTTGATATGATTGGCCAGACCTCTGCCATCCCTGTTGTACGCTCCAAGCATGAATATGAGCAGTGGTGGTTCTACACCTCTATTATCGTGTCTGTTTTTCTTCTCAGATATAGCAAAGACTTGAATTGTCAGGGTTACTCACTTCCAGTGCCAAGTAGCTGTCTGACACCTTTCTCACTCCTAACTTCTGCCTACCAAATTAACCATTTGAGCTCTCCGTCATACCACTGGGAATGTAATGGGATCCCACCTGTATCACTTGGATAATCATTGCCCCTTCATGAGGTCTGGAGAACTGCCCTACACTCAGTAGTGTTCAAAGTGCATGCCTCAACAAGCCCTAGATGCTTCAACTATTAAGGCTGTCGCACTTGGTGGGTCCTAAATCGCACTCCAACTGCTGAAACAACTACCCTTTTCCCAGTACAACCCAGACACCCTGCCTTTGACCCAATCTAACAAAAGTCCTGATCCAGTGGAAAGACTCCCATTGACTTCAATAGGTTTGGATTAGGCCTTAAGTGTCCTTCCATCTGACATAAAACATTCCACTTCTGGTGACCTCTAATTCTCCTCATCAAAAAAAGAACCCACTGCTGATTTAAGATTGTTCAGCTGATTCTTAACATTACTTTGTAATTCTGCTTCTTTTAAGATATCTTCACACACGATTCTTGGTTTCCTACTCACTTGACCTTAGATTTGGGGATTCTATTTTAAATTGGTGTGTTGCTTTCAAAGCTTTTGTATGTCCATCTTTGAAATGATCTTCATATAGTGAATGCTGGAGAAGTCACATTTGTAGTTGTAGACGTTTGTAAGGGAGCTTTTGCATGACCTAAACATAAGGAAAGGTACCGCTAAAAAGGAAGGAGCATTATTCGATATCTCTCTGAAACATATCTCAGATTTCTTCTAAATGATGAATTAAGGAAAAAGGGGAATAATTTGACATACTGCATGTATGTATCTTATAACAAAATGTATTGTTGATCATTTGAAATATACAAAACAAAAATAACCATCTTCTGTCTCTATTTCTGGTTCTACTTAGTTCAAGGCTCACTTAAGACAAGAGCTTCATTTTTTGCCATAGTGCCACATTAGATCAAACAGTTCTGCTACTCAGCTCTATTATAGTTGTCAGCCCCCTTGTTGGATTCTCTTGTGTTGGAAGAACAGTCAGATTCTTCACTCAGATCATGCATCCTTGAATCTAGCTACTAGGCTTCTGAGTTTTTCATTTCAAGATCTGAACATTGCCTAGGCATTCTTACAGATTATTTAGGGAAGATAGAAACTTTCCATTCAAACTCTTCAATAATAATGGAAAGAAATTTTCTGAGAAGTGGAAGACCAGCTCACTGAATCCTTTTCGCTCTCTTTTAATAGAGATTTTGGCTTGTGTCTTGTTTTTTAACCAGCATAGGCATACAGTTCACTTTTTTAGATGCTCATATAGAGTGTATACACAGCACTCAGTGCATCTGAAATTTTTCTTGAAATGTTCATTTCTACATTTCAATAGGTCAAAAGATTGTGGATCTATGGGGGAAAGTACCCTTTCAGAAAACTCCAGTTACTGGTGAGTAACCTTCCCTTTTAGTCCCATTGACACCTTTGTGTCATGTAACAATCATAAAAAATCTGGTAAAGAGTCATCGTGTTCCAGCACCGAACCAGGAATTTTATTAGAAAAAAAGGAAAACAGAATTGTCCCTCAAGCTAATTTTCTAAAGTATCTGTTTTTCTCTCTTTCTACTTCATTGTAGATCTTTTGCCCAAACCTTCTTTTGCATCTCTACCACGGTTGTAAAGAAACAGATGCATGCTCTCACAATTTAGGATCTGAATTTTACTAATACAATATGTGCCAGGATGATGGGAGTTAAACCTTTAATGGCAATATATTCTTCTCAGACTTACTCTGAATATTTTGGTGGAGGTGTACTTAATATCAGCAAAGAAATCTGCCCTGAGCAATCTCATTTCATTGTGTCTCAGGATAAATACAGATATACTTTATTTGAAGAACATAACTTACAGCATACTTTGCATTTTAATGGTCACATACTGTAAGGACTGGTTCCTCAGAGGTTCTTGTCAACTGCTGGAAATGGCCCATCTTGATTATCACTACAAAGGGCTTTTTTCCCCCTTCTCTCCTGCTGGTAATAGCTCACCTTAAGTGATCACTCTCGTTACAGTGTGTATGGTAACACCCATTGTTTCATGTTCTCTGTGTATATGAATCTCCCCTCTGTATTTTTCACTGAATGCATCCGATGAAGTGAGCTGTAGCTCACGAAAGCTTATGCTCAAATAAATTTGTTAGTCTCTAAGGTGCCACAAGTCCTCCTTTTCTTTTTGTAGATACAGACTAACACAGCTGCTACTCTGAAACCTGTCATTGTTCTCATATAAAATGATACTGTGAATGAATTTTCATTGAATAGATCAGGAAATATATTTACTTTTAATTTTATGTGAGGTTTGTGTTATTTAAATTTACAGTTATGCAAGTGTGCCTTTAGTGTTATGCTGTTATAAATTGAAAAAAAGTTATAAAACGTTGCTATGTAGAACACGTTTTTTCATTTAAACTTTTGGTTAACATGAACGAAGAGTGTTCCTGTGATTTCTTCATTAATTGCAATATTTTTTTTTCTTCCAGCTAACCACATGTACAATACTTTATGGAATCTCATGGGATGCAGTCTGAGAAACTGGGCTTCTTTAACCACACAGAGCAGTGTAGACAGGCTGCTGTTCCTTTCAACACAACTATCACAGGCTTCAGGGTTAAGATTGCTGTTACTCTCTCCTCCTTGCTTTGGCACAAAAAGCACACTGAGGGTGTTTTATTGCGGGTTTGCCTAAAGGTAGATTAGATTAATTATTACTATGTAATGCAAGTTAAAGCAAATAACGCTTAGCTAGGTGTATGAAAAAGGTGCTGCCTTTTTGGATTTATAAGAAAATGCCTGTCAATCATGATGAAATGCAATCAACTTTCCTCATATCAATGAGAGAAAAGGACTGTATTCCCTTTGGAGAGGATATTTATATCAAAATCAGTACACAAACCTGAGCAGAGAAGGAAGATATCTCAAAATGAGAAGAACTGAAATTTCTTTGAAGACTCTGAGTTGTGCTCTTGAACACTGCAGAAGTAGCTTAAAAATGAAGCCGTATACTCACTTGAACTTCAGTGCCTTCACTGCAGAGCTCTTAACAGCGTTAATGCTAATCACCCATAATAGAGTGGATCAAAGTGTTAAACACTTTTCATTATGCTTTACAAATACTGATTCAGAAAGTGTGTAAAGGGATGGGGACAACAAGCATTTAATCTATGCATTTTTGCCAAGCCATACTGAATTATTTTACTATTAGAGGCATTAGAAACTAACTACAAAAGAACCAAGTCTGGAAGCATATTTCGGGGGTACATGATTTCTGTAATTGTATAACATATTGCCTTACCGTTTTAAGTGATAACGTACATTAAGTTAATAGACATTTAAGAAATGTATGCACTGTTTGAAATATAAATTATTCTTAGAACACTTTTAATGGGTGTTGCATTGCCCTTTTAGTGCCTTATTTTGAGATAATTGTATTATTGCCATGTCAATAAGCGTAGAAATCTCAAAAACCTGTTCTGCATCAGTAGTTTTTACTGAACTTTAATTGGTTTAAAGTATTGTAGATGCTAGATGCATTTCCTAAATTGAATACAATCTTTGAATGAAAACTCCTGTTACAAAGAAAGAATTCTTATTCATAAGACAAGAGATTTCCAGAAAATGCAAAAAGCATGTAACAGAGAAACAACAATACACCCATGAAACTTTTAAAACTCCAGATATTTCAGGAATTAAAGTATAAATGTTGTTAAACTCTTGCTTTGTAGCAGGGATACATTCATGGTATGGACAGTATGGTTTTATTTTTATTTTTTTAACCAAATACCTCCTCAGTAATTTATAATGGCTTTGCAGTTGTGTATTAAATAAGAAGCACTGGAAAACTGATTCGTCCTCAGGACGATTTGCATGTTTCAAGTGGTATTGAAAGCCGCACTGATGGATATGTAATAATAAACATATCTGTTATTAATATGGTAATGACTCTGTGCTCATTCAATGAGAAATAAAAGTAATTTATGGAAGGACCCTTTTGAAAATGACTGGTATAGTGTTTTTGCCTGACTAAAGTGCACATTTCTTTGAGCGCCTAAAAAATTTGCTATGAAGTATGACGAGTATGTCAAAACATGATTTCAGTTTCTCTTAGTTTAAAAATGGTTGCATCTGTTTAATTTGCTGCAAGAAGTTGGTACAGTGTATATTTGTAACAGTGTTTATGCGACTGAAGACTTTATTGGTTTGCTACATGAACAAGTAAATACCATAGTAAAACATTCTTGATTTTCAGCTGAAGAAATCTTGAGTTGTAACAGTGGTAAATAGATTTCAAGAACTGTTTCTGGTAACCTAATAATTACTTAATACTTTGTTGTTAAAAAACAAAAAAAATCTTTAACTATGTTTTCGGTTATAATTGTAGCATGACTAATAGTAAAATTCTGCTAAACTTTATTATTAGTGTGTATGTGTTGCAGTAGCATCTAGGGTCACCAGTCAAAGATCAGGAGCCCATTGTGCTAGCCACTATACAAACATTCAGAAAAAGCTAGTCCCTGCCTTAAAGAGCTACAGATGAGGTTATGGCAACTCAGTGGGTGGACTGGACTCTCATTAATCTTACATACCTCTGATGCCTCTTTTATTTTGAAGAGCCATACAATAATTAACAACACAGCATCCCTACTCCAAGTAGTTTACAGTCTAATTCAACCCCCTCGATACAAGCCACGAGAAACAATTTAGAAGGTGGTGGTAAGAAGTTGGTGTGGAAGCTTAGCACTGGGAAGTTTCACAAAAAGAATGTATTTTAACTAGTGATACATGATTAACAGATGAGAAGTGAGATAATGCTTCAAGAGTAAAGAGAAGATGGTATTGAAACTGAGAATGAGGTGAAACTAAGGGAGCAGCTGGAAGAAAATTGGGAAACGGAAAAAAAAAATCAAAAACAAGACACCGTCATTCAATTCTCCCCTGAAATAGATTTATCCATGTCTATAATTGGCTTAAATCAGAAAAATACACTTGAAACTTTTTTTAAATAAGGGGTTTATTTAGTTAGAACTTGCATGCATGTATGCACAAACAAATCCAAACCTACCCCTCTTCTCCCACTCAACCCCCACCGTCACAAAGTAAAGTAAACTGATCAAATTTAGATTATCTTGCTTCAGAAATGCACATCATAAAAGGTATTTGATGAAATTTGACTGACAGGACAGGCATTTCCTCCCTCTTTGGGGCCTATGGGGTCAGATAAATCTGGAGAGCTGGGTTATTTTTCGTGTTGGTTTCCCAATTCCATTGTGTAGGACTGAATTTTTGTACTTGGAGAGTTAGAACCCTGCTGCTGAATCATACCTCATTGCAAGAACAATGTCATACCCCACTCAGAGTACAAGTGTGTTGAAGGCCTGAAAAAGATACATAACATAATGTTAAAGGTAGGGAGTGACTTGGAAAACAGGGTATGATTGTGAAGCAACGGATAGGCTTCATAGAATGCTTAACCACTATAAAAATGTTAATATGTGCCTGCACTAAAATGCTACATTTCTTTTTATTCTGGTTTTACTTGGAGAAGAAGAAAAAGATCTAATGAAGTGTAAATTTACTTTGATTTGTATGTCTGGGGTATGTTCCAACCAAATAAAGTCTAGATGTGCAAATTACAATTTATGTGCTGGTATGTAGACATTGGTAATTGTTTACTGTGTGCTGTATATATTCAAGTACTTTGAATGACATACCCGGACAAATATTTTCACTCTCAAAAAATCTTGACTTTGACTCTACAATGTGTGAGCTATCATTAAATATTTAGTAAACATCAACTGTACCATTATGGAAGAAGGCATGAAACTCTATTTATTACTGCTGTATCTTTTTACCTGTTCATACCATCTTAAGGCAACTCAAATACTTTTGATGCCATTAAAGTTCCATTATCCTATAAGGATATTTTATCCATATGAATTTTAATACAGTGCAAAGAGTAAATATGAGATCTGAACATTTCAGAACTACAGTTAGGGGATGGTATAAATAAACATAGCTCCACCGCTGTCGGTGGAGCTACCCTGATATATACCTGTTGAGATTCTGAAGAGACCAGTTACCAGACTCATTCTGACCAATAATGGGCAGGTTTTCATTGTGGACTCTAGCTCCTTTCTCCCCTCATCCTATGTCCTCTCGCTGCAGAAGGCAGCACGTGGTGCCTTAGCAGGAGTAGGATGCCGTGACCAGTTCCATGTCTTCATGAACCTCTCCCTCTTCAAATCATCCTGGTCCCTGATGAAGGAAGCAGAAAAAGAAACCTCATTTATGGGTAAACTGGAGCAAAACCACCTTAATGGAAGGACCGATATCTCCAAGGAATGGGAGGAGTGCTAAAGAAATTCCTATGGACCTAACAGCAACAAACTAAGATGTAGAAGCACGTGCCTCAAAAAACTACTTAGCCCTGGTGGTCTCTGCCATCCAGAAGGATAAGTGAATGGCAGAAGAGACGTTCTTTTACAAGAATCCCCCTGTCAACGAATCTATGGTCTTCAGCATCCCTCTGTGGCAAGGAACCATTTGGTTCCCTTATCAACACACAGGAAATATTCAGATACATGTTACTTCAGTGGTTAGAAAAAAGTGACTCTTAGAACACTGCTTGTGATCAGCTGCAGGTCAATGCCATATCCCCAGTAAGAAAGGGATTAACTGTCTCTTCTCCCTTTGCAGAAGTGCTCAGGAGAGGAGCTAAAACGAAGACAGCTGGAGACCCAGAAGCATGAGTATGGCTGGAAGCCAAGATCAGTGGAATGGAGACAACTGAGAGTTGGATAGAGGCCAGCAAGCACATTCTTTAGCGACAATATTGCATAGATGTTACTGAAGGCTAAGTTGCAGATCTGCTTGGAAACTGGGAAAAAAAAAAAGGAGGTGGGTAGGGCAGGGGCATTATTGAAATTTTATTTTGACCCTTTTCTCTTCCTACGCTTCTGAGCTTGTTAAATGACTGAAAATAAAGTGGGGGAGGAAGAAAATATTTTTAAAAAAAGCTTTAGGATATATTCTACCTTTATAATATAAGGCTTTCTTAAAACAATAAATGGGGGGTTCTTTTTCTCTGCCTTCTAGTGAAGGAAACCAGACAGCAAGTGTGAAAAAACGGGACAGGGGCTTGGGGCTGTGTGTGTGTGTGTGTAAAGAGGAACCCATATAAGAAAAAGGCCCAAAATCGGGACATCTGGTCACCCTACTGCTGGTTCTGAGCCTTTTCCATGCACTTGCTTTAGATTTTCAAGTTTTCCTCTGTAACTCTGCCCCCGGGAACTGTCCTTGGCCTTAGCAAGAGCGACTGCTGGGACTCCCATGCCATCGCTTGCTGCCAGCTGCTGCGGCTGTAAGGAAAAGGCTAAGAATCCCCCAAACGATCGAACCCCAGGAACGAAGAGCCCAGGAACCCGACCGCTCTTGGCAGGCCGGGAGGTGGCCCCCTGCCTGCAAGGTAGCAGCGCAGAGAAGTAAGCGGGGCGGGGGGAAACACGGTGATTTTTGAGCCGGCCTCGGGGACTGGGCTCGTGAAGGCGGAACGCGGCCACCGCGGCCCCATCGACAGTGCGCGCGCAGCCACCCGCAGCGGCGCGCGAGTTCGGGGGGGGGCGTGGCGGCTCCCAAGCCACAGGCAGGCGCCGGGCGCCGCAGCGGGGAGCACGACCACGTGACGGGAAGCCCCGGCGCCTCTTCCGGAGCTGCGCGCGCCGCTTCCCCCACCGTTTCCGGCGCCTGGGTTCCGCTTGCGGCGTCATCGTGAGGGGCCGGTTTGAATGAGACCCTGAGGGTGGGACGCGCCGGAGCCGCTGCCCGCTGACTGACGCCTCCTCCCCGCTTCGGGACACGCCGCCCGCCCGCCGCCGCTATGCCGCTTTTCTCAGGTGAGCCGGGCCCCTCCCGCGCTGGCCGGCGTTGGGCCTCCCCCGGGTGCGCGCGCGGGCGCGCCTGGGGGGCTCGGGGTCTCCCGCCTTCGGGGCAGCACGGACCAGGCTCCCTAACGAGGGGGCGGCTGGTGGGCGGTGACCGGGCCGCCGGAGTTACCGAGCGACTGAACGGACGCAGCTCGGGCCCCGCGTGGGGCGCTCCCGCCTCTCCCCGGTGGGTCGTTGCTTCAGTTATTTAATAGCGCCGCGCAGCGCCAGGAAATGCCCCTAGGGCGGACCCCGGACAGGGGCGGCCCCCCACCCCCGTGGGACCCACTTGCTAGAACTTCTCGGCTCAGCGTGAGCCATTGTAGACAAGCAGCAGCTATCAGGCTTTGAGCCAGATGTGCCCCCACTTTATAGGAAACTCGTCTAATCACATGTCCCTGTTTTCCTGATGAGAGTATCGTGTAGGACAGTGTCAAAAATGCAAACAAATCATGTCTGCTGCATTCTGTAAACACCAGAGAGGAGTCTGATGTTATAGGTATTAGTTTTGTGCTCATCAACGTCTCCTGGAGGTTGGGGAGAGGGGCATGGTGTGCACTACAAAAGCAAGCACTGGAGCAATGAATGGTCTGCTGTGTCAGTGACTGTGTCCGCTGTGGGGGGGGCGGGGGGTGTATATACAGAGAATTTAAAAACCTTTGATACTGATTTTACCTATTTGTCTAAACACACTGGTGTTCACCAAAACAAGAAATAATTGTACACTCGCTCTTCCTAATGTAGGCCCATCAGCCTGTACTTTTTTTTTTTTAGCTGCACTGTATTCTAGCTAATGCTAGAGAAGTTGCAATTTAGCACAATTGCCTCTCATCCTACCCACCCCTGTTTCCACTAAGAAAAGTTACTGGCAAAAGCTTTAACAGCTGGAAACTTCCACTCTCTGGTGGCTCTCTTCAGGGAGTTGTTGCTGGTGTGTGTGCATTTCACAGTTCAGCCTTCCCAGGCCTGTCAGAACATTTCAGTGCTTGGCCAATGAACTTAAAATGGCACTGTGAATTTATCTATCTCCCTGCAACCTGAACTGTGGTTTGCAAATTGGGGCCTTGTTTGGAGTTGGTGAATATGGCTTCTCAAACTCATTTAAACAATCCATTGTTTCTATTCTGCATGGCCAACGCATCATTACTACTCTCCCCGCAGCCCCCCAATGCTTTTTCAATAGATAGCCTGACTTCCGTTTTAGTTTGTATAATCTTTGCTTGAATTATTTTATTTCCTTATCAGCAGCACTGATATTAGGCACTAGCTAATGAGTTGTATGTTGGAAAATGCTGGACATTTCTATTATGATATGTAAACTCATGGAAAAACTTTGTACAGTGTATTTCTATGGATACTAAGTTTTTAAAGATAGTTGTGTCTGAGATTATAAGGTTTATTGTCTTTCAGTATAGTTAATGTTCAGATTGGATTCTCGTGCAATTGATTATTAGCATGGTTTACATAAGAGCTCTTTTTTTTTTGTACTCCAAAACCTTCTCTGTTTGAACAAATTGCAAAAATGATTGGAAACTGCCTCTTCAAGAATGAACACTCTGACTGTAATGCCCTGCTTAAGGCTACTTATTTGTCATGACAAACAAGTAGGAGAAGTCATGGTTTCATGGCAAAAAACAAATCACAAATGTAAAGAAAAATGCAGAAGGACAGGCAAATCATGCTCTTTTTACAGATTGTCTGTGTGGAAAAAATTGTTTAAAATCACCCCCTGGTCATTTTCCCATAGTCTGCTATCCTGGACCTATAGGATGACCTGACAGCAAGTGTGAAAAATTGGGACAGGGGATGCGGGGTAATAGGAGCCTATATAAGAAAAAGAACCAAAAATCGGGACATCTGGTCACCCCATATATAAATGATGGAAGATCCTTTATTAAATCACAGCTGCTTTATCGTATATTGAAAAACCCTAACTTGCTGGTTTGACAGGGACAAACATTGCCGTAACTGATAGCCAAAACAATTTAGCTATCATAAATTTGCCTGATAGTGTAGCCTCATTATAAGCTATGCTGTGTTTCAATGTTTTCAATGAAGCAGTAACATTTTGAAATAACTTTTAGAAATATATAACAGCATTTGATGTAACCCACTGGCTGAAGATTTGCAACACTGCTGGAAAACCATGCTTTTTCTCTGCTATGGGTCAGTGATAGATTAGTCTAGCAACAGTTGCTATGCCATGCATGGATTCCAGCTCTGCTGCTAAGGAGTCAATATATAATTGACTGGAGCTGCAGGACATTCCTATTATGTCCAACTACACTGAGCTAAAATCATTTTGTGACTGTACTGTACCAGCAGTAAGGCATTTAACAATGGTTGTGGTGTAACTGGGGCTAGATAGAGCAAAATAGTTTGGGTACATATTTGACGTGCAGTATGCATTTTCATGTAAATAACCTTTTCCACCAGAAGTATTAGTTTTGTTTTGGAAGAACATAGGGTTATCCCACACAGAATTATAACTGACCATAGATTGCGGGAATTAACTTTCTAATGACTTCTTAAGATTGGACAGAGAAATAGTTTTGCTTGGTTTTATTGTGAAAACATGAATCTTGAATAATTTTTTCAAACTTGTTGATCGCCAACCTGAAACTGAACATATGGTGGGGCGCCCAAGGTCAGTCTTTGGTAAAATATTATATACTCATAGTTAATTCTAGAAACTAAATAAGCTCATGTGGGAGAGAATGAGCCACATGTGTAATGCATTGTTTTTGCAGTGAACGTAAAATGGGGGAAAGAGAAATTTGATGGTGTAGAGTTGAATACTGATGAACCTCCAATGGTGTTCAAGGCTCAGCTTTTCGCATTGACTGGAGTTCAGCCAGACAGACAGAAAGTTGTGGTGAAAGGAGGAGCTCTAAAGGTAGAAATCACCAATAACTTCCTTTTATTTGTCTAATTCTGTTTAGTGTTTAATCAACAGTAAGAATATATGTTACAAATGTATAAATGTGACCATGAACAGTTCAAAAAACGCATAGTATGATGTGTTGATGCTGTAGGTCTGTTGCTTGTTACTGGAAAATGTTTTGCAAAATACGGGTTGATTAATTGGTGATCAACACAAACCAAAAGGAGTACTTGTGGCACCTTAGAGAGTAACAAATTTATTTGAGCATAAGCTTTTGTGAGCTACAGCTCACTTCATCGGATGCATGTAGTGGAAAATACAGTGGGGAGATTTTATACACAGAGAACATGAAACAATGGGTGTTACCATACACACTGTAACAAGAGTGATTTGAGCTATTACCAGCAGGAGAGCTGGGGGCGGGAGGGGAACCTTTTGTAGTGATAATCAAGGTGGGCCATTTCCAGCAGTTGACAAGAACCTGTGAGGAACAGTACGGGGAGGTGTGTCCGTCCGCTCCCTCCCCCTCCCCCCGCTAGTAATAGCTCACCTTACCTGATAACTCTTGTTACAGTGTAATGGTAACACCCATTGTTTCATGTTCTCTGTGTGTAAAATCTCCTCACTGTATTTTCCCCTACATGCATCCGATGAAGTGAGCTGTAGCTCACGAAAGCTTATGCTCAGATAAATTTGTTAGTCTCTAAGGTGCCACAAGTACTCCTTTTCTTTTTGCAGATACAGACTAACACGGCTGCTACTCTGAAACACAAACCAGTATTTCAAAACTTTTCCCCACCCCTTTGTACAAAGATAGTCTCTTGATATTTTCGTTAAGAAATTAACAGAACTTGAACAGTACTTTCTGCTCGGTTAAGAATTTTATCTTGTTTCTGCACTGCAGGCCAGTGAAAACAATCCAGAACAGTCAATGTATCTCTGCCATGCACTTTTTATGCCAATGTGACTTAATTTGGTCAATTTGCCTTTTTTCCCTTCCTTCTGAAACAGATACTTGAGCTGACTAGTTGTAAAACTATCAAGAGCCATCTAGAAAAGAGTACCTTGCTGTTTTTAGTATAGATTGACACAGGATTGGAAAAAGAATAATCTCTAGTAAAGTGTTCGCAAAAAGAAAAAGAGTACTTGTGGCACCTTAGAGACTAACCAAGTAAAGTGTTAACACTGCTATAATGTGCTGTTCAGAGACAAATGACTGATGTTGGTGAAAGCGTCAGTTAGCCTTTTGAGTCTTCTAAAATGTCTTCTACTGTAAGACAGTAACACAGTCCTTTTCTTCCCTTCAAACATAGGATGATGAGTGGGGCAACATCAAAATCAAGAACGTAAGTATCCTCAAAAATTCACTTGCATATAGGTAAATGGCTTAAAACTTGTCCGTTTTATTATAGTGATCATCGTAAGTGGGGTGATAGTCTTATGACTTGCAGGAAAAAATAGGAACGCCATTGTGAATAATGAGAGATAACAGTAATCAGAATTGTCATAGGCTTTGTTTTATAACCACAGTGGCTTCTAGATTTTCTGTTTTTAGACTAAATAACAATTTTAGGATGTAGTTGTCTTACCCAAGCATATTTTTAAAAATCTCCACACTGGGTCTTCTAACATTTGTTCTCTGGGAATATGGTGAGAGAACTTTGTGAGCTAGGACCTGTGGGGAAATGACACTTTCTTCCTGATACTTGGAGAATTTTTTATTGCATTTTACATTGATAGCTGCTACTCACTCAATTGCTCTCATAGGATAGTTTCTCCGGTATAGGGTCTGTACTACTTTCACCGCCTCAATGATGAGGCTTATCTGCTGTTTTTTCCAATCCCTGGGGTAATGCAAGAGATTCTTGTGATTTTGTTGTTGCTTCCCTGGAGCCTGCTAGCACTTTTTTACTCAACATATCCATGTTGTTTATCTGATATTCTGCCTGACCAGCGAAAGGCAGAGGTTGCTCCTGAGCTCTCCCTGATGGTTCTCTTCTTTCTTGCAGGAACTTGGTAGTTCTTTTCTCTTAGGGCATGGCTACATCTGAAACTTCAAAGTGCTGCCGCAGGAGTGCTTTGAAGTGTGAGTGTGGTCACGCACCAGCGCTGGGAGCACTGGGGCACTGTTTACACTGGCGCTTTACAGTGCTGTAACTTGCTGCGCTCAGGGGTGTGTTTTTTTCACACATCTGAGCGAGAACGCTGCAGCGCTATAAAGTGCCAGTGTGGCCGTAGCCTAAGATTCAGCAGTAGTCTGGTAGGGAAGGGATCTTTAATGAACAGACAGGGGAAAGTTGCTTGATTCCCCTAGCCTGGGGGTATTTCACTTATTATGAAGTATCAGCAGGGTGGTGCAGTAGATCAAAGAGCTGTGGCAAAGGCACTCGCATACTATTGTGCTGAGGGCTAGATAGGTAAAATTCTGGTCTCGCACTGTGCACCAGGTGCTGATAGTCTTCCTCCAATAATCTAACCACACTTTCGGATATTGTAAGGAATTTATACTGCTTGGGGTGAGTCTCTGGGTACTTATTACTCATTTTTTGATATACCCCTTTCACCACCAGCGTCATACTTTCAAACACTGACCTGTTGGTCAAAGGGGAAGGAAATGTCTATGGTGTGGAGCCACCCAGGTTGTCACGATGGCAAGTTCCTTTTGCACATACTGGCCCAGGAAAGGTCATAGCACCAGTACCTTTCTCCCTGGACTGTCCACCTCTTGTTCTCTGGGCAATACTGTGGAGCATCCCCAACCCATTTTTCCCTCATACCTATGCCATATTGGCCACCCTAGATCAAGTATTTCTCACTTCCTCAAATAGCCCCCCCTGTCCTCAGAGGTGGCATCTCCCTTGTTCCCCTCCTCTTAGTATACCCATCCCAAGAAAACACACAGGTCCAAAACCCACAAGCCAGCTTTCACGGTAGTAAATTCAACAAGATCCTTCTCAAGGTCCCCCAAATCCTTGGCCAAAGAAGGGTGAATTTCTTTCTATTCAGAGTAGTCTGAACTTGAATAATTAGCAACTTTTGCACACACACGTGGAGATTCTAGTAAACTTTATTTTATCCTTTCAAATCTGAACGTAGTTCTGGCTCCTAACTTCTTAAAGCCCAAGATCAGAGAAAAGGAGGATAAAGTAGTTTCCCTTGTATACTACTGGAGTATGAAAGACTTTTGACTTGAAAGGGTCAAAAACAGAGGGAGTTTTCATTTAAAGATATTCTGTGGTTCATTAATTTTTTAGTCATAATTGGAACCTGATGTTAATTAAAGCTGTTTAGTAGAAAGATCTTGTCTACTGACTGATATAGCATCCAGGCCAAATGGAAACTTGCTTAAAAATACTAAAATTTTGCCTATTGTGCATTTTCTACTTAATTATGAAGTTGGTAGTACTGTTTAGAGATTAATGAACTAAAAGCCTTTTCTTAGTTTTCATGAAGGAAGGGTGATTCAGTAATTCAATATAAATATAAAAGAATAAAGCGGTAGATTCACTTCATTTTTTTTTCCATTGGTTAGCTTTGTCTTTAGAAACAATAATACAGTATGAAATAGACATTGTAAGAGAGAGCTGTTTGTTTATCTCCAATAGGAGATATCTGAAATTACTAAATTTTAGAGGTATGCAGATTTCTACCTTTCTTGCTCTTGTATTTTATGGATGTTCCTTAATGTGTCTGATTATATTTGCTGTGTTTACAGGGGATGACCTTATTAATGATGGGCTCTGCAGAGGCACTCCCTGAGGAACCGGTAGCTCGACCTGTCTTTGTAGAAGACATGACAGAGGAGCAGTTAGCCTCAGCTGTAAGCACATTTTTTACCTCAGATTCCTGTTATGTTTTGGATAACTGCACTTTTCAGTGTATTTATAATGTTTATTTAAAAGTGGATCTTCAACTATAGCATATTTAGTTATCATTTCTAGTATCTAACAAACCTGAAAGTGTTGACAGTGTAATGTGACTTTGGAGGAAATGGTAAAAAGTGTATTTTAAATTATAGCTCATTTAACTAATATCATTTGGCTTGAACCAACCTTATTGTGGGGTAGGCATACAGTAGAACCTCAGTTATGAACACTAGAGTTACAAACTGACCAGTCAACCACACGCTCATTTGGAACCGGAAGTACACAATCAGGCAGCAGCACCAGAGGAAAAATAAGCCAATACAATACTCTGTTAAATGTAAACCTTTTTTTTAAAAAAAAAAAATAAAGGAAAGCAGCATTTTTCTTCTGTACGGTAAAGTTTCAAAGCTATATTAAGTCAATGTTCAATTGTAAACTTTTAAAAAACAACCATAACATTTGGTTCAGTCATGAACAACCTCCATTCCCAAGGTGTTCGTAACTTTCAGGTTCTACCATAGTACAAACTTCCCAGATGTGTCCCTGGAGAGGCATCTGAAGCCAGACTTGTATCCTCCTTGTGGTTTTGATCCTGGGCTTCTCTTGAACAAAGACTGCTAGTAGTGTCAAATTATTTGGTGGCTTTTCTATATTTACAGTAGTGCACCCTGAAAATATCCTAGTCTCCTTTTTGGGAACATTGGTTCCTAGCTGAAAATTTGAAACTCCTTTTTTAAACTGTTGGAGTAGAAGAAATCTTCTTTGTGAGAGAAGGATCTGGGCGGGGGGGAAATTGACTTAATGTTTGAAAACAAAAGTTTCCCTAGTTTGGGATGTATTTTTTTTAATAACTTGAATAGTTTTGTTTGTCCTTAGTCTGAACTAGGAGCTCTTATGGTATTTTTTTAATTAACGTAAAACAGTCATGGTGACTTTTGAACACTGGCTACTGCACAATTATAAATATCCATATGATGATGGCTTTGTAATTTAGGACTGATATGTATTTTAATACTTACGTAAGATCCGCCTATGGTCTAAGAGGAAAATAATTGATACTTAAATTATATAAACCTATGAGACTAGAGCTATCCAGTCACTTAGACTAACTATAAATAATAGAGGTGAACAAGGAGACATCAATCTTGGATAAAATTGGAAGGACTTTACATGTTACTTTTTCTCTTACCAAATTTTATGTCTCTGAATTTCAAATATGCCTATACTCTGTGCTGCTGGTTTTTTTAGCAGACACATTAACACAGATTGTGTAGCTAGATTAATGCTTTTTCCCAAGAATTTATCCAAATGTGTAATTGACTCATTTTGTACAAATGAATTTTTCCTGATATCTGGCTCACTTTGTATTAAATAAGTGTTGCACAAATATGTTATGATATTTTGTAATTATTTCTAATGGTTTCTGAAATTGTTATGGTCCAGTTATTACATGAGTATGACCATTTTCTTCTTTTAAGAAGTTAGATCAATATTTTTAAAATGTAAACTTCAGGACCTCAGAAATTCAAAAAACTCTTTTAACTCCTCCCTGTAAACTAGTGATAAAGCAAAAGCAATATTAACAATTTAACTATGGATTTCATTACTTCTCAGAGTTCTGCTGAGAACATAGATGTTGTTTTAACATTGATTTGATTATATTACAACTATCCTTAAAAACGCGTATGCAAGATTATCAAGGCAATCAGCAAGATAAAAGATATTTTAAAGTTTGAATTTGATTATAATTGGAACCTCTGTAAATGTCTTACTTTTAGGAGATTTGCCCTCTAAATTTAATTCTGTTCACTATACCAAAAGGTACACAAAAATGAAGCACTCTTTAATGTTTTTAAAAGCAATAAAGTGCACTAAAAGGTAAAATACTTCAAACTAACAAGGTAATAGAACTAAAAATAAATACACTTTTTATAAAAATAAATCTGAATTAATAGATCTGTTAGATGAAATTTGATGTAACATGATGGTTGATCAGGTTTCTTTTAATTTCAGATTTGTCTTACTAAGCTACTGTCTGAGTTACAGTGTGTATACCAAAATAATTTCAAATGTCTCTTAAATCTTCAAGCACCATGTATATTTCCTTGGCAGATGGAGTTACCATGTGGTTTGACAAATCTTGGCAACACTTGTTACATGAATGCTACAGTTCAGTGTATCCGCTCTGTGCCAGAACTGAAAGAGGCCCTTAAGAGGTAGGGTTCAGTACAAAAGTACTAAGATGAAAATTGTTTTCTTTGGATTATGAAGTGTCTGTGTAAAACTGTCGTTTTAATAGAGCTACAGACTAATAGAATCATTGTGTTGGTTACATCTTTGTCCTTACTAAGAAGTCAAAGCAGCTGCATATTTATAGGAGCTAAAATATTTTTAATAGAGAATTGGTTCTGTCTCACTAAAAAAGTTCACATCCAAATTCTGATGCAGTCTACTGCAAGTAAGTCTTCAGCAACCTGCCTAAACAGTTTTGTGAACTTTGATCATCTACTCTTTTGGGATTAACGTATATTCTTTTTTCGTCTAAAGAATTATGATCTCTCCTTTAAAAAAAAAAACCCCACACAACAAAAAACTAAAAACCTGTTATGCAGTTAACTTAAGAAACAGTCCTATTCCTTTGCAAAAACACTTTTCCATAACTCTGTCCACTAGTTTGTTTGCAAACTGTCCAATTACAGATTATGTAGCTTGTGATGTTCAGTATGTTACATTTTGTTGGCAACACAGCGGAAGATTTAGTTTTAGAAATCCACAAGCCTTTTCTTAGTACACTTGGTACTTCCTAATTTTCCTGACTCTTCTGGATTGAGGTCTGGAAACAACCAGTTTCTACACAGATTTAATTGTGAGTAATGCATGAAGGATTTTTCTACCGTCTTGAGGGTCAGCAAGATAGATAAATCTGTTCTTCCAGACTTACCTTTGGAGAATTCCAGTGAGAGAGCCAACAGGCACACAATGTGAGAGGTCTTTAACATTCAAGAATTGTGGGAATAGTGGTTATTTAGGCAGGATTACTTCACTCATGTAGAATGATCAGAACTCTTGACACCTCTGTACTTGACTTGGTTTCCCCGGTACCCCTGAGTGAATTCTGTGCCAAAAAACATCCAACAAATTTTATTTGTCAATAAAAAAAAATGTGGCGGCTCCAGCATGGCAGTGGGGAGCACAGGCCAATGGCTGCACGGAGATGGGAGATCACCCTGCAGGTCGCCCCCTTCACCCCCGAGCCCGGGATATGGATTCAGCGGTGAGGCTGCACCTAAGCCTGAAACAGCGCGAGGGCTGGGCCTACCTCAGAAACACCCCAGGGCCCTGCCCCTCTGTACCAACTGTGGGCAGGCAGGCTTAACCCAGCAGGATCTAAGTATGGAGGAGCTTATTATTGAAAGGATTGAGGTGTGGGGTTGAGAGGGTTCTGGGTGAGGCGGTTTGGGTGCAGGAAGCTCAGTGGGGGGGTCTGGATGTGATGGGAGATGGGGTTACAGCTTCAATTGAGCTGCAGTGGGTCCAGGTGAAGGCGGTTGGGGCTCAGTGGGGGTGGGGAAGTCTGGGTGTGGCAGGGGTTTGGGTGCTGGGGGTGCAGGGATTGGTGGGGTGGTGGTCCGGATGCAGCTGGTTGGGGCTCAGTGCAGTGGGGGTCCAGGAGAACAGGGAGTGGGGTTTGGGGTATGGGTTCAAATGCGGGGGCTCATCAGGCGGTGGCCTGGATGCAGGGGGTGGGGCTTGGCGGGGAGGTGGTCTGGGTACACTGTTGGGTCTGGATGTAGGGGGAGGAGCTCGCTGGGGGGTACAGATGCGGGGGGGGGTGAGGCTCGGTGTGGAGGTCTGGGAATGGGGGCTTCCGGATGAACAGGGAAGCAGCTACCTGTACAGTGACCCCTCCCCATGCAGCTGAGGAGGGATGCAGAACTTCCGGCAGCTGGGGGAGTTTTCTGGGGGTGGGTCTGACCCAGCCTCAGCCGCAGCTACCCTGTGCAGGGAAGGTGTGCTCCTCCCCCAGCCCAGATGGGACTGCAGGCTGAGCCCATAGCAGGGTAGGAGCCACCAGGTGGGGCTGGGGAGATCCAAGTGCGGGGTGGGGTTGAGACTTGGGTAGAGGAAGATTTGGGGGGGGAATCTGAGTATCAGGGGAGGGGTCTGCATGCATGGGGGTTGGGTGGACGGGGGTGGGTCTTACCATGCACCACCTGGGGAGTCCCCAAACCCTCCCACCCCCTTGCACAGTAATTTAGCTCACTGTTGGCTGCCCCAGGTGCCCGAAAGGATGCGCCTGAGCTGCTGGGGAGTGGCACTTGACCGCTCTTGCAGCTTCTCTTTGATTCCCTGTCAGGGTATGTCTACACTACGGAATAAGGTCGGTTTTTTAGAAATCTGTTTTATATATTCGAGTGTGTGTGTCCCCACAGAAAATGCTCTAAGTGCATTAACTCGGCGGAGTGCTTCCACAGTACCGAGGCTAGAGTCGACTTCCGGAGTGTTGCACTGTGGATAGCTATCCCACAGTTCCCGCAGTCTCCGCTGCCCATTGGAATTCTAGGTTGAGATCCCAATGCCTGATGGAGCTAAAACATTGTCGCGGGTGGTTCTGGGTACATATCGTCAGGCCCCCCTTCCCTCCCTTCCTCCGTGAAAGCAAGGGCAGACAATCGTTTCGCGCCTTTTTTCCTGAGTTGCCTGTGCAGATGCCATACCACGGCAAGCATGGAGCCCGCTCAGGTAACCGTCACCGTATGTCTCCTGGGTGCTGGCAGACGCGGTACGGCATTGCTACACAGTAGCAGCAACCCATTGCCTTCTGGCAGCAGACGGTGCAGTACAACTGGTAGCCATTCTCGTCGTGTCCGAGGTGCTCCTGGCCACGTCGGCTGGGAGTGCCTGGGCAGACATGGGCGCAGGGACTAAATTTGGAGTGACTTGACCAGGTCATTCTCTTTAGTCCTGCAGTCAGTCCTATTGAACTGTCTTATGGTGAGCAGGCAGGCAATACAGATTGCTAGCAATCCTATTGCATCATCTTCTGCCGGGCAGGCAAGAGATGAGGATGGCTAGCAGTCCTACTGCACCATCTTCTGCTGAGCAGCCATGAGATGTGGATGGCATGCAGTCCTTCTGCACCGTCTGCTGCCAGCCAAAGATGTAAAAGATAGATGGAGTGGATCAAAACAAGAAATAGACCAGATTTGTTTTGTACTCATTTGCCTCCTCCCCCGTCTAGGGGACTCATTCCTCTAGGTCACGCTGCAGTTACTCACAGAGAAGGTGCAGCGAGGTAAATCTAGCCATGTATCAATCAGAGGCCAGGCTAACCTCCTTGTTCCAGTAAGAACAATAACTTAGGTGCACCATTTCTTATTGGAACCCTCCATGAAGTCCTGCCTGAAATACTCCTTGATGTAAAGCCACCCCCTTTGTTGATTTTAGCTCCCTGAAGCCAACCCTGTAAGCCGTGTCGTCAGTCGCCCCTCCCTCCGTCAGAGCAACGGCAGACAATCGTTCCGCGCCTTTTTTCTGTGCGGACGCCATACCAAGGCACGCATGGAGGCCGCTCAGCTCACTTTGGCAATTAGGAGCACATTAAACACCACACGCGTTATCCAGCAGTATATGCAGCACCAGAACCTGGCAAAGCGATACCGGGCGAGGAGGCGACGTCAGCGTGGTCACGTGAGTGATCAGGACATGGACACAGATTTCTCTGAAAGCGTGGGCCCTGCCAATGCATGCATCATGGTGCTAATGGGGCAGGTTCATACTGTGGAACGCCGATTCTGGGCTCGGGAAACAAGCACAGATTGGTGGGACCTCATAGTGTTGCAGGTCTGGGACGATTCCCAGTGGCTGCGAAACTTTCGCATGCGTAAGGGCACTTTCATGGAACTTTGTGACTTGCTTTCCCCTGCCCTGAGGCGCATGAATACCAAGATGAGAGCAGCCCTAACAGCTGAGAAGCGAGTGGCGATAGCCCTGTGGAAGCTTGCAACGCCAGACAGCTACCAGTCAGTTGGGAATCAATTTGGAGTGGGCAAATCTACTGTTGGGGCTGCTGTGATGCAAGTAGCCCACGCAATCAAAGATCTGCTGATATCAAGGGTAGTGACCCTGGGAAATGTGCAGGTCATAGTGGATGGCTTTGCTGCAATGGGATTCCCTAACTGTGGTGGGGCCATAGACAGAACCCATATCCCTATCTTGGCACCGGAGCACCAAGCTGCCGAGTACATAAACTGCAAGGGGTACTTTTCAATAGTGCTGCAAGCTCTGGTGGATCACAAGGGACGTTTCACCAACATCGACGTGGGATGGCCGGGAAAGGTACATGACGCTCGCATCTTCAGGAACTCTGGTCTGTTTCAAAAGCTGCAGGAAGGGACTTTATTCCCAGACCAGAAAATAACGGTTGGGGATGTTGAAATGCCTATATGTATCCTTGGGGACCCAGCCTACCCCTTAATGCCCTGGCTCATGAAGCCGTACACAGGCAGCCTGGACAGTAGTCAGGAGCTGTTCAACTACAGGCTGAGCAAGTGCAGAATGGTGGTAGAATGTGCATTTGGACGTTGAAAGGCGCGCTGGCGCAGTTTACTGACTTGCTTAGACCTCAGCGAAACCAATATTCCCACTGTTATTACTGCTTGCTGTGTGCTCCACAATATCTGTGAGAGTAAGGGGGAGACGTTTATGGCGGGGTGGGAGGTTGAGGCAAATCGCCTGGCTGCTGGTTACGCGCAGCCAGACACCCGGGCGGTTAGAAGAGCACAGGAGGGTGCGGCACGCATCAGAGAAGCTTTGAAAACCAGTTTCATGACTGGCCAGGCTACGGTGTGAAAGTTCTGTTTGTTTCTCCTTGATGAAACCCCCCGCCCCTTGGTTCACTCTACTTCCCTGTAAGCTAACCACCCTCCCCTCCTCCCTTCAATCACCGCTTGCAGGGGCAATAAAGTCATTGTTGCTTCACATTCATGCATTCTTTATTCATTCATCACACAAATAGGGGGATGACTACCAAGGTAGCCCAGGAGGGGTGGTGGAGGAGGGAAGGAAAATGCCACACAGCACTTTAAAAGTTTACAACTTTAAAATTTATTGAATGCCAGCCTTCTTTTTTTTGGGCAATCCTCTGTGGCGGAGAGGCTGGTTGGCCGGTGGCCCCAACACCGTGTTCTTGGGCGTCTGGGTGTGGAGGCTATGGAACTTGGGGAGGAGGGCGGTTGGTTACACAGGGGCTGTAGTGGCAGTCTGTGCTCCAGCGCCTTTGCTGCAGCTCAACCATACACTGGAGCATACTGGCTTGGTCCTCCAGCAGCCTCAGCATTGAATCCTGCCTCCTCTCATCACGCTGCCACCACATTTTGAGCTTCAACCCGCCACTTACTCTCTTCAGCCCGCCACCTCTCCTCCCGGTCATTTTGTGCTTTCCTGCACTCTGACATTATTTGCCTCCACGCATTCGTCTGTGCTCTGTCAGTGTGGGAGGACAGCATGAGCTCAGAGAACATTTCATCTCGAGTGCGTTTTTTTTTCTTTCTAAGCTTCACTAGCCTCTGGGAAGGAGAAGATCCTGTGATCATTGAAACACATGCAGCTAGTGGAGAAAAAAAAAGGGACAGCGGTATTTAAAAAGACACATTTTATAAAACAGTGGCTACACTCCTCTTTCAGGGTAAACTTTGCTGTTTACATTACATACATAGCACATGTGCTTTCGTTACAAGGTCGCATTTTGCCTCCCCCCACCGCGTGGCTACCCCCTCAACCCTCCCCCCTCCCTGTGGCTAACAGCGGGGAACATTTCTGTTTAGCCACAGGCAAACAGCCCAGCAGGAATGGGCTCCTCTGAGTGTCCCCTGAAGAAAAGCACTCTATTTCAACCAGGTGACCATGAATTATATCTCACTCTCCTGAGGATAACACAGAGAGATAAAGAACGGATGTTGTTTGAACGCCAGCAAACATACACTGCAATGCTTTGTTGTACAATGATTCCTGAGTACGTGTTACTGGCCTGGAGTGGTAAAGTGTCCTACCATGAAGGACGCAATAAGGCTGCCCTTCCCAGAAACCTTTTGTAAAGGCTTTGGGAGTACATCCAGAAGAGCCGCAAATGCCAGGGCAAAGTAATCCTTTCACATACTTGCTTTTAAACCATGTATAGTATTTTAAAAGGTACACTCACCGGAGGTCCCTTCTCCGCCTGCTGGGTCCAGGAGGCAGCCTTGGGTGGGTTCGGGGGTACTGGCACCAGATCCAGGGTGAGAAACAGTTCCTGGCTGTTGGGAAAACCGGTTTCTCCGCTTGCTTGCTGTGAGCTATCTACAACCTCATCATCATCATCTTCGTCCCCAAAACCTGCTTCCGTATTGCCTCCATCTCCATTGAAGGAGTCAGACAACACGGCTGGGGTAGTGGTGGCTGAACCCCCTAAAATGGCATGCAGCTCATCATAGAAGCGGCATGTTTGGGACTCTGACCTGGAGCGGCCGTTCGCCTCTCTGGTTTTCTGAGGGGTGCCTCAGCTCCTTCAGTTTCACACGGCACTGCTTCGGGTCCCTGTTATGGCCTCTGTCCTTCATGCCCTGGGAGATTTTGACAAAGGTTTTGGCATTTCGAAAACTGGAACGGAGTTCTGATAGCACGGATTCCTCTCCCCATACAGCGATCAGATCCCATACCTCCCATTCGGTCCATGCTGGAGCTCTTTTGCGATTCTGGGACTCCATCATGGTCACCTCTCCTGATGAGCTCTGCATGGTCACCTGCAGCTTGCCACGCTGGCCAAACAGGAAATGAGATTCAAAAGTTCGCGGTTCTTTTCCTGTCTACCTGGCCAGTGCATCTGAATTGAGAGTGCTGTCCAGAGCAGTCACAATGGAGCACTCTGGGATAGCTTCCGGAGGCCAATATCGTCGAATTGTGTCCACAATACCCCAAATTAGAGCCGACAAGGCCGATTTAAGCGCTAATCCACTTGTCAGGGGTGGAGTAAGGAAATCGATTTTAAGAGCCCTTTAAGTCGAAATAAAGGGCTTCATCGTGTGGACGGGTGCAGGTTTACATCGATTTAATGCTGCTAATTTCGACCTAAAGTCCTAGTGTAGACCAGGGCTCAGAGTCATTTTCTGCAGGGAAGCAAAGAAATCTGTAGGGCACATGAATTCTGCACCACTCACATGAATTCTGCACCCACACAGTGGTGCAGAATTCCCCCAGGAGTAACAGTACAGTAATACTGATTATCCAGATACTTATTCAAATTAATTGCCTTCCATTCTATTAAATAATTAAGATTTGACTGTTAAAGTAATGAGTCTGGCATAAACGTTGCCTTGTAACAACTTTGATAGCTGTTTCTAGGCTGTAAAATTTACACATTTAAATACACTGGAAAACTGTTCAGAAATAATCTGTGTGGGAAATCCCATAAATCTTAATTTCAGTCAGGAAATCTTTTTCACACTTAGTTTTAGAGCTGTATTTAGTATCTTAAATGTCCCATGGGTTGTGTCAAGATATATCCTATAAAACTAGGAGGATGCAATAAAAGGTGGCAGTATTCTATCTTCTGGGAAACCAGCCCTAGGAAAAACCAAATCCACTGCTTTGAATGGTGTTAGCAGGACTCACCCTTTCTCTTCTCTCTTGATGACAGCACAAAAGGATAGTGAGGAGGAAAGTAAAGCTGTTAGCTCAGCTTGGCAAGCTTAGTGTTCTGGTTTCACTTCACATCAGCGATCCCATTGAGGTATCCAGGAGCATCATCCCCCTTTAGCTTCTCATGGTTGATGTACGGCTTTCTGATGAAAGGGATACTGTCCCTGGTCCTCCCTGACATGAATTTTTGTGGAAGCCAGGTCCAAGGTTGAAGTAAGAGAATCACAGATCCCTCTTCCTATCTTGGAGGAGCCTATTTCCTCAGAGTTCTTCCTCTACATACTAAAGTAAGGTCTCATTAGGAAGAGAAATCTGATATAGGAGTAGCAGGAGAGGCTCCCATTCTTGCCCAGCAGTGAGTGAAGCAGCAGCATCACCGGACGGAAAATATGTACCTGACCTACTCCTTCTTTTCTTAAAGAAAGATCTGTTCCATCCATTACTTCTCTCTGAGTGGAGCAAGGAAGAAGGGGTGCCCACCAGCTCTATAAATTTTATTCAGACTTTATCTTAAGAGCATAAGAACTACTATACTGGGTCAGACCATGGTCCATCTTGCCAAGTATCCTGTCTCCAGCAGTGGCCTATACCAGAGTTTCAGGCGCAATGTACAGGACAGGGCAGTTATCAAGTGATCCATCCTTGTCTTGCTCTCCCAGCTTCTGGTAGTCAGAGGTTTAGGGTTGCCTCAATCTTGGGTTTCAGTTGCTGATCATCTTGGCTAATAGCCATTGATGGACCTATCCTCTGTGAATTTAGGGGGGGAGGGATAGCTCAGTGGTTTGAGCGTTGGCCTGCTAAACCCAGGGTTGTGAGTTCAATCCTTGAGGGGGCCATTTAGGGATCTGGGGCAAAAATCGGGGATTGGTCCTGCTTTGAGCAGGGGGTTGGACTAGATGACCTCCTGAGGTCCCTTCCAACCCTGATATTCTATGATCTATGAATTTATCTAGTTATTTTTTTAACCCAGTTATACTTTTGGCTATCACAACATCTCATGGCAATGATCTTTTGTTTGTATTGAACCTGCTGCCTATTAATTTCATTGGGTGACCCCTATTTTTTGTATTGTATCTCTCCTCATAGAAGTCATTCTATACCCTTGATCATCTTTGCCTTTCTCTGAACTTTTTCCAGTTCTTCTAAATACTTTTTGAGATGGGGTGACCAGAACTGGACACGCTATTCAAGTTGTGGGCACACCATGATTTATAGTAGCATTATGATATTTTCTGTCTTCTTTTCTATCCTTTTCCTATAGTTCATAACATACTGTTAGCCTTTTCAAACACTGCACGTTGAGCGGAAGTTTTCAGAGAACTCTCCACAGTGACTCTAAATATCTTAATCTCATAAGATGGAGGAAGTTGCATTCGATACTTCAGAAATTTCTAAGGAGTAACTCCTGCATGTGCTCCCCCTTTCCTGTGCTTTTCTAAAATACATTCTCCTCCTTGGTAGAAATCATGATTGGACACACCAGAAATGTGCCCCATTTTGTTCCATACTCTTGGTGCACGCTTCCCCCGCCCCCCCCTAGCTGGCTGGGAACATGCTTGGGGACATGAACTCCTTTTGGTTACTTACTCTCTTGTCCCCATTCCCTTCCCCTTGCCACACTGCATTGTTTCATAAGAGGGAGATGTGTGACCATAGCTACCAGAACTAGTGATCTCCGCTCAGCTTTCATCTGCTTTTACCACTGAGTGTGACTATTCCTCCCCACCTTGACTCAAATCATTTTAGGAGGTAGCTGTTGCTCCCATGTGAAGCAGTAGAAACCTGTGGTTAGACAAGTGTTCAGCCTTACTTTTCATGTGCTAAGCAAGGAAAGGCTCCTCTTCCAAGAAACAGGAAGAGAAGGGGGGACAGAATTAAATGGAAGTAGAGTGTATGCAAAATCACATAGAATTAAAGTAATCAAATTTTTAATAAGATTTTTTTTTCATTTACTCTTAAGCAAAAGTGATTTGAGGGATGCCAGCCTTTCCTTTGCTTCAGCGTGATTATAGTAGAAATGATGGTTTGGGGTGGGTGTCAAAGCACTAGAGGATGAATGCTGCCAGGCGGTAAATACTTGGATTACATCAAGTTCAGTGAATCTACTCAGAATCCTTTTTCAGAATGTTTTTAAATGTCTATCTGACCATTTTATCCACTCCCCTCTTTTGTGAATTAAAAACCTGGTGTTTGTTTTTAAAAATTTATTTTATATGATTTAGTTTAATTGCATGCAAATTATCTGAATCTCTTTTAGGTATGCCGGTGCCTTGAGAGCTTCAGGAGAAATGGCCTCTGCTCAGTATATTACTGCAGGTCGGTATTTGGATTAGAACAGAGTGTTTTTGCTATTATTTGCTGGAGTCCAGGATTGTTATTGCAAGTCTTTAATGTGTGTTTTTCTTTGGAGTTTATGCCTTAGGAACTCCAGAGCACTGAGGGGTTCATTTTAACCTTTACCACCTAATGTACTTCTAAGGACTAGACTAATCTAGCATACTTTTCTGCACCTTCCAAAACTTACTCCAACAAAGGTATATTTGGAGTAGTGTGGATTACCCACCTGAAACTAGGCACAATCTAGCCTTAAATGTAAAGCATTAGCCCTTATTTCTTAAGTGTGGTTTAAAGTAATTGGGACTTTGTAAAGCACTCCTCTCCATCATTTGAGGTGAACACTTCCCATGTAAACATCTGAGTCGACAGTTCTTGTTTTTCACTTAATAGTAGGTTATAACTGTACTTCTGGAACTCACCATGCCAGTGACACTACATTCAATAGATGTTATTGGTCTTGCAACACCACTGGAGTAATATTGACTGCTATCCTCAATATGCCATAATCCTTACCCTAAACTTCATAATAGCATCATATATTTAATCTCCAAAGGGAAAGTAACATTTTATTTTGGTGGTGGTGATGGTGGTCTGGGTAGCAGGAGCTCACAAAGGCCCAGTATCTCTGAGCTCTAACTAGAACTCTAGTTAGACCCTTTACATTTGAACAAGGGTACTACTTGTCCACTTTGTTTTCTTTTTTTACTCTATTTCATTGCCCCACTAAGATGCTGGGCCAGCACACTGGGATTTCTACCAGTCCATTTAAGGAAAAACAAAACAAAATAAGAAGGAAAGGTCCAGTTTGTGGGTATGCCTGCTGATCGAATTTTGGGGTGGTAAGTTCAATGGTTACTCTATACAACCATGCCTGCCCCTTCCCCTCTCACTGCCTCTACTTTGTGTCCCTTATTATTTTATTTTGAGGTGACAACGTTGCTTCTGAGGAGTCTAATACATTGATAAGTAAATCCTTAGTTAACTCGTTGGTGCTGGGCTGGTCAGGAGCTCCTGCATGACACACACGCATTTTTTAATGCCTGTGTCATATTGAGATAATGCCTCTTGGAGTCAGTGTTTGAGATGTTGGATCACAGGGACAGGAAGAAACTGGCCATAAAATTTAGGTTTTTTTGTTATAAAATAACATTAGCTATATCCATTGGTATAAAAGCTTCATGCCTCGGTCTCCTTACCTGTAAAGCCTACATCACAGGCTGTTGTGAGCAGCAGTCAGTGTCTGTAAAGCGTTTGGAAACTTGAAGTTCTGTATAATGGATACATTTTTAGAAATAAGATTCATATATGCAGCTAGGAATGGAAGGAAAGGGGGGGGGTGTTTATGTTGCCACTCAACATATTCTTAATCAGCATCATCCACTACACTGCAAATAGCTTTGAACTTTCTGCACTAGTGTACATTGACTTGCTTTTCCTGGGTGCGAAGTTTAAGTATTCTCTGAAGAATTTTAAGTGTGGAAAAATCAAGTTTAGATTTGGTCCTATCAGCAATAAGTGACACTTAAGTCACTGTGGCTTTCAGTTATAGAAAGTGGATCTTAACCTGAACACCTTTTGTTTTTAGGTATAGACATGTTACAAAGACATTGTGCTTCAGGAGTGTGTTAAATAGTTTTTGGTGAATGACATTTCTATTTGTGGACTGTTAGTGAGGAGCCAGCTTCAAGTGGCATCAAAGGGCAAGGCACTATGTGCCTATCTTTCATATCTGGGTCATTTGCTATGCCTGCGTAATCATGTTTGCAGGCACATTTTGCATCTATTGTACCTACTGTGAAACAACTGGGCCCTTTGGTGAAAAGTTCTAATTTGACACTGTTAAATAAGTGTTCCCTTTGGATATTGTTGCCTTCTTGCTGTTCATTTTAACTACTAGTTTGCTGTAGTATTTTTAAGAGGATTTTTTTACATTTAATTTTTTTATTTTCAAAACTCACTTGCTTTATTTTTAAGCTCTTAGAGATTTGTTTGATTCCATGGATAAAACGTCCTCCAGCATCCCACCCATCATTCTCCTGCAGTTTTTACACATGGCCTTCCCACAATTTGCAGAGAAAGGTGATCAAGGCCAATATCTCCAACAGGTAAAGACTTTCACTTAACTTCCGATATATTATACAGTGTCCAAGGAATACATTTCTGGAAAAGATGTATTTATCAAATAACTTATTCTGTCATAGAATACAGTTGCAAAACATTAACTCAACAGAAAATTACTACTTCTAGCTATTGAAGTCCAAATATTATTCTGTAGCCTTTTGTATTCCAAAAGCTAGATGTTTTTTTGTAGGGTGTAGAGAAAAAGTTGCATGAAGAGTCAAACACCAGCTCAGCTTACTCAGATTACAAATTTCATGTTATCAGGGGATTGATAGTAGTTTCATAAGAGTACATACCTAAAATCATAAATGCAAATTACTGGTATCTAGTCAAATTTCAATATTCTGTTTTTTCATAGGATGCCAATGAATGCTGGGTACAAATGATGAGGGTACTACAGCAAAAGCTGGAAGGGATAGAAGGTGATGCTCTTATGGAGGTAATAGACATCATCTTGTATTATTCTTTGATTCTGACTATAGATGAGGCTATAATACAGTATTCATGACTGATATTCTTATTGGGGGGTACATCAATAAATAGTTGAACAAATTTCATTAGGTTGGAGCACTACCAAGTTCTCCCTAGGTTATATTTATAGTCTAATAAATGAAATTGCCTCATGATGTTGAGAGCCAGTGCAAGGCCCTCCATGCCACTTAAATCGCACATTGGGGTGCCTATGCTATGGAAGGAGTTTCCATGTTGGCCCTACATAAGCCAGTGTGGAAGACCACAAGATCCGTGCTTATGTGAGTCCAGTCACCCTAACATTCTATTAATTTTATATGATGTTGGCTGTTTCTAAAAAGCATTATTGTGGTTTGGGATTCAGAGAAGGATGTCAGCAGGAATGCTGCAGCAAACAGGATTAGCTTAGTCAATTCACCGAGAACTTTATTTTCTCCAGGGTAAGGGTGAAACTTCCCCCCAAGTGTAGCTTTAAAAAAAATACTTTGTGGAGTGTCTTGGTTTACAAAGATCAGTGATAAAACAGTTTTGTTTATAGTTTAAAAAGTATTATAGAGAACTCTACCTTTCAGTGAAAAATAAAGTGGTGCTGTTTTTAATAAAGACATTTGCTGTTTCTTGCCAGTATTATGGTCTAAAGAGACTGCTTTCACAGTAATTAAATGCTAATGTTGGTGTCTAGTCTAAATCTTTTTCACTCTGATAGGGAGACTAAGCAGATGAAATTTCAACATACCTAGTTTTCTTATGTAACCATAGGTATGTGTTCTTTTTGAATGAATAGGCATTCATGAACTATCTTTTAAAAGTACTTAATTGTTGTCTGCATGGAAGAGATGGTGTTTTTGTTTGCTACTTAAAATTATAATAAGAAAACCTGTTTTGCAGACTGACTCTGGAGCTTCAGCAGCAGCTTCTAAAAAGAAGAGTTTAGTTGATCAGTTCTTCAGCATTGAATTTGAAACAACGTATCCTAAGGATTTTAAGGTCTAAAGAGCAGTAGTGATTTAGTAACTCATAGTGGGGAGGGGATTTCACACATAAGGGATAACAAAAATGAAAAACTTAACCCAGAAGAGGCTAGAGAGAGAAGATACTTGGGGAAAAGATACATCTGTATTGTAGAAGTACATAAAAGCACATCACAAAAATTAGAATAAGCAGTAATGGGAAAAATGGTACCTTTGGAAACTTTTTTAAAAACAAAACTTAAATATACAATGGTTCTTCTCTAGAAACTAATAGCATTTGAAATTCTTTGCCTCAGGAAATGCTGAAAGTCTACTTTTACATGGATACCAACGATATCGTAATACAAAAGGGACTAGATGGCCACGCATTTAATTGCTAATTTGAGGGTTGCTGATGTTCTTAGTCTACTCCACGTTTTATACATTGCTATCCCTTTCCTGAGGAATTTCGTCAAATGCAATAAATATATAACAAATAAATCTCACACCAGCAGGTGACTAGGAAGTGGATTCATCATACAATTTTCAAAGAGTAGGGTTTTTTATAGAAAAATAATTTGTTTTGGGAGGTGGATCAAGATTGACATGCTCCATGGAAGTGGCATTTCAGGCATAGTGTACTATTCTTGATCACCTACCCATAATGAAATTGAGTGCATGCCATATTTGGGCCTGTGGAGTATTTTTTTTTTTTTTCTTTCCCCTGGACATATGGGGAAGGACCTAAGGCAGTTTTTAATATTTTGCTTTTCTAAGTTGTTGAGGGGGAAATATCTGTTAAGATTAGGGTAGTAATCTTATATAACTTTCTTGATGCAGAGTCAGGTGTTAGATCTTTTTGGAGCAAGAGGGCCATGCTTTTCTGCTTTCATACCATGGACCTCATTTCAGTTTCTGAGCCTGTAAACTGTGGGTGGAGGAACAGAATGAGTATGATAGGAGAATAGATACATAGGTCAGTGGCATGATGAAATGAGTCCACAGAAAGTTTGGGGTGTAGGTTGGAGAATGGGGAGAACGTAGTAATGGAAGGGTATGTGGAACAGAGATGAAGGTGTAGGAAAGGGAAAAATTAGCTGATAGGGAGACTAGGAGGTGCATGGTGAAAGGAACTGCAAATGAGGAAAGCCTGGACATAAGTGGTCCACTATCAACTAGGTCACCTGATAGGAAGAACAGTGAAAGGAGGGGATGGATAAAACTACAGAAGAGGAAGTGATGGGGAGACTAGTTATAGAATTAGGGAAGAAAGAAAGGCAGTTGAGATAGAAAGGGAGAAGGTATGGAAGGGGATGTATACCATCTTTAAGGATACGATTTAGTCATGGCAGTCACTGATTCAGTGACTTTACCAGATGTCCCTGACCTTCAGCTGTCAGCAGCTGAAGGCGGGACTGTGTGCCCCCTCTGAAGCTTCGGCTGGCGTTGCAGCCACGATTACTGCTCTTCTCCCTCCTCCCCCTTGGCCCCCCAAAATAATGGCTGGGGCCAGGGCCATGTGCCCCTCCTCGGGGCTGTGCCCAGTGACTGCAGCCAAGGCCATGTGCCCCTGCTCTGCAGCCTCTGGGCCGGAACCATGGCTGTGCGCTCTCTACTTCCCACTCTCTCCCCTTCCCTCCCCCCCCACAAACTGTGTCTGGTGCTGAAGCCAAAGCTGTGCCCCCTCCCCACCCATGGCAGTGGGACTTGTTCTGTCATATCCCCTCTCTCCTCCAAATGGGGCTCCAGTCATCATTCCTTTTCCCTCCCTAGCCTTGCCCCCCAGTTATTTTTAGTAAAGTCACAGACTCCTGTGAACTTTTGTTTGTCTGCAACTTTTAGTAAAAATATCCATGATAAAATCTTAACCTTAACCATGATAAAATACCTATCAGTTTTCAAAGAGAAGGCTGTTCAGTGGTCTAAAGAAGTGGGGGGAGCCTGGGAGATAGCAGATGTAGAAGAACTTAGGGCAGTTGTCTCTACTCCACTCAGCCACTGTTCGTGGAGTGTAATATTGAAGCTGATCCCAGGATTTGATACTGGCAAACTAAATAGAGCAGTAAAATGGCCTTTGCAAGGCTAAGTGTCAACAAAACGTGTATTGTGAGCTGTTGCTGTTTCCATGGACTAACACTCTAGCCATTAGACTGGTTAAAGCAGAGAAAAGTGGGTGGGGATTTATTTAACAGAAGGGCTTTTCATTGTTCCAAATCTTAGTAGTTTCTTTCTGATATTAAAACCACATTTATGTAAAAATTAAGCCTTTTAAAGGGGTGAATAAAAATGCTGCCTAATCAGGAGTTTCAGATTGTATTAACTGATTTAGTATTCCATTGATCCTACTCGTGTAAATAGAGCAATAGTTCAGCTCTTAGGGTGTGATGGTTTTCCTTAATTGCATGAAGCATGAAATGTACAGAAGCAGAAGAGGAGGAAGTAACTAAAGGAAAAGAGAATCAGCTTCAACTTAGCTGCTTTATTAATCAAGAAGTCAAATATCTTTTTACAGGACTTAAATTGGTGAGTAGTATTAAATATCTTGTTTGATTTACATTCTAAATTACCTATATCAGTGCCCTTGGCTATCAGAGACAATATTTGACAGCAAGCTTCACTTCCCAACTGTAAAAGGTAGCTGACCTTTTTGAGTAGAATATGGCAAGAGGAAAAGGGGGGATGAATTGCATATTAACCAAAAAAACTGGAGCACTAGCTGGAACCTGACGTAGTGCAGCCAGAGATTGATTTCTAATTCCAGCTCTCTTCAGGTAAATCTATTGATCATGCTTAGGGCTCTGTGTCTGTCACAGAGGTCATGGAAGTCACGGATTCTGCGACCTCCATGACTTCTGAAGTGACTACTTTGGCAGACCCCAGGGCTGCCCCTGGGGCCAGTTACTCAGGCGGCCCTGGAGGCAGCAACACCGGCCGCTGCTGGAGTGACTCTGCAGCTAGCCGCTAGGGTGGCCCCAGGGTCAGCTGCACCGGTGTTGCTCTGGTGGCCCTGGGCAGCTGGCCCTGGGGGCTGCCTGAGCAGCAGCCAAGACGGCTGGTTCAGTGGCCAGGGCAGCCGCTGGCCCCCAGAGGGTTCTCCGTGCCCCCTGTCGGCAATCCTAGTGGCAGCAGGCCCCCTGGGGCTTGCCCCCTCCCCCCAGCAGCAACCTGAGCGGTAGCGGGCCCCCTGGGGTTTCCGCGCCACCCCCAACCAGCAAAGACAGGAGCAGCAGCAGCGGGCGGCCTGGGGTCCCCCCACCCCGGATTCAATCAGGGGTATTTATGGTATAAGTCATGGAGAGGTCACTGGCTGTGATTTTTTTTTTTTCTTGTCCGGGACCTGTCCATGACTTTTACTAAAAATACCCATGATTAAATTGTAGCCTTAATCATGCTGAATTGTGCTCCCAAACTATCATAGGGTTTAGATAAATATTCTCCTTTGAACTGAGACGAAAAAACAAATGACTTAAACGCTTGGAGCATGTCTTTCCAGGAATAAGGCCAAGTACTTTGTACAATTGAGAGAAACATGTAGGTAGCACCATTCGTAATTGCGGATATGTTTATCAAGTCGGCCATTGTTGAATTTGCTACCACCTACAGAAAGATGCTGGTTTGGCTGTTGGTGAAAGAGCTGTCATACCAAGCAGGAGCAGAAGCATACTGACGGGCAGAGCAAGCAGAATGCCAAATCTGAGAACTCTTTCTACACAGATGGTGTAGGGGAATGCTAAGCTGAGAAACCTAGAAGCAAGGGAGAGGAAGGAGTATCTGTTAACTCTCCCTGCTTCCTCAGCAGCCAAACTATTAGATTTTTTTCTTCCACTTCACTCATCCAGTGGCAACTGCTAGAACGGTTAGTGTACTGTCAGCAATAAATTCTGAGGCAAACAAATTTACAGCAGCATAAAGTAGAGGAACATTTAAAAGTGAGTTATTAAACTCCTGCAAAAATTGCGGGGCTTTCCTGTGAATTTGAGCCTAACATGCGATGATATATGCATGGCCTAGATTACCACTAGGTGTCGTATTTGTATAAAATAATAGTACTTTAAGAGTTGTTTACATTTTATAAATTATTTCCACAAGAGTTCACTGTTGTTTGTGAGAGAAATAGTGTATATGGGGTAAGAAACCTTAGATAAATTTTTAAAATATTACATGGGTTTCATCTAAATAGAAGTAGAGTAAGTAAATTTCTCCAACTAGAAAAATCAAAGGTAAGGCTGAGAATCTTCTCTTTTTGGGACAAGCCACCTGAGGGAAGACTGACCTTCCAGAATTCCCCAAACTTGTAAACTTGGGGAGAGAAATTCATGACATCAACAACCAGGCCAGTCTAGCCTTTTACTAGTCTTAAGGAGGTCCATGACCAAGAAATGCTGTGCCAGCAGAACATCGCTGTCTGGCTTCTGAACTGCAATTCCAGCTCCTGCTCTGAGAGCCAGAAGACTGAACTGAAGAATTTGCAAAAAAACCCATTACCTTAAGTGTCATATTTTTCTTTTTTGTTTTGTTTTTATTGTCTGGAGACATCCCAGTCTATTTTAGCCTTTTTGTTTTGAGGGTGTGTGCAGTGTGCATGCGTAAAGTCCACACGAGGAAGGCACCAGAAGGAGCTCTGAATACTTGCAAATAAAACTGTTCACTAAAGTGTGTTTAAAAATCCTGAAAGGCTTGAAATTTCCATCTGTAATTTCTGGTAAATAAGAGTGGTGAAACTTATGTTTATAATACACGTTAACAGACTCCTTTGATGATAACTCTGATGGGGGTGGCAGAAAGAAAAGTAGCTGCTACAAAGAACTGAATTCTAAGAAGATAGATTTATAATTAGCTCTGAGGTTGTGCTCTAGACATTAGATGGTTTTGGTTTCAGTATTAATCAGCTCCAAGTTATAAATCTAATTGACTTTGGTTACAAATCCCAACTAATCAATTTTACCAAACAACCAGCAATCTCCTTAGAATCCTCTGTAAAATGTGTAAGTATTGACTGGTTTTTTGATATTTGATTATTTAACTACATGATTTTAACCCCAGTCCAATATTGAGACTAATGTATTGATTTAATAGTTAATATTGCTTTATTCTGTAGTTTACTATTAGTAATAGCTTAGCTTTGGTGATATATTTTCTTGATCTTATTTTTAAGTGTTTGTTAAACTTTTATACAAAGATATACTTAATCACATTTTTTTTAATAATCATGGTTCCTAAACCTTTAAGAACCTAGATGGATACCAGGTGGTTAATCTGAATGTTTTATCAGCTCCCCCTAATTAGTCTTTGGTTTTCATGTTACTTGGTTTTGTTTGGATCTTACATTTATGTTTTCTACCAATGTGTTTCTAAATAATTCAAACAGTGTTCTAAGATAAGTCTGTTACTCAGTTCAGGGTTATACTCCTCTTTTGTTAATTACACTGATATAATAGTAATACTGTAAATATTTTAATTGCTTCTATCTAAAATCTCTCACTGCACAACTAGTTTATAGCATGTAATTTTCTAATGGGGGAAAAAAGCTTGATGATAGCAGATAATTGTATGGTATCTTTAAGTTAAGCATCACAAATGTTTATGGCACTGAAGAAAAACATGGTCCTTGTGCAGAGCGTTCTCATATTCTGAGCTCTTCTAAAATATCAAGCTGTAGCAACCAGGTAGAAGAGTACGCTTGGTGGAATAAGGACTGGGGTTAAGATTGTATATGTTCCATACAACTGCTTTGGTTTTTATGTTGTATAGGTGTCCATTATTAGTTCAGTGCTAATATTATCACTAATTTCTTTCACAGCGTCTTCAAGAGGAAATCACAAAACTTTCTCCAACATTGCAAAGAAATGCTCTGTACATCAAATCTGTGAGTAGTAATCAGTCATCACTATTCTTGTAATCTTATTAACTTCATCATGTTGACAAGAATTTTTTGGCTCAAAACACTAAGTTGCTGTTGGAAAAGAATGTGGTGAACCTTTGCAGATTTCCAGAACCAAGAAGTGTAAAAATCTGAGCAATTTATTACTTTATTTAATCCAGAGGCTCCAATCAAGATGTAGCACTTTTGTGCTAGGTGTTGCACAAAGACATAGGAAGACCCAAGTCCCTCCAAGAAGAGCCTACAATCTAAGACAAAAATGCTAAATGTCTAAATTCTCTGTGAAAATCTGAAGTATAATGGATCCCTCTAAATATTTTCTTATTTAGTCCAAGATTAGTCGTTTGCCTGCCTACCTGACTATTCAGATGGTTCGATTTTTTTACAAAGAGAAGGAATCAGTGAATGCCAAAGTTCTTAAGGTCAGTAGCAATCTTCATCAACATTATATTGAAGTTTAGAGTTTTTATACACTTGGAGATCAGAATTTTATTCTAGTTCATTAACACTTACAGATACTATTCGGTTGAAGTGTGTTTGCTCTCAAATTACTCCTTATATAGACAGAACATAATTCCAAAAGCATACAGTATTTTTGAATAAAGAAATATATTGAAACTGTCAGAGAAACTACATTGTCAAATTAAATGTTGTTTTTTCTGCATGGGACTGAAGTTAAATTGCCCTGATGCTATTAAGCATTTTTTACCCTGTCTTTCTCCATTAGTTCAGAGGAGGATGTCACATTTGCCACTTTGTGACTATCCTGTCTGGGGTGAGGGCTCTTGCTTTCAGCTTACTCCCCTATCAACACTCTGAGGGGAGAACTTCCAAACTTAGTGGGCCTCTTATCTTTGACTGACTGCTTCATTTGTAGTGTTCAGGCAGCAGGGATGCTTAGATTACTTCCTGACTGTCAGACAGGGAAGAACCTGCCTCTCCACCTGCTTTTAGGAAAAGGAATGAAAAAGAAAGTAGAAAATATATAAAATAAAGGCTTGTGTGGCCCATTATGATATGACTGGGTCTCCAAGAAAATGTGTGCGCATAGAATGGAAGAAGGATGTGTGTGAAATTAGAGCAGGAGGGCAGAGGCAGCTTTAGGTATAAGAACCCTGTTGGGGCTTTACTTATTTGGAGGGACCTATAATCCTCTACTGCTTTGACAAGTCCTAAGCCAGCCCTTTCCTGAAACCCGCTGAAAAGCAGCACAAGAAAAAAGTCTCGCTTCCTTCTATCATGAAGTAAAGGCTGGTTTTGTGAGAGGTGGGAAAAGATCTGAATGCTTGCATGTAACAGATCCTATATTTAGTACTCTGTTTTGGATAGTGAGACAATTTAGGGGTGAGTAGAGAGATTGCTGCAATGAGGGAAGATGTGAAGGTGTGCATAGCTATAGAGCACAGACATGCCAATTTATATGTAGGTTGTTAGTGAGGTGTATACGTGGATCTTTTTGTTTGCACAGCATATATGTAGCTAGGCTGTAGATGTGTTTACTTGTGGTGGTTATGCATGTTTTTGTCCTCTAGCTATGCCACTACAAAATTGCACAGTAGTGATGAATGCTGCTGCATTGTGCCACTTTTGAATACACAGTTAAACAGCAGAAATTTTATAGTGGGCATAAGTCAATTAGATGTCAATTAGAAAAATTTAACACACACAGATTTACAAAATAATTCACCCAAGAATTCAGGACAAGTTCTATGCCTAGTTTTAAGTTTCTATCATTTTTTTAGTTTAGACTGCAAGTACACATTTTTATGCTCAGCAGCTGAAAAATAGCCATGCATGTGGTGTCTAATACAATTAGATGCCATTAGTGACTATGCAACTGAAAACATAGTAGAAATAATGTAGTTAGCATGCGAAAAGCCAGTTCTTAACTCCTCATAACTTTAATTTTACTTGCCTGTATTTAAAACCAACAAAGTGACAATTTCTGATAAACATAGTCACATGCAGTGTTTAATTCAGAAATTCAGCTGTTTGCACAAATATCTGTCTCCCTTCTGGAAGGTTTGTGTGGGAGATTCAGCATTTGCCAAATTAAAATAATGAAAATAAAAACATGGATATGAGACACAGAATGGAAAGTTTCAGTCCCAAAGGAAAGCTAAGATTTAGTGAAAATGGAATTATGATAGAAACTGAGTTTCAAACATGACAGCACTGAGAATGGCAGGGGCCAATCATGTGGTAGTGGATGGCGTAAGAGGCCCTTTTCTGCCTGGATTGGCTCTTCAATGCCTCGTGTCCCTGTCAGCAAATCAGATGCCTGGAACAGGTTTCCAGGAATACTCAATGAAAGCTCTCCCTTTTGTGGAGCAGGCCCATTAGCTGACTGGCATCATGCAGCTCAGGGAGCATGGCCTGTTCTTTCAGGCGTGCAGCTGAATAGAGGTTGAAGAGTATATTTTTTCATACTCTTCACACTCAAAAATGGATTGATCTTGGCAGAGAAATATCTGTTCCTCCAAAGGTGAAATGACACAAGAACTAGGGGTCACCAAATGAAATTAATAGGCAGCAGGTTTAAAGCAAACAAAAGCAAGTATTTTTTCACACAACGGACAGTCAGCTTCTGGAACTCCTTGGCCTTCACAACATCTTCTGTCAAGACTATAACAGGTTTCAAAAAAGAACTAGATAAATTCATGGAGGATAGGTCCATCAATAGCTATTAGCCAGGATGGGCAGGGATGGTGTCCCTAGCCTCTGTTTGCTGGGAATGGGCGGCAGGGATGGATCACTTGATTGCCTCTTCTGTTCATTCCCTCTGGGAAATATTGGCATTGGCCACTGTCAGAAAACAGGACACTGGAGTAGATGGACCTTTGGTCTGACCTAGTATGGCCGTTCTTATGACAGCAAGTAGTACTGTAAAAGGGTAAAATAAAGAACTGTGCTAGGTATGAACACTTTGAGAAAGCATTCATTAATTGTATTTAAAACTATAAATTATAAATTAGTATCAGTAAGTGATTAGGCAATCCAAACTGTAGGCTCAGATACAAATAACTGAATCCCACTGAGATGTCCGTTATTCAGTGTGTCTATAGAGAAAGGACTGTTAACATGTAAATGTTTGTATTAACTGTTTTTAGCTTGTTGCAGCTTACACTGCATTGGCCTGTTACAGAAACACACATCAATGCTACCCGATATGTAGACATACACAAATATTTGTAGTCAGTTTTTCAGCAGAGAGCTAATCGGACAGTTGTGTGCATTTCTATAACATCTATTATGTGGACATCTTAAATTATTTTATACTTTTTGAATAAATCAAGAAAAGGCTGTGTCAAAAATATGGCTAAGTGCATTTAAATGATCAGATGGGATTGGCTTTCTATGAAAAAACACTTCTTTAATACGGAGTTCTAAATTGAGCTAATAGCCTGACTCTCTTTGTAACTTGTTCCTAGGATGTCAAATTTCCTCTTATGTTGGATGTGTATGAGTTATGTACATCAGAACTTCAAGAAAAGATGGTTTCATTTCGGTCAAAATTCAAGGATCTAGAAGACAAAAAAATAAATCAGCAGCCAAAGAATGTAGGTTACATGAATATTTTTTAGCCATTTTGATTTATGTAGTATCCTGAATTAATGTTTTGGTTTCATATAATCAACGAAAGTGGGACAGCATGTCTTAAAACTAATATCTAATCAAAACTAATAATAAAATAGTATCAAGTGGTAATTTACAAACCTGCATGCTGACATAATGGGCCATAGTTTGAATTTTTTTCATGACTTAAAAAAAAAAGAATTCTTGGATTTGATAGGTTAATTCCACAAACTGTTCACGGAAAAGTCTCCATCTTAGCTTCTACGCACAATTGTAATTGGTAAGATGAATAGTAGATGCTTTAGGTTTACTGAATAAAAAGTGATTTTTTCAATTTCATAAATTGATATATTCAAGCAATTTAAACTGCAGTTTTGAGGGCTGTGAAAGCTGCTTATTATGTAAGAGAATGTTGACCTGGTTATACCAATGTGCTTTAATGTCATTCATACTAACTTTAACTTAGAAGGACTTGCACATAAACAAGGCTGTGCCCAGGAATAGTGATCAGATTACAGAACTTCAGCTTTGTTTCAAGAGCTTGGAGTAAATGTGTTTCAAAACTCAAAATTGGAATATTCAACAGTATTTGGAAAAAAAAAATACATGCCTAATCTGATTAAAAAATTCAACTCACACAACGTAAAAGTTTCATCCAAGGATAGGCCAGAAAAACAATTCCCTTAAATATTACACATTTTTCTCATTGCCTATTGAAAAACTGAGCAAAATGTCTCCCATACATACATGTACAATATTGTCTAAGTGTAGCAAAGCTGTCAGCATAGTTGTTTGAATGGAAAAAAGTGCTGATGCTGGCTCTTACATGGGAGCAACTTGTTTGTGGCAATTCCCTGAAAAATCAACTTCTAAGAATTGTCAGTTAAATCACTCTTACCAGACAAATATGTTATTTATGCTTTAATTTCAGTAGACGGACTGTTCCAAAAATATGATGCAGTTGATCTTTTTTTGGCAGATGGAGACCATTCATATAGAACAAAGTACTTTTTGCTATGCACAAGTACTTTCTATGAATATGTAAATGGTGACATGCCCAAATACTGCTGCTTACTGGCAGATCATTTAAATCTCAATAGAATGAAGCTGCTCTCTCAGCTCTATATCCTAAAGGGGTGCCAAGTGGCTGTGATTGGTATTGAATTGAAGAGCGGAAGTAGATGTGGTCTTATTGGCTCAATAGTATGTTTTTAAAACTGCTAGTTATTTATTTATGTGCTTTGATTTTGTTACAGCACAGGATATTTCTATAAGCAATTTTGTTGTATCCTGTATGGTACACTGCTTTAGGTTCTTCTTTAAAAAAGATGTTAAGTTGTACATTAAGCTATACCATTGTATAGCTGTTGCTAAAGCTGGACTGTTCATATCCCATGCCCCATCAGCTTTCATTTCAGTCTTTGGAGGAGGAGGATTTTTTTCCCTTTTAGATGGGGGAGAAGAGGGGTTTATTGTGAACAGAACTGATTTGCATTTAGTTTGCCTCCCATCTTTTTATTTTCCTTTCTAGCCTCTCCCCTGCTTTCAGAGTGACCCTAGGAAGAGATGAAAACTTTCTATTGCAGAATCTTGTTGGCACTCCAGTCCATTTTCACATTTTCTGCTGCTTATATTGTCCCTGTTGGGTGATTTTTGGGTGCCCACCTCGAGATCTTACTGGTGTCATTTTCAGAATGTGGGTGTTGAGCATATTTTGGAAATCAGGTTCTGTTAAGGTGTTTCATGTCAAGCAACCAAAAAAATCAAGGCAAACAATCTCTCTTGAAAGATGTAGGCCATACATTTTGATACAGTATAGTAAAGCATTTTAAAATTAATAATAAAAAAATTGTTTTCCAGTCTAGTAAAGGTGATGGTGCACAGAAAGAAGTTAAATATGAACCATTTTCCTTTCCTGATGGTAAGTGAATTTTGAGAGGTTTAATGTCACTTTAAAACTTGTATCCTAATTAAGCGAGGATAAAATTATCTTGTATGTGGGGGAAAATCTCTCCATCAGATAACTTTATTTTTCATGACTTTAAAAATGAATTATCAGAAACCCTGGTGCAGTGTAATGGAATGGAGAGATTAATGGCAAGTCAAGACATGTTTGCTATCTATTTAAGACACTTCATCACAGGAGCCCTATATTCATTCACGGTGTAGACCAGGGCTAAGTTACCATGTGAAAAGAGAATTGTTTCCAAAACTAATGTTGGCAGGTAAAATGAGATCTGCTTTTAAGTTCAGCATGCTCTCAAAGGTAGCTCACTGGACTCAGCAGGATTTCTTCTATCCTAATTCAGACTACAAAATCGTTTCCCCTTTTCTAAAAAAAAATAACCCTAGTAAATAGTTGACTTAAGTGATGCATTTAGTGTGGTGATAAATTACTACATGTGAATGGTAGTGATGTCATTGGGGTTCCTTTCAAGTTGAACAGCATGAATGATGTCAGTTATTAAATCTGCAAAAACAGCTGTTCTTTATTTACCTGAAATGTTCTATTTCCCATTGACTGTAGAACCATTCTGTAACCTGCAGTAGAGAGCTGTACTTTGCATTTGGGTTTTGATACATTTGACAACCAATGTCAGGCCAGTACAATCTAACTCTTGGTACAAGGAAAAAGCTGACCTGGGTTGCTTAAAACAGTTCTATTTAAATGGAACAATGTATTATCTGCAGTCAGTAAGGTTAAATTTTTTTAGTAAAAGTCAGGGACAGGTGGAAGGCAATAAACAAAATTCACCGAAGCCCGCAACCTGTCCCTGAGTGCTGGCAGGGGCTTGCAGCTGGACCGCCAGTCCTGCCCCAGAAGTCACAAAGGTCCTGGAAAGTCACAGAATCCATGAACTCTGTGACATTTGTATCCTTAGCCGTAAACATTGCAGTCTAAAGGTGATTCTAGCAAGGCAAGCTTAAACTGCGTGCAGATTGATCTTACTCATTGGGCTCTGTGTAATCAGTATGGTGCAATTTTTTTTCCAGATATTGGCTCCAATAACTGTGGTTTTTACGACCTACAGGCAGTGCTAACACATCAGGGAAGATCTAGTTCCTCTGGTCATTATGTATCTTGGGTAAAAAGGAAACAAGGTAATATCCTTTTCAGTGCTATTAACTAACTGTACAAGTTAACCAGTGCAGTTAAGTTTTTCATTTAAACAAAGTGTTGTCAATACTGAGGTCCTGTTTAAACTTTCCTCCTAAAGGATACTAGACATAATTCTTATATTTACATGTTTAATTTATCTTTGTTTTTTGTAGATGAATGGATTAAGTTTGATGATGACAAAGTCAGCATTGTTACACCTGAAGATATTTTGAGGTTATCTGGGGGTGGAGACTGGCATATAGCTTATGTTCTACTTTATGGACCTCGCAGAGTTGAAGTAGTTGAAGATGAAGCTGAACACTAGTCTACAGTGTTAGTGGTTCCTGCCTAGGTGTGAAATAAATGTTGATCACTCATCATTTCTTTATCCTGGGAGCTTTAGCATTGGAGACAATTTGTTCAAGCCCTTTCTCCTCACATGAAGTGGGAAATTAATCTATTTGAAACTGATCTATGTACCAAACACTTACAAAAAATCATTGCTGGACTGTACTGCTGCTCACTCAGTGGTAGTAGGACACTTAACTAGCTTTTACCGAAGGATAATTTTTTTTAATTAACTAAACTGAGCCTCCCTCTTTCTCCTCTAACTTCAACCAAATATTTATTACACACCTATTCTTACATCATTTGTTACTCTTGCATGGTTTATACCACTTGTTCAATAGCTGTCCATCCTTTGCCTTGTCTGACAATTTTGCCAGGAACATGGAAGGGAAATTGTTGTCTCCTTGTGTAACTCAGTGCTGCTGCCCATAACCCACAGAAACATGGCTACAATCAAGTATTTGTCCAGCCTGACGTGCTGACTCAGTATGTTCTGTTGCTGGCATTTCATGTCTTTAAAATAAATGGTGATCAACAACAACGATCCTGTTTAAAATTCATTCTTTATCTTGAAATGTGACATGCCATCTGTGCTTAGAGCAAGCACTTATGCTGCCTCTTAAACCAGAACTAAACTACAAGTGACCACAGAATCATGTCACTGTCAGCTAGCAGTACTGTTAGCACATACAGGTAAATGCTATTAGTTCTTTAGGAATTTAGTTTTTAAAAGCTAGATCTGTAACTGGTAGAGCAATATCCTAAAAGTAACCGTTGAGCTTAGTTACTTCATAGCATGCTCTATGAACTAGTGCCATGCCTCTTACCTTGTCCTATGGAAAAGTACTCCATGAGGAGCTCAGCAGGAAAGGTGGTTATACCTGAAGTGCTATCAAATGGAGAAAGTAAAACAGAAGTAACCCCTACTGAATGCTAAAACTAGAGAAATTTTAAGGTGGAAGTGAGCTTTTCAGGCAAGTTGCTGTCCCTTTAAAGCTGGTTAAATGGAGGAAGTATGTACCTTGCCTTGCTCTCGGAACAAGAGAGCCTTTGTGCCTGTATGGTGGTAGCACCATCTGTTAGCTATTTCTCAACATTAGCTATATTTACTTAGGCCTGGTCTGCATCCACTGTTTTTAGGGGCATGACTGTTCAAACCACTGGTAATTGTCCACAAGAGGTAGGTTGTACCACTTTAACTATACTGATACAGAACACCTTAAACTGTTAGGCCCCAGGATATTTAGATTTCAGCAGCTCAACCTGTGCACAACCATGTGGGAGTCTCAAACTGCATTATCCCACTTAACTTGCCTTCTGTCCAATTAGTAGAACTGTGCAGAGCACTTCTAAACTTAGGAGTCTGTGGTCTGTCCAAGCTAGCTTCTGATGGCAACATTTAGTATGTGGCCTAGCTTAAGAACTACTCTGCACCCAATATTTTAAATTTCTACATAGTTTCAATTAAGGTTGCCTGGGTAAGCATGTGTGGTACAACAGTCTTTAATTCCTATTTTGTGCTTCAAATGTACAAAACTAAATATTCTAAAAAAAAAGACATGGAGGTGTGTTTTAATGGGCACTTCTATGAATTAAGGCTTATTTTTCTGCTTTAGTTAAGTCTGTTAAAAGGGGGGCAGGGGTGACTTTGCTTTGTTGCAGGGAAGATGACGATACATTCAGATAGTTAAGTGCTGAGGTGTGATAAGCACCCCAGGAAAGTCTATGAGGTCATAATTCCATATTCAGGGCAGAGTTTGCGGCCTAGGTCTCCATAACAGGAGCTAAAAAAAACCAACCAACCAGCTCCCCCTTTCTAAGTATCGTTCAGCTTGTGCACTGACTGAGGTAGGAGATCCTGTGGCAAAAGGTAGTAGTGTATGCAGTTGTGTAATTAGTCTTCTCAGCACCCACATGCAAGAGGTAGCTACATATTTTGCAAGTAGGAAAAGCAGACGTGTTATTTGACTGAGCCCAGAGAACAGGACCTCCTGACTCAAGCCTGTGCTCATTCCTCCATCCCACAGTGAGTATCCATAACTCCCACTGACTTCAGCTGCAGTTCTGAATGTTTTGCACTTTGAAATGTCAGGCCTTTGCTGTCTTAAGCTGTGCACCCAGAAAGAAGTGACCCCCTAGGAAAGTTTTGATTTACATGGTTTTTCTATCATCACAGTCATACATAGAATCAAGTTCTCTAATGGTATTCACCTACCTAACTGCAAGACCAACCTGGCTGTTCCTGCACTATCCTACCCCATTTTTTACATACTTTCCAACTTCTAAAGTAAATGAACCAGGGTCCTAGAGCCAGATACATTGACTACACAAGGCTGAATTTTTCCTTAAGCACTGTTGCATGAACCAAAAAAAAAGCAGTGATGTATTTAAGAATTATAAGGCATTTACACTAGGAATGGGCAACCTTAATTCTTATTTCTTAACTAGAATGCATGCCTTAGCATTCCCTGAATGTGTCTTTTAATGGGTGGGGGAAGTGTTAAATTTAAGTTCAAGTAGGGGGGGCTTGCCACATGCACAGTCGTGGGAAGGTTTTTCCCCTAGCAGGACCTGTCTGGTCAGCTTCAGTGCCCCCTGGAGTTGCATCTTCAGGATGCCACATATAGGTCCCTGCTGACCTGCCACCTCTCCAGTTCCTTCTTACCACCAGTGACAGTCCTCAGAGCATTCTCTTCTCCCATTTTCAAATGATCCCCTCGTGTACTCATATCCTACCTATAAATAGTTTTCAAGAGTCAGTTTGTAGTTTAGGGCAGTGCTTGAACACCCTTGTTAGTCAGGTTTCCCTTCCCCTGCTCAGGGCATGCCTCGGTCCTAGGGGTTTAAGCTGTGTAGGATCTGCCAAAAGCTCATGCCAAAGGGTGACCCGCACCCGTCCTGCTTAAAGTGCATAAAGGAATCCCATCAGGATAGGTGCAAAACCTGTAGAGGATGCCACCCCCACACAAAGAAGGAAAGGGACCACAGACTGAAACTGTTGTTGATGGACACAGCCCTGAGGCCACAAATCTGAGTTGAGTCCCATAGACCTGGCCCTGGTTTCTTTGGCACACTGGCCTCAATCAGGGATGTCGTACCAAGGTAGGACTCGGAGACCTCCCCCAGCACCGCTCGGTGGCCAGTGCTGTGTAAGAAACCTAAAAAGACCGACAGAGGGCTCTCAAATGGCTTGAGCCTGCTAGTGGAGCGTGACCCATACTGCACCACTCCACCTCATCTGTGCAGGAGGCAGCACCATTGACTCCAGGCCTGCAGAGGGATCCATCTAGTCCAGAGCCAGTAGAAGAGGGTCAAATGGAGGACTTGGATCTCCCTTCCACACTGCAGACCTTTGAGGTGGCCAGGGTCTGAGGGGAGCCTGGGTCCCTCCAGCTGCCCTGGGGGGGGGGGGCAAGCAGCCCCCTACCCAGAGCAGGTAGAGGGACCCAGGCTCCCTACAGCTGCCAGCACTGCTCTCACTGACCAGGCTCTGGTCAGGGAGGAGGGCAGCTCAGAGCCATCGTAAGAGCCGGGCAGGCAGTTGGGGGGAGCTACAGGAGACCCTCTCCTCTGCCCAAGACAGGTGGAGAATCCACACTGTGGTTCCTCACAGCTGCCTGTCCACTCTTACAAATTTTGTATCCGGGCTGGGCTCTGACAGTATCTGTATCTACAGAAATGGTCCACAGATAGAAGTGGATACCCCCAGCTTTGCAGGGCTCTACTGATCCTTGGGACTGTCCAGCACCCCACCACCATGGGCTCAGACTCCTCAGTATCAGACTCAGAGCTGGAGTCCTTTGTAGTTAGGAGGAGCCAGCACCAAGGGCAGTGGCAGATGCCAGTGTAGTTGCCCTTTTGGACCCCCTGGGCATACCACCAATCCCCAGGGTCTGTTTCAGTTGCCTCAGCTAGATGAGCCCCATCCAGGGCCAGACAGCTATCTCGCAGTGCCATAGTAGACAGGGGTAGATACTGACGACTGGCTGCATATTGCGGAACCAGACAGACAAGGTGGCCCTATACTGGCCCAAGCCACCTCCTCATCCTCACCTGATGAGGCAGTAGCAGGAACATCCTTGTCCCACCTGATGGAGCTCCTCAGAAGGGTGGCACAGAATCTGGGGCTCCAGATGGAGGAGGTCACTGAGGTGTCAGATCCTATGATGGACATATTATGCCCCACAGGCCCCACCAGGGTGGCACTCCCCCTTATTAAAACAATACAGATGACCACTAAGACCCTGTGGCAGATGCTGGCCTCTCTAACCCCCACAGCAAAAGGGACTGAAAGAAAATATTTCGTGCCATCAAAAAGATACGAGTATCTGTTTACACAACCCCCCCCCCCCACCGGACTTTAGAAATAAAGCCAGTACACAGCCAATATTCATAACTTCAAATACAAAAATGATACATGCATACAAATAGGACTAATGGATTCAGTAGATAATAACTTTCACATAGATATGTTACATAGAACATATTCCAGTTATGTCACATATATTCATAGTATATTTCCATAAAGCCTTATGGGGGGGCACTATCACAGGCTCCACCTTATTTTCAGAAAAAAGCAGACTTAAAGCTGCATAGTTTAAAAGTCGCTTGAGCCACTTCAAAATCTGTGCAGCTGCATACACCTGCCACTCAACACAAGCATTTTAAACCTCAACCTATGCTGTGCCTGTAACCCGGGCATTCTAGGCAGGACTGCAGTAGAAGGGGCAGAAATCATTGGCATCGCCAGTTTCAACCCCCTATCAACCAGCGCTCAGGGTTGGCAACACAACCCACAGGAAGGTATGCACAGGGGCAACACACCAACCCAAATGCTGGATCCGTTACTACCCTTCTCGCCCCATCTATCTCATTACAAGAAGGATGTGGATAAATTGGAGAGAGTCCAGCGAAGGGCAACAAAAATGTTTAGGGGTCTAGAACACATGACTTATGAGGCGAGGCTGAGGGAGCTGGGATTGTTTAGTCTGCAGAAGAGAAGAATGAGGGGGGATTTGATAGCTGCTTTCAACTAGCTGAAAGGGGGTTCCAAAGAGGATGGCTCTAGACTGTTCTCAATGGTAGCAGATGACAGAACAAGGAGTAATGGTCTCAAGTTGCAGTAGGGGAGGTTTAGATTGGATATTAGGAAAAACTTTTTCACTAAGAGGGTGGTGAAACACTGGAATGTGTTACCTAGGGAGGTGGTAGAATCTCCTTCCTTAGAGGTTTTTAAGGTCAGGCTTGACAAAGCCCTGGCTGGGATGATTTAACTGGGAATTGGTCCTGCTTCGAGCAGGGGGTTGGACTAGATGACCTTCAGGGGGCCCTTCCAACCCTGATATTCTATGATTTCTATCATGTGTGGTCCCAAGTTACCTCAGACCATTAGGTACTACGCACAGCAGAACTGGGATATTCCCTCCAATTTAGTTCAACCCCTCCCTCCCACCCCCCCTTTCCCATCCCTCTTCAGGGACCCCTCTCATGAGCAACTCCTAATACAGGAAGTACAAACTCTCCTAGTGGCAGGAGCAGTGGAAGAGGTTCCTGTGGAACCAAGGGGAAGGGGTTTTTCCTCCCGTTACTTCCTCATACCAGAAGCCAAAGGGGGTCTCAGACCCATCCTGGACCTGCACAACCTCAACAAGTTCAAGAAACTAAAGTTCTTCTTAGAGTGATTGCTCATATTGATTCCAATTAGGGTGTGTGTGTGCACATGCATCAGAAAGTTTTTCCCGTAGCAGCACCCAACGGATCACTTGTGGAGGCCCCTGGAGTGGCACCTTCATGGCATTCATTATGTGAGCCTGCCGACCCAATGCCTCCTCAGTTCCTTCTTACCGCCAGTGACAGTCATTGGAACTGTGGCATCTTGCTCAGCAAGTTCTACCACATTTTCCTAGCCCCATGTATTTTTTATACGTTTCAGTTAGTTTAATTTTTACTTAGTATTAAGCAGTTGGGCTGGGGAGGGGGGAGAAGAGGGGTTGCCTTCTATCCCAACTGCTTTTTCTTGGGAAGGCTTTCATTAGCAAGACCCAGGGGTTCAAGCCCTGCAAGTCCTGCTCCAAGCCTATGCCACCCCAGGGCCCGTCTGCCAGCCCCACTCATCCCGCTGCCAGCCCTGGGTCCTGGTGGCTCTGCAGCCGCTCCCAGCTGTGGCCCACTAGCCGGCATCCTGGGGCAGTGAGGGGGTGCAGACAGGCAAATGGGGCACAGCTCAGTACCCCCATCTTAAAAATTGTTGCAGCACCCCTGTACTGGGATATTTTAAAGTCCTGAGTTGCTGCTTACATCCCGATCATGTCATGTGGAACAGTGCACTGCGTTTGACATTGTGCATGCCGTCTGTCACAATTTTTTTCCCCCTAAGTTGAGGGGTACATTTGACAAAGTGTCAGCTTCTAAGAAAGCAAAGTTAGATGTCCGTTCATTTCAGCCTTCTTGGACAGACACATTTAGATTTATTCAGAAGGACCGTGTTTTTGTGCTTTCTGTTGTGAAAGGGTTGTTTGTTGCACATGAAGTGTTCAACAATACTTGCAAATGAAGCATGAGGAAACCTCTCTTGCTGAAGCAGACAAGACTGAAATTGATCAAAAAGACAGTAGCAGGATATGAGAAGCAAAGCAGTTTTAATGCTTAAGTGTAAGTAAAAATAAAGCCAGAGAAGGAAGTTACAAGATTGCATAGTGCATTGCAAAAAAAGGAAAGCCCTTTACAGATGGGGAATATATATATATATAAAAAGTTTTTCTCAGCAGGTGGGAGGTTTTGTTCAATGATTTGCCAAATAAAGATGCGATCGTATCTAGAATAAAAACTTACTCATCTCTCAACTGTTCTGGCAGAGATAGTAAGCGAAATGGCAGAAAACATTAACAAAAAGCAGACAACTGCATTAAAAGAAGCGGTTGCAGTTGATGAGAGCATGGATATAAACGACATTCCACGTTTGGCAGTTGTTGCAAGATATTGTGCTTCTGATGAAATCCAAGAGGAACTTTGTTGCCTAAAACCCCTGCATAGCACAACAATAGGGGAAAGATACAGCGGAAACTTTTGTAAACCATTTTGAAGAACGAGGAGTTGACATCAGAAAAAATATTTTGTGTGATAACAGATGGTCGGAAAACAGAAGGGATTTGTAAAGTTACTTGAAGATCAAATTGGCCCCCCGACAGTCAAATTTGACTGTATCATCCATCAAGAAAACCTGTGTGCTGAAATTTCTATTTCAGAGCTTAATAATGTGATGAATACAGTGGTGTGAATTGTGAATTTCCTTGTTGCTTGATCTGCTTTGACTCACAGACAGTTTCAAGCACTGCTAGAAGAGATAGACAGTGCTTAGAATGACATTCCACTTCACAGCAACATTCAGTGGCTAAGTTGTGGCAAGGTTTTTGTGCACTTTGTAAACTGTTTTGATGCAATCAAGTCCTTTCTGTAGGAAAAAGGACAAAACTACCCCGCACTGGATGACGACAAATGGCTGTGTAAGCTCATGTTTCTAACTGACATCACCACTTGCCTAAACAAACTCAACCTCCATCTCCAGGGTGCAGGGCAAACGGTTCTGGATCTTTATGAAACCTGGAAATCATGTTGTAAAACAAGCAGTTTTTTCTCAGGATATTCAAACTTTGACTTTCCACTACTTCCAAAACATAAAAGAGGTATCGACACGTTGCACTGTCAGTGTCTATGAGATTGGAATGTACATGCAAGAACTGGAATCAGAATTTTCTGACAGATTTCAAGATTTCCAGTGATTTGGCCCAATGCTTTTTTTTCCTAATTAAACCTGAAAAGTTCAATGAAAGCGACTTGGATTTGCCTGCATTTCAGTGGATGGGTGTTGAAAATTTCGAAATGCAGCTCATTCAGTTAAAAAGCTCAGAATTGTGGGCATCAATGTTTGGAGATCTGTGGAGTGCACTTCAAGCTACCAAGAGATACAATGGGGCCTCTATTCTGATCTGCTGGACATCCCTGCCACTGAAATTTAACTGTTTGAAGAAAACTGTATTTGCAATGCTTTCAGGATTTGGATCCACATACCTGTGTAAACAGGTATTTGCACACATGAAATTTCTCCTCTGTCCCTCTCGGAGCCAGTTAACTGATCACTCAGAAGCTTGTGTGCAGCTTAAAGTATCCAAATATGTGCCAGACATTGGAAAACTCAGCAAGAAAAAGCAAGGGCAAGGATCACACAAAATGGATAAGATCTGCATTTTAATTTAATTTTAAATGAAGCTTCTTAAACATTTTAAAACCTTATTTACTTTACATACAAAAATAGTTTGGTTATATGTTAGAGACCTTTTAAAAAAAGGTTAAAATGTATTACTGGCATGCAAAACCTTAAATTAGAGTGAATAAATGAAGACTTGGCACACCATTTCTGAAAGGTTGCCAACCCCTGATTTAAAGGATCAGGGCTTGTGGCTTTTGTCATAAAGGTTCACCTGGCTGCTATTTCAGCATTCAACCTAGGAAAGGCAGGCCACTCGGTCTTTGCTAACCCAATGGTGTGTTGTTTTCTTAGAGGACTAGACAGGTTATACCCACAAGTTTGGCAACTGACCCCGGCTTGGGACCTTAATCTGGTGCTTTCGAGGCTCACAGGGCCTCCATTCGAGACCTTAGCAACATGCTCACTACTCTACCTGTCATGGAAGGTGGCTTTCCTGGTCGCTATAACTTCAGTAGGAAGGGTGTCCGAGATGAAGGTCCTCACATCTGACCCTCCTTTTCCCATCTTTTACAAGGACAAGGTACAGCTTCAGTCACATCCAGCCTCTCCCCCTAAGGTCTTCTCATGATTTCATGCCAACCAAAACATTTCTCTCCCAGCTTTTTCCCCCCAAAGCCTCACGCTAACAGCTGGGAGCTCAGGCTCCACTCTGTGGATGTTTGGTGGGCACTGGCTTTTTAAAAAAAGCCAAAGCCATTTCATATATTGAACCAGCTGTTTGTCGCGATGGTGGACAGGATGAAGGGCCTCCCTGTGTCCTCTCAAAGGATCTCATCGTGGATCACGTCCTGTATCCGAGCATGCTATGATTTGGCAAAGATACCTGTCCCCACACTGATGACACATTCTACTAGAGCACAGGCCTCCTCGGCAGCTTTCCTGGCCCAGGTCCCAATCCATGAGATCAGTAGAGCAGCAACATGGTCCTCGGTCCACACCTTCATGTCGCATTATGCCATTACCCAGCATGCCATGGACGATGCAACATTCAGCAGAGCAGTGCTTCAATCAACAATTCCATGAACTCTGACCCCACCTCCTAGGTAAGGCTTGGGAGTCACCTACTTGGAACAGACATGAGCAAGCACTCGAAGAAAAAACAGATTATCTACCTCTAGTAACTCTTGTTCTTTGAGATGTGTTGCTCAAGTCTATTTCAAGACTCACCCACCTTCCCCTCTGCTGAAGTAATCCATCAAGAAGGAACTGGAGAGGCAGTTGGTCAGCCTACATGTGGTGCCATGAAGGTGCCCGAGCCCACCCGATGGGTACCGCTAGTGGAAAAACCTTCCAGCAACCTACTTGGAATGGACATGAGCAACATATCTCGAAGAACAAGTTACAAGAGGTAGGTAACCCTTTTTTCCCTAGGCTTTCTAAAAAGCCAGCTGAGAAAAATTAAATGATGTGGAACCATCTTTTCTGCGATTTCCTGTAGCAAGCAGCACCAAGCACTACTACAGTGACTGTATATCCAAAAAAGTTCCTTAGCTAGAAGGAATGCTACTGTAGTGGTAGGAGACTTTGTCAGCTACATTATTTCTTACATCCTCCATAGCATGGTGATTAGAGTGGGGTTCTTGTTATAGAGGGGAAAGTTCAGCAGCAGATATTGTGGAAAGGAACCTCAGGTGCTCTGCCCTTTGTCCCCAATTCTTTGGGGATATGAGGCAGATAGAAAGAGCTTCCATAAGGATAAGATGGCCCTTGGCTACTCTAGTATCTTTGCTGTACAGGAAGATGCAATAGCTCCCCATTTCCGTTTTGTTTCTTGCAAGACAGATGGCTGGCTGCCACGGTTTCCTTCTCCAGGATTAATGGCGCACTCTCACGTGGGAGCACGAGTAAGCCTTGTTGCCACACCTTAATTTTGCTCAGCTTCCTACTTGCTACTGCTCAGAAGAAAAACATGCTTTCTACAGAAACCATGTATTCTTACAGCAGAAGGTAGATCCAGCACTCATAAGTGCTTTTAGGAAGTTGCATCCTGGCCCCTTACACTGATCACAGCCTGGTAGTTATAAACACTACTTTGTCTCTTGAGAGATTGATCTGGAAATACTCCACAGCATGAGGATTGTTCTGGAGGTTAGAAAAGAAACTATAGCACTGAGATCTCTCTAGACAGCAGCCTTTGTTCTATCTGGACTTCATTACATCCCTAAAATTTATAAAAATCATAGTGCTATTAATTGCCTTCTTGAGAAGATAACTTGCCTGATATTTTATAGTGCTAAGAAAAACCATGTGTAAAAGGCGGATACCATGACAATCCTCCAAAACACTTCAGGAGAGAGAAGTACTGGGTATAAGCAATGACTCACTACTATAAAATCATTAATGGGAGTTTACTCAATTACTTAGTGAACCAATTCAAACAATGTGCACCAATGTGTGGGTTTGTTTTTCTTTCTCATGACATAAAACATGATGTGGATGTGCCAGGATTACTCATTTGCTAACAATCTTTTCCCTGACAATATGTACAATCATCAAAAACATCAGAACTCCACCATTAATGGTTAAGACTCAGGAATCAAAAACAAATCTAGTCCCAGAACACCTAGTACTCAACTAATTCCACCCACCTTATAATACTATTGCTCTCCTAGTCCTCTAAAAGTCTCAAATCCAAGGGCAATGAGCAAGAAAGTAACAAACATAAGACTTTAATCCTTAGGAATCCTCGTCCAATGGGGCTCTCAACCTTCCCCAAATAAAGATAATCACCCTCCCCCTGCCCCCAAAAGGGGGATACAGCCTCCTGCAGGAGTAGTCACATCCATAGCAAGGTGCCAGTCCAAAAGTGAAGGAATTCAGCCCCATGCCCAAAGAAATCTCTTTTCCCTTCAAAGCAAGGATATTCCCTCAAGTCCCATAACCAATCAGAATCCCTCTCTGCGTAACTCCTACCTCCAAAGTGCCATGGAATTCAATTCCCACTCATAGAATAGAAAATTTCTTACCCATAAGTTTCTTTCTGCTAGCAGCATCTCCCACAATTCTGGACATCTGGACTGCTCTCCTCTCTGCAGCTCACAGAGTGGATCAGCGTTTTGGCACCATGCAGTCTGGCAATGCCCCCTCTGCTCCTCCTTGATGCCAAATGAGTTATTCCCAAGCATTATCATAAACCACTATTCCAACTGTACTTTAGATCAGGGAAGATGTATGGTAACAATCCCGCTTAATATCTCTCACTTGACTCATGAGCCATCTAGGTAGAACTGTGAAATGCTGCTAGCAGAAAGGAAATCAGTAAGAAGTTTTCCAGTCTGTAGCCCAGCATCTCCTACAATTCTGGATGCCCGGAAAGTAATGAGCAGCAAACAGATATAGGGAAGGTTATGAAAAAAAAGTTTGCTAAGCAAGTACCAGCCACCTTTTTATGAGTTCGCTCAAATGTCTATTATTTCTGAACCACTGCCTGCAGCAAGCACCTTCCTGCCAAAGGAGGCCTCTAGAAGACAAGTCCACCTTGCAGTGCTTAATGAAGCTAGCTCTAGACAAGGTGGACGTGCTCGCTCATTCTGCCCATGGAGGTGGCTAAGCATCTCGTAGAGTGCGCCTGGACCCGTTCTGGGACCGGCTCTGATTTGTAGGCTTCCAGAATATATTATAGAGTCTAATCCACCTATCGATGGAGGATCTGGAAACTGAGTTCCTGGCATTTTGGAGGGAAAGACACAAATAGTCTAAAATAGTCTCTCAGATTCTGTATGCTTGAGACCTTTCCTGCCATAGGCAAACCTCAGAAGTCTGTGGTGTGTCGTCTGTTGGGGATATGGAGATATAGGTCTGCTAGAAGTAGAGAAGTCCTCTCTGGGACAGGGATGATACCATTAAGGGCAGGAGCTCCATCAGAAACTTTTCTTCATCCACTTGTTGAGCCTTTTAAAGTCAATGCTCTTCTGACATGTAAGGTGGCCACAACTTTTCAGCTGGATGGCGTGTATTGGATAGAATGAACAAAGCACAACCTCAGTTGAGAAATGCAGAGGGAGGGAAGAAAGGATTCTAGGGTCAACCTTACCCTTGTGGAACATGCAGTAAGCTTTCCTTTATAGATGAGCTGAGCTGAGACATTTGCTTGGCAGACATGATAGTACTAAGAAACAAGTCAATGGATAATACAAGGCCCAGTCTGAAGTCAGAGGCTCAAACGGATGGCTTATTAAGGCCTTCAAAACTAGTGAAGTCCCATTTTGGGAAAAGTGACCTGACTGCCAGTCTGGCTAACTGGACTGCTCAAAGGAATCTGGCTACCTGTGGATTGTCTACCAGAGAGCTAAGGGATCTTGCGAACAGCACACTACTAAGGGAAGACACTGGACATGAATGGTACTAGGCTGAAGGCCTCTGCCTTCTTAGAGAAAGTCCAGAACGTTTGGAATTCCTGCATTTCTGGGATTTGCACCGTGTGCTTGTCACCAGATAGAGGAGTACGGTTTTAGTGTCAATACTCTTGCAGATTAAAGCAATGTCTAAATGACTGAAGGACAGATCAGGACATTTTAACACTTTGCTCCCACTAGTCAGGCTGTTAGTTGAATCTGTTTCAGGTCCAGATGAAGAGAACTTTGTGACAGGATGCCTGGTCTCCAATGAAGCAGGAATGGAGGCTCCAGTTTCATCTCCATCAGGTCTGAGAACCAAGGTCTCTTCAACCAAAAGGGAAATTATAAGTATTAATATCTGTTCTCATTTTATTTTCTGGACTACCTTCCCCAGAAAAGGAAGGGGTGGAAATGTTTAAAATAGGCCCTGTGGCCAACTGTGGAATACGGCATCTGGGGTTTGCCTCTCTTGTGAAGTATTTTGGCCTCTGTGTTCAGATAGCCCAACTTGATTGTCATGCACATTGTGTAAAGAGTTGTCACTTTGGATGGGCTATCACCAGCAGGAGAGTGAATTTGTGTGGGGGGGTGGAGGGTGAGAAAACCTGGATTTGTGCTGGAAATGGCCCACCTGATGATCACTTTAGATAAGCTATTACCAGCAGGACAGTGGGGTTGGAGGAGGTATTGTTTCATATTCTCTGTGTATATATAAAGTCTGCTGCAGTTTCCACGGTATGCATCTGATGAAGTGAGCTGTAGCTCACGAAAGCTCATGCTCAAATAAATTGGTTAGTCTCTAAGGTGCCACAAGTACTCCTTTTCTTTTTGCGAATACAGACTAACACGGCTGTTACTCTGAAACCTGTGTTCATACAGTTTGCAAACAGGTCAGTTGAAGGAAGGCCAAACATCTGAACAATGAGATTGAAAACCTCCTGATTTAGGCACCACTCAGAATTGTTGACCCTGTGCCTGCTCAGCCAAATCTGCCTTTTGTTTGAGGAGGATCACTGCAGGAAATAAGGGACCGTTTGTCCACTTCATTATTTCCAATGCTTCTGCAAATAGTGCTTGACTCCATGTCTCCCCCTGCCCCCCTTGGTGTTTAAATATGTAACCACAGTCATATTGTCTGATGGAACCACATCCTGGTTCACTCTTAGGGTGGACTGGAACCTTCAGAGAGCTAGATCGACTGCTTTCAGTTCTAGGAGGTTTATGTTCTGAGCCTTTTCCTCCTCACTGTTTAGGTGGACTATTTAGGTCTCCAAGTGGGCTCCCCAGCCCTCCAGGTGGGCATTAGTTGAGGAAGGCAGATGGGCATACTTTTATGGACATTGTTGTGGGCTGATCACCACTTTAAGGAGTTGAACACCTGTGTCAGAACTGATAAGTGATCTTTGTGTTCCAGGGAGCGGTCCCACATGTTTAATATGAAGGCTTAAAGATGTTGGATGCATGATTGTGCCCATGGAGCGATCTCTATGCATGAGGAGTCCTAGAAGTTGAAGGCACAATGCTATGGTAGGTCTCCTGTGGCTCAGGAGCAAAAAAATAAATTCCTGGATTTTCTGAAACCTTTCTAATGACTGGTAGATCTTTGCTACTTAGGTGTCTATTTCCACCTCCAGGTGGTTTATTTTGGTGAAAAAAGACTGTTACTCACCTTTATAACTGTTGTTCTTTGAGAACTGTTGCTCATATCCATTCCAATTAGGTTTGTGCGCGCGCCGTGTGCATGATCGAAGATTTTTACCCTAGCAACGCTTGGTGGGTTGACTGAGGCGCTCCTGGAGAGGCACCTTCACGGCACCAGATATATGCCCCAGCCGACCCAGCGCCCCCTCAGTTCCCTTCTTGCCGGCTACTCCAACAGAGGGGAAGGAGGGTGGGTTTGGAATGGATACGAGCAACACATCTCAAAGAGCAACAGTTACAAAGGTGAGTAACAGTCTTTTCTTCTTCGAGTGCTTGCTCATATTGATTCCAATTAGGTGATTCCCAAGCCTTACCTAAGTGGTGGGGTTGGAGTGAGATGTCGCGGAGTGAAGGACCGCTGAACCAAATGCAGCATCACCCCTGGACTGCTGAATTATCGCATAGTGGGTGGCGAAGGTATGCACGGATGACGAAGTCGCTGCCCTATAAATCTCCTGTATTGGTACATGTGCCAGGAAAGCAGAGGATGAAGCCTGAGCCTGCGTGGAGTGGGTGGTAAGGTGCGTAGTTGGGACACCAGCCAAGTCATAGCACACACGGATGCATGATGTGATCCAGGACGAGATGTGCTGGGAGGAGACCGGAAGGCCCTTCATCTGGTCTGCCACAGCAACAAACAGCTGCGACATTTTCCTGAAAGGTTTTGTTCGCTCAATGTAGAAGGCGAGGGCCCTACGAACGTCCAGGGAGTGCAGCTGTTGTTCCCATCGAGAGGCATGCAGCTTCGGGTAGAAGACGGGGAGGAAGATGTCCTGGTTGAGATTGAAGGCCGACACCACCTTAGGGAGGAAGGCTGGGTGGGGTTGCAGCTGTACCTTGTCCTTGTGGAACACTGTATACAGTGGTTCCGATGTGAGTGCCCTGAGCTCAGACACACGCCTCGCTGAGGTGATAGCTATGAGGAAGGCTGTCTTCCAGGAAAGATACAGGAGCGAGCAGGTGGCCATTGGCTTGAACGGGGCACCTATGAGTTTGGAGAGGACCAGGTTAAGATCCCACGTAGGGACTAGTTGTCAAATTCATGGGAACAGGTGCTCCAACCTCCTGAGAAATCTGCTGACCATGGGATTGGAGAAGACTGAACGCTTGTTTTCACCCGGGTGGAAAGCCGAAATAGCTGCCAGGTGCACTCTGATGGATGATATTGCCAAGTCCTGCTGTTTTAAGGACAGGAGATAGTTCAAGATGATAGGTATCGACGCCTGTGCATATAACTGAGTGCACCAGCAGGAAAAATGCTTCCACTTGGCTAAGTATGTGGACCTGATAGAGGGCTTCCTGCTACCCAAAAGGACCTGCTGTACCAAGCGAGAGCAGCAGAGCTCAGATTGAGTTAGCCATGCAGAATCCACGCTGTGAGGTGGAGAGACTGCAGTCGGGATCACAGAGTCGTCCGTGGTCCCGTGCGATCAGGTCTGGCCACAGGGGGGAGCGGAATTGGAGTGTCCAACAGCTCTAGAAGAGTGGTATACCAGTGCTGTCCGGTCCACGCCGGGGCGACCAAAATCAGACGGGCTCTGTCCCTGCGCAGCTTGAGCAGGACCCTGTGGACCAGCAGGAATGGAGGGAAGGCGTAGCACAGGTGATCCTTCCACTGTATTGGGAAGGCGTCTGACAGGGAACCCGGAGAGCGTCCTTTGAGAGAGCAGAAAACCCGGCATTTCCGATTCTTGCGAGAGGCGAATAGGTCTATCAAGGGAAAGCCCCACTTCAGGAAGACAGAACGGATGAACTGACCACTCGTGAGCTTGGAATGATCTGCTGAGGTGGTCCGCTAAGGTGTTCTGGACTTCTGGGAGAAACGACGCCACCAGATGGATCAAGTGGGCTATACAGAATTCCCACAGACGAGTGGCCTCCTGACGGGGGTTGGGGGGGAGGGGGGGGCACGGGACTGGGGGGGGGGGGAAACGACACACGACCAGGCTCCCCCTTGCTTGTTGATGTAAAAAACATAGCCGTCGTATTGTCTGTGAGGACTGCAACACAATGGCCTTGAATGCGCTCTTGGAATGCTTGACACAGCAGGCGCACTGCTCTGAGTTCCTGTACGTTGATCTGCAGCGATAACTCTCCTGCTGACCATAGACCCTGTGTACAGAGGTTCCAGAGGTGGGCTCCCCATCCCAGGGATGACGCATCCATGACTAGGGACACGGAGGGCTGCAGGGCATGAAATGGTACCCCTTCACACACTGATTTGGGGTCCAGCCACCAGCCTAGAGAGGCTAATATCCCTGGTGGGATGGTAACCACCGTGCTCAAGCTGTCCCGACGTAGGTGGTATACTGTTGATAGCCAGGCTTGGAGTGGACGTAGTCGCAACCTGGCGTGTATGGTCATATATGTGCAAGAGGCCATGTGTCCCAGCAGGCATAGGCATGTTTTCACGGTTGAGGTTGGGAAGTTTTGTAGGCTGTGGACTATGTTCGCCAGGGATTGGAAGTGTGCTTCCAGCAGAAGTGCCCAGGCTAGGCTTGAGTCTAAGACTGCTCCTATGAATTCTATCCTCTGGGTTGGTACCAGAGTGGATTTCACAAGATTGAGCAGGAGGCCCAGTCGATTGAACATATTCATGGTGAGCTAAACAGGAGACTGCACCTGATCCCTGGAGCGACCCCGAATAAGCCAATTGTCGAGATACCGAAACACTTGGATCTGTTGTCGACGAAGGGAGGCAGCCACAACAGCCATGCACTTGGTAAACACCCTGGGGGCTGTGGACAGGCCGAAAGGAAGGACGGTGAATTGAAAGTGCTGTTGATTGACCACAAAGCGAAGGAAGCGTCTGTGTGCTGGGTAGATTGCAATGTGGAAGTACGAATCCTTCATGTTGAGGGCGGAGTACCAGTCTCCAGGAACTTCAACTTTACCACGAATTTGTTGAGTCCGCGTAGGTCCAGGATGGGCCAAAGCCTGCCCTTGGCCTTGGGGATCAGGAAGTAGCGGAAGTAAAAACCCCTGCCCCTTGACTCTCTTGGAACCTCCTCTATCGCTCCCACAGCTAGGAGTGATTAGACCTCCTGTAGAAGGAGGTGCTCATGAGAAGGGTCCCTGAAAAGGTACAGGGAAGGAGGGTGGGGAAAAAGCAAATTGGAGGAAGTATCCCCTTTCCACCATGCATAGGGCCTAACGGTCTGATGTTATGTGAGACCATGCATGGAGGAAATCGGAGAGAGAATTTTGGAAAGGTGGAGAAGGATCCTGATTGGAGACTAGTGCTCCGTCCTTGGGCGCACCTTCAAAAAGTTCTGCTTAGGCCCTGCCAATGGCTTGGGAGGGCCCTGGCCTTGGCTGGCTTGGTGGCCAGTTTGTTTTCTTTTACCACCTCAGCCGCATCTTCTAAAGAAGTCCTGTCTTGGCCGAGGGGAAGGGTAGGGTCTTTGAGGCTGTGGTCTGAAGGGCCTTCTCTGCATTACTGGGGTATGCATTCCCAGAGAGCACATGATAATTCTCGAGTCCTTCAGACTCTGCAGTCTTGAGAGTCTTTTAGGAGAATAGGCCCTGGCCATCAAAGGGCAGGTCCTGGAGGGTCTGCTGCAACTCTGGTGGTAAGCCAGAGATCTGCAGCCATGAGATGCAGTGCATGGCTATGCTGGAGTCCAGGGTCCTAACCGCTGAGTCCAGAGAGGCTTATAGGGAGGTTCTGGCCACCTTCTTGCTCTACTAGAGCGCCAAATTCCTCTCTGGACTCCTGTGGAACCAACTCTAAATTTTTCCATAGAGTGCCACGAATTATAATCATATTGGCTCAGGAGTGCCTGCTGGTTGACCACCCTGAGCTGCAAGCCTTGGTGTCTAGAGTCCTTTGATTTAGGCGCTGGGGCCTGCTGACCATGCCATTCCTTCTCGTTGACCGAAGCCACAACAAGGGAGCACGGTTGGGGTGTGTGTTTTTAGAGGTACTTATATTCCTTTGTCCCTTCAAAGTACTTCCTTTCCATGCCCTTTGCCATAGGCGGAATAGAGGCTGGCGATTGCCAGATTGTCTTGGCCTGTATAGTCCATATGACAGGGAGGGCCACTCTGGACGGTGCCTCTGCCAACATAGTATCAACCACTGGGTCCTCTACCTCCACCACCTCCTCTATCTGGAGGTTCATATTGCGTGTCACCCTGTGGAGCAGTTCCTGGTGGGCGTGGAGGTCCATAGGAGGAGGACCCGAAACCGTAGTCCCCGCCACTGCCTCATCAGGTGAGGATGAGGAAGATATCCCCGGGACTAAGGGATCCTGTGTGAGGGCCTCTTGCAGGGAATCTTGATGCTTAAGGTCCACCATGCTAGGCCTGTTCTGGCACTGGAGCAGTCACCTCAGAAACTCCCCAAGTGGGGGGGCGGCGAGACACAGTGGCCTCCGGTACTCAGGGCTCCGAAGGGTGGAGTGGGAAGCCCCCCGAAGGAACCCCTTGGGCCTGATGGTATGCCCAAGGGGTCCAAAAACACCACTGTGGAGGTCCTTGGCCCAGGTCCTGGCCTTCGTCCAGCCACTGGCTTGCACCGCCCTTGCCCTGGTCGTGGTAGCCACCTTGTGAGGGTGTTGCCAAAGTGGAGAGAGACGGCCAAGGCGGTGCTGTATGTGTCATCACCGAGTCCCCCGGTGCTGTATGGTGCCACAGTGCTGGGGACTGGTGGCGTGATGCAGAACGGTACCGAGACATCGATCGGTGCCTGGGGTCGTATCGGTACCAGAAGCCTGATCTGGATCTCGCTGGTGACCTCCAGCGAGATCAGTGCTGGGATCGGCTCCGGGTCGAGTGCCGGTCTGACCGGTACCAGGAGCGGTGTCAGGAGTTTGATCAGTACCGGCTGTACCGCAATCCGGAACTCCGCAAACTGGAGCGGCATCGCAAGTATGACCAGTGCCAAGAACGAGATCAGTGCCGGGACTGGGAGCGATTCCGTGATGGGTACCAGGACCAAGATCGGGACCAGGACCGGTGCTGTCCTGCTTTGACGGTTTTTCCCTCAATGGCTCTGCCCGCACCAGAGGAGCCGCCGGCTGCAGAGTCAGCGGCTCTGTGAGCGCAATCAAGTCCTACACTGTTGAAAAGGTCTTTAGCATGGAGGGCAGCTTTAGCTCGACAGCAGTGTGCACTGGGGAGCTTACATGTACCAGACTCGACAGTGTAGGAGCCATTACTTGTCCTGCGTGCTCTGGCAATGGACACAGCTCCAACCGCAGTGTGGGACGCATTGGTGGCTGTCGAACAAGAAGCAGTCGGCAGCTGTTTGGGCTGCTGCTGTTGCTTCTTCTTCTGGCCCGGAGGTAGGGACCGGCGCCGTGTTGGAGGTGGTGCCAGGGAGATCTGGCGCCGCAAGTCTTTAGCAGAGTCCGAACGGGGTGCCGGACCAGTCGGCGCCGCAGGGGCACTCCGCACCAAAGACAACGGCGCAGAGTCCCGGTGCAAAGTGCTGCCTCCTTAAGGAGCTGCTTCAGTCTAAAGTCCCGCTTCTTTTTGGTTCTCTACTTGAAGGCTTTGCAAATGTGGCACTTGTCTGCTTTGTGGGATTCCCCCAGACACCTTAGGCAAGAGTCATGGGGGTCTCCCATTGGCATTGGCTTCAGGACAAACCAAGCAGGGTTTGAAGCCCGGAGTCCCAGGCATGGGCTAGAGTACTGGAACAGGTGGGAGGGGAGAAGACCCTGTTCCACCCCCCTAAGTAAACTAAATCTAACTATACTAAGTAACTATTAACTACAAACAACTAATCACAAACTATTAACAGGTACTAAAGTGAATGCTAGGGAGAGTAGAGATCAGCCAAGCTGTGTTCCACAGTTCCAACGACCATCGCGGGCGGTAAGAAGGAACTGAGGGGGCGCGCTGGGTTGGCTGGGGCATATATCCGGTGCCACTCCAGGGGGCGCCTCAGCAGACCCACCGAGTGTTGCTAGGGTAAAAATCTTCCGACGATCATGCACGCGGTGCGCACACCTAATTGGAATCGATATGAGCAAGCACTCGAAGAATGGAACTTTTCTTGGCATTAATGATGAAGCCATGCACCTGGATAAGATTCAGCATCCAAGACGTAGCCCTGTACACTACAATTCTGATCGAGATATCATCCAGGAAGGGTACAAGCGAGTTCCCTGTGAAACAGAGTCTGGCTATTATCACTACCACCATCTCTGTAGAAACCTTTGGGGCTGAGAACAGGCTGAACAGCACTGTTCAGTACTGATGCTTCCTACCGTAGGCAAACCTTAGAAATCTGCGGTGACATGGTCTGATGGGGATACGCATCTGCTAGATCTACCAAAAAGTCAAGACAACCTCTTGGGACAGGGATGACACTGTAGAGGCCAGGGGCCTCTGAAGGTGAAATGTCTTTTTCTTCATTCACTTGTCAAGCCTTGTGAGGTCAAGAATGGCTCTGATACATCCCCCTGTCCCATGTACAATGAAGACGGAGTAGACCCTTTCGTCGAAAGAAACATACTATTAATCTTAATTGGATTACTTCCATATCTAGAAGATGAGATATTTCATTCTGGATCAGATTGTGTTTTATGGGATCATTGGAGCTGGGTGACTAGATGAAGAGTGGATTGGGTGGAGCCCATAGCTTAAGGGAGGATCCCTGGCTCACATGTTTGTGGTAGATGAAAACTATTCTTCTAGGAAATGGGAAATCCTGCCCCCTAACTTCAGTTCTGGATGGATGCCTATGCGATCTTTGTAAGAAAGTGGTTTTGGGGAGTGGGGGCAGACTGAGGTCCCTCATGACTTTCCCCTTGACCTCAATTCCATGATTTCCTTTGGGGAATCTATTGTCTCTTTACTGGTTCTCTGTGAGGATGAGGAGCAAAAGCAGTGCCTCTGTCTGAAGGCTGATCTATAGTCTCTCCTGATGGCACTTAGTGGGGAAGGGAGAGACTTGGATTTTGCTGCATTTTCCGCCACCACCTTATCCAGCTTTTCTCCAAAAAGCAGGGAGCGGATAAAGTTGGCTGAGCCTAGGACCTGCTTATAGTGTCCACCTTCCAGAGTTAGAGCCATAGGTGGCACTTGGCTGCTGAACTGGAAGCCCAGGGAGGCATCAGCAACAAATGCTTTTGGCTAGGGAGACGCTTTCTTTAAAGTGGAGCTGAAGTCAGGGTGATTCTCTGTTCTTAAAGGCTTTGAGATCTTCTAGCCAGGAAAGGGATGCTCTAACAAAGCAGGTAGATGCCAGGGATGCTCAGAGGATAGCGGAGGAGACTTCAAAGTTATTGTTGAGAGTGGCTTTCTATCCACAGGGTTCTTGGGGTAGAACTCACCCTCTGAGGGAATAACCATACCCCCGGCAGAGTGCGTTTCCACCTTTAGTATCTCAGCAATAGAGCTCTTTGTATTAATAAGAGCAACCTTAGGCTCTGTAACATTCAAGAATCACTTGCCCTTATCAGACGTGTTCCATTCTTCCCTAAACTTCATTGAAGGAATGAAGAAGTATTGCAACTTTGGGAAAGGATTTTGAGGGCAGAAATATATTCTGAGGCTTACTCAAAGGAGCCTGCTAATGTTGCATTTGAATAATGTAGACAACCTTGCTGAACAGAGCTTGAAGTTTCTCAGGGGAAAGAAAAAGCAAGCAAGAAAAAAAAAATTGGTGTATTTTCCTCCATCCTGTTCAGATTCAGCACCAGACAGCTCACCTTCCTCAGTGGAAGAGAGTCAGAGGACTCACAGATCCTAAAACGTGTTTTTTCTTTTCCTTTCCCTTTATAGCCTCTCGATTTTTTTAAACCATGTGTGCGTGCTTTGGATGTGTAGATGCTCTGCTGTGGCTTTTTGTGCCTCGCCTTCTTTAGGGCCTGCTGCCTTCTCAAGAGATCTGTCTCAGAATCCTCCCCTACTGCGTCCCATTCTCCCTGGAAGGGAGGGAATAGGACAACTCGTCAGAGCCCTCCTGGCTGAGGGTGATCAGAAGCCTTGCTTCCTTTTCCCAGGGAACTCAAGACACACCTTAAGACTTGGAGGGGAGAATGGGATTCATGACCCTGCAAGTCTCCCCTCTCTGTTCTGTGAGGGTTCCCTGGGACTTATGTACCCCTGCCCCAAGTTGAGTGGTCACTGTCCTGCTTATTTTTGGAGCCCCTTTGCTCTGGCGCTCTTGGTCCATCTTTCCCACACTGGAGTTGCGACGGCTCTGGTGGGTAGGGGACCCCAGCTGCCTGTCTGACTCACAGCCCAGGGACCTAACAGAGTTAGGGATAGAAGGCTGGGTGCAGGCAGGATATAATTCTCTGTCTGCCAAGCCGAGGATGGTTGCCTCACACAAACAGCACTGCCTGGATAAGGTGCAGAGGAGCCAGCAGGGAGACACTGCAGGGAGGGTTAAACCCCCAAAAGGTCAACCGACCTAGAGAGGAGAAATGCTGAGGAGGGAGAACACTGCTCCCCACTGCAAAGGGGGAGGAAAGGAAACTGCTGCTTTCTACTTCCATGGGGGCCAGAGGGATCAAGGCCAAACCATCCAGTGTCAAACAGCTCATCTGCTTCATTGGGAGGAGAGCAACCCAGATGTTCAGAATTGTGGGAGATGCTGGGCTGAAGGACAGTGCTCTTATTTCACAGCTCTTACTTCCCTGACAAATGAGATAATCTCCTTGCAACTCCACAGCATCTAACCTCTGCCTTGAAATATGTTCCCAACACTGTCACACATTCAAATTACCCCTAAAGCAAATAATCCCTTAATATTTTACCCAAATCACAATCCGATAACCAGCAAAACACCCACACTGGATCATGCCTGTGGCCCATCAAATCTAATATCCTGTCTCTGACAGCATCAGATCAGATGCAAGCATCAGATGCACCTCCCTGAAAATAAAGGTGGCAGTATGCAGATGTGGGATAACCTACCATCTGCATGAAAGTCTCATCCTAACCCTTAATGGGCAGGGTTTATGTTCTGCAGAATTTTTTTTTTTTGGAAGGGATATAAAAGTATTTAGCATGTACTGGAGCTGGATAGTCTTGTTATCTCCAGAACTGTGCAGTCCCTCTTTGAATCTGGTTACGTTCTTGGCCTCAATTGACATCCTGTCACACTGAATGGAAAAAATTATTTCCTGTTGTCTGACTCCTTTCCCCACACCCTGTTCTTGTGTTCTGTGATAGAAAGAATACTTGATCAATCTTCTCCATAAAACCACCTACATCAGCAATCTACACATTAGACAGAAACAGTCCTTTGAATAGAGATCCTGATCACACCACGAGGACAAAACTCCTTAGAGGTTTAAAACAATGGGGGAAAAAGCCCAGAATGACTGGCTCTGCAGGAGAGAACTACCTAGTAGAACTCCCCACTACCTTGCTCCACCCACAAAGAAACACGGTACGTGTCCCAGTCCAAGAGTCCTGTTGGGCTGGGGAAGAAAGGACGGAGTTTTCTTTTTAAAAAGCCCCCCCCCAATTTGGGGTCAGTGAAATCAGGTTTGGGGCCACAGTAGCTTGACACCTTCCCAGCTTTTTAAAGGACTCTCCTCCTTATGGTTGCCAGTCCTGCTTCAAGGGTCCTAATGGCCATGGCAGCCTGGTGGCTTCCCAGGCCAGGATATATAGCTGATCTGTTAGTTTTCAGCAGTAGGAACAATTAATCTAATACCACTGACAGAAACGCTTACGGAAACATTTATAATTTTTCTGTAGTAGGCTGCGCAGTCATTGGCAAGCATCTATAGAAATTGAGAGAGATGATTTTGCAACTAGAATAGAGACTTTTTCAAAAATAAAAATCCAATGATGCCTAAAGCTTTCTGAGTATTCAACGACTGATGCACTTCAATTAATAAAGCAAACTCTACATGGAGAGACGCTGATTTTGCTGAAGTAGGTTCTAGCCAAGTACTATACACCATCAAAAGCTCCTGAAAAAAATTTTTTTTTTTTTTTTAAATAGAACTATATCCAGAAAGGCTTCACCCATCAATAAAATGCAGCCATCCCTACATTTGAAGAAGGAAGCTTAAACTAGCACTCAGCAACACTCTACAACAGGCCAGGATAGAATACCTCACCCACATTACATTAGAGGTGAATTTTGGGTAGTCAGGTGACCTAACAACCCTATTCCTAAATATAAATAAATTTTAAGAAGTCACATGGGATTTTTTACTGGAATAGAGTTAATACCTCAAATATATGCCTAATCCAAAGAGCACTGGAAAAGAACAGGACACTGCTTCACTGCTGATTTAGCAGTTCAACCAACTTCCCTCAGCAGGGAGAATACCACCCACTGGAGTATTAGCAACACTTTTTTTCCCCCCCTAACTTGACTTCAGTCAACATTGACAGTCAAGTTTTCAAGAAGGGAAGCCAGAGGCCTGCATACAATTCCACCCCAACATTTGCATGTCCAACCAAATTAATTAGGAATCATGTCATTTTACACATATTTAACCTGAGTTACATGTAAGCAAGTACAAAGATAGTGCACATTACACACAGACCTTCGACACGCTTGTCAGCAAAACATGGTCTAAAAACAGCAAGCTGTTAAACTATTACCATGTGTGTGTCTCAGAAAACTCCACTGAACCTTGGCTCTCCCCTCTTACATTTTCATAATTTAAGGATGATGCCTGGGTTGCTATTTCTGGATCACTGTTACTAATCCTTCTCGGGAACTCTAGAAAACTAAATATTATAGAAAGGTTTTATTTGTTTACTAAACATAAAGCTGGCCTATCAAAATGTTAGATCTGTTACCTGGCAACAATAATCACAAATTGTTTTAATAAAAAAGTTGCAATCTGAAATAAATTAACTACTGTTTTCAGTGTCATTAGTTAGGCTTTCTGCAAGGTCACTTAATCCAGCTTTGTTCACTGCAGTAATCAGATTCTCAGGTGTTGCATGTATCCCCTCTTGATCCTGCCAGGCAACCAGCAGCTGCTTCGCTCTCATCTTCACATCCTCACTATCTGACTCAATCTGTCTTATATCAGAGTCCTTCATTTCCAAGTAGGGGGCCAGAGTCTTCCACTGTTCTCCAAGCTTGTTAGCAAACGATTCAATTTGTTCCCCTGTCACGGGTTTGTCTCGTCGTACATCTGGACCTGAACACACACACAGAAAGAGTAAGGTTATACCCTCAGGATGATGCAGCACTCCACAATCCTTGTGATCTGCTAAGTTTTAAACCTATTACAGTAGAACCTCAGAGTTATGGATTTCAGCCACATGGGGGGCTAGGGGGTTCAGGCTCGGGGCAGTGTGTGCGCGTGTGGGGGAGAGAGTGGGGGGCGCAGGGCTTCTGACCCTCGGAGTGCCAGGGCTCTGGCAGGGGGCTCAGGCTTCTACTCCAGGGGATGACTGGGGCTCAGTGCTTTAGATTTGGTGGGAGGGAGTGCTCAGACTTCCGGTTTCAGCCTTGTGGGGGGTGCTGGGGCTGCTTTTGGCTTCAGCAGGTGGTGACCTCGGCTACAGAGGGAGCACTGAAACCAGTATTCCCCTCATAGCTAAAGCCCCAAGCCTTGGCACTGGGAACAGAGCTGTGGGGCTGAAGCCCCAAGCCCCAGCACCACACCACCTCCCCCCCACCCTTCTTGGTCTAAAGCCCTGAGTCCCAGTGCTCCCAAGGGTCAGAAGCCCCTAGCCCCTGTGGCAAATTGCCAGGACGATTATGATGGGTTCCGCGCTTCCTCTTCTTGTGGCAGGGATGGGTGAGTTTCAGGGTACAGTTTCCTGCCCCTGAACTAGGGTATCTACTGTCCCACTAGTAACCCAGAGAAAGGTAGTGGAGCAGGAGGGACCCGGGCCTGCCCTCTACTCCAGGTCCCAGCCCAGGGGCCCTAGGGATAGTGGTAAACCACTTTAACTAGTGTTTCCTTCCCCTCGGCTACTTCCCTCTCCTGTTCTTCAGCTTGTGGGGCTTCCTGCCCTCTCTCTCTGCATGAGCCGGGTGTCTCTTTACCTAGGTCTTGGTCTTCTAGCCTTCTCCAAACTCTCCTCTACTTCAACTATTCTAAACTGCTGGACCCTAGCCTTTTATCTGCTCTCTTTTCCCACCTAGACTTCTGGGGTTTCCCGGGGGATGAAAATAGCTCTGGGGCAAATTGAGCAAAAATTGGGATGAGGCTATCTGTAGGTGCCTCTGTCTCAGCCCCAGGGTTGCTACCCTCCCCTGGCTCTACTGCGGGGAGTAAGTTCTCAAACCCGGGGAAGTCCCTACCAATTAGGACCGGGTAGGGGAGCCTAGGGACCATTCCTGCAGTTACCCTGGTAGTGTTTCCCTAGATCTCAATCCGTACTGGGATTGTGTGGTAGAAATTTATGGTGCCATGAACACACGTTATCCCTATGGTTTTGGCCCAGGTTAGTTGGTCTTGCCCCACCAGCTTCTGAGACCAGTGTGACAGCACTCCCGGAATCTACTAATGCTAAGGTCGCAATACCATTCATCTTTACTGACCTTGTATACCCAAGTGAGGTCATTGCAACCCCTACCAGGCCGATTAGGCCACATTGTTCCCCAGGATCCCCCAGATTGCACTACATAGGCTCTTCCCTGTTGGGGCATTGGGCTGCTATATGCCCTAATTCCCCACACTCGTAACACCGTCCCCTTATCCTGGTTGCCGCCCACTGCCTGGGGCTATTTGGTCCGCCCCCCCCCCAGCCTTCCTGCCCTCTCTCTGCACAAGCCAGGTGTCTCTTTACCTAGGGTCTTGGTCTTCTAGCCAGCCATGGCACTTCTCCAAATTCTCCTCTACTTCAACTCCTCCAAACTGCACTCCTGCTCCAACTCCAAACCACTCTGCTCCCTGCTCCAACTCCTTCCCCTGGCTGATTGAAGTAGGTGGTTTTTATCAGATGACTAGCTTCAGATGCTCTAATTGGCTTCAGGTGCTTTTAATTAATCTACAGAAACCTTTCTTCCCTCTACAGGGAATAAGGCTTCTCCTCATCCTGGGACTTACATATCTCTCCTATATCACTACCCTGCTGCCTTCTGGCCATGCTGTCTCACACCCCCAACCCCCTGTGGCTAAAGCCATGAGGCAGGACAGAATTTGCCCCCCCCCCCTTCTTTTCTCAAAAAAAAAGAAGTCTGTACTGCTGCCTGATTGGTGTCCGGTTGACTGGTAAGTCCGTAACTCTGGTGTTCGTACCTTTGAGGTTTTACTGTATTTATAAACAGACTCTGGCTGTTTTACACATTTCAGCTAAGCATCTTATTTTGTATTTATGCTCTGAAACAGTCCTTTAAACTCTACTCAAAAAAACTGTCAGCCATCAATTTTACATAATCCGATCAATGCCTGAGTCTAAGATAAACTCCCCCCATAGGTGTATTATTGAAAGACTGTCCATTATGAGGCTTTCTAAACCACTAATCCAATCTGGTACAGCTACTATATTCTTAGATTCAGCAGAAGCAATTGTTTCCACTGCTGAGTGTAAGAAGTCTATTCTTGCAAGCCACTGCAATTTTCAATACCTAGGTCGATAGGTGTCTTAAAATCTAAAACCATAACTGGAATTTCACTACATCTGGAAAGGTTTAGGTTAGTTAAATCAAGCAGAGCTAGCCCAGTTTAACTTGTCTGAATTTGTGAAAAACAAAATTTGCTTCCCAGCAGGAATGAAAACTCTGGTTTTCCTGCTTACAGTGCAGCCTGCCCTGGATTATACAGCAGTTAGTTTTTAATTGTGTAAATTATCTTTTTTTCTTACTTAAACATTTGGCAACAAGATAAAAACACTTCGACCTGTGTGTCTTGCTGGGAAGACAAATGCTGTGTGATTATGCAAGTGAGTTTACAAACTGGTAGTATATCACAGCTTGTCATCTATGTGCTCTGCTGACCATGTTTATAACGTTTCCAAAAAACATAGCAATGGATGAAGTTACCTATACAAGGAGTTGGATACTGTTCTGCATCAACGTGTCTCTCCTCACACAGCTTCGAGAGCCAATTGGCATGTTCTGAATGTTTTCTAACTTTCTCCACTGCTTATCAGTCACACTCATTTATAGGACATTTCACAAAAAACTAAAACCATTACATCAAGAGTTAGGAATTGAAGTCCATGAACAGCTTGGGACAAAAGCAAACAGAACACTTCCATTATTGCTCAGAGGCAGAGCATGCATATACTGCATCAGAGCACAGCCATCTCATCTTTACTTTAAGATGAGATTTAAAAGGAGAAGGAAAGTCAACAAAATGGAACTGTGAAGGCTGTTCCAGGTATTGTTAAACTGAAGAGGAGGAGAAAGCTCTTGCACCCAGAGTAACAAGATTGTTCTCTCTCTTCCCTTCTACAAGTGCTAGATGAAAAAAGGTAGTGGACTAGATACACACACAGAAAACCATGAAAGGTTTTAAAAACCAAGGAAAGATTGTTTTTAATTCGATCCTGAAGTGAATGGGCAGCCAGCAGGGGTGTCTGGGGATGGGAATGAAATCACATGCAACTCCCAGCAGCACACTCCACATGCTGGATACTAGAGAGCTCAGATAGTGAAATACCACACAGGGAAAAGCTGGAATGAGAGGACTGCAAGGATAAGGATGGAGATAGGCAGATTCACTCACATGGGGGAGGAGAGATCAGAGTAAGAATGCACCAGGATTATGGGCAAGAGGCAAATGAGAAAAGTCTGATTCATGGAAAGGAAAGGAATGGAATGTTATCAGGAAGAATGCTCCTTCGCTGTCACAGAGAAACTTCTGCATTTGAGAAAGATGAAGAAAGATCTCAGCGATCTTGGAGACAGGTTATATACTATTATTATTGGAAGCACTGCATAGGGTATTTAAGGGTCTATAAGTAAACACTATCCCAAGGCAATTTAACTTGTAGTTACAATAGAGGCCGAGAATTCAGAGAAAGCATTTCACATAGCTGTGCCATACTTTTGGCTTTCAATATCTAGTTACATAGTAAACACACACTCCTCAAGAGGAACATTGGGAGAGATTACTAATTATGTGTTCACAGTCCAAGTTGCACCCAACTCTGAGGAACGGAACACCTTTCAGTGATGCATGGGTTGAAGATATCCAAGAAACTGCTAGCTTTGTGGGACCGGATATGGTGCTGCTTGTTACTTTCAATATGAGCACTGGTGCCAAAATGTTGACAGAGCAGAAGCAGAAGGTGAAACAGGACAGATGACCTTGGGGAGAAAGTATGATAAAAAACCATCTTCTAAATATGGATATGAAGAGTGAAACTGAAAAAAACAGAAACATGTAAATCTTACTTTCATTGTTTTCCTTTAATAAAGCATCATTATCTTCCTCATCTTCATCCTCTCCTGTTTTTATTTCTTCAGAAGGAGGCTATAATGAGAGAATTGAATATCACTTGATGGCTTTTGTGTTTAAAAACAAAGGTTATAGCTGTGTGATGGTCCCTCACATCCCTGCTAAAATAGACAATTTGACAAGACATTTGTGTACCAAAAAAACCCACATTATCCTTCTGTAACCAAAACCCTAACAACAACAACAAAATACTACTGACCTGGTCACAGGAGACTCTCCTGCTTTTTTCAAGAAAACAAAAGCTTACATGGAACTTGCTCACTTTAGGGAAAACTAATCATTCCACTATGATCTGTGATACTACAGGATATTCAGTGCTTATTTTTTTTTTCCAAACCCTGTTCCCCACTCCCCCACCCATTTTCCCGTTCATTAGCTGATGGTGGCATTCAACAGAAAAAATATTGAGCTTATGGCCTTCTTTGCTCCTTTATGATGGATAAAAAGCTTAAGAGGATTAAAAAAAGGTTCCTGTTTGTTCAGCATTTGAAATTTAGGTCTTCTCTACTACGTTTTTTTGCTGTAGGACCCGACAGATGACTAGACAACTAGTTGGATGACAGAGTAATTATGCCAAGTGAAACATGATTGAAAAGAATGTTTTACTGAGCATTAAAAAACTGTAACAACTAGTTAAATCAAATGACTGAACATGCTGAAAAAAGCTTTTTATTAAGAATTGAGTTCCCTCTCTCCCCACATCTTCAGGTTAGGGATAAGAAAGCTCGCAAACACAAATATGGATCCTCCAAGACTGATGACGAACACCACAATCAAAAGAGACAGACAATCCTGATATTTCTAAGGGGTAAAAAACAGATTTAAAAACAAAAAATCCCACCCAACCTTTCAGGCCTTCTTCATATAAAAAGCACAAAACCCCAACATTTCTCTTGTTCCTTTTAAGGTCACCTTTAACAACACGCTTAAGACAAAGTGACCCTAAAACACATGAAAGCTGAATGTTTCTGCAGATATTTTAGGAGTGTCACAATTAGTTGTTCTAACAAGCCAAAATTTTAAGCACATGATAGCAAATCAATTCTGTTCCAAAGTCTAGCATCAGCAGGGTCTTAATGGATAACACCAGTTTTATTTGCAGTTTTTATTTTAGCACACAACCATACGCATGAATATAAATTCTTTTGACATAAACCAAACATATATATGATCATAGTCTCTTATTCTGCAGAATGGTAAATTATCAGGAGGTCAGTTAGCATAATTTGATTTAAATACCAGGAAATATTACTTACAGGCAACTCCTTAGCTAATTTGATTACCATGTTTTCTAAGTATTCTGGTAAACTCTTAAATTGTTGATTGGTTGGCTGGAAGAAGTGGGGACTTCTGCGTGCTAGTAATCTTAATGCTCTCCATCCATAATTAGAGTTGTTCACAGCCCTATAAAGACAAGTAGTGTTAGTTACATGTTCATTTATACATAGGGTTTGGAAGGCAAAAGAAAGAAAAATACCACTAGAGAACTTATTAGTGTTTGATTTAAGGAGATTTACTTTGTATCTTTTGATATGCGATGTTGACAATGTGTTTTAATGGTTACAAAGCTTTTAATGTTTTGAATCTCAACATCTATTGTCATTGTATAATTATCTAATCCCCCAAATGCCTGACCTCCTCAATTTCCCACAATTGTGAAAGCTTAAATAATTTTTTTTAAAAAAAAATGCTTAAAACCCATAATTTTGCACAAGTTTGAAAATTAAAATTGACAAAATTTTTAAAAATGCTTTAAAAACAAACTGATATGTCGAAACCATAAAAAAAATTCTATCAAGCCTATCTGTTCAAGACAGAAAAAAAGTCACTCATTTTGCAACTAATGTCATGCTGTCCAAGCTTTCTAGCCTTCTGGACAGAAGTTCAGACTTGTGGAGACAACAATAATCCAGAGAACAGATACTGTACTTCAATGACCCAAGCAAACGTTAAAAAGAGGGACACGAATTAAGTGGAATAAAATGAAATCTACTCACTTATACTCATTTTCAACCATGTTTTCAGGATCTGCCTGCTCAATAGCCTCTTCAAAGAACTCCTCCAGTGTCGGCATATATTCCCTATGACATAAATCAGAGTTTGATAGGTTTCAGAGTAACAGCCGTGTTAGTCTGTATTCACAAAAAGAAAAGGAGTACTTGTGGCACCTTAGAGACTAACCAATTTATTTGAGCATGAGCTTTCGTGAGCTACAGCTCACTTCATCGGATGCATACCGTGGAAACTGCAGCAGACTTTATATACACACAGAGAATATGAAACAATACCTCCTCCCACCCCACTGTCCTGCTGGTAATAGCTTATCTAAAGTGATCATCAGGTTGGGCCATTTCTAGCACAAATCCAGGTTCTCTCACCCTCCACCCCCCCACACACAAATTCACTCTCCTGCTGGTGATAGCCCATCCAAAGTGACAACTCTTTACACAATGTGCATGATAATCAAGTTGGGCCATTTCTTGCACAAATCCAGGTTCTCTCACCCCCTCACCCCCCTCCCAAAAACCACACACACAAACTCACTCTCCTGCTGGTAATAGCTCATCCAAACTGACCACTCTCCAAGTTTAAATCCAAGTTAAACCAGAACATCTGGGGGGGGGGGGGGGGGGGAGGAAAAAACAAGGGGAAATAGGCTACCTTGCATAATGACTTAGCCGCTCCCAGTCTCTATTTAAGCCTAAATTAATAGTATCCAATTTGCAAATGAATTCCAATTCAGCAGTTTCTTGCTGGAGTCTGGATTTGAAGTTTTTTTGTTTTAAGATAGCGACCTTCATGTCTGTGATTGCGTGACCAGAGAGATTGAAGTGTTCTCCGACTGGTTTATGAATGTTATAATTCTTGACATCTGATTTGTGTCCATTTATTCTTTTACGTAGAGACTGTCCAGTTTGACCAATGTAAATGGCAGAGGGGCATTGCTGGCACATGATGGCATATATCACATTGGTGGATGTGCAGGTGAACGAGCCTCTGATAGTGTGGCTGATGTTATTAGGCCCTGTGATGGTGTCCCCTGAATAGATATTTGATACTCTTCACATTTTCATTCTGACTAATCTCTATTTATCCCTCCAATTAATTCATGCACACTTCAGTCTTCCTTATGAGGCAGCGATAGATATCCTGATTTGGACACTGCACTGAAGTGACAGATCTCAAGTTTACCTATGCATTGCTAATGTTGCTAAGACATGAACTACTGCTCCATCACTTAAATGCAACAGAGGTGTAACATGATCTATTATCAGTTCAGCACCACAGAAGACTATACAGACAGAATCCCTGCTCTGAAGAGCTTACAGTCTAAGGCACCGATTCAGCAAAGCACTGACTTCAAATAGGACTTGAGCACATGCTTAAATGCATTACTGTACAGGGATGCAATTACTCGTGTGGTTAAGTGTTCTGCTCAACCAAACTCGAAATTAATGTATAACATAAGGAGATATAGAACGTATTGGGTGGGAGGGTGAGAGTTACAGTAATACAGTGAGACAGTAATACAATTACATGGTCACTTTGATTACTAATATGCACGAGTTTTGAGGATTTTGTAAAAATATTATTTAAGTTACCAGGATTACGAGGGTATGATTAGAATGCACAGATTTCATGGCAGAAGTGTGTTTTAAAAAGAGAGGCTTGAAGAAGAGAGAGAGTGGAAGCATGGCTGACCATATCAGGAAGGACCAGGCAGATGTAGGAGTCAACAAAGGTTGTTAGTTTTGTGCAACCTAGGTGAAACAGAGCAGGGAAAAGCACAGGTCCTTACCACCTCATCTGCCAATTCAGAACAAAGTGTTAGATATGGGCTGCATATATCCCTTCCATTCAGTTCATTTCTGGCCACTGATTTTAGAGGAAAAAATTGTAGATGTTTTTATACTATACTTAATTTGTTATTCCCATGCTGATGGATCCCACTCCTGGTTGAACATTTCAATAAGCATGGCTTTGCTTGTTTTTCTCCACTTGCAATGTGGCACATGAGATAATTACTGTATGTTTAAATTAAAAAGAAATCAACATACTCCTGAACATTTAGGGGATCACAAAATTACTTAGCTTTATTTAAGAGTCAATACTTGTAGTTATCATTCACCCTTTTGTTCGCTGCACTGTTATATGTTCTTGCAATAGTCAGCAGCTGCTTCTACTGGATATTCAAATCTGCACTTAATACTCCTGACAGAATATGGGCCACATTATTCTGTGCCCACCGTGCAGAAAAACGCCCCCCCCCCAAAAAAAATCTGCTGGGGGACACAAGCCTCTTCCCCAGCAGCACATCTGTTACAGCATGCTTGGAGCAGCCTCAGAGATGGGGGCTGGGCATGCATGCCTCACTGTCAGGAAAGTGGGGCTGGATGTACATGCATGCCAACGAGACAGACAGACAGACACAGACTCTGTCCCTCTTTCTTGGGAATGCAGCTCCCTGGCATGGAAGGGTAGGGTTTATCATCATGCGCGAGGCAGGCTCGAGGCAGAAATGTAGCAGCTTAACCGTGTAATAACACTGTTAATGTTCCTATTGTTAGTTAACTGTTCCCATTCTCAGTCAGTTCCCCCAGGAGCACAAAATCTGTGCAAGTTGTAAGGCCCCTACATTGTTAGAGTGATGTAAACGAGCCTTATTATGAAATGACAGTAAGGGAATCCTCAGATAAAAAAACCTATATGCTCTCTCACTTTTATCACAATGGGGTTAGATTACATCTCAGGATTTAATTTTACTTACCCATTTAAAATATTAAAAAAAAAAAGAGACTGAGGGCAAATAAAACATTTACCAAGCAGTCATTAAAATGTCAGGACAATCAGAAACAAAAATCAATCAATCACTTCCCAAAGTACTCAGCCAGGTCCAGGACAATGATTTGCAAAACTGTATGACTTTCATTTGTGGAAATCTGTGCAATTTAAGATGACATTCTACTTTTAGGGGGTTTTTTTTGTGCTTTTTGGTGTCCTGTAATTTAAATGAAAATCCAGGATTATAACTGGAATTCAGGGTATTAGTTACCAAGTGTTTATAACTTAGCTTTCATGTGTTTAGGAAATGCTGAATAGTTATTGTGACTTTTTTCCTGTATTGTAGTTTAAATAAATTACCAAAATAATTGAAACCGGTGTGATTATATTGCGTTATTTTGACAAAATATGCAGAAATTCGCAGGATTATGAATTTTTTGGCACAGAAATTTTAAGTTCTTGGCGCAGAATCCCACCAGATTCTTAAGTACCTGATGCATCTAAGAATATGCAGAACCATCAAGATAGTTTAGTTCCTGTTTCAGAGACTGTCAGGGTTCCCTCCCCACTCTGAACTCTAGGGTACAGATGTAGGGACCCGCATGAAAGACCCCCTAAACTTATTTCTACCAGCTTAGGTTAAAACTTCCACAAGGCACAAATTCTTTGCCCTTGGAGGGTACGCTGCCACCACCAAGTGATTTAACAAAGAATCAGGGAAAGGACCACTTGGCATTCCTATTCCCCCAAAATATCTCCCCAAGCCCTTAATCCCACTTTCCTGGGGAGGCGTGAGAATAATATCCTAACCAATTGGTTAAAAAATGATCACAGACCCAAACCCTTGGGTCTTGGGACAATAGAGAAATCAGTCAGGTTCTTAAAAGAAGGATTTTATTTTAAAAAAAAAAGTAGAAAGGTAAAAATCACCTCTGTAAAATCAGGATGGAAAATAACTTTACAGAGTGACAAAAGATTCAAAAACACAGCAGAACTTCCTCTAGGTTTAGTTTCAAAGTTACTAAAAACAGGAATAAACCTCCCTCCAGCAAAGGAAAAATTCACAAGCAAAACAAAAGATAATCTAACACGCCTTGCCTGGCTTTTACTTACAATTTTTGTAATATGAGAGACTTTTAGGGTGGTTTATAGGAGAAAGTTTTCTGACCTGATGCTTCTCTGCTTCCCAAAAGAACACAAGCAACAAAGCCTCCCCCTCCCCCTCCCCCCCCCCCCAAGATTTGAAAGGATCTTCTTTCCCCATTGGTCCTTTTGGTCAGGCACCAACCAGGTTATTTGAGCTTCTGAACCCCTTACAGATAAGGAGGGATTCTAGGCTACCCTTAGCTGTATGGTTATGGTTACAGCTATAGGGTACTGTGATAAGTGCATTATCTTGCATCACAAATACAGCAGAAGACAGATTCATCAGGCATCAAGTCCTCATCTACATGTGCCTTATCTAAGGTCCATTCAAGAGAAATATCACCTTTGCCTGAAAAGGTGGCTATCATGGAGCAACAAGGAAGCAGGGAGGACACGCTGTAGTATAGGATCATGAAGACATCTAGATAAACTGACTGGTTTTGTTTTGAAAAGTGGGTTTTGTCCCAACTGAGACTGGGCCCTATTGTGCCAGGCACTGTACAGAGTCAAAGTTAGTCTCCACCCCACAGAGTTTACCAATATATAGAGACAATACTGGTGAGAGAAAGGAGATATTATCCCATTGTACAGATGGGCATCTGAGGCACAGAGATGAAGTGACTTGCCCAGAGTCCCAGTCCAGTGCCTTAACCATTCAATCATCCTTCTTCTCAACCACTCCCCCATCATGATAAAATAAATGCTAAATGGCTTATCATTCCTCCATTGTTTCAGGTTTTTGGGTTGGGGCGGGGGGGGGGGGGGGGAAGAGAAGGTCTCAACTCCATGTACTGATGCATGTGGAGTAAGAGGTTGGGTTTTTTAAGCACCCCTCTATCTGCAGCACTTTTCTGGTACACAGAGGGCTAACCTACTTCAGCCTCCCCAGCCAAGCAAGCATGGCAGAGATTCCGAGGCTCCCTCTAGCACATATTAGAAGCCTCAGAGCTAAAGAAAGCACCTCTTGTGCAGAGCTCCTACAATCTGTGAAAGCAGAGACTCCGCAAAGTTCCAGTGGAGCAGCACAAGCATCTTTCCTTGTGTTTCTTTTGGCCTCCTCAGCTACTGCCTACCACTCAGCTGCCCCATCCAATCTCCATGCTCCCTGGCCAACCACTGATGCTGCACAAAAATGGATTAATGTAGCAATGTTAGCAAAGACAATTATGTGGTCAAGTGTAGAGCCTTATAATTGCACAGTACATGGGGCCTTGACAGGGGCACAATTGTAAGTAGTAACTGAAGAGTGCATTTTACGGTCATTGCCTTAGCACAGCGGGTGTGTTAAATGACAGAAATCACTGGCAACAGATCTATTCCTAGCACCAGAAATAGTCAGCTTCACCTCAAGTAATGCTACATACATACATGTTAACACATACCCACCATCTCATTTTATTTCCCTCAAGCATTACACTTTTAATACAGCTTAAAAATTTCAAACCAGATTCTGCAACCCTCGCCTGCTATGAGTGGCAACCACTGTTCCCAGAATTATTAAGAGCAATGGGACTACTTGCATGAGCATGCACTATTCAGTGAGAGTGAGGGCTGCAGACTGTGGCCTTTAGTTAGAATTTTACTTTTAAAAAAAAAAAGGTGAACAGAATTGTTGACCGTATAAATAATTTTATTAAACTGTTAGTTTCTTCGATTATTTTAAATCTTGTATAGTCACAGCGCAGGAAGTTAGCTTGTAGGTAATGAAGTACTTTTCCTGCTTACCTAGTCTCAGATTTACAAGCTTCCATGTTGTCCGGACATAAATTCCAAAGCCGAGTTAGCTCCTCACTGCAAACAGGAATACAAAATTGTGTGTTAAAACTGCACATCAATCATTCACTAAAAGAAAAGGTGCAAGAAAATTCCTACCATATTGCTCATCTAAAAGACCCTTATAACAAATCATGTCAGTTATGAGATGTGCATAGAATTGATATGTTCTGGGTTTATAATGTCAATGACTGATTGATTTTGTGGTCTGTGCTGGCCATTAGGCTAGTTACATTCTTAACATATGTGCAACATGCTGCCCTGGGGATTTGGGATCAGAAAGAATAAAAAGAATTTTACTTCCCAAGTTAGAAAAGCTTGACCCTGTCATGTTTGTGATAGAGCAAAGTACCACTTTCTAGCTCAGAGGGGACTTTCTGACAAATCAAATCAACAGGAGGGGTTTGGAGTTCAACAGAAGGTTGAACCTTGCCTCTCCCAGCTTGGAGGTTAGGTGAACAGCTACAATGGAAAGGAGAAGAAAAGAATTTCTCACTCCTCCACCCAAGAACAGTTAAATGTAATCAGTACATCACATAATAAAGTAAAGGCAGCAAGCAGAACATGACATCATCATGTTTAGGGATGCACTGACAAAGAGCCAGTGTCCCCAAAATGTTTATAATTTAGTCACATTAAAAACAGACATAACACACTGGTACATGACAGATACACAAGGGGCAGGAAGGATTCTTGGAGTGCTGCAAAGATCAGCGTGCATATGCTTTTGTAGAAAATGTATCTTAAGGGAAGATTTAAGGCAGAAGAGGGAAAGGTGATTCAACAAGTGGCCTAGAAAAACGGTCAAAGATGAGACAGAGATACAAGTGGTGAACACGATCAGCTTCAGAAGGAGGTGATTAAAAGAAGGCATGAAATAAGGAATTAGAAGACACTGCTATACTCTGAAGAGATATTTCAGTAGTTTAGCTCATTCTCAAAATTTCATACTTTTACCACCAAGTCATCAATACAAACAACGAACTGGGGCAAAGAAAAATTAACGTACTTCCCCATGAGAATTTTTTTGTTTGGTCCTTTCCCTAGGAAATCCTCTGGAGCTGGCCTCTTTCTCACAAGTCTTGTTGGCTTGGAATCTGATGGTCTAAGTAAAACACACTTTTTTCAATGTCAAAATAGTATTTGGAGATCCAAAATGAGGACAATAGCTTCTAGCTGACTTTCAACACAAACTTTCCACAGGAAAGATTAGCTATTAGGATTTTTGGGGACCTATACCATATTACACCTCAGATTCATGAGATAACTGACGACATCTCAGAATTTGTCAATAGAAATAATTCCCATCTATTCCAGCAGTCCATATTATGTGTGATCTACCCTACTGTGTGTGTCATCTGCATGCAACCTCCAGGGGATGCAGATTCCCTCTCCACAATGCCCCTGAAGCCACGGAAGAAATTCCTCCCTTCCCTCACCTCTTCTGCTATCTCTGCAAATGGGTGGAATCAAAGAGAAGGCTCCACCAAATTCCCCCCTCAGCATATCAGGTGGTGACCCCGCTGTTTTTCACCACTGAAGATACCAGTCAGCCATGGGGGAAGGAGGGCTCCAGGATGAAAGCATAAGATGGTGGCCCACAGCCCCAAAGCCTAAGAGAGTACATTTTTTAGCCTGACATTTTATCACTTTTTAACATGGCCTATATCTAATGGTACGAGGACCTTTTACAGGCTGTATGCAACGAACGACGTTTTCTTTCAGGTCACTCACTGATCATCACTGAGCAGCTGCCAGAGGGAATTTGTCCATTCAAGCATGATTACATAAAATGCTCAGCCTCACTCCAACAAAGATGTACAGGTTTTATGTTCACTACAGCCAAACTGCCAGAGATCCTATTACTGGGAATCCACACCACAAGACGTGGTCATATGGGAAAGTATTTCAGCTTGAGCTATCTTACTTTTTCATTCTGAGCTCTGCTAAGTGCAGGAGGTGGGGAAGCACATGACACTCCATCAGTCTCCCACTCTCCAATCACAGAGTCCTTGGTAGCGTCCAGAGGAAAAACACGCTGCCATGGAGGCAGCTGAGCCTCCTCCTCCTGCACAGGAGAGGAAAATCCACATGTGCAGAGCCCCCAATGTACTTGGGAGTACAGGGGCACGATGGGTTCCTAAGAGTTTTACACCAGAGACCTAACTGCCATCAACACACACATGGTATGTCTATACTCGAACTGCAATCACACTTTCAGTTGAAGTGGGCACTCCCGTGTCAGCTTTAATATAGCTAACACGACTAAACATAGCAGAGAAGACACGAGCTTCAGCATGGGCGGCACAAGCCCGCACGGAACCCTGGGTATGTACTCTTACTGCTAGCCCGTGCCATGGTCTGTTCTGTCCCCATGTTCATGGCTACTTTTAGCTGTGCTAGCTACATTAAAACTAGCATAGGAGTGCCTACTTCAGCTGCAAATCACAACTCCAGATGCAGCATCAACATACTCTCAGGTGTGATACCCAACTATTCTGTTTAGCAAAATTACCTGCTAAGTCACTAAATGCATAAACGTAAGTACACATACTTGAGTGGAACGGTCATTTCAAGCTAATTATAAAAGGGAATTTACTATTTTACTAGTACACTTACCTTTCTTTCACAAAACTTGGGCAGCCTTCATTTTTCCAGGTGTTCCAGTTTTCTTCAGTGTTTAATATATGCTGAAAAATAAGTAAATAGACACCTAACACCATTAAAGGACACAGTCACCTTCCAAAACAGTGCCTACATTTTTTAACTCACTACTATTAGAAACACCTGAGAATGCCAAGCAAAAGATCAGAGGGAAAAAAGTCTGTTTTTTAGTAGGTTTGCCCACAAAGCGCTGTAAAATGCACTAAGGAATCAGTCACACCATTTCTCTTATACAAAATATAAAAAGGGAGCTTGGTTATACACGTGTATGTTCGTGCGTGCATATTTTCCCCCCACAGCAACAGGAGAGAGAGAGAAGCATTTTAAAGAAATATGAAAATGTGACTGCATAAAAAAATATCGATGAGGGAATTGGTGCTGGTTATGGCACCTGAAACTTTTACTTCATACCTTAAAAACTGACTATATAGATATCAGATCAATGGCATTCTTTTAGAGCCTACTTTGATTCTGTTTATCTAAAGTTACAATTTAGTATAGGTCTTTTTTTTTTTTAAATACTTACCTCTACCATTTTTGAGAATCTTTCCCCATCTGGGGGGTTTTCTGAAAGAAGCTGCAATTGGAAGAAATCATATGATTAGTATTAACCTTTGGCAATATAATTTGTAGCAGAACATTTGAAAGAAGGTAAACAACTAAAAACTGTGGTAAGCACTTCATGGATAAGAAACGCCATTTATCTGCCTTTCTGGCATTTTTCCAAGATTTCTAGTGTTTTTTCACATTTAGGAAGACAACATAGCTAAATTTCCACAGTACAGCTGTGTTGAATTATTAAAAACTGATAATACAAAAACAGCAAATGGAGTAAGGAAGCCAATTCAGAGAGTTCCTTGGAGTTACAAGAAAAGAGTTGGAGCATGCATTGTTTGTTCTCTACTGTACTGACCTGGTAAACCAGTTTTGTAGTATCTTCAATCCAGAGGGACTGTTCATCAGTTAGAACGTAGTTTGAACTGTGGGTGGGGGGAAAAAGCACAGAGTAAAAACAGGCTGGCACATGAGATGCTGTATATTCAAAATTTTCTATATGTGAGGAAGAGGTTTGCAGTTAGCCAGCAGTGTTTGAAAGGAACCAATGAATCTAGGAACAGTAAGCAATGAACTACAGTAGAAAATGCACATTCATCTCAAACAATAACTTCAGCCTATTCTGTAGACTTCATGAAACAAAGGACATTGCTTTCTTTATGCATCTAGAATCTCAACAAGAGTGGCAGGTAAGAGGGGAAGGGAGACGTGAACTATTAACAAGATCTGTGACTTGGTTCATTTACAAAAGATGAGTAATTTTTACAAACTGAAAATGAACTTTAAATTCTATTTTTGAGTTTTCACTGGTGAAAGAAAAAAGTCCATTTGTAAAGAGGATCCCTAGGAATATAAAGCCTGAATCAAACCCTTCAGTAGCAACATAGTATGTAAAAATACATCTTTTTTGTGAGGCACTAGCTATGTTCAAAAGTAAATATAAACATGGTTATGGCTAGTCAACTTATGGAAGAAAGATTTCTGCAAGGAGCCCTCTAGTTAGAGGAAATGTGAAATTTGTTAGCTCTTTTAGAAAATCAGTATTATCTTACAATAGCTATATGAAATTTTATGCTGTCACATTCCTATTTCATTCCAGGTTGGTCTACACTAGCCTAATGAATATTTATGTAGACAGGAGAATAAAGTTAGTATTTGTGCCCAAATTGGATTGTAGGGCAGTTTTGCCCAGTGGGTAGGACACTGGGGTGGGACTTGGGAGACCTGCATTCTATTCCTGCCTATGTCACTACCTGCTGGGAGAGCTTGGGCACATCACTTCCTCCTCTCTGTCAAATGGAGATAATAATACTGACCTCCTTTATAAAGTGCTCAGAGATGTGCTAACTAGAAGCACCATAATAAGAGGTAAGTATGATTAATTGTAATTAAGGATACGATTTGGTCACAAAGGTCATGGAGTCTGTGAATTCCATTTCAGCCCCCTGCAACCAGCGGGGCTCTGACTTCCATGATTTATTGCCCATGTTCTGCCCGTGAATTTTAATAAATATCCTCATGCCAAAATCTTAACCTTAATTATAATAAACTCAGTAGACAAATCATATGTACACAGCACAAGAAATGAATGATCTAAATGTATTAGTGGGGTAAGTCTGGAAATTGCAAACATTGTTTTAAATTTAGAAAGTTGTACTCTAATACAAAATTAGAGTATTTAGCAACACAAGAAAACTCCGTCATGTCACTTTTTTTTTATAATCCTAAATGACCATAACCACTGCTGCTGGTATTTTGGACACACACACACACACCTTTAGCATACAAAGGGCCAGATCCTTCAACCAGATGTTCCTCACTGTCAGATCTCTCAGACAGCCCAAATCCCATTATCAGATCTCTTCCTAAGTTTTACAGAAGATTTTCCATTAAAAGGACAGCAAATTTGGTGTCTCTTCTAAAAATGCATTAGTCTGCTAGTACTTATAAACCCAAACTCCCGCAAAAAGACAAACATTCTCAACTTACCTTTTAAATTTGACTTGTCCCTTTAGATACTGAAATAGTATTAGATACTGTAGCAAGATGTGACGGCGGAAGTTACTGTCGCTCAGCTGTAAATCCATTAGCTAAAAAAACCCAAAAAAAGCTAGGTTAAAAAAACCCCATACCAACTATACATGATTCATCTGATCCAATATATTTTCAGATCATCTTCAAGCTTTCAAATGGAAAGCCTGTATGTATTTGATAGGAGCAATCTCAACTTAGCCTACATAAATCTGAAGTTATTCAAATATAGTGAAATCCGTAGTCGAGATTGTCCATATGTGGCAATTCATCTTAATGATCTTCAAAATGTATTATGTATCATTCTGCCTCACTTTTATTAGAATGCCTTCTCTACTAAGACACCAACTTTGATGTCTTGGGCAATATATTAATGTGATATCTGTTAAGAAAAGATAAAAGCATGAAGAATGGTGTATATGGGCAACTCATGGTTCCTTGAATCCATTACAAAGGTTTTATACTGTTACACAGGCCAGTTTTACAGCATTCTACCCGAGGCATCATCCACTTCAAGCGTGCAAGGATTTGGACACCCACCACAAATGCGCTCACAGATGTAAAACTATTTTTCCCTTTACCAGCATACATTTGCAACCCTGAAAAGCTATTACCCTGCATAATTAAAAGTTTAAAAACTAACTAAAAAAGGGCTCTGAACACTTTTCCTATGCAACATTTGTGTTGCAGCACAGATTTTACAAAACACATTTAGTTTTTACTACCAAATTCAATTTCTCCCAGCAAAACTTCCTACTGAGGTGGTCCAGCGCTTGGCTCCCAAGCAGTATTACTGCTACATGACAAGTTAAGTAAAAGAATAAACTTTGACAGTTCCCTTGACTGTGCAAAAGGGGCTATGATGTGTTAGACACTACGTATACTTGGGCTCTGTGAAAAGGTATTGGCAACACTAGTCTCTGCACCCACTTTTCATTGTCTAAAGTAATAGACATGGAACAGTTTTATGCTCCACTATACAAGATGGCTAAGGAAACTCAAGGGCGGGGGGACAGGGGGGTTGGGGGAGAAGAGAAGAAGAAGCAACAGCTCAAAACAAAAAAAGGTAACTTTGGTACCATATGAATTCTTTCGAAGTTAAATGATGTATATTATTTCAAAGGGTAGATATTTTAGTATTTATCAACTTAAAATCATGCAATTGCCATAAAGTACATAATTCTTTGCATTCTATGCACATTACTACAACAACACTAAAAGATTTGCGATAATTTCCTCAAATTATGATATAATAAAGCAGAAAGTGCAGGTAAAACAACTGTATGCTCATTTTAAGTGTTGAAAGTTCAGTTGTATGTGATAAGAAAAAAGCAGATTGTAAATATTTACTTTTGCTCGTTTTCCTTCTAAATTGTAACATTATGGAACAATATAGGTCAGATGGTACAATTGCAATTGTACCAACTTTTATTGGTATCCAAGCTTTTCCTTCTTTATACAAAAAGAGGTCAGATACAATACCTTTTCACTAGTTAAGAACTTTGCAAAGTAGACATGTTCTCCCCCTGTTTTTAGTTCTTCCAACTTTTTTCTGGAGGCCTGCGTGTCATCCAATTTGTAGCTTTTAAAAACAGCCAAAACTTCTTCGGAGTACTGTAAAGCAAATGGTACTTATGTGAAAATACCAGCTATGCATTTTTTAATTAGAAAAACAAGACCAATCCTAGAAGGTTTTGAGCTAGTAAATATCATTTATAAGTTTGCTATTCACAATCAGTAGGAACATCTGTGTGCAGTGTTAGCCAACACATAAAAGTTATCCACTTAAAAGTCTGATGAAGAATAAATTTTGCACAGGAAAACTTGACCGTTAGCTTCTTGAATAATTCAAGACAAAAGTATGAATATGTTGTCCTTCAAGCGTTAAGTGGAAATTACGGAAAACTTAAATAATTTACAGTGTGCAAAAAAGGAAGCTGACTGGTATTACTGAAACTATGGCTATGGCTCCCTACAGTTAAAGTTGCAAGACAAGTTCAGTTCTAAGTCCTATATTGTTCCTGTCTCCCTGCCCCATTTTTTAACGTTTCCTCTCTCACACACACAAAAAACTTTGGCCTGAACGGTCTTGCTCACAGTCATACCAAAGGAGAGGGTGTGTGAGCATGAAAATGTCAGGGAAACTGACAGACACTTAAATCTTGAAAAAAGCCACATGAAATTTTCACCATCCTATAATTTGTCTAGCCATTTTGGGCTACTCACTTCCCAGAAAGCACTTGTTTCAAAGCTTCAATACTTCTGAATCACTTAGTTTTTCAAAAGAAAAAATGCACAGAGTACATTTGACACAATTTAATCCATAAAGTGAAAGTGATTTGAACTCTATTTTTAAGATACACACACTGATTAAACAGGAAAGCACTAAATGTGTAAGAGCTTTCTCCATAATGGTTTTAGTGCTATATTCAGGCACCATCGCACTTCCATTTGCACATGCTAGAGCAGGTACTAATAGTTAAACTTAAGTTTCTACTTTTAGAAATTAATTTAAAATATACTTAAAAAAATTATGCTAATGACCATTCATTTTCATGGAGAACCTTTGTGAGAATTTCCAAATTTGGCTTGGTTAAGTCCTGTCATTCTTGGTACCCCAAAATAATTTTTTCTTCTTTTACAGAGATTTTAAAAAGTGAAGAATGTTTTAAAACCTTAACCAAGATGTAACTTTAAAAATAAAATCTGCTCATGAGATCAAGCATTTTACCAGTAGCACATATAGCAAGTGGTTTGAAATAAGAAAGTTTTCCTTCTACTGAGTAACAAAAGGCAGAATTTTAAGACAAATGATAAGCCATTGTCCATTACAGAAACAGTTTAGCAATTATATTTACTAATCATACTCATATCTACACAGCTGGCAAAACTGAAACATTGTTATTCACTATCCAACTGCTACAATGAGCTACTATGTGTATATGGCAGCTTCAAATCACAACATAAAGTCCTGACTCTACAGGGACTCTAAAAGGACCTGCCTAAGCAGAACATTATCTTGCACAAAATCCCACTGGCATCAACAGGACTCCAAAAAGGCACACTTCCCTGGATTCATTTGCAAAATTTAAGCCTAAAGCAAATGTTTTTTTCTTATCTAGGAAAAAAAAACAAGTTCTGTTTTTTTGCTATTAACAGAAGAAAAACGGCTTCTGATATTGTTGGAACACATCAGCATTTCTATAAATGCCAGGAAATCATATATACATGTAGCTTTGTTACCTGACCTACTGTGTGTACAAACAAATAACTGCATGTCTAACTCCACACAAAATGTATAATGCATGAACTCGTGCACTCCTACTTTCCAGTATCATGAATAGTTTAATCTTTGGAAACAATACTTTCACTTGTGGAACAAAAGGTGAATTGCTGAACAGGTTTAATATAGGAACACAAATTACCTTAAGAAATGTCTTCCACGAGATCTTCTCATAGCACTGCACAGGATTCCTAAAGTAATCCTGAAGCGACCAGAATTTTCTATACAGGTTGTAATCTATTGGAATGGAGCTAACAAAGCAAATCATTATTTTACTCTGGCTAGTTTGGGATAAATATGCTATACAAATAAAGGTCCATTTTCATGAATACAGAATCACTGAAAACAAAACCACCACTATTCTTGTAAATCAAAAAAATGAAGAGCCAGTAGTAAGCCCTTCCTAGAGACAGTAACTCAGAATATCAGGCCAAAACAAGGGTTTCATTCAGCCTGTTCATTTTCAGCTGTTATTTCAGGATCAGAACACTTTTCTTGAACTCTTTCTCCAAGTTCAACACTTCCATAGGCAGAGAAGCAGTATAGCCTCCTCTCCTCAAAGCATGCAATAATGACTGATACTGTAGCCAGTCTACGGACGCTTGAAAACAGTGTATGTTGTCTTTCCTCTTTTAGGCAACCCACGTTAAAACATATTAAGACATACTGGGGCAGTGCCTTTACCTTGTAATGGCTAGAGAAACATGAGTCTAGAGACTGGATTTGAGATGGGTGTTGCAGGTAGCAATTTATTATGCAATTACCTGGGCTCCTGAACGGGCCCTTTAAATTAAACACCAATTTTAGGTTCAGATTCTGCATCTTCTAGGCACAAATTTTAGAATTGCTCTCACACACCACCTGAGACAGTGATTTCACATGCACCAATAGTAACCGTGCATGCAAATTAGCCAGTTTGATTTGTAATGGTCGTTCACACGATCACGGTAACTATGCCTACAGATTCTCTTTTAGCCTTTGGGGCCGATATCAGGTGGAAAACAAGGCAGAGGAGAAATAACTACAGGGAGGGACATGACTAAAGATCATCCATTTTAAATATGAGCCTGCTGCTATTAGCCATTTGAAAGCTGTCTGGCTTCTCTTCCCACTGACATAGTGGCTTCTAGGAGGAGCTGTTCCTGTGGCTAGCTACATAGTCATAGGCTGAAACAGTAGCTTGTTAATTACTCTTTTCCAATGGTATTCACATTAACCACGTCGGCGACCATACTATGTTCCACTCCTCCCACGAACATGAGAGTAGGAGAGGGTAAAGAAATTTACCCAATACAGGTATTTAAAAAAAATCAAGTTAAAAAAACAAAACCAGGGGAGCAAGTGGACAAAAAAGGAAAAACAGTACCAACTCAGACTTTAAGGTCAGATTGGACCATCATGATCATCTAGTCTGACCTCCTGCATATTGCAGGCCACAGAACCTCACCCACCCACTCCTGTAACAGCCCCATAATCTCCAAGTTATGGAAGTCCTCAAATCACGATTTAAAGACTTCAAGACAAGAGAATCCATTATTTACTGTAGTTCAAACCAGCTGTTCCCCTTGCTACAAAGGAAGGTGTAAACCCCACAGGGACTCTGACAATCTGACCTAGGGGAAAATTCCCTTGACCTCAAACATGGTGATCAGTTAGACCCTAAACATTTCGGTGAGACTCAAGAGCCAGACACCTGGGAAAGAATTCACTATAGTAATTCAGAGCCCTCCCCACCTAGTGTCCCATCTCCACGCATTGGAGATATTTGCTATTGGCCATGGATGGGTCACATGTCATTATAGGCAGTCAAACTTATCAAGCTTAGTCTTGAAACCAGTTAGGTTTTTTGTCCCCACTGCTCTCCTTGGGAAGCTGTTCCAGAATTCACTCCTCCAATGGTTAGAAACTTTTGCTCAATTTCAACCCTAAACTTGTCGATGGCCAGTTTATATCTACTTATTCTAGTGCCAACATTGACCCTTACTGTAAATAAGTCTTCTCCCTCCCTGGTGTTTACCCCCGAATGTATTTATAGAAAGCAATCATATCTCCCCTGAGTCTTCATTTGGTTAAGCTACACAAGCCAAGCTCTAAGTCTCCTCTTGTAAAGTAGGTTCTCCATTCCTTTGATCATCCTAGTAGCCCTTCTCTGTACCTCGTCCAGTTTGAATTCACTTTTCTTAAACATGGGAGGCAAGAACTGCACACAGTATTCCAGATGAGATCACACCAGTGCCTTGTATAATGGTAGTAACACTTCTCTATCCCTACTGGAAAACCTTGCCTGATGCATTCTAGTATTGCATTAGGCTTTTTCAAAGCTGGAACATATTGGTGGCTCATAGTCGATGACCAGGTTTTTCCTCCTCCTCTGTCATTCCAACGGATGTGTTCCGCAGCTTATAGCAAAAATTCTTGTAGTCAGTCTCTAACTACATGACTTTGCACTATTAAATTTCATCTCATTTCTATTACTCCAGTTTTTAAGGTCATCCAGATCTTCTTGTATGATATGCCAGTCCTCCTCGGTATTGGCAATACCTCCCAACATTGGGTCATCCGCAAATTTTATTAGCTCACCCTCACTTTTTGTGCCAAAGTCATGAATAAAAAAAGTGTGAAATAAGATTGTCCCAAGACTGATCCCCGAGAAACTCCACCAGTAACCTCACCCCAGCCTGACGGTTCACCTTTCAGTAGAACCTGCTGAGGTCTCTCCTTCAATCAGTTCCTTAGCCACCTTTCAATTCTCAGATTATCTACAGCTTTTCCAATGTAACTAATAATTTCCCATGTGGAACTATATCAAATGCTTTACTGAAATCCAGGTAGATTAGATTTACTGAATTTCCTTTGTCTAAAAATATCAATTATCTTCTCAAAGAAAAAGATAAAGTTGGTCTATTTACCTTTTGTGAAACTATACTGAATTTTATCCCAATTACTTCTATGTCCTTAACTACTTTCTCTTTCAAAATTTGTTCCAAGGCCTTGCATAAAATTGAGATCAAATTAATAGGGTTGTAGTTTCCAAGATCATCCCCCCCACCCCTTTCTTAAAAAGAGGTTCTATATTAGCACTTCTCTTCTCATAGGGTATGCCCCCCTAGTTTACAGATTCTTGCTGCTGAGCTTGCAATTTCATCTGCCAGTTCCTTTAATATTCTTGGATGGAAATTATCCAATCACCCCGATTTGATCCCATTAAGCTGTTTGAGTTTGACTTCCACCTCAGATGTGGTAATTTCTACTTCCATATCCTTGTTTCTATTAGCCACCCTGCCACTACCCCTAAGCTCCTCCTTACCCTTATTAAAAGCTGAAGTACTTGTTTAGGTGCTGGGCTATGCCTAGATTATCTTTAACCTCCACCCCCACCCTCATTGCTTAGCAGTCCCCACTTCTTCTTTCCTTGTTTTCATTTATATGGCTAAAGAACTTTACTACTGGTTTTAGTTTCCTTTTCAATGTCCAACTCTGCTTGGCTTTTGGCAGTTCTCACTTTTCCCGTATGCCTTCTGACTTCCAAGTGGCAGCTTTCCTTGCTGACCATCCCATCTTCCATTCCTTATAGGCTTTCTGCTTTCATGTGCTCAACTGCTGTAGTCTCTCTCAGGTCATGATTTATGACAGGATATTTATATCAGTAAGGTCCCTTAATGGACCCACTTCAACAAACATTTCTGGCTTTAAGGGAGTGTGGTGTTAAGTATGCGTTGACTCATTCCTCAGAAGGGTATGTCAGTGGTAACACTTCCAAACTTTGAAACATCAAAGAGCGGCAAATCTATAAAGCTATATATTTCTCATTCCTTCAGTACAGGGGTGGCCAACCTAAGTCTGAGAAGGACCCAGAGTTTACCAATGTACATTGCCAAAGAGCCACAGTAAAATGTCAGCAGCCCCACATCAGCTCCCCTGCCCCAGCACCTCTGCGGATCAGCACCTCCCCCTCCCTCCCAATCAGCTGTTTTGTGGCATGCAAGAGGGGAGGGATGGGGGGGAGGGAGAGAGTGAGGGCATGGCAGTCACAGGAGAGGGGGCAGGAAGGGGTGGAGTGGGGGCAGGGCCTGTGGCAGAGCCAGGGGTTGAGCAGTGAGTACCCCCTGGCACACTGGAAAGTTGGCGACTATCGCTCCAGCCCCAGAGTCGATGCCTATACAAGGAGCCGCATATTAACGTCTGAAGAATGGCATGTGGCTCTGGAGCCACAGGTTGGCCACCCCTGCTTCAATACTACAATTTTTTTTAAAAAAGTGATCACGATATTGATATATCAATCCTGCTATAACTGTTTCAGTGCAATATTTTCTGATTATTTGCATGTACTTTACATCTGGCTCATCTGACCTGGAATCCATAGCAACAAAATCCTAGAGCACAGCAGCTCTCACACTAATGATTCAACCACTGTGAATGCAGCACTATTACAAGCTTACATTTACTGCTTCTGCCTCACTGTTTTACCACTCCTCTAATAATATAGCAAGATGGCAAAGGACACCAATTTGTGGCTTAGTATGGCAAAAAGAACAAACATGCTGTTTAGTACCTGTAAAACTAATTACACTAAGAATTCCATCAATACTCTGAGCAGAAGTTTATTCTATAAATGCTGACACAAAGTCCACTAAAAAAAAAAAGCACCTTGTTGATTATGCCTTGCACCGCAGTGTCTCCAGCTCTCCCTCTGGGACAGGTGAAGCCACTTAAATGGAATGTGGATAATCAGAAAGAAGCTTCTTTAACATAAAAGCTTCAGGGAACAAGTTTTTTCCTATTACATTGAGCATTTTCTTGATCAAGGACAATGGTAAACTGCTCAGCCACTTTACTGGAATGATTTTCAACCTCAGTGCCAATTACACTGTCAATTACAATTAAGGTGGTGATGTGAGTTAGAAGTCAAGTAGCTTGCAGTTTATCCTCTCTTCATGCACCCCCATGTTGCAAGCCAGAAAATAGAGAATTTCTTTTAACTGTTCATTTAGTATTTTGAAAATTAGTAATAAGTTAGAAGGTAATTAGTTTAATTAAATAAAAGGCTTAAACAAAAACTTAAGTCTTCAATTACATTAACTGAACTGAGGACATTCTATAAACCCATAGGCAATAACTGTCAGTTGTGGGTTATTGAAGTTAGGCACCAAATAAGTGGCTTGATTTTTCAGAGCCATCTATTTAAATGGCAAACTTTGTATACTCATATTTGAAAATTTTGGCCTAAGAACACTTTGGATAAATATTGTTTAAATGAGATAGGCTGGTATTTGGATCCATGAAGAAGTTTTATTATCCGAGGCCTTGTCTATACTATTGCAGTAGGTCAATCTAAGTTACACTACTCCAGCTATGTGAATAACAGTGAAGTTGATGGGTGATGCTCTCCCGCTGATTTACTTTACTCTTCTCAGGGAGCTGGAGTACCAGAGTCAAGGGAAAAGCACTCTGCCATTGACTTAGCAGGTCATCACCGGACTTGCTAAAATCGACACCTGCTGCATTGATCACAGCAGTGCTGATCTACTGGTAAGTGTAGGCACGGCCTGTCTTATACAGTATTCAGTTTTTAAGTTAAACACCACTATCAAATGCTTGTTACTGTATTTTTTGGTAACATCAAAAATGTGGCTTCTTTCATTATTTGAAGACAATATTGAATTAAAATTAATGTGAATACTTAGATTGGACTGGACTATTTTTTTGTTTACATTAGGTCATAACTGTTTAAAGAAAGGAATAATTCTGAATACAGCATACAAGAATATAGTTTCTAAACTAAAACTTCAGTTTTCAATCTACCACCGCATGCTTTCACTTCATAATTTTAAAAGCTAAACTAAACTTTAAGCTCACCAACTTGTAGGCGCTTCATCATCTCCCATTTCACCTTCTTCTACTTCCATTCCTTCATCTCTCTCCTCTATGTGCTGACAGAAAGGGGGGAAGAGAGTACACTCTAAGCGTAGAAACTACATATACACGTTTGAATCTGCAGGTCATTCTCATTATTCCAGTTTCCTAGACCTTCATTATTCATTGGAACCAAAACAAAACATCCTTTGAACAGTTTTTGGTTTGTTCATTCTTAAGCCAGGTCTTCAACTAGCAACTATTAGAACACTGACGTAGCGTTGCGATAGGTAAGGTAGCGAGTGCTGCAATTCGCATTTTAAGTAAACATGGAAGTTTAAACGGGTCTTGAAATGTGATGACTTGTAAAGGGAATTCCCCTTCACTTTAATCCTTTCCCCTCTACAGGCCTGATCCAGGACAGCCTCCGTATGAAGGAAGGGTGCATAAGCATGTGCTTAAGTGCTTTCCTGAATCGCAGCCTATATTATTTTTTCCCTTCTTCCTTCCCCATCTCTTGGGGAGTTACACTCAACATATGCTCCAAAAATGGAAAACTGAAAAAATTAGGAGCAGTCACCTAGTTTAACTTCTGGGACACAAAGAGAAATACAGGCAGATACAAAAGAGAACATCAAGGAGGAAAAAGCTCCGTCAATAGCATACACTACGGTTTTGGTCTCTTAATAAATTCCAGATTTTTCTAACTTCCTCTTTTTTTTTAAAAACTGCTTTAATTTTTGGTTCAGAAAATTTAGGACAACACTGAAAGAAAACCTCTAAGTTACTGTATCCTACACTACTAGGTCCCTCTCACAAATACATATATTGTGTGTGTGTGTGTGTGTGTGTGTGTGAGTGAGTCTCTCTCTCATATTATATATATATATATATTCATTCTGTAATGGACCATTCAAGGGCGGACTCCCTGACTTCAATGGAGCTCTGAGAGGGCTTGTACAGGCCCTGAATCTGCAAGTCAGAGAGAGAGCATGCTAGCACTGCAGTTTCACAAGTAGTCAGGTAAAGCTTATTTGATTAAGATATTAACCCTCAAACCTCAAGTTAAAGGTTCAAAAATTCCCACATCCCATCCTACCTATGATTGCTGACAAAGTGGGTGAAATACATGTTAAGTTCCAGACCAGAATGATGTTTTATAGAAGTATATAATTCTAAATACTGGCTAAAAGTGGTTGTGATTATTTTGTGCCAGCTCTCCTATAGTTTTTACAGGTTTCAGAGTAACAGCCGTGTTAGTCTGTATTCGCAAAAAGAAAAGGAGTACTTGTGGCACCTTAGAGACTAACCAATTTATTTGAGCATGAGCTTTCGTGAGCTACAGCTCACTTCATCTGATGAAGTGAGCTGTAGCTCACGAAAGCTCATGCTCAAATAAATTGGTTAGTCTCTAAGGTGCCACAAGTACTCCTATAGTTTTTTACACAAATTTTCTGCAGACACATGGAGCATAATGCATCAATTCTCACCTTCTGTCCTAGAGTGCTCTCTTGTTCATTAGTATTGAAAACTGTGACATTTTCCAGATTAAACTGACTTTGCAAATTGAGTCCTGCAGAAAAAATACCAACTTTTAAAAAGAGCAGATGTGTCAGTCTGGGAATTGATGAAGTTCATAAAGCCAGCTCATGATTATTACCCAACATACAATAGCCAATCTGTAGGAAACAAATCAAGTAACAATTTCTGTTTGTATTTATAAAAAGTGAATGATTTTTAAATTCTATGTTAGACACATATTAAAGTCAAAATTAAAAGCTGATTTCTGGTTAAAGTCAATTTTGTTTGAAGTAGGATTATTAGAGACTGGAGTATTTAATCTTTTAAGCTACTCTTCTTTCATGTGAAATACACAAAATCTCACCTGACTTCTCTGAAAGAGGAAATAATCTAGCCAGGAATAGCTGAATTCTTCCACAGAAGACGGTGTTCTGTGATTTAGATAATCTTCTTAGGAGATCTAAATAATGTAAAAACGAGAAAGCAGAGATAAGCATTAATGTTATCACATGTATTATCTCCCAACTTTTCATCCATTTTGTCTCTAGAACTCATTTTAAGAGTTCAGACAGGTGGGATCTCCATAACTAACAAAATAAATTTGAGACATCTTAAAATGACCCTCTCTCCCTCAGGCCTCAAATGTTTTATCTAATGTGTTCTAGTGGACCAAGTCTCTGAATTCCCACAAACCAAGAGTCCTAAAACTGTATTTAAAGATAATTGCAGGAAGAAGCCTATTGGACCACTCCTTCCAATACAGCCTCTGGCAATGATGAGGGCTTAAATGTTACTCAGAAACTTTCTTCTAGCGTCTCTCTCTCCTTCTCTGTGATAGAGAGAAATTTCCCCATAATCAAAATGAAGCTCATATTGAACAGCAAGGTCTTGAGTACCTACCAAGACAAACAGCTCATCATTTTAAAAACAATTACAGAAAACAGTCTAATGTGACTCAAATATTAAGATCTTAGCTTTGTTCAGTTGTTTTTGGACCTGCATTGCACTTCCCCGAAAAAGTGCTACTCACCGTTGCACATTCTCAGCAGGTAATTCTTCCCAGCTGAATAAAATGTATTCTGAAAAACAGAGCAAATGGATCAGTCTCATTCGGAGGATGCTGCAAATCTTCAATAGCTTTTGTCTTTTCAACTCAACAGTACAGATCACATTGATATTAGAAATAAATCCATCTGAGTCCTTCCTGTTCTTAAACCTCAACAGCGAATTTCCACTTATTTAAGGAAGACTCCACAAAAAAGTCCCAAAAATTCCAAGAAAATTTCTAGTTCATAAAGTAACCCAAGCTTAATGCCAACCTCCATACAAATACAAGAAATGCTGGTAATTCATGTGCTTTTTCTGAAAGGCTCTTTACACAGTGAGAAATACTGATTTGTAACCCATTTTTTCCCCCTGTGTTTTATGTATAGATGTAAAGTTAAGAGAAGCACATAAACACAAGATTTAGAACAGCATCAGCTGACAGTAGAAACCTGCCAGTACAAGGAATGAAATGGATGATATTTGGAATGACAGAAACCTGTCTTGAATGGCTAGGAGGTCACATTTAGATCAAGGAACAGAGAACAATTATTTGACAGTACTCGGAAGCTTTTTATGGATAAATCTGAAGAGCTGCCAACACTACAGATATTGTAAACGTTGAAATTTTGGGCTGATTTTGAGGGGTTCTCATGACCATGCAATAAAACTGGAAACTCAGACATATTGTTTGAAATGCCCAGTTTCCCCTTCAACTTCTGAAGGCTGCTGTTCTTGTGCTGCATGCAGTGCAGAGCACTGGAGCCTGCACATCCTTTGGCTTTGGCAGTGGTAGCAGCAGATTCACCCCCACCACCAACCACAATCTAGGAAGGGAGAGTTACTGAAGGAAGGAGCCCAAGGGAAGCCCCTTCTCCTGCAGGCTAGAGGGGAGGAAGCTGCTGAGGAAGGAAAGGGGGAGGAAGAAGCGGTGGGTGCACATGGCAGCTGAGGCCTGCATTTTGCGTGTGCACATTCTGTACACATTTTGAGTTGAATTTCCAATCTGTTATTGTCACAGACCATTTGGGATAGGCAGGGGATTTAATAAAAACAAGACAGACCAAAAAGATGATTTTTTTTTTTTTTTTAAGAAATCATGATTTTTTAACTCAAAGTTAACAGTTCTGAATCTGCTATACTTACAAGCCTACCTTCTGTGTTTCCTATAAGCAGGCAATACTGACAATATTTATTCTATTATTTCAACACAAAAATAAAAGACAAAATCCATCTTGTTAATTGGTCAATCATTTATACCTCCATATCATCATCTTCAGCATGAACGAAACACACTTTGGAAAAAATACTCACCGATTTCCATGTAGTGACATTTTTTTCGACAAAGGTAAAAATTTTGTCACACTGATCCAAAGGCAGGCAATCCAGAACATCTCCCAGAAGAACAAAAGGGGTTGATGCTGTACAGATACCTTTAGAGAAGGGTGGGAGTGCAAGGATCATTTTAGTCAGAAAGACTTGCACCTAATAACTGTATTAACAAAGATGGAACGAGGAAGTTGCAAAGTATCATGAGAAAGAAGTTACTAAGAAAAGTCAGAAAAGGTAGGGACTAAAATATAAATTCTTCTGTTTTCGTGTGTGTGTGAGAGAGCACAAGTATGTACAGTACCTAGCATTTCATAGGTACCACTGTACTAAAAATAAGATACAGTAATAGTTATCAAAACTTGGTAGGTCCCCAAATTAAGAGATGTTGGAATTTTTGTTTAAATTTTATTACAATTAAAAGGTATTGGGCTGCTTTTTTCAGAGGAAGAAAGTGAAACTATAGTAGGGCCTACTGCTGTAAGGCTTTTTGAAGTAGAATCTGCCCTCTACCAAGAAACAATTCAGAAACGTCAGTGTTTTCACCACTGAGTGACTAATTCTTCAGAATTGAAGAGGCAGAGCCTCATATTCCCTCCCCCCCCCATGCCCATCCTCCTTTTTCAGACTTCCAATTTAACCGTTCTACTTCTACTTCAAAGATAAAGCTTTTGATGATTGTTATTATTGTCATTTAGTCAAGTGACTATTACAATGGTGCTCTGATAAATGGATGCAGAAATTACTGAGGTACACAGCATATGCCACCACAGCTAAATGGTCACACCTTACACTGATCATTTATGAAATACAAACATTTTGACAAAAGATGATTACTACCGTTCATATAAAATTTTACTCAACAAAACAAACATTTAACAGGAATACACTTAAGTGACTTATGTATTTCCATTCATAAACAAATGGAATTGATGACCAGGGGTTCTATGCAAGAGGGCTTCCACCATTGTCTCAATTCACATTCACAATTCTAAAAAGACATTGTAAAGACAAAGACTCAAACACTACAACACAGTTGTGTTGCAGCAGGTCAGTTACTGCTGGGGGACCAGCATGGAAAGCCAGGAGATAAGTTTCTGTTCCAATAAGATGTTCTAGGACATTGGTCAATTAACCTCACTGTCTCTCTCTTCTCAACAGTAAAATCAGGATAACAAAACCCACATTTGTAAAGAGTTTAGAGATCCATGGATGAAAAGTGCTATGTAAGTGCTATTACAACCTGAGAGAAGAGTTCAGAAATGAACTCAGATTCCCACTATGCTTTTAAAAAAGGATCCATTCCAATATGTACAGCAGTTACAAGTTCAGTTAGCAGAAGTTAGGCAGCTGTCCTATGCAAGAACTCTACTACTGTTAGATCACCATAATATCTTAGCATCTGTGCAAACAGTTAAGCTAAGGACCATGCACTAGTGGAGTTGACGTTTGTAAATACTAATGAAAGAGAATGATATGGTAAGCACACTCAAACTTATACCTTGTATCAGGCTGTTTCATATAATTACTCACTCACCATCTGTAACTCCATTAATAGCAAGAGAAATAATAGCCAAGACATTTTCACATGAGGCTTGGTTTATCTAAACAAATGTAAGACAGATTTATTACAGAATTCAAGTAATTTGTACTATTTTGATCAGATGCATTTACTAAAGCCAGAGAAAGCTAACGTCTTGTTTTACTTAAGTATATTTTATATTACAAATGTTCAAAATCTCACTATGAGCACAAAGAAAAGTCAATGTTCATCTTCCCATGAATTTAACCACACTAGGAAGTAACATTCAGTAGCAAGCATTTCATATGAAACTAATACCAAGTTAAACTCATGCAGCTGAGTGACATTTCCTGATTACTTTTGGTCATTAAAGACTCTATAGCACATTATGCATGGCCAGTGCTATTTGGAATACCCTTATTCCAACATGTGTAGTTACAATCTCTCTAGATTTCCTCTGCAATTTCAATGACCTGATACCTTTCATAAACAGTGGAATGGTAAATTTTAGGTCCATATTGGTATGGCACTCCAGAGTGTGAAAAATCCACATCTCTGAGCACTGCAGCTATGCAGCTGTAACCCCAAGGGTAGATGTAGCCAGATTTACAGAATGCTTCTGTCAGCCTAGCTGTTGTCGCTCAGGAACATGGAGCTCCTACAGTGATGTAAAAACCCTTCCATCACTTTGGACTGTGTCTATACTACGGAGTTATGTCAACATAGCTACAACTATGCTGCTTAGTCCCCACAATGTAGACATGTTGGGTGCTATTAAACAGTTAACATTTTCCCTATCCCCCTCCCCCCGAAGCATCTGCATTTTGGCTGCTGGGTGAAATGATTTTCTATATATTTTGTATATTGCTTTGGAATGAACGGCAATACTATTCTAATCGAAGATTAAAAGGCCCTTATGAGCCTACACTACAAAATGTTAGGGAATGTGCAACTTTTTTTTTTTAAAGTATTTCCTTTCAAAGGACAGAATGAAATCCTATAAGTCTACACTCTGCTAGGTATTCTTTCATGCAAGTTATTGTTTTCAGTTTTGTTTTACTCTTAGTGTATTCCTTCAAGGGCTAAATAATGAAGAAAGCAATCTCCTAGATCCTATATAAAAGCTGTTATCATAAATCATACAGATTTATAATTTGGAACTAAAGTACAGATTTTTAAAAACTACTGTAAACAATAAATACTTTGAGAGATTTTATAAACATCACTAGACTATGAGACATTTGTGAAAGCATCTTTTAACAGATAATTTTTAAAATATGGCAAAGTGATTCATGTTTCCAACAGATATCCTAATAATTTCTGAAAGTTTTTACTAATAGCCAACATAGTACACTCAAATGGTAAATAAATGTACACAAGTTGTACATTAATATACAATATACAATTTCAATTTGTATCAACAAATAGTTACAGTGATGTGAACGAAATACTTACAATTTCCTCTTCTAGAACAACTCTGAAAGATTGATCCAGGGTGCATTTCTTTTCATTTTCACTACAAATAGTAAAGTTTTAGACAGTACTGATGAAACATTCAGGATAAATAATAATTAGTTGAAAAGACATTTTTAAAAATGAAATGATAACTCCTTACCTCCCAGGAATCTGGTTGAATGCATTCAATAAGGGTTTGATAGTTCTGTTGGTCAAAGCATCTCGAGTAGAATTCTAAAAACAAGTTACGTGATAAAATAAGTTGCAAGTAACTCCCAGTACGAAACCAGAAGGAAATCAAAAGTAATCCAGATAGAGGAATCTTTTTTAATCTGACAGAAAAAGTTAAATACTAATGCTCTCTTAACCCGGGGGGATTACCACAGATCAATTTCCAATAACAACAACAAACGTACACAATTTGGTGGGTCATAATGCCACAGAAAGTAATAACCTTTAAAAGCACCAAAACGTACGTAAAATGAATTACGCCACACACTAACATGACTGACGCTACAAGTGATACAAAGGCCTGGTCTACTTACAAAAGTTGCACCGGTTTGACCAGAGGCACGGTTTTAAACTGATTGAGCTAAACTGGTTCAAGTTTGCCTGGGGACACTCGTACGGGCTTAGCTCGCAGCGGTAAACCGACATAAAGTTGCCCCCACAGAAATTTACACTGTGTGGTTTTTTTTTTAATTGATTAAACTGAAACTGCTGCAGGTCCTACGTGCAGCCCCGAGACCCAGCACCATTTGGTGGCCCCCGTGGGAAAGCTACCTGCGCAGAGCCCTATGTCCAGGCCCGGCCAGTCGGGAGAGCTGCTGGGTCTGCCGCTGGCTGGTCCACCCCCCGCAGCAGCCGAGTCACCTGCCCCGCGGGTGTCGGGGGGACACACCCCACGGGCGGGGCCCAGGAAGGCGGCGGCGGGCAGGGCCAGGGGACGCGCGCGGCGACCCCCCCTCCCGGGCCGGAGGAAGCAGGAAATGCCTGCGCCGGGCTCCGCGCCGAGTACGCGGTGGCGTACACCGCGCGCCAGGCGAGCCCGCGCCTCGGCTCCGCGCCCGCGCTGCTCACCGTGAAGCGGAGCCGCGCCTCGGGGAGGCTGAAGAGCGGCGGCGACATCCTCCCTCCGGCAGCTCTGCGGCCCGCGCTTATGACGCCATCGCTCAGCGCCTCGGTGTCGAAACCATAGAGAGCGGAGCTCCTCGCCGCCGCCGCCGCCACGCCCCCTCCCTCGGGCTAGAGCGCCCTCAGCCACCGGCCTGTCGCGCCCCGAGGGCCAGGGAGAGGTAGGGCCCCACCCACCAGGCCGGCTAGAGGGACTCCGGGGGCGGGGAACGGAGCGCGGGGTCACGCGGCTGTGAAAACGTCGCTTTGTTCCGCCTCCCTCCCGGCGCGGCCCTGTGCGAGGCGGGCGCCTCCCCACCTGCCCGCCCCCGCCCCGCCCCCAGGGCCGCGCCGCCTGCCTGCGCCTGGATGGTGTTGCCGGCACCCGGTGCCAGAGGCGAGCAGCAGCAGCAGCAGCAGCAGCAGGGTTCGTTGCCCGGCGTGCGTCACCCCAGAAACACAGCGGGGTGGAGAAGCAGAAGAGTTTATCTGGAGCTCCAAAGAAGGTATGGGGGAGAAAAGAATCTCAAATCCTGCACACTGAGCAGGCAGAGTCGCATATTTTTATACTCCTTATCTCTATTGCATTACACATCAGCCTAGTAAAACTGCTTTATATGGGTTACAACACTGTTTTTTCCGGCAACCTTAACAAGAATTTTAGCAATTCAAAACAACAGCACAGCCCGCTTAGCCTTGCGATTAATGAGGCGAATAAGCGGTTATGGCCTTGTAGCTGATTCCTGCCGTTATCCTAACTTGGCGCCAGCAAAACCTCCACGAAACAGCTCTGTCTGCAGCTGCAGCGTTATTTTGGGAGTACAAGGGCTTTCTCAGGCCAGCCAGGACTGAATTCTGTGAAGGGGGGTTGAGAAGGGCACCTAGGTCTAGAGCGAAGAGACTTCCTCGACACTCATGGTCTTCCACCCCCTCGACTTAACTAGTGGCCATGCCCTGGGACCCCAACAATGGGAACGGCTGTGAGCGTGCCCCGCCCATGGGGCCCTGGCTCCGGAGCCCAGGGTCAGCGGTCCCAGCTCTGCATAGAGCGCTATGGCTCCTTGGAGCCGAAATGTCCAGCTAACACACTGGCTCCACACACTGCAGCATCCCGCCGTTGCATAGGTGTCCAAAGCCCCAGCTGCCTTCTGCTCAGCCCTCAGACCTCCCGCTTCCCCCCGACGCTCTGCCTGCAATTCAGTTATGGGCTGTCCAGGCAAAAAATTTTGGCATAGCAAGAACTGAAAATGTGGGGCGAACATGAATTTACTATCAAAATAGATAGCAGAGGGGCTGCTGTGCTGATCATATTATTCAATTCAATGGCTTATATGAAGATGCAACATGTTTCCAGTGTGCCACAGGGGAGTGCCCCGTAAGCCAAGAATTTTAAATTCAGCTGTTGCAGAGCTCAAAGGGCCTTGATCCTCCCAGAGAGCTTTTTTTTCTGTCTTGCCTTCACTGTAGAGCGTTGTTCCCGAAACTGTGAGGTGTGCCCCCTCCGGGGGCATGGAGGAACATTCAGGGGTGTGTGGTAGGGCCTTGGCCAGCCCCCATGGGAGGCAGGGAGAGAGTGCCACTCGGCTCTGCTCTACCCTCAGCCCAGCTCCGCTTCCGGCCACAGCCCCCAGCTCCTGGCCCCAACCATTGGCCAGCTCCTGGCGGTGGCCCCCAGCTCCCAGTCCCAACCGCGGTCCCACTCCTGGACCTGCCCCTCCCTGCCCACCCCCGACAACTCTGGTTTCGGTTCCCAACCGCAGCTCCTGGGGGGGCGCAGACCAGGTAAGGGGGGATGCAAGTGAAAAAGTGTGGGGATCACTGCTGTAGAGGCTCTAGAACCTTCCCCAGCTCCCCTCTTGTCTGGTTTTCTGCTACAGTTTTAAAGAGCATGCACATCCTCATAAAAAGATCTCTACCCCAATTTTGTGTATAAACAATATTTAACAATAATTAATATTTAACAACAAATCGTTAAACCTAAACAAATCTCCAGCTTTGCCACTCATCCAGATGTCATCATCTTTGTCAGGAGATCGGTTTTGTCTGTATTCCAGTGGTGAAAGACGAAAGCTTGAGATCTCTTAGGTCAGCATTTCTCAAACTATGAGGTGGGCCTCCCTAGGGGAGGCACAGGAATGTGTCAAGGGAGGTGTGAGCTATGTGGTTTGATTTTTTTAAGTGCTTTGGCTGTCAACTCTGGGTGGCTGGGACTTGGGCTGTGCTGTCCAAATTGATCTGGGGTAAGTGACTGCTCTCTTGGCACTGGGAGCAATCTGAATATTTTGTGATTTTTGGTGTGAGTGAACATTTATCACTAAGTCCAGTTTGCCTAGATGGCAAGACAGACTGGAGTGCCCAAGGGGACTGTCAGTGACTCCATGGAGAGACTGTTACAGTGATCCAGGAGTTCACATTTGTTTCTGGTGTGGCAAAATCTAATTATAGAACACATCACAGGGTGTCTGCCCTTTTTTTGACTGTCTGCCCCAAGGCAGGCATTCACTATTGTGCACCACTCCAGACAGTGTGACAGATGGATACAAAATTGTTCTTAGATCCTAGGGTTAATCACAACGAGCTAATATAATTTAAAGATGAGAATCCTCGTCTGCACAGACGGTTACCACTATTTTGACATTGTGTTAGATAACCCTTGTTATAACACTGCCATATTCCAATGCAGAGAAGTCCTAAGGCATTAGAATATGGACTTAAATATTTCTATTATTGTAGTGCCCAAAGGCCCTGATCCATCCCATCACATGGGGCACTGTACAAACATACCTTCTCAGTGTGAGGCTCTTACAGTAGGACTGGTGAAAAAATGTATTTTTTGTAAAATCAAAAAATCAGATTTCATTGTGTTTGAAATAATTCACTATTTTGCTGGAGTTTTTTGACAAAAGGAAACAGAAAAATTTTGACAGGTTTCAGAGTAGCAGCTGTGTTAGTCTGTATTCGCAAAAAGAAAAGGAGTACTTGTGGCACCTTAGAGACTAACACATTTATTTGAGCATAAGCTTTCGTGAAAGTACTCCTTTTCTTTTTAGAAAAATTTTGGTTTGTTTCAAATTGGAAAATTTTGGTTCAGCTTTTGGGGTTTGTATATTTTAATGTTTTTCCCACTTTGTCTTCCTTTTATTTATCTTCCCTAAAAAATTAAATAAAATTTTCAGATTCAAAATGAAGGGGATTTTTTTGTGTATTATCATCATCATAGCCCCTAGTAACTAGGAGCCCCAGTCATGGGCCAGGACATCATTGTGGAAGATGCTGGTTTAGCTGAAAAAAACAGAAAATGTATAAATGAAATGAAAATTTTCTGTGATGATTTCTGCATCCGATGAAGTGAGCTGTAGCTCACGAAAGCTTATGCTCAAATAAATTGGTTAGTCTCTAAGGTGCCACAAGTACTCCTTTTCTTTTTGCGAATACAGACTAACACGGCTGTTACTCTGAAACCTGTTCCATTCAGTCATCCACTTTTCATCAAAAGCAATATCAATGAACTGTTCTAGCTTACACTCTAAGCCAGGGGTTGTCAAACTGGGGATAAGGACCCTTGAGGGGGTCATGAGGTTATTACGTGGGGGGTCATGAGCTGTCAGCCTCTACCCGAAACCCCGTTTTGCCTCCAGCATTTATAATAGCGTTAAATATATAAAAAAGTGTTCTCAATTTATAAGTGGAATCACACTCAGTGGCTTGCTATGTGAAAGGGGTCACCAGTACAAAAGTTTGAGAACCACTGCTCTAAGCTATATGTTTAATTACAATGCAGTGCAGAACATATGAGACGTACAGAAACAAGATGACAAATTATTCTCTTGCGGTGAGCTGTCACATTGCATAGATGCTACAGTGTTCAGTGCTACACAGAATACCTAAGAAAAGATAGATAATCAATTGTTTTCTTGCAGGAACTGCTGAATAGTCCTGTAGATGTTTTTATTTCCTTAGCTCCCTCCTCTGCTTATACTGCCAATTGAGTCTGAGACAGCACTGATTCAGCTACAAGTAAGCTCACTTCCATAGTGTTACTGGATAAATCCCATGGTATGCCCAGTTGTTAACTAAAAGAGCTATTTCTTCCTGATTGCTTTTACGGTCTACTGAGAAGGCTGGATGAAATGTTTCTTATTTCTGTTGACGTAATTTGTTCATGCACTGTTGAGGATGGCAAAGGCCTCAGTTCCATAACAAGTGTATTTTCTGCACATCTCCTACCACTCTAAAACCAGTAACAGTATGTTAGCTTGACATTAACGAAGAAGCACACCAATTCTCTGTGGAATGGGAACATTTTTTGTCTGAATTACATTCCTTGGGAAAGAGATTCAGTCCTTGGCTGTTCATGAACTTTTTAAAGTATCTGAATCAATCTGTGCAATGGAGTGAATTGATTTTTTTTTGTCTCCTTTTAGCTCTCTTTCTCTTTTAGTAAACATATATATATCGTTAAATAAGTTGGTAGTAAATTTGGTTGATTTCAGTTTGGCAGTGAAGCATTGTGTATTTTAGAGCATTTGTTTTACCCTCCTCCAGTGCTAGATCTTCTCAACCTCACATAACTGAGGCTGTATCCCCATTTAGTACAACCCTTCATATTCTTGTGGTTGGAATTTCCCCCTACAGAGCAAGCTGGTCAGATCATTAAAGCAGAGGTCTAAGAAGCAGGGGATCTAGGTTAAACATTCCTCTAATGTAGCCTCCTACGGTCTCTACACAGACCCCAGTTTTCTATGATCACTCATAGTTTGATTGAGTCTTCCTAAACTGAATCTGTATTTCAGTTAAAAATAGTCAAAATATTGACTTCTGGGCTTCTGTCTGTCAGTCTAGTGACCTGACACTCAACCATTTAGCATTACCCGAGGCAGCTGAATTAACAAACACATTTTAACTAACGTTTAGACAGGGACAGTTGTTTAAAAAGGTCTAGAGCAGAGACAAGCAGGCAGTCTGTGTTGTTCCTCAAACAGCTCCCCTTCATGGCTTCCCGGTTTAAGTACAGGTATTGGCCAATCGGGACTGCTAGGACTGCCGCTCAGGTCCTCTGGGTGGTACTTCTTGCCAAGACCAGCCTCACATGAGAGCCCAGCCCAAGTCGTCTGTGGCACTGTGGAGACATCAGTAGCTCAGAACCTCCCAGGTTCCAGCCCTGCAGGTTTTAATACTAATTTTCTGAAATTGGCTGGAATTGCTGTAAGAACAAGGTCATTGTAGACTTTGACATCTTTCTCTAAAGCCTTTTCTTCTTCCATAGGTGGCCATTTAATTGGAGCTCTTGATACAGTGTCTGCTATGGTGAGTGTTTCCTCTGCTACGTGTTCAATGTTGAAAGAAAATTGCATCAGCCGAAGTCTAAATCTTTGAATCCTAAATGGAAGATTTTCCAGTGGTTTTACACCGAATAATACCACTAAGAGCTGGTGATCAGTTTCTGCATTATTTTGGCCAGCACAGGTTAATAGGGTTGCCAACTGTCTAACTGCACAAACCCAAACCCCCTTGCCATGCCCCCTGTCCAGCCCCTTTCCTGAGGCCCATCCTTCTCACTCCATCTTCCCTCCCTCTGTCGCTTGCTCTCTTCCACCCTCACTCACTTTCACCGGTGGGGGGTTGGGGTGCAGGAGGGGGTGTGGGCTATGGGAGGGAGTTTAGGTGTGGGAGGGGGCTCAGGGTTGGGGCAGGGAGTTGGGGTGCGGGAGGGAGTGTGGGCTCTGGTTGGGTGGTGCTTAACTCAGGCGGCTCCCGGAAACGACTGGCATGTCCCTGCAGCTCCTAGGCTTGGGGGGGGCCAGGCGGCTCTGTGCACTGCCCCTGCCTGCAGGTACTGCCCCCGCAGCGCCCATTGGCCACAGTTCCCGACCAATGGGAGCTGTGGAGCTGGTGCTTGGGGCGGGGGCAGCGCATGGAGCCTCCCTGATTGACCCCACACTTAGGGGCTGCAGGGACATGCTGGCCGCTTCCAGGAGCTGCACTTCCAGGAGCTGCCCAGGAGCCAGGGAAGGTAGGGAGCCTGCCTTAGCCCTGCTGTACCACCAACTGGGCTTTTGGCCTATTAAAATGTCCCAGATTGCTTTCAATAGCAACCGGGAGATTGAGGCTGATTCCAGGAGATTCCCAGCCAATCCGGGAGGGATGGCAACCCTAGGTATAAATAACAGTGTAGATGGTAAGGCACTGTTTAGGTGAGTAAAGACACGCCAGAACCTTAGAGTATGTACTCTACATGGCTCTCCACACATGCAAGCAGTGTCTCCCGTAGCTACACTGCTATTTTTAGCAAAGTACTGTAGTGTCCTGTTTTGTCTCTGCTGCCAGAGACTTTCTCTGCCACAGGGAGTTGTTGAAGCCTTCCTCTGCCTTAGAGGAAGACTCTGGCTTTGGGGAAAGGCTCTGTCAAGGGGAGGCAGCAGGGAAGGGCTCCGGCAGCTCCCCTGCTGCCTTCCCCCTGCCGGAGCCTTTCACTGCCACATGTAGCTATACACTGCATTGTGGATGCAGCCTACTTTTCAGTGTGGCATATAGCTACATGTATCTTACACGCTGCTGCCAGCACAGACAAGGCCTCAGTGGGAAACCTAGGGTTAATGTGATGTGTTAAAATACAACTGGTCCTGTCTACATCAGAGTTTTAAAACATGTTAGTTAAAATCTATTTGTTGGTAAGTTTAAAAAACAAAACACCTTTTAGCCTAGTCTAGACAGAATTCAAGAAACGAGAGTGCTCAGCACATTGCAGTATTGGCTCCTTGTAATGCTGCTGAATACTCACCAGACCACTCTTGTATTTGAAACAGTAGAAGAGCTCAGCAGCCAAGACAGTTCCTTCGAATAAAGAGCCTGACTCAGGAACAGCCTTCTGGCATTACTTTCTGGTGGTCATACTGGTCACTTGGGATGAATTCTACCCTTGATATGTTTTCCTTTTTTGTTTGTATTTGGTAATAAACAGTCATATGGACTTGGCTTGTGTTTTAGCTCAGAGGGCCTAAACAAACCCACTGGTTTAGCCCTGAAGTGGTTTCCCTAACTACCAGACATATTATTTTATGACAGGCTAACAAACCTAATTACTGAAAATTCCAGTTGGCTAGCTGGGAAACTGGTTTAATGGACCAACTTCTCTATAAAAAGAAAAGGAGTACTTGTGGCACCTTAGAGACTAACAAATTTATTTGAGCATAAGCTTTCGTGAGCTACAGCTCAGCTCACAAAAGCTTATGCTCAAATAAATTTGTTAGTCTCTAAGGTGCCACAAGTACTCCTTTTCTTTTTGCGGATACAGACTAACACGGCTGCTACTCTGAAACCTGTCAACTTCTCTATGGATCTGTACATCAAAGATGCTTTGATTTATTTATTTTACCACTTCTTTACAATAAGAAAAGAACATTGTTATTTTAAATTCTACTTCCTGTATTTTCTGATTGTGTGACTGTAGTTAGTTGTTAAACCACTAGAGGACAGTATTTACATAGAAAAGCATATACTTACAAACATCTTGGTTAGTTACAAGAAAAGGAGTACTTGTGGCACCTTAGAGACTAACAAATTTATTAGAGCATAAGCTTTCGTGAGCTACAGCTCACTTCATCGGATGCATACAGTGGAAAATATAGTGGGGAGATTTTATATACACAGAAAATATGAAACAATGGGTGTTACCATACAGACTGTAACAAGAGTGATCAGGAAAGGTGAGCTATTACCAGCAGGAGAGCGGGGTGGGGGCTGGGGGGACCTTTTGTAGTGATAATCAAGGTGGGCCATTTCCAGCACTTTACAAGAACAGTAGGAGGGGAAATAAACAAGGGAAAAGAGTTTTACTTTGTGTAATGACACATTCACTCCCAGTCTTTATTCAAGCCTAAGTTAATTGTATCCAGTTTGCAAATTAATTCCAATTCAGCAGTCTCTCGTTGGAGTCTGTTTTTGAAGTCTTTTTCTTGAAAAATTGCCACTTTTAGTTCTGTAATCGAGTGACCAAAGAGATTAAAGTGTTCTCCGACTGGTTTTTGAATGTTATAATTCTTGACGTCTGATTTATGTCCATTTATTCTTTTACGTAGAGACTGTCCAGTTTGGTCAAAGTACGTGGCAGAGGGGCATTGCTGGCACATGATGGAAGATATCACATTGGTAGATGTGCAGGTGAATGAGCCTCTGATAGTGTGGCTGATGTGATTAGGCCCTATGATGGTGTCCCCTGAATAGATATGTGGACACAGTTGGGAACGGGCTTTGTTGCATGGTTAGGTTCCTGGGTTAGTGTTTTTGTTGTGTGGTGTGTGGCTGCTGGTGAGTATTTGCTTCAGGTTGGGGGGCTGTCTGTAAGCAAGGACTGGCCTGTCTCCCAAGATCTGTGAGAGTGATGGGTCATCTTTCAGGATAGGTTGTAGATCCTAGATGATGTGATGGAGAGGTTTTAGTTGGGGGCTGAAGGTGATGGCTAGTGGAGTTCTGCTATTTTCTTTGTTGGGCCTGTCCTGTAGTAGGTAACTTCTGGGTACTCTTCTGGCTCTGTCAATCTGTTTCTTCACTTCAGCAGGTGAGTATTGTAGTTGTAAGAACGCTTGATAGAGATCTTGTAGGTGTTTGTCTATGTCTAAGGGGTTGGAGCAAATGCGGTTGTATCGTAGAGCTTGGCTGTAGACAATGGATCGTGTGGTGTGGTCTGGATGAAAGCTAGAGGCATGTAGGTAAGCATAGCAGTCAGTAGGTTTCCGGTATAGGGTGGTGTTTACGTGACCTATCCAGCTTCTCGTCCACTGTAACCCCTAGGTCCTTTTCTGCCGAACTGCTGCTGAGCCATTTGGTCCCTAGTCTGTAGCAGTGCGTGGGATTCTTCCGTCCTAAGTGCAGGACTCTGCACTTGTCCTTGTTGAACCTCATCAGATTTCTTTTGGCCCAATCCTCTAATTTGTCTAGGTCCCTCTGTATCCTATCCCTACCCTCCAGTGTGTCTACCACTCCTCCCCGTGTCATCTGCAAACTTGCTGAGAGTGCAGTCCACACCACCCTCCAGATCATTAATGAAGATATTGAACAAAACCGGCCCCAGGACTGACCCTTGGGGCACTCCGCTTGAGACAGGCTGCCAACTAGACATGGAGCCATTGATCACTACCGGTTAAGCCTGATGATCTAGCCAGCTTTCTATCCACCTTATAGTCCATTCATCCAGCCCATACTTCTTTAACTTGCTGGCAAGAATACTGTGGGAGACAGTATCAAAAGCTTTGCTAAAGTCAAGGAATAGCACATCCACTGCTTTCCCCTCATCCACAGAGCCAGTTATCTCGTCATAGAAGGCAATTAGATTAGTCAGGCAAGACTTGCCCTTGATGAATCCATGCTGACTGTTCCTGATCACTTTCCTCTCCTCTAAGTGCTTCAGAATTGATTCCTTAATTGCTCCATGATTCTTCCAGGGCCTGAGGTGAAGCTGACTGGCCTGTAGTTCCCAGGATCATCCTTCTTCCCTTTTTTAAAGATGGGCACTACATTAGCCTTTTTCCAGTCGTCCGGGATCTCCCCCGATCGCCATGAGTTTTCCTTTAGCATTCTCGGATGCAGCGTGTTCTGGGCCAAGGTGTTTGAAGCACCGCAGGCCGGCAGAGGTACTCTGAAAAACGAGACCCACATGCAGCTAAGCAGCGAGTTATTGGCTTTATTGAAGGTTAGTGTCACACCCGCAACGGGGACTCCAAGCGTTGCTGTCATGGAAGCGGAGAACCCAGCACACCGGAGCTTTGCCTGGGACGGAGTCGGACGAAGGGGTAAACAGGAAGCCCTAATAAGCAGTACACAAAAGCAGCTCATGAATATATAATAAGGTACTTCCCAACAGGGGCTTTCTGCTACCTGGCAACGGGCCATGCAAGGCAGACAAAACGGCCTAAAACCGGTTAGAGTTGGTTCTCCATGTCCTACAGTGACCGGGCGGCCTCAAGAAAGTGGATGTTCCCTAGCTAGGCCGTAACAAAGTCTTCCGCAGTCCCTTACACAGCGCACCCAGCCCCATGGACTTGTGCTTGTCCAGCTTTTCTAAATAGTCCTGAAGCACTTCTTTCTTCACAGAGGGCTGGTCACTTCCTCCCCATGCTGTGCTGCCCAGTGCAGTAGTCTGGGAGCTGACCTTGTTCGTGAAGACAGAGGCCAAAAAAAGCATTAAGTACATTAGCTTTTTCCACATCCTCTGTCACTAGGTTGCCTCCCTCATTCAGTAAGGGGCCCACACTTTCCTTGACTTTCTTCTTGTTGCTAACATACCTGAAGAAACCCTTCTTGTTACTCTTAACATCTCTGGACTCAGGCCTGCAACTGAGTGTGTAAACAGGCAATCTCATTAGCTACTCATGGATTGGATCTTGAAAGGTGATGAGCACTTTGGGCCTGAATGGTAGGGGCTGAGTACTAGGAGGAAGCGGTGGAAACACACAACACAGGTCAGGCAGGACATTTCAGGAGTAGGGAGCCAGCAGGAAAAAAGGCAGAAAGTGGAAGAAGGAAATGAGGGTGGCATGTAAATTAAGGTCTGATCCAAAGGCTGCTGAAATGAGAGTCTTTCAGTTGATCTCAGTGGGCTTTGGACCAGGCTCCTAATAGATAGTTGATCAAAGCCAAAAAATCAAGTTGTTCTGAATGTGTTCTTCTAGGCAGCCAATTTGATACAGATTTAAAAGTTTAGCATTATTTTTGAGCAGATTCATTTTATTCAGGAATGTCGTATAATTCCTGGCTGGGGTATTAAAGAATGCTACATACACCAAGACATTTTTTAGACCACAGACCCCCTGGTTCCATAACATTAATTTTTGGGGTTATTTCCTTTACCTTTGTATCAGTTATTGCTATGAATTCCTAGATGCAGCCTTTGTGTTTGTGCTATAATTCTAAACCTCTGCCCAATGTGGATAGATTTTTTTCAGATTAGATTCTGAGCTATTGGAGCTGATTTATTGATATTATTCCATATTATTAATTTGAGCATGCATCGCACTTTATAAAAAAATAAGACACAGCCCTGCTCCAAAAAACTTACAATCTATTTCAAACACAAAAACTCTTCAAAGAGGAGTTGTTGATGTAAGAATCTGGCAGTATTCATTTTGTAAAAAAGCTTTGCAGAAAAAGTTTTCTTTGAGGAGGACTTTGAAGCAAGAGAATTAAGTTGTTTGGTATATGAGATGAGTGAGGATATTCAAAGGATGAGGGGCAGGCAGCATGGAAGAAGGAGGAGGAGGTGAGAGACAAAGGTGTCAGAGCCTTCCCAAAAGTGGGAGGGCCAGGAGCCAAGAGACCCTGCTTTCCTCCCAAGGGCCCGCCCCCAGCCAAGCCAGAAGCTGGAGTGGGGCCGGGGAGCCCGCCCCCCCGCCAGGGGCTTTGGGGCTCCGAAAGCAGCCCCCTGCCCATGTCCCCACTCCCTGGAGTCCCTGCCTTTGGCAAGTGGAGTATCCACAGCTCCTCACAGCTGCCCACGTGGGTCTTACCATGGCTGGGCTGTGGCTCCAAAGCCCACCCTCTCTGGTTGGAGCTGGGTCGGGGACAGAGGTATATGGGCATCTGTGGGGAGCTGGCATGGACTTGTAGATGGACCCTTCACCTGCCCTGGGCCTGGCAGGGTCAAGGGCCAGGGCGGGGCTGCTTTCAGATGCAGGCCCCCAAACTGCAGACAGGTGGAGGGTCCTCATGGCTCCCACAACTGCCCGAGCTCCACACTGGCCTCGCTGGGGGGTGATCCTGGGGGGAAGAGAAGGGGAAGGAGGCAGGGTCTGCCCCCATGAAAACTGGATGGGCCAAGCCCATGCACTTTCAAAAAGTGGGAGGGTTATGGCCCCCCTAATTCCCCCCAGTTCTGGTGCCACTGGTGAGAGAAGGACATAGAGAGGGTAGATAAGAGGGAATGGGGCTGGATTTAGGGGCAGCTGACCGAGGTGACCGCCTAGGGTGCCAGGCTTGGGGGGCACTGGGCTTGGGGTGCTCTTTTTATTGTTAATGACAAAAGGGAAAATAGAATGTTTGAAGTAAAATATTTCAGGTATTCCGTATGTGGATTCATTTTAAATAGCCTCCTAAAATGTTATGCACCTTTGTAGAATCTTGTGGAACCTTCCAGGCTTTCTGAGAACTACATTTTCCTTGAACCTCCTAGAATGTCCTTGTGAGTATATAAGGGGTGGGGCATCGCCCGCCAGTCAGTCAGTCAGATATAAGAACGAAGTGAAGCGAAGTGAGAGCCCAGCTGTGATATTGTGACCTTTAGTGTACTTGTGTTTTAAGACTCGAAGAGTGTGAGTAGTGACTAATAAAGAACGTATTTAATGATGTCATGTGTGAGCACTTACATCAATTAGTTTGTAAGGAAGCTATGGACTATTACTTCAGGAAAACAATTCAAAATGAATTGATTGACCTTATGTCACGGAAGGTGCTTGATAACATATTGATGCAGCCTGGCAAAGTGAAGTACTATGCTGTAATAATGGACTGCACTCCCGACATTAGTTACAGTGAAAAGATGTCATTTATAGTAAGATTTGTTGATGACAAAGATGGCTGTATCCAAGTAAAGGAACAGTTTTTCTGTTTCTAGTCTGTGGATGACTTTACTGAAAAAGGCCTGATAGAACTGTTTATGAACCTTTTGAATGAGAATAAAATAAAGATTCAGGACTGTTGCAGCCAAGGCTACGACAATGGTGTGAACACAAAGGGAAGAAACGGTGGCATCTAGGCAAGGTTCCTTGCACTGAATCCAAGAGCTTTCTTCGTGCCCTGTGGCTGCCATTCCCTCAAACTGGTTGTGTCAGATGCAGCATCATCTTTAGATTCACTATCTCACTTTAGAGTACTGCAAAGGAGGTACGTCCTGTTTTCAGTATCAACTATCAGGTGGAAGATCCTCAGGACAAATCCTCACGGACAATGTTAGAAATCTGACGGTGAAGTTACTAAGAGAAACTTGCTGGGAGAGCCGCATTGATAGTGTAAGGCCAGTCAGGTACCAAGTGACTGAGGTTTATGATGCCCTGATGGAACTGGCACAGCCAAGTAAAGCCAAGGCTGGAATCTGACACGAGGTGCAAAGCCTGGCAAACCAGATCACAGACTTCAAATTTTTTGTCTCAGGTGTGGTTTGACACAAAATTCTGTTCCAAGTAAATGTTGTAAACAAGGCATTACAAACTTAGTTGATGGACATCACAACTGCTACTACTTTGATGAAAAGCTGCCTTGATTTTCTTGTGGCCTACAGAGACAACGGATTTGAAGATGCCATCACTGCTGCCAAGGAAATGGTGGAAAACTTCGGAGTTGAGCCTGTCTTCAAGGAAACTCATATTCATTGGAAGAAGAGACAATTTGGTTATGAGGGCAGAAATGAGGTGATGGGAAGCTTGGAATTAAAATTCAGGAAGGAGATTTTTCTCTCTCGTTGACACTGCTTGAGTGTCCATCAAAGAAAGGTTTGGACAAAGGAAGCACCACAAAAAGAAATGGAGTTTTTTTGTATTACCTTAGTAAGCTGCTGGTGGACAGGAAACACACTTGAACAATTGTACGAACCTTCACCGGATGCTGACACAAGAGGAAAGTTCAGACATCAAAGATAAAGACCTCGAATTGGACAACATCCATTCCATTTTGCAACATGGGAAGCACTTTCCACTCCAAGTTCTCCAATTCATTCGTGATGCAGAGCTGAAGGATATTTTTCCTAATGTGTGGATGCCTTGAGGATTCTGCTCATGCTGCCAGTCACAGTTGCAAGTGTGAGCACAGCCTTTCAAAGCTCAGGCGCATTAAAATGTATCTTTGATTGACAATGGCCGATGAGAGACCGACATCGCTTGCTATTTTATGGCTTGAAAATGCCATTGGCCAGTCTATGGATCTCTCTGATACTGTGATTCAGTTCATGAGGGAAAAGGCAAGAAAAGTGACCTTTTGAACTAAAGGACTAGAGTTAACATTCTCAGGCTGTCACCTACTGTAACACTTTTTAATACTGGTCCACCCATATTGGTGGACAGTTCAATTTCTTGATCTTAGCACACTCCACTCCATGCATCTGATGAAGTGAGTTTTAGCCCACGAAAGCTTATGCCCAATAAATTTGTTAGTCTCTAAGGTGTCACAAGGACTCCTTGTTGTTTTTTCTTAAAATTAAAAAGGTTTTATAAGCTTAGAGGAAACAATTTTTTTATTTGCTTATATATGGCATGCATAAATACAGATTTAACTAGGCCATGGTTAAATATATTAGGAAAAAATCTATGGCTAAATTTATATTAAAATAAAAATAAAGTTGGTTGAGGGGGAAGAGTAGGAAGGGGAGTGTGGAATTAACAAGCTCTGTGCCTATTGTCATCCTGACCACTTTACTGGTATGTTTTATCCCTTTCCTCCACCCTTCATCTGCTTTTTATTTGGCTCTCCAGGCCAAAGCTGGTGTATGTATAGCACATTGGGGTCATGCTCCCCATTTTAGTGCTGCTGCAATACCAGTAACAACAATAATGCTCATCATTTTGGGCTATTTGTGCACGGGGTCTCTTGTTTTCGTCTCACTGTGGTTGGAAATATCCATTTTATGGCAGCCGATGAGATTCCTTAAAAGTCAATTGAACACAAAAATGGAAAATCCAGCCGTGTCCGTGTGTAAATTATGACTAAAGCATGTGTCATCGATAAACTTTGCTATCGGGGCTTTCTGTTGCCTTTTATTTATATCAACTTCAAGCCTGAAAGAATGTTTTGGCTGCTTTTCAAAACATGAATGCCTAGCATATGTGGATTCACTGAAAGGGCAATTAGTCACTCCTATTAGCTCAGAATATCCAATCACTTTAAAATCCCTGCAACATCAATATGCCTCAGCATGAAACAAACTCTCTTGTGGCTTGCTTGTTTGCAACATGCTTTTAATACAATTGTCTCTCTATCTAGGGGAGTATAGATCGTCTACTGACGTATAAATAGCATATGGGTGCACTACTTGTCCTTTTGGAAGAGTTGGGATGATACCACAGCCTTGAAATTAACCCAAGGCTTGTGTTTTGTGTTGTCTCATACTGCTTATCCCTAATAGAATTACTCATATTGTCATAGCTTGAGGTGTCATGTGACCATGATAAAAGCCCACAGTCATTCTTTTCAAATTCTGAACAAGGAATCCAATCAGAATAAGGAAAATAGTATTAGTCCCAAAGCTATTGTGTTTCTCTCTCTGGCCTGGTCTACATTCCAGAGTTAGGTCGAAGAAAGCCACCTTAAGTCTACCTGTTAATGAATGTGTCTACACTACCGAGTCCTTTATGTTGACCTAAATTGCCTGTGATGTGGACGTCTGTAATCCACCTGTGCGAGATGCGTAGCGCATAGTTTGATTTTCATGGCCTGACTGCAAGGTAGTGCAGATGCAGCATTGTGTAATTTGATTTAGTTGGCCTCCAGGTGGTGTCCCACAATGCTCATCTGTGACCGCTCTGGAGATCATTCTCAACTCTGCTGCACTGCAGCCAGGTACACAGAAAACAGTCCCACCCCTGCTAAAGCCCTGGGAACTTTTGATTTCCCATTTCCTATTTGATCAGCATTGGGGGCATGCCAGTTTGAGCACAGCAGATAATGGAGACTACACACCCCAAACACACTCCAGCCTGGTCTACACAGGAGGTGGTGGATCTCACTGCTGTGTGGGGAGAAGAGTCTGTGCAGGCAGAGCTCCGATCCAGCAGAAGAAGCACGGACCTCTATGCAAAGATCGCTCGTGGAATGGGGGAGGAGGACAACATGAGGGACACACAGCAGTGCCATGTGAAAAGAAAATAATTTTTCCAGAAGGCAAGGGAGGCGAACAGTCGTTCTGGTGCTGAACCCCACACATGCTGGTTCTACAACGAGCTGCATGCAATTCTTGGGGGTGACCCTACCAGCACCCCCACAAGCAATGTGGACACCTCACAGGTGTGTGAGTCTAGGGACAACAAGGAGGATGATATGTGGATGAGGAAGAGGAGGAGAATGGGAGACAGGCAAGCGGGGGATCCAATTTCCCCGAGAGCCAGGAAATATTTTTAACCCTGGAGCACGGTGGGTTGCAGGACATCACGGTGGCTGACCATGATGGCAGGGAAGGCACCTCTGGTGAGTATACAGTTACAATAAAAGTCCAATTAAACTTTAGCAGGCACACACATTTCGTGGTATTGCATGTTTACTGTGAAGAAAAAACGAGGTGCTGTGATTCTCTGCATAGAAGAGGGCGCTCCAGCTACGCAGAGGGTGGTCCCTGGAAAAGACACTTTATGTGGACTGGGATAGCCCAGGATTGTCCATGGATATCTCTAGGAAATTTTCATGGAGGTACTGTGCAATCCTTTGTAGAAGGTTTCTGGGTAGGGCAGTTTTATTTCTTCCACCATGATAGGACACTTTCCCATGCAACTCCTGAATTAATTCTGCTGGCATCATTGTGGTACACAGCACAGCAGCGCAAGGACCGGGTCTATACCCAGACACTTGCAGCATCTCCTTCCTTTCCGCCACTGTTACCCTCAGGAGACTGATATCACATAGGGTCGCCTAGGGGAAACGGGGGAAGTTCTCATTAAAAGTGCTCTTTCACTGAAAAAAGGGCATGTAGACCCCCACCCCTTCCGGATCACCAAACCACACAGCCGCTAATGTGCCTTTATTGTGCTTGGAATGGGTTGGCAAGTAGTTTAATGTGGCTGATAGGGGACTGGGTCCCCCCATGAGAGATTCCGCAATTTGGGAGTGAAAAACGTTCCCCCTCCCACCTTCCCTCCCACATTCGTAAACAGCTTCCTGTGGTGCTATAGGGAAGGACCATTGTTCGACTAACTACCTGCTCTCCTGACATGAGCCTGCCATAAACTTCATTAAAAGTGTGGTCACCCGTGACCCAGGGGGGCCTACTGACCATGGCTGGAGTAGCAAAATGGTGCAGTGAACAGTTACAGATTCTGATTATGTTATGGCTTGCACCTAGTGTAATAAGGGTGGGGTTTTTTATGAAAATGGCTTTGCTATGAAAACATTTTATTCATGTGCAGTGGCTTCTTTATTTTTTTTCCCTGACTGACAGCTGGAAATGTGTCCTTTAGCTTGTCATCAACACCTGAAAGCAGACTCTCGGTGATTAGAAGGAGGAGAAAGAGAACGCAGGAGGACATGTTCACTGAGATAATGAACACCTCCGGGACAGCTGACACAGAGCTGAGAGCATGGAGGATTTCACTGTCCGAGAAGTTAGACATGGACATGGAGAGCAGGAAAGCTTCCAATGAGCGAGAGTGTGCGGCGCAGGATGAGATGCTTTGGATTATGAAGGACCAAGCAGACATGTTGCTGCGTCTGATTGAACTGCAGGAACAGAAGCAGGAGGGTAGAGTCCTTCTGCAGACCCTGGTGGACATACAGCCAGCATCGCCTGGTGCAGAATCACCCTCCCCCAAGCATTCCATGAGGGGTGGGCGAAAAGTCCATTATCCTAGTGTAATAATGTTTAAGATTTAGACTGTGCGCTTAGCTTTTATTTTCTTTGGTAACTATCTCTGACCTTATATGCCTATCACTTATAATCAATCGTTCTATATTTTACCTAAAACAGTGTGCTTTGGTTGAAGTACCTGGGAAATCTCAGCTCAGGTTACAAAGGCTAGAGTATGTCCTCTCCAAACTGAGGGAGGGGCGGACTGTGTAATAAACTTACACTAGTCACGCTTCTGACCAGGGAAAGGTGGTGTAGCTCTGGAGTGCAAGCCTGGGGAGCTGGGGGGAATTGGCTGGTGCCTTTCTCTGTGTGATTCGTGAGTGGCTCTGGGAGCATTCATGCAATCTAGCTGGGTCTGGGGCTCCACATGTGGTTGTGCTGAGTGATAACAGCACCTGGAGGGGATTGCTGCTTGTCACTAGCAAAGCATTGTGAGAGACAGCCCAGGCTGGAGAGTTAAAGGCGCACAGCTGTACCCCAATTCCAAGTTGTACCCTGGGAACCCCATCACAAACATCTGTCTCCAGATGGTGTTCCCTAAGCCACAATGAAATGCTGTAAGGTCCTTTCAGATATGACAATGGTCTATTAGTTCAGTACATTGTTCCGTTTTTCCCTGTTTTAGCCAGAGTTGTTTTGCAGTAAGTTTGCAGAAACTCAGAGAAATTATATTGCACAAGGCTATATAGGTTTATGTCAGCCTACCACTATCTTTTCCTCTCATCCATGTACGTCACTCCCATTAACTGCAGGGAAGATATGCTTGTGAAATTCTTATACATCTAAATCCTAAAATATGCAAATTAACCTTTCTTTTAACGTGTCAGTTCAGTGCTGGTGAAAGGTGCTGTGAGTTCACAGCTGAAAACCCTGGAGCCCTCTGTTTAGTCACAGCCTGGGTCCAACACAGGCTGTGGCCGTACAGACTTCTCCTCACAGTCTTGCTAAATTGTCTCATCCCTTATCTAGAGGAACCGGCTCTCGGCTGTTCAGTCCTCATGTCTGGTATATCCCTGACCTGTGCTGAGATTGACAAAACTGGGTCATTTTTCATTGCTGGTGTTTGTGATGTGGACACCTATCCATTGGGAAATGAACTGAAACCACTGACTCATTTCACTTGTATAGGCCATAAATAATGGACATTTATCATTTTTCAGTGAGTGCTGTGTCACTCCTCTGTGTAATATCTCTTTATGCAGAGCCAGACTCTGGCTAATCCTTATATGGCTGCACAGAGTGGGCAGGAAGGGAGTATGGGGACTCCACTTTCCACCTCCTTCTCTGTAATTATGGCCAGAATCACAGCCCCTGTGTTAGTGGAGTACAGGGTCTGCTAACAAGATGCAAGACCCCAGAAACAGCTCACCTTAATGGGGCAACAAAAGGTAGGGAATTGGTGCAGGTATGGCCCCATCCCCTTCTGCTGACCAGCTGCATAGTAGGGGAGGATACCCCACCTTTTGAAGGGATGTTACTGTCTGTACTTCCTGTATTGCTAGTAGTCCAGGTGCCAGCTCTTGCCAAGGCTATATGTGTCAGCTGAGCACTGACAAATTCATAGCTGGAAGCCAGGCCAGCTCACCTAAATGTAAATATTATTCAAGATAGGCGTTAGACTTGTAAAGAAGTGTTTAGACTCTATAAAATGCTGGTAAATTGCTGCATGCATTAATCTTACTTGTAATGTCTGTATCCCATGCTATAAGGTAATATGGAAGTTTTTCTTTATAACTGTAAAAATACCTGCTCTGAACTTGTGAACCCAGGCGTGAGGAGTGGTTTCCCTTCCCATCAAGAAGGATTATCGAAACTAAGTGGGCCATTTTGAAGCATCACACTACAAAGACTGGGCTAACAGACCTCTCTCACCCGTGAAGGTGCTATGTGCAAGGAAGCTCGTCCCATCAGCTTGAATTCTGAAAGAAGGAAATAAAGACAGCTGACATGAAATTCATCATCTCCCTCTCACAGGGCTGGATCTAGGAAACAAAAGCAGAGAGCCCCAGGGTCAACCTGGGTTAGCCCTAAGATAAATTGAGAGCTGATTGATTACTACAACTCTGTCACCTTTTGGAACCATAGATTGTAACTTATTTGTGTATATATGCTGCCTGCTGTAACCTGTAAAAAACTGTCTCATTTCTTTTTCCTCATTAATAAATCCTTTGTTAGTTTACTATTGGACTGGCTATAAGCATTGTTTTTGGTGAGATCTAATGTACAAATTCATCTGGGGTAAGTGACTGGTCTCTTGGGACTGGAAGCAACCTGAATATTTTGTGATCTTTGGTGTACTTGACCATTATCACTAAGTCCAGCTTCCCTGGGTAGCAAAATAGACTGGAGTGTCCAAGCGGACTGTCTGTGACTGTATGGCAAGACTATTATGGAGCTTGAGGAGTTCATATTGGTTACTGGGTTGGCGAAATCTAATGCTAGTACACACCAACAGTTTGGGATGTCTGCCCTGTTTTTGACATTCTGCCCTGAGGTTGGCACTCACGGTCATGGACCACTTCACACAGTGTGACACTTCCCATTCCACCACAGTTTAGGTCTGCACTCCCCCTTACCAGTAGTGCTTACCATTAGCACAAAATAGCCCACAACCAGGTTACTATATTGGTGCCAGACTAGTGACAAAACAATCACTTATCTAGCAAATGCTAGCATCACAGCCAGTTGTTACATGCATTGAACTGGTTTCATAAATGAGACAATCCTGTACTAAAGAGCTTTTGGTCTCCAGTTGATTCCTATACTAGTTTGGCATGCTACATTGACTGTGGAATTAGGAGCAGATTTGCCAGTCCTTTAAGTAAAGTTTTGTATATAGAACAACTAAAAACCACATTGATTTTTTAGAGTATAAACTATTCATGCCATTGTACTAGAGTCTGATCACTGTATAAATAAAACCAAAACAAAGACTCGACAGCAACTCCACCCTGTGGCTGATGTATTTTTTGTCTAGGTTTGTCTTCTCAGACTGTAATTACCTCAGAGCAGAGAGTGGCCTTGATTCTGCCTGTGCATCAGTTTGATGCCATTGTATCTCCTCCTACTTTCATGGAGTCACTTTAGATATGCACTGATGTGAGAGGAAAAAAATATCAGGCTCAGTATCTTACGTGGTATTCTGTACCGCACTGAGCACACTGTGAACACGCAATGATTAAATAACAGTATTGTGCTTTTGTTTAATGAATCTCATTGGCCACAAAGTCTGTGTTAGTCCTTAGTTAATAGTGAAAGAATTAGTTAAATCCATGGTTCAGGTCCTTCACTCTTTTGCTTCATTCCTTTCTTAGCTAAATACACTTTAGTATTAGTTAGGGCCTGACCCCGCGAAGTGCTTTGTATGCAGCAGGCTCTTGGGAGCTGCTGATGTAACTCTCGCTGAGGTCAATGGGAATGGCGGGCACTCAGCATCCTCCCAGGAGCATTCAGCAGATTGCAAGTTGAAATTCATTCCTTTGCAGAAGGCCAGTGCAAGACCTTAGCTATTCAAGCTAAACACTCGCTATACTGTTTAAGTGGGACAGGAAGACTGATGAGAGGCGGGAAGGGGGAGACAATTGTACTGGGCCCCGAAACTGAACAGGGCCCCCAAAACATCTGTAACTGTGGTGAAATGGGAGGAGGCGGGTCCCCAAGGAACATGATGTACTAGAGCCCCAAATTTCTCTCAGCCGGCCTGGGGACGTGAGTGTCCTTGTGCTGGCCCTCTGCATAGAATATCATTCCTCATGCCTATGGCACACACGCAGCAATTCTTGGAGGAACAGGAGCACTGGAAGAGATTTAGAAATTGCTAGACTGGTTTGTCCAGCCTGTTACACCGTGAACACTCATTTCCACTTGCTATTTATTTATACAGAGCACTAGAAATATTCCTGGCTTTTTGTCTTGTTTCACAAGCCATATATTGTTTCAGTGTTTATCTTGGTTAGCTTGATTACAGGGTAAGCAGTTCAGTAGCCCCAAAGTAGAAGGAAACCAGCAAATCAAAATACATATCAGTATCCTTGACCACGGTGCCAACTTTTGCATAGTTGTGGAAAATGCAATACACATGCTTTTGTTGCTTGTGATGGTAAATGAAGAAAGATATACTACTATATAATTTCAATATACTGGGCCTACAAAGTTGAAGCAACCACAAGTGGTGCTGTACAGATGGTTTTCTCTTGCCAGTTCGCTGAGTGCTCGGCCCAGTTTCTCTTAAGCTATTGTAACTATAATCTAAAACGTACAACTGCAATCAGACTTGAAGATTTAAATAGGTTTTCAATTGCAGTGTTTTCCTCACCATCATGGACTTCATTCAAGGTCTGGTGTGAATAAAACAGCTGTTCTGCTTGAATTGTTTTATTTTTAGCCTCTTCTCATATATGAAGTGCCAAATTCTGCATGTACTCTCTGAGACTCAGTAAAGATGTCTGCTAAATAAGTAAAGAACTTCTAATGACATTTTAGTGAAACGTTCTGCCTGGCATACTTTCTCCCTTATTCAAAATTGTTAACCCACACAGCAAGAGAGTAGATTTAAACTAATAAGACAAAACTGGGATTTTTATCCACTTACTCCCTTTCAAAACTTTGGGGGGTTGGATAAAATGGGATCTAGATTTGATCTACCTCACCTTTATTTTGGTTTTGGAAAACTAAATCCCCAACTGATGAAACTTGAAAGCCCCAAACCAACCCACAGTTTTATCCCTTTCTGTTTCATATAGAGTTGGGATTCCCTCCAAGACCTCTCCATTTGGCTTATCCAGAACACCTTGTCCAGTTCTGGGAGAACACTTCATCCAGTTCTCTGGGATCCATAAAATCTCAGTTCAACGTCAAATCATCACTCAGTTACTTTATTAGGCATGTAACAGCTCCTTGCTCATGCTGGCCAGGTCCAGGCTGATACCACAGTTTCAATTCACATCACACATTATGCAGTTTGTATACATCTTTCCTAGCTACTAATATCTATACTTCTTGCATGTAAGGGCCAATCACTTTGCAGGCAAATGTATCAGTTCAAGATGTTCCTGCCTATTTTGTTTACTATAAACATACCCACAATACCTGAGTTAGTTTCTGCCTCCCTTGTTTCAGCAGTTACTTGTTCAGGCTTGTCTTGTCTTGGTCTTGCTCATGTCGGCTAAATTAGCCTTACATCTCGATTTTGAATGAAACTGAGGCCACCTCTCTGCCCTAACTCTTATCCAAAAAGACCCCGTAGTGGATTGGACAAACTAGGCTCTGGAGCTGAACTCTTTCATAACCAAAAGTAGCTCTGGTTTTGTTTAAAGAATTCTTCTTTTGCATCTTCCTGGATGTTCTTAGTGGACTTCGAGATTCCTAAAAAGGTGACACTTTTTTCTCATTATACAAGTGACCAACTGTACACAGGTTTTTAACGCCATATGGAGGGCCTGCTATTTCCTTTTTCTGCAACCTGTCTTCAGAACTCTAGTTTAGTAAGAGGCATATTTAACACAACTGAAAAACTGGGACAGATATTTCAGAACTTGTGCAGGAGGAAAAGGATATGCATACAATAACTTAACCAAAAAAAACAACCAACCAGAGTTAGAACCACCAGGAATTTCTGCTTTTTCTGAGAAAGTCGTTTATGGCTTCAGGGCACCAACTAACGACTGCTTTCAAGTGCTGAGGTTCTATTCCTTTCACTTTTGATGAGAATGAGCATCATCATCATCATAAACACCCATGAGAATGCCTCACTGTGCTGTCTCTGAGAAGGGACCTACTCAGTGGGTGATCCTATTGGAGCTGTGAGAATAACCTATTTTTTCCATTTGCTACCCATTAAAAAAAAATGTTATTTTTCAGATCTACCCAAAACAAAATTTTTCAAATGTTTTGGTGATCCAAAAAGTCAGGAAAAAATTTCTCTTTAGGTTGAGTGAAGTGTTTTGTTCTACCTGAAACAAAACACTTTAATTTTCAAGCTTCTTTATATTTCTAACTTTTTGAAAATAAAATTTAAATAAATTTTGAAACAAAGTCATTTTGCCTAAAAAAAAAAAAAAAATCAAAGTTGTGTTTCAAAAATGTCAAAATGAAGCTTTTCAGGGTCCCCGCCCCCGCAACTGAAACCATTTGGAGCATTTGACATGAATTGGTGAAATGTTTTGGTTGACCTGAATTTGCATTATTTGGCAAAAAAAAGTTTTGGACAACAAATTTTACCCAGTTTGGAAGGGTAAATTTTACCCAGTTTGGAAGGGACCATCATGATAACTTCAGGGCAATTCTCCCTCTGCAGTAATTCTCTACCCCTTTCTCGATTTCTCCCAATTCTTTTTCCAGTCCTCTCCTTGCTCTTTCCTATGTCCTTTCCTCCCTTATCCCCTCATCTTTGCCCTTTTTCCTTTCTCCTTCTCATCTTCTTAGAAAAAAACAAAAACAACTTTAAAAACATTTGAGGGACACTACATGCCTAGTGAGATTGCTAATGACCTCCCATCTTTGAGAGTGGGAAATCTGCTGTTGAGAGCTTAGACCACAATAAAGTTCTATGCTAATATCAGTAAAGCTTTAGCTATTTATTACTAAAACATACATCAGGGGTTATCAAACTTCATTGCACCGTGACCGCCTTCTGACAATAAAAATTAATACACGACCCCAGGAGGGGACACCAAAGCCTTGGTTAGGTGGGGGGCCAAAGCTGAAGCTCAAGAGCTTCAGCCCCAGGCAGGGGGCCTGTAACCTGAGCCCCGCCGCCCACAGCTGAAGCCCTCAGGCTTTGGCCCCAGGTGGTGGGGCTTTGGTTTTGGCCCCGGGCACCAGCAAGTCTAAGCCAACCCTGGCAACCCCATTGAAATGGGGTTGTGACCCACTTTGGGGTCCTGACCCACAGTTTGAAAACTGCTGACTTACATCAATTATGTTAGCAGGGTGTGGTAATGTCAGGAGTCAGGTCAGGAACATTTTGCCTGTTTTAACTGTTACAGTAAGAAGCTTCAAAGCTTGAGACCTTTTTCTCTCAATTGCTACTTCCACTGCCAGTTTTTACGCTGGCACTTGCAGAAAACAGACATACATTACACTTCTTTTACTATCAGTAAACAAAATATATCTCCTCTTTTAAGTGACTGTTGTCAAAGTGAGGCTGCAGAACTAAATAAATATTTTCTTTGCAGTCTGCCTGGACGTCCAAATGTCAGGGATGCGGAAACATCCTTCTTTTCAATTGTACATTCAAACTTTTGACACCCAACATAGCACCTATGGCTGTAGTTTGACTCAAAGTCCTGACAGTTTGGAAGCAGTCCTAAGTACCTGGAACTTTCCCAGCTGCCTGAGTCTCCAGCCAAAAGCCTTTGTTTTATCAACTAGGATAGTTCAGGCTGATGGAATCAGAAAATTAACCACTACAGGTCATGTGAGGATCTCAAAGTTCTTTTGAAGATCCAGACGCTGATTCTGAATTCATACTGATGAGAATCAGTATAAGTGAGATCAGACTCAGGCCCACAATGTCATTCATTAAACATTTAATAAACCCTATGTCAGCTGCTTTAAAAAAAAATCTAGAGAGCTACATTGGAACCAGAGGATCCATAGATCTCAGGGTTTAAATTAGTAGGGCATGAGCTGGGGAGTAAGGAGCCAATCAGCTCCCCTCTCCCTCTGGCTGGCTAATGGGAGTTAGAGAGCCCATGGGAAGGGTGGGGAGGCACCCCTGAATTCCCCCCATGTGTACTCCTGACTCCTCCCTTTTTCTCTGCCTCTGTCTCCCTTCCCGCTGGTCTTGTCAAATTTTCCACATCAGTTGATTCAGGCCTGGGGCATTGTTCTTAGGAGAGTTTGTTTGCTCACATCATTCCTTGGTTGTGTCTCAAGATGAATGAAACCTAACTGACCACTGCATTACATGACATAACACAGGATTAATAGCGGTTTTGGAGATGTAGTGTCGCTCATTAACCCTTTCATAGACACTGCACATAGTTCACTGGTTGTGCCTTTCTGCTGGGCCCATCCTGCTCTGCAGCACCAGCTGGGAGTTCTGCTCTGCAGAGTGATACATGAAGCAGTAGTAGCAGTGGCATTACTTAAGTTAGCCCTAGGAGGAAAATAGGGGAGCAAACAGCTTGGCGTGGGTCACACCAAAACATTATTTAAATCTGTTTTTCTGATCTAACAGAGAATTGATTCAACAGAACTATGGGCCTCTAAAAATCAGGCCCTCGCTGTCACAAAATGGGTACCCAAAATGGAGACACTCAAAATTAATAGAATTTAACCTCTCTTTGCCTCAGTTACTCCATCTGAAAAATGGGGATTAGAATATTTACCCACTTTAGGAAAGCACGCATAGACCCTGAGATCTTTGGATAAGAAAACCCTAAACATATGCAAAGCATTATCATCTAATAAGAGCAAACTGTGCATTATATTTCTGGAACAGCTTTCAAATAGCAGTACTGGGCGCAAATAACCTAACTAGTTTTAATATGGAACTTGATTAAATTTATGAGCAGGATTATATGACGGGTTTGCCTGTGAAGACTGGACTCAGTGACCCAGGCAGTCCCTTCTAGTCCTATATTCATATTACTTGACTAGTACTGTGGCTTTTATTGGTATTAGAATAAAGAAAATTCTCACACAAATTTTGGAGCATTGACCATAGTTTATTTTGAAAAACAAACAAACTTTTATCTTCATCAAGACAGAAAAATATTGGTTCCTAGAAAAAGAAAACAAATTAGAATTTATTTTTTTCCAAAACAGGGTTTCTTTGTTTTAGATGCCATCAAACAAGTGAGGGGGCACTTAAGTGAGGCTATGAATTGACAAGTGGACTGGTAGTTCCTAGGAAGTCCCTATGTCTGCTGCAGACAGCCTTAAACAATGAGACACAGTAAATGAGGAGCTGTTCTCTAGAAAGTTAGACCAAGACTTAGTCAATTCCAATTTTCTTCACATATTCTTCTGGTAATAATGTTCCAGCTGGGCCTTTACTGTCAGCTGGCTGTGACTTTCTTTTAATTAATGTATGTACATTACTTTGAAAGTGTCAAGTACTAGACAGAGTAAGTGATATCAGTATTACCATCACCAAAAGGCTCAGCCAGGAAATCAGAAAGGGGGGAAGATCAGTTTCCAAATCCATATTCTGATGTTAATGGGGGAAGAGTAACAACTTCTCCTCCAAGTGGGAATATAAACAAAGAGGAGAAAGAAAAAGAGAAGGAAATTTATGGACTAAGGATGGAGAAATTCCATTTCTTTTGTATTTTACATTCTGACTCTGGCTGAGACCTTTGTGATTTTCAACTAGGGTGCTTTAATAGGGCTGAACATTTTTGTTTAATCATATATTGTTAACAAACTGGATCTCCCAGATGGCTTTGCCTCCATTCTAGCTAAACAGATTCCTTTGCTTGGCACCATGCTCCCGTCAGCTTATCCTATTTCCATTAATAAAATCAATGACTAATTCTTACCACTTGTTAAAACCAAAAGAGGTATCTACTGAAAAGAAAAATTAGAATAGCTGAGCCATTTGATATCTAGGAAAATAGCGACGTTGGAACCAGCATATCTGTTTAAACACTAGAGTGAAACTAGACTGAACTATAGCTAACTTGGGTTCTGGTCCTGTACCATTAAAGTCAACAGATATTTTACCCTAGATCCCTTTTCCCAGTTCTGAGTTCCCTTCTTTAAGGCTTTATGAAGATGAGTTATATGTTTTTTCTCTTAACCTTTTAAATGACACATATCTATTAGCTAGATACTGAAGGAACAGAGAATTAAAAATGCAAGTCACTAGATAAAACAAATAATTGCGTTCAGAGATACCATATGCCTGATTATGATCTACCTTACAGCAGTGTAAATCAGGAGTAACTGTACAGTGGTGTGAGAGGAGAATTTTTGTTTGAAAGAACTATTCTTTCGTTTAAGTTGGCTTTTAATACATATGCAAAGCTTTTGACAATCTGTATGCACCTATATGCACAACCGCCAACTTTGCTATATATGCATGCACAGAAAGCGCAATACTTACTTTATTGTCTTCCACTTAGTGCTTCGTTCATTGGAACAATTTCAGATGATATTTATGGAAAATTTAAGGGATGTGAATAGTTCTAATCAGCTGAAAATGATTCATAATGAATCAGTGATATCAGCAAAAGAGAGTTTTTAAAAGATCTAGCATTGGGTGATGTTGTAAGGCAGAACTTTTTTCCCCATAACATCTACAATGCCAGCTACTTAATTAGTAAGGGTAGTTATACTATCAGTGAAATAACATTTAGTTTTTATGTTAAATTAAAAAAAAAATCCAATGGAAATACACATTCAATATGCCAAGAGAATACAGCCAGTTCCGTTTTAGCTGGATGTAGCTTACCCAGACATTGCTGCAAGTGGACAAAATAATTTTCTCACACAAAAGTAACTTTTGCACAACTTGTGCTGTCATTCAAGCCATACAGAAGATAGATTTACATGAATATTTACCAGACCCCACATGGCAACTCTGACTTCCATGGCTATCTCTTGGCCTCTCATGGCATCCAGTCTGCACCCTTGCCAATTGCCCTCCTCATCATGGCAGTTTTCTGACCAGTACTGGCAACTTCTGCACTCCTTTTGAGATATCAGTCTTCTTATTCCACTTCACATTTCCCTTTCTCTCTTATATGAATGCTGGCTAAGATGGACAAATGGGCATTTGCTTGATGAATCTGTCTTAGCTAGCCTGCACTCTGCAGGCCAAGTTTTCAAAGATGGTTGTCTAAATTGTGCATGCAGAGGGCATCTACTTAAAGTCACCCACTGAATCCATCTCTGCTTCAAGCATAGGCACAGAGACCCAGATCCTCAAAGGTATTTAGGTACCTAATTCCCTTTGAAATCAATGCAAGTTAGGTGCTAAATATGTTTGAGGATGTGGGCCAGGGTAACTGAGAATTAGGCCTGTTGTGTTTCTGACTCAGGAGTGGGTAATGAGGAACACCACTGAAGGTAATCTCCATCTAAATTCTTCATACAATAGGTATTATTCAACAACATTTTACAGCCTTAAACTGGCTCACCTCACTATTCTAAGTGACTGGTAATCTGTGAATGAGAAACCTCCCTGAATGGAAGAAAATTGGTCTTGGGAGGATCACTTACTGAAATGTATTTTCATTTGAGGAGCATTGTAACACACGTGCCATGGGGAAAAATCCATCTTTTCAAAAAGAATGCCGTATGCAAATACCACAGGAGATGAAAGATGGTCTTGCAGCAAAGTCTCCCAGCCCAGTGCTAAGCGATTTGGATTCTATTCACAGCTCTGCCTTGGACTTGTACAGCTATGAGCCCAATTTGTGTCTCAGTCACAGCAGTGGAAAGCAGGAGCAACTCCACTTAAATCAGTAGAGATATACTGATGTGAGGTCAGAATGAAGTCTACCTGTTCCAGCCAGTATGATGGAGATATGAAAAAGATACTGTGTTAATGTTATCCGCATAGCTATTGTATAAATATATATTTAAACACAGCACTACTATATGTTTATACACGTTTGTATATATAGGTACCGTATAATATTCATAGATCATCTGATTGTTATTCAATACATGACAAAAAGAAAATTCCTCTGGTAATCTAACTTGTTCTAGGAAAACCACTGCCTCTGAAATTATTAACTGTGTTTGTGGTTTGTGCTGTTATGTTCATTTTTCATACTCATTATGTTCTCTATGGATTTCTGCATTTCACTTTCCAGGTAGTTTCTTGGAATAAATTATAATTGACATTAAGAAAGAAGAGGATGAACTTTTGAGAGAATATGGAATTTAGGCCCTGGGAGCTCTAAAGCCAGTAAGGCAAGGATCTTTAATTGGTTACACTTATAAGCAATGCCAGAAAATATGAAGTACAAAATCTTGTCTCCTTCCAGCAGAGCTGGAGTATTTCAGCAGGCTTATGCATACTCAACCAAGGTAAACTGGAGGTCACGAGGCAGTAAAAAAACAACTCTATTCCAAAAGGGTCCAAAAGGACATACACGATGGTGTAGCATGTGGCCTCACAGAGAATACACAAAATAGAAACCAAATCACATGGATTCTGCTAATAAACTTTAACTGTTTGTTTATTTTTTGTTGGTTTAAGATAGGCAGTGCTGCTGCTGTCTAGGCAACAGCTCTTTAGGGATATGGAGGAAGTGGGTTGGACAGTGATATCATCCATTAACCATACTAAATTCTGGTGGTAGCATACTTAATTTTGCTAGGTTTTTTTGGCAGGGGAGGATTGGGCCAAGGAAGTCATAAGATTAATTTACATTAAAACATTTTAGAGAAATACAGGTTGACTTGACCTTTTAGAATACACAATGTTTTATTACCACATTTTGAAATCCAGTTTAAAAAACCCCACCACATTTCAGTATGCTTACATTTTTTGTTTCTGTTTTATAAATGTCTTTTAATGTCTTCTTAGTTTGACTTTCAGTAGTAAGCAGCACCTGTTATGGCTGAGCTCCTAAAAAACGCTTTTTAATAGAGGAATAATTAAAACATTTAAAAAAGCTAGTGACTTAATTCTGTGATATTTTTCTGTAGACAGGGAGGGAGGAAGGGAGTGAAGTAAGGCAGACATTAGTGTCTTGTGTTAACATGACCCATATAGTACAGCAGTGCATTGATGGTTCACTGGCTGTGATTACGGCTATCATGAATATCTAGTCCCTGATCTACTTAGCTGTTACTCACACAGAGTAGACTTGCATAAAAATACTGTCTAAAATCAGCTTCAAAGTTATTTAACCAGAGTGGTTCATCTGGGAAAAAACATTTTTTTTAAACTGGAAAATATTTTTTGATAGCTTAGCAGAGCTAAGTCTGACAACAGCCTGAATTATTATTAGTACCTTTACTGTTTTCTTTGGCCCGTGTACTATATTTGTTTAAAAAAAAAGACAATAAAAAAGAACAAATGTAAAAAGCAAATATTTTGTACAAAAATACAAAGTTTTAAAAGCTCTTAAAAGTATATTCCATATTATCGATAAGAACTTGACTATATATATATTTATATAAAATCTATATACTATATGTGTGTATCTGTGTAATTTTCCTATATTTGGGATTTTAGCAAATGAAATGTACTGTTTACACTGTAGCTTTATACGTATTTCCTATAGCTCAATGACCAAGAGTCTTACTCAGACTGCTAATTTCATGTTTTTGAAGACAAAACTTGTACACTTGTATGGTCACTGGTTGACAAAAATATGTAACTGATTCAGTCCAATTGCATTTCCAATAAATGCATTTTGCTATGGGTCCAGAATCCTTGAATAATCACAAGATGGCAAAGACGAGTTGCGGCTGAATTCTTTTTTTGCATTAAATCAGTTTTCAGTGCTTCCTTTTCAATTTTGTTAGGAGATGATGAAGTCCCATAGGATTTTTAAGTAATTTGTATTTGTGTCTCTAAATTCACAGCCTATTACAATCCAGGTGCCTAGGCTACAGTGAGAGAAAGAAAGAAAGAAAGAAAGAAAAAAAGAAGGAACATAGGTGAAAGGCTTGTAAAGGTAAAACAAATTATCCGCAAGGAGGTTTATTGAATTCAAGGAATCTTGGAAAATTCTATCATACGAGTCTAGGTTTCCAAGAAACATAACTTTTTAAAATATGACCCATAATCAGATATTGTACACCTCCAACAACTAATCTTTTCAAAACCTAAAGTTCTGCTAATATAATACATATTTATCTAGGAAGAAAAGAGAACTCTATGCACAAGCAATTCCTCAATCTACACAAACAGATGTGGATTATGCACATGAAGAGTGTACATATGTTTTTTGTGGACGCTACCTAAAAGCCAGTATCTGAAAGTTTGAATCCAGCTGGGAGTTTCTACCACATCCCATGAAATTCTACCTATGTATTGGCAATCACAGCAGCCAGACATTCATATGACACGCACAAAAAATTCTGAAAAAAGCTTTTAAACAATTAATGTTTCTGGCACACTGTAAAATAGTTTCTTTAAACAAGGTAATCATCAGAACAAAAATATTATGGGCCAGATCTGAGCTCTAGCAATGATCATGGAGCAGAGCCCTAAGCAGCTCTGTGGCGCAACAGGGTCCAATTGTAAGTGCATCACTAGATCTAGAAGGAGACTCTAGTACCTATGTGTCTGCTCAGTAAAACAGGCAGTCTGTGATTCCACCCCGCCCAGCTGCCACAGAGCTGTCAGCTAGAGAACGTGGACAGGGTCCACACTCCCCTCCAGCAGTCAGAGTGGGTGGGTGGGAGTTTAAGGAGAGAGGCCCAGCAGTTGCCAAACCCTTCCCATCAGCAGGGACTCCTTATGCTTCTTGGGGCTAGATCAGTGTAGAGCTGTTACAGGCGACAGAGTTTTCATTTGCAAGAAGCTTGTCCTCCCCGAAAAGCAGCTACACAGCATCTGCCCATACGCAATCGGTATGGCTCTCCTCTCCCCCATGGTGTAATCATTACTCCTAAGGGCATTCTGCGCCAAAAATATAAAAATTCTGCAAATTTTATTTGTCAAATAAATGTGGAAGCTCCAGCATGTCACTGGGGAGCACAAGCCACTGGCTGCACAGAGGTAGGAGATCACTCTGCAGCTCCCCCATGGGACATGGCTCAGCAGTGAGCCTGCACCCAACTCTGACACAGCACAAGGACCGAACCTGCCCCAGAAACACCCCAGGGCTCTGCCCCTCCATGCCAGGTACACTAGGTGTGGGCAGGCAGGCTCACCCTGGCAGGATCCAAGTGTGAGGGGATCCAGGTGTGGATTCAGAGGGTTCTATGTGGGACAATCTGGGTGTGGAAGGTGATCTAGATACACGAGGGCTTGTTGGGGTGTTCTGGGTGCAATGGTAATGGGACTCTGCAGGGGGGTCCAGGTGAAGGTGGTTGAGGCTCAGTTGGGCAGGGTCTGGGTGCGTGTGTGGTTGATAGAGCTTGGCGGGGGGTCTGGATGTGAGCGGTTCAGTACGCAGTCCAGATGCTGGAGGTGTGGAGCTCAGTGGGGTGGGGATCCAGGTGCAGCTGGTTGTGCATGTCTGTTGGGGCTGGGGGGGGTGAGGCTTGGCGGGAGGGTCTGGGCATGAGGGGGTCTGGATGCACAGGGGTTGGGCAGATGGGGGAGCAGCTCCCCGTGCATTGATCCCTCGCCCTGCAGCTAAGAAGGGATGGGTGGGGAGTTTGCAGAGCTTCCTGCACCCTGGGGAGAAATCTTGGGGTGGGTCTGACCCATCCCCGGATGCCATTCAGGGAAGAGGAAGTCCTGTCTTCCCCGGGACTAGCAACTGAGCCCAGCACAGGGTAGGAGCCACCAGCCCCACCCTCTGCCCCACAGTGATTTACCTCTCTGCCTGGGCATCCAAAATATACTGCTGGGGAGGGTCACATGACTGCTCTTGTGGCTTTCCTTTGCTTCCCCATCAGAAAGTCATTTTTTTGAGAGGAAGCAAAGAAATCTGTGGGAGACATGAATTCTGTACATGCGCAGTGGCGCAGAATTCCCCTAGGAGTAAATCATGGCTCTTTGTGACTATGATGAAACTATTTTAATTGAACACTTAGCTTACCTTTGTCCATGTCTTTTTCACAAATAAAACTGTTAACATCTTCACATTGAAAGTCATTCCAGAGCCCAGCAGAGATTAATCCAGCACAATCTTCCCCTGGCCCTTGTCCAGTACTCCAGTTATCAGGCTGCCCACTTTTCCAGTTTCTTTCAACAAAATAAGAAGTAGATGTTAAGTGGCATCACATGATAGTTTTCCATGCACAACAAAAGAGATTAGCAAAAAGTATCATGAGATCTGCTCTGAACTGGAAATACACTCTTCAAAAAACATTACATGACTCTTCCTGAAAATGGAAAAGAGAGACAGGAATCTACTCAGCCTTTGTCTGTCACGGCATAAAGCTTAAAATTAGACCAGTGAGCTCTATTTTGGTTTGTGGATGTACATGCAAGTGTGATGAGAGTACATGCCATATGCACATGGCACCATTCCTCCACTGTATCCGTCTACTTCATTCTTACCAGTGGATGGTACAGAAACATCCAAGATTCTGCCTAATGGATTCTTGTGTATTTCAATACCTTGCCTGCTAAAAAGAACTCAAAAGGGACATAGAGGAGAAAGGTGGCAAATTATGTACCTATTATTGCAAAGAAACTGAGATCCTGTCTTGATTGTGATGGGCCTCTCCAGCTGCAAAGCAGGGATTTGTCTATCTTTCAGACCTCATTTTGGATGAAAAATTAATTTTCAAACTCAGAAGGAATTTTTAAAAGTTGGCTTTATTTTGAGGCCAGTAACCTTGATAGTGAAACTTGACCCAGTACTTAGTGCCTTTGCTTGGTGGAGCAAAACTCTTGATTCTGTTTTCATTTAATAAATGAGATATGCTTCCAGTCTCAAAACAAAAGCTCAGTTTTCTTAAAGAAACAGGTTGTCGAACAGAAGCTTGTGGTTGCTGGCTGAAATGGTGCCATAAGCAGTTAAATAACATGCCTGCCTGATACAGAGGGTCTGACCAAGCATCTGGGAAGAAACACAGACTTCCAGAAATAATGAATCACATTCAGTGACAGACAGTTCTGAGGTCACTAGAGGACACCTTTAAAGCGCAGCACAAGAGAAATCTTCAGTGACACAGGCCTTAGGTTTGCTGTAGCAATCTGAAGTTGAGATAGGTATAATGGTATAGGATTTACCAAAACCAGATCTTTTTTCCATGTTCCTCATGAAAGTGGCCACAAATTAGACACATGGAAAACATTAATAACAAATACAAATGATTTAGCCTATTTTTCTGGGGTGCTGCATGCTGAGATTTATAATCTCTGTGGTCTACTCCATTGTATTAAAAATTAAGGTGGCTGCAACCTGCTCCATTTAATACCAAATGGTGCATCCCTTGGATGCCTGGCTACCTGCTAATGCAGTCCTCAGCTTGCCAAAGTTTGGACATCCTTGCTTTATACCTTCTCCTTCTGTTTAATACCTTGTGTTTGGGTTTTATCTAATAGTTAGTCCTTTCATTTTTTTTAGTCAGAATGAGCTCTCTATTTATGGCCAGTTGTAATGTAAACAAGGAAAATTTAAACCAAGACCAAAGAGCTGTCTGGGCTCTCCACCCCCACTTTGTAAAAACACTGGCAAGCAGTATCAGGCTGTACGGTTGTGTGATTCTTTTATTTAATATTCCATTTTCCATTTTCCTTTTGGCAAGGAGATAAAGCCTTGTGCATGGAGAAAGGAGGGGGGGGTAGGAAAAACAATATTCAGCAACACTTCCAGATAAAGTATTGCTTCACTGACATCCAGTAACTCATCTCTAGATACTGCAGATCTCTAGTAAAGTGGCGGCAAGAACAGTAGCACTCTGCAGAAAATAAACAACATGGTTCTTTTCAACACATACGTGTACTCTGGTAAGGTTCCATCCAGCCATCTCCACTCATTCTCTTGCTCTGAATCTGTGAGCCCAATCCAGAAGTTGCCTTTCCCAGCAATCTGCCTTTTTATCCATTGCTGTGAGTGAAAGAATTCTGTGATTGCATTTTTCTGTTTCTCAGACCATACAATTACTTGCTTTGTGTAGATTTTGCTTTTTCGAAAATAGAATAATAACAGTGTTCTTCTCCTTCCCATTCCCAATGCTCAACCACCTCGCTTCCTTGTGGGTTACCTCTTCCTTCTAATTTTGGGTCTTACTCTCCTTTGCTCTCACTCTGGGGATGCTGCTCGCACCTCTGGTAGTGACTGCAGTAATCAAAGGGCACTTTGGTAATTATTACTCCCTCTTGTCACCGAAGAATGCTCTCTCTCCTGAAAGGGTTCCTTACTGGCTGGAACTTCCTTCCCTCCCTCAAAGACAGACCTTAATTTGTAACAACATCCGAGATGGTTCTTATGGTTTGCTCCAGAGATAATCTGTACTATTCCTGCTTTACGAGGGATCACCATTGCTAATGTACAAATGATTATGGAAGGTTTATGCAGCTGTAGATGTATTTTAGGGCCTGATTCTGCAAACTTAACTGACAAAAAGGCACTATTTGTCTGTGAGTAAGACCAAAAAGGCACTAGACTCAATGGCACTATTTGTCTGTGGGTAAGAACTCCCCGCGAAAACTGGGTGGTTAGAAGGCCACCGCCCGTATTTTTTTTAACTAAGAAAAAGAATAAGCAGTTATACTTTATTGCACCACTCCTGCATGGCAGGGGTATGTCTGACTACCAAACAATTATACCACATAATAATGTAAGGTATGGTTTTTATTCATTATTGCTTCTCTGCCTATAAAAGACTTAATAGACTTTATTTAAGATCATAATAAAGGCTTAAGTTGTCTATCTTAAAGATTGAATTTAAAAATAACTATTTACAACATGGAAAAAATGTGTTTCAGATAATAGGCCACTAACAATGGGCCTGATTTTGAAAGGGGCTGAGCACCCACAACTCCCATTGAATTTACTGGAAGTGGCAGGTGTTCAGCAATTTCAGGATCAGGCCCATTGACTCCTATGTTGCTCCTTTTCACAGGACGTGCTAAGCAGACATGGGAGTACAATGTTCTGGAATGGGGTAAGTCGGTGTTTTCACTTCACCATATGAATCCATGATATTCTCAGCTTCCCTATTGCTATGTAGTTTCCAGACTCAAAATACTTTCAAACCTTATACCTCAAGCCTTCAGAACAGCAGGTGATGTTATTTACCTGCTCCTCTTTGTTGTTTATGATAACCAGATGTGAGGACTTCTCATCACAGAAAACTTTTGCATCTTCAAAAATTTCTCTTTCAGATGAAAAGTAGTAGCATTTTTCTGTAAAGTTCTTCCAGTGAGCAGAACAACCTGTGACAGGAAACCCTGCTGTTAAACTGGGGATTTCAAACTCTCCTACAGCATGGCGGCATCTGAAATACTTAGGGGCTGAGTCAGTGAATATGCACATATCAGAAATCTGCACCAGAACGCAGAATATAGCTGACTTAACCTGCATGCCCAGAGGACTGCTCATTCCTCATTGCATTGCTGCCATCTCTTTAGAGATGAGGCATTTTAATCAAACTCCAGAGCAGCTGACAGAAGACAGGCAGACACAGCTTTGCTAGGTAAGCTAGAGTTCCACGCTAAGAATCTTTGAGAACGAGTGTGTCGAAGCAAAAGATAATAGAAATTAACATTCGCCCACTATCATGATGGCAGGTGCACTAAAAACGGCTTCTTGGGCAGAGGGGCATACAAGTAGAAAAGTAGGTGGGTGAGTAGATAGCTTACCATTCGCCTCAGGTATTGATGTTGGCTCACTTTTCAGTGCCATAGGCATCCCTGGACCTGGTGGCCCAGGTGGCCCAGGCGGCCCAGGCATCCCTGGTATGCCAGGCAGACCAGGCAATCCTCGAGGTCCAGGTACCCCGGGCTCTCCAACAGTTCCTTGCAATCCTTGAAATCCAGGTGGACCTTGTGGACCTGGAGGACCATCTTTGCCAGGTGGTCCTGGTGGTCCAGGGTCTCCATTAGGTCCTGGCAGACCAGTCTTGCCAGTAGAACCTCTCTGACCTTTGGAGCCAGGTGATCCTCTTGAACCTTTCCCACCTTTTTCTCCTGGTAGCCCGATTGGCCCAACTGGGCCCTTTTCACCGGCAGGTCCTGGTGGCCCTGGCTCACCTTTTTCTCCTTTTTGCCCTTTTAGACCAGTGGGACCAAGAGGCCCTTGGGGTCCCCTCTCCCCTTTAGGTCCCCTTGGACCTGGAGGTCCTGAAACAATTTAAACATGCAGAGGAGGGAAACAAAAAACAGGAAGAGTGTTCAATATACCTGAGATTAACAACATTGGACATTCAATACACTGCAAGCCCAAGCTACTCAAGTAGCCAATGTAAAAATACAGTTGGTTTAGAAAAAGGAGGTGAATCTCTTCACAATCATTAGTTATATATTATTTCTTATTGAGCCTCCACAAGACACTTGATGCTGTAAAGAAAACCTGGGCCCTGCCAGACAGGACTTGTAATTTACGTTAAACAGACACATAGTACCCCAGATCAGATGAGCCTCAGTTCTCAAACAGATACGGTTATCATTTGCTTTCTAAAAGTTGTGTTATGTGGTTTTTTGTCTTTGGCGGATTGACACTCATGGGATTCATGGCAGCCTTAAGAAGGGATTTGAATGAAAAGAAAGAGCGATTGTTTGGGACACAAGAATAAAGGTTTTTTAATTTGAAGGAGCAGGATGAAAGAAGGGGTAAAGACAACAGTGGAAGGAGGTGGCAAAAAGGATGTTTAGGAGGGCAGTTTGGAGGAGGTTAGCAGTCTGTATGTGAGTGTGGGGGGATAGAGTAAGGAAGTGAGATATGAGGGTGGGGCAGAACTGTGCAGGGCTTAAAGGTGAAGATCTCTCTCAATTTTTAATAGGTGCCTCCCAAAGCAGCAGCCATTGTGAATCACTGGTCCCTGAAATATGAGGCTTACTGCAAACCATGATTTCCCCCAAATCTATCTTTTTTCCCATCTTATCCTTTCACTCTTCCTTCTGTTCTCTTTCCTCTTCTTCTCCCCCTTTGTTATGTTCTTTCTCCCTTTCTTCTATTCTCCCTGTTGCTTCCAACCACGCCTCTCCTTTCACTCTAATAGTAAGATGTAGTCAGTGACAGCAGCACTGTCTTGGTGTGGAACCTGCATGGGATTTAGCAGTGACATGCTGGGATAGTGGAACGAGGTCAAAAAAAGAGAGAGACCAAAAGCAGAATGCCCCACAATGTCAGGGAGGCTTGAGAGTTATTGCACCACATGTTTATTATGAAGCAAGAAGCAGACTGGGAGTGAACCATAGACCAGCTGAATGATAAAAGGGAGAAATAAAGGAGCTATGGTCTATTTGAGAATCATGGGATGGATGGGTAGTGAGAAATAAGCCAACTGGAGGGTTAATGGAAAGACTAACAGAATGCTACCTGCCTACTGGATATTTATAGAAGGACAGAGCACCAGTCATAGCAGGAGATGAGAAGACAGTGAGAAGGAGTGGTCTTCCATATTTTATCATTAAAGCAGGTTTGGATTCTGTTCATGGATAAGCACATCTCAGTAAATTTTTTCCCCAAAATCTATCCCATTTAATCTGCATCAAGGTTAAGCTCCTAACATGTCTCTGAAAATGGAGGCAGCTCCTTCTGTGTGAAATGAGACCAGGTAAGAAAGGTGCTCTGGACTCACATGCACCACGGACTGTGCTTTTATCTATTCCGAGGGAGGGTTTTATTTCTGTGACCAGTAGAGTTGCCAGTTTTGGTTGGACGTATTCCTGGAGGTTTCATCACATAAAGATTAATATTTAATTCCTGGAAACTCCAGGACAATCCTGGAGGATTGGCAGCCCAAGTAATCAGGGTTTAAGACCTGGTTCAAATCAGCAATATGGAATATTAACTTCATTCAGAAGAATACTTGGCTTAGAAGACAAAAAAAAAAAAGCTCAACAACTTTGTGTGTATATTTACTTCTGAAGAAAATAAAGTATCCTTTGATGAAAAGAAACAGGAGGTTTCCCGGCCTGTTCACAGCTGGCTTAAAACAAAATAGTTTTACTTTTTCACTAAGGGTGACCTCTCTGGGAATGATCCAGTTTTGTATTGTTCAGCTATTTCCTCCTTAGCAGGGATTGGTTTCTTGAGGTTTCCACCTCCTCCACAACTATTATGGATTACTTTAGACTAGTGGCTCTCAACCCACGTCCCAATCAGCACACAGCTGCAGCCTATGTGACATCCTGGGCCATACAGGTAGTATATATATTGTGTCAATGTGGCCCACATAACACAGAGAGAGCTGCATATGCAGTCCACAATGGCAAAGAGGTTGAGAACCACTGCTTTAGATGATAGTTCAAAAGCAGACCCAACAGTCAGAATAAAATTTAACCAACCTATAACTTTCTTTCACAACATTCCAATTTCAGGCTGGTAAAGGAGGGAAGGGAATATTGGGTTGAAAAATTTAAACCAAACTTACATCTCCCAGGTTTAGAATTAGATAATGGAACAGATAAGGTCTGTGTCCCAGTATAAATTGGAAAAAGGACTTTCATAAAATGAAAGACTAATTTTTTTTTATTAAAGATTAAACTAAGGATCCCTTTCTCTGACAACGATGCAGGGAGAAGCCAAAGTCCAGGACAGCACATTCCAAAGAGAGTAGGTAATCGATAACATCTGTGTTCTCCTGGTCAATGTTTCCTTTCTTAGGGCTAGATTTGACCAGAGGTACTGTCAGGCACATTAGAGGGGTTGCAAAAGGGTTATGCATCAGCCAAAGCCCTGGTCACAAGGCCGACAGGAAGCACTGGGCAGGCCAGGCCTGGTGTGTGGGAAGTGCAGGAATGGAAGATTTGCATTGTGCAAATCCTCTGGACCTTCACCTTGCAGAACAGGGCAGCAGGAGCTCTGAGAACTATAGCAATCTTATCGCAGTCACACAGTTGCTTTGCTGCTGCTCCTTGGACAACGTGGGGTGTGTTCTTTCTCCCCATGCCCTCACAAACTACCTCTCTTGCAACTCAGCTGTTCAGGCTTTGTTCAGGAGAAAATTTAACCCATAATAAAAAAAAAGTTGAAGTATTTTGATGTTATTTAAAGCAAGTAAAACCCATGTGTTGATAAGACGTACAACTTGAGGTATAGATTGAAATTCATCTTACCTTGCAGTATTGTGAAGTTCTTGATGAGCTGACCATGTTTGGAATCTACCAGCTTCATTTCTTCCATAATTAGTGATAAATTTGCAACTTCAATATCTAATCTTGATCTCATCACATCCTGTTGCATCCTGAGAGATGTAGAATCTAAACGAATATTGGCTAGCGTGTTGTTCATAAAAGTCAGGTCATCTGTGTGTTTACTTAAGGTGTCTGTACAAGTTGTCCTGACCTCATTGAGATTGCTAGTCAGTGTCCGCAGGTGATGCGCAGTATAGCTGATGTTGCTAATGATATTGACTATATCTGTCTCAAAGAGCTGAAAGCGCTCTTCTAGCTGGTTAAACTTGGCAGAAGTTCTGTTCTCATAATCTTTATGATGCTCCTGCAGATCCTTAAGATTTTGTTCATTGGCTTGTGCAACTGTAGTGATGTTCTCCATTTGCCCACTGAATGAGCTAAGTTGACTGTTCATGTCTTCAAGTGTATCATTATTAGCTTTGGCTAAGGCTGAGTTGTTGACTGCTAACATCTGTAAATTTTGCACTTTCTCCTTAAGCCAATCAGTGTCCTTTCGTGCTTGAAGGACAACCTGTTGCAGATTTTGAAAGTCATTCTTGATTCTTTGGATAGCCTGACTTGTATCATCCACAGACCTCTGCAAAACACTGATAAGATTTCTTTGCTGAACTTGTGTCAGATTTAAGTTGTTTAGATTCATGATGACCACATTATGAGAATGCATTTGGCTTTGCAAATTTGTTTGGATATTACTTGTGTCTTGTTGGAGATTGTTGATATAGCCAGTGTATGCTTGGAGAGTTTTATTGACACTGATGATCATGAAAGAGTTGCTATCCAAGACACCTTTCATTTGGCTCTGCCTGTCATCTAATACGTTTCCAGAATCTTGTAGCTTCTCCAGTGTATCCTTGTTTTTGGTGGTTTTCTCTGCAATCTCCTGAAGCTGCTGGCGAAGAGCCAGAATATCAGATCTGAAGCTAGAAAGTTCTTTGTTAGTGCTCATATCTTTTTGTCCAGTTTCATCATCTATTAAAGAGGGAAATTTTTAAAAGCATTAGCTTTGTTTGTTTGTTTTTTAAGCACAATATAAAAAGACTCTTTCCTGCCCTGTAAATGCTGTATCTAAGAGTGGTCAGGCAATTAAAGCGTTCACTTGGTGAAACATTCAATTGTCACTTTTCTAAAAACAGATGCTCTAGGGTCTAATTCTGCCCCCAGACACACGAAGTTAACTGCTGTTGAAGCCAATGGAATGCGACCCTTTGTCTTGCCCAGTGGAATAGAATGATGGTTCTATTGTCAATACTGTTTATATATGTTCATTTAAATATGATTGTTTTACTTTCTTTTAAAAATTAACTTTTAGAGAGAGTGGTGAATAGGTGAAATATAGTACTGCTACTGTACTGAAGAAAAAATTGGATGATTAAGTGGAATTCAATACATTGAAGCGGTATAAGTAAGGAGCTGATGGCCCTTTCTGGTGTAAAGCACAGCAGGCTCAATTCCATGCCTGCAGAGCTGCCAGGTAGTGGGCACCACCCCTATTGCTACCTAGCAACAGCTGTAGCTTGCTTATGCTCCAGCACCCATGACCTGCTGTGGATACAGACCAAGGATCCTGGATCCTTCCAGCTCAAGTGCCACTTCTTGCCTGTCACACATATCCCACATTCCTCACAGTGCTGCTCATGCCTGCCTCCTGCTATGCCCTAGGGTTACCACCTCTGAAAACAAAAAAAGAACCCCAAATGGCAATCCACCCCCCAACAAGTTAAGCCTGCCCAACTCCAAGCCCCAACCACAAGGAAAAAACTCCTCAATCCCCACCTCCCGACCCCGCGTCAACAACCTCTTATAGTATTTCGAGAGAGAACACATATAGATAGGATTGATAACATCATTTTCTTACTTAAACTGTGGAAGTGGGAACACTGCGAGCATCTTTAGCTGGACACAAAAATGTTTAACATTAGATATCCCAGTGTACTGAGATGATATTGGAAATCTTTAGACCCACGTAAAAAAACAAAACAAAAACCCCCCACGCCAGCAGATAAAATTATTTTTCTGGCAACTGGCAAATCCACTAAAAAACCATGCTCCTTCTATGCTCCCATACCAACCAGCTGTATGGGAGCATAGAAGGAGCATAATCCTTCTATGCTCCCATACAGCTCTACAATCCTATGACCTGTCCCACTGTGATAGAGTATTTACACCACACAAGGCCTAAGTAAGTAAAAAGGACCAATTAACCCTGTGATGGCTGTACCTGGAGGAGAGTCAGGACTGATAAGATCTAACTGATAAATCCCAGCTGGGCAGGGGCAGGCTGAGGTGGTATAAAACCAGGAAGTAGCAAGGAAGAAGGGAGTTGCAGGACGGAATACTGTAGTCACTTCCTCTAGAGGAGTTGATCTACGGGGAGAGTAAACCCTGGGATTCTGCCTCAGACTCCAGACTTTGGCAAGAGCCTGGGAAGGGTGAAATAGCATCAGGGAGCTCCAATGGTTACCCAGAGGGGGGCAGAGCTAGAGAAGAAAGGTAGGAAGGAGCCCAGGCAAACAGCAACATGCTCAGGGTTGGCTTAGGCTGTGGTTACTAGACATACAGTTCTTGGGCTGGAATCTGGAGTAGAGGGTTGGCCTGGGTTCCCCTACCAGCCACTGGGAAAGAAGGAGCAATTTGAATCCAGCAGGAGAGAGACTGGATGAGCAACAAAATAAGTCTGGTTGAGAGCTAATACCCAGCTGTGGCCACAAGGAGGTGCCACAGTGGTGAGTAGATACCATCTGACCCTCACATTTTCCCTGTGCCAGTCCCACCCCCCAACTCCCCTCCTAGAGCCCCCTTACTAATATGCCCCAGAGATATTGCCCCCATGTTTTTTTAAATGTTTAAACTTTTAGAACTTTTTAAATGGGAGTTGACTTACATAGGAATTGATGGGGCTAATCACTCCTTAGATCTGGCCATATGATACATACTACAGAGTACAAACAATGCTTAGAAATGAATTTGATCACAACAGTTCCAGACTATGATTGATTAATTTAAATCACAGAATAAGAGAAGGCTGTATGTGCTTTTAGCTGTAACATTCCCTTCCTATGAATTCACCACTGCAAACACAGGACTTTGAATAATTTCATTAACATACAGTTTATGGACATCTTTTATTGAGAAGCCATTAGAGTTTTTCTTATGACTGAACTGCAAACTAAAGAGCTTTCCTCACTTAATATATTGTAAATATCTATAAAACCTTTCCAGATCGATGGGTCCTACCCATGCCTATGGCAACATGTGTTGTACCTCATCCAGTGCATTAAATGCACCACTAACAACTACGTAGGTGAAACCAGACAATCACTACACTCGCAAATGAACTCACACAGGACAATGATAAAAGACAAAAACATCACATCAACTGTGGACGAACACTTTTCCCAAAACAAATACTCTATATCTGACCCCAGTCCTCATCCTCAGAGGAAACCTGCCCAACACTTTCAAAAGATGAGCCTGGGAGCTTAAATTCATAACTTTGATAGACAGTAAAAATCATGATCTTAATAAAGACAAAAAGAAAAGGAGTACTTGTGGCACCTTAGAGACTAATCAATTTATTTGAGCATAAGCTTTCATGAGCTACAGCTCACTTCATCAGATGCATCCGATGAAGTGAGCTGTAGCTCACGAAAACTTATGCTCAAATAAATTGGTTAGTCTCTGAGGTGCCACAAGTACTCCTTCTCTTTTTGCGAATACAGACTAACACGGCTGTTACTCTGAAACCTGTCATTAATAAAGACACTGTATTTATATCTTATTACAACAACCTGTAACCCACCAATCTCCCATTTTTGTCCTATGACTATAGGGGTGTTTATGGGCTACGTCACCTTGAATGGTCCCTTAGTTTAGCATAAGTAGACATATTTTATCTGTTCAACCTTGTATTTAGCTGTGACAATCTGAGTACCTTTCCCAGACGTGAAAGAGCCATCCTGTTGCTCGCAGAAGGGGAAGGGAGAAGAGGAAACAGAGCTACTCTCAGCTGCTTAACTCTTTCTGCTCTTCCCACTCCTTCTGGGAGAATGATGTTGGATTGCTGAGGGAGTGGGGGAGAGCTCTCCCTGCTTCAAGAAGCCAATCAGGGGTCCATCCCGTCCATCCGTCCCCCCGCAGACAGTATTAAAACTGTGCCCTTCAGCGACCCGGCTTGCTTTTTAGAAATCTTATTTCCTGGGTCTGTGACCTGTTTCCACCCAGCACACTTTAAGCACTAATGACCGATGAAGTGCATCTTCTACAAGTGATGTTTTTGCCTCTGAGGTGAGGGTTAAACATATGCCATTTTTTGAACATCTCTGGGCATGGACTCCAGATTTGGAATTTATCTACTAAACATCAGCTCAAAGATTACTGGGTGGGTGAAGACTTTCATTCTTAAGAGTCTCTTCTTTTGTCCATCAATATTTGCATCACTTTACAGCTCTGATTCAGAAAATCATTCCTATTCAGGACAGCTCATAAGCACATCCTGAAGTCCCTTTGATTTCAATATGGTTTCCGTGGGATTGGATGTGATTAAGAGCTGTCCAGAATCGGGAACTAAAATTTAAGATGGAATGGATATGCAGGTATTTGGCCACCTGTTCATCAGACAGATCTGTGGAGATAGAGAACTCTTATCCACTGATATATCTCCCAAAATAATACCACACAAGGACATGCAAATAGGCTGCCTTATCTGGCTTTCAGTTATGTGGAGATTACCTAATTTCTTGAGACCACTCTCCACTTCTGTGAGTTTCTCAGTATATCTTCTGTGGGATGTCTCCATGCCACCTGTAACGTTGTCCATTTTTTCTACAACTAGAAAATTGAGAACAGTGTTAACAGGCATTTACATGTGTAATTTTTGTAGGTTTCATTGTGAGAAGTTCCAACTATGAGATATGGTGTAAGTAATGAGATTTTTATAACAAGTCATATAGATGAACAGTAAACAAGAGTGTAGTAAATAATGAAAAATACAAAATATTTGGGGTCAAGCATAGAAAATACTTTTTAAAAAAAAACAAACAATCAATTTGCTTTCCACTACTCTGCATAACGTCAGAACAGTGTATTCTCTTCTGCTCATATGACCGTGTGCTCTGCTAAGAAGTTAACCACTATGCTTCAACCAAATATTTCTTTTGGTAACAAACAGATTCATCTTATGAATGAAGATTCTTCTGAGTCTTCCTCTTCAATCAATTAATATTTTATAATATTTAACTACTAAAGGTGTCTCATTGTCTAATGAAGGCATGTTGTATGCTTGAGGCTTGTTACCTCGCTAGCAGCAGACTCCCTCTCACTCTCCCGTGGGCCACTTCCATTTAGATGGACCAAATAATTTTCTGATTCTTTTAATCATTATGAACTACATCCTAGCTACTAAGTGTGGAGGCTATGGAACATATATCAAGTGCTGTTCTTAAATAATGTCTTCTGAAAAGTGATGGAGCTTTAAAACTCCTAATAACAATTTAAGGACATTTAATTAAACAGCAGTTTTAAAATAATTCTGATTTGCAAGGGTTTAAACTATGGTCATTCAGCCCAGCCTGGACATATAGCTGTTCCCAATGTTCTCTTGGCTTGGGGAGGTTTGAGTTGTTTTCCTGGCAGTTACGCATTCTGTTGCTTTTCATGGCAACAGTATGTGTACGGAAGAAGGAAAGAGCCAGAAATGAAAAGTTCCAGAAAGCTCAAAGTGCTAAATATATATTTATAAATTGTTACAAGAAAGGGAGGAAATTGAATGCTTCAGAGGCTAGATTCTGCCTTGATAAGGTTGCCAACTTTCTAACTGCACAAAACTGAACACCCTTGCCCTGCCCTGGCCTCGCCCCTGCCCTGAGGCCTCACACCTTCTCCGAGGCCCTGCCCCCACTCACTCCATCCCCACTCTGTCCATCGCTCGCTCTCCCCTACCCTCACTCACTTTCAGTGGGCCAGGGCAGGGGGTTGGGGTGCAAGAGGGGGTGAGGATTCCGGCTGGAGGTGCAGGCTTTGGGGTGGGGCCAGGGATGAGGGGTTTGGGGTGCAGGAGGGGGCTACGGGCTGGGGCAGGGGTGCAGGAGGGAGTGCGGGGTGCGGGCTCCAGGAGGGCTTGTATGTGTGGGAGAGGGCTCAGGGCTGGGGCAGGGAGATTGGGGTACAGGGAGGGGTGTGGGCTTTGGGGGGGAGTTAGGGTGCAGGAGGGGGTTACGACCTGGGACAGGAGGTTGGGGTGCAGGAACAGGGTTCGGGGTGAGGCTCCGGCCGGCTGGCACTCACCTCAGGCAGCTCCCGGAAGCAGCCGGCATGTCCGGTTCCTATGCAGAGGGGTCAGGAGGCTCTGCGCACTGCATGCACTTGCAGGCGCCGTCCCGGCAGCTCCCACTGGCCACAGTTCCTAGCCAATGGGAGCTGCGGAGCTGGTGCTCAGAGCGGGGGCACCACACGGAGCCCCTGTGGCTACCCCTATGTCTAGGAGCTGGTCATGCCAGTCATTTCCGGGAGCTGTGCAGAACCAGGGCAGGCAGGGAGACTGCCTTGGCCCTGCTGCGCCACTGACCGGACTTTTTTAGCAGCCTGGTCAGCAGTGCTGACCGAAGCTGCCAAGGTCCCTTTTCAACTGGGCATTCCAGTTTAAAACTGGATGCCTGGCAACCCTATGGCTTGACCTTCAAGTCCATGTCCATTTTCAGTTTGGTGTCTGTGTATTCAAATCACAGCTAAGGCCAGAAGGTTCTGTCCTATACGCAGATTATTTAGCCTCTGGCCAGAGAGGATCTGCACCACCCCACAAGGGATTCCAGAAGACATTGTGCTGCATTGTGTCACTCCTCCAGTCCCCTAGCATGTGGCAGAAGAGGTGCTGCACCAGGCCTTCGGATGAGCCAGTGTGGAGGTAGGGGACAAAGCCATACCTCTGCCTCCTCCCTATGCCTTCCCACCCTCTTTGGGGGTGATTTATAACCTGGTAGGAACTACAAAAGAGCAGTTGCCTGTGTTCCCCCAAGCGCAAGTAGGGGGGACCCTGGTACTGGGAGTGTAACTTCATGAGCCCTCCTTCTACTCTTTGCACTCATGCAAAGGTCATACACAATCTGGCACTTTAATCTGTGGCAGCCAAGGGGTCCTTGTCCCTTTATTAATCTTCCATCTTATTTTTTTGAAGATACGTACAGGTATATAGCAGGATTTTCATGGGTCCATGCTGCTTCAAAAACATAAACCAAACAGACAGCTAGGGCTACAGTCATCTCTGGGCTAACTACACTGAAGTCAGGGGTTACTTTGGCCCTGTCACAGAGTGATAGCAATCAGCACCTGAACCAGCACTCTGATCACTATTTAACCAGTTAGGGGCCGGGGAAGGGCCTGGTTTAAGCTGACCAGACAGCAAGTGTGAAAAATCAGGAGAGGGAGTGTGTGGGGGGGTAATAGGACCTTATTTCAGAAAAAGCCCCAAATATCAGGACTGTCCCTGTAAAATCGAAACATCTAGTCACCCTAGCCTGGTTACAGAGAGGAGTTCCTGATTACCAGATCAGGTTGGGGCTGGGTAGCTAATAAGCTAATTTACGAGGAGCCAGGATAAAAGAGCACAGGGGTCAGGTGGACACCTCCTCAGGCTGTTTGCTAATCAGGCACAAGTTGGTGAAACCCCACCAGATACTTCCTGGAGCAAGAGTGAGGCTTGAATATACATGGGGATAAGAAATTCTGCCTTATGGCACAAGGGCCTCTGGAAGTTCAGGGGAAGTTTAAATGGAAGTGGGCTGGGGTAGTGGATTGGTTGCCACACCCTTTCATGTTAGGCACGGACTGGAACCCCTTCCCATTAGAAAAGCAAAGGGGTATCCAGAAACCCCAGAGGGATGGAATTTAACCCACGGGGAAGGGAAAAGAGCCATTAAAACACTGCAGTGTTGGAAAATAGACAGGAGAACACAAGCCAGAGAGAAAGTAAAGAAAGGGGAATACCCAGTGAGATGAAGTGGGAGGGGGAAAAATAAGGAAGTAGTCTCAGGAGACAAAGGCAAATTGAGCTCAAGCAGTTATTGGAACAGAGCAGTTCCAAGGGTTGAGGGAACAAGTGACCATGGGAAGAGGAGGAAGGCAAGGCGGGGGGGATGACACACCAGTAGACCCCTCCACAAAACAAAGAGTGAGAACAAGGAGAATGGCCCCCAGGTTGTCCCTGGTGTGAGGACCTGTGGGCCGAAGTGGAATTATGGGGGCTACTTCCACGCAGCACTGCCCCATCACCGGGCCCAAGGTTGTTATGAGGAACTTGAACATTCCTGGGTGGAAAGCTGCCTTGTTTCTCCTTTCCATAATGCCAATGAGCCAGCTATACACACTCCAGTCTGTGTGTGTGTGTGTATATATATAAAAAACAAAACAAACACAAAAATAGAGCCAGAGTGCAGAGTTCTGCATTTCAGGACTGAGATGATAGTAGCTGGCCTTCTGAATACAAGATGCAGGCTGATAGGAATCCAGAACCAACACTCACTGTAACAGAAGACATCTGTTTTTTTCTGTCCTTATTCCTAATTTATGTTACTTAGAATTTCTCAGGAACCCAGAAGAGAAATCAGCTATTTCACTGCATGTTCCCTGATCTAGAATGCTTGGATTTCTTTGTCCTCTTCAAGACTGAAGCCTCAGTTCACCAAAGCCTTTAAGCAGGTTTGTAAGTCTACTGACTTCAATGGAACTTAAGATGTGCTTAAATGCTTTGCTGAATCAAGGCCTTAATGGGCATTATCACATCAGTTATGGTTCTTGTTAATCCCTGATGAAAGCAATGCCCAATAACTTTTTTTTCCTATATGTTATGCCAGCGGTTCTCAAACTTTAGTAATCCAAGGACCCCCATTTTGATTTAAAATTTTGCCACGGACCCCCAAAACCCCTGCTTAGACCCAGGATCTGCCCTAGTTTGTAACAGTCTGCTCTGAGGCTGACACCCACATTCGTGAGTTATTCCAGTCAACCTGACCGCCACCATAGCCCCCTGTCCCTTCTTAGAGGCATAGGCACAGAATTTCACCCAGGGTATATTTAATATTGTTGCTGAAAAATACTGGAGGGTATTTGGGATGTTGAAGTAGTTTAGGCTCAAACTTTAGTATATGTTATAATCCATTGTGGCCTCAAGGAATTGGTGGAAGTCAAATTTGCAGAGACCTTTAAAACTAGCCTGGGTGCAGCAGAGTGGGGAGGCTGCGGGGCAGCTGGTTACAGCTCCAGCAGGCAGATTCTAGGTCTGGTTTTTATGCCAGCCTGGAGTATAATAGAGAGATGTGGAATCTGCTTTAATCTTTGCAGACTGACTGGCCCCTTGAGGTGCTATCGGCCAACCAGGGAATGGCCAAGTGCAGAATGCTCCAGCCATGCCCCTTCCTTACCCTGATATGATCCTTACACTAGGGGTAGCAGTAGGGTGTGACATGAGCTAAAACATGCTGGTTATATACTTGCCAGGAAGATGTGGTTGCTTTTTGGCCCCTCATGCCACTTGGGCAGCATAATAGGGCCAGAGCATAGCAGGAAAACCAGCTGGTTTCTGAGAAGCTAATGTTTTTGGATTTGTAACTTTCATCAGAAAACAGTTATCAACCTTTAAGAAATTTGACTGGCTAGCACATTAGGTGTATATCTAAAAAATGATTCTAATAAGCTCTTGACAGACAAACTGAAGACCTGCCCATAATTTATATTTTTTGATAAAATAAATAATTTCCTGAAGGGGTATAACAAGAGGCCCTATCGAAACTAGATACTACCAGCCAAGATGGCAGTGTCTGAGCTAGGTCCTTAAGCCTTTGAAAGATGTTAATCATCATTAAAGGGTCTTTGTATCATCAGTGGTCCAGTTCCTAGAAAATGCATGAGTCTAAAGCCTATGCGTGTATAACTGGAGATAAGTTTTAAGTAGCAGCCCTGGATCAGGTGGGCTAGATCAGAGAGAGCTCTGGACACAGAGAATTTTTGCTGTATACCGCAGCATGATGCTCAGAGGAGGATCAAAGAGGGCAGTAAGATGTTAGCTATTTACTTCATTAACGGAGACTACTTTATCTAGTTTAGCTGATAAGTGCAAACCCAGATATGTTATACAAACCACTTCTTCTGTTTTAATTCTATTTTCTCTGTCTTTAATAAACTTTGTTTTTGTTAAGATCATTGCTGTATGGGCAATTTTGCACAGACATCCCTTAAGAGATGCAAACCTTGCAACCAATTGCTGAAGGGTAGAATGTCTGGATCCTACTCCCTGCTCTCAGTCTCAGACAAGAAGCATGGACAAGTGTCCCATCCCAGCGAGTCGAGTTACAGAAGCAGAAGGATTAAGCAATAGATGAGAGTTGTTGTGTATTAGTCACAAACTTAAAGCTACAAGCTGCAATATAAAGGTCTACTACAAACTGAAAATAACCAGAAATTCAAATTTCAGGCTGATATTCAAAGAACGTTTACTCCCCGCCCCCCTTTGCCATGGAGTGAGCAAGAGTATAATCATTAACTTTAAATAGATTAGTTTTACATTGACTGGTGCCAGAAGAATCTTAACTACATACTTTTGCATTTAATTTCCTTAAGAAAACATCTGGAAAACCAAGAACACTATTTTATTAATGTTTTTAACAACAGAAAGAATGTAAGTTTCATTCCGAAGGGAAAGGAATAGTAAACTCATCTTGCAACCCCTTTCAGACCTTGATATTTAATTCATGTTTTGGTTTCAGCTTTCTATGGATTGTTACACAGATTTTACAACTAATTTGGAGATTTATTCTGTTTATTTTGTATCCCATAGAGTTATTTTTCTTGCCAACCAAATTTAATCCATTAATTCGTAGTTCTTGACTTTTTTTTTTTTTTAAATAACATAGGTTAGCTAAGTACCATGTAGGAAACTAAAAGTTTTAAAAGCAGCTTTGGGCATTATAAATATAAATCATCAGTGTATTGAAAACAAATCTAATGAAACCTTAGCTAACAGATTGGAAGAATTCCTGATGCTAGCAAAATTCTATCTTTCATTGTACTATCACCATACAAAGGAGAAGCTGAACTCTGAGGTAGAGGGGACTGTTGTAAAAATGTATTTCACTTTTCTTTAGTGTCCAAGATTTAAGGCCTAACTCCTTAGAAACAAACAAAAGTATCCTAACAGTTCATTTGGGGATCAAATATAATAATTTTTTCTCATAAACTGGTATTTCTTCTGATTTGCAGTGATCAGAAAGGTGTATGTAAAAAGCCAGCTTACTAGTGCACAGGATGCAAGTGTGAGGACAAAAGGACAAAATCATCCCCAGTGTAAGTCCATTCACTTCAGTGGAATTACTCAAGAGATAAATTTGACTCAAGAAGTTAGTGTCTTCTGAAATGCAATGGAACAGACAGAACTGTAAGAAACATGCCCTGATGTTCAACCTTCACAATGAAAACAAATATGGGTGACAGGAGAGATGTGGAGAGTAGAGAAACAGGAAGTTGAGGAGAGTGCTGGACTGAGAATGGACTCTGGGCCAATACCATGCTTCCCTCCCCTGAAATTGGGTTTGGTGGGCCCCCAAGTATGATGAATGAATGAGATGTGCATCTTCGCACAAACTCCAGCTTTTTTTCCTTGTGGCAATGGGCTAAGAAATTCCTCTCAGTGATGCCAATGAAAAATCCCAGTGAGTATTACTGAGTTGTAAAGAAGACAAAATGGTTGTAATCATACATGGAAGTGCATAATGGAATGTAGCGAGGAAGCAGAAAGAGTGAGGAAGGCCTTGAGGAGTGTAAGAAAACCAGAACTGGAGGCATGTGGAGAGAGAAGCCTGAAAATGTAGGGTTAGAAAGAGCGAGAGACATTTAGGTGAGGGTCGCCTTGTTTGCTTATTCCCATTCAGAGGTTTCATGAAGGAACAAAGAAATTGCCATAGGTCAGTTCAGACGCCTTATAGAGATAGACTCAAGGAGCTCTATCTATTTAGCTTAACAAAGACAAGGCTAAGGGGTGAACTTGATCACAGTTTATAAGCCCCTATATGAGAAACAAATATTTGATAATGAGCTCTTCAGTCGAGCAGACAAAGGTATAACAAGATCTGATGGCTGGAAGTTGAAGCTAGACAAATTCAGGCTAGAAATAAGATATATAATATAAAACTGTGAGGGCAATGAACCATTGGAACAACTTCCAAGTGGTGGATTGGGTGTTTTTTTAAAAGAGATGCTGTAGTTCAAAAGGAAACATTTTGGGGGAGTTCTATGGCCTGAGTTATAGAGGAAGTCAGACTGGATGATCACAATGGTCTCTTCTGGCCTTGGAATCCATGAATCAAAGTCCAGCTGGTAGGCTATCTCTGACAGTAAGCAGCATCAGATTCTTCAAATGAATATGCAAGATCCCGGAAAAGACAGTTATGCAGTAACATGCCTAATGTGGAAGCTTCTTCTGAGTCCCAGGCAGTTAGTGGCTGGCTTAACATGGAGGACTGATAGCCCATGTAAGAGCCAGATCCTCAGCTGCTGTAAATTGATCTATGCCCACTTAACCTGCTAAGGGTCTGGCTCTGTTTTTATCAAGCTAATATAACTGGGGATCTTCTTATCCCTACAAGTAACTAATCATCATTGAATCCTAGTAAGTTTTTTGTTCCAATATCTTGTAGCAATGAGTTCCATGGGTTACTTATAAGTTGTGCAAAAAATGTGTTTTGTTGTAAATATGTTTAATTTATTACGTTCCCTCTTGTTATTGTATTACACTAAAGGGTAAATGGGAGCACCTTTCATTTATATTCATAGTTCAATACACCAACATCGTGTCTTCTCTTATGAAATCTTCTCTCTAACCAGTTCTGATCATTTTAATTTTTCCCATATAGAAGTCCTTCCAAGCCTCTAAACTGTGTTTGCTGCCTTTCTCTGTCCCTTTCCTATTTCTTCTATTTCCTTTTTGAGGTGATGTGAACAAAGCACAGAATCAAAGGGAGGGGGAACCATCAGTGTATATAGTAGTCCCATTGTAATATTTTCAGCATTATTTTTCCCTTTTCTTAATACAGCCAAGCTTTTAACTGGCTTTTTTCCCTAACCAATACTGCACAGCGAGCAGATGTTTGCATTGATCTGTCAGGAATGATGCCTGTATTATTTTGTGGTGATAGCTGAATTGAATAACAATATGTATGACAGGTTTCAGAGTAGCAGCCATGTTAGTCTGTATCCGTAAAAAGAAAAAGGAGTACCTGTAGCACCTTAGAGACTAACAAATTTATTAGAGCATAAGCTTTATGTATGAGAAGATCAAACTGTTCTTTTCAATGTGCATTACTTTTACTCATATATAATTTTCTCAGGCAAAACATTGTTTAGCATTGTTTGATTCTTTGGAATTTCCTCAGTCTTCAGAATATTTTTTAGAATTGGCTTAAACACTGATGAATAAGCAATTTATCAGGTTTGGCACTACCCTGTTTATCCCCGCTTCCAGATCATTAAGAACAATATTCATTATACTTTTGAACTCCTCAGATAAAAAGTATTAATACATTAAGTGACACCATTCCTGGCCCCTCCTTTACACAAGATGAACTCTAGGGGTGGATTCTGGTACTTGTGTGGAGCCTTACTGAAGTCCTTGGCTCTCCAAATTAATATGCTTCCATATTGAAAACTGGTAAGTTAATTATACATTTTATTTTAAATCTCCACAAATGTCTAATCTAATGTCAAAGCTTTATAGCTGTTTGAAAGAGAAACTTCAAAGTTTGTCTAATGTAGACTATGCCAAACATACAATGAATCATGTTAACAGAAGTTTAATTCTGCAATAATCTCATAACTGAAAATAAAATAAATCCATTCTCCTCTCTATCTCTTTCTAATACTTGGAGCTCTTGCTTGGATTCCTGTTTGAAAGTGAAACACTGTGACAGATATGGTACATACCTTTGTATCCCAGAATGGCTACTGTTATTGTTAGTAAGGCACACAAAATATATAGTAATATGATGGAGAACTTCAGTGCCCAGTTATTTTTACATTTGGTACATTGAGTCCCCTCCTGAATACCTGCAAAAGAAGATGGGACTTTAAAATCAGGTCAAAGAGTAAGCTTTTATTGTGGTTTCTTTGTCTAAATCACATACACATATAATAATTGTACACATACTTGTCTACACTGCAAGTGATAGCTAACATTCCATGGACTCCGGGCTCACTATAGCCTCACTTTAGTGATATGCTCCTTTTAAGGTTTCAGATGAGTAATAACTGGATTAAATTTAACTGGAAAATCAAATGTGGCTTTATTTGAAAAAAAAAAAAAACAACCACTATTATCATGAGTCTGGTAGTGAGACTAGGTTGCAATTAAGCCAAAAATTTATGGCAATATTCTCTGTCTAGATCCTGATGGTATAATTCAGTTTTAACATTCAACTTCCCTGCACTGTTAGCAGTGGGTGACATTCACACACAGAAAAAGTAGAACTGAAATTAAGTACTACTCTGAATGTCTGAAAGGAGACTTTTGCACTATTTTGCAACTTTTATATTGACACATGGACTTAGAAGATAAATATTAGCACTTCTTTTTATTTTCACTGTGTAAAATAATGTTAATGAGATTTAGGGCTTGTCTATAGAAGCATAGTTATACTGGTATATCTCCCTGTGTGGACACCAGCAGGAGTTATATCAGTATAATTATGCTACTCATACCATTTCCCCACATAAGTGAGTTCTAAAAAAGAGAGACTAGGGAAAGGAATCTCCAGTTATGAGAGAAAATGAACCATTAATATTTGGTATTTGAGCTTTTTACAGAAGATATGAATGTCGGCCTGTTGTGAGACTCTTCTGTCAATGATCACAGGTTATAGCACATATATAAGCATTGAAAGCTTTCATTAGATTATCAGTAATTGCAGGGGAAACAGGGACATATAAAAACATTAGAATGTGAAGACCATGTTGGAATGAATGGACCAGGTTGAGCCCTCATTAGGCAAGCATGAATATAGCCCCCTGCGTCTATTAAAAATGAACTTCCTTGACCTTTTACCCTATTTATTTACTACTAATGGAGTCACAAAGGAGAGCGCTTTAGTAGGTTGGGTGTACCAAATTACTGATCTAATGAAAACTTGCTCAGAAACTTTTTATGAGTAAATTATATTTCCCCTGGGGATCAACCCACCAGCTGATTTTACTTTTCTCCAACTTGTGACCTTCTGCACAGTGCTGTTCTTCAGGGAAATGCACAGGCAGCTTCAGCTGTGTTTATTGAGGACTGATGACAGAAATAGCAAGTTAAGTCAACTCTTGTTATCTCAAAGAGTAACAGGTTCTCGTGGTTTTCTTAAACCTAAAGTGCTTTAAAAAGGGATTTTCATACAGAGGCAAATTCAAGAAGAGAGATTTATACATAAAGTAAGTTTATTTGATGAGTTATTTTCTCAGTCCCCTTTGCTAGTGTTATTTCATATATCAGGCTTGTATAACACTGAAATGAACACTTCACAGGCCAGCTCCTTCTTACACATTATGATTATGTGGCGAAGTCACACCATAATCTCATTGTTGTGACATCACATTTTGTTACAACCGGATGGATGTGATGTCATGGATTCAAAATTATGAAGTCACTGTAGGACATAGAAGAGAAGCTCAGTTGGGAAAGATCAATTCCTTTTTCAGATAGAGATACAAACCTCTCAGTAAATTGATACATGTAGCAAAAAACGGTGGGAAAACAAGTTAATGCATTTATGTTCTAAATCTAGGTTTGTTAGCATAAGCCATTTGGCCAGAAGCTCCAGAGGGGAAAGGGCTCTCTGCTCCCCGTATTGGTGAAAAGAGAGCTTCATTTGCATAGGCTATCTACCCACAATCCTGCTGGTGACACTTGCGGAGTCACCATAACTAGACACGAACTTGGATTTTGGGGGCAATGGGCTCCCAGAGCAGCTTGGAGAGGGGAAGAGGATTTTATCTTATGACAAAGAACTGGTTTCCAAGCAGCTAGGACTCTACTCAAGGGTTTTAAGTGTGGTTGGCTCCCCTTCCTGGCTTGTACAGGGTCTTGAAGTATTTGTGAGAGGGAGTTGTTCTGCCTGTTAACGGTCCCTAGAGAGGGAACACAGTTTTCCGGGCGGGGGCTTGGGCCAGTTTACTTATTTGTCAAGAAGATCCCCAAATATATTGAACACAGATCTTCTTGCTGTCAGTAACGGCTTGGAGGGAGGGTTACTTTAGGTGCAGTGGAGTGCATGGTGCTTTTCAGACAAGTTTGAAAACAAAATCCCTCCTCTGAGAGGTATATAATTTAGGACCTACTTTTGTAAGTTTCTGTATGCTCTAATTATCCATGGAAATTAATGGGAGTTCAGGGCACTCAGCACATCACAGGATTGGCCTCTACCTTATACAGGTAACAGAAATTAAAATTAATGAGAGCAGGATCAAGCCATAATATGAAAGGGCAACAGACCACAGAGGTACAACACAGAGAAGGAGGCAGAAAAAAAATGCATGTTTGATATCAGCTGCATGTTGGAAATTTGTTTGTATTAAAGTCTCACATTAAAGTTACTCATTTTCAGCTTATGATCTGTTTGCTGACACTGTACTTAATTTGATTCCCTGTGCAATGTAACAGGCTGCAACTCTCACTGATGCCCCTGAATTTAATACTGTTCATCATCTAGCACCATATATGTACTCGTATTTCGCAAGCCACCTGCTTCCTTCTCTTGGTTTTCTCTCCCTATGTATGGTCCAATTAAACAACACTTGTGCTTTATGGATCTTTCAGTTTCAGTGTATTTCAAATGGACATAAAAATGGCACCTGAACGTGAGACACTTCCATTTTTTTAACAATCCACTACTGTCAGTATTGAGATGACACACACACACACTACATAATAATAATAATGATAAACACCCATTTTTTCATGATTTGTGTGTAGAAAAACAAACATCTTCTGTATTTTCCACTGCATGCATCCGATGAAGTGAGCTGTAGCTCACGAAAGCTCATGCTCAAATAAATTGGTTAGTCTCTAAGGTGCCACAAGTCCTCCTTTTCTTTTTACACACACTACAGCAGCCACACTTTAAAAATTATATTGTAATCTAATCTACCCCAAGATCTAATGTGCACAAGTGCTGGAGCAGAAAATCAGGTAGTTGTAAGTGGGTCCCTCGCCCCCCCCCCACAACTTTGGAGACTCTAGCACAGATAGCTATATCAATTTAACCTCTTCTGGGCTGTGGTATTTGTCTTATGTCAGGAATACATGGTGTCATAAATATAAAGGGAAGGCTAACCACCTTTAAATCCCTCCTGGCCAGAGGAAAAAACCCTTTCACCTGTAAAGGGTTAAGAAGCTAGGATAACCTCACTGGCACCTGACCAAAATGACCAATGAGGAGACAAGATACTTTCAAAAGCTGGGAAGAGAGAGAACATCAAAGGGTCTGTGTCTGTCTGGGTGAGGCTTTTGCAGGGGACAGAACAGGAATGGAGTCTTAGAACTTAGCAAGTAATCTAGCTAGATATGCGTTAGATTATGATTTCTTTAAATGGCTGAGAAAATAAGTTGTGCTGAATAGAATGAATATTCCTGTCTGTGTGTCTTTTTGTAACCTAAGGTTTTGCCTAGAGGGATTCTCTATGTTTTGAATCTAATTACTCTGTAAGGTATTTACCATCCTGATCTTACAGAGGTGATCCTTTTCTTTTTACTGTTTCTTCTATTAAAATGTTTCTTTTCAAGAACTGAATGCTTTTTTTCATTGTTCTAAGATCCAAGGGCTTGGGTCTGTGGTCACCTATGCAAATTAGTGAGGATTTTTACCAAACCTTCCCCAAGAAGTAGGGTGCAAGGGTTGGGAGGATTTTTTGGGGGAAACACGTTTCCAAACAACGCTTTCTCAGGAACCCAGAGAAACATTTGGTGGCGGCATTGGAAAACCAAGGGCAAAGGATAAAATAGTTTGTACCTTGTGGAAGTTTTAACCTAAGCTGGTAAAAGTAAGCTTAGGAAGTTTTCATGGAGGTCCCCACATTTGTACCCTAGAGTTCAAAGTGGGGAAGGAACCTTGACACATGGATATTCATTTTGTTCCTGATAGTGGCTGGCCTTCTGATTAACTAATTAAATAGAGAGGACTACTAAAGATGACAAAAACCTGGATCTGTCTCAAATGAGAGAATAGGTACTGAACTATTTCCAGTATCTCTGGCGGAGCTTGAACAATTTAGGTTCACTTTGCTTAAAGTCCACCCAAAGTTGGTTGATCTGGTACATAAGAGGCACTTGTGAACATGGTCTCATTAAGGTTGTCTTGTGGTTTGTTAAGGTCCTTTCCTTTATAAAGGAAACAGCCATATTAGTCTGTCAGACTAACAAGAGGCAACATGGGGAAGGATTTAGAGTGAGCGTAGGGTATATGTAAAAAACTGCAACATAAAGTAGGTACCTTCTCTCAACCTTTATCATGGGAGCACAGAGTCATGGCTTGAAGTCCATATTCGATCTTTAACAGGAAAAACTTCCACTTGAGTTAATGGCATTTTGGCTATTTGGAGCCCTGAGTATAAAGACTACGAGATTTGGCTTATAGTGAATCACTGTTATCTGGCTAGGTTTGTAACATCTCATTTGGAGATCTTTTAATTAACTCAGTGGAACCAGTGTAGGACATTTTCCTACAAAGGGAACATATGTAAATCACACAGAACTGGGCTTAGCTTGAATCAGATCTTTGTTGTTCCCAACACAACATATTCCACTATGCATTCTGTACACATGGTTTTAATGATGATGTGCTCCCAGACATTTGTCACTAGCTTTGCATACCCAAAAGTCAGGGTCACTTCCGGATGATGAGCATTGCTCACTGCTGACTTTATCAACATTTAATAAATATCAGCTGTGACATGCTGTGCCTTGACACACTTTTCTTTTTCCCCGACTTATTATAATACAAGCTTTGTTTTTTTCTATTCACTGTTGGGAAGACATCTGGCCAAACAGACAGCAAATCAGTACAAAGGAATCCTGCTGGCTCACATGTTTTGGGTACCCCCATCTCTGTGAACCAAGATCGTCACAATAAACATGCAAGTGAGACATCCCCCTGTTACCAGCCTTTGTAGTATTTATTTTTACAGCATTACATTCTAGTGACTGGGAACTTTGTTTTCCCGCAGGGGGTATCCATCTGCAGACTCCTTTTGTGCTACAGATAAGGCATGGGTTTTTTTTAATTACAGAAGGCTAAACGCATATTCCCTTTGCCAGTCCGCAAATAGCTTATCGAAAGCCAGAAGCCTCAAACATATTCTGTTTCAAGGACCACAGTTTCGAATGTTTGAGTATAACATGTATACTGTACAGATTTTCCTGCCAAATACTTCTTTTGGAATATTTTCCACTGAGCTCTCTTCTTGGCTCTTGCTTCAGAAACTTAGGTGGCCTCATAAAATCTGTGCTATAATGTAGAGTTGTGATGAAAACCCAAAATTCCCTACATAACCATGACAAAAAAGCATTGGTAAGATAACTGAAATATTGGAAGAATGTAGTGCAGGAAGCCAAAATCAATGCACTATTTAGGAAAATTCCTTTCCAGTGTGATTCAATATTGATACAGCATCTCTTGTAGCATGCAAGGAAGGCTTCAAGTGTAGTTTATATGCACCTTTATAAAACATTATCTAGAATCATGGATAACTAGAGTCATGAACCTAAATCCTTATTTAGTCTAATTTTAAAGAGGCTCAGTATAAGCAATTCCCACAGAATAAACATTGAGAAGTAGATTTTAAAATATATTTAGTTGCCAAAAGAGGCAGATAGGCACCTAGTGGGATTGTTGAAAGCACCTAAATGTCTGACTTCCTAATGCCAAGGGGAGTTAGATGCCTCAGTGCTTTTGAAAATCCCACGAGACATCTATCTGCACATTTAGATGTCTAAATACATTTAATAACATGATCCTAAGTAACTAAAATCAGGGACCCAAGTTTGAAAATTTTAGCTGGTGTAACTGACAAGTAAAATCATGATGCTTTAGCTTTAAAGACTGATAAATCTTGATAAATACCTTTAAGCATTAGGAAGGTGGTCTTACATCAACGGGGCATAAAGAGGCAATTTTCAGACTTTGGATCTTACATTTAGGCATCCAGATATGCATTTGGGTGTTTGTATTGACATCTCAGGACATCTAAAATAAGTATCTGACTGCCTGAGTGACAATTTGAGCACTAAAGGGGAAAGATTAGGTGCTCAGACATGAAAACTGGGCTCAAAATATTTAATATTTGGATCTGCTGGAGTATTAAGGGAACAAAGGGCATATTGCATTAGTATGTTCTATGCTCAGCTTACCAATGTTAACCTTCAATAAAGCTTGGAGATCGTAGAATCCAGCCAACCACAAAGTTTTAGCTGAGATTTGCAACTTTTTCCTTCATGTGGTTTTTACATGTTATTAACCTACTGCTTCATGGTATGAATCCATATAATCCCAAGTGAATAGTTAGGTTATAAATAGCAAAACTGATGATTCAGATAAATTCTGATAGTTAACATATCTTAGAAAGCAAAAAGTCTGTAAAACATTTTAATCACTGATTTTCTAAAGTTTACAAATTACAAAAATAGGCTGATTTTTGTTGACTTTTTCAGGAACATCCACTTTGTTATTTTAGAAGTTGATTCTGCATCATAAAGGCTACAGTGGGCATTGAGGGTGCTCAGCAATCACAGGATAAGGCCCTTAGACTATGGTTATTAAGTACTCTAATTTATTAAGTACTCTAAGGGCCAGATTCTGCCACTCTTACTCAAGCTGAGTAGTACCTTACTCCACAATTCTCCCCTTTGATTCCTTAGGGCTCCTCAGAGAGTAAAATACTGCTCAGAGAGAATAAGGTTGGCAAAATCTGGTTGTCCCTTAGTTTATATATTAAACACACAAAACCTATTGTTAAAAGAACATATGGTTGCAAAGTCAAAAGTTAGGTAATGCCAGAATTAAAGTTGCCTGTACAATGCATTCCCAGCATCCTCACCCAACAAATCCCAGCTTCCATTCTCACCCCTCGCTCCTGGTCTCCTTGCCTGCTGGTCCCAGTCTCTTTGCCCAGCCAGTCCCAGTCTCTCTCTCTGCACCTGCCTCTAGTGCTGGTCTCACAAGATTCCTTCTCCCAGTCTATTTCTTTCACTCTCCACTGGTCTGGCCTTTGAATCAGATAGATTCCTGCTCCATGCTGCCTAGGTATCAGCAAGGAGGTCATTGAGAGCACAAGTGAGACGACTCCCTGCTTTCAGTTCCTGTGCCCAGGCTCACACCAACCCAGAATAGCTTGGAGCAGCTGTTACAGGGAAAGTCCAGCTTCACACCTCTAGCTCTGGGCTGGGGCATGCTCAGTTGCTGTGTGAGGATGATGCATACACAGTCTGGTCAGAACTTGGAGCTGTGAGAGTCTTGAGCATGCTCAGTGAGGACAATCTTTGGAGATTTTAGCTGCTAAAATAGAAGTCTCTATTGAGCATGTTCAGACTCTGATTTTTCAAATTCTTATTACATGGCCAGATTTGCATGGTGATAGTAAAAAGCACATTCCTGACACAAAGGCCACCCTGCTGCCAAATTTTGAGTTCTTGCTCCAAAGCATGGAAAAAGACACCAGAATGTTTTAACATGTACAAAACAATGTATTTTCCCCTAGCCTTGTTCTTAGAAATAGCTGAACCATTTTGGCTGAAGTTTTCCAAATATATTCAGCCAGGAGCAGACACCTGGCATGGAAAATTTCAGCCCAAATGGTTAAAGTTTGGCAAAATTATAAGTAACTGAAAATAAGGCTTTATAATGGGAAGCATTAGACAACCCTAATAATAGGCAGCACTATCTGACCCGCCTACCACACTACTGAAGTTACATGAGAATCTCAGGTTTCTTTAAAAAAACAAGTTTCTAGCTGAACTGGTTGCAGAGAAAAGCTTTAAAATGTGAATTACAAAAGCTCAAAACCAGAAGGCAAATAAAAGAACCCAGCATTTATTATTGTTTTAAATGTAATGATTTTTAAACCAGTCTTATGACTGGGGGGGGCTGAACCCTAATTTTTGAATACTTGGGGTTGGCAATACTGGAGATGTTTAATATCGTCAACTTCCATTGAGGTTAATGGGAATTGAAGGCACTTAGCACAGCTGATGAACCACTAAGGCTGTCAAAGGCATCCAACAGAATCCCAATTGGATTTGGGAGCCAAACTCACTTAGGCTATGTCTACACTTATCAGGGATCGACGCTGCTGTGATCGATGCAGCGGGGGTCGATTTAGCGGGTCTAGTGAAGACCCGCTAAATCGACCGCAGTGAGCTCTCCAGTCAACTCTGGTACTTCACCGGAATGAGAGAATTAAGGTAAGTCAATGGGAAAGTGTTTCCCGTCGACGCAAAGCAGTGTTAGACACCGGAGTAAGTCAACCTAAGCTACATCACTCCAGCTACGTGACTAACTTAGGTTGACTTACTGCAGTAGTGTAGACAAGGCCTTAGACAAGTGGTTCCCAAACTTGTTCCACCAGTGCTGCTTCCAGCAGCTCCCATTGGCCTGAAACAGTGAACCGCAGCCAGTGGGAGCCGTGATCGGCTGAATCTGCAGATGCGTCAGGTAAACAAACCGGCCTGCCAGGGGCTTTCCCTGCACAAGCAGCGGAAGAAGTTTGGGAACCACTGCCTTAGACACCTTTGAAAATCCCAGCCTCAGTGTTTTGCTGGATCAGGCTCTAAATTCTGCCCATGCGAAAGTAGGGAAAATTCTTCACTGCAAGATCTATTCTGTCACATGTCGTGGTCCCTTTCCATGAATCCATTATCTCACTTCTGACCTAATAAAGGATCCCAAAGGGCTGGCTTTATTTTCTATGGAAAGCTCCCAGCATCAGAAATACTTTATTATGTGCAGTATATACAATCCCTTTCATTAAAGGAGGGAAGAGCCCTTATGATTCAGATTGACCATCATCTCGCACTTATTTATATAACCCAGCCAGCATTTTGGTTTTGGCTTTGTACTTGTTCATTGTAGAATACAGAATGAATTTTCAAGGTTCCTAATTATACACCTCAACAACCATAACCATTTAATTATATAGTATTACCAAACAATGTCCTGCAGTGATTAAACATTCAATATCTTAATTAAAAGGGTACAGAAAAGGCCCAGCCACAACACAGGCAAACCACTGAGTGTCTGAATGGTTTGTTACACAAATATTCTGAGGAGAGCTGTAGGACTGTCATAGTAAATTTTGAGGAAAATCATTATAGTGCAATGTCAAGCCATAGAAATGTGGTAAGATTATTAAACTCCCAGGGGACATGAGATCTTTTAAACCATTATATTAAAACAATGCATCTAGATCTAAGATCAATCCCGAGCAAACAAGCAGCAAATGAGGGTACTTTGAAATAATAGTTTTCAACGGGTGAGCTATCACTGCATTCAGTTAATGCAAATCAAGCAGATGATCACTGACTGCACTGCCCTGGAAGTAAGGAAATCCAATTAAACCGCTCACAAGAAAGAAAAACTAGAAAGAATTTAAACTTGTGTATGAATTAAGGAAGTGTACACTGACTCACAAGACAGCCAAAACACCAAGTAGCATTCCAGCTAAATGTTTTTTTCAAGCTGAGCCATATGTGTGCACACACGCACGCAGAGGAGATTTAGGCCAAATAACTGAAGAAAATTCTGAACAGTAAAATTTATCGGATTGTGCAACAGTCTCCTTCGAGAAGAAGTGGAGCTCCATTGTTTGAGTAAATTAAAACTCAACGAACAAAAACCTGGAAAATATATAGAAGGGAGCTGTCCTTCAGAGGCAGGGCATTTAGCCAGATGGCCTAATATGTCTTTTCTTTCCTTAAATCTGTTTAATTCTATGATGTTCAATTCTTAATCAAAGCAAGGAGCTTCATCTTGAGTGTTCCCAATGGAAGGTAGTTGCTAATTAATGTTGTATAATTTGAAGACCAATCAGTGTATCTGATCTTTGTCCCCTAATTTAACTTACCTTTTGTTTTTCCTTCAGTGTAATGTATTAGGCTTAATTTATATTAGTCTGAATTTTTATACCGTGGTATCGGAGTGATAGAGATTACAGTAATGGTACCTTGGTAGTTTTAAGGCAGAAGAAATAAGAAATGCATGCTGCACTGCTCTTGAGCTTCCTTTAAGAGACCAGAATAAAGAAGTACCATCATGGTCCCAGGAGAAGGTGTAAGGGTTCTTGGTTATGATGTTGAGCACCAATTATATTTGCATGGAGGTGGGGCTTATTGGGGAAATAGTGACATTGCTTAAAGGGGCAGATGAAATTCCCAGGACCTTTTCAATCAACCTTTGCATTACTATTTCCAGACTTTTTGAGTGCTTTACTTGGCAGCATAAATGTTCTTTTAACATAGATTTAAAAAAAATAGAAAAAATGAAAGCATGTGCCACTATTTTGTAAAGCACAGAGGAACACTCTCTCTCGCCCAATATCTACACACGATGAGGCTAGGGCTTCTTCTTTCACACATATTGTCATATTCCATAAGCCACATATATTACAACTAAAATTTCATTCAACTTTCTTATTCATTTATGTGCAAATCCAAAGGAGACTAACTGTTCAGTAGAAATGTCTGTAAAATTTCTATGTATGCACATGTGCAGTGCTCATGGAATGTTGACAGGTGATTAGTTTTATTGTATAACAATACCCAATATGCATCCATGAACTATGTTTTTAAACTCTTATAACTCAGAAGAACCAAAATGAATTTTCACCAGACCAGTGTAAGACACATGTATGCTCTTGGGAAGATATTTCTGACAAACTCCAAGCTTCCATCACTTGCCACTGCCATGCTACAGCTGTCTAAATAAGGTCCCAAAATAGTTTATAGCAGAAAAACTGCAGTGTCTCTTTTTTCCATGCTTGCAAACTGCAGAACCATCTTTACTGAAAATTTCAGATTGAACAAATGTGTGGAACATCCAGTTGAAAAAAATGAAATAATGAAAATGATTGGGTATCCTTAACTATAGGCTTCACAATATATGGTAATGGAAAACTGACTATACAGAATTGGAGTAAGTAAATCATGAGTTAACAGCTTCAAATGAATATATAGCTTTTATCCTGCTGCCACTGAAGTCAACAGCAAAATTTCCATTGACTTCATTGAAAGTAGGATTATCCATAATGTACAAAATACTTTTTTTTCCATATGAAAAGTCTAATGGAGGGCATTATTCAGGATTTAAAATGGAAGAGATGGAGGTTCTCCTGTTAATCTTGAATAAATAACAGCAAAATAGATCTCTTACTTGGAATGAGACCAAATGAATAAAATTATGCACAAAAATAATGAGGTGAATGAAGAAGACCAATTTGAGCATAACAGGACCTCATATAAGAACATGAATATGGAAAACACTTGGACTCTATAAACTATGCATCAATTTATCAGGCTATGGCTGTGGATGCGCATTGTCCAAATCCATTTCTGACTAGCCTTTCCCATGGTGTCACCAGTATGCTCCAGCTCCTAATAGTGCATGGTTGCATTTAATCACTGAATAGAAGAGGAAGATCTCTAGACACACTAGGTCAAATTCACCTTAGTGTGAGAGGTTACAAATCCATTGACTACAAATCCATTCCTAATCTCAACAAACTGCATGCCCACCTACAGAAAGAAGTTCAGCTCAGCTTTAAATATTGTTCTACTGAAAAAAGATCTGGTATTAACTTCTTAGCTCTCTCAGTTTCCTGGCAGACACACTTCTTTAGTATCCAATTACCTTGCTATAAAGACACACTTCTTTAGTATCCAATTACCTCAGCATGAGCTTCCCTCACCAGACCAGAGCCTGTTTCAGGCATTTTTGCCAATGCACAAGGGCTCTGTAAGGCAAGGAAGCCACAGTTTTGGATTAATGGACTTCTCTCTGCCTAGGACTAGCACTCCATAAGTTTGGGAATTATCTGCAATTGTGATTTTACCTCTTATTTTAAATTCCTTTATATTTTGGGGAGGTAATTTTCACGGCACTATATTTCATAAATTATTGTATGATGCTCCCAGCACACTGGCAGAACAGGGACTAATAGATACATTTCTTGTTTTTTCTCTTAATTAAGTTTTAGAAATAGGCAAATGCCGCATTCTACCTTTCTTTGCAAACAGATTATGAATCATGGAATTAAATCTGCTTGTCACATGTTAGGAACAAGAGAAAAAAGACATTTGATATGTGGAATGGTGTTCTGTGCAGTTTGTATTTACAGTCCAGGTAAGTAACCTATCGATAACAACATAAACCCTGTTGAAATAATATATTTACTATGTCCCTTATGCCAGTATCTTCAAATTTGTATGTAAAGGAATAAGTCTGTTAAGTAGATAAAAATCCTACTGCAAACTGGTCAACAAATTTGGTCAACAAATCTGCAAACCTGTTAAATGTGTGCACATCTGCCCAGCAACAATTTGTCACATATATACATAAGGAAAATTCATTGAACAGCCACCTAATTAAGCAATAAACACACTACAATAAAAATAAACCTTACTATAATATGTGCTGGCTGTTAAGTGTGTTAAAAGAACATATAACCCTTACTTGATAGTTTGTGAAAGCTTGAAAAAATATTAATTGTGGGCTTTTTGAAATACCTTTTATCATGTGAAATGGCAAGGAAGGGAGAAATTGTATTTGTACTTTTGTAAAGAACATTACTGAAAATTTTGAAAAAAGGCAATGTTACAGACAAGACAAAATCTTTGCTCATGACTGGATGAAAGCAGTCATGTGATAAGTCTGAAAATTATGTGTGCTTACTTGGAGGTGAATACTACTTGGAGCAAAGCAGGCAGAAACGTAGGTCACTGCACTAAGAAACTTAGGATCCCAATTCTGATCTGACTTATACAAATATAGCCTCACTGGTTCGACAGAGTTACCTCTGATTTATATGAATGCAAGTGAAATCACAATCAAGTCTTCACTCTTCACATTTTTTGTTTTAAAAAACTAATGCACAAGCACAGCAACCTGTTTCTAAAACAAACTAAATTGCCTTCATGTCTTCAAAATTCAGAGGCATTGAGTCCCCATTATGCTTTCATGCTCAGCAAAATTTCAGTTGAAAAATAATTTTGGTTTATTAGGAGTGCAAAAATTGTCGACAAATGTCTGTTTCCATGTAGTTCTATTTAACACAAAAAGTTTTTTGGCTGGTTGCTTGTATGTCAAGTTTCAGCTCAGAGTGAATCTTTCCATGGCTGAGGTATACACTCCTAAAAAGAAGTCTGGGAAATGCTGATAGACAATTAACTATAGCTAATGCCACACCATGAACCACACCATGAACGGCACAGCTTTCAATGTGATGTTGGAGTGTTCACATGTGTTTCATAAAATATGCATTTTGCTAAACATATTTCACAACTCACTCCCTCTGACGTGTGAGCATCTTATTCAAGCCTGCACAGGATGAAAATGGTTGAAGACCTAGGCAGAATACTTTCACAGCAGAGACTATTGTGTTTGTCTACTTTGCATGCTTTTCTTGTTCTTTACTAATGGCTTGAAGTGCAAGAAAAGACAATTTCCTGTACACTGGTTTAAATGCAGCATTGCTCGTTTGAATAACTTTTGTCTTGCATACTCTTAACAAAAATATGTTGAAATTCTTTTTAAAGGTGGACAGAGTCAGCTCATATAACTGCTGCTGTGATAGTATTTTTAACTGACAAGATCCAAGGTGTAGTTTCTATAACTGTATAAAACCAAGTAATTAGGATGCAGAGTTGCACAATTAAAAGTGTCACTTTGACATGGATGTAACCTTAAAATAGACACAGCCAATAGACTAAACCCTGAGCATCTCCAGTTGTTTTAATCTCTATCAGTTGGAAAATGTTCTGAAAGCTCTTGCATCATAGAATCAGAAGTGGCTATGGCCAGCTTATGTATAATGCTCTTACTTAAGACTAGGCTGGCCTTGTCTGAAGTAAGGGCTCCCTTTCTCTTCCCATCCCTATTTTCTCAAGATCTCTGTTTAAGTGAACAGTGTTTTTTCAGAACTGCCTCTTCCTAAGTATTTTTTCAGGGATGCAGTAGCAAATTTAGGGCAAAGTCTTGCTGCATAGGAGAAAGAAAGTAGAAGATAGAAGAGCAGTCATATTTTTAATAGCCATTTCATTTCTTACCTATTAAAAATACTGTATTTTATTGAGCAATGCTGTATTAAGGTCCAAAGCTCCATGGATGTGAGTGGCACAAAGTGTCCCTCTTGCAACCCACTCAGCAGGGACACAAACTGTGCAAGACACACAAAGGGGGACAGGCCACAGCTTACCTCTCCACTGGCCCGGTGTGCAAGAGGAGAAATAGCTACACTCCTAAAGGGACATAGCACCCGGTGTGATCTGCATGCACACTGGCGACCTCCTGCTGGTATGATTTAGCACCACATCACCCCAGTATGGGGATGTGATTAAAGACAAAATAGAGCCCATAATTAGTACTGGAAAAGAATAATGACCACCACCCATTAGAGATTTGAAAGGGACTTCAAATAAAGGGGGTGAGTGTGGATCAATAGCCAGTACTCTCTCGTACCCTGAGACACTGTCTGAATGATTTTACTTACAAAGACCATAATAAAAATGTTTGTTCTAGGAACAAATAGGATGAATCAGAAGACATGAACTCCGGATATGAATGAAAAGCCTGTTTGTGTCTAGCACAATTGGAGATATTGTTTAGGAACAGTTCATCCATGTGAAACTATGACCCTGTAATACTGCCAAGGTCTGTGAGAGCTTTGGTGAGTAAGCTCTGGTTCTGCATGCTAATATTGCACAGTCAAGCAATCTTATCTGCTTTGTTTTCTCCAGGGAACATGTGCAAGCTGTAATGTGTAACACAGTTATTATGGGCCAGCTTCTCCCATTGTTTCTAATTGTTCTGGGCGCTTGAAAGAGGGCAAATTTAGAATTCTGAATTTCTGGGTGGCCCCTCTTCCTATAATGGGCCGAGCACCAAAGCCCCAGAATTGGATATCCCTGAATTATGGGGAAGTTTGTATTCAGATTCAGATCTCTAATCTGTGGCTTGGGCCCATCTCCAGAGCCTTCTTCAGAGCTGCTCACCACATTTTAAAAGGGAGATTTTGGCTATTTTGTTGGAGTGCTACTTATTTCTTGACAGGAATACAAAAATGGATGGAGGGGAAGAAAGAAAGTTCTGTGAATGAGCTGTCAGTATGGATTGGGGAAAGAGCATAGGAACAATTGAGCCCTAAATCATGCTTTCTGCAACTGCACAAAAATCAGTCAACAACATGCCCTGTAATGCCAGTGATTGTTAAAAGGCCCAGTAGAGAAAGCAGTGCCTTTGGATTACAGTACTAGATAGTAACTGATTCATTGTAATTTATCTTGGCACACATTCTCAGATCTGAAGTGACCTTTGGAAGATGCCAATCTGAAGTGAAATCTGATGCCAATCTGAAGTGAAATTTGGAAGATGCCAATTTCTTTACATGGACGTAGAAGATATTTACTGAGGAAATCTTGGTTAGATGGCATTTACTGAAACAAACAGTTCAATCAATTTGGTCTTTATAATCCGGTTCTGACCACAGTGGCTGTTGTGACCATGTTTCTTGGTCACAGAAATAGAAGTAAATGTTGCATTCTAGAACCATTTGCCCAATAAGCTATTTAACATTATACAAATCTAATAAGTGATATAACACATTAAAGAAGTGCTGAAATGCTGTATCATTTTCTGAAATATTGGACACCTATTCATGAAGGGAACAGTATGAAAATGTGTTCTACTGGGGACTCAGTGATGGCTTCCTTAGCCTTTCCATCTCGGTTCTCTCACAAAGCAACTTGTCCATTTTTTGACAGGGTAATTGGTAAAGTTGTCACTGCAGCTGCCTTTTATTGCCAACAAATGTGAGTCCCAGTGAGTTGTAGCTTTAATTCTTCATTATTCTAGTCTCAGGGGGAAAAAAATTACTCTGCTTTCAGCTGTAACTCTCGCCCATGCCAGGAAGGGAAAGTGAAATGTGCATTTTAGGATCTGCAATGTGGTTGTGACTCGGCTGCTTCTTCCTTCAAAAATGGCATAATCAGTTTAGGGATTGTATGAAACACATACGCTTGAATGTGGCAGGTTCTGGAACACATCTGGACCCAGCCCAATTCTCATGGAGAAAAGCTCAAACAGATGATTGTTTTTAAAAATGTATAGTTTCCAAGATTTGTTGCAGACATGACATTTTTTCACCTTGCTCATCCAACAAAGAAGATGAGAAGAAAGAAGAAAAAAAGAGGAAACAAAGAAAAGAAAAATCTCTAGAATGTGGACAGATGAACCCTCTTTTGGACACAACTATGCTTCCTTCATTACCTCTGATGGCTGTTAACTGCTTATATGCCAGAGTAATATTGTGGATATCTTAGATTAACAGGTCATTTGCTGCATTTCCTAAGGATGCCTAAAATGCTGTAAAGAAAAGGATTAAGGGCTGTGTCTTTCAACTTATCTGTACAGTGCCTGGGAAAACTGAACAAAAGAAGAAAATCCTTTTGAATTCTCATTTGGTTTCAATGTTGGGATTCTGTGCCAAGTCCCAGTGGCTTGAATCTAAGAGTATTTTGGTTCATCAATACTACTTTCATATGGAAGCTGAGCCAACTTCTTTTCACAATTACTCTTGTGGATCCCCACAGAAGTGAATAGTACTGCTCCAATGTATCCGAGAGCAAAATTTGGCCTGTCAACTATTGCCATTAGTGTTGTCTGACTGCTTGGTAAAACTTCTAGGAAAAGCACAAGCTGAAAGTGATTCTGTTTTGCTAAATCAAACTACCTCACACATTCTGTGTGGCCTGAAAAAACTAGCCGGTTTCAACAACTGGTAGTTGTTTATTTTGAGAGAAGATGAATGTTGGATTCTTTGCATTGTCTGCCTCTAAAAAAAATATAAATATTTGCTTTCTTTGATTTAGACTTTTAAAAAATATGTGCTTATATTTATTTAACTGGACTGGATTTGTTTATCAGCCATTACTGACTGAAATTCTGTTTTCTTACAAGACTATTATGCTAGATAGGTCAATAGCTGATGGGGTAACTTACGCTACAGGTTAAGTTAGTTTTTGGATGTGCATGCTCATCCCATTAACTTCCAATTCAAGCCAATGCACATGCACTCAAATTGGCAGGATTTGTCCCTAAATCTGCATTTGTGTGATCAAAGAAGCAGTTATGGACTCTGAAGTGAACACATCGTTGAGGGAGCATTTGTAATGTGGATTTTGAAGACATTTAATCTGAATATCACTATTAAAAATAAAGTATGGGTATTTTAAGTTTGCTCCCCTCTAAAACTCTTCAAATTTATCCTTAGTGTAACTCCACCACATAAATCAATGGAGTTATTTTTTCACAACTGATAGTGTCCTTGGTGCTGTACAGAATACGGAAGAGATGTGATCCTTGTCCCACGAGTGGTTTACCATTTAAGGCTCTAATCCTGCAACCAGATACATACTTCCCACTGGAAGCAGTCACAGGAGTAAGCATTGAACCCAGCAAGCAGTGTTTGAAGGATCAGGCTTCTGTAGTGCACACAGATACACCAAACAAAAGTCATAAGACTGTAGAGGGAATTTGCTTTCTTCACATGGAGTTTCTTTCTTATGTTAAATTCTGACCTCCATTACACCAGTGTAAATCCAGAGGAATGCCACTAATTTCACTGAAGTTACTCCAGATTTACATTGGTGTAGATGAGAGCAGAATTTGACTCAGTACATTTAAGATATTACTTGTCAATATAAACTTTAGAAGCCCTCTTCAGTAGCCCTGGTATCCTATTTTAAGGCGTTTCTTAGGTTTTTGCTCAGCAGGGTCAGTTTCAGAACAAAAATAATGTTCAAAATGGTTTCATATTTTCTTACAGCCAAATCCAATAGTTCTTATTCGCTCCCTGTCCAAGCAAAACTCCCACTGATGTCCGTTGGAGTTTTGCCTGAATCAAAAGTAAGCATGGTAGGATCTGGCCCTCCAAGAGCAAGGGAATCAAACACTAATGAGATCATGTTGACAACCACTTCTCAGGGGAGGAAGACATTGACATGACTTGTTTGAGGAATTTGTATAAAAGGGGTGAGGTCATCATAATTTGTTTTTAAAAGTTAAATAAATGCAAAATTGAGTCTCAGATTGCTCACTGTGCCCATTTGTGATGTCTCCTTTAGACTAAGGTTTCAAAAGTCTCTTCCTTTTCAAAAGTCTCTTCACATTCCCGCTGTACTTGAGAAAAATACCCACAGACAGTTCCTACTTAGGGTAAACAAGATGTAGACAATAAACAGAGCATTTAGAATGCTCTATAATTAACAACATTAATTAATCACACGTCTTTGTTACCATTTTCTTTTCTAAGAACTGCTTCTCTGAGGGTACTGAGAGACCACTACATAATGTGATCAAGGGCTGTGCAAACGTCGTACTCCTACCGCTCTACCAATAAACCTCAATCCTGACCTGCAGCTTCCCTGCTACTCCAATCCTGGGCCTCTCTTTGACAGAAATGGTAACTTTGCCAGTCTAAGGGGTAGTTCTAGGATGTGGAGAAATGAAGACAAAGCTGGGAGCAATAAGCTCTTTCTTACCAGACTCTGAATACTAATATGAGGAGGTAAAAATTGTGTAGGTCACAAGGATGCATTAACTCACTAGTCAATTAATTTCACTCCTATTCACGCTTTGGAATTACCTCTCTTTTCTTTTTCTTTGCCGAGAGTATGAGCCTTCTTAGATCTACTGGGAGCTCTTGGGGTCTCTTTGGCACTTTTCTAACAACAGCAGTCACTCATCTAAATCCTCCTTTATGGAGCTGAAAATGCACAAGGACATAGATATTACACACCACTTCTGTCTGGTATTCTTCATGCCTGTGGAGTCTGAATTCCAGAACAGATGAGAAACAAATTTATCCACCAGAGAGTTAAAGCTCTAGACAACATGGGACTAAAAATATCAGAAGTGTTTCCAGTAGAAATTTCCATATTGTTAATTTCCATCTTGTTTCAATATGGAAACTATATCAGCTATATATTTCCTGCTATCTTATGAATAAACTCTCATACTTTTAACTCTCACTAAATTTTATTGTTTCTTTCTTAAAACATCCCTAAAATGAGCTTTCTCTTTACATCCCTTCTACTAAAGTCCTGGTCATCTCTTATCTCAAATACTAAAACCTCCTCATCACTGGTCTCTTCATCTCTCCTCTGACCTTTCCAATGTATCTAAAGTATTGCAGCTAAGATCATCTTTCCTGCCCACTGTTCTCACTACATCACTTTTCTCAAGGGCCTTCACTGGTTTCCCCATTCCTCTGCATTAACCTAAGCTGCTCACCCCAATCTTCATAGCTCTTCATTATTACACCTATACATTTGATCTCTTTTCCACCTCCATATGTTCTTCCATTTCTTCTCTCCTAACTGCTCCCTTTTTCTCCTCCTACCTGTGACTTTGTACCTCCTTTCACTGAGAGCCTGATCCAAATCCCACTGAAGTCCATGGGAGCTGGATCAGCACTAAGGGCTAAATCCACAAAGGGATTTAGGCTTTGCAGAGCTCAGTGTTACAATGCCTAGCTTTTTAAGCACCCCCCACCCAGCAGAAGCCTCAGACCCAAGTTAGGTGTCCAGACTCCCTATAAAATGCATGGGGAGAGTTAGATGCCTAAGAATAGGATTTACTGAAGCCAGCTCACAGGGCCACCTAAAATAGCCAATAGGAAATACCAAGGAGAGGGGCAGGGCCTAAGCCTAGTCCCTCATAGATGGGTAGGCACCTAACTCTGGACCAGGGGAATGCGGCTATCTCTGATCGGGATTCACAGCCGTGAACCCTTTCCTAGAGTTAGGCACCTACGCCTGGTCAGCCCTTTCTTATGAGAAATCAGAGGGAAGGAAAAAAAAACTCTACCCCATTCTTGTCAATAGCCCAATGGTTAGGGAATACAAGTGGGAGCGGGGAGACCTGTTTTCAAATCCCTGCTTTGAAACCTAGATTTGAACATGAATCTCTCATGTCCCAGTGTGTGCCTTAGCCACCAGGCTGGAGTTTCATTCTCTCTCTGTGGCCCAATTAACAGTTGATTATTGTTACAGCATGGAACAGCTTCAACAGCACAGACCGAGAGAGCTCTGCCCCAGCATAGTTGGTAGTCTGGGGATTAGGGCACTCTCCTACGAGGGGAAGACGCAAGTTCAAGTCTCTACTCCAAAGCAGGTAGAGTCGGGATTTGAAAATAGGTCTCTGGAGTGAGCGCTGTAGTCCCATGGCTATTGGGTACACACCTACCCACCCCCAGCCTTGAAAATTCATGATCTGGCTGTCCCCAGCTGCCTTTCTGTGGTAGGAGTGCTCTGTAAAAGCAGCACTTTTATAGGCGGGCGAATGCCTAGTTTGAGAATCCTGACAGGGCTCAGGGGTGAGCTAGAATGGCTGAGCAGCCCACCAGCATCAGGACGGAAGTGGTTTTGCATATGATCGTCAATGGAAATGTAAGCACCTAGTGGACTTTGCTTGCAGAAACTTAAGTTCCCAGGGAATTTAGACACGTACAGGGTTGTGTGACAACTGAGGGGAGGGAAGGGTTTGAGGATCTCAGTGACGCCTAAATATTAGATTTCGGTGCCCAAAATGGCAGTTAGGCACCTAAATCCCTTTGAGGATTTAGGTCTAAACCCCCTTGGCTTAGAGTAGCTTCTCATTTCTTATGCACCAACCACTCTCCCTCATCTCCTTCAAACTCCACTGTGACGCTCTGTATCCCTAAGCAATACCCTGGAACCCCGTATTCACCACTGACATATGTAAGATATATGAAAAGTCATGATCTGCTGAAACCCATTGTTCGGTCCAAACATGTACATTGTTAGTGTGTATCAAGTTATGAGATTTTGCTGTATGCTCATTACTGAAATATGTTGTAAGTTTGCTAATGGCATACAAAGAAAGCAAATCATTCACAGGAGGGTATTCAAGGACAGAGCGTACTCAACGACCATTAACAGGCAGGGAAGTTATAATCCAGGGTTTTACAATTCAAGGATAGTTGCACAAGCACCGGACTGCTTGACCCCATTGCACAAGACCACACCAGAGGGATTGCTCAACCTAGTGACTCAGGAAAGCCCTCCACGACATGCTGAGACAAGTCCCAGGCTGGAGGAGAGTTCCAGCCTGTGTATTGAAGATCTGTAACCTGCTTATACTATCTGCCAGGGTGAGACACTGCTTGAGTCAAATCCTGTTTAGTTCATATAACTTAAACTGCAAATTTATTTTATTTCTTAGGTAACCAACTTTGATCTCTATGCTCACTACTTATAATCACTTAAAATCCATCTTTCCGTAGTTAATAAACCTGTTTTATATTTTATCTAAAACAGTAAGTATTTTGCTTGAAGTGCTCGGGAACAAAAACTGGTGCATATCCTCTCCACATTGAGGGAAGGGTGGATGAGGTTATAAATGTACAATAGTTAGGCTTCTGACCAGGGCAGGATAGTACAGCTCAGGGGAGTGAAGTTGGGGAGCTGTGGGGAATTGGCTGGAGTCCCTCTATTGTTAGTTCATGAGTGGGTGGGAGAAGCATTCATGTAACTCAGCTGGGTGTGTCCCTGCCTGTGGATGTCTGTGTGAAAGCAGTACCTACCAGAGATTTGCAGCATGTCACACATCACAGGGTGAGAGGGAGCTCAGTTTATCAGGAAAGAGGTCTCAGGAGTACCCCAGTTTCAGGTAGCACCCAGAGACACCCGTCACACCTTCCTCCAAATTCATTTTCTTCTGGGCTGCCTTCCAGCTCCAGTGGTCATCCACCACATGGTGTCTGCCTACACACTACCTTTTCATTGAGTTGTATAATGTATTGTACCCATTCATGGCTTTAGACTGAAAGCTTTTCAGGCAGGGACTCTGCTACTTGTTTTGTGCCATTTGTACAGTGCCATGTACACCTACAGCACTATATAAATGTAATGCCATGCCTACACCAATTGCAAACTTGACAACCCAGGCTCTTGTTGCACCATAGAACCACATTTTTCAAAAGCAACATACAAAATAGAAGAAAAGCAAGACAAGTTAATCCAGCCATTTCCACGAAACATTGAGAGGAAGTTTGCTTCTCTCAAGTGAGGACGCCAGTGTTATTGTCAACTAAGGATTCAGGAAAAGAACCAGATGCTCCACTGAGCCAAGAGTATATAAAACAACATTTATGAACTTGGCATTTCAGGGCTATAGTTGTTAAACAAACTTTTGTGACAGCCCCAGGACTGATTTGGTTGTTGGAAGAGCCAGCAATAGCAAGACACTGTATAGAAAGCCAGTATTCAAACCATAAATACTTTTCAAATGCCTATTTAGTCTGCAACTAGGTGCTTGGGGCAAAAAGATGGGACTGTACAATGTAAAACAAGTGATTCTTCAACAGGTTTCATCCTGGTCTGTATGTCTAGAACATAAGATCAGTGCTGGTGGAGTGTGCAATGCTGATAAGGACAGGTCAGTTCTGCTGAGAAATCTGGATTGCATGGTAAACTGAACTCACTTGAATAACATGCATTTTAATGCCTCTCAATACAAAGTCATACATACAGGAATCAAGACATGATGTGGGACCGTATTTTGGGAAGCAGTGACTCAGAAAAGGATGCAGGGGCATGGTGGAGAGCCAACTCACAGTGCAAGGTGATGGCTAAGAGAGCAAATGAAATCCTTGGCTGTATAAGAGGATTATCAAGTGGGACTAAGGTGGTGGTATTACCTCTGTGTATGGCATTAATGACACCATTCCTGGAATAACGTGTCCATTCTGGTATCCATGCTTGAAAATTGAAATTAGGAGGGCCAAATCGCACCTGGAGCTACAGCTAGCGAGAGATGTTAAGAGTAACAAGAAGGGTTTCTTCAGGTATGTTGGCAACAAGAAGAAAGCCAAGGAAAGTGTGGGCCCCTTAATGAATGAGGGAGGCAACCTAGTGACGGAGGATGTGGAAAAAGCTAATGTACTCAATACTTTTTTTGCCTCTGTCTTCACGAACAAGGTCAGCTCCCAGACTGCTGTGCTGGGCATCACAACATGGGGAATAGATGGCCAGCCCTCTGTGGAGAAAGAGGTGGTTAGGGACTATTTAGAAAAACTGGACGTGCACAAGTCCATGGGGCCGGATGAGTTGCATCCGAGAGTACTAAAGGAACTGGCGGCTGTGATTGGAGAGCCATTGGTCATTATCTTTGAAAACTCGTGGCGAACGGGGGAAGTCCCGGATGACTGGAAAAAGGCTAATGTAGTGCCAATCTTTAAAAAAGGGAAGAAGGAGGATCCTGGGAACTACAGGCCAGTAAGCCTCACTTCAGTCCCCGGAAAAATCATGGAGCAGGTCCTCAAAGAATCAATCCTGAAGCACTTACATGAGAGGAAAGTGATCAGGAACAGTCAGCATGGATTCACCAAGGGAAGGTCATGCCTGACTAATCTAATCGCTTTCTATGATGAGATTACTGGTTGTGTGGATGAAGGGAAAGCAGTGGATGTATTGTATCTTGACTTTAGCAAAGCTTTTGACACGGTCTCCCACAGTATTCTTGTCAGCAAGTTAAGGAAGTATGGGCTGGATGAATGCACTATAAGGTGGGTAGAATGTTGGCTAGATTGTCGGGCTCAACGGGTAGTGATCAATGGCTCCATGTCTAGTTGGCAGCCGGTGTCAAGTGGAGTGCCCCAGGGGTCGGTCCTGGGGCCGGTTTTGTTCAATATCTTCATAAATGATCTGGAGGATGGTGTGGATTGCACTCTCAGCAAATTTGCGGATGATACTAAACTGGGAGGAGTGGTAGATACGCTGGAGGGCAGGGATAGGATACAGAGGGACCTAGACAAATTGGAGGATTGGGCCAAAAGAAATCTGATGAGGTTCAATAAAGATAAGTGCAGGGTCCTGCACTTAGGACGGAAGAACCCAATGCACAGCTACAGACTAGGGACCGAATGGCTAGGCAGCAGTTCTGCGGAAAAGGACCTAGGGGTGACAGTGGACGAGAAGCTGGATATGAGCCAGCAGTGTGCCCTTGTTGCCAAGAAGGCCAATGGCATTTTGGGATGTATAAGTAGAGGCATAGCGAGCAGATCGAGGGACGTGATCGTCCCCCTCTATTCGACATTGGTGAGGCCTCATCTGGAGTACTGTGTCCAGTTTTGCGCCCCACACTACAAGAAGGATGTGGATAAATTGGAGAGAGTCCAGCAAAGGGCAACAAAAATGATTAGGGGTCTGGAACACATGAGTTATGAGGAGAGGCTGAGGGAACTGGGATTGTTTAGTCTGCAGAAGAGAAGAATGAGGGGGGATTTGATAGCTGCTTTCAACTACCTGAGAGGTAGTTCCAGAGAGGATGGTTCTAGACTATTCTCAGTGGTGGAAGAGGACAGGACAAGGAGTAATGGTCTCAAGTTGCAGTGGGGGAGGTTTAGGTTGGATATTAGGAAAAACTTTTTCACTAGGAGGGTGGTGAAACACTGGAATGCGTTGCCTAGGGAGGTGGTGGAATCTCCTTCCTTAGAAGTTTTTAATGTCAGGCTTGACAAAGCCCTGGCTGGGATGATTTAATTGGGTATGGGTCCTGCTTTTGAGCAGGGGGTTGGACTAGATGACCTCCTGAGGTCCCTTCCAACCCTGATATTCTATGATTCTATGATTCTAAAAAGGTTGAAAAATTGGAAAGGGTTCAGAAAAGAGCTACCAGAATGATCTGAGGTCTGGAAAACATGACTTAAAGTGAGAGGCTACAGAAGCTTAATATGTTTAATTTATCAAAGAGAAGGTAAGAGATGACTAGATTGCCGTCTATACCTACATGAGGAAATGATTTTGGATAGTCCAGGGATCTTTAATCTAGCAAACAACGTCATAACAACTTCCAATGGTGGAAGCTGAATCTAAACAAACTCAGACTAGAAATAAAATGCAATTTTCTAATAGTAAGGATAATTAACCATTGGGACAACTTATCTAGGGATCTGGTGAATTCTCCATCGATTGAAGTTTTTAAATCAAGATTGGATGTTTTTCTAAAAGACATGCTATAGCTCACACAGATGTTATGGGTTTCACATAGGAATTACTACATGAAATTCTATGTCCTACATTATGCAAGAGGTCAGACTAGATGATCACTGTCATCCTTTCTAGCCTTAAAATCTATGAACATACAAGTTATTTGTAAGATTCTTTAAGATATTGGAAACTATTAATTCTACCAAACATCATAATTTTTGTTGATATGGAGGAAATATGGTCTTGTGGTTAAGTCACTAGACTGGGACTCAGGAGATGTGCCTTTTGTCCCTGGATCTCCTATGCATTTTCTGTGTGACCATCTGTGTGTGTCCAAGTTCCCCATTGATAGTAAAATGGGATAGTATTTCCCTACCTCACAAGAGGGTCATGAGAGTCATTAATATTTGTGATGCTCTCAGATGTTACATCAATGAGGGCCATAAAAGTAAACAGAAATAAGGATAGGGACTAGCCTAAGAATGATAATAAAGCAATTTAGACTTCTTCCCATGCATCAGGCAACCTCTCTTTTAATCAGGGGAACAGAAAAAGCTCTTATACTCCTTTTAGCCCCAAAAGAATTTTTTAAAGTGTCAGGATATACTATTTATTATTTTTAAATCAGTCAGTTAAATAAATTCAATTTGGCAACATAGCTTTTATACATCCCTCCTTCAAATCTCTCACTGAAACTTTTCTTATGCTTAACCTCCCTCCTGAGTGGTCTCCCTACACTCTCACACCTGAAACTTATTTGCATTGTTTTCATCCAATTTTGGACCTGATCCCACATTAGGATCCACAAGGGTATATCCATGCTTCCATGCAGATCCTCACTGATTGCAGAGTCAGAGCTGCTGAGGGTGAAGTCTTCATAGTGTGGTCCTTGTATTCCAATGTATTTCAGAAGAGCCAGGTACATAAGTGATATCTATAAATCATAACATTTTTACTTTGAATCTAGGGCACAGGAGATGATACAGTGGCGCATTAACCTGATCAGCTACAAGTCCTCCTTCCACTTTAGAACAACAGGAGCTTTCAAGTCAGGAGCATTTGATTAATTTTAGATCTACTGGGAATTCCTGTGGTTGACAAGAACACCAATATATCTTTCTGCTTCCTATAATTTCAAAAAGCCAAACTTCTTTATTTTCATCCCACATGTACAATGTGAACAAAACCCTTTCTTCTGTGATGTTCCTTGGATGGTCCAGTGGTTAGGGTGTGAGACTAGGACTTGGGAGTCCCAGGTTTAAATACCCTGCCTTACTACTGACTTTGTGAGAGACCTTGGGAAAGTCAATGGGCAAGTCTACTTTGCAGCTGTGAGGTGTGATTCCTATCACAGACAGATAGGTTTGAGCTAGCGTGCTAAAAATACCAGTGTGGATGTTCTAGCATTAGTGGCGGCTTGGGCTAGCTGCCCAAGCTCAGGCCCAGGGAGTCAGGCGGGCTTGGACTTGAGGAGCTAGCTGAAGCTGCCACCAGTGCCGCTCTTTTAGCGCACTCGGGTCTGTCTACCTATGCTGTGAATCACATCTACCAGCTGCAGTGCAGACATACCCACTTAGGCCAAGATTTTTGAAAGGTATTTAGGCATTGCTCTGCTCAGTGTTGCAAGTTTAACCTAGCCTAATTAGGCATCTAACCTGCTTAGGTACTTTTGAAAACCCCATTAAGTGCCTGTCTGCATTTTTAAGTGTCTAAATACCTTTGAAAATCTGGCCTGCAGGCCTTGCAAAGCTGAGCAGAGCAATGACTAAAATCTGGCCTTCAGCCTCTCTATGCCTCAGTTCGATCTGTAAAATGGGGATAATAGCCTACCCAACTCACAGCAGCATAGGAGGATAAAGCCATTAACAATTGTGAGGTGTTCAGATACTACAGTAATGGGGACAATATTTGAAGGACAGATAAGATAGATGTTTCTATAGGGCCTGATTTGCCAACCTTACTTATGATGAACAGCATTTATTCATCTGAGTAGCCCAGATAAATCAGGTTCACAGTATTTTCTTAATTTATTATATGTCCCTTCATTGAAATATATGCAATATATATATGAAATATATATGGTTACCAAGAGCAACTGTGTGAAAATGGCTACCTATATGATCGTGAGCTCAGGGGTAAATGGTAAGCTATAAAAAACGGTGTGGGGTATTTGAAACGTTTTGCAGGCTCTTTAATCAGACTCATTTCTTTTCTAAAAAAAGGCTCAGTTTAAGTCCCACAGTGTATATTACAAGCATGAAGAATAGTGATTCCAAAGAAAAACATATTGTGGGCCAAATTCTTCTCCCTCAGGTACAGGTATGTGGCTCACACTGAGCTCTGTGGGAGCCCTGTGTACATATCTGAGGGAAAGATCTTCTCCTGTGTTATGTTACTACTTGGGCAAATTTGGGCAAATGTAGGTTTCACCTGGGTAAAATGCACAAGACTCTACAGTCCACTCCTTCTAGAGGGAAGACTCATACCTATGGATGTTACAAATCTGAACTGCAGCATGCTGGGTAAAACACAACAGCTACATGAAGCAAACAATGTAAGCATATACCAATAAAACAGAAGAGCCCCACAAAGATGGCTTGTGTGTACCAATTTGGTTGTGCACATTCTAGAAAAGTATGATAACTGGGGAGATTGCATATGCAAGTTTTCTGGACCAAAACAAACAGGACACCACCCTAATGTAATATAGATTTTGAAATATCTCAAGTTCCTTATCTTTGCAAAAGAAGAGCCACACTTTTCTTTATGATTGGGTCTCAAATGCCTCAGTCTGCATGATCTCATTGGGCCTGATTCTACACTTTCTAACATGGCTCTAAAACAGAAGTAACTTCATTGACTTCAACAGTTACACCATGTAAATAGCAGCTTAAGTGGGATCAAAAATCAGGCTCCCTGAAAGTAGGCAAGAACAGTATTTATTTTACCCTCCCTCTGTGCCTCCCTCTCTTGAAAAGCAAGTTTCACATCTGCTTGTTATTAGTAGTTATCTCACAGTGTGCCTCTGAATCATTTAGAAAACTCAAAGCACATGCTTGTTCCTGCTGAGGAATCAGCCATTACCATGCTATTTACAGGCCCTTTGTGACCTGAAGCACACTACATGGTGTAGAAAACCGCCAAGGTTTTCATCTCAGGGGTTCTCACTGCCGCTAGGTTTAATTACTTAGCTAGCCGCTTTCAGAGATGTCACTCTCCCAGACACTAAACGTTAGCTCCTTCTTCATGAGGCGCAACGATGGGGAAAGTACGGTGCACATTCATGCGCATTTGGGCTTGTGTGCATGCACGCACATCAGAATCTGAAGGCCACTGGCTGATTATAACTGTGAATAGACAAAAACAACGAGGAGTCCTTGTGGCACTTTAGAGACTAACACATTTATTTGGGCATAAGCTCTGAAACCTGTGAATAGACAGCATGCCCCTGAATACAGAGAGTTTAGGTTCTTCACTCAGAAAAGGCCATGAACATGCTTTTCTCGAGTTCTTTCATGTTTAGCTCATCCAGATGAGCTTTATGTAACACTCTAAAGCACTCTACCATCATACAGAAGGAATCCCCCTTGCTCTGAGACACAAGGTATGATCCTTTGCCCGCTAAGGTCAATGGCAAAGCTCCCACTGACTTCTATGGTGCAGGATCAGGATCACAGATTTGTTTCTCAATTCAGAGATGACAGACAAACCTCTCACCTGAGATTTCCCGCTCATTATTCAAAAAAATTAATGTTAATAGGTTAAAAATATCTGATCTCCCAGAAAGTCAGTATTTCAGCCTGAAACTGTTCCCAATCAAGTCAACAGGAAAACTCCCATACCTGTCTATTTCTGGAGCACAAGGGGGTCAGATTTTGGCTGCTCCTTGCTCAAAGATGGGGAGGTGCAGTGTTAGAATCATAGAATCATAGCATATCAGGGTTGGAAGGGACCTCAGGAGGTCATCTAGTCCAACCCCCTGCTCAAAGCAGGACCAATCCCCAATTAAATCTGTTCTTTGAACAGAAAGCCGACATACTTATCAAATTCTGCCAAATAATCTTTTGCAGGGTTAATACACTGTGTTAGAAAAATGCTGAAGATTTTTTATTTTTATTTTCAGAGACTATCGCTATAACCAGGCATATAAGGTAGCGAACTACAGTACACAGGGTATGATGATCACTGTGGGTGTGCCAACCCTTGCATTAGGCTACTTACTGTAGTCTAGCTGTGTTCAATCCCCTACTTTGCCACAGACTTCCTGTGACAGCTTGGGCAAGTTACTTAGCCTCTCGGTGCCACGGGTTCCCATCTGTAAAATGGAGATAATAGCACTTCCCTACCTAATGGGTCTTATGAGGATAAATATATTAAAGACTGTGAGGTGCTCAGATATTATGGTAAATGGGAGCCATGCAAGTACCTATGACAGATTTATAAATCTGCCTGTGTGCCAATTATAAATGGAAATATCTACCACAGCCTTTCCACAGTATTTCTGAAGTATCTATTACCTTAGTTAGCATTAGAAAAAAGTGAATTCCACCAAAAACTAAAGAGATTCAATAAAAAAATAATTCAACCAAATGCAGCAGATTGAAATTGAAAACATCTGAATGTTGCTGAGATTTCCATATCTCCATGTGGAAATATCTGTGATGACAGCTTTAACCATACATTTTGCACACTGCTTCATTTCACGCCATGGGGAAGAAGGGGAATGTTTATATATCCACTCAAAAGTGTCAAGTACTTAAACAACACAATATGGGGAACTGTAAAAGTGGAGAAAAAGCACTCAAGGTATGGATAGGCCAAAATCCAAATCTAAACCTAACCTAAATAAGTTTGATTTCCTAAACTCCTACTACCAATCTAATATAAAACAGTATGTTTGACTAACAAAGTTTCTGGCTTTAACTCATGAAAACCATGGAAATTCAAAGTTGAATTCGAAGCTACTTCTTCCACAGTACATGCATTAAAAAAAATAAAATAAAGCGGTTTTCCATATATTGAGTAATCTTGTGTTCTGGCAATTTTTAAAAGTTTGTTTTATTTGCTATACAGACCAATAGTCTTTATAAAACAGCTAGTCTATTATTTAAATACATATTTAAAATTATAGACTCATTTATCAGAATAATATTAGCAGCAATTAGGTTAGAGGTGAAAAATACATTTATTTTGTCCATCCCAGTGCAAGCTACTTCCCTCTGGCATTTACAGAGTTTTCTTTTCCAAGGATCTCTATTGTGAGATCTGAAAAGCTTGATTTTGACACTCTTCCAGTTTAACATGTGATTGGGGCTACCTTGTCGTTAGTAGATAGATGGGATGTGGATCTTTGCTTGTTTTAATTAGACTTGGATAGTGTGGTTTCTTTGCTTTCCCAGTGCCTGGACAAGAATAGAATTTGGATCAGAGTGAACTGGCTAAGGCTCAATCCCACAAGAGGATATTGGTGGGAGAGCAAAGGATCTTAAGGGAACAGAAGAGTTGGTTTCTATCCCTGTTATTGAAGGGGATTTTCCCCCACCCTTTATGCAATAAGTTCACAGTTTGGAGGTGGCCTTGGATTCGCCATTATTCCTAATAACCCAAAGTACCTTTTTCATCTGCATCTAGCTAAGGGTTCATGACCTTTTCTGTCAGATCTTGACCTTGACAAAATAAACCAAAAATGTGGATTTTTTACTTTTAGATGAAATTATTGCAAAGCTCTTTATTTGGCGCTACAATGAAGATCATGTGGAAACTAGAGCTGCTACACACCTGCAGCTTCCTACCTGTTAAGCAGTATTTCACTACAGGCAACATGTCACAGCTGCTCTCCAGGAACTGTGTTAGTTTCAACATGCAATATAGACATTGTTCTATAAACCCCTATATTACTTGGGTCCAGGCTATCTGAGAAAGCCATGTGTCACTGTGGCAGTCGAGGTGATCAAACTAGCTATCCCTAGATTTAAGAATCCGGTGGCTGGTTGCAGGGCATTCTCTGTAAAGGACACTTGACTCCAGAGTTCACTTCCCCTGCTTGTTCAGCCAAGGCCAAATCTGCTGAGCATTAGAGCACGTGAGGCCCATCCCTTAACCGAAGTATCTGCTTGAGGAATTGGTTCAAATGATGGGGAAAGACATTGCTGGCTCTTTCATAGATGATTTTTGGAAAAGAGGCAGACATATGTTTTTACACGTGCCCTGACATGCAAGGAATTAGAAAAGAAAAATCTAAGGATTTCAAATTTTCCATTATAAGCAGGTATGCTACCCTTAAAAATAGGCAATTGCATTCTAGGAGTGCATTTCCCAGTGCTCTCCTAATCAAAGTCTTCATAAGATATAGTGAGTACATCTGAATTATAACTCCGAAAAGTAAAGGCTTATAATGGAAAGACTGACATAGCCTTAATTATGTAGAGGCTCTGTTTTAATAGAAACCATCAGCCCTTGGCATAAGAACACAACCACAATTGTCTGAATTTAGGGGACTTATTTTTTATCTGGGTGCATGCCCTAATTGTAGTCATTCTGTGGCTTTGTTTGTTTGCAACAATATTTAGGAGTTTGGGGGGAAAAAATCAAAGGGCGAAACATGTCATTCTTTAGCCTACTGTTTATAGTTCACAGAAGGCTTTAGCATACATTGTAGTGTTGTAAAACTCCAGAATGTCTTTGTATTCTTTAAAGGCATTACCAGTCTGCTAGCAATTTATGCATTGCTGGGGAGCTGGCAACCTTGTAAACTGGCACATTTTTTGACAGTCATGAACTTTTGTTGTTTCACACATAGGAATATTCCAAGAGTGTGGCAGACGCACCCATGGATTAAGGCAAGTATAGCCAGATCATTCATAATTTCTAGCGTCTTGAAAAAGATTATGAGCTTTTGGGGGGGGGAGGGAGTATGAGGTGAAAAATTAAATATTTATATTAAAATATATTGGTTCTTTCCCAAAAAAGCAAGTGGAATTTATTCCATATGACTATGCTTTTCTTTTTCACATATAACAATAAAATATATATAGTTTATGCTGGTTTATTCTGAGTTTTTCTTGTGTTATTCCTCCTCTGTGGTCCGCCAACGGTACCCACTTAAAGGTTTCTGACTCTTCAGCCGTCACCTCTCGTGGGTGGAGTTCCATCTCTCCCCCCTCCTGACATTTACCCCTGTGATATTTCCAGCAATCCAGACTGCCTAAACAGGCCAGCACCTGATCTTTGCTTCCTCTCCCGAGGCTATGAACAGAGTAATTGCCAGTGGACACAAGTTACCATACAGCTCTTTCTAAGCAAGCACATTTATTCTTAAAGTGAAAGCATTACAAAGGAAAAAATTAAAAACTATAACAGCACCGACGCACATGCTAAAAAGTTTACCAGAAGTCAGCCCAGCTCCAACCTTGGGCTCTGGTAGCGTCAATCCTTCAAAACCTACAACTGCATTTTCCCTGTGGTTACAAGTTCATGACTGTCTCAGGTTCAAAACCAGAGCACAGGCTGGAAAGTTCAGCTGTTTCTTTATACAGCTCAGGCCCCTGATCTTGTCTCCAGGAAAAAGGAATCAGCAGGCAATGACCCGCTCCTCCAGGCGTAGCTTCAAAAGACTGGGTTTTGCATAACCAGAGATGGGGGAATTTTCATTATCTCTCCCTAGGTATTCCCCAGCAAATCTACTACACACATATTGTCCCAAAAGTTCATTCTTGTCTGGCATATTTTCAATATAGCCCTTTGAACTCCCTGGCCACACACCATATCTCCCCCTGGAGAGGTGGCATGCAATCCCAGCCCACAGTGATACATAAACTTTGCATTTAATACAATAGACCCCATACTTAAACTTAATTCATTAAGGTCTCCCAAGGATATGCAGGAAATTGCCATATCTGTCACAACTTTCTTCCCTCTTTTGTTCACATCTGGAATTAGTCCTGATATCATGAGTATGGTATGTCATCTGCCTCATCTCTCCTGGTATAAATGAGGAAAACTACTTGGTACTTATCATTCATTCACAAGTCTGAATGGAACACAAAACTGTTCAGAGTAGCTTATCCATTTTGGCCAGGTTGATTTATCTACAAAGTTAAAGCTCTTTGGAAGGAGGACAGGAAATATTAACTCCATTGCTCCTGGAAAAATAACTTCTGTCTCTTTATAAACTTTATTTTAATGCGTCTCTCCCTTCCCCCATTTGTGTATTTATGGTGGATTGTTTTTTTCCCCTCTCTCTCCTGTAATGGAGATGGCCCCTCCCCCCTCCTTTTCTCTTTCAGGGGGATCCATGTCTCCTTGATGCAGCTGCTCTGTTTCAGCCTAGTTTCTTAGCAGAGTCCTCTCCTAAAAATGTTTACTTTTTTCTGCCCTTCTTGCTTCATTCTTTGCCTCTTCTTCATGCTGGATCTTTCTCTTTCAGTTCAGCCTGTTTTGTCCTTTAGTGTTTGGGAGTATAGAACACAAAGCCACCTCTTATTGAAAAGGTGATTCACTTACTTAAGAGAAACTTCCGTGTTCTCTTTCCCCTCTCTGCCAACAGGATCAGGCCAGTTCTGACACTGAGTTAAGGTGCAGGCTGGAGCAAAGAGAGGCATACATGGTTACAACAGAAATAATTGCTTTATTAGTGAGGACCCAACAGTTACACAAAAAATTCAGCATTACTTCCAGGTGTCGCAAGGCCTACAGTATTAACTCTTAAAATGCCTTCCAGTCTTGTATTCACCCTCTGCGTTTGCAATTGGTGTTGATTATGCTCTCCTACTTTAGATTTTCATACTTGATGGTGGCAGGGGACTATAACTTTTAATAAGCATTAAAAGCGGCAGGTTGCTTGGAGAGAAGATACAAAACTTGTATTATATACATGAGAACACAACTCATACTGAGATTGCTCGGGCTTCTGAAAACCTCTAGGTCACACCTGGAATAATACATCTATTGTAACAGTCACTCTCATATTGACATTAAGTCATTCATTAGCCTAATCACTCCCCTACCAGCAATATGATATCCGTCCTTAGAGGGATGTGCCGAGTCAGTGAATCCACAGACTGCCCTAATTATGCCCCATTCCCAACCAGCACCACCCACTTCATTGGCAGCACTAGCCTATACCCATATCTGAATGGAGAGGATGCTAATGTTTTCTGATACTTTAACCTCCCTTTTGTCAGGCTTTTGCCTTGAGGGGCAAGCTAGCATAACAATTAGATAACCTGACCCAGTGGAAGTGAAAAGTTTCTAATGTTGTAATAGTTATGATAGATCCATAACCTCTATTTGGTGAGCTATGGGTGTGTCACAGTTAAAGTAGGCAGTGGAATTTTGCCTCCGAGTTCTCCTGGTTATTTTTTTACATTTGTTTTAACTCAGATATTCTTTTAGGGCTCTTGTTGTTTTAAAGGTACAGTATTTTCAACCTAACTCTAATTTTAGGGTTTTTTTATGTTTAGAAAAATAGATAAACAGCACCAGACCCTCAGCTGCAGTAGATCACTGGAGCTATGCCAGTTTACACTGGCTGAGGATGTGACCCACAGAGTTAATAAAGACAGCATCTTAAAGCCTAGTTTGCTAGTCTGTCTGAAAATAACAGTTAGGCATGTAATTTGCATTAATTCTGGACACTGATATCAATTTACCAATGAGAATATGCTCTTATGACAGAAGCCATCTGGGAATAGTTGTGATACTGATCTGCATTGAACATGTTCAAGGAACCTACAAGAGAGGATGACACAAAACCTTTATTGGAAAAGATTAGAGAGTCTGATCCTGCTCCCATGGAACCCAGTAGGAGTTTTGCCATTGACTTGCAGGGGAGCAAAGTCTGGCTCTAGGATTGGCCCCGAATACTTTAAATCCACATGGTCTGACTCCCATTTCTAAAATGAAAGGAAGTATTCTTTAGGATTCCTTCTCATCAGTTTAATACATTTTCACAGGGACACAGCCAATCTCTCTCTTGGCGTGCTGGGAGCATGTTGAACTATTCTCCTCAGAACCAAGTGAATGATTTATGATCACAACAGCAGCAGTAAACTACATGGCTATGTTTAAACATCACTGTCCTGATTTCAACTGTTACTTGCTTTCCACGTATCTAGTAAACTCATATGGGCTAGGATTCTTTTTAGTGTTATCAACTGCTGTGAAGAGTTGGCTTTATCTTAAAATAAGATATTTTATTGGAAATCATGCACAATCCATGTATCTTCATACAGAAGCTGTCCTTAATTAGGAATCATGTTTGTTTAGCAGCCACATCCTTACCATGTGGTGTTCAGTTGCTGCCTTCTATCAGTAGCCATGTTTTTACACACCAGCTACAGGGGAAAGTAATTGAATTGTAACAGAAACCACCCTTGATTTAAAGCTGCAGGGAGAAACTAAGTAGACATAGTTGAAATCATGGATGCTAAAAAAATATGCATGGTATCTTGACCGATTTGCAAAAAAGTTATTATTTCTTTCAGTTTAAGACATGTAAAATATGCTCAGTAACCTCCCATTCCCCAAAACCACATGATCTTGAAAACGAAAAGTATTAACAACTAAACTCATATATACACAGAGCTATATTATACATATTACATACATGCTATACACTATAAAGTGTAATATACAAAATATAAAATATTATCTATGTGTATATATGAATTTTGTTTTTAATATTAGTGTGTGCAGGCACATGTGTATCTATATATAATCATGCCCACATAAGACAAATGTAATGACATTATAAAACTGTAATAAAGTGATGCCTTATTTTCCACATAAAAGGAACATTTTATTGTCACACATGGAACTTACTCTCCTGAATTAAATAAACTTTATACAACCAGTCTTCATTTAGAAATCATTCCTTTCAATCATTTTCTTGTAACAAAAGAGCAAGCACTTTCCTAATATACAAAAAAGGACAGTTTTGAAACTTGAAAAGGAATGAATTTAAGATTAGGATTGAATTATTCATCATGGTTGTTTCAAATTTAGGATTCAGCAAGGAGTTCAAATACTACATTTTCTCAGGGAACAAAAAGTTCAATTCAGAAACCAGTAGTAGTAGTGGTGGCCGGAGACCCGGGCCCTGTCAAATCAACAGCCCTGGGGCAGCTGCTCCCTTTGCCCCTCCCCTGTGGGCGGCCCTGCTGGTAAGGTCCATACCGCTGATGGGGAAGAGATAGCGACATTAAAGCGCTGGACAGTGCTTCAACGTCGCTGCCCTTTCCCCCATCGGCAGCCCTGCCGGTACAGACCCTAGCAGCAGAGCCGCCGACAGGGGAGGCAAAAATGGCAGGGATGTTAAAGCACTGCCGTGGCTTCTGACCAGTACACCATACCGGCCCGTACCAGCTCACTTTCACCCCTGGTAACACCCCCAAATGGCTTTGACCACTGCTTTCTGAATTGGCCTTAAACATTTCAGGGATGAATGTATTGTGGAGCACTGTGTGTAAACTGCATCCAAAGAGCCAAAAACTCCCATAAAAATTAGATGTGCCTATGATCTTAAATACTAGGATGTTCCAGCAGCAGCAAGGATGGAAACCTATGATATAATCTTCCCAAACACATTTGCAAGGCAGCTCTAGTATCTCGGAAAATTGGATATAATCATGATGTGATGAATTTTGGCTGAATATATCAAGGCAGGTTGGTAAGGAGTTCACAGAATCTTCTCTCTCCCCTCTGTAGGGCACAAAAAGGGTTGTTGTGTTAAAAGCTGAGAAGGAAGGTAAAGAAGCCATTCATTCTTTCTTACTCATGCACTCAGACAGGCTCCATCATGCCTGTGAGCTCATAAGAACTGTGCTCTGGGTCGAACCTTTGTAAGTTTATCCTTTGCTCAGTCTCTGCAATTAGGGATTTCCAATAGCGTGGAAGTTTTAATAAAGCAATTTCTATCTAGTTCAGATTTCCTTTGGCCTTGCAAATAGCGCTAATAAAAGGCCAAACTATCATTCTTTTTGATTGCATCATATTTAGGTGTTCTACAGTCTCAGAAAGTCACTGAGAGTCATGATACCCAAGAGAGAATTTATACATTACAGATGAAGCTGTTCTGACCTCATCAGTGAGGCAGACAGGAGAGTATTTGAAATAGTCCCGTTGATGCACTACTTGATAGGATGACTTTTCAATTTCTATTTTATGAACAAATTCAAACCTTATTTAGGAAACTGAATGGCAAGTCCCTTGCTCATTGCCATTTGCACATGATTCCCCCCACACTTTGGGGTGTGATCACTTTAATAAACTTGAAAACTCTCAGTCTAGGCTTTTGCAGGACACCTTTGCCCATGGCTATCAAACCAGTTGTTTTCCTCCTCAGTTTTTTCTCTCTGTCATCACTTCACTATTTTAGAGCACTGTTGACCATTGAGAGTTACTGTTGTGGTACAACCTTTCTAATGTCAGACATTGAAGAGATAGCAACCTAGGGTTATTTACCTTGGGTATTTATTATGGCCTTCAACACTATAGTATCTCTTTAACATATTTATTCTTCTAGGGTTACCAAGTATCTGGTTTTTGACCATAACACGTGGTTGAAAAGGGACCCTGGCGGCTCTGGTGAGCACCGCCGACCGGGCTGTTAAAAGTCCAGTTGGCAGTGCTGCGACGCTGAGGCGGGCTAGTCCCTGCCTGTCCTGGCTGGCACCACACTGCACGCCAGAAGTGGCCAGCAGGTCCTGCTCCTAGGCGGTGGGTGGGAGGAGGAGGAGGGAAGAACCATAGGGTTCCCGGTCAATGGGAGTGGGCGGTGGGCAGTGCGTAGAGCCTCCTGGGCCCCCACCTAGGACCCAGACCTGCTGGCCGCTTCCGGGGTGCACACAGAGTGGTCCCAGGACAAGCAGGCTGCCTGCCTTAGCCTCCTGCTGCGCTGCTGATCAGGAGCCACCCAAGGTAAGCCCGTGCCCCAACCCTCTGCCCCAGCCCTGAGCCCCCCCCCAAACCTGGAGCACCCTCTTGCACCCCAAACCCCTCATCCCCAGCCCCACCCCAGGGCCCTCACCCCCAGCCCAGAGCCCTCACCCCCCAGCCCAGAGCCCCCTCCCATACCCTGAACCACTCATCCCCAGCCCCACCCCAGAGCCAGCACCCCCTCCTACACCGCATCCCCCTGCCTCAACTTGCAGCTATCCCAAACTCCAAATCCCTCAGCTCCAGCACCCTCCCCCCTACCCCCCAAGAATCTGGTTCAGTAAGTGCAAACAGGCAAAAAGGCGAGGAAGGCATTGATGTGGGAATATGGATTAAAATCGTAGCTCTTTATACATTTTCATGAGATTCAGAGAGTTTGCCAAGCCTCTGTGGAAAGGTTTGCATCTGGGCATCTTCCAATTTTACATAACAAAAGCACACAAGGAAAGATCCATCCCTTCATTAGGGGCAGGATGCAACACTTGTTAAAGAATCATGTTTTTGTTCTAGAATCTCTGACACTTAGGGTTTGTCTACACAGAGCAGCAATGCACCTATGGGGGTGTGATTTCTAAAGCATACTAATGTGTTGTGCCTTAATTGGCCCTTTTAGATCCTGCTGGTGTGCAATTATGAATCCCTAGTATGCTTTAACATAATGCTGTTAAAGCGTATTTAGGTGCTAAAGGAGCATTCAAGGAAGACAAGGCTATTGTGTTGGATCTGAGGGAGATTCCTATAGCTGAGCCACTGTTTTTAACATGACAAATCTGAGGACTGTCCCAGAGTAATGTGTCAATATGGGGAGATTTTGGAACAGACCGATAAATTAAACAGTAATAAGTCACCTGGACCAAATGGCATTCACCCAAGAGTTCTGAAGGAACTCTGAGATGAAACTGCAGAACTATGTAACCTATTGCTTAAATTAGCCTCTACATCAGATGACTGGAGGTGTAAAGACCTGGGGATTAGAACCTGGGTCTGGAGAGACTGGGACAACTAATATCCTCACAGTGCCACCAGGAGACCTTATAGAGGCACAGGCAGGGAGCACTATGGAGAATAGGCACCACAGGAAGTACCTCCCAGAGTGATGGTACCCTTCAGCCCTCTGATTGGCCCACTGCCCTATTTAACCCCTGGGGTTGCCCCAGAAAGTTGTCTGGGCAACCACACAGATTTGGCCTGCTGCAATGCCAGACTTTGTTTGATCTCTGGTCTCCAACCTCAGCCTGGCCCTGACTCTTGCCTCCAATTCTAGCTCAATACTATCTCTGGTCTCTGATCCTGGCCTGACCCTGACTCTTGCATACAGAACCTGGTGGAATCCCAAGAGCCAACTCCTGCCCGCTGACTACTGTTGTGGTGGGCAGGTCTCAGCCCAGCTGTGATTGCTAGGCCAGACTGCCTACCCCCGCAATCTCTTACAGGAGGATAGCTAATGTAAGGCCATTTTTTTAAAAAGGCTTCACAAATGATACTGGAAATTATAGGCCGGTAAACTTAACTTCAGGCAAACTGGTAGAAACTATAGTAAAGAACAGAATTATCTGACACATAGATGAATTAAATGTGTCAGGGAAGAGTCAACATGGTTTTTGTAAAGGAAAAACGTGCCTCACCAATCTATTAGCGTTCTTTGAGCAAGTCAACAAGTATGTGGATAAGGGGGAATACAGCTGACATAGCGTATTTGGACTTTCAGAAAGCCTTTGACAAGGTCCCATACCAAAGTAAGCAGTCATGGGATAAAAGGAAAGGTCCTCTCATGGACCAGCATCTGGTTAAAGGATAGGACACAAAACATTCATAAATGATCAGGAGAAGGTGGCATAGCTTGCAGATGATACAAAATTACTCAAGATAGTTATGTCCAAAGCTGACTGTGAAGCGTTACAAAAAAGACCTCATAAAACTGGGTGACAAAATGGCAGACACAATTCAATGTTGATAAGTGCAAAATAATGCAGAAAGGAAAACATAATCCCAACTATACATACAAAATTATGGGGCCAAAATAGCTGTTACCACTTGTGATACAGCATGGCCAGAGGGCAGCAGGAGCGTGTTAGAAGGGAGCCTTATTCCCTGTCGAGGGAAGAAAGTTTGCGATAGATTAATTAAAGTACCTGATAAAACCCCCCTGCTTCTATCAGACAAGGAAAGGAGTTGAAGCAGAGTGGATTGGTGTTGAAGCAGAGAGCAGTTTGGAGGAGTTGAAGCAGAGTGGATTGGTGATGGAGCAGAGAGCAGTTTTGAGGGAAGCAGAGGAGAGTTTGGAGAAGTGCTGCAGTGGACTAAGAAGGCCAAAACCCTAGGTAAAGGGACACCTGGTTTGTGCAGAGGGAGGGCAGGAAGCTCCACAAGCTGAAGGGCAGGAGAGGGAAGTAGCCCAGGGGAAGAAACCGCTAGTTCAAGCGGTTTACCGCTATCCCTAGGGCTCCTGGGCTGGGATCTGGAGTAGAGGGCGGGCCTGGGTCCCTCCCTCTCCACTAGGACACTAGTGGGGCAGTTAATACCCCAGTTCAGGGATGAGAAATGGTGCCCTGAACTCTCCCCAAGAAGAGAAAGCGCGAGACCCATCAAAGTAGTGCCGGCAATTTGCCACACATTCAAGAAAGATCTTGGAGTTGTCATGGATAGGTCTCTGAAAACATCCACTCAGTGTACAGTGGCAGTCAAAAAAGCTAAACCCCATTAGAAAAGGTGTAGATAATAAGACAGAAAATATCATAATGCCGCTATATAAATTCATGGCATGCCCATACCTCAAATACTACAAGCAATCCTGGTTGCCCCATCTCAAAAATATATATAGAATTGAAAAAGGTACAGAGAAGGGCAACAATAATGATTAGGGGTCTGGAACAGCTTCCATATGAGGAGATATTTAAAAGACTGGGACTGTTCAGCTTAGACAAGAGACGACAAAGAGGTGGGGAGGAATATGATAGAGGTCTACAAAGTGAATATGAAGTGTTATTTATCCCTTCACATAACACAAGAACTAGGGGTCACCCAATGACCTGAATAGGCTGCAGGTTTAAAACAAACAAAAGGAAGTACTTCTTCACATAACACATAGCGAACCTGTGGAATGCATTGCCAGAGGATGTTGTGAAGGTCAAAAAGTATAACTGGGTTCAAAAAAGAACTAGATAAGTTCATAGAGGATAGATCTATCACTTGCTATTAGCCAAGACGCCCCGGGATGCAATCCCATGCTCTGGGTGTCCCTAAATATCTGACTGCCAGAAGCAGGGACTGGACTGACAGGGATTGGATCATTTTATAAATTGTCCTGTTTAGTTCATTCCCTCTGGGGCACCTGGCATTGGCCACTGTCAAAAGACAGGATACTGGGCTAGATGGACCATTGGTCTGACCCAGTTTGGCAATTTTTGTGTGGTTAATTCATGTGCAACACATAGGTGCACTTTAGAAATCATGTCTCTTGCATCCGATGAAGTGAGCTGTAGCTCACGAAAGCTCATGCTCAAATAAATTGGTTAGACTCTAAGGTGCCACAAGTACTCCTTTTCTTTTTGTGAATACAGACTAACACGGCTGTTACTCTGAAACCTGTCTCTGTAGTGAGTATTATTGCTCTTTGTAGACAAGCCCACAGAAAGTGATTGTATTTGCCAACACATGAAATGATAAAATATCTAACCACAGTTGATGGAAGAGTTTGTCAAGGATGTGGGAATGCAGACCGTAACTAGGTTTCACTGACTCTGAGCACCCTGAGTCCAGAGTAGAGGGCACAGTTTTGAACATAATCCAACCAATAGGTCTATAAAGTACTACCAACATTGATAATCCCTCAAAACTTCCATACACATGAAAAAAGAACAGAAATCCTAACAATACAATACATAACAGGATAATCAAGGACAGTTTCTTCTGATGAATAAGATATTGTGAAACTACTTGAACAGAGGGAAAGTATTTATGGGTAAATTATTCAACAATCAAAGGAAGTAAAAATATGAATAATATTTGAATATTTTATCAGTCAGCAAAAGAGTTGGTCAAATAATGGAGATATTTGTTCACAGATAATTTAATGAAACTTTTTTGATAAATTATCTAACAAATAATTTGACTAGATGTAAATGAATTCTCAGGTATCCAATTGCAATAGGCATGTGTGAGCGGTTTGCATATACTGTTGTTCTGATAAGCCAGAGGGAAGAGGTAAAGGAAGCATGTTCAATCTGGAATTTAAATAGACTCTCATAAATAAGAGACATCAGCTGCAGGTCAACAACAAACTCTAATGTGTTGATTTTCTAAGGAGAAAATAGCTGCAGCTATGTCAGACTTTTTCAGGTAGGCTGTTAAGGATAAAGTCTTCATTTTTTGCAAAGCTACAGAGAAAACCAATAACTAGCTGCTGGAAATATGACATTCTGTATCAGGGGATAAACAAGACATAGATAATTGAAGTTCTACTTCATACGACATAGGAAAATGTTCTAAAGAGACTTTAATTAAGCCAAAAGAAAAGGTGGGTGAGGTAATATCTTTTACTGGACCAACTTCTGTTGGTGAGAGAGACAAATTAAGCCCTCAGTTATAGGTTTCCACCTTCTGGTAGGGAGCAGTGACTACATTCCCAGATTTGCACAGGGATAGTAATTACACTTTGATGTTCAAAATACGTAAGGGCCACAAGGTAGTGCTGCTTTTAAGTATGTTGAAGAAATCACTGTAAACACCATGGACCAAATTTTCAATGTATCTGTTTTGCATACACACAAAACTTCCATACATGCTTCCAATTGAATTTACTGATTTGCACGTGAAAATGTGGGTTTTACCCACACAAACACGGCCCTTTCTAAAGTGAAGCTGATTTAGCAAGCACCAAAGAGAGACCAATAAATAACCATAATTAAAACATTCAGAGGCTCACACATGAACAGGGACATTGAAGGGTAGACGAGAAATATAATTGCAAAGTAGTAGCAGCAAGGCTTCTACTTCTTACAAAAACAAATGAGACCATATGAAAGATGCCATATTGTATTCGGCTCCTGTCTCAAGATAATCCCACACTATAAATATTGATGCAGCACTTGTGACTGTGGCCTCCACAGGACTTAATGTAGTATAATGTAATGCATCTGTTCACTACCTAGTGGGGATGTAGCATGGGAGACTGTACAGTAAAATATGAACAAGAAATTGAAGGACTCATTATACACTGACACTCCTCTTACCCATCTCATGCTGTTATATGAGGATAGTGGAAAATATTTCCTAATTCTCAAAGAGAGTGATCTTTTATATTTCCAAAAAAGTTACATTAGCTGAGTTCAAAATAAAAAGGGGGAGGGGAGAAAAAGTGGACTTCATTCTTTGACTTTCTGTAATTGTGTAAAGTATCATAGTTGTTTACGATTTTCATATGTGATGCATAAGATATGAAAAGATCACAAAGTATACATGGAAATTTAAAGGAATAAGGAAAGAGTCAGGAATTATGCCTGATTTTTAGATCTTTAATTTAGGAAGTCAAAGGATGTAATTGCCAGTTTACACAACCTAAGTAATGCACATAGAAAGTATGTGTGTTAACCATGTTAAAAAAAAAACAACCAAAACAACTCTGTGCCACCCACACTGTAGATAAGTGGCACTTTATTCTCTCACTTTAAAGACACCCTTTAAAGATTTGTAGATGTAAAAACTGACCTACTTTGACAGTGGTCTCATCGGGAAGTTTTTATTTTTGGGAACCATCCCATATACAATATTGTTTTCTTAAAACAATTCACCTTATAATTATAAAAAAAATGTTAAAAGCCACATTCACTGTTACACCAACAGTAAACAAATCAATGTTTGCACAATATATGTGACAAAATACATTTTGGTTACTGTGAGTCTGTTCTTCTAACCCTATGATTCTACACAGTAGTTTTGTTAAGATTTTCCTGGCAGCAAAAGTTTGAAATGAAAAATACATTGAGAAGATCATTAAAGCAAGCTCTTTTGGCTTCTATGTGGGATCACTATCAAAGAATGTCAATTTGTGGAGCTACCAATGTTAACAGCATTCTCTGAAATAACGCTTTGGTTGTGGCACAGTACACTTTTTATCCGCAGAATATAGCATCTCTCGCCACTCATTTTATTATTATTAAACATTTATATTGTGATAGATCCTACTGGTCAACCAAGTTGAGGCTCCATTGCACTAAGAACTGTAGAAAAATAAAGGAGGATTTTCAAAGGCAAAAAGGGCAGGCAGGTACGGAGTCGGGCACTGTGAAAGGGAAGACTCCGCACCAGTGCCACCTCGTGGTCAGGCAGGGGCGCGGCAGGTTGTCTCCCTTCTGTTTCTCCTTTCCCCATTTTCTGTTCTGTTTTGTGGGGTCTGTCCCTTTTTTTTTTGGCTCAGCCCTCTGCAAGGGTCACACATTCTAGTCCACCCTTTTCAAGGTATACAAAAGAAAGTCCGATATTGGGGGAAGTCTTTCAGGGCCATCAACGGCTTCAGGGCTCTCTCCTTAGTTCAGGGACTTGGAGTATGGACCCTTGAGAACTCAGGATCTTCCCCTGCTGGATTCCCCACAAAGGTAAAGGCTCCCATTGTTGTCCTGTCTTGTGGACTTGGTAGGGGAACACAGGCCCTGTCTCTCCACCATGCTCTGATCCAGTACTCGGTGGTGGATAAATAAGTTCTGTACCTTGGGGTGCTAAGCAGCTGCCTCCTTGGATCACTTTGTACCTAAGTCCTCTTTTGCCCACAAGGTAAATTAAAGTTTCTGCCCTTCACAGTCAGTCGCCAGTCTCTTCTTTGCAGGCTTTGTCAGGTCTGTGTTGCCAGATCTCTGCCTACAAGAGCTCCTAGGCCATACTTCCCCAGAGCGCAGAACGGGTCATACTGAAAGGTGAAGTGTCAGGCTGGAGGGAGGTTACTAGTGGAGACCCTCAGGCATCAGTCTTGGCACCAGTCTTATTTAATATATTTATTACTGACCTTGGCACAAAAAGTGAGGGTGGGTTAATAAAATTTGCAGATGACACAAACTTGGGAAGTATTGCCAATACAGAGAAGGATTGGAATATCACACAAGAACATTTGTAGAGCCCTGTGCAGATACAAATTTATATCTGCATCTGCAGATATAAATTTGTTATCTGCAGAACCACAGGGTTCTCCCGGGAACCGCAGTGGCGAAAGCAGCAGAACATGGGGCTGCTGCTTCAAGGAGCCAACGTCCCACAACGGCAGCTCCTCTGGCGTGGCTGTACTCCCCCCAGCCCTGCCTACTGGGGCAGGCACTAGGCTCACTGGCAGCTGTCCCTGGTCGCACTCTTGTGTTCAAGTGGCATGTACACCCTAGACAGGAGGCACTGACAGCTGCATGGAAGGGATGGAAGCAAAGCTGGGGGCGATACAGCCGTGTCAGAGGAGCTGCCGGCATGGGGAGCTGGCTCCTGGGAGCAGCGGCCCCACATTTTGCTTCTTTTGCTGCTGCAGTTCTTGGGAGAGCCCCGCAGATACTGATTTATATCCGTGGATATCCACATCCGTGGGATATAAATTTGTATCTGCGCAGGGCTCTAAAGATCTGGATGATCTTGTAAACTGAAGTAATAAAAATGGGATGAAATTGAATAGCGAAAAGTCATGCATTTAGGGACTAACAACAAGAATTTTTGCTATAAGCTGGGTACTTATCAGTTAGAAGCAACAGAGGAGGAGAAATCCTGGGTGTATTGGTTGATCACAGGATGACTATGAGCTGTCACTGAGATGCGGCTGTGAAAAAGACTAATGCAGGTGAGGTATTTCCAGTAGAGACAGGGAAGTTTTATACATTATACAAGGCAATGGTGAGATCTCATCTGGAATAGTGTGTGCAGTTCTGGTCTCCCATGTTTAAGAAAGATGAATTCAAACTGGAATAAGTTCAAAGAAGGGCTAGTAGGATGATCTGAAGATCATCATAAAGAAAACTTACCTTATGAGAGAACAAATGGATATAATCTGGCCATCAATAAGTTTAGACTTGAAATTAGGTTTCTAAGCATCAGAGGAGTGAAGTTCTGGAATAGCCTTCCAAGGGGAGCAGTGGGGGCAAAAACCCTAACTGGTTTCAATGTCATGTGGCCCATTGGCGACTGCCAGAAGCAAAAATCCTCAATAGCTGGAGACGGGACACTAGATAAGGAGGGCTCTGAGCTACTACAGAAAATTCTCTCTCAGGTATCTACCTGGTGGGTCTTTCCCCCATGCTCAGGGTCTAACTGATCACCATATTTGGGGTCAAGAAGGAATTTTCCTGCTGGGTCAGACTGGCAGAGACCCTAGTGGTTTTTCACCTTCCTCTGCAGCATGGGACACGGCTCGCTTGCAGGTTTAAACTAGTGTAAATGGTAAATTATCTGTAACTTTAAGTCTTTAAACCATGATTTGAGGACGACAGTAACTCAGCCTGAGGTTATGAGTCTATTACTGGATTGGATGGTTGAGATTCTGTGGCCTGCAGGGTGCAGGAAATCAGACTAAGTAATCATGATGGTCCCTTCTGACCTTAAAGTCTATGAGCAGAGGTCTAATCTCCTCCACTGCCTGCTTGCTTGCCTGCCTCCCCCTGAGCTACTCTGATTCCCTTTTTTAAACTGTGCCTCCAGCTTCTGCAGGCTTTGCAGGTGCAGCGGGGCAGGGCCCCCTGGACCCAGAGCTGCTCCTTACCCTCTTGTTCTCCAGTGTGCAGTTTGTACACCCATCACAGACACCTGACTGTCCTTTGTGCCTTTAAAAATAACAGTTCTTTGCCCCAAACAGCCCAAGGATGGTACAGAATCAAATAAGATCCACTGGGGAGAATTTGAACTTTACCTGCCCAGAAGGGTGGTGAGGGGGAAGCAGGAGCTGCTCCAAAAACCAGATGGGTCCACTGTCACTTTAAAAAAATTCTGATGGACAAATGATATATAACACTTCTGACTTGGTAGAGAAGGTAGAGGAAATATATTATGATGGATGAAGTTAGGTAAACTCAGCATTTTTATGATGGTCTGTACAGAAATCTGAACCATGATTATTATACAATCAACAAGGCATTTTTAACACTCACTCTGTTTGGATTCTGCATGTGAACAATGTTGAATTTTTTCCATATTGTAATGGTGCCTCTGAGGATATCAAATAAATCTTTCAATTGTTAGAGAAAATTAGAAACAGTTTAAGGGCAGTTTGGCCATGCTATTTGCTCAAGGCTTTGACTACATAACCCTTTAGTAATGGTGCATGACCCGGAAGGAGACATAGTCTGCCTCTTGTGGGAAATTAGACAATTAGTTACTCTAAATTATACTTCAAGAAATATGAGCTGAAACTAACCATATGGGTAAATATGCAGCAAATGCTCTCTCTCATCATATGTTTGTTTGAAAAGTTTTACCTACTCTGCACAATGGCTTCACAGGTATGAAATAAGGTTGTAATTATTTAAACAATGTTAGAAAGGCAGCCAGTTACCTATAAACAATATAACTTCCTAATTCCCAAGAGCCTGATTCTGCTGTTTACACATTTACATACAGTACTAATTTTCATCCAGGACCGTTTTCAGACTTAGTTATGGACAAACTACTGGGTTCACAAAGAATATGACTTAGGACTGTGGTAAGGGCAATATTGGAGCATGTCTCACTACATAATAATATATTCATTCAAAGATGAGTTAAAAACCAAAAAGGTTATCGATGGAGAGCAAGTAGACCTGGTATACTGGTTATTATTCAAAGTAATTAAGTGTATCCAGCTTTATGCTCTAGATTCTTTTCTCTGGTTAGGAGAATTGAAAAGAAACGTGAAATGACGAAAATATACCATCCCTAACCTCAGCTGTAATTTGTGTTTAATACTACTTACATGTAATCAGTGCTTTGTGGATGAAGTTTTTAATGTACAAATTATAGCATGTATCCAATTGTGAAGGTAAAAGCTAAACAAGAATGGATTGACTAACTTAGTTACATTACCTTGAAATAACTAGTTATCCATCCTGCTTCACAGCTGTTAGTCATCATGCTCTCATTGTCTTAAAAAAAAAAAGATATAATTCCCAGGGTACATTATTCACTCTTTTCTTCTTATATTACAGATGGGCCTGGACTGGAAGGGCACAGATGAACCAAGAGTTCATGAACCTCAGAGTTCAGGCCCAGCACTAAAAGATTAATCTGAACTGGAACATTGGATCCAATACCCCTTGATCTTTGGAGAAGTTTTGATCTAGGCTGATATCCATTTTCAGGACTCAACTTAGCAGCATTGACTCTTTTCTAATTAGCATGTAGTCTGCAGTGTTTAATGCTTAAACCAACTCTTACACAGCATACAATCCTGGTTCTTTTCCACCAATATTCATATCAACACCGAAGAGTATTTATGTTTAAAAAGGAGGGAAATATGATAGTCATTTAATGCCCCCACACTGCTATGAAATTCCAGGCTTTTATGTGCAGGAAGCATTGTGTTGATTTTGGCTTCCCTATGGGTTAAAAATCTTGTTTAAATGTTGCAGACTCTAAATGCTCTTTGAGGTTTTTCACTGTTGTTTTATGGAAAGGCTTCTGCCTGATTATTTACAGATGCTGTCTCTGAGAAAGCCAAAAATAGTCCCCTACTAATTCTGAAATTTCAGCTTGCACTTTTATTATTTTACTGTGTAACCAAGAAACATTGCTCCAGGTTCTTTCATTTACATAGCAAAGTGGAGCCTTTTAGACCTTCTGCCAGCATCATGTGCCATGACAGTTCAGGGTAGCTACAACGACTACACACACAGATATTAAGGCCCTATCCAGCAGATATGCATCTGCTACTGCTGCTTGCTCAATGGCCGTTCTGGGTGACATTGCCACAATGGTTCCTCCCTATTTCAAGATGGTACCTTCTCCTTCCTCCCCCTTCAAACCGTGTAGTCTGGAGAAGAGAAAACTAAGAACAGTTTTCAAGTACATAAAAAGTTGCGGAGGAGGGAGAAAAATTGTTGTCCTATCCTCAGAGGTTAATGAGAACAAGCAGTGGGCTTAAATTGCAGCAGTTTAGGCTGGACAAAGGATGAATATAAACAAATAATATAAGTTCGCATGGACAAAATTAGAAAGGCCAAGGCACAAAACAAGATTAAACTGTGCCCCTGAAAAGTAGACCAAATTATCTTCTGAATAGGTCAACCTGCTGCCTAGAAAATATCTATAGCCAGTGCAGCTTTGAAGGTTTGGGTGTTTTCTGAAAGCAAGTTTCCTTACTGTAAACAGTATTATTGATTTTCTGACTATATATATATGCGCAAATGTCATGTAGGGACCCCCCCCTCCATTCAAAAACAAACTTTTGCACTTGTAATGTTCATGGTGGCTGGAGATGTACCAAGGAGGTGTTTAGTTTGACTACACTTGAGACACCAAATCATAGTCAAAAGAGTGCTAAAAATGAGATTTGGATTTGATTGTGACAAAATTTCACCATCTTATGAGTTTTCTGACATTTTGATCCTGAGATTGGACACTCTTTTAAGATTTTAGCTTTCTCCAAACTGGAGACAGAAAATAGGATTCTTTCAGATGTGGCTCTAACCTAGAATCAAAGTTTTAAAGGCAGATTCTGATCCAAACTTGAAATCTCACCCTTTTCTTCCTGAAATGTAAAGGAGCTAAGATTCCAAGTTCTGGGTTCAACTCACCTCTAACCACAGGCACCAACTTCCTCCTTGCCGCAGGGGGCGCTCAAGCCCCCATTCTGCCCCAAGCCCTGCCCCCATTGCACCCCTTCCCCCAAACCCCTGCCTCTTTCCACCCCGCCTCTTCCTACCCCCACTCTGCCTCAGGCCTTGCCCCCACTGACTCCACCCCTTCCCCCAAACTCCACCCCACCTGCCTCTTCCCACCTCACCTCTTCCCACCCCCTGCCCCGAAGGCGCCCTCTCCCCGCTTCTCCTCCTCCTTCCCCCTCCTGACACCGCAGAACAGCTGATCGCAGTGGGTATGAGGCGCTGGGAGAGAGGGGGAGGAGCTGGCTCGACAAATTTTTTTCTGTGGGCACTTCACAGCTGGAGCACCCACGGAGTCAGTGCCTGTCTAACAATAGTATAAGCAAGATCAGTCCAGTCAGAATCAAGTATAGGTGACGATGACAAGTAATATATGAGAAAGTCTATCACAACACATCTGAATGTTCCATCAACTGTCACACAGGGCCAAATTTACAACTGCAAATGGCTATTTTCTGCTCTGCAAAATGTTCATGAGAAACTCCTGTGTATGTCAGCCTTCTATTTGCACAAAAAAGGACTTTTACATGCTCAGAATGCATTTTCTGCTTGCAAAAAGAAAAAAAATTGCCTCTGTTTTTTGCATGCACAATTACCCACTGTGTTTCTGTAGACAAATAGAGACACAATTTTTTGCAAAGGCCAAAATTTAAGTTACAGAGACAAGGAAGTAACAGGCAATTTCCTGGAAGGAGAGCCTCCTCCTCGCATCCCCTTTCCACTACACCATTATCAAAGCTTCCCAAAGGGCAGCAACCTTTATGCTCCTGGGACTCTACCTGAGTCTCTACTGAGCTGTGAGAGGACACAGAGGATGCTAGAGTGAATAGGCGGTGGTGGTGGTGTTGCAGACCAGAAAGGCTCCTGTTATAGTGTTAGACAATGGCATCCTGTGAGATCCAATGTGGTCTTTTTATTGTGTATTTATTTAAAACTTTCTGTCCTGCATGCCCTGTCAACTGCATTTCTGTGTGTCCAGTTGACCCTGTCAGATACTGCCTGAGCATCTTGCTATTATGTATATGTTTTTAAGATTAAATATATAAATGTAGAAAAAATAGTTATCTACAGCTACCTAACCACAATGCAAGTTGGCCACACAATTTTTGCAACCACAAAATAAAGAGATAATTTGCAATTCTATAGGCCCTTCCACCTAAGGATTTCAACACATTTTACATATATCTATCTTTGTGCGACCATAGTAGCTGAGCGCCTTCCATGTAAAACAGTAACAATGGAGTTCTTGGAGGGCTTCATGGAGTCTCTGGCACTTTTCTCTTTTCAGGGTTTTTTGCTTCTCATTTGGCTGATTTGTTTGTGTTTGATTCCATTTTTGGGGTGGGTGGGTAGGAGGTTTGCTTGAATAGATGGGAGTATCAACAATGCAAGGGCAATTCTTGCTAGGGTGGAAAGACTTTTTCAACAAGGAAGGTTTTGCAGCATTCCTTAAGATGGTTAGACTCCACCTTTGCCTAATCTCCTCTGGTTGTTAATTCCATAGCCAGATCCTGGCATCTAAGAATGCTTTGAGCCCAGCTGCCACAGACTTTGTCCTGTAAGGTAGGTAAGTCTCTTAATCTTTATTTTTAAGATGAGGAAATGGACAGAGATAAGTGACTTTCCTAAAGTGAAACAGGCATTCCACGACAGAGCTAGAATAGAATCATGACTGCCTGACCCCCTTCCTTCCCTGTATATATAGCTCAACTTACTCTCCATCTTTTTTTTTTTTTAAGAAGGCTCCTAACTAGGCACCTTCCTGCTATGTGACTTTAAGCAAGCCACTTCTCTCTATGCTACAGAGTCCCTATCTGTAATATGGGGCTAATTACATTTATCCTCCTCAGAAAAGCAATTTGAGATATACACTACTGAAAAGTGCTACATAGCAGCTAAATATTACTATTTTAATGAAACAGCATTTCATTAAAATTGGATCAAACATTTGCCTGTCTTTGCTAACTTTGTTAATGAATATGCAGGTTATTAGTGCAACCAGACATAGGAACAAAAACATCATATGCTTAAGAATTAAAAAAAAAAAAAAAGTTATCCACTTTGAGCTGTTAAAGAAATCTGATGCCAAAAATTTTTGCTGACCATTTACCTTAAGATGCAACTGAGCATTTCCATTCCTTTAATATATGTTGCAGGTGGGACTGTCTTTTATGAAAAAAAATTCCCCAAAGAAAATTCTGTTATTGTTTTGAAATCCCAGGACAAAACTAAGAATTTGAAAATGTAGAAACAATTTTAGACAGGTTGTTCTGATAAAAAATATCAGAGTGCTTTCCTAATTCTGTACATATTTCTGTTTTCCTCACTGCTATATTCAGCATTTGTGGCTGGTAGCCCTAAATTTTACAATCTTTTTCTGTCATGAATGTGCAGTATTACCAAAAACCTGCAAATAATGTTTTTGGCTAACAAGCAAAATAGGATGCCTTTCTGAACAATTTGCTATCTGCAGTAGCAAACCTTAACTTCAAGCCAGAGAAAGTAGAAAAAGAAGGAAGATGAGGGATAGTGCATGCGACTGAGAATTGGAATGCTTTTGGGCCTGACTCACCACAATCTTACTATTGTTTTATGCTGGCATAATGCCATAGTAGTCAGTCAATGGAGTTGGAACAACAAAGCTGGAACAACAAAGTGGTGAATTGGGCCCTCTATTTCTAAGGTTAGAGGGTTTTTCTCCCACCTAACTCATCTACATAGTCATTCTATTTTTATAGATTTTGAATAACTACAGAGAAATCTGTCCAATATTACAGGCCTGGGGCAAATTTCATTGACAAGGCTAAATTATGGCCAGAGACTAACACTGGTCTTTCATGAAGGCACCTCAAGGACTAAATTCGTCACTGACAAACTGTTATGTAAGTTGCTTGTTGCATGTAAGTTAACTGGCTCTCCCTACTTTGCAGGACTGGGTCTCAAAGGGATCTTCTGACAGAGAAAATAGGAGGTATAGTTCCATTCATTGACTGAGAAAGCTTCCTTCACAATGGAAGAGTTTGTGCCAGGAAAATGCTTGGAGCATACTGACAGCGTCTGCTCTTACCATGTGGTTATACAGCTCAAAGAATTCCCTGGAAATTTCACATCCTTCCTTTGATAACACACAGAAGAAATCCTTTGAAATGAAACCTAGTCCTTAAATCATGGGCATGCTAAAAATAGTGATGCCAAAAGTCTCTTGTTGTCATCTTGCCAGCCAGTTGCTCTAAGTAACTGGTCAACCCCTCCGCTTTAGTTTCACTGTTTCCACCTCAAACCTGCAGGGAATTTAAGCCAAAATTAATGAACCATGCTTACCATGCAGAGTATGGCAGCCAGACCCTTTCTCCGCAACCTGTAGTCTCGATTGTGCATCAGCTCTTGCCTTGCTATCTTTGCCATCCAGCTCTGTGTACCTTGGTAATTTGTGATACATGTAACATGTTTTGAACAGACAGAACTCCAATGAACCATCTATAATTAAATCCAGGTCTTAGAAAGAAGGTTTGTTCTCTCTGTCAATGATCTAATAGCTAAAGCAGTGTACCATAAATTGAAGAATGAGGAGTGCACACTAAGGTGATTATAACACCAGGATACACATGCTAACAGCTGGAAGAGATCATGGATTATTGAAGTTACATTAGCTTCAGGATGGCCACCTGCACTACGTTTTCAAGAATCCAAAATTCCTTTCCATGACCAGGCTGATGTGTCCTATGACTGTTTTCCCCCAAGTTTGTTTTCATCATGAGAATACTTTGCAAAGGTGGGGGAGAGATGCAAAAAGTTAGTAGCTCAGGGTCAAACTTCAATAACTGCAAGTCAGGGGTACAGCACAATGAATTCTCTCTTAGTGTGTAGCTGTACTTACTTAGCAATAGTAGAAAGTTGATAGTGGGCAAGAGCTTAACACAGGACAAAGTAGGTTAGGTGAACTAAATCAGGTGGTCGTTTCTTTGTGTGGAAGGGGCAGAGTGCCTAGCTAGAGTTTAATGGAGACCCAGATCTGAGCAAAGGAAAACCCGAGCTGGGGTTTACATTCTTCTCTAACCAAAACCACAAAAATGGAAAGAGTCCCTGGCTGCTAAACTTATTGTGTGTATGTGAATAAAGAATACCGCACAGAAAATTATAAAACACCAAAAGTAATACTTTTGTTTCCCAAGAGCTCTCTCTCGTGGCTTTAGAAACACATCTCTTTGACCTGGGAGTAACCAAACCCCTCTTAAATATGTTAAGATTAAGAAGGATCAGCTACACCTGATTAGTTCCCATGTGGGAGCACGGTCCTGACCCGACTCTAAAATCTTACTGGCAATTTAACCCATCAAACCCCAGGTCACACTCTGGCTCAGCCAGGCCTCCATCTCTGGGCTGTTCTGGGGCAGGATGCACCAGGGCTGCAGGACTCTTCACAGGGCTCACCAAAAGAGCTGTGCTCTTTGTCACACCAGTGTTACCGAGGTCTAGGTCTGAGGAGGAATGTAATAAGGGTTAAATGTCACAAAGCAACAGTTGCCAGGATACCTGCGGGTGATTCCTAGAAAACTGTTGATAATCAATGAAATCCAACAGGAAAGTCTGATGCTAAACTTCCCTGTGTGGAAACCTGTCAAAGGGAAATGCAATGAGCATGCGACTGTGGAGGATATGGCAGATGGAAAGTTTCTTTCCAGAAATTGCTTAATACCAAACTACAACAATAAACTACATAAAATATACTCCACAGATCTGGAATTTTTATGATAACAGGTGATATTTAGTTGTATTACATTCAAAGTAAAAATAAGAAACGTTTTTTTTTTTTCTTTTAACAATTTTCAGATCCATGGATCGACTATAGGGACCCAAGTGCGCTTAGCTCAGGCAGACTCCCATTGATTTCACTAGGAGATGTGCCCATTTACACAAGACTGAATTTAGCCCAAAATTGCAGCCTTAATTCTGAATATCCTGGATTCTGTCAGGAGGAATTACATGACAGAGTCAAATCTCACTTTATACTTTCTTCCTTTATTATGAAAGTCACTGTTCATTTATTTCTACTGAAAATGGTTTTACCACATGGAACTTGGCACTTTGGTGGGAACATATAACACATCAATCAAACCTGGCCAGTGCAATAATTTTCATGTGTTGAACAGAGTAAGTTCAATTCCAGAAAGTGCAATAATGGTACACCTCTTTTTTCATCATGGTAAAAATGTAATTTCAGCAGATTCCATCCTCAGCGGGTTTTAGATCCTCTCAGCAACAACATTATCCTGTTGTTCTGGAGAGATTAACCCCTCCCCCCCAGATCCCCAACTGCCAATAAATTTCACCAATAGAATATTATATATAAATAAAACTACCTAGTTTATCTGAACTTGCTCACAAAAGGCGTGAGTCAGATCTCACTTATGGTGGTATAGATCAGGAGTGACTCTTTAGAAGAACAAGCATGATGTAGGGTCAGAATCAGGCCCTGAGATGTTAATTAGAAAACACTTTGCTGCTGAGGCTGTGGTATGAATTATTCTACAATTATAAACAAATTTCATTGTAGAGCCCAGATTCAGTTTTCCTTTACAGATCTGTCTGACCGCTTGTGTGTGTTGTGGGAGTATCTGGGAGTAGCAGTAGCATTAGGTGTCTACATATTTTCACTGAGGCTATCATCAGGTTGCACAGGTAACAGTTGCATATTTAGTTTTGATGTTCTCACTCTGCTTTACAAAGCACTAAAGTCTCTTATTGAAGTGCCCGTATGTGTAACTCCAGATTATAAAACCTAACTACAATACTACTGTCAGCACATAAAGACTCTCACTGTCCTGATGTACAAGTAGAGCTGGACACAATGGCTGCAAAACCAAACAAAAACAAAACAAACCAAAAAAACCCACAGACAAAGCAAAATGAAAGAAGAAAACATCAAATTGAATATTTTTTTGAATTTTTTTGTTTTAAATTGTCAAAACATATTTCAACATTTTTAAACAAAAAAATTCTGGTTTTCCAGTTCAAAACAACTTTTTGTTTTGAAATTTAAGCTATTGAGACTGAAAAAAATCTTAAAGCTCAAAATAAAAGTGAAACATTTTGATTGACATGACCAAAATATTTTTTCTTTTTTGGTTCATGGAAGTTTGAGATTGACTTTATCTCCTGATTAGATATAGTAAAAATTTTCAGTCTCTTGAAAATATTTGTGAGATAAGAAAACCTTTTCCCACCCAGCTCCAGCTTAACATATAAATAATGAGTAATGGTAAATATTCTGGATTTTATATGGGACATTATATTTTTTTTAAATGAAAGGTGTTAACCCATGGAGGCTCAAGTTAACTGACAGTTTAACCATTTCCTCATGCATAAAAGATAAGAGAAAGTAACACAGCAAAGTAGTATGGAGATCTCCATCAAACACTGGAAAGGAAAAATCATTAACTCCAAATACATCACTTACGTCATTTTCAGTTTCTTTATGCATCTGAGAAACACAGGCTCATAAATAATTTCAGAGTGTAATTCTACAATAATTTTAGAGCAATCTGCTAATAATTAAACCACAAAGAAACCAGGTGCCTTTTAGAAGTAAATGTTTACTAGATTTGGTCAGGAATTTTCTGTTAAACTTTTTTCAATAGAAAATATAGTTACTGCAAAAATTGAAATTTTCAGCAGAAAAGTTCTGATCTTGTAGATTTTATTTTCTATCAGGAAAATGGAAACAAAATGTTTTGTTTTAGACTGTCCTGAATCAAAACATTTTTGTTTGTTGAACCAGACAAACATTTCTGGCTAAATAGCTGCGATGCATCATGTTAGTCTGGCCCTTGCAGGCAAATGGCAGCATGATTTACCAGAACTACATCTCCCATGAGGGACTGTGGCCGTTCCAGTGGATGCCGTTCAGTGTCAAACTGAGCTGAAACTCAACGTTTTGATTCAGGAATGACTAAACATTTTATTTCAGGTGAAAACACCAATACAGAGTATTTAGACATTTTCAAACTGAAATTTTTCTGAACTCTGTTCCGTGAAATATTTTTTTCAATATTTTGACTTTGCATCCTGATTTAAAACAAAAACAAACGTTGTAGTATTGGAATGTCCTATGGGGTGGAGGAGGGGAAATCCTATTTTTGACCAGCTCTAGTGTTTACAGTGAAGGTGTTTTAGAGCTCTGGTCCTTTTAAACAAAGCTATTTCCTTTTAAAAACAAACTAATAGCACTCGGAATTTAAGATGAATGCAGCCCCATGCAGCAGGCCAGCACAAGACTCATTCACCACTTAAATCCCATTTTAACCCTCAGAATAAGGTTTAAATTGTGCATGGGCCTAATGATTGAGAGTCTGTCTCACAACACAAGAATAAGGGGATGTTCAATGACATTACAAGGTAGTGGATCAAAAAAAAAAAAAACATTTCCACACAGTGTGCACATGAACCGTGTAACTCTGTCAAGAACCTAGTCCCCCTGCAACACTCCTTGGGGTCTGATGGGGTCATGTATTCATTCACCTCTTGTTGTCCAAGTTGGCAGGGGGAGGGAGGGCTTGCATCACAAGCCCAATGGCGGAAACTCCATTTCCTCTGGAGTTTACCCACCTCCCCTTCTGGAGCCAGAGGACAAAGAGATGAAGACAAGGAAGAGAGAAACAACCAACCAGTCCCAAATGAGCCATCTGGCTCTCTTCCTTCAGGGGGACGTCAGGCAAGCTGCAGTCTGGCTCAATGTCACCTGGTTAACTATCAGGTTGCCAACTTTCTAGTCGCACAAAACTGAACATCCTAGCCCCGCCCCTTCCCCAAGGGCCCCACCCCCCCGCTCACTACATTCTCCCTCCCTCAGTGGCTCTCTCCCTCACCCTCACTCACTTTCACTGGGCTGGGGCAAGGGGTTGGTGTGTGGGAGGGGATGAGGGCTCTGGGAGGGGGTTCCAGGCTGGAGCAGGGAGTTGGGGAGCAGGAAGGCTCTGGCTGGGGGTGTGGGCTCTAGGGTGGGGCTGAGGGATTTAGAGTGTGGGAGAGGGCTGCAGGTTGAGGCAGGGGGTTGGGGTGTGGGAAGGGGTGAGGGCTCTGGGCTAGGGGTGCAGGGTCTGGGGTGGGGCTTGGGATGGAGGGTTTGAGGTGCAGGAGGGGGCTCGAGGCTGGGGCATGGGCTTACCTCGGGTGGCTCCCGGTCAATAGCACAGCAGGGCTAAGGCACGCTGCCGGCATGTTCTGGCACCACGCTGCACAAACCCTGGAAACAGCCAGCAGGTCTGGGTACTAGGTTGGGGAGCGGGGGCAGGAGGCTCCACACACTGTTCTCGCCCGCAGACACTGTCCCCTGGCCCCCCACCCCCGTTCACATTGGCTGGAAGCAGGTAGGGACTAGCCTGCCTTAGTGCTGCAGCACCGCAGAGCCGACTTTTAACAGTCCCATCGGCAGTGCTGACCGGAGCCCCAGTGTCCCTTTTCAACCAGAAACCGGACACCTGGTTGATTACCAGAAAGTGTCTTGAGGTAACCATTTATAATCCGGCCTGCTCACAGTGCTCAGACAGTGCTCATGTATTTAGTTCCAGAGGTCCCAGGTTTGGTCCCACCAGCCAATGACCAGGGTCTGTCGGCGTTACCATGTTAAAAAAAAATACACTCTTACATTACATGTGTAAGCGCCATATGATAGGTACAAGAGAATGAGAAAGCAAATATATGTGTGGGAGAGGCGAGAGTCAGGCTGAGGGATGGAATAATATGACAACTGGTTATTTTAATATACACAAACTGGGATTTAAATAAAGATTGATAGAATAAGACAAAAGATTAGATTGGGTTGATTCTATTATTTTACCCTAGCGTAAGTGGGGTGAGGCCCGTGTAAAAACCAAGGGTGAGGTGGCAGGAGCAGGTGCTTTGAAATGAAATCTGAATTTCCTTATGGATGCAAACTACAATGCTAGTCTCTGATTTGTCTTTGTTCATGAAGTGCTAACGTCCAGAGAATCTGATGCACAACATTTTGAAAACTCAGATGAAGGAAATTGTATGGCTCATCAGAAGTACTTCACCTGTGGCTACTAAAGGTATCTCTTCTCAGCAGCTGAAAGTCAGCCTTCTATGCTGGGGAGACACACTCAAGCTAGCATGCTAAAAATAGCAGCATGGATGTTGCAACTAGGGCTGCAGCTCAGGTTCAAGACTAGGGAAGCTTTCAAGCCTTTACCTGAATCAACCTACTTGCTTGCTAATATATACTTCTTTTTTAAAAAGAGACTTTCTTGTGATAATGTTCTTTATAACTCTTCACTGACATCAAGTGATCACAGTGCAAATAAGATCAGTTTGATTTTATAAAGTAAAATAGTGATAAGGCACAGTTTTATAAAGCAATCATTGCATGCTAGAGGAGAAATAGGGCAGTTGACAGTTAGGCTACTTGGCATACTGGTTCATATTCTCATGTATGCACAATAAAGCTCATGTAAGTGAGATACTTTTGGAATTTTTGAATATGGAGATCTGCTTGGGGTGGGGCAGGAACATCCCATGGCCTCCTCCACTTACCAGGTGTTAGGGGACTGGCTGAACACCAGATCCTGATCAACCCAGCCAGCAGTGGGGTATCCTTTCCATTCCTACCATTTGCTGTAGACCCTGACTTTAGGCCTGTGTTACGGAGGGGAGAAAATCCACATTGGGGAGTGGGGAAGAGAGGGAAGGAGGAAATAAATTCTCTGGCAGATTTTTTTTTTAATTATTTTATTGGCAGCTGCTGACTGGTTTGGAATGTTAGAAGTGGTCCCACAGGAGTTGGGGGTGTGTGCAGAATGTAGTGAGGTAGCAATTTATCAAACAGTTGTCTCCACCACGTGTAGTTTATCCATGTGTCTCATATTAATCAGTCCTTATAATTCTAAGATGTAGAAAATTAGAAAGGGGGGGGGGAGGGAACACCAAACACTACAGGCAATCCTGTTAATATCTTCATTTCTTTTCAAAGCCAAGACAACTATTTTGCCTAATCAATTTGTGAAAGTTCTACTTGGCACTCATGACTGCAAAATTTCTTTATTTCCATTACTGAGATAGGACACTAGGCATGACCTATTGTCTTGAGTCCTTGCATTAGGACATTATGAAGACATCTGAACTTGCCTTCAAAATACAAGAAAACTTTAAAAATAAAAAATTATATTCAACTTGTTTAAAGAAAGCAAACAAAAATAAAAACACACAGAAAACTATACCTCCTTTTACTCTATATTGCCAATTCCCTGTTCTAATGAATTGAGTCTTGACACCAGAAATGGATCCTCAGAGCTTAGTGAAGAAAGGCACTTGTTTCTCCCTCTGATTTCTCCTTATTAAAACTGAAATCACTGAGTTAGAAAGTCTGCCTCAATTATTCTTAATTGCTGTCATTTCTGATTAACGTGGACTGTCTTGACTCTGCAGCAATCAGCAAGAAGAACAAAATATGTGCTCTTTTCTACAGTCCTTTCACACACAAAACTAATTTCAATGGAAATACCGTAACTGGAATGACTAAGATTGGGCTCATGATTTGACATCACATCTGTAACCAAGTTTTGCAATAACAGCACTGTTTCTATTTTAGCCACTTATTCATTATTATGAATTTTTTTTGGTATGGTAGCAAGTAATGTGTAAAGTAGGGCTGTTGATTAAGCGCAGTAAACTCACACTATTAACAAAAAGATTAATCGCAGTTTTAATTGCACTGTTAAACAATATAATGCCAATTGAAATTTACTAAATATTTTGAATGTTTTTGTCCATTTTCATATATATTGTATTGTGTTGTAATTGAAATCAGTGTGTATTATAAATATTTGCACTGTAAGACTAATAAAATAGTATTTCTCAATTAATTTCATACAGCTATCATAATGCAATCTGTCGTGAAAGTGCAATTTACAAATGTAGATTTGTTACATAACTGCACTCAAATATAAAAAAAATGTAAAACTTCAGAACCCACAAGTCCACTCTGTCCTACTTTTTGTTCAGCCAATGTGAAGTGCCTTCCAAAATCTGAGAGGGATAAGGTGTGGAGCATGCTTTCAGAAGTCTTAAAAGAGCAACACTCTGATGTGGAAACTACAGAATCCAAACCACCAAAAAAGAAAATCAACTTTGTCTGAGTCAGATGCCACCAGAAGAATGAAAATGAACATATGTCTGTCCACACTGCTTTGGATTGTTATCGAGCAGAACCTGTCATCAGCATGGACACATGTTCCCTGGAATGGTGGTTGAAGCATAAAAGGACATATGAAACTTTAGCGCATCTGGCACATAAATATCTTGCGATGCCAGCTACAACAGTGCCATGAGAATGCCTGTTTTCACTTTCAGGTGACATTGTAAACAATAAGCAGGCAGCATTATCGCCTGCAAATGTAAACAAACTTGTTTGTCTGAACAAGTAGGAGGACTGAGTGGATTTGCAGACTAAAATTTTATATTCAAAAATAAAACAATGCAGTTTTTTTTGTATATAATTCTACATTTGTAGGTTCAACTTTCATGATAAAGTAATTGCATTACAGTACTTGTATTAGGTGAATTGAAAAATACTATTTTTAGATTTTACAGTGCAAATATTTGTACTCAAAAATATAAAGTGAGCACTGTACAGTGTGTTCTGTGTTGTAACTGAAATCAATATATTTGAAAATGTAGAAAACATCCAAAATATTTAAATAAATGGTATTCTATTATTGTTTAACAGTGCAATTAATGTAGTGATTAATCTTTTTAATAGCTTGACAGCCCTAGTAAAAAGGTGTTTAAACTCACTGACTTTTTAGGGCTGCATGGAGCCAGTGAGGTTTTCAGAGGGATTGGAATGAGAAGAGAGGATTGTTTTATTGAAGGGAGTTGAGAGGCTATAGCTTTACCACTGCACAAAACGGAGGAGCTAAAATGGGCAGAGCTGTTTTTACCACTCCCTAGGATTCTGTATACCCTTTCATCCCGGTTAACAAGTGGCAAGGGGCAGATTGAAGGATCCTTCAACACACTGTGTAAGAAACAAAGATAGGATTAGAGTTGCTGGGTGCTACGCTCTTTTGAACACCTGGTCCATATCTCTCATCACACCTCTAAAAGTCTGAAATACCCTCTCAAGATATCAGAAACATAAGAGGTGGGATATTGGACATGATCAAAAGAAATATATTCTTTTTTAGAAAAACCTTAAACCCCCCCCACACACACACACACACTTGTAGAAAATATGCCAAATAATTTTCTAATCTCTTCTGATTTACTTGTTACCACATGCATTATTAATATCTACACGTGGCATATTTTGCAAGAGAGAAAAAAAAACTGTTCAACTTCAGCTCTTAGAGGCACTAGTAAATGTGAAATTGTCATCTCAAAGGACAAAAGGCTCTCTTCCAGCCAGCCATTCTTCTAGACAAAAGATGGATTATTGGACTTCAAGTGAGACGGTCTTTTATTAAATCCCATAAGTGACTCGATACCAAAAAAATCTAAAATGGGATTCACTTTATTATTGCAAGACTTTAGAACATGCACAGTGAAGGTCAATACTTTGGAGTTATTCACATTCTTTACAAAATGCGTGTGTATGTCTTCATATATTTCAGGACTGGGTGGTAGCTGGATTCCTAGCTATGTCATATTACTATAAAATATTTTCAGTTATACAATATTTAAGAAGAAAGGCTCCTGATAGGATACGATGAGAGATGAAAAGGGCAATTCTTCATTTATTTTGGTAGGACTGCACCAGGTGTAAGTCAATGCATATTGTGATCCTCTTCCTAAGAGAGCCTAATCCAAATCCCATTGAAGTTAATGGAAAAAAGTGACTGGCCTTTAAAACAAGTTTCAATTACATCCTCAGTTATACTATTATCTTTCAACTGGGTGCACAGGTGTAATTTGAGATAGAATTGGCAGAAAACAAGGTTGCACAAGTGTATCCCAAGGCATTGTTTGGCTTGCAGAATCTTTATTATGGGTGATTCATGAGAAACAAAGAACTCAGATTGACTTTCAGATACCAAAGTCTGTTTCCAGCTATTTACTGGTAAATAGAATGAATCTGATCTGAAATCAGTGAGATACAGTGTAACAGAAGCACATTTAAAACCAACAAGACATACCATAATTATCCTAGAAAGATACCATAGTGATGGGAATGGTATAAAATCCTGGATAAATAGGAATTCATATATGAAAAAACAAAACAAAAAAACACAAGGAAAACACTTCACTTACTCTCCTAATGTGATGACCATTTCACAGCTAGCACAGGCAGATATAGCTCCAATGACGTAAGTGGAATTATACCTGTTACACCATTTGAATCTAACTCAAGTAGTCATTACTGATAACTAGTCCAAAAACCTCAAGTATGCTCAACTTTCTAAAGATTGCTTTAAAATAAACTTCATGAACTTGAATCTCAAAAAAACCTCAAAGCAACACCACACATGCAGAATGTAAGTACTGGTTCTGTGTTACAAGTGAAATGCAATAAACAATATTTCAAGACTAGGAAACTGAATGGAAAAATTATAAGTTTAATCACACAAACCTTGAATTGAAAAGACAAAAGGGCTGCTTTGGCTATCCCATCTGCAGAAGAAAGCAGCATATAAATTACAGATTCCCCCCACATCTTGCAGTAATACCAGTTCCAACATTTCAAAGAAGCCACGGGGAGTTAAACGTAGGCCTAGTTTACTGGAAATCTGCTAGCAACTTCTTCATGAGTTGGTTCAGGAACAAGCAGTGCAACTTGCCAACTTCCAAAACAGCCCATTTTTTTTAAAAGACGCTGCAGTATGCTGACTAGATTTGCTGACCCTCAGTAACGGTGACTCTAAGAAGCTAAACATATTGAGAACACACAGATCATGCTGCAAAAGTTCAAAGGCTGATCAGATGGTACTGCCAGATCTCCATCTATCAAACAAGAAAGGAACACAAACAAAAAGCTACTAGGAAAATAAGATTTTTCTTAGCCACAAACCAAAGAAGTTAGCAGAAAACACCGAGAAGGCAACATGGGGCTAAATTCCCACTTTGCTGTATGTAAGGGGAAAACGAAGGAAACCTGCTTCAATGCAGGGGCAAAATATATTTTAAACATACACTTGGGGCCAGTAGTGACATATAGCCAGAATCTGTAGACCCAATGGTATCAGTGGCTGTCACTTAATCCATCTAATGATGGAGAGCTTGGTGGCAAAATGAGATATCTTTCTTGACCATCCCATATATAGCTACAGGCAGAAGGACCCAACTACGCTCATACCCTCCAAACAATATTTTTTTAAGCTTCACACTAGATCTGTGCTGGCAGCAGCACATGTATTCTTCACATGCCACCTTCTCTCACTGGAGGAGGGAAACAACTGAGGTCCTGACAGGCTTCTTGCTGTTTTATCTCAGCTAGTAAACAGTGTTTGTCAGAGTCATCCCAGTTACCCTAGAAGATGGTTGCACCTGCAGCCCATATGTTATCTACCAGTCTGGGAGGTCAATAGCTATATAGCTGTGGACAAAATGGACCTTTCCTCAACCCACAACTCTTAATCTTTGCTTTCTCCACATCAGGTACATTCTTTTTTAATGTTGCAAAGAAAACATAGGCAGAAATCTACTCAGAATGTGTCCTGCTAAAAATGTGGTGAAATGTATGGGCAATATGCTTTCTTCCTGGGAAGAAAAAAAAATATTGAACCTTTTTAAAACTCTGGAGTTCAACATAAATAAATCCTCCACTAAAGCCTTAACTGTAATATTAATTTTATGCAGCTTTTCTAAATCCCATGTAGGGATCCATATAATGACATGAAAATGATGTTTATAGCCTTGTATATCTTCTCTAGGCATGAATTAATGCAGTCATAGGTAAGGGCTGTCCTTACTAATTGCTCTTATCTAGGTTTTGGGTTTTCAAATATGTAAATGGAGTATGGACACAAGCTTTGAGTGGTTTAACCTGTAAGTGAATGAAACCTACTCTGGAATTCTGGGAGCTAACTGTGTAAATGTGAAAGGAGGAGGCTAAGCCAGCAGTTCTTAGCCTGCTGACACAGCTGTACTAGGATAACTCATTTGCTGGAGCTCAGAGGGATATTCAGTTACAGTGAAGAAATCATAACAAAGACAGGAAACAGATCAGCACTCCCTGGATTTAACACCCTCCCCAGGGACTGTGTTGATTTCCAAACTGCAAATGTTTTTAACCCTGTATTGAAATACGTACTCCACATACTCCAATCTGATGAAGTCAAGTACAGTATATAAAACAATACAAGTCAGGGAAGAAAGCCTTAAGAGACACCAGTTGGAGCAATTGGAAACATTTCATATTACTTTCTGTGAATGAGCATAAAAATATGTATTGAGTTGAACTGTGTCCAAATAATAGTAGACTAACTCTTATAATGAAGAAGCTCAGCTAAACTTTGCTTAGCAAAAACCATTTTTTACATTCTGATTTAAGTGCTTTTCACTGTGAATGGAAATAATAGACTTCCACAAAGATCCCAACTCCTTCTACAGCCGCAGCGTGTCTGTTGTGTTGCAGCATTGTTCTCCATTTTTGCTGCTCTCATCACTACCCATCAAAAATAGGGAAGGAAAATCAAGTTGCCTTCATTTACCATTATTAAACTCAGTGCCAAGAATAACTAGATCCTGAACCGTTTAGTGTTGGTTATTGAGTTAAATGTAACATATCTAGCTTAATGTAACAGGTTGCCTTTCATAAACTAGATCAACTCTACAGTGCTGGGCGTATTTAGTTTAAAAAAATTGGAAGTGAGAGGCTACAAGTGTGGTTCTCTGCTCCCATGTGAAGAGGAACTCTGACTTGGCTTTTGTTTATTCTCCTTCACTGCCTAATCTCCTGTAGAAGTCAGCCACTTAGACTATATGCCTTGAAAAATACCCTGGGTCCTAGTTTACCTGGAGGCTTGTTTGGTTGCTTGATTTTCTCTTTTGCGATCTAGTTTCATCTATCTGAAATTTTCATTCCATGCATGAAGCAAGAGACTTAGCAAGGAGTCTTCTTGACACTGGAGATGTAATTAACTTAACTGACACTCAAACCAAATGTGTTATGAAGGGACAGCTGCCAGCAATACAGCTCTGTATTAAGCCACATTACCACTAACTGTAACCTCTTGTGTAGGCATCTGAGAATAAAAATACACAGATATGATGATGTAGTTCATCAAAGAGGCTGAGAAAAAGGCAAGAACACTAGCTTCTCAGGATACTAAGCAGCAGCAGGGAAGCAGTGTAGCTATCATTGTTAAGGTGTCCCCTAGCTTCACACACTTGTTTCAGATGTCACTATGCAAGATTGGTTCAGGCTGAATAAGGGGGTTAAAGCTTTTTCTGACTTTGGCTCTTCATTGGCTCCTGACTTGTGTCAAAGATGGGGATCCCTAAAAAGCCATTCAGTTGGAAAGCTGCGAGGCCCAAGTGCAACCACCACATTTTCGCACTTTTCCCAAGCTCCTATGCCATGCCATCTGGCGAGGCCTTGGACCTGCTTTATTCAGGCTAGTCCAGAACCAGACTGAGTTCACAGAAAGTGTCAAGGGAATAAGAGATGGAGATTTCTTTTTAAACAGAAAGAGGGGAGGAGCCTCCTCAGACGTGCCCCAGCCAGTACTACGGTAGAGTAAGGAACATTCTATTGAAGCATTCTGATTTGCTAGTGGGCATAACAGCATAACATCTGCATGGAGAAGCTTGTTCTCCACACCCTGTAACACTAAAGCATGAGTAGTAGACACCACACAAATCAGTGGGCTCCCATCGCATAGGGTCCCCCCACATGCGTAGCTTTGGGAGCGCTGGAATTGGATTTGTCTGTATCTTGGCAAAGATCTGCCTAGATAACAGAGCTAAGATGGACTAAAATATATTTCCCTTTGGAGGAACATGGTACTTTCATTACATCATGTAGACACACTGCAGAAAGTTTTCTAGGGTGGAAAAACTTGATCTTTGCTCTGTATTTGATACATTCAGGTAAGTCCCTCTCCTCTTTATGGTGTTCATGACCATACTTTTAATTCCTAATCTCTTTCAGTTGGTTCAAATCCTCCCTCACATCCAGCTGATGACTGTAATGGGGCCTCACAGTCCCTAGCAGCCTGATGCAGCCCTGCAATTTCCCCTAGTGGGCTTTCAGTAAGTCCAGTCAGGCTTATATGTATTGAGCAGTGCCCTTTCAGGGGTCTAGTTTATTTCACCCAAAGGCAGATCATTAAACGAATATGCCTCCAGCCCAGGGTTCTAGCTAGACTGCATTAACCTTAGTCCATCAACCCCACTTATGTAAAGGTTCCTTACAAGTGAGGCCCTCTTGATCCACAGTCCTCTTCTGGAGTCATGGCCTTTTGTCATCAGATGGGGAAAGATCTCTCCTCTTGGGTCATGGTCTCCCTAGAGTCAAACCACAATGACCCTTCCTCAGAAAACATAGTTCCTTTGATCTGGTGCTGCCTGCTGCTCTCTGGTGACATTCTCCTATTGGGATCAGGTTTCACTAAGACTTGGCATTCATAGCTCTTCCCTTTTGGAGCCTCTCCCACCTAAGACCATTCTTCCATGGTTTCCCTTCCTGGTGAACTCCCTCACCAACTTCCCTTGAGACACCCTTCCCTTTGGAGCTCAGTCTTTCTGTGTTCTGGGGACTGTTACTCTCCCCAGGAGCCTGTTCTCCAGCCTGCCCTCAGAGAAGCTCCCCATCCAGCTCCCCTGAGAAGTTCTTTCCCCAGGAATGTCCTCCCTGTGTTCTCCATTGCCTGAGCTAACATAACCCTTTGTAAGGTCCAGGTGTTCCCTTACTAATTAACTACTGGTCACCTACTTGGGCAATCAATTATCCCCAGATAGATCTGGACTGGCTCATTCTCTTTCAGCAGAGCTTGAGAGCCTGACTACCGCAGGGGCCAGCCACCTGTGACACAGACTTTAAAATAATTTTTTTAAAGTTATTTTTTAATTAAAAATATTACCTACAAAATGACTAACCCTTTTAAAAACTTTAATTTTAAGTGTAATATTTGTGGAAAGTCTTTTCAGATCCTCTGATGAACAGAAGCATCAGCTGTTTGTCTGTTTTCTTTTAAAACAGAGTCACACACCTCATTCTCACTCATCTTATTCTCCACTGCTTTTCACAAAGTGTTTACTAAGGACATACTGCCTGGGTCTAAGGTATGCATATGTTGAATTTCTTTGATGTTTTCAACTAGTAGGTACCATTAATCAAGCAAAAATCCAATTTCCCCTTAGAAGACATTCAGATAAGTTATGGAACAGCGATGGGTTAGCCTGGTTTAGAAAAATTCACATACAGTGTAATGGGAAAACAACCTCTGCATTCCTGGCCAGGAATTTGGAAGTCAAACAAGAAAAGCCACCCCAGTTTTTTGTTATCAGGCACTGGGAATGTTGGGTGAGGACTTTTGGAGAGAACATTTTCAAGAGGAGCCCAAACCTGGCCTACATTTTTCTGTATTTATTTTTGCACACTTGTAGTGGAAAGAGAAAGTGCGCAGGAATCAACCTCATTTTCTTTTGATTTATACATTCAAATTGAGTTTGTGCATTTAAATACAATCACAGGTTCCAAATTAACAAAAAGTCATTTCAGATTGACGCAAAAATAAGTGTTGCAAAAATTTTAAATAAACTGAAATGTGTAAAATATTGTTTCACTTTTGAGATTTAATAGTTTTTAAATAAATTTTTAAAATAAAATTGAGGGAAATGCCAAAACAAAGTGTCTTTCCAAAATGAAAGGAAAAAATGTTTCGTTTTGGAAATGCCAAAGTGAAGTGTTCAGACATTTAAAGTAATAATAATTTTCCCCCTCCAACTGAAACAATTCACAAGACTTACCTGAACTTGTGAATTGTTTCAGTCAACCTGAATCTCCATTTTTCAGTAAACAAAGGTTGTTTTTGTGGGTGTTTTTTTTGGGGGAGGGGGGTGGACAACAACTTTGTGCACCACTAACAAACAGGTAACCTGAAAAAACATCCTGGAACTCTACCTTCAACCAAAATACAAAATTCTTCATATCACCACACACCACTGAATAGTTTAACCTACTCATCTGAACAAGCTGTGTAGGAATTTAGCTGTAGTCAAGCCAATTTCCATGAATTTTGAGGCTATAAACACTCTGGGATTTTCCACTTTCCCGCGTGAGGCACACAACCTCCGTATCAGGTACAGCGCAACATGACGTGAACTACTAAACACTTTCAATACCACACCACTTTTAAAGAGTTATATTAAAGTTTTTTTAAGTTTCAGTGTATAAAATATGCAAAGAGCCACTGTCACAGAGTTTACTACTCACCACTGGTGTGGCTCATATGGGGGATTAGCTCTTGGTCAGCCTGACACCCCCTCCTTTGGTTCCTTGCCTCATGGTCGCTCTCTCAGGAGTCAGGTTACTCCTTTGTGACATGGCCCCCTGTCCAGGTCATTATAGTCCTCCCCTTCTGGGGTATCAAAGTTCCCATGGACAAACTGTTTCAGCTAGTTTTCTAGTCCGCTGCCCAGACCGCAACACTTCCACTGGGGCTGGAAGGGGAACAAGCCTCCCTACTGCTCCAGCCCAGGGTGTCTAGCAACCACTGTCTACACAATCTCAGACCCTGTTGCTGTTTCCCGGACTCCTTCCTCTCATTTCCCCTCTATTTTCTAGCCTTTCTCAGCCTACTTCACCATGTCTCAGGTTCTTGCCAAAGTCTCAATTCCCAGGCAGAATCCCAGAGCTTCTTCTCCTCCTAGAACTCATCCTTGTCTCATATTAACCCCCATCCCCTCTAGAGAAGGGCTGCAGAGGATCATTCCCTGCAGCCCTCTTTTAAGGCCAACTTCCTTTCTTTATAAGCTAATCCTAGCTCCTCTCCCTGGTGGGCTTCATCGGCCTTTATCAGACCCTGACTCCCTTCCAGGTGCAGCCTATAGGTTAATTGGCCTATTTCACCTGTTCAGCCCTTATGCAGGTCATACCACCCCATAACAGGCACCCAAAGAGCTCCTACTGCCTGCCATCCTTTAAAAGCACAACTAGCCATCCTCACTCCTTCATAAAATTGCCTATCAGCAAATAACTGTCAGCAGAGCAACACCCCAGAGTATTCTCTCCCGCCTATGTCCTATCCATTCTTAAAAGCCCATTAAAAAAAACAACCCAGACATTCCAAGCGGTCCTAACTGTGGAAAGCTGAATCGAGTTCCCCTCTCTATCTTCCTCCCACAAAGATTCCAGTTTGAACAAAGGGTAGACAACTAAAACAAAAATAATTAACTTTAATTTTTCTAGGGCATCTTTGGTCTCACTTCTTGGCTTGGGGATGGGGAGAGCAGGGTTTTTGGGATGCATCTCTGAACTGAACGGTGAGTGTCTGTAGCACATAGAAACTATCAAAGCACTAATTGCTCAACACTCCTCCATATTGTGTCTGTACACCAGGCAGGGCTTCTTCCATTTCATATATCTTTCATAATGTGCTTCCAGTCATTCCAGAATGTCAGCACATTCACTTAACCCAAGGTAAAACAAGCCAGATATTTTTTCTGCATTGATAGCTAAGCTAAGCACCATGAATACTAACAAAGTTGATAAAGAAAAGAATAAATACAATTTATATACCAGCTCTTCTTTGGCTTATCTGTAGCGTCTCAGCACATGGACTGTGATTTTCTTTTAATCTCACTATACTGAGAGCAAAACCACATAGCTTTCCTCCCCCATTGTCTGCCACAGACAAGCCTACCATAAAGACTTTTATGAATTTTATTCAGCCCATCCACAATACCATGTTCTTCCTCAGGCATATTTTTCCAGGTCAGCAGGCATTGCCAGATTTTCCAGACAGTGGCTGCATGGGATTTCTTACATCCAACAGTTATATAATTTAATATTGAGACCTAGAGTTGAAGGACAATAGTAGCCAGCCCCCCATATAACACACCTATTGACTGAGGACCAAGGCAAAGAAGTATCTCCAATATTGAAAATACCTCTCTCAGTGAGGAAACGTAGAAGGTGCACAATCACCAACAGTGCTGTCTAGTGGTCAGGCAGTGGTTGGCAGGACATCTCCACCTTGAAGTAGAGCCCTGTCCTTCAGGCCCCTGCCTCAAGGGTTTCCAGTCTCCCCTTTAGCACAGGGGCTTTGAGGGCTGGGCCCTTGAACTGTCTTTTCTAGCTAGCCTCTGACCAGAGGTGAAGGCTCTTGTTATTGTATTGTCCTCTCAGATTGGGTAGAGGAGCCCAGGCCCCCCATCCCTACTGGGCTCCAGTCCAGGGCCCAATGGTGGGCAGCTCCACTCAACACCTTGGGGTGGCAAACTGCTATCCCTCAGACCACTTCCTACCCTAGTCTCCTTCAGCTTCCCAAAGTAACTCACTCCAATCAAGTCCCTGATCCACCCACTTCATGCCCTGCTTCTCCTTTGTGGGTTAGCTGAGGTCTGTGTTGTCAGGTCTGAGGCAGTGAGCTTCCGGACAGTACTTTCTGTGCTCAGAACAGCCACCTGCTCCCTTTTACTGCCCACCTCTGAGCTGCTCTTCTCCCCTTCTTAAAGCCCTGCCACCAGCTTGAGCAGGCTTTGCAGGTGTGTCAGAGTGGGGCTGCATGGAACCAGAGCTGCTCCTTAACCCCCTGCTCTCCAGTATGGGATCTGTATACCCCATCACAGGAAGTCATTTATTTCTTCCACTTAATGTGCTGAATGAATCTTCAGGCATGAAGTTAACTCTCTTCAAACCCCCACTTCAAAGGTTTCCCATTTACAGGAATACAGGGGGGAGGGGTAGTTTTGAGTGGTTTGAGCATTGGCCTGCTAAACCCAGGGTTGTGAATTCAATCCTTGAGGGCGCCATTTAGGGATTTGGGGCAAAAATTGGGGATTGGTCCTCTTTGAGCAGGGGGTTGGACTAGATGACCTCCTAAGGTCCCTTCCAATCCTGATATTCTATGAATTGATCAGATCTGGCAAGTCAGCTTCCCCGGGTAATTGGCTAGAAGCTAAGGAGCCAATCCTACAAGGTGCTGAACACATTATTATAGAATTGTAGTGGTGGAAGGGACCTTCAGAGATCAAGTCGGGCAGCCCCCTGCACTGAGACAGGACCAAGTAAACCCTGATCATCCCTGACAGGAATTTGTCCAACCTGTTCTTAAAAGCCTCCAATCATGGGGATTCCACAATCTCCCTTGGAAGTCAATTCCAGAACTTAACTACCCTTACAGTTTTTTAGATATTAGCAAAATCATTCAATCTCCCTTGTTGCCCCTTAGACTGATTATTTCTTTTCCTACCTTCAGTGGACATGAGGATCACCATCCTCTTTATACCAGCTCTTCATACAGTTGAAGACTTTTTCCAGGTCTCCCCTCAGTCTTCTTTTTTCAAGACTAAACATGACCCGTTTTTTCTAACCTTTCCTCACAGATCAGGTTTTCTAAGCCTTTTATCATGCTTGTTGCTCTCCTCTGGACTCCCTCCAATTTTTCCACATCTTTCCCAAATTGTGACGCCCAGAACTAGACTGAGTACCCCAGCTGAGGCCTCACCAATGCCAAATATAGTGGGACACTTACCTCCTGTGTCTTACATACATCACTCCTGTTAATACACCCCAGAATGATATTAGCCTCTTTTTGCAACTGCATCACATTGTTGATTCATGTTCAATTTGTGAGCCACTATAACCCCTAGATTGTTTTCAGAACTTCTACTACCAAGCCAGTTATTCCTCATTTTGTAGTTGTGCATTTGATTTTTTCCTTCCTATGGATAGTATTTTGCACATGTCTTTATTGAATTTCATCTTGTTGATTTCAGACCAGTTCCATAATTTGTCAAGGTCATTTTGAATTCTAATCCTCTCCCCCAGAATCTTTGCAACCCCATCCAGCTTGGTGTCATCTGTGTATTTTATAAGTTTTATAATCCACTAGGCCAGTAAACCCAGGAAGGAAATTAGGTTGGTTTGGCAAATTTGTTCTTGACAAATCCATGCTGGATATTTCATATAACCCTGTTATCCTACAGGTGCTTACAAATGATGTAATTTATGATGAATTTCATCAGGCCCTGCTGATGTGAATACATTGAACATATAAAATATTCTTTAATCTGTTCTTTCCCTATTTTGTCTTGCATTCCTTCCCCTTTGTTTTAAGTGCTTGGTCACCATCGACCTTTTTAGTGAAGACTGAAGCAAAATAGGCATTAAACACCTCAGGCTTCTTGATGTCATCTGTTATTAGCTCTCTTTCCCCAGTAAGTAAAGGACCACCTACACCTTCCTTTATCTTTCTATTGCTCCTAATGTATTTAAGGAACCTCTTCTTATTGCCTTCTTTGTCCCTTGCTATGCCTAAGTCATTTTGCGTGTTAGCCTTTCTGATTTTGTCCCTACATGCTTGTGCAATTCTTTTGTACTTCTCTGAGCAATTTGTCCATGTTTCCATTTTTTATAGGATTCTATTTTGATTTTCAGGTCTTTAAAGAGCTCCTGATGGAGCCATATTGGCCTCTTATTAGTCTTCCTATCTTTTCTTTGCATTGGAATAGTTTGCTGTTACACCCTTAATACTGAGTCCTTGAAACTGCCAGCTTTCCTGAATTCCTTTATCCATTAAATTTTCTCTTAGCTACCAGTTCTCTCAGTTTGTTAAAGTCTAAAGTCCATTATCCTTATTCTGCTTATCTCACACCTTCCTTTCCATAGAATCACGAAATGTATAATTTCATGATCACTTTCACCTTTAGATTTGCAACCAGTTCCTTCCTGTTAGTCAGAATCAAGTCTATAATGGCTGCCCCCCTAGTTACTTCCTCTACCTTATGAAAAAAAAATAGTCCTCACTACAGTCCAAGAACTTACTGGATATTCTGTGTTTTGCCATATTATTTTTCCAATATATGTCTGTGTAGCCAAAATCCCTCATTACTTACCAGTTTGTATTTTGGATATTTCTGTTATTTGTTCTAGAAATGCCTCAGCCACCTCCTCTTACCAATGTGGAGGTCTAAAGTAGACTCCTACTCATGACATCACCCCAATGTTTTCCTCTTTTATCTCTACCCAGAGACTTTCAACTGGTCTGTCATTCACATCTTTCTGGGTCTCAGAACAAGTGTATATATTCTTGATGTGTAGTGCAATATTTCCACCCCTTTTCCCCTGACTGTCCTGCCTGAATAAGCAACACCCCCTCTATACCAGTATTCCAGTAATGAGAGATTTATCCCACTAATCTATGGTGCCAGTTAAGTCAGACTTTAGCTTTTGAACTAATTCTTCCTATTTTCCATACTCCTTGCATTGTGTCTAGACCTCTAAGATATAGAGCAGGTTCCCCCACTGATTTTCCTCTTGTTGCCCCTATGACCTATTGGAATTTTCCATGTAACCTCTCTCCACCTCACAACTTGTAGCCCTTTGTTAAGGTCTCCTTTTTATGTTTACCTGTGGGTTTTTGTCATCTACCCTTTTTGAACCCAATTTAAAGCCTTCCTCACTAGTCAGTGTCCAAAGGTGCTCTTCCCCTTCCTGATCAGGTGGACCCCATCTCTCTCCCGCAGCCTTTCTGCCCAGAACACCATCCCATGGTCAAGGAAGCCAAAGCCCTCCCGCCGACAGCATCTGCACAGCCCTGAGTTCATCACCACGGATGCATCTGTCCCTGTCTGGGCCCTTACACTCAACCAGCAGGATGGACAAGAACAGAATCTGCACCCCCAACTCCCTCAGCTTTGCTCTCAGAGTCCTGTAGTCACTGCTGATCTGCTCAGGATCATGCCTAGTAGCATCATTAGTGCCCATATAAATGAGCAGCATGGGGCTGTGGTCAGAGGGACACTTGAGCCTTGGCAACCTTTCCATGACATCTCAGATATGGGCTCCAGGCAGTCAGCATACCTCCTGGGGGACATCACATCAGCTTGGCAAAAGGATGCCTTCATCCCCCTCAGAAGGGAGTCCCCAGTCATTTGTACTCTACATCTCTTCCTCTTGGGTGCGGTGGCCAGCCTTGGGGGCAGGTGGCTCTTCCTCCTCAGCCATTGGGTCTGCTGCTCACTTCCTATTGCCAATACAGCACACTGGTTCTTGACAGTGATGGACAGGGAACCTGGGTGGGGCGTAGAGCACTGTCTGTGTGTGAGAGCTGAGAGCACTCAGGCCCAATCCCGGGAGGCTGCTTGCTTCACAGTTTCAGGCTCCCTTGCACATGGGAGAACAGGCATAAGTCATACAGTGCCACATATGCTTGAAACAATATTAAATTACATGTTATGTCAAAACATTATGACATTTTGAGTCTAAGATTTTTGAGGGGTTCAGACCAATGATTGTACCAACTTAATTTAATCTGATCTTTCCCCTTCACTAGGACATTTCTGAAATGGAGAGCAGGAAGTAAGATGGCTGCTCTATCTACATGAAAAAAGTCTGGCTCAGACACCAAGCAAGACATCAGTAGAATCTGAGGCCTCCTAACTAGACTGTCAGGTGCTTATTGTGTTAGTGCATATGAATATAAATTCGTTTATCAGGCTAAGTTGTTCTGAGTGTTAGTCTTAGCAACTTTTGATTGACACATCTAATTCTTTTGCTGCTTGCATTGTTTGTTGCTCACTACTTACTGACACAAGGAACCAATAGAAGTACCATAGCTTTACTTAGGCACAGCTTGTTTGGAAAAAAACCTGCTAGCTCAGCCAGGTCCTAATCCTTTGAGATGCTTAGCACCTCCTCTGAAGGACACTACTCTCAATATTCAATAAAGCCAGAAAGTATTTAGTACCTTGGAGAACTGGGCCCCAAATACTGAGCTGACATTCCTGGAATTTCAAGCTTTTCCTCTATGCCTGATAATGTCACCGTTAGTGTTTCCTGGTGTTTCAAAGGGCCTTCCAAGGAAGGGAAAGGAATCTAGGAGTTTAAAGATAGCAGCACCCATGACCAGCTGATGAAGGGTATGAGTTTTATTCCTGATTGTCAGTACAAAACATTTAGCCTAAGTGTTTCATATGCCCTCAAAAGAAAGTGGCACTAATTTTTAAATTTAAAGGGTGAATACCACTTATCACCAGATACCAGCATCTGTTGAACAGCTAGGTTACATGCAGTAAACACAACACATTGGCTTCATTACTTGGGATGCTTTTGTAGGTGATATGCTAGATAGAGCAAGTCCACAATACAGTTCTGAAGTATTTTGTTATATAATGGCATCTGTGTTGTTAGTGGAGGTTAATAAAGAGGGGTAGAGGGTAGCAATTGGCTGTACATACATACTGTTAGTTTGAACAATATTTAAAGATGCGCACCAATGACATCAGGAATTACAGCAAGTATTCCAAACATGAACCTAACAACCAGCTTCCCCGTGTGTCATTTTCATATATCTTTAATTTCCATTTCTTTCACTGTTTTCATGTTATCAGAAAGGTGCTGATTGCAGATGAGACAATTCTTAGTGTCTGTATAAAGCAGTCTATTTCAGGGAATCACTGTAAGCTCATGAACACATACAGTATCATGTGTGACTGGGTGGCTCAGGCCAGGGATTTTGGTAGAGCCCAGGTGGTAAGTATTTCATTATCTGTCCATCTATAATATTGATTTAGTGGAAAAGCAAAATCAAAATCTCCAAGATATGATGGACTACATATTCAAAATTTTTCATTCCTCTGGTATGTAAAATGCAACAGTCAAGCTCGTGCATCTATTTTCCAACTCCAGTACAAAAAAGGGCGTAAAATACACAATTACTGATTGTATGTCTCTCATTTCAATACATTTCAGAAATGGATGGAAGGTGCTCAAAAGCAGGTAGGAGGTTAGGCATGCAAATGAAATATGCACAACTTTGTGAACAACTTTCATTGCATTCAAAACCCTCAAATAAACAAGAACAAGACGCTGTTTGGGGCTCTTTCCACATATTTATGGACACAGTCACCAGCCACCCTGGGAATATTTCCTTAGTCCCGAGGAGAGGAGAAAAGTCAAAGCTGGCTTCTGCCTGACTGTCCCTTTCTGACAAAAGGGTCACTTCAGATGAAGTTTCTCATCCTAGCATGAACAGCAACACAACATTTCATTCAACATGGCTTTAATTATCATACAGACACATTTTATAATATGATAAATTTGACCAGATCATTGAGCTGGAAGTAACTTATCAGACCTTCCAGGCTGTGTTATTAAAGGCAGCCCAGATAATTTTACTAAATTTGCAAACACATACCTAGAAGAATGCCCTTTTTAATTATTCTGTTTGTGGGGACTGAAACCCTCCACCACTGGCCTTTTTCAGACCTAGAACAAAGTCAACTCAAACTTTTAGAGCTTAGATTTTTTTCCCCTGAAGGCTTAAGGTTTGTGTGCATGCAGAACACACTGCCAGACTGATGCTACACATTTTTGTGCATGTTATTACAGTTTTGAACAATTGTCTGGATTTATCAAGGGATAGAGAGTAGATTTTTGGGCTGGAGGGGGTGGTCTGGGCAGTGTTTAATGAATAAATGCTCTTTCTGCAACTGAATAAATGCTCTTTCTGCAACTATCAGAAAATGCCAAAGGAGGAGTTTTAGCAAATGCTTACAGTGATAATTTCTGAACGATGTTATTTATAGTAAAAATGTGTATGGTATCAGTATATCTAAAGGAGCACCACAGGGATCTTCCTGGGTCTGGTGCCAGTCCACATTTTCACTAATGATTCGGATAACTGAGTGGAGATTACACTTATAAAATTTGTGGATGACAGCAAGCTGCGAGGGGTTGCAGTCATTTTGGAGGACAGGATTAAAATTCAAAATGACCTTGACAACTTGGAGAACTGGTGGTCTGAAATCATCAAGATGAAATTCAATAAAGACAAGTGCAAAATACTACACTCAGGAGGAAAAAAATGAAGTGCACAAACTATAAAATGGGGAATAACTAGCTAGATAGTAATACTGCAGAAAATGACCCCGAGCTTAAGAGTGAATCACAAATGGAATATGATCCAATAATGTGATGCAGCTGCAAAAAAAAAGACTAATATCATTCTTGGGTGTATTAACAGGAGTGTCATATGTAAGACACAGAAGGTGATTTTCCCACTCTACTTGGCACTGGTGAGGCCTCAGCTGGAGTACTGCGTCCAGTTTTGGGCACCACACTTTAGGAAAAGATGTGAACAAACTGGAGAGAGTCTAGAGAAGAGCAACAAAAATGATGAACATTTTAGAAAACTTGCCCTATGAGAAAAGGTTGAAAAAAACCCCAAAAAACTGGTCATGTTTAGTCTTGAAAAAAGAAGACTGAGGGGGGACCTGATAACAGCCTTCAACTATATTAAGGGCCATTATAAAGAGGCTGATCAGTTGTTCTCCTTGTCCACTGAAGGTCAGGCAAGAAATAATAGGCTTAATCTGCAACAAGGGAGATTTAGGCTGGATATTAGGGAAAGTGTTCTAACAATAAGGATAGTTAAGTCTTGCAATAGACTTCCATGGGAGCTTCCATGATTGGAAGGTCTGAAGAACAGGTGGACAAACACCTGTCAGGGATGGTCTAGGTATACTTGGTCCTGCTTCAGTGAAGGGGGCTGGAGTAGATGACCTCAGGAGGTCCCTTCCAGCTCTACATTTCTATGATTATTAAATGTAAAGTTTTGTCTATCTCAGGGTTCTGGTTTTCCATTGTAAGTTATTGATAGAGTTTTCATTTCAAGTTTGCAGTTGTAATAACTTCTATTGAAGATGGAAGAATAGGAACGTCATGGAAAAATCAACCACGTGTTGTGTTTGGTTCAGAACAAACCCATCATATCCGTCCCGCTATGGGCCCCATCAGTAAATAGCATTTTTCTCTATTTATGTATAAAATATAAATCAATATTTAGGAATTAGTCATTGAATGGATCCAGTTCAATTGTTCCTTTGCCACTCACCACAAAAAAACACTCTTTTTAAATGTAAGATCTATACCTTAAAAAAAAACGAAGTTTGCAGGTGCCATATTTCTGTATGATGTGGTCAGTTAGCGGCTCTCATTTTTGGAACAGAAGCTGATGGGTTTAATTCCTACCCCAAGAATGACACTATGGGCCTCATTCAGTTCCTGACATGTAAATTCTACCTAAGGTCTAATTTAGATACTTAGGTACTACATTGGTGCACCTATCCATGTCATTATTGTAAAATGAGTGAGAGCCTGTACAAGTGCATCAATGAGTAGGAGGGGCTTGATTTGCATAATGTGCCCATACAGAAGAGGCCATCCAGGGACCTTCCACTGTGTGAACCAGTAGTTGTTACGCAGTGACACCCAGAGAGCTATTGACAAGGTTAAAAAGAAGTTTATAAAGCCAAAGAATACAATTCTCATACTGGCCCCCATCAGTCATGCCTATTGTGGAGTCATAGGTCTATTGCTAACCAACTCGGAAAAAAGATTTTTCATACCATGTTGTTCATCTCTTGAGAGACCAGTGCTCAAATATATCCTGCTGAAAATGTGGATGTCTTAAGTAGTGCAAACTCTGTGCACTGCATGACAGCATGACACAAGAGTTAAACTGGGACATGAATACTTCAGACACTGAGCTTTTTCTTGCTTATGCACACATCGCTGCTGCACATGCACAACTGCCAGAAAGGAACATGCTCTGTTTGCATTAATCATGACTCATTCCTTGCTTGCATGCCCTGCCTCTTCCCCAAACACTGACAAAGGAGATTTATTCCTGTTACAGTAACAATGAACGATCCCAGTATGCAAGTCACACTTCAGATGGCCATGCTGCTTGCAACTATATCACTATTCCACCCTCTGTATGGCTGACAAATTGGTCCCTACAGGTGCCACATAGTATGCTTTTAGAAGTTCTATTGTTTGGATGGGATGTTGAAATGAAGTCCCTTCTTGCCCATCTCTGGTATGCTGTCTGGGTAGAAATTCAAGATCCCAAAGGACTTTTCAGAAAGAGGTTATACTTACCCTTTCTGACATTATGCCCCATATTCTTCATAGAAATATGCTTACACTATGAATATGGCATAACTAAGACATATTTTATGCAAGATGAGTCATGTGAGATATCATTGGAAAGGTTATGATCTTATTTGTATACATGTATCAATTTTGTATCTAAAGTTAGGACTATGAACTATGTAACAATTACAACTGTGTTTGCACCTGGGGACACCTACCAGACTGAATGCAATCAGCCTGGAATGGACAATTAGGGAGAACAATAGGACTTTGAAGATGCTAATCTCCCTGCTTCCGGAGAAGTTTCCTGTGATGCTGCTTTGACACTTCAGAGTCAGATAATCATGTCACCTGGTACTGGACACCTGGTACTGGACATCTAGTGTTTTTCAATTAAGAGGGAGTGGGGGGGTCAAACTGGGAAACAAAGGATTCTCGCCATATGTAAATCCTATTTATGGCTGGGGAGTAATCTTGGTTTGTTCCTCACTGAATTCCTATCCAAGATGACTGCTGAAAACATCTAAGAAACAAAGACAAACGGGAAACGGGGTGGGTCTGGGGGAGAGTACTGAACCTAGGCTGGGAATGGTCTGGCCCATGAAGGATATACCTGGAGTTTTAAACTGCAAACAAGAGCTGTCTGGCCACAAAGAAATTCTACAATTTGCTTAAAACAACATTTAGGATGAGAAATTACTATTTGTAGCCAGTTTCTTTAGTATATTGAACATAGTTTGCATTTGTTTTATTTGCTCAGTAATCTGCTTTGTTCTGTTTGCTAGCCCTTATAATCACTTAAAATCTACCTTTTGAAGTTGTTAAACTTGTTTTTTGTTTATTCCAAAAAACAGTTTGTGTAATTCATAACTGGGGGGAAGCTGTGCATATCTTCCTCCACACTGAGGGAGGGGGTGGATTTCATGAGCTTATGCTACATAGATTTCTGTGCAGTGCAAGACAATATAATTTTGAGTTTACATTCCAGAGGGCGTGTGCACTTGAGTGCTGGGAAATTCCTTAGCTGAAAGCCTTCCCATGCAGCACTGATTTCAGTATCAGTGTCATTCTGCAGCTGGGGGGAGGGTGTGTGTGTGTGCGTGTGCAGCAGGACAGAGGGAGGGGCCCAGGCTGGTGAATGGGTGGGCTCAGTGGAACCCCAATACATAGGTGGCACCCCGGAGGCAGGGGGGAAACCAGTCAGACCCTTCTTGCAACTTTTCAGATGCAGATGGCAGGACTGTTAATTCAACAAAAGGGGATAGACTTACATGGTCCTCCTCTTTATTCTATAATGTTAGCTCCATCTTTGGGCTTCTGTTATCAGCATGATTTCAGATTTTTCATGTCATCATTCATTCCAATTTCTTCTGTCTCCAAAAACTTCGCCACGGGTTCCATAACAAAGAATGATAAGTCCATCATCCTGGTTTTGAATTACCCAACAGCATGGAATAAACTGTATGGTGTATAACTTTGTATTGGATTTTGTACATGCAATCTGAGCATTATATATTTTATAATTTCTCAAACACGTTAAATTAAAATTCTCTTCCCCACACCTGTCACCCTGAAGTGGTGTGTACTGTGAACACAAACACAGGAATTGCCATACATACTGGGTCACACCTGGCATACACCTAGTCCAGAATCCTAATGCTGTCAGTGGCCAGCAGCAGGTGCGGTGAGAAAGGTGTAGGCAGATGTGGGATATTCTTCGCCCCACTTGGTCCTCATCCTGGTATGTAATAGTTAGACATTGCTTTAATCCATGAAGCATGAGGTTTAATATCCCTTCCAAAATTTTAACTTTGTGTTCAACTGAAATCAACACTTTTCTTTGTGGTGTAAGATTTGCCAGTATGATTTCAGAGTTGTTAAACATGTTTGTTTGAATAAATGTTGTTAACTTTATAAACAAAAAAAAAGCTAAAAAGAAAAACAGTTTATACTATAACTCCTCATGTGAGTTATTTTTCCCATATATTAAACAAGCCTTTGGCAAGTAAACTCAAAACCTGTGAAATTAGCTTACAGTGGAGTTCAGAGATGCTGAATTACTTCTTTGTAAATCAAAATTAAAGAAGCTAATCTAAAATGACACTACCATCTTAAAAAATTCTCTCTCTAGCTGAAAATGTTCACCTGTTCTTGTTAAAAGTGACACCTAATATTATAAGAGAGTAGGTTTTGTGTGTGTGCATACACACACACACACACACACACAAAGGAGTGAAATTCACTTCTGCAGAGGGTTCTGTATAAATTCCTTTGTGCCACTTAAGTGTCACTTTAAGGACATATAGGAGCTTGCCTGGGTTTGCTGCATGAGGCTGAACTGGAACATGAGTACACATTATATTGCATATTAATTTCTTTTTTATTCATTCTCCCATTTCTTTGTTCCAATTCTTGATTTTCTATTCACAGTTTCTAAGAAAACAAAACAGGACCGTTGACTGTAGAAGTTAGTAATTTATTGTAAAAGATAACTAAAGCAGGGACATGCACAGGAATAAAAATTTGGCTGCTTTTGGAGGGGCACTTTCTCTGCCTCCCACAGCCAGAGGAGCTGGCTCTCCCCTGTCCCCACCAGTCCCCCTTCCCTGTGGCCAGAGGAGCTGGCTTAGGGTTTCCAACCCTCCAGGATTGTCCTAGAGTCTCCAGGAATTAAAGATTAATCTTTAATTTAATATTATGCCATGTGTTGAAATCTCCAGGGATCCATCCAACGAAAATTGGCAACCCTAAGCTGGCTCTCCACCCTTCCTCCCCCTGCGGGCAGTGGAGCTCACTCTCCCCGTGCCCAATCTGGAGGAGTTTGTGCTCACACTGATTGGGGGAGCCTATGCCCCTGTTTGGCCCCCCAAGCACACCCCTGAACTAGAGAGATTGTCAGATGTATGCCTCTGAAAGAATGGCCTCCAAATTTCATTCATCCACTCTGTTCCTAAAGGAAAAGATGAAAATTCCTGAAATTCTGACAGGATAGGGTTAATGTTGATGGTAGTTTTCTAGAGGAAAACAATGGAGAGAGCAGTAGCGTGATCATAGAATCATAGAATATCAGCGTTGGAAGGGACCTCAGGAGGTCATCTAGTCCAACCCCCTGCTCAAAGAATGCCAATCCCCAACTAAATCATCCCAGCCAGGGCTTTGTCAAGCCTGACCTTAAAAACTTCTAAGGAAGGAGATTCCACCATCTCCCTAGGTAACACATTCCAGTGTTTCACCACCCTCCTAGTGAAAAAGTTTTTCCTAATATCCAACCTAAACCTCCCCCACTACAACTTGAGACCATTACTCCTTGTTCTGTCATCTGCTACCATGGAGAACAGTCTAGAGCCATCGTCTTTGGAACCCCCTTTCAGGTAGTTGAAAGCAGCTATCAAATCTCCCCTCATTCTTCTCTTCCACAGACTAAACAATCCCAGTTCCCTCAGCCTCTCCTCATAACACATGTGTTCCAGTCCCCTAATCATTTTTGTTGCCCTCCGCTGGACATTTTCCAATTTTACCACATCCTTCTTGTAGTGTGGGGCCCAAAACTGGACACAGTACTCCAGATGAGGCCTCACCAATGTCGAATAGAACGATCACATCCCTCGATCTGCTGGCAATGCCCCTACTTATACATCCCAAAATGCCATTGGCCTTCTTCGCAACAACGGCACACTGTTGACTCATATCCAGCTTCTCGTCCACTGTAACCCCTAGGTCCTTTTATGAAGAACTGCTGCCTAGCCATTCGGTCTCTGGTCTGTAGCGGTGCATGGGATTCTTCCATCCTAAGTGCAGGACTCTGCACTTGCCCTTGTTGAACCTCATCAGATTTCTTTTGGCTCAATCCTTTAATTTGTCTATATCCCTCTGTATCCTATCCCTACCCTCCAGCGTATCTACCTCTCCTCCCAGTTTAGTGTCATCTGCAAACTTGCTGAGGGTGCAATCCACACCATTCTCCAGATCATTTGTGAAGATATTGAACAAAACCGGCCCGACGACCGACCCTTGGGGCACTCCACTTGATACCGGCTTCCAACTAGACATGGAGCCATTGATCACTACCTGTTGAGCCCGACAATCTAGCCAACTTTCTATCCACATTATAATCCATTCATCCAGCCCATACTTCTTTAACTTGCTGGCAAGAATACTGTGGGAGACCGTGTCAAAAGCTTTGCTAAGGTCAAGGAACAACACGTCCACTGCTTTTCCCTCCTCCACAGAGCCAGTTATCTCGTCATAGAAGGCAATTAGATTAGTCAGGCATGACTTTCCCTTGGTGAATCCATGCTGACTGTTCCTGATCACTTTCCTCTCCTCTAAGTGCTTCAGAATTGATTCCTTGAGGACATGCTCCATGATTTTTCCAGGGACTGAGGTGAGGCTGACTGGCCTGTAGTTCCCAGAATCCTCCTTCTTCCCTTTTTTAAAGATGGGCACTACATTAGCCTTTTTCCAGTCGTCCGGGACTTCCCCTGATCACCATGAGTTTTCGAAGATAATGGCCAATGGCTCTGCAATCACATCTGCCAACTTCTTTAGCACTCTCGGATGCAACGCATCTGGCCCCATGGACTTGTGCTCGTCCAGCTTTTCTAAATAGTCCCGAACCACTTCTTTCTCCACAGAGGGCTGGTCACCTCCTCCCCATGCTGTGCTGCCCAGTGCAGTAATCTGGGAGCTGACCTTGTTCGTGAAGACAGAGGCAAAAAAAGCATTGAGTACATTAGTTTTTTCCACATCCTCCGTCACTAGGTTGCCTCCTTCATTCAGTAAGGGGCCCACACTTTCCTTGACTTTCTTCTTGTTGCTAACACACCTGAAGAAACCCTTCTTGTTACTCTTAACATCTCTTGCTAGCTGCAACTCCAGGTGTGATTTGGCCTTCCTGATTCACTCCTGTATGCCCGAGCAATAATTTTATATTCTTCCCTGGTTATTTGTCCAATCTTCCACTTCTTGTAACCTTCTTTTTTGTGTTTAAGATCAGCAAGGATTTCACTGTTAAGCCAAGCTAGTCACCTGCCATATTTACTATTCTTTCTACACATTGGGATGGTTTGTTCCTGTAACCTCAATAAGGATTCTTTAAAATACAGCCAGCTCTCCTGGACTCCTTTCCCCCTCATGTTATTCTCCCAGGGGATCCTGCCCATCAGTTCCCTAAGAGAGTCAAAGTCTGCTTTTCTGAAGTCCAGGGTCCATATTCTGCTGCTCTCCTTTCTTCCCTGTATCAGGATCCTGAACTCGACCATCTCATGGTCGCTGCCTCCCAGGTTCCCATTCACTTTTGCTTCCCCTACTAATTCTTCCCGGTTTGTGAGCATCAGGTCAAGAAGAGCTCTGCCCCTAGTTGGTTCCTCCAGCACTTGCACCAGAAAATTATCTGCTACACTTTTCAAAAACTCCCTGGATTGTCTGTGCACCACTGTATTGCTCTCCCAGCAGATATCAGGGTGATTGAAGTCTCCCATGAGAACCAGGGCCTGCAATCTAGTAACTTCCGTGAGTTGCCGGAAGAAAGCCTCGTCCACCTCATCTGCCTGGTCCGGTGGTCTACAGCAGACTCCCACCACGACATCACCCTTGTTGCTCACACTTCTAAACTTAATCCAGAGACTGTTAGGTTTTTCTGCAGTTTCATACCAGCACTCTGAGCTGTCATACTGCTCCCTTACATACAGTGCAACTCCTCCACCTTTTCTGCCCTGCCTGTCCTTCCTGAACAGTTTATATCCATCCATGACAGAACTCCAGTCATGTGAGTTATCCCACCAAGTCTCTGTAATTCCAATCACATCATAATTCCTTGACTGTGCCAGGACTTCCAGTTCTCTCTGCTTGTTTCCCAGGCTTCTTGCATTTGTGTATAGGCACTTGAGATAACTCGCTGATCGTCCCTCTCTCTCAGTATGAGGCAGGAGCCCTCCCCTCTCGCGCGCTCCTGCTCGTGCTTCCTCCTGGTATCCCACTTACCTCAGGGCTTTGGTCTCCTTCCCCCATCTGATATATGGATTAGATGACTTCAAAAGTAACTGCACACTGTGACTGACAAAAGCAGCAATGGTGACAAAGTAGGTTTCTTATGTACACTCTCACCACAGTAGTCAAAAGCAATGGAAAGCTGAGTCAGTAGATAGCTCACTCCTGGCAGTTTTCTTGCACATCTGCAGCAATCATTGAAAGGAAGTAAACAGCCTCAACCAACACTTGGTTGAAAAAGGACCTTTCCTTAACCTCCCTACAGCAACTTGTTCTTTGCTTAAAAACAAAGAAGAAAAATATACACAATTTTTTTAGTATCTTGAAGTAGGCCAGAGAATGCCCTCGTTGTTATTTAACATGTTTGTGGCTTAATATAGTTAGCTAATGTTTTGCCAATTGAAAAGACTGGTAACAACATAAATTATTTAAAATTAGCTTACAAGAGAGGGCGGGAGAGAAAGACTCAGGGGAAGTGGTGTGTGTCTATGTTGGTAGGGTGGGGCAATGTTTAGTCTATTTTTGAAAGGCTTTTCCCCAAAACACAAGGTTTCCCCCAGGACGTCTTCCTCCTCCATTGAACATCAATGAAATTGAGTGCAGAGAGTAACAAGGTTTATTAGTCTCCCTTCCCCTCATCCATTTACAACTTTACAGATCTGTTCTGTTTGCAGAATGAACTAATGGCAACAACAACCAAAACCCAACGTCACTTATAATACTCCCTTTTGCTGAACTCTTGAGAAGCAGTTTGGTCAAAACTTTGCTTGCCAAACAGTGACCAACAACTGTTCCCAGCTGCCAGCAATTACTCACTGTAAGCCTTTAAATACACTAAGCTTCTACCAGTGTTTTTCATGAAATCAACAGTGTTCTGGCTCTCTCTCACTTTTCAAAACATTTTATGTTCCAGAAAGAACAAACCCCACCTCCTCCCAAAAAGGTGGAGTCAATGGCAATTGAAATCAACAGCAGTTCTGCTACTGAGGCAATACCTGCCTCACTCAGAAAAACGAAGAACTAATATCACAGCTATGTACTATTCACAGTATTTCAGAGTAAAATAATAGCTCTTATATTAAGGACTCATGAAGGATCAATGCTATAGTGCTCCTTATTGTATCAAACACATTCTAGTGGAGGATGTAAGTCAGTAGCAGTAGGATTTCATTGAACAGCCTGGCATACGCACTTTCAACATCCACAGAACACAAATAACAAAAAGACTTAGTACTTGTACAGTGCTTTTCCTCCTCAAAGACCTTCATAAATACCTAATCCTCATGACACCCCGAAAGGTAAGAAAATGCCTATTATCCCCAATTTTACAGATGGGGAAACTGAGGCACAGACTTGTCCAAAGAGGGAATAAATATCACAGCCAGGATTTCCTGGACTTCCTGATTCCCAGTCAGGTGCTTAATCTACCAGTCCACACCTGTGCAGCTATGGTAAGTTACAGTGTCCAGGGCTGGGGCACGGGGTTGGGGCCCTGGAGGGAGTCAGGGGTGGAGGCTCCAGGCAGCGCTTACCTCAAGCAGCTCCCGGAAGCAGCAGCATGTCCCCCGTCCAGCTCCTATGCAGAGGTGTGGCCAGGTGACTCTGCGTGCTGCCTCATCCGCAGGCGCCACCCCTGCAGCTCCCACTGGCTGTGGTTCCCGGCTAATGAAAGCTTTAGGGGCGGTACTTGGGGCGGGGGCAGCATGTGGAGCCCCCTGGCTGCCCCTACACATAGGAGCTGGAGAGGGGACATACCAGCTGCTATCTGGGAGCCGTGTGGTGCGGAGGCTAGCAGGGAGCCTGCCAGCCTCACTGCATGGTGCCACCAACTGAACAGTCAACGGCCTGGTCAGACCAGTTGTTCCAGTCAAAAACCAGACACCTGGTCACCCTAAGGCAGGGATGGCCAACCTGAGCCTGAGAAAGAGCCAGAATTTACCAATGTACATGCCAAAGAGCCACAGTAATACGTCAGCCCCCCCATCCACGCCCCAGCTGCCAGTGTCTCCTGGCAGCCCAACAATCAGGGCCTACTCCCTCCTTCCCCCAATCAGCTGTTTCACGTGCACAGGAGGCCATTGGGGGTGGGGGAAGTGAGGGCATGGCAGACTCAGGGGAAGGGGCAGGGGCCTTGATGGAAGGGATGGAGTGGGGGGCAGGGCTTGGGGCAGAGTAGGGGGTTGAGCAGCGAGCACCCCCAACACACTGGAAAGTTAGCATCTATAGCTCCAGCCCCGGAATCAGTAGCTAGGTAAGGAACTGCATATTAACCTCTGAAGAGCCGCATGCGGCTCCGAAGCCACAGGTTGGCCATCCCTGGCCTAAGGAAACTCCATGCAAGCCTGGAACCAAGTGAGCTGTAGCTCACGAAAGCTTATGCTCAAATAAATTTGTTAGTCTCTAAAGTGCCACAAGTCCTCCTTTTCTTTTTGAGAAAAAGCACTGGAATTTTGTTTTGATTAAGGAGAGGTTAAGGTTATTTTCTAGAAATGGAACTAGTCTCTCTCTCGCGTTCCACACAGAACAAGAGCATGAGAAATGTCTTCCTACTACTAATACCATACTGCTTCCCCCTTTCTCCATGAGCAGTAATAAAAGCTGTTCTGGAAATATTCAGATGAGCTTTATGACATTCTTAAGAGAAGAAATGAATAATTTTGTTAGTGGCACACCATCCAAGGTAAAGGGGAAAAAAAGGAAACCGGTTAATACCTGTTATGTCACACAAGTGGGTTGTTACACAGACAGGATAACTTCACACTAAAACATTTAGTCATTCGTTGCAAAACCACACTGATGAGCACTGCATAGCAAACATGCAACCCAGAGGGCAACTGCTTTTATATTTAATTTTGAATTACTGCCTTTTTCATTAGAGGTGAGAGAAGTGTGGTTACACTCTCTCACGGTTTCTCAAGAATCCTATGCTATTCCAGGGTCTGATCCAGTGAAAATAAAATAAATAAATAAAATGTGCAGCCTTATGAACTTCCCAAGCCGCAGATGCTGGCCCTATGGTGAGCTGACCTCTCCAAAAAAGCTCAACAGCAGGGATCTGTGGAGGAGCTCCAGGGAAGAAGAGATTATGCAAATAAAATCCCCACCTCCCAAATATTGCAGTTCCTTATGCTACATATGTTCCTCTCCTCCACTCCTTTTGAGGCAGTAGGAATTAAATAAATAAATGTATTTGTTTTTAATTCAGTTATCCTTTTCCACTCGTGTTAACCAGGGGCAATGAAGGGGCTTTTGCTCCATATTGTGGGGATGAGTGAAGAGTGGACGCTTCCTGCTCCACACCTCCCCATCATCATTTGCTTGAGGTAAGAGAGAGGGAAATAAGGTGAGTTTTCAGACAGTCGCTTGTGCTTTTTCTTCCTGCTGACAGCTTCCAAACAGCAAGGCATCTTTATATGTGTCCCTTAAGAAATCTCACTATCAGTCATCTTGGACAGAGCTTTCCATGCATTTAGATGCAGTGGGCTCAGTGTTCTGACACTATCATTCCTGTGATCCCAACGGCAACCAGAACGTGGAATCTGATTGCTCTTGCCCTTGGGTGGCTATGGAATGCTTCCAAAGGTTGTTGCCAAGGAGGGAAAAGCTCCCTTGAGAATAGGGAACAGTCTCAGTGATTACTAGCACTCATTCAGAGTTGTGTGCACTGGGGATCAGTGCCATACAACAGGCATTTATAATGAACAAAGATCAAAGATCAAAGTGAGACAACTGATATTGTTAGGTTAATAAAAGAACACTCAACAGCATTGTTGTTTAAGTAGCAATTCATAAAATATCAAGTTGTACCACATTACATCAGAAGTAAACGATAAGGTGGTGATGAGAAATTGTTATTAAGACTTGTTTTTAAACTTCTAATGAGCACACTCCATGTACCTTTATTTCTGTCTTGTTCTCATGGCATTTGGTTTTTTGTGAGAAATGCAGGGGATGGAGGGAGGGGTTTCCGGCTAAATTGTCACCATGTCTTCCAAGAGTCCATAATAGTTTCCATTGTCCTATTCCTGAAAAGTAAGCTAGTCATTTACAGGCCTAAGGAAAGTATAATTGACAAGGAGAAATCCATGATGTATGATACTGTACCTTTTTCTTAACTGCCAGCAGATATTCATTTCTGCTAGAAGGCAAACTTCATATGGAACAGTTATGTAAACAAGTAAACAATAAAACAGGTAACATCACAGAAAGAAAATATATATTTACTTAAGTAACTCTGGACAGTTAGCTCAGGACTGTTTCTGAAGGATAAACTTACCAAAGATGTTTACCAGGCCTAAACATAACACCTGTTTCTGGTCCTATATTGTATATTTCCTTTGTACATCTGCATCAGCCCCGTGATGAGCTTGTTCCCATACTTTGTCTTACTGCTACCAGCAGAGGTGCTGGAATAATTTTTTATAGTGGAGGTGCTGAGAGCCACTGAACCCAACTGCAACCCCTGTATGTGATGGAAACCACTTCAAACTAGGGGTGCTGTTGCACCCCCTGGTTTGTAGCACCTATGGCTACCAGTAAGGGGTTTTGTAAGACCTGTTTGACTTCATGTGAGTAATAAGAAAGAGCAAAGTGAGAGATTTGTTGCTACTTACCAAACCTCTTGTAACCAAAGGACTGCACCTCCTCCTCTTCTGCAAAGTCGTCTACAGAAAGACAGATGCACAGATTTAGTACTAAAATTAGCTATGAAGGCACAGAAGTTTGAGTATACACAAAAGGTTACTGAACATTGTATTTGAAAGGTTAATTGGTTTTATCAATATTACTGCTTGCTGATATATGAAAATATCTCAAACTTTCCTCTTTCCCTATTAATCTTCCACCCAATCTTTGGCTACTGCATGATACTTGGATCCTTTTTTCTCTGAGTCACCAGCAGAAATCCAATTGATAAGTTATCATCATCTGATGGCTGTTCAGGGACTTTTATTAAATTGATTGCTGGTCTTAGTACAGATTTTAGCAGACAAATTCCTCATCACAACTGGCACTTAGTGCATCTGTGTTAGCAGTCTCAGCAAGGCAAAGGAATAAGTAGGCACAGAGACTGAACCACCTTTTAACCTGTACAGGGGAGCCCCCTCCAGGTCAGGGCAGAGGCACATTAGAAAGGTCTTTTGGGCGAGCTTACATTACTGCTTGCCTGTGCTGTGCTTTTCCTGTGAATAAAGAGAAGGCTTCAGTTGCTAGGGCTGTCAATCCATCACCTTTCATGAACACTAAATTTCCTTGAAGAGATAAACCTCATTCAGTCATGGGCAACAGAACTGACACGTTGGTCAAGTTCAAAAAGTTAGCAGAAATAAGAGTATTTAGTCCTTTTCATCTTGACTTGGGCACAGGGGGTAAGAGGTGGGTATTCAGGCCTTAGCTTGTCATTAATTTCATCTCTCTCCCCACTTCCTCCTGCCAGTAACAGCACAAAGGAAAGGATTATGACCAGCACAAACAAGCAATATCAGTACTTTAAAAAAAGAAAAGTATATAACATCTCTCCACCAATCCTGCCCTTTCTCCCACCTCCAGCATGGCCCTTCCCATTTGCAACCCTATTTTCCACTGTTCTGGAGCAGTGTTTCACCCCTTCCCACATTAACATTGGCAATGTGCTTAGACGGGGTATAAACATTCCTGCCACACCTAGGGCATCTGGAACAATTACAAATCTTCACCAAGAGCTCACCTTAAATCAGTCCCCTAGGAGGCTGACACCACTCTCTAGGCGTGCGACACACAGAGATTGCCATCACTACCAAGTATGCTAACCCCCCACCTACAGCTTTCCCAAGATAAGCCATAACAGAAAGAAGTAAACAGGAATACCGGCCAGTACCTGGACAGAAGGTTACCAGAAAGCTTCAGTCAGTCAGGTGCAATCACAAAATAGATATGTTATACAGGCCTCAAACAATCAGTGGGCCCTCAGCCTTATGAGATTCAGTGCAAAATCTGCATTCAATAGGCCATTCACCATTCAGTCTCATCGCCGATGAGTCAACCAGCCAGGTCTGCATCACAGAAATCTGGCTGGCTGACATGGTAGCCAGCTGCTACCTCACCTGGCTCTCCCATCCCCACCCCACCCAGGATATGTTATGCACTACACAGCCAGACCTAGAGAGGACAAATCTGAATATGGAGCATAGTCATTAATTTCCCATTCAGGCTCAAGATCAGGAAAAGCACACACAAATCAAAATCCTTTGAGGGCATCCACTTACTCTTGCCCAGAGACAAAACTAACCGAGGCATACTACTAATCTATTAGCTCCCAAACATCAAAGGCTCCCAGGGGAGCTGATGGAGATGTTGCCTGACATGGTGATGACGTTCACTGAATTTATCACCTTGCAGGACTTTAACATTCACACAGCTGATACTCTGACAGGACAGCTCAAAACCTCCTATCCTAACTCTTCACCTTACATCACACAGCTGCCTATACCCTGAATTGGATCCTGAGTTGGATGTGTTTGTACGGAATCCAAGTACTTGCGGCAGCTTCCTAAAAGACTTTTTAAGGCAACAAGAAACCACTTCCCTAAACTCTCCTGAAGCCTGCCAAATTCCAAAATGTACACTTTGAAAACTCTACCCAACAAAAAGAAAAGGAGTACTTGTGGCACGTTAGAGACTAACCAATTTATTTGAGCATGAGCTTTCGTGAGCTACAGCTCACTTAGTCTCTAAGGTGCCACAAGTACTCCTTTTCTTTTTGCGAATACAGACTAACACAGCTGTTACTCTGAAACCTACCCAACAAAGAGGCCAATCATATCATGGCAAATGCTAATAAATCAAAGTGATCACAAATCAGTCAACATTCAGCTTTCTCACACACCCCAACAGTACTCATTCACTACACAGAGCTTTGGATAAAATGCCACTCTGGTGTGCAAGAAAGAGCTGCATAACTCAGGCTTCAGTTCAAGACTGAACTTGTTTCTCTCCCCATTTCTCTATCATGGTGGACAACAAAACGACATGCCCGGTAACTCAAGACTACAATCTTGACTTCATGTTTGGCTTGGCCTTCCACTTTGACCCACACAGCCAAGACATGTCTAAATCTTGCCTCTTCTTCCGAAACATCTCTAAGATCCCATCATTCCTCTCTGCCAAAGTCTTGTGCAAGCCCTGATCATCTTGCCCCTTGACTACTGTAATCTCCCCTTCTCTGGCCTCAATGCCACAACAGTGTCTCCCTCAAATCCCTTCTAAGTGCTGTTGCTAGGATCCTCATCTCTGACTCCTCACTGGGAAGAGATCTTGATAGGTGTTGAATTAGGCTCTCAGAGAACTCTTGGGGGGAAAGAACAGATGCTTAGAAGTGACAGATTAAAAGCCTCTGTTTGCCCCGGAAGGTAAAACTTAAGATAATTAATACAATGATAAATAATTTAAATAGACCGGTGTACAGGGCTGAAAATGCCACTCAGAGAGGGGACTCACTGTTTCAGATTTACTATATCTGGAATGATTAATGGAATTAAACATATTTTCTTTTTCTTTCTTTTTTAAAATAAATAAATAAATAAATAAAAAAGGTCTCCTAGAAAGACACATGAATCAGATCCCAAAAGGACCCAGGGGTGAGGAATGTTCATACTTCCAACAGAAAAGACATTAATTTCTCTAAAGGAACTAAATGTCAAAAATATATACTTTATGTGGAAAATTGTTATTGTGCTCCTTTTATGAAATGTGGGTCAGAGGAAAGCCTAGGTGGCACGTTAATGCATAACTGCCCTATTCAGGTGGAAACACATCTGTCTGCATTCCTTTCAGACCCTTTTACCACATTACTGCTGATCTGCTTATTGGTTGTAATTTTCCCATTTACCCATTGCAGTTCCAGTTGAAAGGCAAAATTTATCCCTGGTACAAATGAGCAAAATTCCATTCAACTGATATTTATTACCTACAACAAAATACGTATAGCTATGTTTGAAGTTCAGTTCTGCTCTGTGACTAAAATATGGCATTGTGGAGTTCCATGTTTACTGTCTCAATAATTTCAACATCAGATGTGTTCAGTTTACAAGTGTAAAGATAGGAGGAAGGAGTTTAGAACAGCTAATCCTGCGAACTCAGTAGGGATCTGAGAGTGAAAATAGATTTTTCCCCTTCTCACATATCAGATAAGAATATAAGAATCACCATCCTGGGTCAGACCAATGGTCCATCTGTCCCAGTATCCTGTCTTCCAACAGTGGCCAGTGCCGGATGCTTTATAGGGAATGAAAAGAACAGGGCAATTATTAAGTGATCCATCCCCTGTCATCCAGCCCCAGCTTCTGGCAGTCACAGGTTTAGGGACAACTAGAGCACGGGATTGCATCCCCGACCATCTTGGCTATTAGCCATTGATGGACCTATGCTTCATGAACTTATCTAATTCTTTTTTGAATCCATTTATACTTTTGGCCTTCACTACATCCTTTAGCAACAACTTCTAAAAGCTAACTGTGCACTATGTGAAGAAATATTCCATTTTGTTTGTTTTAAACCTACCGTCTATTAATTTCATTGGGTGATGCCTCGTTCTCGAATTATGTGAAGGAGTAAATAACACTTCCTGATTCACTTTCTCCACGCTATTCATGATTTTATAGACTTCTATCATATCTCCCCTTAGTCATCTCTTGTCTAAACTGAACAGTCCTACTCTGTTGCCCTTTTCTCTAACTTTTCCAATGCTAATCTACCTCTTTGGAGATGGGGCAACCAGAACTGCAGGCAGTATTCAAGGTGTTGGCATGCCATTGATTTATATGGTGGTATTATGATATTTTCTGACTTATCTATCCCTTTCCAAATGATTTCTAACATTCTGTTAACTTTTTTGACTGCCACTATACACTGAGCAGATGTTTTCAAAGAACTATCCAGGACACCAAGACCTCTCTCTTCAGTGGTAACTGCTAATTTACACCCCATTATTTTTTAGGCTAATTTAATTGAGCCTTCACTGATAGCTGTGCACAGATATAACCAACTGAAAGTTAGCAAACAAGTCATTTAATGATGCATAAGAAGAAACAGAACCTCTCTCCCCCTTTCTTCTGAGACTTGGCTCTGCAGTGCCAATATAAGTTAAAAGTAGTAAAAAAAATATATTTTGTCATTAATGTAGGCAAATTCATGTCTGATTATATAAAAAGAATGGTTATGTTGAACGAGAAGATGTCATTTATATAGCTTTTCTGAGGAAAACTTACGTACAATGAAAGTGCTGAAGAATCAAATAAGTTTATGGGTGATATACGGTTAATTAGCTATGCTTGTTTGCTGAAGATCCCACCTCCTTCCCCAGAACACTAGATGGACTGTATAAGTCATTTCATTACTCATGTTTTGCCCAATAGCATTGCCAGAGATGTATTTAGATTTCTTTGGACCTCTGGCTTTTTATTTGTGCAATACAGTACACTGTGATTTATTGAAGACTACCGTTTTTCTTTGCTTGAAGGTAAAAAGACTTTATAATGCTCTTATTAAATCTCTTAATTATGATGCATATTCATGCTGTTTTGAAGATAAATATAGACTATAAGTACACTTCTATCGACAAATCTCTGCTTCCTTTACATTAAACTGTGGAGCAGATAATTTATTTCTTTGTGAGCAAAATTACTAATGGGCCAAATTCATCAGTCCTTACGTTTGGCCTTCCGTTATTAAAGGTGAAAATATAAACAAACTATTTTTTTTAAAAAAATTAAACAATAATTGTAGTTGTATATGTAACAATGTATTGCAATAAAGTAGAGAGGAGGTTGAATTAAAGCCCCACCCCTTTGGGAATGATGGAATGAGAATTCAACCAGTGATATGAATCTGAACTCAGACTTTACTCTAAGTTACAATGTTAAAACAAAAGTTGAGAAACAAACCGATAAACATAAATCCAGAGTTAAGGCCAACTCCTTCCCCTACACCTTAATGCAGGGGTTCTCAAACTTCATTGCCCCACAACCCCCGCCCCTTCAGGGGGCCTGTAACCTGAGCCCCGACCACCCAGCACTGAAGCCTGGGGGTTTCAGCTTTGGCCCCTGGCCCCAGCCCTGGTGAGCCCATTAAAATGGGGTTGTGACCCACTTTGGGTTCCTGACCCACAGTTTGAGAACTATTGCCTTAACCACTACAGGAGAACCTCAGTTTTCATTAAAAAACAATTTCTAGCCCTCATGGTTGCAGAGGAAAATATGTAAATGTGACTTCAATGTACTCAAAACAAAACCAGAAAGCTAATGAAAAGAGTCCAGAAGTGTATTCTTTGTTTAAATCTCATTATATTAAAGTCAATCTCAGGCAATCTGGAGGGTCTACCTATAATTTTTGAGTGTTCGGTGTTGACACTACTGCAATTCTGTCGCTTACATCTGTGCAATCCCATTGATTTCAGTGGGGCTATGCAGGTGTAACAGAGCAACATTTGGCAGAGTGAAAGCCTTAACTTTGAAGTCTATTGCTGTTGTTTAAGTTAGATTTTTTCCCTTTTCATAGCGTACTTTAGGGCAGCATTTAATGTTAATTTTTAACATGAAATAAAAAGTGTTTTTTCTCCTCAGTGACAAACACAAAGGGCATATTTCTCTTTAAGTAATAAAATTGAACTTGCTCTTGTGGCTACCTGAATGTCACAATGTCCCACCTCCCGTCTAGTCTGAAGAGGGTCTAACTCCCTACCAGTGCAGGAGAAGGCAGCCACAATTCAACTCAGAGTCTGCCACATAAGAGGATGGGGCTTAGCACACTCCAACCCTGGAACTACTAGTGCAGCTAGGGGAATGTCACTTCGCTCACACGCTCTATGGCATGACAGCACCTTTCCCGTCTGAGCTTGGCTAGATTCTTTAAAAATACAACATGCTTCATAAAAAGCAGATTAGACTGGGACATCCAATACCCTATGGAAACCCCATCCCAATTCCTGATCAGAACTTTGGAACAACCAAAAAAAAAAAAAAAAGACTGACAGTCAAGGTTTTCCACTGAGCCCAGTACATGATGCTGGGACAGGGACTTCAGGAGTTTTGTCAACAATTCTATGCTGACATGATCAATACAGGTCACAGTCATGTATTTCACTACTTCATGTCAATGCTTTGACTTACAAATCTCCCAGTTTTTAGTAAGAAAACTCAGCGAATGAATCTAGAATAAAGAAGAGGAGAAAAACTGAACTTAAATAAGAGTCCTTACCCAAGCAAAGCTTCCATTAGCTTCAGCTGGAGCTCTGCTTGAAGAAGGCTCTACAAAAATTGGGATTTCAGATAGAGAAGAAAGGTATTTATTGTTGCAAAGTTTTAAAAGTAACTAGCCAGTATTTAAACATACAGAAGAAAGATCCAGTCAGAAAAATGAAGGGACCTTCTGAGAGATATTTTTCCATCAGTGACATAAGTACATCCTTGCATTTCTGCACCAGAACTTCACTTACTGCTCAGTCCTGAATCACTGAAGACAATGGGAGTTTTGCAGTTGGGATGGGATGACAATTGGATAAGAACCTTACTGGGAAATCAATGGAAAGCAAGGTTTCAGATTTAAAAACTTTGAAATACTTAGGTAGCAACCACACCTCACCAGGCTCTGATGGTAAATTTTTGGTAACACTTCAGATATAAATTGTTATTCTCACATCTTTCATAAATATAGTTAGAGAGTTAACTAAGTTACAGTACGTGCTTAAAGGGAGAGGAAATAATGAGGCAGTTCAATGGGGGATTAACACAACTAACAGAGGGAGTTCATTTAATCTAAAACAAATTGGACTCTGGTTTGATTAATTTGCTGGAGGCAAAGTAAAAATCTGGTGAGTAGAACTGTGCAGTTTCTGCTTCCTTGTTTTTAGAATCTTCAATATGTTATTCATGGACCACTTGTGACTCAGTTTGAACTCAAGACAGACAGATTTGGGCTGGAGCCATAAAGGATGCCAAACCCATCCTAGTCATATAACCACTCCACTTCTCTCTCTCTTCACTGGCAGTGTGTCAGATCCATGAGTTCTTTGGATCCAATATGATTTAAGTGGAATTGTTACAATTTACTACTGTGTTTTATGGATGTCATTCAGAATGTGTTATGGAAAGCAGCTAATGCGCATGTCTAGTTGCCACCTCTCAAAAGCAAACAGCTCAGTGATTTAAATATATTTAACTAATGAAATAATACTGAAGACCTGAAATACTTTTGGACCAAATTCTACCTTGGTAGACTTCTAGAACACTTGTACACACATTAACAAGGGTATAATCTGACCCTTGGTTTAGTAAATTAAAATGGCAGAATTAAGAAAACAAAAACTTTTCCACACCAGATTTCAAAACCAAATAAAGATACAGTTCAAGGAATAATGAGGAGAACAGGACTGAAAACTGTTATGCCAAGTTTCAGCTCAGATTTGAACAGCTAGTTTATAAACCCCATAAAAACTGGATTTACAGTATATTAGAACTCACTCATGGTAATTCAGTTTAATAATACTAATTTCTAGTAACTATGACATCCATTCTGTTTCCTTTAAAAGAAATCTTTCTATAATGTCCATTTGCAAAGAACTTTAATGGTTTTGATCCCGAGTTAATGGGAACTGCATATAACCTTATGCAAAGCTCTAAAATTTACTTCACCCTTAGCAAGAATAGATTTTTTTATTTTGAAAGATGCTGCATTGACAATATAGTATTATGACATTCTCTGTTTATCCACAGAACAAAGACATGCAATGACAAGGCAAGGCACCCCTCAGAATTCTCTACTAGTGTGTCTCATACCCAGTCAGGAAGTACCAATTCTAGTGGCAAAATGTTCACTCTCTACTTATTGAATCTTAGGCCTTTTTGTTAAAGGTGCAAACTTGCATGACTGTGTATTTTTGTAACACTAACATCTGTGCACAAAGAGGACAGACACAACCAATTCATTTATTACAGGTTGTTGAATAGTCATCAGATGTATACATACTTGTGATAACTATTAACCTAGCCCAGATCCTCAAAGATCCTTGTAGTTGGAGTTAGGCACTTAAATACCTTTGAGGATCTGGGCCCTAGTCATCACTGACCTAAAGATGAAACTGAGCCAGCAAGAGCAGAGACAAGCAGCTGCAGCAGGGACTTTTCGTTGCTGATGGTGTTTTCAGTATTCAGCTGCCTTTCACAGGCACATGTTCTCTCCAATGCGCGCAGACTGGCTGTTCTCTCCATTCTCTCCTCCGCAGACTCTTCACTTCTGCCTTATTCCATCTGCCTTTCCATGCTTCCCTTCCTCCCTCATTCTTTCTTGCTACCTACCATCAAAACCCCTCTCTTTTCCTTTGTTTAGCTAATCCCCTCCCAACAAAAACCCACCCCAAAATTTAAAAAAAAAACCCAACAGCAACAAAATCATGAAACTAACGTGCCATTTTCAAACAAATCATTCACTCTGCTTATATCTTATAGTCCTTCTCACCAGACCTTTGGCTGACTTGCTCCTTTAGATTTTCATCCTTTTGGGGCAGGGATTGTCTCTTTTTCTATGTCTGTACAGTGCCTAGCACAAAAAGGCTCTGATCTCATCGGAGCCTTGGCACCCCGTAAAACAAATAATTAATAATGATAAATAGCTGAGGCTCAATAGCTCATTCCCAATTCTCTGAGTCATCTTGTCCTCCAAGAGTCCATCCCTCATTCCCCATTGGTCTCACACACAGAAATTTACTTTTGTCCTTAAAGAAAAAAAATCCCACTAGACATTTTACTTGGGAGATCCATCCTTAACCACACATCAAAAATAGAGAGAGGCCATGATATAATGAAGACTAGAATACTTCTCTTGAACAAAACATATCACTGCTGAGAACAGGAGCTGCTGCACTGTGCAATATCAAAGTTTGAAACTAACAATTAGAATCTAAGGTCTGAATTTTAAATCAACTCATATTTCAGAATAATAATTTGAGAACAGATCCCCTAGGTCCTATTCATGAACTGAAAACTATAATTTTTCTATGAGCCGTTTATAGGACTCATTTAACAATGTTAAAGCCTGGGCTACATTTTCTTGAATAATATATTGCTATACTATTTCCATAATTCATCCACTTGTTTCCCAGTCATGTCTCAGTCTTCACCTCCAATTTATAAACCAAAATGAATTGTAATTTTAGAAGGGGGCAGGTTAACCCCAAAGAGAATTCATGTTTTGTTTAGTCCATTCTTATATAATGCTACATTCAACATATGAAGGGATCAGATTCACTTCTAGTACGTGGTAGACACATTTTTAAAAAAATGATGATTTTTGGGGGGGGGGCTCTACTGGGTGGTCATGTCTGTCTCTTCAAGGGAGAGCTGTGGAGCACAATTACCCTGGGAATCTCCCATGATGACTGGATAATTGTATTGTGTGATATTTTTAAAATCAATTTGGGATTTATCCCATCTTCCAGCCATCTTTAATTAAAATTTTATGTTTCCTTTAGTTTCACCATGCACATATACACCTGCTGGTCCGGGGATTGCACCTCCATGCATGATTGCATGTTTCGCTCCTTGTCTTACAACTTAAATGCGCTGTGATGTTTGGATCGATGAGCATGATTTTTCTCTTGCAGTGCAGATCTAAACAAATGGAGCTAAAGATTCATAACAATGGGCCAAGTTCTGCTCTCAGTTATACCAGAGTCAGTCTAGAGTAATTCCACTGACTCCTGTGTAAAAGAAAAAAAATCCCAGTGGATCTAAATTCTAAGTCCCTATTCTCCCTACATTGCACACAGCTCACAGTCACAGCTCGGCATGCCTAGGGAAAATAGAATATTGAGATCCACCATGCACGATTCTAATTAATTCTGAAAATCCTTTGTGATAATTAATTTGCATGTTAATTAATTATATTTAACACCATTTATATACAGTAATTCTCCTTTCTTCCTCTTTTTTTGATCTCATGACACTGTGTCTTTTTGTATGCTGTCAAATGAGAATACCCTTCAAGCTCGTGTTTGCAAGATCCCCCTTTCTCTTCCTGTCAGAAATTTCAAAAACCCTTCTTTTCTGCCAACCCATCCCAACTATAATGACCATATGCTGGCAAAGCTTTGGGTTTGTTCTGTGTTGTATCATACATTTATTGTATCTGCTCATGCCTTTAGATTGTAAAGGCTGCGTCCTCTTACATGTGCAGCACAGGTGTCTCATTGTACATGCATGCCTGGTACATTTATGGCACTACACACATATACTAATCTATATAAGAAGATTCCAGAATTGTCACTCAAAGCCCTGAATATTTGTTGAGTCTGTGTGAAATGATGGAAACAGCTCCAAGCATGGTTGAGAGCTCCTTTTGTTCAGAATATCAGACAAATGAATCATCACTAGGATTTGAGATCTGTTACTGTTCAATTTTTAATCCATTTTGACTTTACAAGCCCGCACTGAAGCACAGGTGTAATTTTCAGCTCTAGTAAGGCAAGAGTCCTAGACCAGCGTTTCTCAAATGCAGCCACCATGTGGCCTCCAGGGGCTTTTCTTGTGGCCACAGCCTCCTGGGCAGTTATTGGGGGGAGCTGCGGAGCCACAAACACCAGAGGAGCAGGCAGCCAGTGTGAGTTCCCCACTTTCCCAGGGACAGCAGGGATCAGGCTTCTGGCTTCAGCTCTGGGGTGGCGGTCTCTGTCCTCTGGCCACACGGCAGCAGGCTCCATCCTATGGCTTTAGGCTCTTGCCCCAGCCCTGGGCTCACCACCCCATCGCCCCTGGACCCTGCTGTCTCCCCTGGCCCCTCGCTGGCTCCTTACCCACCTCCCCATCCAAGGTTTAATTTGTTCTCTGGCTTACCAGGGCTGAGTAAGTCTGTTGTGAAAAGTGGTATTTGTATGTTTGTTAATATCACTTTACACTATCTTCTAGCTATCAGGTCTGCTGCTGTGAAAAGTGATATTAGCAAACATACAAATATCACTCTTCACAGAAGCAGACTTACTAGCTAGTAAGTCATAAAAAAAACCAACCAAAAAAAGCAAAAAACAAAAACAACCAAGAACAAAAGACAAGAACATGCAAAGCACCATATTTGTGTTTGTATTCTGTTTAGATCCAATAAAGAATACATACAACTGTACATTATTTTTATTATTAGGTCTGCAAAAAACCCTACATAAATAAATTACACTGATTGGCCCTGTATATGTGCATATTTATTGTTTTTTCTAAAGTATTTTAGGAAAAAGTGTGAGAGCGGCCACCAGCAAGAGTTCATGGCCACACTCTGAGGCCACCAAAATTTTTCTTGTGAGAACCCAGGTCCTAGACCATTGTGATATCAGAGGAAGGTCAACCAATCACCACTGTTACTCTACAGCTAATTTGCATGCAACAATTTCATTGGTTGCACAAGGGAGCCTGCACAGATGGAGCATTACTAAGCCCAACTGCCACCGTTCTTACAGCAGGGTCTTTCAGCTACTAGTACCATAACAGCTAAGTTAAGGTTACTGGGTCATTTCATTCTAATCTTCTGATTTCAGTTGCTAACTTTCCAAATCTTTTATCTACTGGGCTGAAATTTCTGAAGTGTTGTCTCTGCCCAAGAAAGATGGTTGCAGAAAGACCATTCAGCTGTTTTTGAATACAAGGAGAGTGAATCATTTGTGTCTTTAATTTTTTAAAAACAGTTCTATCACCAGAGTGCCTGGCAACAGAAAACTGAAATTTGGAAAGAAAACAGTAATCATACAGGAGAATTCTTTGATTGTTAAAAATAAATCTTTATACAATGATATTCATGCATATAAAATGCAGCCAGACAACTTTTGGTGCATGTTTAAATTTTGAGAGAGAAAAAGGTTTGCTCATGAAATGTCTCATGGCTCTGTGTAAGATCATAACAGGAGTGACTGTAACTGTAGGAGTCAGCCATTCACTGTCCAATAAAATGCATACTGAATAAAGCAAAGAGCGCACATAAGCTTGGTTAATGGAAAATTTTATGTACCAAGTTCCTTCTAAAGCAAGTCAATGCACACTAATGAAGAAGGGCTCTGAAGGAGCAGTTTGCCAGATTCATCCCTGATATAACTATTGACTTCAGTGGAACTATACCAGGGATGAATCAGGCCATACGTCTCACTGAACATGCAGTTTTTAAGATGAGTGTGCACTTTGCATGGGGCATGTCATTCCGGTCACATTCTTTTCTCAAGTAAAGTATCAGACATTCCTCACCTCCACCAAAGACCTTTGATACACATGTAGTATCCCACAATCCTCTGTATATCAAACAAGTAGACTTCAAGAAAGTAAGTGATATGAGAAATACACAGTAAACCATAACATTTTACTATATTTGACACCAGAACAATTGTGATAAAAGTATAGTGCCTAGTGATGCATTTGAAATAAAGAAGTTCAGAAATGTCCAGTTGAACACTCAGTTTTAATTGCATCTTCTTTCCCGTGTTAAATTGGGCTCAATGTTTTTGAACATGTGTTGTTGTTTGAATATGTGAAAGTTGTTTTCCGTCTGTTTCCTAGACAACAAGTACTGCTTCATAACTCATAAAATATCTAAAATTTTAAAAACTGAGAAGTATTATTAGGTAAAGATACAACTAACCCTACGGCAGTCAAATCCCTTTATAAATAATGTGACATTATTAAAAAGCAACATTTATGAGCTCAGTTTAGTTTACTGGAAATAAATCTGGCAGTAAAACTAAACATATATTTCAATTTATTTTACTGATTTAAGACAACACATTAAGAATTCAAGCAATGGAAAAATATAATTTATTCCCTACAAATATCTGATGATGTAATTATTTTGATACTGTTCTGTTCTCCAGAGAGGGTAGATACGGGAATAGAGACAGCTGTTTACCGCATTCAACAGATCAACTATGTGGTTATTCATAAGGAGAATGTGTGATTACACTAGGTTCAAAAACTCTAGAATTATTGCAAGCACCAAGTTTAAATAGAGAACGTGGAAAGCCAAATATGTATGTTAAAGAGGCAATAGGAAAATATAGAGGCGAAATTTACTTTGGCAGTATTTAGGACTTTTATAACTCTTGCAGTACCAGTTGACTTGATGTCTTTGTTGAAGGATGTTTTCTATTAATAATATTAAATATTTTATTTTACAAGGCTTATTATTGGTTTCCATTGTTCTGAACAGAATAAAAAAAAATCAAGCAGTTGTAAAACTTCTTAAAGAAACATAGTGGTTAGGGAGTAAAAAGGAGTGTGAAGCTTTCCAGTAAGGCTGCATTTCTGGAGCAACCAACACTAATTTACAGAAGCCATAATACCTTCTCAGAGTGCCATTTTTGCCCTTAGCAGAGAAAAGCAATTGACTACAAATCATATCAGCTCAAATTGCGTATCCATTGAAATCAATGGCAAAACTCCTGTCAGCTTCAATGGGTGCAGGATCCTGTCCAATGTAATACTCAGCAAGGTACCTCACCTTCCCCCCATACCCCTAAAAAAGAGACAGCTAGAAAATAAGCAGCAAAGCATCAATGCCAACATGAGAAGAAACACTGAGTTAAAGATTGTAAAATCAAACACATATGGTTTTAAATTTGCTATTTCCACTATTTTACTTTGTTTTTGCCACTTGAAATCTGCCAGTGAAAGGTGCTATATAAGAGACAAGGATGATCATGGTGATGATTACACTAGTGCTGCTAGCAAAAAGGCAATGACAAAACTTTTGGCACTAGTGACCTCTAAATAAAAAATATTGTTAATAAACTGCAGGCTCTTCTAGAGACACCTTGTCACAATGTCAAAAGTTATTTAAGTAGTATGCGTGGGTTCACAAAACAAAAATAAAAGCAACCACACTCCTCCCTTTAGGCAGCTACTCTGGCATGTGAATAAATGATCACATCACTTGCTGTACTCGGCTCTGGAAACTAAGTGTAACTATCATGAGGTTTCTGGCCGGTTGGCATCTAGGTTCGAAACCGGTGCACTACTGCAGGTTTGCTGGTATTTTAAAAGGTTTACTTTTGTCTTTGAAGAAAAACTGAACTTGAATCTTGCAAACTCACAAGCACTTCCTAAACTTCCCCTCGTGTTCTTGGATGCTTTCTTTGTAACCTTCCCCAGACTACAGGGTTCCATGCTTGGCTGTACAGCTCTCATTTTTCATAAACAGGAGGGCTTCTTGCAAAGCCCTAGTACATCTTTATTAGATTAGAACTATAGCAATTTGGAGAGCCACTTCTGTATCTGATTTAAAAAGTGTACTGATACCTCTTAGTCACAACTTTATAGGACATGAGCAGGGCCAGCTGGTGTGTTAGTGTAAAAGCAGCGGGTGTTTCACCCATTTAAAGGCGGGGAAGAGTGGGGGGGGGGGGAGAAGAAGAGGACTTTAACTTTCAGTTTTAACAGATGCAAAAGCAAAAGACCAAATATTTTCCAGTCAGTGGATCTTGGGGTGAAGGATGCCAAATACATTTCACAAGCCAGTTAAACCTCCATTGGCACCTAATCATTGCCAGATGTTTAACAGCAACACCAAGAACATCACGAAACACTGGCCAAAAAAGAAAAAGCTGCCCTGTTTTCTAAAACTACAGGGGGGTGGGTGCGGAGGGACAAAACGAAAAGATAGGGGGTCAGGAAATACGTGCTGGAGGGAGCAGAAACGGTGGGGAGGGCGAGTGCTCCCCTCTCCTGAACAGAATTTTTTCAATCCAAACGTCTGAAGCAGGGACTCAGTAAACAACTTATTAGGGACTGGTCTCAAGTTTGCTTTAGAAACTCATCCAGGGCAGCTTTCTTCATAAGTCTAAAAAGGGGGGGGGGGTTAACAACCTCCCCCTTGCACCATTTCCCTCCCCATGGCCAGTTAGTGGAAGTTACCCCCCCTCCGGGGGGGGGGGGGGTTGCAAAGAGATTTCCTGGCAGGTATCTCCCAGCGGAGCAAGCCCCACACGTGAAAGCGCGGCTAGATCCACACACACACAGCTCCCCATCCCCCCCGCTTACCTTTCATGTTGGCACAGAAGCGGGTCACATAGGAAACTTTCCGAGCCTGTGGAAACGAAGTTTACTCCCGGCGCCCCGAGCTCCCTTATTGCACTTCCACGGTGGGCACCCGGGGCGGGGGGACAGGGGAGCGTGCCCAGGAGCCTCTCGCTCTCCCTCTGGCTCTGGGCTCAGCAGCCTCCAGGACCTGGAGTTTCCAGCACTGACCCGACCCGCCTGAACTCACACGACCAGCCCCCGCTCCTCCCCTCCCCTCCGCCTCAGCTGGGAAGAGGAGAGAGCTCAGCCGCTGCGCTCTTCTTGTGGCCACCCCGCTCTCCCCCGGTGGGCTGGGAAAGCGAGACCGGGAATCCCAAAGCGGGGGAGGAGAAAGCCTTCCAATGAAGTTCTCCCAACGCCCCCCGAAGTGGCCCCAGAGGAGGGAATGGCTGAGCCCTCAGCCACCACCTGGCTGCTTTTCTAGAGCGGTCTCCTCAGCCTGGAGTGGGGCTGGGAGGCAAGTGAGGTTCAGGCAGAGCCCCCCCCCCACAGTGTAAGGAGTGGGGAGCAGACAGGATGGGGAGAAGAGCCCCCCATCTTCAGTTGTGTTCATTTCCCGTTTCCCCAAGGAGCACCAATAAGCGAATGAATACTTTGTGCCTTGGCAGCCCCTTTCACCTGAGGATCTCAAAGCACTTTACAAAGGTAGGTATTATTTTACAGATGGGGCATCTGAAGTACAAGGAGATTAGGGTGGGACCTCCAATGAGCTCTCTAGGGATGGACCCCTGCACTTGCATGGACTCAGAGATGCACCTCTACTCAGCCGAGTGAAGGATTGAGATCTCAGGTCCTGATCTTGCACCTTAGAACACACAGGCCCCCCTAGGTCCATGCATCCTAACTCACAGGACTGGGGCCTCAGTGATTTTTCAATGTCACAGATCAAATCAGTGACAGAATCAGGAACAATACTTTTTGATTAGATCCTAAATTCACCAGGATGGAGATACATTATAATGCCATCCAGTCCTTTGTTATAACCAGTAGACCACCCTGTCTCTGCAAAACATTGCACTTTACAAAATAAAAATCTACTTCAAGAAGCAGAAGAACCATTCATACCTATACCCCATCCATCAGAAAGACTTGTGCCCAGACCCTGAAAAGACTGACACACATGCTTCACTTTAGCATCAGGCTTGTCTACACTGTGTCACAGTGAAGATTTAAGGGGGTGTGAATTGCAGAGCCAACCCAAGTGTTCGGATCGTAATCTCCCACAGTTAACACGAACATAGTCCTCTTTCAAACAGGACTGTGTTAATGAGACAGGTACCTTTTAGTTCGCACCAGCAGAATCCACAGGGGGAAGTTAAGTAGCAAAGCTTTTGCAATTCACCCCCCCACGTAGTCCGTACAGTTTTCATACAGCCACTGTGAGTAGCCCTACTGAAATTAAATGGATTACTCACAGTGCCTAAAGTTAAGTAACTCTGCAGAATTAGAGAATTAAAGGCAAGTCACCTTTTATTTCTTTAGCTCGAATACTCTGGCAAAACTGCCATTAAATCAAGTGGCGTTTTGCCTGGATAAGGAGGGGAAGATTGGATCCTCCAAATAATTTTTAATACAAAAATTTTTCTTAAAACATTAGACATTATAATTATTTTAAACAGTGTCCTGACTATAATTGGTTCCAACTGTTCCCTCCTTCTGCTGGCTCAGAAAAGGTCCTTGTTCTCCCTTTCAGCAGTATTGCCAAAAATATTTGCATACTGCTTAAACTGGGTGTAGTTAGCCCAGTAATAGCCTTTTAATTTAGGGTCAGGTGTTGGGTATCAAAGAGATTACAATTTATTTATATTACACTAATTTATTGGGATTTTCCTACATATGCGTAATGGGCAAAGCACTTACATCCAGCCCCATTCAGCAAAGCCTTGAGCACATGCTTAAGTGCTTTGCTGAACTAGGGCCTTAACAAGAATTTTAATCTGCAAAGGTAACAACACTGACAGTACTTATATACCAGCACAACACTTGATCGGATGTTTAGCTTAAATTGGTTCCTGAGTCAACCACTAATTTTTGATTTTGTGGAATCTAAATTGTTATGTATTCAATTGCCAGTATTAATAACTATTTAGAGCCTGATCCAAAGCCCATCAAAGTCTTTGGAAAGATTCCCATTTGGAATCAGCTTTGATGGGCTTTGGATAAAGCCATTATTGAAGAGGTTTAAATTCTCCACAGAAAAACTACATCTGAATTAAAGTTGAGCTGTTTGGCTAATGTAAAAATAATTAATGCTGCTTTAAAATAGTGATATTAATGAAAAACATGGGGGCTGGTTCTTCAGGAAGGAAACCTCAAAAGCAGCTTTTTGTTGACAGCATGTGCAATTGCCAAGAGCTTAAGAAACTAAAGGACAGCACACAAACAAAATGTTGCTGAGTATTGCAATGAGTTAGCTAATGTGTCTGGAAAAAAACTGGATAAGAAGAAAAACTAGAGAATTTGCAGACATATGGAGCATGCTTTTAGACATTTATGACTGATCCATTAGCGTGTGAATCTGTTTTGTATTTTCCTGTGGTTTAAAAATATACATTTATTTATTAAAACTTGTATCCATTGTGGTACTTCATGTTTTTTAAGTGTATATCCTTCCTTGATCATCTGAATTGTATACTCTTTTTAATTATATATATATATATAATCCCTGCTGATCTTTTGCTAATATTTAAATAGCAATGGCTTTTAAAATCTCTATTAGTGATGAGTAAAGAAGTTCAGAAAAGATAAGAACTGCCCCACGTCTCAACTCTTTCCTCTGACATAAATCCTTTTATGGTTCAGACTGCTTGAACTAAGTACTTCCTTTTTCTTCCCCACAGAACACTCTCCCAACTCCTAATCAGACCCCTGGATTGTGGAAAGTTATAACCACAGTCCTTGTTAACGCTAACATTTATGAATCCCATTGAAAGACAACTGTTTGGACTTGTGGATGTTCCATGGAGACTTGGGGACCCTAGTCAGTGGACATAGTGTATTTTTAAATTTGTTTCAGGGAGGCTTAACTCTGGCTTCCTTGGCTGAAAGGATTATTGATATAGAAGTGTGTATATTCTAATAAAAAGATCCTTTTAATCAAAAACAGATTGATTAGAAAGACAGGCATCAGGAGCAGACTAAAACACTGTGATAATATACTGTAGAAATGCTGGCTTTTAGTGGGGTGACAATATCCCCCACAAAAGTGACGCTGGTGTGCCCCAGCATCTTGCATTTCTCCCATCTTCATCTGACAATAATGAGAAATGGGGGTATGGCACAACCATCTAGAGCAGCATCTCAGACCTCAGGTTGTATTTCCCTTTCCTGTTGTCCAGGGATTATGGAACTCTGTACCATCCAGCTGTTGAACCAGGAGCTAACACAGTATGCAGTAATAAGGGTACATTACCATTCCCAGAATGTTCTAGGCAGTTACTGAGCTGTCTGTCTTTGTAGCTTCTGAGTCTTGTTTAAGGGTATTGTGCAATTTGCTAAACATGACTACAGCTGTTTCCTTATAAAACTTCCTTTTAAATCTCCTTATAAAACTGTTCATGTTTTCAGAAAATATTTTCTCAAACATGCTTTTATTTTATTTTAGGAAAGTGCAGGTACCTAGGTTGCCTATCCTAGAGTCATATCTGATTTAACAGAAATATTTCATTTTAGAGATTTTGTTTTTGTTCTAGTTCAATAGATGATTTAGAGACCCACTTTTTCATCAGATAGAGTCATAGAGAACCACAAAATACTGGTAGACGGACAACCTACTATTACACTGCACGGTCATAAAATGTCATGAACCAACATCACGCTATGGCCAAATGTACAGGGGATGGCCAAATGTAGAGGTGGTGTAAATTACACTCCCTTAGACTTATACCCATTTACTGTTGCTTGAGCATTAGGGTATCTAAATTTGTGCAGTTTACACATCAAGTTGAGGAAGTTGCTGGACTCAATTCAAAATGTTCATTGAAAACAAAAGTTGAGTATTATAATGCATTTTGGAGATACATCTTCTTTCTCCAACAATTTCCTATTGTAGTTAATGACCTTCTTGGAGCTGTGCCCAAAGGAAAGATATTATCCTTGGATCTGGGTAATGAGTTTGTAAATGATCCTGAGCAAATGATGAAGTTATTTACTAATCATTTTGTAAAGTCTACAGATGATCTTTTCCTTAATCTGGATCATGTAGTCTCTTCTGTTTATCATCAGAATTTGGAAGTATTTAATTATTTGGACTTGTCCTGTACAGGTGAGTTTGTTTTTAGCCACCCTGCACCACTCTTTTTCATTCTCTGAACATTTGAAGTACAGACAGGCAAGTTCAGAAAGCAGTGAGCCAGCAGGTTAGCTCTGAGTAGCTCAAGTTAGTCATGGATGTAGATTTCCATTTCATATGTTATTCCCTCTAAATTTGAATGGTGACGCTGCTAAGACCCACATCCCAGTGGCAGCTTGTCAGGCTTTCCTTACTGTGAGCTCCTCCTTTTGGAGACTGTACTTTGTGGAATTTCAACATTTCAAATCCTCGAAGCCTAAGATACAGAGATAGATTGGATGCTCCTATTACACTGGATTTAAATAAAAACAAAATGCTTGAATGGAATTAAAACTACAATCATTATAATTAGCTGCAGATGACATTTGGAAACCACTATTTCATATTTTTAGTATTTGATGAAGCACTTCATTATATTTTTCATATTTGGAAGCAGGAATGAATTTTTCCTGTTCATAAAGTTTGGGGAATTTTTTCCTGGCAATTTATAAACCAATTTCCTTGCTTAATATGCCATCAAAATAATTGGAAATGATTGTATGTCTAGTTTATTGAATATCTTAACCAACAAAACATTTTGCATTCTCTGAAATCAGATTTTGTAGCAAGTAATTCCATAACTACTACATTGTTTACACTTATACCCAGGTCAAATAATTAGTACCATATTTTCAATTTTTCATAAAACATTCACCAAAATGGCTCTTTATCCATTAGTAATAAATTGGTTTTGATCATAAGCTCAGTTTGTTTCAACATACAACATAAAATAAAATAATTCAGACTTCCACCATGATGTATATTACATTTTGTCCAAGATGTAATAGATTATGCTCTTTAGTTGGATGGCAATCGATAATAATATCCAAAAATTGCCACCAGCTGTGACTTGATATGTGTTGGTGAAAAGAAACAAACAATAGAAGACAGATCCTATAATGTTGTGAGCATCTCAAAGTGTTGAGCACCTTCAAGACCCTTTTACATTCAATAGGCGCTGGGGATGCTGAGCCTCACTCAGAAGATGCTCAGCTCCTTGCAGGAGTGGCCTTTATATGTATATAGAAGTATGGCTACATCCAAAGATAGCAGATTGTGTTCTCTGCAACAGGAAGAGAATTTGAAATGTTCTGCCTTCTCCAATCCTGTTTTGTAACTTCTTTTAGAGACTAGGCAAATTCAGATGGATGTCTATGTAAGCCTAACTAACATTAGAGAGCTGGTGTAATGTATAGCTTCTTCTGGCATCCTAGGGTGACCAGACATCCCATTTTTAAAGGGACAGTCCCGTATTTAAGCCCTCCTGCAGGTGTCCCAACTTTCTCTTAAGAACGGACAAATTGTCCCGTATTTTCTGTCTCACCCTCCCATCAGTACTGGTGGGTCCTGCTGCTGGCTGGATCCCTGCTCATCAGCCACCCTCCCACCAGCAATGATTGGGGGGGTGGGGTGGATCCAGTGGCTAACGATGGGGGTGGGTGTGCAAGGCTTGTGGCAGGGCAAAGCTGCGACATGCAGGGCTGGCCACTCCCCCTGCTGGTTCATCAGCTCAGCCCCTCCTGTGTGCTGGCTCTCAGCCAACAGGGCCCCCGCCTCCCGCTTCCAGACGGCACTGGCTGTGAGGTGCGGTGGCTGGTGAGTACGGGCAGGCGCCAGGTGGTGGCCGGTTACATGTCATCTCTGCTTCCCACCCATCAGCCCTTTATGTGCTCCCCCTTTTGCTGTCCTCTCCCTGCTCTGCCCCTTCACCCCACCCCAACCCTGCTGCTCCTCCATGTCCCTCCCGTCAGGGCACATCCCGCTCCCAGTGCTGTGCAGAGAACCAGCCCCTGGGCGGAGCGCTCAGCTCATCAACAGAGTGCCCGGCAGGCTCCCTCGTTCCCCCACTGCTTCTGGCTTGTCCAGCACCCCAGGAAAGCCTAAGACCCTCCATCCCAGGACACTGGCCAGGAGGAGCTGAGCCCTGCATGTGCACAGCACTGGCACAGGGCAGCCTCTTCACCCCTCAGCTAAGCTCTGGAGTGGCAGGGGCAGGGGACTGATTTCCAGCTTGTTTGCGCTTCGACCCTGCAGGTTGCACAGCAGCCCCCAGGGTGGGGGCTGAGCACCCTCTTTACCCCCCAGCCTCCTGCCCTATATCCTGCCCCCCCAAGGAGCGCAGGGCTGCTCTGTCCCCTGGGCACCCTTGCCCGCTGGGCCACCTCTCTGGTGGGGTTCGCTGAAGCCCCTGCAGTCAAGTTCCCTGGGCCCTGGTGCATCCTTAGGTCTTAACCCCTTCCTGCCTGTGCTGTAGCTAGGGGACAGGAGGTGGTTGGGTTATGTTGGTGGCCAGCAGCAGCCTGGAGGTATTAGCTGCCTTTCGACACTGTGCGGGCAGGAAAGGTCAAGCTGCTTCCAGCCACAGGGGACTGGGGGAGGGGTGGGGGAGGAGGATGGAAGAGATGAGCTCTGCAAAGACACAGGCCAAGTCATCCCTTCTCCCCATCACCTGCAGCTGGAAGCAGCTCCTGTCCCTTCCCTGTCGCACTGTGCCAAACGGCTGCTGCTGGTGATATTCTGGTGTGAACCCTGGCAGGAATCTGGGGGGTGGGGGAGCATGTGATCCTGTGCCCCCCCACCCCCTTTCCTCCACACACACCCACATGTTGCCTCAGGAAGATGCGGCACCAGGTAACAGGAGAGGTTGGTCTGTCCTTGGTGCCCATCCAGGCATGGAGGGTGGAGAGTGCAGGGCAGGGAGGGTTGGGCTGGTCGGTCACCCCTGTTGTGTGAGAGGTGTACGGGCATATGTGTGTGTCACCTCTCCCTATATGAACCCTTCAGCCTTAAAGATAAGAAGGTAAATAAAAAGAATCCAGCTACGCAGTGTTTCTTTTTAACAGGGGCTCAGTCAACTTGATGTTAATTTGAATGTTTGTATTGCATAGTTCTGATTGAATGCTGTTGAACTCGCTTGAATATGAGTAATTTTACGAGGTGTTTCGTATTCAGCATAGGGAAATATGGTCACCCTAATCCTCAACATGTTGCTTACTTCTACTAGAATGTAGCTTAGTCCCTCTAGAATTCCATAGTTTTATTACCTTCCCTAGTTTTATTAATGCAGATGCACTTACAAATGTATACCTTTCACTCCCCCCTTACTCATCACCTCTGAATTTGGACCACAGAGCCTAACAGTCTAAGCTGGTATAACTCACATGCTGATTGGCCAGAAGAGAGAAGATTAGCAAGAAAAGTAACTAAACAGTGTACCCTTCCTACTCTCACTTAACCTTGTTACAACCTCAGTATGTAAGTTACACCTGTGTAGACTTACTGACATCCATTTACTGGTGTGTAAGTAGGTCTCAGATAGTGTTAAGTTACAACACTTCACCTCTGAATTTGGCCAGAAAGTATAAAAATAACTTTGAAAGTAATGAAACAACATGATTCTGACCATAAATTATTTTGCTTAGTATGCAGAACACATCTGTGATCTATGTAAATTACAGTTTATAGAAAACATTGAACCTTTGAAGTTTTGCTAGTTGAGGTGAAATGATAATAACCAATAGCTGCTTTAATAAGAATTTTAGTCTTATGTACTAGGTTTACATTGGTCTGGCTTTTCAGACTAAACAGATTTCAAAAGGAACAGACAGACTAAAAGATAAGTGGAGATAAATTGCCCCTTGTATATTGCTTTTGAGATCATATTATCAATAGTTGCCTCTGAAACAATATTTCTGTGTTCTTTCAGCTTGATTGCAAACTGCTAGTTATTCACTGGAAATAATAATTAAAACTTTCAGAGGAGCATGTATCTTGTTTCCAGCATCAAACTTTATATGTATTACACACACAAAAAGATGAACTTTTACAAATGAGACCACAGGTTCTCAAGTCAAGCACCACAAAATGAGGAAGACATAGTTAGTGACCTTTTGTGAAAAGTTTGGTTTAAATGACTTGCCTAGCATCATATAGAAACAATGTGGCAGCATTCAACTGTCTTAACCATGAGACCATCCTTTCTCTTTCTGCAATCTCCTAACTCACTCACTACACACCTTCCAAATTCATAGAATTATAGAATCATAGAATAACAGAGTTGGAAGGGACCTCTGGAGGCCATCTAGTCCAAACCCCTGCCCAGAGCAGGACCAATCCCAACTAAATCATCCCAGCCAGGGCTTTGTCAAGCCTGACCTTAAAAACTTCTAAGGAAGGGGATTCCACCACCTCCCTAGGTAATGCATTCCAGTGTTTCACCACCCTCCTAGTGAAAAAGATTTTCCTAATATCCAACCTAAACCTCCCCCACTGCAACTTGAGACCATTACTCCTTGTCCTGTCATCTGCTATCACTGAGAATAGTCTAGATCCATCCTCTTGGATCCACCTTTCAGGTAGTTAAAAGCAGCTATCAAATCCCCCCTCATTCTTCTCTTCCGTAGACTGAACAATCCCGGTTCCCTCAGCCTCTCCTCATAATTCATGTGTTCCAGTCCTCTAATCATTTTTGTTGCCCTTCGCTGGACTCTCTCCACTTTCTCCACATCCTTCTTGTAGTGTGGGGCCCAAAACTGGACACAGTACTCCACTTGAGGCCTCACCAATGTCGAATAGAGGAGAACGATCACGTCCCTCGATCTAATGGCAATGCCCCTACTTATACACCCCAAATTGCCATTGGACTTCTTGGCAACCAGGGCACACTGTTGACTCATATCCAGCTTCTCGTCCACTGTCACCCCTACGTCCTTCTCTGCAGAACTGCTGCCTAGCCATTCGGTCCCTAGTCTGTAGCGGTGCATTGGATTCTTCCGTCCTAAGTGCAGGACTCTGCACTTGTCCTTGTTGAACCTCATCAGATTTCTTTTGGCCCAATCCTCCAATTTGTCTAGGTCCCTCTGTATCCTACCCCTACCCTCCAGCGTATTTACCACTCCTCCCAGTTTAGTGTCATCCGCAAACTTGCTGAGGGTGCAATCCACACCATCCTCCAGATCATTTATGAAGATATTGAACAAAACCGGCCCCAGGACCGACCCTTGGGGCACTCCGCTAGATACCGGCTGCCAACTAGACATGGAGCCATTGGTCACTACCCGTTGAGCCCGACAATCTAGCCAACTTTCTACCCACCTTGTAGTGCATCTATCCAGCCCATACTTCTTTAACTTGCTGACAAGAATACTATGGGAGACCGTGTCAAAAGCTTTGCTAAAGTCGAGGAATAACATGTCCACTGCTTTCCCTTCATCCACAGAACCAGTTATCTCATCATAGAAGGCAATTAGATTAGTCAGGCATGACTTTCCCTTGATGAATCCATGCTGACTGTTCCTGATCACTTTCCTCTCGTCAAAGTGCTTCAGAATTGATTCCTTGAGGACATGCTCCATGATTTTTCCGGGGGCTGAGGTGAGGCTGACCGGCCTGTAGTTCCCAGGATCATCCTTCTTCCCTTTTTTAAAGATGGGCACTACATTAGCCTTTTTCCAATCTTCGGGGACTTCCCCCGATCACCATGAGTTTTCAAAGATAATGGCCAATGGCTCTGCAATCACATCCGCCAATTCCTTTAGCACTCTCGGATGCAATGCATCCGGCCCCATGGACTTGTGCATGTCCAGTTTTTCTAAATAGTCCTGAACCACTTCTTTCTCCACAGAGGGCTGGTCACCTCCTCCCCATGCTGTGCTGCCCAGTGCAGTAGTCTGGGAGCTGACCTTGTTCGTGAAGACAGAGGCAAAAAAAGCATTGAGTACATTAGCTTTTTCCACATCCTCTGTCACTAGGATGCCTCCCTCATTCAGTAAGGGGCCAACACTTTCCTTGGCTTTCTTCTTATTGCCAACATAACCCTTCTTGTTACTCTTAACATTCCTCGCTAGCTGCAATTCCAGGTGTGATTTAGCCTTCCTGATTCCATTCCTACATGCCCAAGCAATATTTATATACTCATCCCTGATCATTTGTCCAATCTTCCACTTCTTGTAAGCCTCTTTTTCTGTGTTTAAGATCAGCAAGGATTTCACTGTTAAGCCAAGCTGGTCGCCTGCCATATTTACTATTCTTTCTACACGTCGGGATGGTTTGTCCCTGTAACCTCAATAAGGATTCTTTAAAATATAGCTCTCCTGGACTCCTTTCCCCCTCATGTTATTCTCCCAGGGGATCTTGCCCATCAGTTTCCTGAGGGAGTCAAAGTCTGCTTTTCTGAAGTCCAGGGTCCGTATTCTGCTGCTTTCCTTTCTTCCTTGTGTCAGGATCCTGAACTCGACCATCTCATGGTCACTGCCTCCCAGGTTCCCATCCACTTTTGCTTCCCTACTAATTCTTCCCGGTTTGTGAGCAGCAGGTCAAGAAGAGCTCCACCCCTAGTTGGTTCCTCTAGCACTTGCACCAGGAAATTGTCCCCTACAGTTTCCAAAAACTTCCTGGATTCCACAATAAATGAAGCGGGGTCTTAGTCTCCTTTATTACAAAACACTGATTTCATCCCCAGATCGTGTGCGCTGAATGAGGCAGGAGTCCTGTGGAAAGATAGTATGTGATCATGTAATTAAATACAGTATTATAATGCATATGCACAAGGAGGGGCAAACTAACCACTTTGTCTGTTCTCCAGCCACCACACTTAAAACTCACTTAAAATCACTACCAGTATCTCAAAGCTATCAGCTGTGCACAGATCCTGCCGACTACGCCACTGTGACGGGTTGGATCACAGAAACCCCCTTGGGACTGCCACCTGATGTGCCAAGACTACTTCTGCTTCTGCTTTCCTGCCCTGTCAGCTTAGGATGTCAGTGCCCTGCCTGGTTTTCAGCCAGACCCACTAGCCTGTTTGCTTATTTTCTGTCTGCTTATTTCGAGTAAGGGAAGTAGGGACAGAAAAAGAAGCAAAATAAGTAAGAGTGAAGATCAGAACAAGCTAAAGTTGCACAGGTTGCAAATTACCCAGAAAGGCTGAACACTGGGCCCTGGGAAAGTCTCTGTTAACTAAGAATCCCCTGAGCTGAGTGCATCCCAGTTTCAGTGAACTACAGAGGGGGCATGGCCCAGCACAAGAAAGCAGGAAAATGACTACCAGTGAAGCAGCTAACAAACTAGAGCTGGCTAGACTGGAAGCAAAAGAGAAAGACAGAATTAAGACAATTAGAAATTAATGCAGAGGAGGCTGCCCACAAGAGAGAGCTGTGGAGGCAGAAACAGCCAGGGAGGAAGCAGCCCACAAGAGAGCTGTGGAGGCAGAAACAGTTAGAGTGGAGGTAGAAGAGGCTGCCCACAAGAGAGCTAGGGAGGCCCAGAAGCATGAACTGGCTGTTATGGAGTTGAAGAGACAAAACCCTTCAGCTGCTGGGTCCACTTCCCCAAAAATCCACAAATGGGAGCGACTATGTCCCCAGTATGATGAATCCAGCAATATTGCTGAATATTTCATCACCTTTGAGAGACTGTGCACCCTCTATATGATCCCTGAAGACCAAAAGATGACCACATTGATAACAAAATTGACTGGCAGAGCTCTGAACATATTCAATAAGATGCCTATTAATGATGATTCAAACTATGGTAAATTTAAGGAAGTGGTTCTGAAATAGTTTCAGGTTACACCTGAAACCTACAGGATTAAATTCAGAAGTCTTAAGAGGGGATCTGGATTGAGTAATGTGGCTTATGTAAATGAAATGAAAGATTTGGTAGATAAGTGAGTGAGGGGGAAAGGCATTACAAGCTTTAAAGGAATGTGAGATTTGGTTACTCAGGAACAATTCCTGAATATGTGCAGTGATAATGTAAAACAGTATTTGTGGGACAAAAAGGTGGATGCAGTGGGTAAATTAGCTGAGTTTGCAGACTCTTATGAGCAAGCACAGGCTGCAATTAAACATAAACCACTGGCAGAGGGGTACAGGGTTGGGGGAAAGCAGAACCACCATTTTACCCCAGGGAAGAAGGAGGCTGGGCGTTCACCTCCCCATTCCCCTGTTACTCGTCCCAAATTTCCTGTACAAGCAGAGGAGCCCAAGAGGTGCTATCATTGTAAGTACACTGAGCACCTGAGGAATAAGTGTCCCTTGCAGAGTGGAAGCAGGCAGCAAGCAACATATGAAGCTGCTACTTCTCAGAGCCAGGCTGCGGCCTCTTTCCACACAGGATTTGTAAAGCTTGCTTCCACACAACCAAGCAATGAGCATATGCATGCTGTTAAAATCAATGGTGAATTGCTTCTTGGATTGAGGGACACAGGTGCTGAGATTTCTGTGGTCAGGAGGGACCTGATCCAGGAGAAGGATTTGTTGCCAGGTAAAATGACAGAATTAGAACTGGTGGAGGGTTACAAAGTCCTTGCACCTTTAGCAAAAATGCACATGCAAACTAAGGATTTACAGGCTGAACTGACTGTTGCCACGATGGCACACAATTTTGTACCATTTCTACTGGGGAATGATTTATTTAATGTGGCAGAATCTGTTCCAGGGTTGTGTAGCAGTGAGAAGGAATCTTGTGCTAAAAACACTGGTGTGGGGGTAAAGTCACATGGACTACTGTGGGAATAGGAGGGTGTCTCTTAAATTCCTCTGTAGCAGTAAAGAATGCAGCTTTGGGGGCAGGGATAGTTGTAGCCAGTTCCTGTAGCCCCAGGGCTCCAGGCAAGTTCCAGTGGGAGGGACTGGACGAAGCTAGCTCCTGTCACACAATCATTTCCCCGGGAGAGGGGAATGTATCACCTTTTTACAGGGGGGCCACCCCAGCCACTGACTGCCAGGAAGTTGCAGGTCTGCAGGGGGCAGGGCCTGTCCTGGGGTGCACAGAGACATGTGTCCTGAAGGTGGAATTTGGGGGACACAGGGGTGTCTGACCCAGAGGGGAGCCCGGGGGGGGGGGGGAGCCCAGATGGAAGGTGAGGCGGGGGCCGGAGAGTCCACCCACCTTTTGTAGGGAGGATCTTTCCCAGGAGGAGGGTGAAAAGTCTGCATTTAAAATTCCAGACCCCTCTCCTGTGGATCAGGTTTTAAGGGAAAACTGGGGGTCAGATCTCTGGGCGGGGGGAGTCCGTCCAGCTAACCTTTTGGAACAGAAAGTGGGGTGTCCAAAGGGGTTTTACCAATCCAAGGCGCTCCACTGAAAGATGTTCTTGCTATGCTTGTAAGGGATAAGCCTGTCTCTCCAAGACAGGAAGGGAAAAATCTCTGCATGGGTGAAACTTTACAAGGAAGTGGGGTCCAGCCCAGAGAAATTCCAGAGGGAGGGGCCGAGGGCAGGCATGGTTGCAGTACACCTTTTCTTTGCCAAAGCCCGAAATACATGCCTGAATTGAAAGTCTTCTCCAAAGAGGCAGAAGAATCTGCATCAGAGTGCCTATCAGGGTGCACAAAGAAATGGGAAAATGCAGTAGACACTAAACAAGCTAAATCATGTGAACGAAGCCTGTCCACCATAGATTTGCTGTTAATCTTTTGTCTTTTGCTAATTCATCTATGGGTTAAAACAAAGGAATTAATACTAGTGGTTAACCCTTTAAAGATGTGGGACATACCTGATTTGTGGAAGAAACTGTTGTACATGCTAGGGATGGTGACGAGACAGCTCCACAAGCATGTTACTTTTCAGCTTATACCTGTAAACAGACTGGAAGCTTGGCACAGCAGCAAAAGCATAATAGGCCCATGCTGCTGTGCAGAAGGGGAAACTGAGGCACACTGCCTCATGGCATTGGTGGCTAAATGCCAAGATGCCTACACTTTAACAGATATTGCTGTCTGCATTCTGTTAGCAATACTACACCCCAACCTGTTTTCAGGCATCCGGGGACCAAGAACCCCAAAACTGGCTAGAACACTTATGAATGACATCAGATGGTTTAATGATACTAAAAAGAGTGTGACCAAAGACAAATAGGGATTTTACATGTACTGCCTCCGCCATGGACAATGTCCAAGTCTCTGGCAGTAAGTTCAGGAGGAGGGTGTGACGGTGCCTCCCATAAGTCTTTATTGAAATATACTTATGAATGTGTGTATATATATATATATATATGACATAACTGGAATATGTTTTATGCTACATATGCCATGTAACATATCTCTGTAGAGGTTATGATCCACTGAATCTACTAATCCTATTCGTATGCATGTATCATTTTTGTATTCGAAGTTATGAATATTGGCTGTATATTTGTCTGATTCTAAGTAGGTTTTAGTGAAGCAGTTGGTCTGTTTTCTGAGAAAAAACTATTCTCAGTAAGTGCCCAATCAAGAAGCCCTTAAGCCAGCAATGAACTTGGAGACACCAATCCACATCTGAGTTTCCCCAGGAATGTGGCTTGGCTGGTAAGGAACTCAGTCATGCATGGACATGTGACTTGCCCAGGTGACTCCAAAACTCCATTTTGTAGCTGGATTTTACATAGAAGAGAGGAGGGGGTCTCCACCCACAAGAAAAAGTCTATTTTAACTGCTGGGAGGCCCCTCAATTTGTCTTCAGCTGGCTAAAGAAAGAGCCTCTCCACCTCCAAGGATACCTGAAAGAAACTGAAACAAAGGACAGTAACTACAGGGGGTGTGAGTGATTGCTGGACCCAGACTAGAAGGAGACTAGTCTGTAAAAGAAAGTTTACTGGAACTGATTCAGTTTGATTAGACATAGACTTGTGTGTTTTATTTTATTTTGCTTGGTAATTCACTTTGTTCTGTCTGTTACTACTTGGAACCACTTAAATCCTACTTTCTGTATTTAATAAAATCACTTTTTACTTATGAATTAACCCAGAGTATGTATTAATACTTGAGGGGCAAAACAACTGTGCATATCTCTCTATCAGTGTTATACAGGCCGAACAATTTATGAGTATAAGCTTTATACAGGGTAAAATGGATTTATTTAGGATTTGGACCCCATTGGAAGTTGGGCATCTGAGTGTTAAAGGCAGGAACACTTCTTAAGTTGCTTTCAATTAAGCCTACAGCTGTTAGGGGATGTGGTTCAGACCTGGGTCTGGGTTTGCAGCAGGCTAGCGGGTCTGGCTCAAACGAGGCAGGGCACTGAAGTCCTAAGCTGACAGGGCAGGAAAGCAGAAGCAGTCTTGGCACATCAGGTGGCAGTCCCAAGGGGGTTTCTGTGATCCAATCCGTCACAGTACATTCTGTCTCCAGCAGTCATGAGCCTCCACCTACTATTTGGCAATTGCATTGCTCTAGTAGAATGTAGCTGTTGTGGGAGTTTATGATTATGGTGGAAGAGGTATTCTCTGAGGTAGCTGTGTAAGTCTTTGACTATCAGAACAGAGACCTTGAATAGGTCTGAGAGTGTAGAACTGGGATGATGTGTTTCATAGATTCATAAACTCTAAGGCCAGAAGGGACTGTTGTGATCATCTAAGGTGATCTCCTGTATAGCACAAGCCAATAAAACTTCCCCAAAATAATTTCTAGAACATATTTTTTAGAAAAACATCCAATCTTGATTTATAAATTGTCAGCGATGGAGAATCCACCACAACCCTTGGTAAATTGCTCCAGTGATTAAGTACTCTCACCATTAAAAGTTTACACCTTGTTTCCAGTCTGAATTTGTCTAGCTTCAAGTTCCAACCATTGGCTTGTGTTATACCTGTGTCTGCTAGATTGCAGAGCCCATTATTAAATATTTGTTTCTCCTTTTGGTACTTATACACTGTTATAAAGTCACCCCTTAGGTAACAGAATATACCCCAGTTTTCACACCCTACACACTTTTGTAATAATCTATGTACAAAGTATGCCTTGTAAAGTATCATTTGAAAACTTATAATTTGCTGATCAGCATCCTCCTGAAAAAATATATGTGGCAACATTGTATGTGAAGTTATAAGATTCCACTGTTTGGTGCTATTAACACATGTTCCAGGCTGAGGTTGGCAAACAGGTCTGTCTCAAACAAAGGAATGTGCTCTCTGCTTAATGTGCATTTAAGCAGTAAGCAGAATCATCAAGCAGTAAAGAAAATGTAGGTGAATTAGGTGAGAAAAAAGCAGAAGGGAACATCTTTCCCCATAGAACTTTTGTCTCCTGGTATCCAGCTGGAAATGTTTTTCAAGAAGGGGACTGAAACTACAAAAATGAGGGACAAGCACCCTAAGGCTACTCCCCCACCCATAGCTTCACTGCACCTGAAGGGATAAAGGACGCAGCTGTTGGACTGGAGAAGGAATCTTTACATAAAAAGTTTAGTCATGAAAGCATGTGGTGAATTTAACATAGTAAGTTAGGCACCAGTAGCATTTTATCTTTATTTTTCTTGTAACCATTTCTGGCTTTTATGTCTCATTACTTGTACTCACTTAAAATCTATCTCTTTGTAATTAAAAATTTTGTTTTATTGTTTTGTCTAATCCAGTGTGAAGTTTCTGGGAAACTCTATTTGGGGTGGCGAGTTGTGTGCATATTATTTCCATTAGAGAAATAATGGACGTTATATAACTTGTATTGTCCAGGAGAATGTTGGGCAGGCTGTACAAGTCATACATTTCTATGGGAAAATCAAAGACTAGGGGTGTGTTGAGGTCATTTTGCAGTATAACCAAGGGTGTTGAGAGCCAGAGTGTAATGCAAGCATGGCTGGCAGGCTGCAGATACACACTCTCAGAGTGAGGCTTGCATGCTGGAGGACTGTTTGTGAGCAGCCCAAGTGGGAGCTACTTCAGCAAAACATTGTAAGGCACCCCAGATTTCAGGGCAGGGGTTACATAGTTGCTCATTAGTTTGGATTGTACCCAGGTGTGTTGTCTTTTTGTTAAGCTAAATAGATTGAGTTCCTTGAGTCTACCACTATGTGTCATGTTTTTTAAACCTTTAGTCATTCTTGTGGCTCTTCTCTGAACCCTCTCCAGTTTATCAACATTCTTTTTGAATTGTGGGGACCAAAAGTGGACACAGCATTCCAGAAGCAGTTGCACCAATGCCAAATATAGAGGTAAAATAACCTCTCTATTCCTACTTGAGATTCCCCTGTTTATGTATCCCAGGTTTGCATTAGTTCTTGAGGCCACAGCATCATACTAGGAGTTCATGTTCAATCGATTTTCCATCATGACCCCCAAATCTTTTTCAGAGCCATTGTTTCCCAGGATAGAGTCCCTCATCCTGTAAGTACAGCCTACATTCAGTGTTCTAGGTCATGTGTTGCTAAGCAAACGGGCTGCTGCATTTTGTACCAATGGAAGTTTTTCAGGATGTATAGCTTCATTCCCAAATATGATGAGTTACCATTATCAAGTGTAGAGGTCACAAATGCATCTTCTGTGTCTTGTTTAGCACTATATTGGCAATTAATTTGTAATCATAAAATAGTAAGTGTGATGTATCATTTTGTGACAGATTAAAATGCATTCTAAAGTCTCTGGCACAGATCCTTGGCTGTGCTGGGGCTGCTTTGTGCTGGCAGTGCAAATTGGCCTTAAAGCCAGCTTAAACAGCTGTGTGAGAATCATCACCCCAGTGTATGTCCTGGTGGCACAGAATCAGCAAAACCACTCCTATGCCACTCTCTCTTCCTGATTTTGTGATAAAAGATGTGGCCAGGGCTTCTCTATGAGTTGGTTATCACTGGCTGCTGTAATAGGCTTTTGGCAATCAGTGTCTGATGTAAGTTACACCAGACGACCAGACCAACATGGAGCCAGCCCAGACTGGACAGCACAAAGGTGGCTTCAAGCCATCTTTTCACCCCCTTTCCTGAGCTGCACTATGCATTACTCTAGCACAACTGAAGATTGTGGCCTGTAGTCTTATGTGGCAAACTTTCACTTAAGAATTAGTTGGTCATGCAGCCAGTATTGTGTTAAGATTTTCCTTGGCAAGAGTGAATTGAAATAGCTTTGTATAATTACACAATTTTACTTTGACTCGTATTTCCTGATTATATTGATGGGCAGGAGTCTTGGCTATTAAGAAACATATGTAAATTTACACTGCGTACAGCAATATTGCATGAATTGATATTGGAACAATGTCTAGAATTCTTTCCCAGCCTATTTACAGCATTCTGAGTGCAAACAGTTTTGATTGAACACCTGCTCATGTACACACCATTGTACAGTCTAGTAGTGCTTCTTGGAAAGATGCATTTTCTTCTTACATTAGCTGCACGTGTAAATACTACTCTGAGACAGGATGACAGTGTATTAAAACTCAAATTGCAAGGACTAATAGAAATGATCCAGGCCTCTAGCTAAAACGCTACATGCTATTGTTCCTCGGGGCAGATCTAACACCCATTAAAGCCAATGGAAAAATTCTCACTGACTTTAAATGGGATCTGGATCAGTCCCTTATACCATTAGGACTTCTTTAGTCTTCTCTTTCTTTTATGGTTCATTAGAACCCCGAAGTGAAATATTGGCCCCATTGAAGTCAATGGGAGTGTTGCGGATTTCACTGCATCAGGATTTCACCCCACATTGAGAGGTTTACCATTTTTGTTTTTTACTAGCAGAAAGGAAAGCTGTGCAGCTCCTATAGAGTTAAATTAACATGCAAGCCGTTTGGATGAATAGCTCCACATTGGAGGCAAATTGTGCTGAAATGTATCCTACATTCACTAGAAATATGAACTAATTACTAATTCATAACAAAATCCCAAACTGTTCAAAATCCAGAGTTTTCTATACTTTGATGAAAAAATCAATACTGGGCTGATTTGGTGTGAAATTCCTTAAAAGCATGTAGATTTTCAAGCGAGTTCTGTGAAAGTGGACAATTTTTTGAGCAAATGTGGGCCCATTTTAACTCATTTTTACTTTGAAATGGCCTCATTTTTAATGAAAATATTAATTTTGCAGTGAAAATAATCTATTCAACTAGCCATTTTGTCAAAATTGCAAAATTTCATGGAACAATTATTATTATTACTTGTGTTAAAATAGCACATAGAGGCCCCAATATTAAACATTTCCATGAATTTCCATTAAACAAAAATTATGAATGGCACTCAGTTTAACTGTTCACCCACATTACAATTATTTGCATTGCAGCGGTAGTGCCTGGAGACCTGAAACAGATCAGGGCCCCCACATGGTAAGCACTGTATAGACTGCAGTGAGGCAGCATGGCCTCCCTGCAAGACTAAGGGGGAGAAACCACTCTCCACACCTGGTGGGTGGAGCCAGGCAACCCCAGGAGACAGAGGTACACTCGGATGGGGTAATAGGAAGTACCCCAGAGGAACCAGACAAGACGTTAGTCCAGTTGTGTTGCCAGAGTCTAGGTCAACGTCTTTTGATGGGATCCCTGTTGACCCAGTGGGGAGCCCTCTGCCACTGTCAGGCTCTGGCCTGGGACCTGGTGGAGTAGGGTGGGCGCAGTTCCCCCAGCCCCTGCTGCCAGCCTCGCCTCTGGGGGCAGCCTACCCTTCTTAGGCCAGATGACCTGCATTGGCTTATTGCTCTGCCGTGCCCAGAGGGGCCAGACTCCAGAGCCCTTAGATTGCTAATTCCCCTGTGGAGCATTGTACATCTAGGCACAGTAGTGTGGGGGCATGGCCTCCCTCTGACACTGATGAGGAGGGACAGCCACAGATCACTACACAGACATAGTGCAAAAGACAGTCCTGCCCCAAAGATTGTGAAAGAATCGTGTGCTTTTTAAAACATGATGGTACCAGAAGTCAGGGGTATGTTTTAACTTTACTGCAAGAAATGTAACAGAGATTTTGCTTTTTGTGAAATATTGCTTGTGGTGGACTGTGTAACTAGACCAAATTAGAAACATAAAGTGCAAAGCCTTCTTTTGCAGGAATGAGGGTAGGCATTAAAATCAAAATCTCCCTATCATGCCATAAGTAAGTCCTTGCTTTAGCTGATTCTAAACACATTTTTGTAATTAGGATCGGTAAGCTTTTCAGCATTTTTTGAAAGTTTTGTCATACTGTTATTCATATTAAGTCACTGATTCCCACTTGGTGGTGAACTAATAGCAAGAAAGACTTCTGTCATCACACTTGAGGAAAAGAGAAATTTTGAGCCACAGGCATAGAGGATTTCAAACCTCAAGTGGGTCCTTTACCCTATTTAGCCATTTAACTATACATGTTTTTTGTGCCCCCTCCCGAGACACCTGCTCTCCCCAGTCATGAGCGCAGAAGAGAGGACAGAATTTCAGGAAACCACAGTAGTGGGGAAAGGAGAAGGAAAGCTCAACTGAGATAATTTATTTATTTTTTTTAGATAGTTGGGCTGATTTAGATAGACCGTTTTGCAATAAATGAGTCAAAACTGCAGATGGTCTTTAAGAAAGAAGAAGCAAAGTTGTTGATAGTAAAGTCAAAGCTGTCTCCGTAGAGGATATGAGGGGGTGTTTGTGATTGAGTGACATCAGAGGTGTTAAGTATAAAAACTTGGGCCCCGATCCAAAGCCCATGGAAAGCAATGGGAGTCTGATCATGGGTGTTTGTTCAGCTGTTTGGAGATCAGAATTCCTGCATTTTTTTTCTCTCTTCTTTTTATAAATAATGAGACCAAAATGTGATATCTTTTTTTTTTCAATTTACATACCAAGCTTTTCATATACAGTAGCTCAGATTATGCTTTTCAGGCGGTGTTTCATTAAGAAGGTGCCTTATATCATTTGGAAGATTGGTCCATGTACCCTGTGGATTAACCCTGATTGTATGCATGGGTAACACGTAATGGAAGCTGGAGGAGGCTAAACCTCCCCAGACTTCGTGCCTCTGGGGCGGGGGGGGCTGGGGAAGCAGTGGTGGATTACCGCATGCTGTGCCCAGGGTCATAGCCAATTTGGGGTTCTGGGAAAAATCTCCCCCTATCACGGCCCCAGGGCTCCCACAGCCTGGTGTCGGGGCCGCAGTGAGGGGTGGGGGCCAGAAAGGAGTGAGCGTGAGGCAGGGCCTCAGAGGAAGAGGCAGAGTGGGGGCGGAACAGGAGTGGGGCTGTGGGCAGAATGGGGGAGGGGCTTTAGGGGAAGGGGAGGAATGGGGTGGGGTCATGGGTGGGGCTGAGGGTGGAAGGGGAGAATCAGGGGAGGGTTCTGGGCTTGGGGCTCTGGCCAGGGCCAAGAGCTCTGTGGCTGTCCCTGCCAGGGCCGAACTCTCAGCCCTCGTCCATGGCCCCAGTTGAGCTCTCAGCCCCGGGGGGGGGTCTGAGAGAAGTGAGCAGGGGCCTGGCCTCAACCGGAAGAGGCGGGGTAGGAGACTAGCCTTCCCAAGGGAAAGCTTCACCTGCCATTTATGATTGTACATGTTCTATTTCTTTATTTATTTCTAAACTGCAGTAACTGGAAGACCAAGACTCACTTAAATAACAAGAGTTGAAGACTGACCTCTTTTCAGTCATCTTTTTCACAAGTAAAATCTAACTGCTAATGAATAGATGCTTTTTTACGATGGATCACCTTTGTCTTGCATGGTTTGCTTTGTCTGTGTGCTTGCAGGGGCACACACCCCTTACTACACCACAGAGATGGAACAAGATCACCAAAACACATGCAACAAATCAATATAGTGCCTTGGAAAAAGCTATATACTTTATTTAAAAAATATGTATATGTGTTCTGCATATGAGTGTGCTCTGGAAATATTTTTTCATATTTCTCTTCTAGATGTGGGTCATTTGTTAATAGTGTTATAAGAGCAGAAAACCAGATGGCTTAATTTTGAATTGTTATAAGGCATTCTTTTTCCACAGTGACTAATAAAAACTCATTTATGAAGCAAAAGAAAAAACAGATTACATTATGTAGCTATTAGTTCATCACTGAACAAAAGCTATTTGCAATTCCATGGAAATATTATTGGACCAATGAAGAAAATATCTGGCTTAAAACAAACATTGGATTAACTGACGGCTATTATAGTGGCACCTTGTTGGCCAGGACACACATTCATGGGAAGAGTGACTTACGTTGAGTGCACAGCATCTGTGCTTTCTGAGGGGAAAAACTTCACAGCTTTTCAAAGGCAACTGGAGCATCTAGAAAATTCATAATGCAGCCACTACATAAGAACTCTGGATGTTAGTAAAAAATGCCCTCATGTTCCTGGGTTTCCTTAACTTCTACTGCATATAGACAGGTTTCAAGAGTAGCAGCCATGTTAGTCTGTATCCGCAAAAAGAACAGGAGGACTTGTGGCACCTTAGATACTAACAAATTTATTAGAGCATAAGCTTTTGTGGGCTACAGCCCATTTCATCGGATGCATAGAAGGGAACATATAGTAAGCAGATATGTATATATATATATATATATACATACAGAGAAGGTGGAAGTTGCCATACAAGCTGTAAGAGGCTCCTGTATCAGCAGGAGAAAAAAAACTTTTGTCGTGATAATCAAGATGGCCCATTTAGATAGTTGACAAGAAGGTGTGGGGATACTTAACTTAGGGAAATAGATTCAATATGTGTAATGACCCAGCCACTCCCAGTCTCTATTCAAACCCAAGTTAATAGTATCTAGTTTCCATATTAATTCAAGCTCAGCAGTTTCTCACTGGAGTCTGTTTCTGAAGCTTTTCTGTTGCAAAATTGCCACCCTTAAGTCTTTTACTGAGTGGCCAGAGAGGTTGAAGTCTTCTCCTACCGGTTTTTGACTGTTATGATTCCTGATGTCAGATTTGTGTCCATTTATTCTTTTGCATAGAGAGTGTCCGGTTTGGCCAATGTACATGGCAGAGGCATGGATTATGTTCTAACATTTATATTCTAATAAATTTGTTAGTCTCTAAGGTGCAACAAGTACTCCTGTTCTTTTACTGCATATAGGATTCACTACAGCCCAGAATCCTCATGGCACTGAACTCTATATGCCTGTTTCCTCCTGGCCCCAGACCTGTCTAGGCTCATGGCTGCTACTCTGAAACCTGTCATTCCCTAGACTGTGATTGGAGACACGCAGCATAAGAACATTTACATAGGCTCCACACTGCTCCTACACTGCAGAAATTCTACCTCAGCCAGCTGCAGCTTCTTTAATGCCCCTAATATGCCAGTGGAACAGCACAGAGTGGAGGCCAGAACTTGGCTTCATTATGGCTAGGGATGGAGGGTGGTACCAACCTTCCCAGATTTTCTAGGCAGCAATAAACTCTTCCAAGCTATACTTGGAAGTGTTTAATACTAAGGAGGTTTCTGAAGGTGCCTTTTTTTCTGGTCTTTTCAGGTCTGAGCACCATAATCCAGAGCAAAGTAATAGAACTATTGCAACTTGTGTTTCACAAAAAGCTTCTCCAAAGTAACTATCAGGGCACTTGGGTTCTAATAGCCATTTAAGTCAGTGAGAATTTTTCCATTGACTTCAATGTATCAGACCCTTGAAAAGTACACTTTTTATGTTGTTACATAGATGTGGAAACTGAGGCATGAGAGGGTTAAATGACATGACCAAGGGAACAGTAAACAAGTAACAGAGCCAGAACTAGATTGCAGGTTTCCTGGCTGCATGCTTGAACAAGTAATGATTTTTCTATTTTAATCAAGGAACTTTATCTAAAGGGCTATCTCCACTACAAATCATGACACTTTCTCTTCAGACACTTCTATATAACCTTTCATCTAGGATTTTGCAAACATTAATTAGTTAGACTGTAAGCCAGTGGTTCTCAACTAGGGGTATGTGTACCCCTAGGGTTACAGAGAGGTCTTGCAGGGGGTACATCAGCTCATCTGGATATTTGCTTAGTTTTACAACAGGCTACATAAAAAGCACTAGTGAAGTCAGTACAAACTAAAATTTCATACAGACAGTGACTTGCTTATACTGCTCTATATACTATACACTGAAATGCAAGTACAATATTTATATTATTTTTAATTATATGGTAAAAATTAGAAAGTAAGCACATTATCAGTAATAGTGTGATTCTGTAAGCAAGTAGTTTTTAAGTGAGGTGAAACCTGGGAGTACGCAAGACAGGTCAAACTCCTGAAAGGGGTACAGTAGTCTGGAAAGGTTGAAAGCCACTGCTCTAAGCTGTCCAGAATTGGAACGGCCTTTTCCTGTGTGTTTGTATAGCACAGAGCAAAATGGGGTCATGATGGGGCTCAGCCTTCGGGCACTATGCAATAATACTGTAATAATAATAATAAATTATAATTAGTCTGGTAACACCCTTATGAGGTATGTAAGTAGCATTATTCTCATTTTATAAATGGAGAAAATGAGGCACAGAGGAGTTAAGTGTCACATAGCGTGACACAGGCAGAGCCAAGAATAGAAACCAGACCTCCCGACTCCCAGTCCCATGATCTCACCACTAGACTGCTCTCTCCTTTCCTTTGAAAATGTTGATGGTTTACTGGAGAGGAAAATCTACAAACCTTACACATTCCACTGTCAAAAAAAAAGTCTTTGTTACTTGATATAGGAGGTCTTTTAATTACTGTGGTAACTTCTCAGCATGAGGTCACAAAGGGCAAATTTGTTAGCAGCATTTATTAGCAATCTCTCCATGGGTTGCTCACATGTACAAGATAAGTCCAAAGAATTGGTTTGACACATTAGAGTTTATAATCATGAGACACTCTAGCTCAAGAAAAATAAAACTCCAGTTAAAAAAAACAGGTAAAGTAATATACTGGGGATAGGTGAACTGATGCCAATACAATGAGAACTGACCTGATCCTTCATCTTCTACAGTTTAAAGAACACCCAAATCCTTTCCCGTCTCTTCTTTCTTTAGTTTCTGACTTCAGATGGAATGAGAAACAGAGGAACCTAAAGAGAGACCCTGATCTTGCAAAATTTTCAGAACCAAGAGTTTCAGATATGCATTGTGCATTTACATCACACTGACTGTACTTCAGTAGTTTGTTTGAACTCTGTACTAAATGCATGGTTATTTGCATAAATGTTTACCTTGCATTTATAGAACTGAATAGGATATTTGGGTAGTTGCTTTAATTTCTTGTGATCATTTTAATTAGTGGTGTTTTCATTTTTCATGAATGTTTCTATTCACTTTTATACCTTGTATGGATTAAACAACTTTTACTACTTTTATATAGAAAAAATAAGAAAAATCAAATCTAGAACATTTCACTTGCAAATCAATAGTGTATATTAAAATGGTCTAGAAGAAAAGAAAAAAGGACCTTGTTACAGAAAAAGATGTAATATTTACAAAAACCTGAGTCCTGATGTGTCTCCATCTGAAGTCATTGGAAAAGTTCCATTGCTTTTAGTGAAGTTCTGCCCACTTACAATAGCAGTGAATTTGGTTCAATGGGAGCAGGATTTGGACCAAAAGTTGGGAGAACCTGGGGATCCACTGAGTGGTAAAAACTGATAAAATACAGAAGCCCAGAACTAGCAGTGTCCTTAGAGCCACATGACACTCATATCTCCGAAGTTTTGAGCTCTGCTTATAAGGCCCAATCCCGCCAACCCTGATATGTCTATCTTCAATTCATGTGAGTGGGCCCACTGGTTTCAAATGAACTACTTACTTGAGTAATTCTGCTCACTTATATCACTGTTTGCATCACCGGGGCCTACATGAAGTGCCTACTACATTAATATGGGTCATAAATTTAGCAAATTCAGGTCTTTTTTTTTTTTTTTTTAAAAAAGGTTTATGTTAGAAAAGGGTTTGTCATCTAAATAGTCATGTCAAACAAGATCTATAATAATTAGTGGTAATGTCCATAATAATATTTCCTATCTATATATCTCAAAGTGCTTTACAAAGATGGGTAAGGATAATTGTTATCATTTGACTGAAGAGAAAACCGGGAAACAAAACTGACAAGTTGAAAAGTCAAAAATTTGTCTCTGTTTTGGTTTTGATCGCTTCCCCCATTTAATTTTTTAAAAAATAAAAGGTAATTTTGAAATGAAAAAACTTATAAAAAGTTGAAAAATCTCATTTAGAAAATGTCAAAACAAAACGTTTTGACTTTTTCACTTTTTCTGAAAAAAATATTTTTTGTTAGCTTTTTTTTTCCAGCTGAAACAATTCACTGAAATCAACATGAATTTCTGAAACGTTTCAGTCAAACCAAATCTGCATTTTTTGCTGAAAAAGTTTGGTGGAAAAATTTCACCCAGCTCTATACTCACATGCTTCAACTTAGGCACATGCTTAAAGGATCTCACTCATTTGAGGACCTACTGTCCTTTTCCTGCAACGTGATACACATGATTGGGACCCCCATGATCATATGGATTCCCACTGATGTTAATGGGGCTCCACAGCAGATTGTGGGGAGTGCGTGTGTATGTGTCAGTCTAAAATAGCTAACCTTTCTAGTTGTTTGTATAAATATCATACTGCATGTATCTTCATGTAAAAGGTGTTTTTATCTACCTTTACCATACTGAACATGTGAAATGTTTTGGGTCACAAGGTCAAGTATTTTAATTTATGGAGGGTCACAGTTGCTACTTCCCCTAAACACCAGTGGAATTTTTCAATATCCTTGGAGTAAATCCCCTTTCCAAAGCAGTAAACATTAGTATGACAAGATGTCAAGCATGGATTTGATTCAAGATTATTTACTTACAATTAGACAACTGTGCTGGTCTCAGAGAGAGAAGTCAGCAAAATCAACATTATTTGAAATAGCAGGGGGACTAGCTAGAGTTTTAGAATCCATGGAATGTGGTTTTCCTAAATTCCTCAGGATTATGAGATGCTACCAGACAACTAACTTGTTCTATAAAGAGTTGTTCTGGACTATTTTATGTGTGTTTCCATTTTAAAAGGTTTCTATTTTAAGAGGGAATTGTGAATAATTATGTCTCAATTTTCACACTTATAAGATGACCGTTTTTCCATTATGACCAAACTAATCTTTCCCTTCTTTTTCCTCTTCTTTAAAAATTGGAGGGAGGGAGAAAAACAAACACCACCACCACACACACATACAAACCCATATCAGTACTGTAGTGCCTGCTGGGGAAGAATTAAATTCTCAAATGTAAAAGACAGCCAGTTTGACATACTGATTCCCTTTAGTGCCACTATTAGTGATTTTCAGTATTGTCATTTTGATTGTGCTTTGAGAATGCAATAAGCGGCTACTCTTTAATAAGCATTCCTTGTAAATCCTTGCAATATGATTAGATCTTTTGAAGGCTTTAAAGGCAGAGGAAAGTGTTCCCATGCCTATATTTGTGCAAGTAAATAGTGTGACAAAGTTCCTCCTCTACCTTGGTAGGTCTTGTGCTTATTGGCAGATTTTCTCACCTTGGAGCTTCACGGCAGCCCTTAGTTTGGCCGTTTTCATGAACCCACAGTCCAGGTCAACTCCTCCTGTGTCTGACCAGGAGTTGGGAGGTTTGGGGGAACCCAGGGCCACCCTCTACTCCAGGTTCCAGCCCAGGGCCCTGTGGAATGCAGCTGTCTAGAGTGCCTCCTGGAACAGCTGTGTCACAGCTACAACTCCCTGGGCTACTTCCCCATGGCCTCCTCCCAACACCTTCTTTATCCTCACCATAGGGCCTTCCTCCTGGTGTCTGATAATGCTTGTACACCTCAGCCCTCCAACAGTCCATGTTCTCACTCTCAGCTCCTAGCACCTCTTGCTCCCAGCTCCTTACACGCACACCACAAACTGAAGTGAGCTCCTTTTTAAACCCAAGTGCCCTGATTAACCTGTCTTAATTGATTCTAGCAGCTTCTTGATTGGCTGCAGGTGTTCTAATCCGCCTGTCTGTCTTAATTGTCTCCAGAAGGTTCCTGATTGTTCTGGAACCTTCCCTGTTACCTTACCCAGGGAAAAGGGACCTACTTAACCTGGGGCTAATATATCTGCCTTCTGTTACTCTTCTGTAGCCATTTGGCCCGACCCTGTCACAATAGCTTAATATTTTCCTTCTTGTCAAATCTTATTTTTTTAAATAAGATCTTAATTATTTCTTTCTATTGAGGATAATAGATGAATTTCTTTTGCAAATACACTGTAATAATACAACAGATTTTTTTAAGGCCTGGCAGACCTGAAAAATAAACTGTAAAGCTTGTGTTGTGTTAAAAATGTGCAATCATATAATTATACACACAATAAACCAGGTCCTCAGTTGAGGTAAACTGGCATAGGTCCATTGACTTCAATGCAACTATGTCCATCTATACTGACTCATCACCTGGCATAATATCTCTACATTGTAAAACAAAATGTTAACTAGGCTGTAAAAGCAATTGAGTTCAGACTGAAGATGGCAGAACCATTGAGCTCAATAAGGGATGTGGAGGATCCTTCAGGGAAGAAAGTTACTATAAAGCTGGACCTCCATCAAAGAATGATTTCCTTTCTTAATGTCTTATGTGACATATGGCACGACTAATAGTACAAAAATCACTTGTACTGCACTGCACTGTCAGAACTCTGGATTAGCCCAGATTCTGTGTGGGATATGAACATATTCATTTCTACTGCATAAAAGTCTGCAAAGTAATCATTATTTTGGAGTTTTTAATTATGTCTCAATTAAGCCAAAAAGCTTACCTGTTATTTCTGAAGTCTGTTCACAATATGCTAATGGATACTCTTAACTTTCTCTTTTCAGAATTTGCCTGTGGTGCAGCATTACACTTTAACCATGTTCTACTGCTAAGTGGAATCAAATCCTACAATAGCATTGATCAAGCATTGTGCATAAAAGCTTGTTGCGGGTAGAGAGTCAGATTCATCAGTCTAATTTTGATTTTTCTAAAATGATCAGAAAATAATCTGGCATTCTTTCAGTATTTCTGCTTGACTCTTTAGGCCTTAGATCTGTGAGGTGCTGCATGCCCTCAATGTCCATCCACTTAATGGGTGTTGCAATGCCTCTGCACCTACTAGGATTGGGCTCTATGTGACCCAGAGCGGATGAAGTTTGAATAAAATGTCAGCTACAGATTACAGAAGAGAGTGTAAGAAAAGGCATAGAATGGACAGAAAATATCATACAAATGCTATAAGAAATTGTTGAAACCCACAAAAGAAAACAGGAGTCAGATGTAGACCGCAATACATTTACTTGATAAGCTAGGTAAAATATTAAAGAAATATTTTTACTCAACATTTGCATAATGATGGAGAAACGGATGCCAGAAACAGTCTCAAGGGAGGAAAAAGAAACACTGAACCAGGAAACGAGGCTTATGTTAGAGCAGATAATTAGAACATCTCAGGAGTGACAAAATCCCAGTGCCAAACAGCTTCCTAAGGATGTAACCAGAAACAAATGTAACAAATACCGCAGGAAGCATACTTTAAAATTCAAGTTGCCTTTGTCTAGCTCACTGCTCTGCTGAATTCTGGTTACAAAGAACCAGAGGTCACAACTATTCTGTGTTTCCTCTTTATTCAACACCTCGATATTCACCTTCATAATTGTAGTGTCTTTACCCTCAGACTCTTGCATGAAGGCTTTATCTATCACAGGAATTTACCTCAATTCCAGTACAGTATATGATGGCCAGTCACTATTGTAGCTGCACAAGTGCAAACCCCATTTGTAGATGAGGAAAGACACAATTAGAACCGTTCTTGAAACCAATCCACTGCTGCAAATTTGTTATTTTTGCATCAAGGAACCTGAAACTGTTTGCAAGTAATGCACAGAAAATTCCCCTGTGGGAACTTCCTACTGGTGCAGATATGGTGGCTCCAGTCCTGGTTCCTGGCATCAGGGAAGAGACAGGGTGGGGCAGAAGCAGGCAAGTTTGGGTGCAGTCCTGCACTGTCCATTAGTTGTGCAATTTAAAACTACCTGTCAGCAACTTTATTTGTGGCAAGGCTGGGGCTGGTCCTGATAATCAGGACGCTGAATCTGACTCCCTCATCCTTTTCCCACCCACCCCGTTATGTTTTCCATTTTATGAATCCTAGGCCTGCCCTCAGATATACTTGCAGAACTCCAGCTGAACATAGTGGGACACAGTGCACAAGTGTATCTGATGGCAGAACTGGGCACACTGCATGAAATTCTGTATACTGCTTTGTTCGCAGGATATCAGAGATGGACAAGTGACAGGAGAGGGAAACCAGATGATGCAGGAACTGAAACTTCTTAGTTAGTCAAAAAGATTAAAGGAATTGGGCCTGTGAACTTTCAAAAAGAAAAGATTCAAAGGAATCTAAATGATGTATACAAAAATAAGAAGGGACAAGACAGATAGTAACAGCAGCTATGAGTTTGTGCCAAATACAAGAATAAGGGCATAGATTTAATCTATGGAATGACCAGACACAAAAGGAATTCAGATGGAATTTTTTCTGCCTGGAGAGTGGTCGATAGAGTATGTAGAAAAAACTATTAGGCGCTAAGAGCACAAGTAGTTTGAAAAAAGCATGGTATGCAAGTGTTGGATAAAAACAAATTATTGTGGAGTTTAACTATAAACATCAAGGGGGGCATAATAGACTTAACTATAAAGGATTTCTAATTTTCTTGTATCTAAAATGTCTCGTTTGCTATTTAGCAGCTCAATAGGGTGTATGAGATACAATTACTACTTTGAAGAAGAAATTTCAAACCTTCACCCTAAGAGATTAAACTTGTCACTCAGAGCCTAGGACTGCAACCCTTACTCAGCAGTCCTACGTTTCTTTGGATGACTTAGTTGTGAGTGTTCAGAGTTTAAAGTCAATAAGTTGTTACTTATACAAGAGAATGCTGTAACATAACCCTCATTTACAAGCAATTCTCCGGAAGTGGTGTGCAACATAAGGCTGAGCAGAACTTATATTTTTCCCCACGAGTTCATTTACTTCACAAAATACTTGGATGAGGAAAATGATATTTCTTATGAATTTCCCACCTTTCCTAATACAACCATCATTTCTGATTTAATTCCCTATTCACAGCTCTGAACAGAGGAAACAACGCAAATGATCCTATTCTGTAGCTATGTCAACATTTCTGATACTTCTCTGCAGACTAAATACTGCCCTGACTTACACCCTATGCAACATGACTGCAGTGTGTGAAATGGAACTAAACAGTTATGCTCTTCAATAATCAATAAACAGAGATGCCAAGGTAATGTACATCAAAGGTATTTACAATGAGATCTTTAAATTAAAAGAGACCATCACTTTCCTTTATTTGAATAAAGAAAATGGAAAAACTAACAAAGTTTAATGTTTCAGCCACTTTGCCTTTCTTAGGAAACTCTGCTGAGTAAGATGTTGAAATGTTAAAATTTGTTTCTCTTTCTATGGGGCTGCTCAAGGAATTACTTACATTACAATCAAATGTCAGTTGGGAAAGAAATACCATTTAAAACCTTTACTAAAAGTCACTTTGATTCTTTTTAGATATGCAGGAGATTCAATATCTCTTTCTACAGATTGTGGCTACCATAGGGGGGAACTAAACCTATATTACAATAGGAAAAGGAGAGTTACCTATTGCTGTGGATATGAATAAGACTTAAAGCTAATAGATACAACTACTCTGATATGGCTTCTGTGGCTAACGAGGTACTAACACATCTCACAGACTTCTCCAAAATAGACTGAAAAAGGAAGCAAAGCTGCCCAGAAATAACATGCTTTAATTTGTGATGCAAACCAAAGAGCTAAATGTCAGAAGCAGATCTGTATTTCCAACCTTAATGATGAGGCCATTTCTGGGGGGGTCAAAATAGCCTAAAATGTAAATCCTGCAAGTCAAATTCCGCCTTGAGATCTGAAGGTGGGACTTCCTTTGTTTCCTCCAACTAGGAACCTGAGATCCTCCCAAAGGTGGAATTTGGCTCTCTGTGGCACAGAATTAATCATTTATGATTTTAAACGATGCTTGGGTCTAATAATTCTTCCCCCATATGGGAAGTTGTGGTTTTTCTGCTAACCAGTGAGTCATTCTTCTGTAAACCATGATCTCTCTCTCTTTTTTTTGGGGTGGGGGGTGGGGGGGGCTGAATGCAAGTGGCTCTACATGGTTTCAACAGACACCTCCCAGTTGTGGATTCCCAGGCAACAGGAGGATAATACTGTTTTCTTACCTTATCAAAACATAGACTAGAGTTTGAAAAGCATGACTTTTCTCCCGGCAGATACTTGCCTCTATACTGCCAGAGAATTTAGGCCTGGTGTCCCCTGCAAACAACATGAAAGCAAGTGGCCTCCTCCTGAGTTCACTGTAGTTTAAGAAGACTAACGGCTATAGAAGGCAAAGCAGGTTTTACTCTTTGGAGAAGAGTTTTAAAACATATATGGACAAAATACTTAGTCCTGCCTTGAGTGCTTCTCAAGGTCCCTTCCAGTCCTATGATTCTATGAAAATGTATTACTTGGAGGACAAAATGGATGCTATGGAGGCACATTTAGGAGAGTATGATGAAGACAACAGTTAAACGGGTAGTCACAACAGACTATAAATTAGGGGCATTGGAAAATGTGACAAGGGACAGAAGTATCCTCATTCTGGGGGTATCAGATGATGTAAATACCTCTGTCCTGACTGACCTGGTGGAAAATGAAAAGTTAAACTTGGCTACATTGTCAAAGAGAAAGCGGCTTTCTACCTTTAAGGATATCTTAATTAATTATTATTCATGGACTACGTTGTTTTGGTTTTCGCTCAGTTTTTACTTCAACGGGAGCTCTGCTTGCATAAGGGTAGAATAAAAACTGAGTAAGGACTTCATGATTTAGTTCATCAGAAGCCCCAAAATGCTTTATAGAATTACAAACTAAATACCATAAAGGAATTACATCTCTTCATTCACCACCAAAATGCAGTCACTACCATGGTGCTAGCATTATGACACAAAAATATAGGAACAGGAAGTGGAGAAAAATACCTTGTCCAATTAAATAAATGACTACTTAGGCAGGTGCAATTTGTTTACCCATTTAATGGAATTTGTCCAGGACACTAGAACAAACACCCATACTCTTGTGAAAATAACATGCTTCTGAATTATTGGGAATGCATTATTATACCTTGTCCTAAAGATGCTGCTTCTGGCAGCTTGGTGCCCTTTAGTATCATGCAGAGTCTTTGACTTAATTTGCACTCAGAAAAGGGTGTTACCTACTAATTAACCAAAACCATTTCCCACAACACTGGGATTTTTCCATGGAAGTCTCCCATGCTATGCAAGTACTAAACAGGCTCAGTCTTGCTTCCTTTAGCTTGTGAGATTTCACCACAGACTCACTGATGAGTGAATAACCCTGACAATTCTCCACCAGTGAAACTGAAAGTGATTTATAAAGACAACTTTTGGGGATAATGTTTAAAGGGCCCAGGCTTCAACTATAGCTTGCAAATCTGCATTTGCAAATAACTGATTGCTTAACTACCCAGATTTTCATCTGCCATGTGGCTTTCATAGACCCACAAAATAGAGACTCTTTGTAAATTTAGACCTTTCATTTTAACATCAATTTCTTGACTAATCAAAAAAAAAATGAATAAATGGAAGACCAAGACCCTAGAGGACTCAGCTGTTGAGTGATAAATTGACAGATTATGTGCTAAAGACATACACTTGATATTTCTGGCAAAAGTCCACACCGAAGACGACATGGGGCGGTACATATGATATGCATAAGTGCTGGATATTGTTGGCAACATTTAATTTTATAGTTTCTTCAGTGGTCTGTAAAATCCCTTTCTCTATTTTTGGAAGAAGATTAAGCCCTAAGCTTAACAGCAGATGCTGTTTAAAAGTAAGCAAACATTAGAAACAAAACCCGGGTAACGTTTTATGGAAAAAAATTGTTTTAAGTATAGTGCTGCTTCCCTAAGCATAAATTCGACTGAAGAATGTTGATATAAATTTCATCTTGATATTGAACACTGTTAAAATAAGAAAAGGAGGACTTGTGGCACCTTAGAGACTAACCAATTTATTAGAGCATAAGCTTTCGTGAGCTACAGCTCACTTCCTCAGATGCATATCGTGGATCTGAGGAAGTGAGCTGTAGCTCACGAAAGCTTATGCTCTAATAAATTGGTTAGTCTCTAAGGTGCCACAAGTCCTCCTTTTCTTTTTGCGAATACAGACTAACACGGCTGTTACTCTGAAAACTGTTAAAATAAGTAGTTTTAAGATTATGGATGCTTACTCTCTGAACTGTTTCCTGCTATGATAGAGGTGATTATAAGCACTTGAGATCTGCCAAGAATCTGATAATGAAACTGCTAATTTGGTCACAGATGATGTGTAAAGAAGCAGAACACCCGGTCAATGAATCCATAGGAGGTTCAAAATGCCAATCCGAAACTGGGCCCTCATGTCTTTGGATAGGAAGTAAAGGAGCTTTTTCCTCTTTGGAAGAGAGGTTCATGGTCACAGTATTCACATCAGATTCTTTTAGTAAAAGGAATCAGTGTCTGCTGAGGAAGAAGGAAGCTAAGACTTAGGGTATATCTACACTACAATACTCTCATAGCTTTGTATGGCATGTAGCCCCGTACTATAGATGCAGCCTACACCAACAGAAGAGATTTTTCTTTTGGTGTAGGAAAACCACCTACCCAAATAACATCAGCTATGTCTACAGAAGACCTCTTCCACTGACATAGCTGCATCGACACTGGGGGGTTATGTTGGCGTACCTATGTGGGTCAGGGGCACAGGTGCTGGAACTAGGGTGCAGGGGGTGCTGCAGCACCCCTACCTTGAAGCGGTTTCCATAATATACAGAGTTTACAGTTTGGTTCAATGGCTCTCAGCACCCCCACTATACCAATTGTTCCAGCACCTCTGGTCAGGGGTGTGTTTTTTTCACACTCCTGGCTGATGTGGCTGTGCTGATATAACTTTTCAGTGTAGACCAGGTCTTAGTGAACTATCTTGCTTAGCTCAAGGGAGTGGAGGGCAGACACATCCACATGCTTTTTAATGAAGCAGCATATAAACAGAGCAGTCTATAGAGGGGAGCCTACCCTTCAGTTCCTAGAGCGGGGGAGGGGGATGTGATTAAGCTAACCCTTCACATTTTTGTGTATACACTGTTATGAGCTGGGAGAAAACTTATTATGAGTTGAGTTAAAGCCTCGTTCAAAGTGATGTGAATGCACTTGTCATGTAAGATAGTCGTAAGAGAGTTAAGGGACCACATTTAACACAAGGTCTAATAGAGTCTTCCCAGAAACTAGCACCATATAGATGTGGGGGTTCCACTGGATGTTGTAATCAGGTGGATGTGTGAGCAAACACACAGGAACTGAGAAAAGACAAGAACAGAGAGGGAGGCAGAGGCCAGAAAGCTAGATAGCTAGAAAGCCAAGCAGTAGCCTGTGAGTGCAGTGTGACCCTAGAAAAAGCTAGAGAGAGTTTTTGGGTCTGAGGGCTAAGGAGGTTTTGGGCTGAAAGCTAAGAAACTGCTCCTTTTGTTCTTGGTTCCTCTTACGTTCAGAGAAGCAGGACTTTATACGTTCCTTGTAAATAAGCAAGATTCCATCAAAGAAAATATCAGATTCCATCAATTTCTATTTCCAGCTGGAACCTCCACAGGCCCCAAAATGTGACCAGTTGTTTGGGTCGAAAATGGGCGATAATACTTTTGAAGCCTCTTATTTGTGTTTTCATTGTGATTGTTTTGAATAAGCATCTCAGAGGCACTGAGAACTCTGGATTGCGCTGGCCCTGTAAACAAAAAAGGTCCTTCAAAAAAAAAGGGTTCTTTTCTTTCACTTCAAAACTACCTCTGTTCTATGAGAAGGAATCTGGACCTGGGCCTTGAACACGCACACTGTTATTAAAATAATTAATAATTTCTGATGTCGTATCTGCTGCGGGGTACTAGTTTAGAATTTCTTCAGCTATCATGCAATTACTTTCTGGATTTCATGTGAATGTATATTTTTCTTCTGTGATCAAAAGCTCCTGAATCTGCTCCCTTGGTGTCTGTGTATGTTCTGAAAACAGTTCAGAACAACAGCCTGCACTGGGTAATGTCATGTTGAGGAGCAGGGAGCATACAGAAGCACATGATGGTTCAACAAGGGTAAGTGCTTTGTTATCACTTCCAGTTTGTCACTCATACAGAGAGTTGGCCCTACTTCTGGCTGCACTGAGACTTCGTGGGGCCATGGACAGGGTGTGCATAAAACAAGAGGTCGGGAAACGGTGCAGCCAGGACCTTAGGAGAAGATTCTGGAGGAGCCAGAAAAGGGGCTGTAACCTGGTGCACTCAAGATAAATGTGCACCAGAGCCTCCCTCATGACACAAAAGAGGCAATTGTTGGGAATAGGGGTGAACCACACCAAGTGCATGCCTGTGCTCACAGCTCCATGAAAGAGCTGCCAGCTGATATCCCCGGCGGGCCTTGGAACCAAGGTGGAATACAGGCTGGCCCACAGGGGTTCCTCACCCTCTGCGGATGGCAGAAGGTCCCACCTCTGGTTGACAGTATTCAAGTGCAACTGATCTGTTTATGTTGGAGCTCTGATAACAGAAATGTATCTCTGAGTTGTGATCTTTGCTACTAATCCCGCTGCAGATAATTACAGGAACTATGCACACATTGTAACTAAAAATAAGGTTTAGCTCTCTGTTGGGGCCATAAACATTCTGAAGGGTTAGAGTTGCAGCAGAATCTGTCTCCCAAAGAAAGCTAAGTACAAACGGATATCAGGAGGTATGAACAGTGACTTTATTCTTTACTAAGCTCTATTGTGTCATGCATTATTAGATTAAGGAACTCATGTTACTAATAAAGGAAATGGTGAACAGTGAAAACTACAAATGAATGCGGTGATTAAGGTATGTACAGATGTGATTTTTAAAATGCCCACAAGTTTTATTTTGTTCCTTCAAAAGATTGATTGAAAGCCAGAGCATGTATTTCCATTATTATCTCGACTTCATCAGATTACATCTATGCCCCTTATATGAAATGGAAACACATTTATATTACCTCCAAAAGAACTATGGCTCGCTTCAATTTAATTATTGTGGAACAAAAAGACAATTTTCCTGTACAAAGCAGAACATGGAAACTTTTTGAAAATGTCTCCATCTGGTGGTGTTCAATTGTTTCTACTTGACGGTAATCCCAAAGTTACCTTTCAAAGCAAGCCCAATGGCTGTGTATCAGAAGTGATCAACCATGTTCTGCTTTGTTCAGCCAGCCACAATAAAGTAGTAACACATACAGACACCCCTTTAACATAAGAAATATAAAAAATTGCAGATACTGTATTTGCATTTTAGAAATGTTCATCTGGATTAATCTTTTTCTGTATGGAAAGATACAGTATTTACTCCAAATATTTCAGCTAAAGACTAATGCAATAATGATGCTGCCTTCACTATTATTAGAAGTAGTTCAGGCTGATTAGTCAAGCTTAACCTACTTGTTTTGACAAGATCTTCAAGTTTACTTCTGTTTAAACAAAAGTGTAAAGCTCTCCACTGATGTTTATGTAGTTTGAAAACACATTTTCCTTTAGGTGCAGTAAAAGAAATGACTGGTTCAAAGGTTCCAAGCAAACACTTTAAGAATAAAGTTCAGAATAAGCGACATTTATCTAGTTTCCCAAAAATCAACAAATATATCCAGTCAATGACAATGCAATGTCAGGAAGAGAGTCAAGATCCAATGAATTGGTTTGTGCATTTCTTGGTAAAAGATTAGATACTGTTATCTAATAAAGAATGGGATAAAGACAACACAATGAAAGGATAGAGGAAAGAAAGTGATAGGAAAGTATAAGTTGGAATGCTGTATAATAAACATTTCTTAAACTTTGCTTGACCTTGAAGAATTTGAAAGGAAATCTAAATTCTGAATGTTATTCTGGGCTTCACAAATGCAGACTGAAGCTTCAGTGATTTTCAAATCTTTGTATCAAACAAACTGAATTTACTGTCAAAGACATTTTCTTTGCCTTCTAACTTCCTGGGCCTTGAACAGATTTTCTGGGACCCCCTCTCCACAACTCATGCCCCTTTAGGCAGTACTAGTTAATGAGACAATTAAATCCAGGGAGGCATCTGACTTATGCAAGTCAGGACAGGAGGTCTTGTATTTGATAATGCAGAACAGTGGCTAGCAGGGGGCTAGATCACCCTGGAGTTATGGTCCTGACACTAAAAAGGTGGATGAGGCATTGAGTTCCTGTGCTGTTTTCGACAGATGTTTTCCATCTTCCTTGGGCTCCCCTTTTAATTAGAGTTAGTTTTGCTGCAGATGTCACCACCTGAAAAATCATGCCACATCTCTCTGTGTGCTTTAGTTTCCTCATCTGGAAATGGGGACAGTAGTATTTACTAACCTTCACAGAGACATAACTCCAGGGTGATTTAACCAGTCGCTAGCCACTGTCAATCAAAAGGCCTCCTGTCCAGACTTGAATAAGCAAGACGCCTTCCTGAGATAATTGTCTTCAGTGGGAGATGTGGGGGCTCAGGACCTCTGAAAATGAGGTCATAAGTGATTTGCCCAAAATCTCACTGGAAGGATGAGGCTTTGCTATGTACAGGACCCAGATCTCCCTTCTCCTTGTCAGCGCCTTAAGCATCCTTTCTGGGTGCCTTGTTTTTCTGGGATGGTTTATAATGGACTATGTTAGTAAAGCAGCCTCATGTAGTCCACATGTGGAAGTTATTAGCATCTGACTAATTCTGTTTCCGTAGTCACAGATTCATAGTTGTCCATCTCTCTGCCAATACTGGATTATTCCCTACAAAACATTTTCCAGGGTTTTGTCAAGTCTAATTTTAAGTGTCCCAAGGAATAGGAATTACAAGAATTCCCTGGGAAGATTATTCCACATCTTAATAAATCTCTGTGTCAAGATGTTTTCTCTGATCAGCTAATTTTTCTCTTTAATCCCTTTGGTTCTTGCAGTACTTTATATAATTCCTCTTTCTATTTGGCCATTACCCTACACCTTGTTAATGCATTCCCTCACAGACAAACTATACATATTTAACTTTTTTAATTTCTTTTTGCAAGTCTGAACTTCCAGTCCTGTCATATATATATTTTTTTTACTGAATGGTCTCCAGTGTGTCTGTTTTTCCAGTAAAGCGAGAAATGCAATCATATTTTTTAATGGGTGGGGAAGCAAGGAAGGTGGAACAGAGTTAAAGGGAGGGTTCTGGGGGTACTCCCTTATAACAGTTTGAAATAATCAGGGCAATTTCCTGCATTTTGAAAGATGTTAAGACATATTTTATGTACCAAAAGTAAGCCTTCTTCTCTAGAATTCTCTCCCCGGATAACTTGCCAATGGTAACTTATATTTTATTAAAGCCAAACAAGCATCACTTCTAATGGTCTCCAAACACACTCGCTTATTTCCCACCAGACCCACATGAAAACCGATTTTAAAGCTTGCATATTAAGGGTTTTTTAAGGCTAATGTAACCACTGGAGGGGAAAACCCTGAAAACCAACCAAACAAAAACCAAACACAAACAAACCTCTCTCCCCTTCACCAAGTGAAGTCGATTTTCCTCTTCTCCATAGGTAAGAACATTAGCCTTTTAAAATCATCCCACATCTCTTATAGACTCATGCCCCTGATAGCTGATAAACTTCAATATTTATATGTTCATATGTACATGTTCACTGTTTTCTGTCTGACACAGTTCAGCTTATAAGGTAGATCAAAGTGCCACTTATGTAACATTCTCTAGTGGCTGGAGCAGGAGGCTGAGGCAGGACCCCTGGGTTCTATATTCTACTGTGTGATCAACTCCCCTAGCAACATTAGGGAAGTCATTTAGGTAAGTTGCGCCCATCATTTGTTTGCATCAGTATCAAGGGTAACCAGTTGAGAGCCAAGGAGACCTGGATAGTAGGGAAGTCAATAGGAGACGTGGGTGCTCAATACTTCTGAAAATCAGGACAGTCATTCATGCATTTAGATATGGATTCAGGTGCCTAACTTTAGTCACCCAAACTGAAAAAAGTTGGCCCTTGTTCTTTTTAATGTGTTGTAGGTTTTCTGGCTGGCAAAGGAAGAGAAGATGTTGGTCTATCTAAGCCTTTACGTCTTATAAAGTCATAAGAATTTATGTACTCACTATGAGAAGAGCAGGAGACAAATAGGTTTTGTGCTCAAAAAGACACAAAACAGTTGTATGTAAATATCATTGCCTCAGACTATACCTAAAGATGATCATGCCAACAAAAAGCAAGTAGACTGAACTGTTGTATATAGCTGCTGTAACAAACTGGTTTATTCCTCATTCCTCAACATTTTTCAGCATCTAACCATCCTCCATTTAATTATTTAAACAGTTAGGAAATAGCAGAAATGCTACATAAACTCTTACCTAATCATGATAATGGCGTACATGTATAAAGTGCTTGTCTTCCGGTAGACTCTGACAGCACTTTATAAAGTGGATATGATAAACCTCAGTTACCCACATGGAATGGGGACCTGAAACTAGTTCAGACACACTCAAGCATAGGTTTCTAGATAATCTAGATCAGATAAGTGAAGTTTCACAGTGCTGCTGTCACCTGCTGGCATGCAGGCACCTCAAGGATGAAGTATGGTGACAACTATTTAATGGCATGCTGCAACTCTACCTAGGAAATAAAGAAAACTGTCCCCAACTTTGAAACTATAATGAGAATTATTTTTAGGTAGAAACAACTAGGTAGGATATGGTTTATTCATTTCCTGATCATGTGTTTAACATTTGATCTCTTTTGTACAGCTTAAATATTAATTCATAAAGAAGTTATATTTTGCAAACCGGATTGATATTTAAACCTGGATCAGCTCAGCAGTATTAAAAACAGGTGTTTCTGCAACTGTGATACACTGAGAAAATCTGCACTATTAATTGCTCTCAAAGTAATTTATATGTAGGGTCTAATACTGACAATGGGCTGTGATAAGGAAGCATGTAGCACACTAGCTTATTATACTGCTGAAAAATGTTAACACTGTGGATGGGATCCTCACATTTCTACCAGCTAAGGATCTGGCTCTTTTCATGGTTCTTTCCCCCCTTTTCCTCATTTAAAATCTTGCTGACATGTATGTAACCCTGTCACAGAGTCATGCTGATCTGAATTTTGTTCTGGGTAATGAACACGCAATTTGCTGAAGTAGGAAGGAAGACAACTACCCTACTTCCATGTAGGCAGTATAGCATGTTTAAAAGCACAGTTTCTGAATTTTGGGGCATCTAGCCACTGATAATCTTTCTGTTTAGTCTTGAAGACGTTCACGAGCCAAGGGGGGAAGTGTGAGTGTAACTGATTCATTTTAAGAATATTGCAACATTATTGCACCACTGAAAGTACTACAATGGAAGTAAGAGAGAATGAGGCCTGGGCTACCCTATGAAGTTAGGTAAACATGAGCCGCCTTGCATTGACCTAGTTGTGCATGTGTCTACACTTAAATTTGTCTCCCACTGATGTAAGCTGTCCATGATGCTGACATAGTAACACCACCTCCCCAAGTGGCATTGAGCCATGGTTGGTGTATGAGGTTAATGCAGTGCAAGTTTAGACACTGTGTTACCTATGTCAACCCTAAGAATCCTCCAGCAGCTGTCCCACAATGCCTGACACTGACCACTCTGGTCACAGTTGTGAACTCCACTGCCCAGGGGTCACAGAGAGCATGTAAAGCCGACCCCCACTTTGAAGCCCTGTGAATTTTTGAAATGCCTTTTCCTGATTATCCAGCTTGGCAAGCACACCTAGCAGCTCTCCATTGTTATGTGCAACTGCCCAGCTGTCCACTTTCCACACACTCTCCGGCTTGGAGTAGACAGGAGATATTGGATCTCTAGGATCTGTGGGGAGAAAAGGCTGTGCAGGCACAACTACGGACCTGCCAAAGAAACGTAGACATCTGTGAGCAGATTTCACAGGGATGCAGGAGAAGGGATATGACAAGGACCCGCAGCAGTGCTGTGTGAAAGCAAAGGAACTGTGGCAGGCATAGCAGAAGGCCTGGGAGGCCAACAGTCGATCCAGTGCTAAGCCGCAGACCTGCTGCTTTTACAAAGAGCTGCATGCCATACTTGGTGAAGACCCCACCGCCACCCCATTCATCATTGTGGTTATCTCTGAGAAGCCCTAGTCACAGGGAGGATGAGGTAGAAGAGGAAAGGAGGGGACTGGGGCATATGCAACCATAAGGTGTTGGGGGGGGGGGGGGGGGCAGAAGGATCCAGCTATGCCACAAGCCAAGACCTATTTGAGACTCCATTGCTGTCCAGTCAGGCCTGCCAGTTGAGCATAGGTGAGTCTGATGCAGGGGAAGGAAACTTGGGTATGTGAGTCAATTTATTTCCCTATTACAGGGATGGTGCTCCCAATGTAGCAGGACACAGCTACTGACTTTTCATTAATTTACTCATACTAGAAGAGGTATTGTTACAACGAAGAGAGGTAGAGTGATCTGTTTTTCATTTCCCTGTACAGTTAGGCAGGGGCATGCAGTGCAGTTTGCTTATGTACAAAGGGATGTCCCTTGAATCCTCCTGAGTGATCTCAATAAAGCTTTCAGGGAGGTGCTCTGCAATCCTCTGCCGAAGGCTTTTATGGATGGCAGCCATATTTCTTCCTCCCCTATAGGACACTTTCCCATGTCAGTTGGCAATAGCTTTGGTAGGAACCATTGCAGTACACAGGCTAGCAGCATACGGGCCTGGGTGATTTCAGGATGCCAGCAGCAGCTGTGCTCTCTGTGCTTTTGTTACCCTCAGGAGTGAGATATCTGCTGAAATCACCACTGCCTGTGGAAAATGGTGCCAATTTTCAGTGCCATTGCCCATCACTCATAGTTTCATGCAACTGAGCAATCCCTTCTTCATTTCCCTCACCCTTGGCAGGCCATACACACCATGGCTGGAGCTGAGAATGGTATTGTGCACAAGCTCTCTGAAGCAAAAGTGTCAGTAAGCATGTATTGCTTAAAACTTTCGGGGAGCAAGGGAAGGGAGTTCTGAATTTTAACTTTGCTTTCCATTGTGAGTATACTGACAATGGTACCTCTGTTTAGTCTGTAGCTGCTGCCATTGCAGCCTTGAGGCTGCTGCCATTGTGGCCCCTGCACACCCGTGGAATACCCGAGCCAGATAAGTAGGAGTAAGAAGAAGATTTGGGATGACAGGAGATGACGGCCCAGAAGTCAGAGAGGGAGCTGCACCAGGACGTAATGGGGCTTCTCTGGCAACAAACACAGATGCAGCACGCTCTTGTGGATCTAAAGGTTCAACAATCCTGGGTTTGCCTCCCTTTGCAGTCCATGGAGAACTGCAGTTTAGCACCTCTCTATGCCACATGGAATGTTGAGGGGTGGGAATCAAGGGCCCCATGCTTATGCCTACCACTCCCCACTGGGGGCCATTAAGGACAACCACAGCTTCAGATGCACTGACCTGTGACAGGCACGGTTGATGTCTATATTGCTAAAATGGACATGAATGTTCCTTCCCTTTTATTAAGCTCTGTTCCATAAATTTATTACGGTTTTAATGTATTTGCTTTTAACGTGCACAGAATTTTTTGGAAGTGTTTTTGTTACTTGTTCAGAAAATAACTCATGTTCATTAGTTCCCAGCAAATGCTGCAGAATGGCCGGTGATGCTGACAGCACCCACCTTCTCGTGATTGTATGCTTTGACACAGCTCATAAGATCAGTGACAAACCATGCAATAATCATAAATGTACAGCAAGCCCCACGAAATGAGTAGGTGCGTTGTCAGTGTCACATTCATAGATGTGCACCAAGCACCATGGAATTCCTAGCAGCCCCCAGACTGCAGGGCCAGGTAGAGCACAGCACACCACAGTGCATTACTGTGGCTCGCTATTCAAGTGCTCTTTCAAAGCCTCCCTGCACCGGATAGCTCCACATTAAACTCTTTTGATAGCCCTTGTGTCTGACTGTTCAAACACATCAGACAGTCGTTTTAGCTTTGTCCTCCATCTGGGTAGCAAATTTCCCACCCTTTGCTTCACAGATATTTTGCAGGGAAAAGCAGGTGGCTATAATCATTGGGATATTTTTCTCACTGAAATCCAATCCTGTGAATAAACAATGCCAGCGCCCCTTCAATCTACCAAAAGCACATTCAACTGTCATTCTGCATCTGCTGAGCCAGAAGTTGAATCTTTCCTTGGTGCTGTCGAGATGGCCAGTGTACGTCTTCATGAGCCAGGGAAACAAAAGTTAGGCTGGGTCCCCCCAGGATCACTACTTGCATTTCAACATCACCAAGGTTAATCTGCCAGTCAGGAAAGAAAGTCGCTGCTTTCTTAAAGATACATACATCATGCAAGTTCCCCGACCACCACACATTGATGTCAGTGAAGCATTCCCAGGGATGCACCAGAACTTGCATAGCCATAGAAAAGTAGTCCTTTCAGTTGATGTAGTCTGTGGCAAGGTAGTGCAGTGCCAAAATAGGAATACATGTGCCATCTATCACTCACCACAGTTTGGGAATACCATTGCTGAAAATCCATCCATTATTTCCTGTCCATTGCCTAGCATGACAGTTCTGTGTAGCAGGAGATGACTAATGGCACTGTACACTTGCATGACAATGGCCCCCACTGTGGATTTTCAAACTCCAAAATGATTTACCATTGACCAGTAGCAATCCAAGGCAGCAAGTTTTCACAGTGCGATCACTACTTGCTTCTTCACTGTCAGTGCAGCTCTCACTCTAGTGTCCTTGCCCTGGAGGGCTGGGGCGAGCTCAGCATGCAAATCCAGGAACATGGCCTTGCACATCCAAAAGTTCTTCAGCCGCTGCTCATCATCCCAGTCCTGAATTGTCATCCCACCCATCAGTGCTCTTTTCTCAGTCCCAGAAGCAGCGCTCCACTGTTTGCAGCAGCTCCACGAACACCACCAACAATCTTGAATTAGTTCTTGCTATGTCCCACAGCAACCTGACCACCAGGAAGTTGTCATGTTCCCCGCGGCTCTTCTTGCGGCTCTGCAAATACTGGAAGATAGTGAGTCCAGTGCTTGCAATGCTCGTGATGATAGTGAAGAGCTGTGCAGGCTCTGTACTTCTGTCAGAGATGGCAGACAGCAACAAGTCCCGCACAGGTTTGTGGGATTTTTGAAATAGGCATAAAATTATGAGCTAGAGATGGCATTGTGGGCTGGAGAAAGCTGCATGCTGGAAACTTGATCCCACGGTCCCAGTCACCCCCGCACAACTCATTTCTGCCTCACCATGCACTGCCAAAACTTCCCAAAAGACAATGTGAGGGATGGTGGCGAGTTGCACCCAGGGACATTTACTCCTGGTAAACAAGCATTCTTGGTGAATATGTGCAGTGCTGGTGCAAGGAGCCAGGGATGCATGTGCACAAGCAATATACTAACTGTACCGGCTTCATGACGATGTAACTTGTGTCAGCAGAAGTTTGTAATGTAGACGTGCCTTAAGGGAAGAAGCACCAGATTACTTCAGTATTCACTACAGAAAGATAAGGTGGATCAGAGGCAAAATGGAAAAAGTAATATTTCCCCAACTATAAGCCACATCCTTCTCACGTGTAACTAACTTTAGTTTTCCCCATTAACTTTAATGGGACTATAAAGATGAAAGGATATGCCCTATGGATATGTTTATCTACTCAAGTGTTTGCAGATTTAAATTTCATGAAGAAGCTATTACTAGTCTTTTGTGAGTAGCTTTGTTTGTTGTCATAAATATATGGGTCTATTTACTCCAACTCACCGACACTGTCATCATACTCTCACTGATTCTGACAGAAGTTTTATATAACTTACAGTCTGATCCAATCCCCATTACAATCAAAGGGAATCTTTCTGTTTACTTCAATGGGCTTTGTAACAGGCTCATAGATAGGAAAACAGACTCTCTCTTCCTCCCTGCTTTTGTACTGTATTCAGCACAGTTAATAGCCATATATGTTCATTTTTTAAGCCCTGATCCAGCAAAGCATCTAAGACCATTGATTTCAATGAAATTACTCTCCTGCTTATTATTAATTACTTTGCTTAAATAGGGTCTATTATTTTTAATGTTCTCATTTACTTTTTCCCCTTGTTGATAATACTTGGTCTCTACAAAGTGTTAGAAGCACACTATTCAAATTAAACAGTCCAGCGTGGGGGGTCATGTGGTTTGCAGCCGTGATTTTCATGACAACTGTGTTCAAAGCAAAAGGAATTCTGACTGATGGATACCACTGGCTTTTTGGATGTTATTTCCTTTGAGGAAGTACTGTTTTTCATTATTGTTAATTCCATTTACTGCCCAGTTATTTGTTTAGCAGTGCCCCAAACTGCTTGGCACTGTGTCTGATTTCCTAAATCTAGACATGGAGAAATGTGTATGTGTATGCACATTGGTCTTTAGTTGGTCTAGATCAATATCGCTTCACTGAAATCAATAACTTATGCTAGTTTACACCGGCTAAGGATCTGGCTCATTGTCTATCCCAGTGTTTCTCAAATGCGGCCACCATGGCTGCATGCAGCCACCATGGGGTTTTCCTGCAGTCATGGCAGCCTCTTGGGTCGTGGTGATACCCCAAAATTTGGACCCAAGGCTTCCAATACTGGCTTGCCTATAATCATAAATTGATAACCCCCCTGGTAAAACCCTTATTACCCATTTGGCCAGAATAAATTGATTATCTCCAACTCACAGAGGACTTCCAGAGCTGGCTAATCCTACCAACCCTTGGGAGGACACAGATCCAGCCCTCCACTCAAAGGATTGACATTCAAGCAGTAATTCTTCAAACATAAAGTATCATTTATTTAAAGGAAGTAAGCACTTACAATGCATTAAATAAAGCAAGAGGGAATACATTATAATACATAAGATAGTAAAACACTATGAATTCTTATTTAGAGATTATACATTAAAGCAGCGCAATAAAATAAAGACACAAACTACACAGAACACATAGCACACACAAATCATATAATGGTTACAATGTGATACTTAAGGCACACAGAGACCCTGCATATATATGTATAGAAGCCCTACTACAATGCTGATACATAATACTGCACTTATTAGAATGTAGCAGATGGAGACTCTCCCCACACACACACACACACTATACATATATGTGAAAACATTACAAGTTTGTATATGGAAAAGATGGCACAATTTAACATTACAATTCTGTGAGCGGTGATCAACCGGTCACAGAATGGGGTGGGGTGGATCTCACTCAGAAGCAGGCATCCAGCTTTATTTACAAGCACCCCAGTCAGTCTTTTTAAATAGACAGAAAATCAGACTTACACTCCCTCTGAACCATCTAGGGTCCTTCTGCCCTATCCAAATAAACTGTGGTTGCTGTCTCAGATCTCAGAATAACAGCCGTGTCAGGTTGTATTCGCAAAAAGAAATTTGTGGCACCTTATGAGACTAATCAATTTATTTGAGCATAAGCTTTCGTGAGTTACAGCTCACTTCTCAGATCTGCTGCTGTTTCTTCAACTGCTGTTGCTTTCTTCTCGAATCTTCTGCTTCTTCCTTCTCCTCCCAAACATCAGCCTGCTGGTTGTCAGCCTTATATTCAGTCCCTAGCCTTCTCTGATTGGTTGTTTTCCAAGCTCAGAAATCAGCATAGATCCTCCCTGCCTAATTATACCAGCTCAGCCAATCAACTTGAATTCATTAGCATAGACTCTAATCCTCTCTTGATCCTCCTTCTAGCTATGGGAATAAATCCTCCTCCTAGCTTCACTCTTCAGGCATTTTGGAGAGGAAGCTGAGTCATGCCTGTTGAACTCTATTTCACCCCTATCTCTTATCTGCTAGTAGTCAATTTAGTCTGTGTCCTTCATTTTGATGTTTTCTAATAGAGAATCATTGCAGTGACCATTTTGGATTTTTCACTATAAATCATCATTAATTATTACTTATCTAAAGCCATAATTCTAAAATTAACCAGTGTTTTATGCAAGCTAAAGCATTATGATACTGTCACCACCATTGTTATGCAAATTTCGAGAGATGATTTTCACAATGTTTTTAAATCCCTCACTAGTTCCCCCCACCCCCACATATCTCTGTCCTAGGTCCTGCAAGGTTTTTCAGAACAGCTAAAAGCAAAATCTCTTGTATCAGTGGTGGGGGAGTGGGTGCTCAGCAAAGCATTGGTCTCTCCAGCTCCCTCCCTGTTGCTCTTGGAGGTGCAGCCCTGCACCACCCCTGGAGACAGATGGGGCACAATGCTGCAGGAGCAAGGTGAATTCTCTTCTCTACCTATGGAGATGGGGAAGTGGGGCTTCAGCCCTGTAGTGGTTGAGAGGCGGGCTCCAGCAGCAGAACTTAGGGAGCCTGGCTGTGCAGACCAGGCTCCAGCCATGGGGCTTTGGGTGCCAACACCCGTCTCCGGCTGCAGCATTTCAGGCACTGACCCGCAGCTCTGGCCATGTGGCTTCATTCACTGGGCTTCTATTCAGGTTCCAACCCCTGGCTGCACAGCGGCAGGCTCCAATCCCTGACTCTGGCCACATGGTGCCAACCCCAGCCCTGGGCTCTGACCCCTAACCCTGACACTTGGCCCAGGCACCAATCCTTGGACGTGTGATCCAACACCCAGCCCTGGCCACTGATCCTAGCTAGATGGAAGGCTGTGAAAAGTGATACTTGTATGTTTGTTAATATAACTTATCACCAGCTCCTAAGTGTCCCCTGAACAGTGTTTGATATTAAAAACATACAAATATCGCTTTTCACAGTAATATTTTTATTAATGAATATGCAAAAAACCCTACATAAATTACAATAATGTAGATCTGTATATGCGCATATTTATCTGTTTTTCCTAAAGTTAATCAAGTATTTTAGGGAAAAGTGTCAATGCAGTCACTAGCAAGAGTTGGTGGCTGCACCCTGAGGCAACCAAAAAATTTGATGTGAGAACCCCTGTCTGTATAAATAAATGTGTACCTGAATATACTCTGTTGAGGTGTCCCTAGGCTCTGTTTGCCAGATGCTAGGAATGAGCAAGGGGGTGGATCACTTGATTACCTGTTCTGTTCATTCCCTCTGGGGCACCTGGCATTGGCCACTGTCAGAAGACAGGATACTGGGCTAGATGGACCGTTGGTCTGACCCAGTATGGCCGTTCTTATGTTCTTAAAATAAATGCCTTGATTCCACAACAAGCACAGTTCAAATTAGCTACATCAATGTTTCCTAAAGTGTGGGGTGAATGCAACAGGAAGGGGTCGGTGACAGAGTCTGAAGGACTAAATAGGAGACAGCTGCAGACAGAACTCTCAATTGTTCTTCAGAGTCTCAGCTTTCATATTTCAAAGTTAGCCTCTAATGTAATGGTTATGAAGAAAACCTTCAAAATGTGGCCTACAGTGAAACCAGTGGGGTGGTGTCTGCCTGACTTTGCAGAGAGCCTGAAACAATAGCTCTGAAGTGTGCACTGTACCATTTATTTCAAAGAGTGCTGTCGATGTTAACTATGCCAACAGAATTCCTCTTCTATAGGTATAGCTATGTCTACACTGGGGGTTTTGTTGGCTTAGCTATGTCACTGTGGGGGGAGGGGGGAGAGTTTTCACACCCCTGACTGACATAGCTATGCCAGTATAAGTTTTAAGTGTAGACCAAGTCCAGTGTTCAATTATAATGATACACTCAGAGGAAGGAAGAGGTGATGGGGCCACCAGTACTAAGGCTTTGTCTACACTAGGCCTTTTGTCAGTAAAACTTTTGTCGGTCAGGGATGTGAAAAAAACACTCCCCTGATCTATATAAAAGTTTCACCAACAAAAAGCACCAGTGTGGACAGCGCTATATCAGCAGGAGAGCATCTCCTGCCAACATAGCTACCATTGCTTGTTGGCGGTGGTTTAATTATGCCGATGGGAAAGCTCTCTCCCATTGGCACAGAGCGGGTACACGGGAGACCTTACAGGGGCGCAGCTGCAGCGGTACAGCTGTGCCCCTGTAAGGTCTGTAGTGTAGACATAGCCTTTGCAATCCAACAGCTGTCTTTCCAGTCGCAGCTGAATCAGACAAACGAGAGACACTGGCAGAGTTACAACAATATTCTCATTGCTGGCAAAACATTGCAGAAGCTCGCTTTTGAGCATTTGTGAGAAATCAAGTTATTTTGCAGCCATACACCATTTTCACTGTGATGCTGGCGAACTTCTTTCTATGGGAAATTTAGAAAAGTCTGAGTAGGATTTTACAATTTCCCAGCCTTATGGGGGAAGGGAGGAAGTTGTGGTCCATAGCAAAGATGGGCTACTGACTGGGGTAGAACTTGAAAATACTCATGAATAGATGTGAATTGTATTATTATTTGTATTACAGCAGCATCCAGAAATTCCAAGAGCCTCATCATACCAGTTGCTGTACAAATACATACTAAGGCTATGTCTACACCAGCACTTTTGTCCATAAAACTTTTGTTGATCAGGGTGTGAAACCCTCCTCCCCCGATCAACAAAAGGTTCACCGACATAGCCACTGTCACTTGCTGGGGGTGGTTTTGAGTGGCTACACGGGAGACCTGACAGCGGTACAGCTGTGCCACTGTACGGTCCGTAGTGCAGACATAACCTAAGTCACATGGGGGAAACTTATCTCTGCAGTCTGGCCCTTTTGAACACATTTACCAGTAGAACAAAGCTGCTGCAGGACAATCTAATCTGTATGCAAGTGGCCATCTACAGGAGGCAGAGAGGTAGCTCTTCTGGCTCTGCATTACTGCTCCTACAAGAGGCCCCTGCAAGGGCATGAGTGGCCAGGGCAATCTCACATGGTGATGATTCTGCATTCATGCAAAGGCTAGGGACACAAGCTAGAGCAGCCCTGAAGAATGCCCTAACATCCGCCAGGCAGGACCAGAATATGGGAGATACAACCTTCCTCCTCTCTGCCCCTGCAGTTGCCTTTGCGTCAGTCCAGGGGTGAATCTAGCTCATAGTTCTTGCCCTGAAGAGTTTGACCTAGTTTATGATTCAATACTACAAGTGGGTGCAACAAACAAAGGGGAGTAGGGGGAGGAGAGGAACTAGAGCAACAATAAATGAACATACAGTTATGCAGACTAGCTGTGTTCACCGATGGCTGGATGTGAATCATTCAGCAGGGTTTTTTTCTTTGTCGTAAGTTATGTGAATAAAACAAAAGAAAAAATAATCCCTACTGGCCATTGGCTACCTGCCTAGAACTAAAAATGTCTAATGTTGCACTAGACACCAGTTTATGTAGCTGTCCCAAAATTCTGAATGTAACTTAATACCAAAGAACAACTAAACCAGATTTTAAAAAAGTGTTCAAGTCTAATTTTAAAATTACAATATTCTATTAATTTCTGCTTCACACAAGAGTTTTCTTTTACATTTTATGAATGCAACACATTGATCCAAGTTTTCATCAGGCTTCTGATTTACATGTGACAGTTGCTATCTTAGTTGACTCTGGAAATTGAACAAGGGATCTCTAGAGCAATAAGCATTCATTTCTACAGCTTGAGCTAAACAGCCAGACTATAGCTAGGGGCTGTAACTGTCTCACATCCTATATGGATCAGAAACAGCAAGGGACATGTAAAACACACTGATTTGTGACCTAACTTGTGCTTCAGTTTGTATATTCAGAACCTTCCTGTACCGTAAACTAGAATTTTTGCATGCACAGATCTGGTAGTTGGCTTGGCAGATTTGTGCAGGCCAAAACAGGGTTGTGCAGCCTCTGTGGCTGAGATTTATAATTATTATTTTTTATTTTACAGTGTCCAAAAGTGAGCTGGACATTTTAGAATACAAACAAACGCCAAAGTCTTTGTCCTAAAAATTTACTATCTGACTAAAGATGTGACCCAAGAAATGAAGATAGATGGGGAAGATGGATGAGGAACTGCAAGGTTTTTATGCACATATTGATCGATAATTTTCAATTTTTTGTTGTTTGGATGAATTATTTATTTGTAGGTGACGTGGCAATGCACTGTACATTGTATAACTGCATAGCCTGTTCTTCCTTAAGAATGTTTTCCTTTAAATTCTGGTGCTTTGTGGACTCCACCTCCCTCCCCCTCATTTCCCTTTGTTGCTTCTTTTGTCTCTTTCTATCTATCTTCCTTTGTGTTTCTTTTTCTCCCTCTTGCTTAGGGGATTCATCTCCCCCACCCCCTCCTGATCACTCAAACCAATATTTCTATCATAGAACCTCTTAAAGTATTTTTTTTAAAAAAAAAGATCAGGAGTACTTGTGGTACCTGAGAGACTAACAAATTTATTAGAGCATAAGCTTTCGTGGGCTACAGCTCACTTCATCGGATGCACAGAATGGAACATAGACTCATAGTAAGAGGATATATATATATATATACATACACACATACACATACACACACACATACAGAGAAGGTGGAAGTTGCCATACAAACAGTAAGAGGCTAATTAATTAAGAAAGTATTTTAGTATTATGAAGCAGATGTTATGGGTAGCATAGCATGTACATAAGAGACAGCTGTAAAAACACACAAGATGGTAATTGGACAAGAACTTCTAGAAGCATAAAATCATTAATTCCAATTTTCAGTTAAACTCTTTTTAGAAACTTTAGCTAACATTTTAATGAATAGGGGGAAAGTTCAGCTTCGGGCTGCATTCCAGCTCTGCTTCCTGAAACAACTCCATTTCCTTTTCACAACAAAGTATGGAGCTGTGATTGTCTTCTTATTGGACATATTGAGGAAGCTTTCTCTTTACACATCCCTCTTTGTGCAGCCTCTCCCTCAGGCCCTAGAACAGGTTCCACTCTGAGTTCAACAGAAGCAAGTGCCCAAGATTCCAGCCAAAGAAATTTCCAGTGGTCTTCACTGATTGTTATTAAGGCCTGATCCTACAAAGTACTGAGTGCTCTCAACTACATCTAAAGCAGCTGAGTGCAAGTAGCAGCACCTCTCAGGAAGTGCTCAGTACCTCACAGGATCAGGCACTAATTCACTCATCTTCAGCTCATTAAACACCAGGGTTGTTTCCAATAAGCAGCAATTCCAGGAGTAGCTGATACTGAGCTGAATGCAGAATAGATGTGTAAGTGAAGCAGATGAGCATGCAATATGGTATCATTCTAACCTGCCCCTTTCAGTATCAGCCCCAAAGCTGATATATTACATGACTGCATGTAATAAAACTTGTTTGTTTTAACTATCCTAAGGAAGCTTGAAACTAAACCCTCACAAAACATCTGGTTGAAAACTTTAGCATTTTCATATTAAATACTTCCTGAAATCTATTTGTATAACTGCTCCATGCAGACTTGCCTCAAGATTTGGAATAAATAGTTCCTAACTCATTTTGTTATCCTTGCACTGGCTTTGATCTCTCCTGCTGATAACATAACATTAGTAATGGTATTTTTCCAAGTTCAACAGTTAGCTGATATTCCAGACACAATTTTTGAAGACACCATAGTATACTTTTAGATTTCACCTTCATATTGTATCACTTTTCAGGTGTTTATAATAACCCTTTAATGTTTTAAAACTCTTTTACCTAATACATTTGTCTTTCTCCATTCAATAAACATAATGCAGCATTTTGCTAATGCTTTAGGAGACAATGGCTCCCTTTTTCTATGTAACAGCTTTGTGGAAGATGCTAAAAGGAGATTTACATACCTCTGTGAATAGCATTTATTGCTGGGACTGGTATTTAGATTATTACGCCAAAACCCCGGGTGGCTTAAAAAAAAAAAAAAAAGAATTCATCAGGGGAGTGATAGATTCCTGCCCCCGCCACCTTAGATATTTGGAATCTAGAGGATGTCTCCTAACAGACTGTTAGTTCCAAGGTAAGAAACTTTTATCTTAAATTTGAATTATATTTATACTCCTATTTATATATCAATTTCCAGTCTGAATGGCTACAAAGCACTTTACCTAATATAAATCTGTCACAATGAAATACAGCAACCAACTTGTATCCATCACTGTACATGTTAGTGTGTGAAGGAGAAATTTTAGCCAGAGACCCTGGCAAAACCTGTTGTGTCCTTTGCTCTTTACACATTATACCTAGTGTGAGGGAACCCTCTGGGCACAGTGGGATCCAAATAACCATGTTTACTAAACATATATAACATTCAGAGCCTAGCAAAACATATATGCTGCTCCTCTTGCAGGTGGCTTCTGAAACACAGAAGACAGAGGGCCACTAGAGGGCTCACAAACTATTTGAAAGGTTCCTACTCAATTCTTATACACAAACAACCCATTAAGGCTCCAACCCTACAAAAACATCCACATGTTCTTAACCTTAATTACGTGAGTATGCCCCTTGACATCCCATTGGATTTAGCTTCAATTCAAGTCACATGCTTAAGGTTACACTTGTATATGTAAGTTTTTGCAGGATCAGGATCTATTTCTTAAAAGAACCTTGGGATCTTTGATGTCATTATAAAGCACTTAATTTATTGATCCTGAAAGACTAGGTTGACACTGCCTAGTTAAGAGAGTATAGGTATTCCAAACTTGATGTTTAGACCATTAGGCTATCCCAAGTAGGAGTCTGAAGATGCCTGGTATGAAAGCAACTCTTCTATATTATGAACAAATTATGTTCATACAATATAAATGAAAGAAACTTACAATGACTCCAATGACTCCATACTGCAGGAAATTCCTATATTTCAACATCTGTTTTTGTCCTGAGTCAAAGCAAAAAGTTGAAATAATCTTAATGGATTTAGATTATTAAATCTAATGGATCAATAATGGGGATAAACTGTGGTGCACAATGGGAGTTGTTATCTGGCTGGGGAGCAGGGCCCATAATGCAGAATGAGGGCACAAGGAACTCAGAACTACAACTTCCAAGAAGCACTACGGAGGCTTACGGAGATTAATGCCTACCAAACCCGAAGTGAAACATTTCATTTGAACTTTCTGAACATAAAATTCCCCCCAAATCAATCCTCTCTTGTGGAAAACTTCAATTTAGCTGAAACCCCAAATTCCAAAAGGAAAATGTTTTATTTGAAATTTTTTGACCAGCCCTAATTATAACATATGTATTTTGATAAAATCTAGCATTCGTGGGATTTCAGATTAAGAAAAACAGCCCAACCCTGCAACCCTTTACTCATACAAATAGTCCCAATGGGACTAGAGCATGAATAAGTGTTACAGAATCATTCAATAATTAATAGTAGCAGAAATGTGGGCTGAATTTTAGGATGTTACAGGAATTTTCTTGTTGCAGATGTAGTGCATTCAATGCAATGTAAAAACTGAACAGGGTAGTATAATAGCATGGTAAAAAATGACATCTTGTGGATGAATATATTGTCCAAAGTCAAGACAACAGTATTACAAAAAAGACCACTGCAAACTGTTGGCAATACATAGAAGATTTGTCAGCGCAAATTTGGAAAAGTTTTAAATTTCCAAAATAGGTCAGGGCAGATAGAACCTGAAGAGTTAAAAAAGTAAAGTTAAGTTGTTCCGAATATGAAACTTGCTGATAAAATTTGTGTAAAGTTTGTTAAAGTTAAAATTCAAGAGTGCTGCTTTGAGGTTAGTAGGACTGCACATTAATAACAGGACTTTCTCAAGTGTGAAATGATGAGTCCTTTGGAGTCTCCTCAATCCAAAAGTTAGTTCTTTAAATCAGTGGTTCTCAACCAGGGGTCCGCGGCCCCCTGGGGGCTGAGAGCTTGTTCCAGGGGACCACGGGGCCCCACGGTAGAAGGCTGGTGCCCCCATGGAGCTGAAACTGGGAATGGACTCTCCAGGAGCCCCAAGCCCCAGAACTCCCCCAAGGGCTAAAGTCCCGAACTGGCACCCCCCATGGGGCTGAAGCCAGAGCTGCAGGGCTGAAGCCCAGAGCCCTGACACCCCAGCAGGGCTGAACTTGGGACCGGAGCCATGGGGCTGAAGCTCGGAGCCCTGGCACCTCCATGGTCTAAAGCGCAGGACCCCAATGCCCCCATGGGGCTGAAGCCCTGAGTTTCCCCCCCAAACCCCAGCACCCCACAGGGCTGAAACCCTGAGCTCCCTCCCCCAGCCCTGGCACCCCATGGGGCAAAAGCCCTGAGAGCCTCCTCTGCCAAGTGGCTGAAGTCCGGAGCCTCGAGTCCCCCACGTTGTGGCTGAAGCCCCAAGGACTCCTCCACCCGGCGGGGCTCTGTGGGGGGGGGGGCTCCAAAAGAAAAAGGGACCCCTGCTTTAGATTAACTCTGATAAAATATTTGATTTTTCCAAATGATCTATATTGACCCTTGTCCTCATCCATGCCAATATTTCTTTATTTCCTGTTTCATCTTAACTTGGCATCCTATACTTTGCTAAATTAACTGATTTTTTTCTTTTCCCAGTCAGCTGAATTTCTCTATAGAGATCCCTTGGCTGCTTAGACCATCAATTTGTCATTATATATTTGTAAATAATAAAAAGCCAAAGGCCAGGTTTTATTTTCCTCCTAGAAAATGAAAAACATGAAACTAATTCCCATTTCTGTTTAGACCACATAATGGGTTAGTAAAACAAACATTTCTCCGTAAAATCAGTGTAATTTCTAAGGAGATGTAACATCCAGGGTACTATAATGTATGATGTTGACTCTTTGAAGGAAGGCATGCAGGAGGAATGCTGCACCAGGCAAGGGTCTCAGCACCATAAGAGTCCTGTGATAGTGTTGTACCAATAAAATAAAAACCAGCAGGATCTTATTAAAGGGAAAAAGGCAAAATACCACATTTATTGTGAATACAGAAAGAATCATAGTAAGCAGTTAGTTATAGCTATAACATTCCATTCAATCTCATATTTATTCTCACATTCATTCATACAAACACACACACACACACACACACAGGTTCTGCAAGGTTGTTATCATAGTTACCAGCCTTAGAGTTGCTCATGCCAAGTCACTGGCCAGGTGGCCTGGACATGAGGAGGGAGCAGGGCCTTGTCAGATGCTCATCTGATGCTCCTGGAAGTTGGTTTGCAGAATCAGACCCCAAAGTTCTCACTTTTTAGAGTCTATTTTTATAGGAATTTCTTCCTATGCCAGTCTATGGGAATTGCTTCATCATGCTGTTGCTGAATCAATCAGCAGATAGCACATTCCTGACGGCTCCAAGATGTTATCTTGTTCTTTGGTTCTCCCATTCTTGAGGCTGTTGGGTGGATTCCAGTCTGCCCTCCGGGGGGTCCTCTGGTTATTTCCACTTGACGCCTTCTTCAGCCGATGGACACTGGATTCTTAGGCTGGCACCTCCCTGATCATTCAGTTATTATCCACACCAAGCATCCATCCACATACATCCTCTATCTCTATTTTAATCACAATTGTTAATACAACAAAAGGGCGGGGAGTCTCTGGGTGCTGTTTCTGTTGTTACAGAGTATTGCTTTGAGTCTCTCTCTCTGTGAATTGCTTTGAGAACAGACTCTGTCTTAGAATGTACTAACACAGTTAGCAGCTTGCAAGTTTCACACACAGAGGGGAGAAACAGCACCAAAAACCAAGAGACCTCTTAATTAGTAATACCCTGGAATTGAAACTCTGGGGAATCAAACTCATTTGTGATTTTAATACAGAACTTTTTTAATATGATCCAACATAATCCCCCTTTTGACACTAAGATTTATAATCGTCAGTGTCACTTTCTATGTAGCCTATTCAAGAGAAAGTACTGTGAGGCAATTTGAGTTTGTGATTCCAATTCATGCCACATACATGATCCTGGTGATGTATCTTTACTACAAGGTTCTGGGGCAACAGGCAAGGTGAGGCACACCCACTTTTGAGGAGTCCATTCGGTACAACCTCTAGTGTCCAATAGCTTCCCTCCCTCCCCAGCCCACTGGCTCAAGGTCCAGGGTAGCCAAAAGGATCCCATGTGTAATATGGGGAGTGGGTTAACCTTCAATACCTTTGCCTCCAGGGACTGTTGGTGTGCAATTTTGACAACAATTTCTCCCATTAATAAGTCTGGTTTACAATAGTGGAAACATATTGCATCCATTCATATTGATAAGTGTCAAACAATGATCTCTTTCTTTTTTAACAAATGCATCAAACCCTTAATATTTCCCAATATGACCCAGAACATTTTGTGTTCCAAAGTAGCTAGTGCAAGTATCTGCATTTCAGTGCATCCCATAGCTATGGCTGTGTAGTTTCCTATTTCTAATATTTTTTTTTCTTATGGATAAGCCATGTGGTAGTATTAAGCCATTACTAAAGATTCCATTGGCCGTTTAGGTTACCCAGACCAATTTGGACCAAGTCTACATTGGCATGTACTTGTTTTTGTATCAGGCTGTCCTGTAGCTGGGACAGAAAGCTTAATTTATTTTTAAGTTCCTGCAGGTCTTCAGTATTTTTTTTTTTAAACACACAACAGTGCTAGCAACAACACAAAACACAAGACAAAACATAGAACACAGAACACAGAACACAGAACACAATTTCTATTGTGACAGTAGATTCATGGTATTGGGTTGCTTTTCAGCTGGCATCAGCTTTTCCTGATTTTCTGAAAGACAAAAAGAACATGTTTCTACCCCTTTTGGGGTGGCAGATTATTGCTTAAAATATTTCTTTTACAAATACCCTTGCTGATTGCAGGCAAAACAGAGAAATTGCCCCCATATTTTCCTGTTTTTGTTCTATAGGCAGGCCAGGTTTCAAAGGCTTTTATCTTTTAAGGGTTATGGGGAAATTATCCCACTGTTTAGTCATTAAATCCCTGAGTTTTCCTTCTTATACAGCAGACCAAGTTTATAATGTTTTTCCTGCTGTGTTAAGCTTTAAGTTTTATTTACAGGTAATAACTGAGAAGCATCATTACCATACGACCTTAAAGGATTTTTTGTTACAGGGATACTTATTATCATTATTATCCCATGCCTTTTATTTAGACAATTTGTTTGCTGACCAGGTATGTCCTTTATCTGCAGCTCCTTTGTGCTGCTAGTTCTTTCCTTCCTTTATCATTTAGGTAATTTGCATTTTCACAGAAACTTCCTGCTTTTGGATTTAAAGCCATCAGCAGCTCAGAGACTCTATCTTAAAAGGGACACAATCAACTTTCACCAGAGTTTTGATTACTTTTAACTTCTGCTTCCAAAACACACAGCAATCTGAAAAAGAAAACCCAACCTATTGTGGCTCCCTTTGGAGCCCTAATAGCATTTTAATTAAGTAGCATGGTATGTTTGCATTTCTTTTGCCCCTTCTACAATAAACCCTGCACATGTTCTGGGGCAAATGCACATTCCTTCCATAGTTTAACTTCTATAACACTATCCAGATTCATTTTTACATAAGGTGTCACTATTTCTTTTTTTGCTTACAGAGTTTTCATGTACCTTTATCAAAGTGACAGTCTGATTACTCAGAGCCATTTTAAGACTCAGTGTTTCTAACATTGCTTCTTTTTGTTTTGTGCACCTCACCCCTGCTGTTGCTTCAGAGAGGCACTGTCTTTTTTTAATTTTTTTTTTACTACAACTCTCATCTGCTATTTTGTTACAAAAACAAACAAACAACAAACAAACAAAAAGAATCCAAAAATTTTTTTTTTATATTCTCCTGATTTTACTGCCCTGCTGCAGCCACAACTTAAAAACATTTTAAATTTTGTAAAGCATTGAGTTACCTTTTAAGGGTTAAATGCCAAATCCCAAAGCCAAACAACACTAATTACCTGTGTCTAGCAAAAAGGTCTGTCAGTTTTGCAACTTTGAATTAAAGAGTCAAATGGATTTTTAGTGGCATTATTTAAAACAAAAACAAAACTAACTGGTCCTTAGAACTTTACATATTTACACACACACAGACAGATACATACACATTTTCTTTTCCTTAACATCCCTTCCACACTGCTCTGTTTTTTACATCTTACATTCCCTTTATACATTTGAGGCAGTTAAGTTCCAATAGAACCCTCTTATGTTCTTTTAGCAAATTTGACTAAATTGTCCAGTCAAATGATTTTAATCAGATAGTTTATTTTTGCCTGGCTAATTTACAGACATTCCTTTGGAAAAGGGCCCATTTTTCTTTCAGAATGGCTGCAAAGAAACCAAGAATGCTCTAACACTTTTCCTTTTTAACATTTTCGGTTAAAAGTTGTTTGGGTGAAATACAAAGTTTAACTGCTTAATTCCCTCCAGCCTCTGCAGAGTTAACTTTTTTTTTTTTTTTTTACTCTCTTTTCTCTTTGTAATTATGCCTGGGGGTGCCGTACATAGGACCTTCTCCCCCTTTACCTGCCTCCCTCCAGCCTCTGCAGAGTTAACTTTTTCACTCTTTTTGTATTCCTGGAGTGCCTCTTTCACTATTTTCAGCTGGCTTTGGATATTTGTAGCCAGCACCTTCCAATTGTCTGCTCCCTTTTCCATTTGTGCCTTTTCCTCTTTACATGAAGACAAGCGGAGGGAAGAATCCTTACATGCCTCCCACAACAACCAAATTGCTGCTGCATCTCTTTTGGCAGCACTAGAAGGTTTGTATATGAGGATATACTGAGCCAATCTATCCTCTAGGTCCGAAATAGTGCAGACATCAGCTAGGCCTTGTTTAGTCCAAGGACTGTGCCCAAATTTTTGAAGGATTTGTTTAAAAGGTGTAATTTCTTTAACAAAAGGTGAGGTTGGAGTTCCTTCTGACTCCATTCCTCCCTCTAGTACTGGCTTACCCTGTTTTCTTTTAAACATCTTAACATGGATATTTCAATCTCTTTGTCACTGCTGGTATTACTTAGCAAGTGACACAGCCTAGATTCTGAAATCATAGCTTAATCTATGCGTTTTTCCCCTGCTACCTTCCCGGAGGCCAGCAGGTCCCCTGCTACCTTCCCAGAGGCCAGCAGGTCCAGTTAACCTATTTCTCCCTGCTACCTTCTCGGAGGCCAGCAGGTCTGGTTAACCTGTTTCTCCCTGCTACCTTCTCGGAGGCCAGCAGGTCTAGTTTAATCTGTTTTCCCTACTACCTTCTCGGAGGCCAGCAGGTCCCCTGCTACCTTCTCGGAGGCCAGCAGGTCTGGTTTAATCTGTTTTTCCTGCTACCTTCTCGGAGGCCAGCAGGTCCCCTGCTACCTTCTCGGAGGCCAGCAGGTCTGGTTTAATCTGTTTTCCCTACTACCTTCTCGGAGGCCAGCAGGTCCCCTGCTACCTTCTCGGAGGCCAGCAGGTCTGGTTTAATCTGTTTTTCCTGCTACCTTCTCGGAGGCCAGCAGGTCCCCTGCTACCTTCTCGGAGGCCAGCAGGTCTGGTTTAATCTGTTTTCCCTACTACCTTCTCGGAGGCCAGCAGGTCCCCTGCTACCTTCTCGGAGGCCAGCAGGTCTGGTTTAATCTGTTTTTCCTGCTACCTTCTCGGAGGCCAGCAGGTCCCCTGCTACCTTCTCGGAGGCCAGCAGGTCTGGTTTAATCTGTTTTCCCTACTACCTTCTCGGAGGCCAGCAGGTCCCCTGCTACCTTCTCGGAGGCCAGCAGGTCTGGTTTAATCTGTTTTTCCTGCTACCTTCTCGGAGGCCAGCAGGTCCCCTGCTACCTTCTCAGAGGCCAGCAGGTCTGGTTAACCTAATAGAAATGCCTAGCTCACTAGAGCTGGCGGTGTGCACACCAATATTTACAATAACTGAGGTTTTTTACCAATATTCCCCCTTTCGCAATTCTCCACCAAAATGTTGTACCAATAAAATAAAAACCAGCAGGATCTTATTAAAGGGAAAAAGGCAAAATACCACATTTATTGTGAATACAGAAAGAATCATAGTAAGCAGTTAGTTATAGCTATAACATTCCATTCAATCTCATATTTATTCTCACATTCATTCATACAAACACACACACACACACACACACAGGTTCTGCAAGGTTGTTATCATAGTTACCAGCCTTAGAGTTGCTCATGCCAAGTCACTGGCCAGGTGGCCTGGACATGAGGAGGGAGCAGGGCCTTGTCAGATGCTCATCTGATGCTCCTGGAAGTTGGTTTGCAGAATCAGACCCCAAAGTTCTCACTTTTTAGAGTCTATTTTTATAGGAATTTCTTCCTATGCCAGTCTATGGGAATTGCTTCATCATGCTGTTGCTGAATCAATCAGCAGATAGCACATTCCTGACGGCTCCAAGATGTTATCTTGTTCTTTGGTTCTCCCATTCTTGAGGCTGTTGGGTGGATTCCAGTCTGCCCTCCGGGGGGTCCTCTGGTTATTTCCACTTGACGCCTTCTTCAGCCGATGGACACTGGATTCTTAGGCTGGCACCTCCCTGATCATTCAGTTATTATCCACACCAAGCATCCATCCACATACATCCTCTATCTCTATTTTAATCACAATTGTTAATACAACAAAAGGGCGGGGAGTCTCTGGGTGCTGTTTCTGTTGTTACAGAGTATTGCTTTGAGTCTCTCTCTCTGTGAATTGCTTTGAGAACAGACTCTGTCTTAGAATGTACTAACACAGTTAGCAGCTTGCAAGTTTCACACACAGAGGGGAGAAACAGCACCAAAAACCAAGAGACCTCTTAATTAGTAATACCCTGGAATTGAAACTCTGGGGAATCAAACTCATTTGTGATTTTAATACAGAACTTCTTTAATATGATCCAACAATAGATATCCTTGTGGGTCCATAACTCTGAATGGCTCAGAGGAGTGTTTGGCACCAGTCCTAAATAGGGCATTTGCCAAGAAGTTCTATTGTGAATGAGCAATTGGTGGACCCAGTGTCCCCAGAGGTCTATGTGTAGGCTCAGGAGGCGGCACTGCAGCTCTTTACTCACCCTGCAATGTGGGGGTGGATTCCTTCCTCCCCACTTGCCATGGTTTCCCCACACAAAGCTTGTAACTACTGACCATTTTTGACTGAATGGGATATGTTTCTCTGTAGATAGACTCCATTGGCTTTTGACTGGCCAGCACTAGACTCGCCATATGAACAAACTGAAAATAAAATAGTGAAAAAGAGAGGGGATATAGTTATTTTTAAAATGAAAAAATGTAAAAGGAGAGAAAAATCTTCCCTGATTAGGATCCTGTTCGGAGTGTCGGCCCAATTATGTACAATTCAACATCTTCACTAAAGAGTCCAGACTCTCTGCCTATGTGAGCATAGCTTCTACAGACACTGAAGGGAAGAGATACAGTGAGTGCCAAATCCTGACACCAGCACTTGATCCAAGCAGACAGGGTGGCTGTGGGCTCTTACCCAGCACTCTCACAAGAGGCAGGGTTACAGGATATGTGTAGTAGCGAATTCTGTGGCATTTGGTTCATTCCCTCAAGTTCTCTGTGATATGCCAGGCACCATGCCACCAAGAACACAGAAGTCCTGGACCTCTGGAAAAGCATGTTTCCTGACTGATAGCAGAATACCAGATGATCAACAATTCACCAGGGATGCTACTGTCAGTGAGTCAACATTTAACGTATACAAAGGCCAGAATTTTCAGACTAGACCAGCGATTCAGGGAGTTTTAATATTTGGTTGTCCAACTTAAAACACTTGCTTTTCAGAGTAGTTGAACACCTGCAGTTCCCACAGACTTTGATAGCAGTCACAGGTGCTCAATACTTCTGAAAATCAGGCTAATGTGTCTCAAGTGGGGCATCCAAAAAATAGAAAAAGGAGGACTTGTGGCACGTTAGAGACTAACACATTTATTTGAGCATAAGCTTTCGTGAGCTACAGCTCACTTCATCAAATAGAGGCACCTAAAATCTCTAGAAACTTTTGAAACTTTTGGCCCAGATGGCTAAGGTTTGCAATGTAGATCTGGAGGCAGATTCCAATATGTGTTTAAAAACAAAAAAACAAACAAAAAAACACCTCCCTAAATAGTGTGGATTATGTTTGATCTTGACCTTCATTCACAACATTTAGTTATTATGGCCTCTGAGGTAAAAACATATTCAGGACATTTTAAAATGTGATTACAATACTGAACTTTTTACATTTTGTGTACTTTAATGGATTCCCACTTCTCTCCTCCACTTTGAGTGGAGAATGGCACTTGCACATCACAATGTGGAATATAGATTGACAGTAACACATCATATAGATGCTATTAACTTAAATATTTGATTTCAATATTTAGCAACATATGTACGTAAGATTCTGCAAATTTTTCACACGTTAATTTGTATAGTAATTAAAAATCATGCAAGTATAAACATGGGGATGTAACAATGTACAAAATGATAAGATTGCTTATGTCCTATCAGACCGTTCTCATATATACACCTGTATTTGGATCAGGAGTTCTTTTGATTCCTGAATCTTATTTGCCTTTTTTTGTTGTTGTCTTACTGGACATTTTTCTAGCATATGAAAATGAAGTTATTTTAAAATAATTAAAGGTAGAAATCATTTTTAGCTAAAGTAATTTTAATAAATTCACTAAGATACCCTCTACCACAAACTGTAGATCTTTCTGACTTAAAAAGGAAATAATTTAAGAAGCCACTGGTCAAAAATACTAGGGTCACTAGATAAGGGGAAATAGCAAATCCATATTATGTCCAACTCTCCCCCTAGTGTTGTTTTTGCTTGTAAGCATGGGCAAGTCTTAAATCTGAAACAGAGGGAAATCCTATAGCCTAATCACAAAATGTCTCATTAATAGGATTAAGTACCTTGTCATCAGATAAGTAGAACATGGTAAAATCCCTGACACACATGAAAATTAGATCAGAACACAGTCTGATTCCTTCTTGATGCTGGGAACAATTTTTACAAAGGAGATATTTCAGTATTAGTGGTAAATATATGCTATTTTCTAGATTAATTTGGTTAACTAGTTTGTACTTCTTTGCAAAGTTATTGTTCATCTGCTATTAATGGAAATATAAAAGTGAATCCTTGCTATAAATCTATATATAAACTTGTAACTGATACCATTACTCTTGCTTTAGAAAGGGTGTATTATCTAAAAAAAGGAGAGTAAGTATTGTCTTTCATTTGATGAAATGAGAACTTGTAACTACAAAATAAACCCCTTTATGCTATGGCTGTGTATGAAGGGGAACTAAAGTAAATGGCATTCGTATCCCTTAACTTACTGTACAGAAATATGTTTCAGTTCATTGTTGTATTTTTAATTCATATAATTAATTCATTTCCCTATTTCTTACCACATCTATTTTTTACTTTTAACACATTTAGCATTATTCTGAATGACAGTGGCAAATACAATTAAGATGCAAAAGAACCACCTTTTTGGAGTTGAAGAAGGAAATAATATCATAGAAGATTTTCTTTCCTAATATGGCATGTGTATATAGTAGAGATACGTTTATATTCCTGAACTAGTAACTAAAATGAGTAAAATTGCTACATTGTGGTGTCAGTATTTAAGATTTTTTGTGACTTGGAAGAAAGTAAGAGTGAGCGAGTAAAATTTACAATACTCTATAATAAACTAATATAAAAAACAAGGGACCTGAGTCTGATTTCAGTTACACCACTTGACACAATGGATTTACACTACTGCAAATGCAATGAGAGTCCAACCTGCTGTAGAAAGAGACCCTTACTAATGTGTTTTAATTAATCATAACATTCAGATGTGTATTATATAAAAGAGGAAAAAATATTCAAGACTTTGGACTTTTATTACATTTTTAACATTTTTTATTAGTTTGGAAATAGTGTTAGAATTTTCATAGACATTGCTGTTGCTTTTATTTTGGCATAATTCTGAGTACTCACTTGAAGTCTAGTATTGGTGCTGTACAAGATCTACAGCTATTTGTATTGAGTGAAAACGGGCCAGTCTTTGAGATGTCCCAGCAAGGAGCTTCAGAATTTTCATTCAGGTAAGTTCATGGAGCAAAAGGAGCAAAAAAGACATTTCACAGAAAGAAGGTTGCCTGAATTGGGCTCATTGACTTCAATTGAAAAATTCTCAGATTCCATGGGAGCAGGATCAGCCTCTTGTATTATAGTACTATTTATATTCTTATTTGATGATAAATGAGATCTGGAATGGGAATCTTAGGAAGCACACTTACTAATATGAGTAGCCCCCCTGAAGCCAATGGAACTACTCATCATGGTAACAAGCACTACACTTGATAGTAAGTGTTTGCATGATGGGTCTCTAATGTTTTAGATTTAACTTCTACTAATTATTCTACTCCTTATGCAGAGAGAACATGAAGTTGTGTTGGCTATTTCTGATATACCTATTATGGCTGAGGGGCCATCAGTGTTCACCTATAAAGGAGGAGGAAATCAATCCATGGGAACACCTGAAAAGTACGTATGCTTTTACTATTAAGTATGGATTGAAAGCTCCTGGGCCCACTTCTGCAGTCAGATCTGCATGGGAGGACCTTTGCTCCCACACAGAGCCCCACTGAAGTCTATAGGGTTCGTTCTGCACAAAAGTCTGCCCATGCAGATCCAATTGCAAGTGTGGGGCCTTAAGATGTGTGACATTGATGGTTTCTAGTGATGCTGAAGTAAAGCACCCACAAAGCCTATTCATTATAAATTCCTATTTTAAGGGGGTCCATAAAAATTGAAACTAGTTATACAAGGGATCACTGAAGGGAGCTCATTTTTCCTTTTAGTTCTTATTTTCCAGGTATATTTTTTTTAAATAGTGTCCTTCTTAAATTACTGGAGTAAAATCTGAAAACTAAATTGAATTCAACAGGGTTTGGATTATTTTATTTTATTTGTTTAAACAACATTTTTCAAGTTTTCCAGAACAATATGCTCGACCCCTTTGCTGTTAAAAGTTACTAAAATGGTAAAAATACCTTGTTTTAAAAACATCTATAGTGTTTTGAAAGTGTTTTTATTTTGCCGTTTACTACGAAAAGGACCAGTTATGAACATATAAACCAGACTGAGGCAAAGAAACATACATATATCAAACAAAAAGTGAGGGGGAGAAAAGAATGATGTATGAAAGTGCATTTTATAATTTCATATGCGACATATACTTCACTTGTTTTCTGTAGTTCCCATTGATGTTGATGGGATTTCTGTACAGGGAACAAATGCATATTATGTCTCAAGCATGATAGCATGATTTTTGTTTTCAAAACATGGGCCAAACTGAGTTGCCATTGAAGTCAATGGTCATTTTGCCATTGATGTTCAGCAGAAGCATGACAAAGCCCTATATTCTTATGGGAATTGAATTAAGATTCTTCTAAACTATATGTTTAAAAAAAAGTTAAGAGAAGTAGCTAGGATTAAAAATAAATATGTCAGCTAAGTAGAAACAGGTGGCTGAGGATTAACCTGAACTAGATCAAATTAAGCTACAATAGGAGCATATATCTGATCAACAGAAGGCTTTGGGCCAAATCCTTAGCTGGTGTAAGTCATCTTAGCTCCACTGACTTCAGCTTGCACCAGCTAAGGATATAGTCTTTTGTCTGCTTAGAAACGTAGAGCTGTTTAATTATCCCTTGCTATCAGAGTGCATTACAGCAATATAGCAATTGGGCCCCATTTTAAAATCAGGTTCATTTTAAAATTTGGTCTGTTTTTTTTAGTTTTATCTGAAGTTGGTGAGAAATATGTAGACGAAGAGGTAAAGAAAGCTCTGATAGGCATTAAGCAGATGAAAGTTATGATGGAAAGAAATGAAGATAAACATGTACATCTGATGAAAACCTTGAAGAAGAGCAGTGGAGAAAAGCAGGTAACTGTAAATGGTAATTAAAATCTGAGGAATTGTATATGATCATTTTTACATTGTTACTTGTCCCAATCAGAGACATTATGGACTAAGTCTTCACTTTGTGATATAGCCCTGTAGCAAAGTAAGTCTCCTCAGTAAGGCACCTCCTGCTGGTCTTCTGGGAATTAGCTGTTTTCCAGCGTACAGAGCACCCTCTGCAGGCCAGTGTTTCTCCTGCTGCTGGCCCCGTGTCCCTCCCAGACCCCAGTGCCTCTTTACCTCAAGGTTCTTCCCCCAGCAGTATCCCCTTACTCTGGGTTTCCCTGCCCAGGGGAACCCCCAACCCTCTAAACCCACCTTGCCTCAGTGGTTACTGCCAGTCATCATCTAGCCCCCGGTTGCTGGGGCAGACTGCAGTGTAATGGCCACTCGTCACTGGCAAGGGGTTAGGACCTGCTGCCTTTGCCTATCTCCAGGCTGCCCCTCTGAAGCCCCAGTACCTTTTTCCCTTAAACAAGGCCTGCAGCCTGGGGTTTTACCAGGCTGGAGCTCCCCAGCTCCGTTTGCCCTTCCCCAAGGTACCTTACTCCCAGGCAGCTAGCCCTTCCCACTCCAGGGCTAGAGTGAGAATCCTCCAGCTCCTGGCCCCCAGCCCTCTCATCAGCTGACTGAGCTAACCACAGCTGTGGCTGCTTCCCCAATCAGCCTAGCTTGGCTGCTTTTAACCCCTGTTCTCCAGGAGTGGGGCAGCCTCCCCACTACCAGCCTATAGTAAGAGGGGCACACTTTTATGCTCCCCATTGAGCAGCCCAGAAAAATCTGTGATTCAGGGAGTCAATCTCCCTCCTGGTTTCTCCACGCTTCCAGGAAGGATGTAAACTGTATGCCTGGTGCAGTGTATGCCTTCCGACATGGCAGCACAGCTACGCCACTGAGCACCTTCGGGAGATGGAGTCAAGGCTCTGCTCATTTCTGCCCCCTTCCACCGCTTCCCACCCACTTGCATGGGGGGATTGGGCCATAGCAGCTCTGCATAGCCTACTACTCCCAGAGCACTAGAAGGAGCAGTATGGCACACACTGCAAAGGGTGCCTTATGTCCCTTTACTCCCAGGTACTGGAACACAAGATGAGCCACACTCTGGCCCTATACAATTACATTTCAGTATTATTTAGAATACTAACTCTCATATTTGCCAATTTCTTTGGGAAGAAGACTAGGTGTTCCCATATGTATGTTTGCAAAATAGGGATCCAATTGTAATGGGGCCCTCTGGGTGCTAGAAAAATATAAATAGTAAATGATAATATTGTGCACATATCTGTTGAACAATTATAACATCTTTCAAGTTTTGTTGTATTATTAATTATTGGCATAAACTATCTGTGAACTTTCCCTTTGACTCATAGTATGGGATTTGTCATCCGCATCACATAATACTACATTTTGCTCACTGATTTGGGGACTGAAACATTTTAAAAAGTAGACCAACAAATGACATAAGTATTCTTGTTCATGTACCAATACCCTGATTTATGTGCATTCATAAGAAGAACAATTATTCCAAAAAATCTGTGCAAATACAAAACCATTCACATGAATGGTTGTGAAGGGTAAATGAAATGTGGCACAACACTCCTGAGCCAAAGCTGGCACTGCGTTTGCAGTATTTGATCAGCTTTAGTTGTGGCCCTAATTTGTCTATGAATACCGTCCGCCAGCAGTGACTGGCTTGCTCAGATACTCAAGATGAGAAAGTCCAAACCATTATATAGTTTAGGATTCCTTAGTTCAAACCTGACAATTCAAAGCCCTGTTCCCAAACTGGATGAGCATCGTTTGCACTCAAAGTCCAGAAGCATTACTTCATTCAAGTCACATTCAAGAGTAATGAAAATATATAAGGATTAATAGAGTTTTCATGAAACAAAACATTTCATGAAGTTAGAAAAAGGGCAGGTCAGCAACAATAAAAAAGTTTAAATAGGCAAGTCATTATACAAGACATAATTACACTGAAGTGGACTCCCTCCATGGGTTTATAAACCCACAGATAAGGAGCTCTGAATTGGAAGTGGGGTGTCATGAATTTACAATCTAAAAGGATGTAGTCTCTAAAGGGAGCCATTGCTTTACAATGTTATCTCCTCTCAGAGCTGATTGTGCATATCCAGGCTGTCCCTCAAGTAGCCTTGGGAAATGAGAGTCCTGCAGTAAATGCAGCCATTAGACTCTGCTGGTGGAACTGAAAGATACTATTGCAGAGAGAATGATCTGACTGTGTAACTGTGTGCTGTGCTGTGCTGCTTAAAGTATTCAACATACTGTTTATTCTGATGATCATGATTTTATTTACAAAGCAATCCTTCCCCACCAACCAAGGCTACGTTAAAATATAGCACGAACGAGGACACATAAAACAAATAATATAAATACAAGAGCTGTTAACCCCCCTTCTTCCCCCAGAATGTTTTACAGTGTATACAAGTTCTTTTTCAAGGACCTTGTCCCCATTGTAATGAGCCAACTGTCTCTTGCTGTCAGAATCCAGAAAGGAACAAGCCTGGCTAATAAATAAGTTAAAGGGAGCATGTGTACTTCTGAAGGACCTGGAGTTTTGTTTGGAAATATTAAGAAGTGCACTGCACTGGCAGAGAGAGGCCACCCACCTCTAACCCCTGTCTGGTGCTGAGAGCTTTCCCTTCTGTTCCAGTGTCAGCTTCATTTTGAAGTGCTTATCCTAATCAGTGCTTGGCTTTGTGCTCTAACACATGTAGAATGAAGCATAAATTAGAACAAACCCTATAGAAAGTACCATGCATCTGTGCAGTGCAGAAAGAGCTCCTAACATCTGGCAAATGGTAGGGGAAGAAATGCTGTCACTCCAGGCTTTTAATCAATAAAAGCCAATAGAGGGGAAATTCAATACTTCTCCATATTTCTTTATTAAAAAAAGGAGTTTACAGACAGCAGGAGCTTAGATCACTGAAATATTTGGGCTAAAGGAATGCAGTATTAACAAATGGAACAAAAGGGAATATTAGCTAAATGGGAAAGTGCTCTGGAATACTATATGGGAAAATAAAGATTTGAGGTTATAGGCATGAGGGCCTCTCCATAGCCTTGGCCTCAGCATACCCTCTGAGATAGAAATGGATCTCAGAGATCTATCGGGTTTCTTAGGCTCTGTCCGCTAAGGGAAAGACATCAGGGAAACTATGTAAGGGGAACTTTACAGAGTTTTCAGCCTCCTCCACATGCAATTCAGGCAGAGGGACTATCTGGCCCTTTGTTAGGGACAAAGGATAAACCACAAATAACTACAGGGAACTTAATTACTGGTGGGCTGGGATGAGTGTTTCACTAATGTGAAAACTGGAATTAATTAAATGTAGTGAACAAATTGTGACCCTTTTTCTCAATTAGGAGGCTCTGCAGCTTATGGACGAAGTGAAAGAACAATTAGAGGAAGAAGAAAGACAATGTCAGGTGTCTCTGAGAAATCTCTGGGATGAATGTAAAACTTGTTTAGAAAGTAACTGCATGAGATTTTATACAACCTGCCAGCACAGTTTGTCAACATTTACAAGTAAGGTAAGAAGAAAGTCAGCCTCTGGCAAGCAATCTTCCTTTAGTTGCCTCTTAACCTAACCCTTTTAAGTGAGCATATCTTGTTTTCTCAAATGGGAAGATATGCCATTAGTATTGGATTATCAAAAACAATTTGATATTGGGATCTGGAACCATGGATTTGGGCGGAACAGATCTCATTTGGCTTCAGATCACTGCACATTGAGCCTGTTCTGTGACACTGGTGTAACTCTGAAGTGACTCCACTGAAATCAATGGAGTGGAATCATAGAATCATAGAATAACAGAGTTGGAAGGGACCTCTGGAGGCCATCTAGTCCAACCCCCTGCCCAGAGCAGGACCAATCCCAACTAAATCATCCCAGCCAGGGCTTTGTCAAGCCTGACCTTAAAAACTTCTAAGGAAGGGGATTCCAGCACCTCCCTAGGTAACGCATTCCAGTGTTTCACCACCCTCCTAGTGAAAAAGTTTTTCCTAATATCCAACCTAAACCTCCCCCACTGCAACTTGAGACCATTACTCCTTGTCCTGTCATCTGCTATCACTGAGAATAGTCTAGATCCATCCTCTTGGATCCACCTTTCAGGTTGAGACCATTACTCCTTGTCCTGTCATCTGCTATCACTGAGAATAGTCTAGATCCATCCTCTTGGATCCACCTTTCAGGTAGTTAAAAGCAGCTATCAAATCCCCCCTCATTCTTCTCTTCCGTAGACTAAACAGTCCCAGTTCCCTCAGCCTCTCCTCATAACTCATGTGTTCCAGTCCCCTAATCATTTTTGTTGCCCTTCGCTGGACTCTCTCCAATTTCTCCACATCCTTCTTGTAGTGTGGGGCCCAAAACTGGACACAGTACTCCAGTTGAGGCCTCACCAATGTCGAATAGAGGGGAACAATCACGTCCCTCGATCTGCTGGCAATGCCCCTACTTATACACCCCAAAATGCCATTGGCCTTTTTGGCAACAAGGGCACACTGTTGACTCATATCCAGCTTCTTGTCCACTGTCACCCCTAGCTCCTTCTCCACTGAGTAATTTGCTTCAGTGGAGTTACTCCAGATTTATAATGATGCAACCCACAGTACAATTTGAGTTAAGATGTTCAGTAATTATTGGTACTATGTGTAAAAAATGCCACAATTTTTGTTTTTCTTCTGAGATACAGTACATCTTAAACTGTGGTTATGATCAGTAAAGTGACCATTTTAAAAATTGCCTCTTCCTACACAGCAGCTGTCCTTCATGTGTTTATTCCATGTCATATCTACTACTTTTGAAGCAAAGATACATTTTTTACTACTCTTAACTCCTGTTAGCAGTTAAGAGCCAACACACTTCTGAGAGAAAGGATAGATTCTTTCTTGGCGTGTTCATCATCAACAGAATTGTGATCTAAATTCTAATTGCAAAATCTTTATCTCAAAGCATACATTTTAATTACACCTTAACTTCACCGGAATACACCTCAATTGAGTCAGAGTTATTAATGATAATGCATGTCAAGGTTCCTTCCGCACTCTGAACTCTAGGGTACAGATGTGGGGACCTGCATGAAAGACCCCCTAAGCTTATTCTTACCAGCTTAGGTTAAAAACTTCCCCAAGGTACAAACTTTGCCTTGTCCTTGAGCCCTATGCTGCCACCACCAAGCGTGTTAAACAGGGAAAGAGCCCACTTGGAAATGTCTTCCCCCCCAAGCCCTACACCCCCTTTCCTGGGGAAGGCTTGATAAAAATCCTCACCAATTTGTACAGGTGAACACAGACCCAAACCCTTGGATGTTAAGAACAATGAAAAATCAATCAGGTTCTTAAAAGAAGAATATTGATTAAAGAAAAGGTAAGAGAATCACCTCTGTAAAATCAGGATGGTAAATACCTTACAGGGTAGTCAGATTCAAAACATAGAGAATCCCTCTAGGCAAAACCTTAAGTTACAAAAAGACACAAAAACAGGAATATACATTCCATTCAGCACAGTGTATTTTATCAGCCATTAAACAAAAGGAAATCTAAGGCATTTCTAGCTAGGTTACTTACTAACTTTACAGAAGTTCTGAGTCTGCATTTCTGATCTGTTCCCAGCAAAAGCATCACACAGACAGACAGACCCTTTGTTTCCCCCCCCCTCCCAATTTGAAAGTACTTTGTCTCCTCATTGGTCATTTTGGTCAGGTGCCAGCGAGGTTATCTTAGCTTCTTAACCCTTTACAGGTGAAAGGGTTTTGCCTCTGGCCAGGAGGGATTTTATAGCACTGTATACAGAAAGGTGGTTACCCTTCCCTTTATTTTTATGACAATGCACAACTCAGAAAGAATACAGTTTGCCTTTCAACTCTGAGGGCAAGTTTGCTATTTATTTTTTACTGGTTAAAAGATCACAGTTGCTCTGAAAGGCACTGAGAGACAATAAACTTGAAACCCCATCATGCCATTTTTACAAAGTAATTTTTTTAGAGTCATATCATACTTTAAATACACACATGCTGTAGCATCATGCTGTCTTTGGCATTATTTTGGTAATCTCCACAGTGAACTCCATGGGTTCTATGAAGCCCTCACATTGATAGTTGTAATGACAAACTTATATTTAAACTTATAAATTTAAAAACAAGGAAGAAGTGTATTTGAGGCCAAATTCCGAAGATTTTACTTAGTTCTTTCTTGGACCAACCATCCACTGATTTCAAAGGTTGTAGCTTGAGTAAGAACTTGAGGGTTTGGGCCTTGGTGAGAGAATTGTTGATGTCTGAATAGCAGAGAAAGAACAATTGCCTTCTGTTCAACATGTATTTACTACATTACTATAATGCAGCTCACAAAGGTGTTTCCCAGATGAAGACCAAAGTATTTGTTAGGTGATGCCCAAATTTAATTTTGCGGCCGTGTCGCAACTATTAACAAGAACCTAATGGCTCAGTAGATTAGAGGCCAACTGGTTCAAAGACTGGCATCCTCTTTAGTGGGGATTTAGTGTAAATATTAACACCATGTAGACTAATTTCGCAATAGTCTTTAGAATATAGGCTATAATTTGGAAAATGGACCAGATATCAGGGATGCATCCCCTTCATCTCTATGAGCATTTGAAGAAATTCTTTATAGCTGCTGCCCTGAGACGATGAAGGTCTGATAACTTGTCTGACAGCCAATATATTTCTGCATATACAGGTTGAAGATTTTTTCAGGAAAATGTCTCCTTTGACTTTTACTTTTCATGAGGATCAAGGAAAAGACCTTCAGTTAAATGAAAAGCCCGAGAAGGAAGATGCCCAGTTAGTACAAATGGAAGATTTATTTAGCCAGCTGTTATCGGATGTGAGCACAATATTTGATAAAAGCTTTGCTTTTTTCAAACAGATACAAAAAGAATTTGATCAATCTTTTCAAATATATTTCATGTCTGATCTGGACTTAACTGAGCCCTACTATACGCCTGCTTTCCCTGAGGAGCCTATGAGAAATAGTGGTTTTCAGAAAGCCTGGGGTATGCCAGGCTTCCTTCAGATATTTTTTGACTTCAGCAAGACTCTGTTTGAAGGTGTCAGCGAGGTGATTACTGAAGCATTTGATGAATACACAGACAGTACAAGAGATTTGCCAGAACAAGCCAAAGGCAAGTGTGAGAAGAAGTTAAAACAGACCTTGGTACCAATAACATCAAACTTTCACAAGTGTTAGCAATAGTTATTAAATGGTTAGCAATTCAGTTTGAGGATATAAATAGCATAACACATGTTGTGTGAAGGTCTGAAAGCCCTCTTGGATAGGGTGACCAGATGTCCTGTTTTTAAAGGGACAGTCCTGTATTTAAGCCCTCCTGCAGCTGTCCCAACTTTTTCTTTAAAATGGGCAAATTGTCCCATATTTTCTTTATCCCCCTCTCATCAGTACTGGTGGGTCCTGCTGCTGGCCGGATCCCTGCTCACCAGCCATCCGCCCACCAGTGATGAGTGGGGGTGTCCAGTGGCCAACAATGGGGGGGGTGTGTGCAAGGCTGGTGGCAGGGCAAAGCTGCAGCGTGCAGGGCCGGCCACTCCCCCTGCTGGTCCATCAGCTCAGCCCCCGCTGTGTGCTGGCTCTCAGCCAGCAGGGCCCCCCACCGTCCTGTTTCTGGACGGCACTGGCTGCGAGCTGCGGTGGCTGGTGAGTATGGGCAGGCGCCAGGCGGCAGCTGGTTACATGTCACCTCTGCTGCCCACCCCTTAGCCCTTTGGGTGCTCCCCCTCTTGCTGTCCTCTCCCTGCTTTGCCCCTTCACCTCCCCCGCTCCCCCCAACCCCACTGCTCCTCCATTTTCTCCGGTGGGGTGCATCCCACTCCCAGTGCTGTGCGGAGAACCAGCCCCTGGTCAGATCACTCAACTCACCAACAGCCTGGCCGGCAGGCTCCTTCCTTCCCACACTGCCTCTGGCTGGGCCAGAAACCTGGGAAAGCCCAAGACCCTCCATCCCAGGACGCTGGCCATAAGGAGCCAAGCCCTGCATGTGCCAAAGCCCCACACAGCGCTGGCACGGGGAAGCCTCTTCACCCCTCAGCTAAGCTCTGGAGTGGCGAGGGGGAAAGGGGTTTCGGGGCAGGAAGCGATTTCCAGCCTGTTTGCGCCCCGACCCTGCAGGCTCCACAGCAGCCCCCCAGGCAGGGGCTTAGCACCCTCTTCACCCCCCCAACCCCCTGTCCCAGGTCCTGCACCCCAGGGAGTGTAGGGCTGCTTCGTCGCCTAGGCACCCTCGCCTGCTGAGCCACCTCTCTGGTGGGGTTCGCTGAATCCCCTGCAGTCAGTTTCCCTGGGCCCTGATGCACAATGCATCCTTAGGGCTTAACCCCTTCCTGCCCATGCTATAGCCAGGGGACAGGATGTGGCTAGGTTATGTCGGTGGCCAGCAGCAGCCTGGAGGTGTTAGCTGCTTTTGACACTGTGCGGGCAGGGAAGGACAAGCTGATTCCAGCCACAGGGGAGTGGGGAAGGGGGGGAGAGATGAGCTCTGCAAAGACACAGGTCAAGTCATCCCTTCCCCCCTTTCCCTGTCGTTGGAAGGAGCTCCCATCCCTTCCCTCCCGCAAAGTGCCAAAAGGCTGCTGCTGGCCACATTCTGGTTTGAACCCTGGCAGAAATTGGCGGTGGGGGTGGAGGGTATGTGACCCTGTGTTCCCCCCACTTGTTGCCTTGGGAAGATGTGGTGCCAGGTACCAGGAGAGGAGGGTCTGTCCCGGGGGCCCAGCCAGGCGTGGAGGGCGGAGAGCACCAGGCAGGGAGGGTCAGGTAGGTCGGTCACCCCCACTTTGTGTGAGAGAGGTGTATGGGCATGTGTGTGTGTCACCTCTCCCTGTGTGAACCCTACAGGCTTAAAGATAAGAAAGCAAATAAAAAGAATCCAGCTACGCAGTATTTCTTTTTAACAGGGGCTCAGTCAACTTGATGTTAAATTGAATGTTTGTACTGCATAGTTCTGACTGATTGCCGTTGAACTCACTTGAATATGAGTAATTTTACCAAGTGTCCCATATTCAGAATAGGGAAATATGGTCACCCTACTCTTGGATAAGCAGATATGGGTCAAACATAACTTTATTGGCCAAATTAAAATTTGGAATAATAAAATAAAAAGACAGAATTCCACATCTCCATGCCCATAGAATGCTAGTTTAGGGCTTATGCTACTGTCTCCACAGAGCCTGATTCCTATAATAATTCTCAAAGCATTTGCAGGACTTCCTGGGTGTTCAGTGCAGATATGGATTTTCATGTGGCTGACTGACAAATCTGATCTTAACATTAGTCAGCAAGAACCGCATATTGTGCTGATGTGCTTCTATTGCTCCTAAAAGGTTAAGACATGTCACCAGCCACAAAAAGTCAGGAAACAGATGCGTCAGTCAGCTGTGAGACCAGCTTGTAGCTGTAATAGGCACCTAATGTGCCAACAAGACACAAAGACATGAAGTGCTCCAGCAAATGGGAAGAATTCCATTTAGGACAGCTAAGGTTGTTTTTGAGGGGATGACAATGGTTTTCAAGGGTGGGGGGTGGAGGAGAGCATCATAAGACAGGCTGTTGACACCACCTGCACTCCATTTATAACCATGCAGAGGAGATAATCCAACTTTCAGCAGCAGGTTTCAGAGTAGCAGCCATGTTAGTCTGTATCTGCAAAAAGAACAGGAGTACTTGTGGCACCTTAGAGACTAACAAATTTATTAGAGCATAAGCTTTTGTGGGCTACAGCCCACTTCATCGGACGCATAGAATGGAACATATAGTAAGAAGATATATATATATACAGAGAGAGAGAGAGAGAGAGAAGGTGGAAGTTGCCATACAAACTGCAAGAAGCTAATTAGTTAAGATGAGCTATTATCAGCAGGAGAAAAAAACTTTTGTAGTGATAATCAAGATGGCCCATTTAGACAGTAGACAAGAAGGTGTGAGGATACTTAACTTAGGGAAATAGATTCAACATGTGTAATGAGTCTGGGAGTGGCTGAGTCATTACACATATTGAATCCCTTATTTTGAATAACACATATTGAATATCCTTTATTCAGAGCAAACAACTATGGAAGATATTAGTTTTTGAAAGGAAATTTCAAATGAAAGTACATAACTCAGAAAAGTATCAGTGCATGGACTCTCTTTTGCAGCCCATGAATATGAATAGGTATGAACTCCCTGACAGCTTTTTTCTTTAAATAGACAAGAAAGGGAAAAATATTCCAGATATACTTCTACAAGGAAAACTAAGCTCTCTAAAAAGAAAAAGGAGCTTTAATTTTAATTGACACCATCTTGAGTCCAGAATATGAAAGAATTTCAAGAGTACATATAAAAATATTCTTTATATTTTAATAATGTTAAGGGAGAAACAATCATTATTTAAACTAAATATATGCTAGTACTTGTCTAAAAAGAAAATCCCTTATTTTTAAAAAAAAGCTAGATTATGCTACAGCCGGGGTTCTCAATCTTTCCATATCATGACCGCATATTATCACAGAAATCAGTTTTGTGAGCCCACTCTCATCTAGCAGTAAATAAAGGCACAGTGGTTGCAACCCCTCTTGACCAGTGAATTACATCCTTGGAAGTCGCAACCTGCAGATTGAGAACCATGTTCTACAGTAATAGTCCAAAACACTATAGGTAGTGTTTTGGACTCTTCATGCAGAATAATTTGGTATATTTTTATAAGGGATCATATGATAGTGACACATACTGTTTCAAGGGGAGCATGCTTTGGTTACTATTGTTCTGTTCTTATGCTCACTCATTTTGAATTCAGGCCTGGAAGTTTTATTTTTTTTAAAAAAATGGAGTAGGAAACAGCAATAAGAAGATATCAACAGGCCCCTAACTTCAGTTGGCTCACTTTATACTGTATATTCACTCTAGATTCTGACAAAAGTGGCATGTTTTCAAAGATCATACCAGGACACAAGAGAGCTCTGTGTAAAGAGCTCCGTCAGAATTCATCAGGATGCCCACAGTTTCAGGAGAGATGCCAGAAATGTCAGGATAACCTGATGAGAGGTAAATAGTTATTTTCTAGTTTGTTTCTATAATACCTTGTCCATGATAAAGCAGTGACCTTTCCTTTTGTTTTTGTTTTTTTTTCAGATATTGGTGCTATAATTTTCTACTGTCCTATTTACATATTTTTGGAATTAAGTTTCAGCTTCTGCAGATTTACTATTACTGTGAATTCAAAAGCAACAGAGTTGATGCAAATGATTTAATTTACCCTTCCCCAATGTCTCCACACAGTGTCAGTATAACTCAGTTGTTAACACTCTTGCCTCATTTCCAAAGTGATGTTCCACAGCAAGATAGTATGTATTTTATCGGTAAAGATACCAGCCTCCAGAGAAAACAAGGGGCCAGACTGTGATTGGCCCTGCCTGGGTGCAAAATTGCAGAGGGGGTACAAGGTGATTCTAAACCGCCCCATGCTCCATGTACTCTGGCACAGGGCCAGATGTAATTTTACTTGGGATTCATTTCACCAAAGGGAAAGTGAGGGCTGAATGAGCCATGACTACACCTTGTTTTCTTCACCAGCCAGCAGAGCTGAGCTGGTGAGTGGAAATGAGGAGGGCACATTGTACCAAGTAAAAGGGTGGCAGAGCTCTGGCACACTCTCCAAGAGACTTTAGAGGAATTCTGGCTGAATCAGCCAGAATTGCTATGCAGACTCCTGCTGCTGGGTGGTAAGTCTGTAGCCACCCCACCCCATCTTCTCCCAAACTAGTGATGCCTTAAAAACCACAGTGATGCCTTATAAGCACCCCCCTCTGTAATTAAAAATACAGCAATCCAAAATACTGAATGAGAAACAAGAAATACAAATGTGACTGATCAGTTTGAGAGACTTCACTGGGAGTTTTAATGATGCTAGAATTGGGCCAATTTTATTTACTAGCACAGAAGTTAAAATGATAGTCACAAAGAGTTCTCTGAAGGGGTTTTTAATGGTACATTGTGGGCCAAATTCTAATTTCATGTGCAATGAGCATAGCTGTTTACAGAACCTAAAAAGCTACCATTATGCTTACATCTACAAGTTCAGTAACAGATTAATCTAGTTACATACTAATGTTTGGTTTCAGAGTAACAGCCGTGTTAGTCTGTATTCGCAAAAAGAAAAGGAGTACTTGTGGCACCTTGAAGGCTAACCAATTTATTTGAGCATAAGCTTTCATGAGCTACAGCTCACTTCATCGGATGCATACTGTGGAAAATACAGAAGATGTTTTTATACACACAAACCATGAAAAAATGGGTGTTTATCACTACAAAAGGTTTTCTCTCCCCCCACCCCACTCTCCTGCTGGTAATAGCTTATCTAAAGTGATCACTCTCCTTACAATGTGTATGATAATCAAGGTGGGCCATTTCCAGCACAAATCCAGGGTTTAACAAGAAGGTCTGAGGAACGGGGGTGGGGGGCTTGGTAGGAAAAAACAAGGGAAAATAGATTACCTTGCATAATGACTTAGCCACTCCCAGTCTCTATTCAAGCCTAAGTTAATTGTATCCAATTTGCAAATGAATTCCAATTCAGCAGTCTCTCGCTGGAGTCTGGTTTTGAAGTTTTTCTGTTGTAATATCTCAACTTTCGTGTCTGTAATTGCATGACCAGAGAGATTAAAGTGTTCTCCGACTGGTTTATGAATGTTACAATTCTTGACATCTGATTTGTGTCCATTTATTCTTTTACGTAGAAACTGTCCAGTTTGACCAATGTACATGGCAGAGGGGCATTGCTGGCACATGATGGCATATATCACATTGGTAGATGTGCAGGTGAACAAGCCTCTGATAGTGTGGCTAATGTTATTAGGGCCTGTGATGGTGTCCCTGAATAGATATGTGGGCACAGTTGGCAACGGGCTTTGTTGCAAGAATAGGTTCCTGGGTTAGTGGTTCTGTTGTGTGGTATGTGGTTGCTGGTGAGTATTTGCTTCAGGTTGGGGGGCTGTCTGTAGGCAAGGACTGGCCTGTCTCCCAAGATTTGTGAGAGTGTTGGGTCATCCTTCAGGATAGGTTGTAGATCCCTGATAATGCATTGGACGGGTTTTAGTTGGGGGCTGAAGGTGACAGCTAGTGGCGTTCTGTTATTTTCTTTGTTAGGCCTGTCCTGTAGTAGGTGACTTCTGGGAAATCTTGGGAGACTGGCCTGTCCTTGCCTACAGAGCTTATGCTCAAATAAATTGGTTAGTCTCTAAGGTGCCACAAGTACTCCTTTTCTTTATACTAATGTTTATTGCTCCTCTGAAATAAAATTAGGCCTTAAAATTCAACAGTAATAAAAGCTAACAGCATGTATTATAGGCTCACTGGCAATGAACAGATAAAGAGCTACAGGCAATTAAAGGAAATGATAGCCAATTTATACACTAACATAAATCTCTATATGTAGTAATGGTAAGGTTTTTATTTAGCATACTACTGTGTCCACTTACCATAAAGGATAAGTGACTCTAGGTGTCATGTATCTAACCCAAACTCTTTGAAATATTTCAGCAAAAATTACCTTGGATTTTTTTTTTTAAAACCCACACTAGAAATAAAACCTATATATGTACTTTTATACACATACATAAGTGTAAAAAATGAATGCTTTCCAATAAAGTTTAATGTCTGTTTGTTTTTTAACCAGACTGTCCAAACGTTCCTGAACTACACATAAAGTTTGATGAAGCCTTTAAGCTCGTTAATGTCTCGGGTGAACAGTATGAGCAGATCCTCCAGGTGATTCAGCGTCACACAGAAGACACTTCCTACTTGTTGGGCAAAATGAAAGAAAGGTTCGGGTGGGTGTCAGAACTATCCAACTTGACCATCGGATCAGAAAACATTTTCAATATAGTAAAGGTAAAGAAAGGCTAGTTATTAAAAGGGAAGTAACTATTGCACAGTGATGTCTGTGCTCTATATTTCACTCACACTTAGCTTCAGGACAAGTTGGGAGGATAGTGTGTGTTTTGTGTGTTATTTTTGGTCTTTAAAACATCAAGCTCTTACTAAGGTTGATTTTAAGTATACTTGATAATCCCTTGATGATCTGAAACTCCAGAGATTAGAAACTATTCTACTCTAAATCCTTTTAGTATGATGGATAACTGACAGGGCCAACCTATATCACTTCCTGACAAAAGTAAATTGGCACTAACAGGTTTGGTTGCCCCCAGATTACCTTTCCAGAAGAAGAGAGGCTCTTCCAAGGGGTAACACAGAACACATACATCTTTATTAGATCGGTATAACAAAATTAGAGCTCCAAGTATCGAAAATGTAAAGAATTGTATTACAATATAGGTTGTATGGCACACAAAAATAATCCAGTAAATACCTTATAAATAACCAGAGATCTTTACACAGTGATAAAACAAGAATAAATAATGCTAACTTGTACTGGTATAGGGACAAATCCTTCTCTCTTTTTGCAAAGCACCGCTGTCAGCCTGCTGTTATCTCAACATTGATTCTATGTAGAATCATTGGCTATGCCACTACCACTGCACAGAGAGAACATACTCTTTTCCTCCATAGCATCTCTCAGGACTAGGCTCATATTTTTCCCAGTATTATATGGTTTCATCATGTAAAAAAAATGTGACTGTATTCCAGTTTCTGAAGGCTTTAGTCCTGAGATAACCCCTCACACTGGTAGACTCAATATAGTACAGTTGCCTTTTGTTTAAGAAAAATGGAAAAACAGGAACACAGAGGACAAACAATACTTCTGAATACTTACAGTTTTTTCAGCCTGACTTCAAATGGTCTGCTTTGGGAAATACAGAGGCAAAACTCGAATGTGATTCTGCAAACATGCCAGCACGAGTAACTAATCACATGAATCATAGAATCATAGAATATCAGGGTTGGAAGGGACCTCAGGAGGTCATCTAGTCCAACCCCTGCTCAAAGCAGGACCAATCCCCAACTAAATCATCCCAGCCAGGGCTTTGTCAAGCCTGACCTTAAAAACTTCTAAGGAAGGAGATTCTACCACCTCCCTAGGTAACGCATTCCAGTGTTTCACCACCCTCCTAGTGAAAAAGTTTTTCCTAATATCCAACCTAAACCTCCCCCACTGCAACTTGAGACCATTACTCCTTGTCCTGTCCTCTTCTACCACTGAGAATAGTCTAGAACCATCCTCTCTGCAACCACCTCTCAGGTAGTTGAAAGCAGCTATCAAATCCCCCCTCATTCTTCTCTTCCGCAAACTAAACAATCCCAGTTCCCTCAGCCTCTCCTCATAAGTCATGTGTTCCAGACCCCTAATCATTTTTGTTGCCCATCCATTGAATCATCCATTGAAATTAATAAGATGACTCCTGTACACCTATATGTTTGCAATTTGGGCCCCTCATTGTCATGAGTCTAAGAAATAACAGGACAATACTTAGCATGAATAAAGCACTGTACAAACACTAATGTGCACATCTCCACCATGGTGGTGCAGTGCATTACTGCCACACCTGCTTCCCCCCACCCCCCACCCGGCCAAAATATATATTGACATGAACCTAAAAAGCTACTGCTCACTTCAGAAGAAAGCCAATGGATGGAAACACCCATGTTTTAAAAGGCCCTCACTTTTCATTTTTCATTCTAAAAGTGAGAGGATGCAAAACAGGTATTAACAAATTGACAAAGTGTACTGGGTTACAGTAACTAAACTAGGTTGTTCTATTTCAGGTGTCACCAAGTATCCAAGGAGCAGATTCTTCCAGTCTGAATGAAACAGTGGTAGATGTGAATATTCTGACTTCACCTACTTTCACAATTAAGGTTCCTCATGATTTAGTTATAGGGAGCTCTGAGTTCATTGAATATGTAGCTGCGAAAGCTTTGCAACTTTACAAGCAGACTTTTTAAGGACGGTATGTTGTTTCTCTTTGTATAGTGAACTTAAAACGTAGTAGCATCCATCTATTCTTTTCTGCATTGCAACGGCTTTAAACTGGAATAGGATTAGGTCCATGATACAGTCTATGCCTGTCTCTCCATTTGATAGATGGAAGATAAAAGTGGTATGAAAAATAAAACCAAATGCTCAGTGTTTTGGTCTTTAAAATTCAGACCTGTCATACTGTGATCCATAGACCACACTTATTTATATATTAGATCCTCAAGCTCTAAGTAATATCTAGGACAAGATAATACTGAGGCAAGTGTTCTGTCCAAAGATAACTGTGTCACAACTACAGAACAGCATGCTAGGGCTCTGGCATTAGATACCATGCCTTCACGTCCATTAATCAAAGATAAAAGACTGCTAATTAGTCTGATCATAGTTTAGGTCATCTTGCTGTGCTTGACACTTGTTAAACATAGAGAGGACAAATTCAGAACAGATGTAGTGACTTGTAACAGCTCATTATAATATTGTGCCATACAATCTTGGGATAAATACTGCTCTCTAACTAATGGGCATATTTTAGATTCACATGCAAAGGGGAAGCTTCACATGTTTCCTCCCACCATCTGTGTGGAAGGAAGCTTGGCCATCCTCCCTCCTCTGGGTCTCACAGAGGCTACACTGCAGGTTTAGGGATGTCCAGGAGGGAAGGGCAGGCTGGAAAGATGCATAATGTTCTCTAACCCCAAGGAGAACATCCGGAAAAGATACCTATTACTTCTTCCGTGGAGCCCAACCATCCTCTGCACCCACGGATGTTCCTGCACAGTTCCAATGAAGTCACACTGAGAGACGGACCTGCTCAGGGCCAGATCCTCTGTGAAGGCACAGGCCTCTATGCAAATGAACCTGGCATCCCATGGATCCACTAAGAAAGCATTAGCCTGGGGCAGGTTCTGTGACCTTTGGCTAAGAATGAGGTGGGAGCGGAGGGCAAACCCTATCCTTGACAAGGCAATGTGGGGGGAAATCTTTGTGAGGGGATTCTCTCAGAGATTGCCAGTGTTGCCAGCTCATAATTTTAATCACCAGTGCAATATTGGGTGTTTTTCTTAAAGCCCCAGCTCTTGGAGTTTATGATTATTTGAGAATCTCACCTTGTTATTTAAAAAAAATGTGTGTTTCAGATCTGCGGAGGAAAAGTTGGAAAACAGGGCCTGAGCTCATTAGAAAGGCTCAAAAGCCAGCAGGAAAATAAAAAGAACACAGCATCTAGTATACTTTAAAAATCACATGATGTTAAATGCAATCTCATGATTTTCTGGGGCCTGACTCATGATTTTTGAACACTTGGGATTGGCAATACTGGATTTCTTCCCCAGAGACCCTTGCTGCAGAAGAGGAGGCACTGGGTCTTTGAATTTATGCATAACATAATAAAAACAAGACTACCATCCACGTTGGTTTGGCTATGTTGGTGCACCTAAATGCACATTACATCAGAAATTGACCTAGAAGTGAGTCTTTTGACAGGAAAATAAGACAACTCATTTCACCATGATTGTTTCTTCATAGCTATTATCCCTATTAGATCTAGCTATTAGCAATATTCACTCTTTTTTCACCTCTCCCAAACCTAAATTTGGGAACACTAAGGGCTAGAAGTCTAATAATAATAATCTTAACTCCCATAAGGAAGGTCTGAGTTCTTGTTCCATTACCGAATCCTCCTGTGCAATGAACATTTGTGGTCATTCTTATACCTGAGTGAAATGAGTGAAAAGATGGTATAAACGGCTACCAAATCATAATGGTAGCATTTTACACCTACTTTGCACAGGTGAACATGACTACAACAGGCCTTTTTATGGCATGAGAGAAAATAACAAGTGGGGAATCCCAGAGGATCCTTTGTATAAAAGGAAAAAAAGAACGACTACACACTTCAGTATGTAACCAACTGACTTTTTTTGTATGTTCACTAGTAGGAAGATGTATCCACTATCATCTGTTATTCATATATGTAACACCCTTCTTTAGTCCAAAAATAGAAAAAAAGACAGTTTTTTTCAGAAACACACTATGGTCACTGATGCACTGCACAATGCAAACCTTATTTTTTTCCCCTCTAGACAAGAAGATCTGTGGAATATCATCTACTTCAAATCCAGCATCCTCTCCTTACAGTGAAGTACTCCAAAGTTCAGTGTACAGAGAACTGTTCTATGAATAGGGTTTTAAAATGTTTGCTTACAAACAATATATTGTTTAATAAATATTGTGACATCAAGTATTCAATATTTACAGTAATTTTTTTGCATGGCAAATTAAAATCCATGTCAATTTGTATTCCTTTTAAATGAAAACTTATATGCATGTATGGAACTTTATGTGATTGTTGGTTATCACTTATGATCCCAGTTTTACAGAGACTTAAGCACATGCTCAGCTTCAACCATGTAAGTTGTCCCCGTTGCCCTAAATGCTATTACTTGCATGCTTAAAATTAAGCACATGCTTTAGACTTTGCAGGACTAGGGCCTAAATCCTTTGTACACCCAGCTAAGAATTAATCAACCGAGGCTGAATGTATATGTAATACATTAATGCATGTATTCTATTTCTTCTTCCAGTTGCTTTTACATTATAATGTACATTAAATGGCTTTTTTCATAATTTGTGATGAACAAATTCTTCAGCTTTTTGCATAGTTTACTTGTAGTTTGCAACTAAAGTAATTTTTTAACAGGGCAATAAATATTTTCATTGGAAAAAAGTTTGTTTTGTCCATTTTACATGTTTGCTTGAACTTCATGTGTAAAATAAAATAAAAACTAAGATCCTTATGCTATAATACCCTCAGTCCTAGGCAGAGCTCCAAGTGATTTCAGTTTCATTTGCTGTGCACACCAAGAGTGGTACACATCCCAAAGAACATTTCCCCATTCTCAGCTGTATTTTTTCCTAACTCACTTTTCTTTATTTCTAAGTGCACAAAGTATTAGTTTCCAATATAATAAACTGCAGCTTTTTGTTTATACCATATTCTGCTTGTTCACTCCTACTTACCTAAAAATACTTAACGATTTTAACCAACAGAAAGGCCAGGCGTTTCAAGAGTCCTCTTTATTTCCTTTATTTGGCAAAATACATTGTTGGGGCAGGTGAAGTTCTCTCCAGTGCAAGGCCCTATGCACCACTGAAAGGAGGTTAAGTCTTAAACATAGCTAGTACCAATGGGGGCCTAACCCTGAGAAGTGAAGAGCAGCCACAACTCCCATGTGAATTGGCATATCTCAGGACTGGGCTCTAAATAACTAATAATGAAGTTTCTAAATATTTACCCTCAAATGACTTTGTAAGGCATCACATATTAAAGTAGAAGTATTTGGGGAATATTCAACTGATCATGGCTACCTATTAACTCCTCCACACCTCCGCAATCCAGAGCATATCAGCCAACCTAGTATCAACTTGGAACAAAGTGTTAGTTGCTGTAATTCTGTTCCCCCATTCCTTTTTAGACATCTGTCCAGTACAGCCAGGAATTGAAAAGCTTATAATAAAGTGCTGAAAACAAAGGATATAAAGTTATTAAAATTCAAGGTACATTATTCCTTTAACAAATTATACAAGGGTTGCCAAAGTGTGTAGTAAAGGGTTATACAAAGTAAATTGTTAACCAATGGCTTTTTCAACCCTGAGGCTGACTGAAAAGACCAGCTCCCTGTTCTGAATTTGCTATCCATCAATTCATCTCCAAAAAAAGAGTAAAAAAAGCACATACTGACAAGAAAGTGAACACTTTTAATACCAACTAACAGTACTTAAGATATATCAAACCAATTATTTTTATAAGTATTTTTGTAAGAAAGCATGATGTGCAATGAGTGCAACAAGCTTAGCTTCCAAGAAAGGTGAAGAATAGAGGGAACAGCATTGGATTGTGGATGAGAATATTCTCACAGAGATTTGTTTAACGTAATAAACAAAAGAACAGAAGAATGGCTATACTGGGTTAGACCAATGGTCCATCTAGCCCAGTACCCTGTCTTCCAACAGTGCCTGGTGCCAGATGTTTCAGAGGGAATGAACACAACAGGGCAATTTATCGAGTGATCCATCCTCTGTTGTCCAGTTCCAGTTTCTGGAAATCAGAGGATTAGGGACACCCAGAACATAGAGAACAGAGTTATACTTTTGGCCCTCACAACATCCTCTGGCAAAGAGTTCCACAGGCTGCCTATACACTGTATGAAGAAGTACGTCCTTAGTTTGTTTTAAACTTGCTGTCTATTAATTTCATTGGGTGACCCCTGGTTCTTGTGTTATCTGAGGGGGTAAATAACACTTCCTTAGTCATTTTCTCCACACCATTCATGATTTTACAGACCTCTATCATATTCCCCCTTATTTGTCTCTTTTCTAAGATGAACAGGCCCAGTCTTTTTAATCTCTCCTCATATGGAACCTGTTCCATACCCCTAATCATTTTTATTGCCCTTCTCTGTACTTTTCACAATTCTAATATATATTTTTTGACATGGGGTGACCAGAAGTCACGCAGCATTCAAGGTGTGGGTGTACCATGAATTTAAATAGTGGCGTTATATTTGCTGTCTTATTATTCATCCCTTTTCTAATGGCTCCTAATTTTCTGCTAGCTTCTTTGACTGCCGCTGCATATTGAGCAGATGTTTTCAGAGGTCTATCTATGACTCCAAGAGCTTTTTCATTGGAGGCACATAATGGAGGCCGGAGGAGGCTAAGCCTCCCCAAACCTCCACTAATGCTCTCCGCCATGGTCCTGGGGCGGAGCCGTGTAGGGGCTTAGAGCTCCTCCAGGAGGCCAGGGCTCGGATCGGCTCAGGCAGACGGGCCAGAAGCAGCTTGGGCGGGTGGACTGGTGCTCAGGGCAGCTCCGGCCAGCCAGCTGGGGCTCCTCTGGCCATGATGGGGGGCTTGGGGCTTCTCTAGCCATGGTGGGTGACAGTGAGGGGGCAGCGCAGGGACAGAAGGGGCAGGGCCGGAGGCAAGCCTCCTAGAATAGGGGGTTCACACGCTGCCCATGATCTCTTTCTTGAGTGGTAACAGCTAATTTATACCCCATCATTTTGTATGTATAGTTGGGATTATGCTTTCCGACATGCATTACTTTGCAATACAGAGGGAGGCATCTATTTTCCTCTTTTCTTCATCTGTTTTCAATGCCCCTGTAAGACTTTCTACTTCCCTGGCTGTCTTGTATGCTAGCATTGTCTTCCTGTGAGTTTTAAGAGAAGGGAACCTTATGTCCCGTCTCTGCACTTATTTCTAGGCTTGACAGAAATTCTCCCTTTTCACGCCTCTAGATAAACCCAGTCTACTGATTACTGTACATAAGAAAGTGTCAGATGCTACATACATATAGAAAGGGGACTTCAAGTGCATGACAACACTGAAATTTCCAGAGACCTGAAAAGATTCTTGTAACAAAAGATATGTTTGTAAGGGAACAACAACAACAATGTATAACGATTGCCTCTCTAAACAGGGAGGATGTAGTTGTCCTAAACACTGTAAACAAAAGCTTACGCTCAATAAATTTGTTAGTCTCCAAGGTGCCAAAAGTACTCCTCCTAACACACAGTCGATCAGGAAGGCACTTTGGCAGTCACTTCCTAACCAGTAGAGAGGAACCACCCCTATGAAAATGTTTTATGCTGAGGATTTTAGCAAAAGTGGTAAAAACATAAATCTAATAATTTTATTGAAATAAATAATGGTCATGGGCTACTGTAGATGTACCTTGCTGAGCATCAATTTGAATTAATGGAAAATCCCAGGGGGAATAATAGCACCATCAAACTACGAAAAAAGGCATACTAGTGGATGCATCAGATGAAGTGAGCTGTAGCTCACAAAAGCTTATGCTCAAATAAAGTGGTTAGTCTCTAAGGTGCCACTAGTCCTCCTTTTCTTTTTGTGAATACAGACTAACACGGCTGTTACTCTGAAACCTATCAAACTACCTAGGCCATTATCAGCTCCAGTGCTACAGGAAGAATTGAATCTAAATAGGCTTCTTTTTGTTTCACAAAGTAGTTACAGAGAGGGGGGGGGGACACCCCACCCCAGCGCTGGGTCCAAGAAGAAACCCACTCCTGGAGTCTCCCCTTTTCCTGGGCTGTTTGGTTGCCCTGGGCCCGGCACAATCACAGATTTTGAAGTGGGGAAGGCCCATGGTGATGGTCGGCTCTGACCCCCCCAGCAGAGCAGAGGCCAAAGAGAGCCTCCCCGCCTGAATTCCCCGGCCCGCCGCCAGGGAGCGGGGCGCCGCGAGAGACACGCGGCGGCTGCAGCCTGGGGTCCGGGCCAGCAGGGGGCCCTGGGTACCGGGCTATTCAGCTCGGTGCCCCGCCCCAGGGCCCGCGCTGCGGCCCGGCAGCCAAGCCCCTTTCCTCACGGCCTGGTGGGGGATGGGGTGTCCCGGCCCTGCCCACGCTGGGTCACGGGGAAGGAAGCGGCGCCGCCCAAGGCGCCTCCCGCGCGCGCGCGCGCGCCCGGCCCTACGATTGGCTGGCGCCTGGCGGGCCGGGGGTGGCGCCAGTTCGAAGCGCGGGCCCGCCGCGCCAGCTCGCCCCGGCCGGCCCCGCCATGTCCGCCGCGCGCGAGCCGCAGAGCCCGGCGCCCCCGCCGCACGGGGAGCTGCAGTACCTGGGGCAGGTCCAGCACATCCTGCAGCGCGGCCACCGGAAGGAGGATCGGACCGGGACCGGCACCATCTCCGCGTTCGGGCTGCAGGCGCGGTACAGCCTGAGAGGTGACTGCCAGAGTCACTGGCGTGGCGGGGACCTCTCGGCCCGCTCCCCGCAGCCTCCCCCCTCCCCTCCCCTTCCCTTCCCCATGGGCTCACTCTCCCCACAGACCTCTCCATCCTACGGGCTCCCCCTCCCCAGACCTCCTCCACCCCATGTGCCCCTCCAGTCCCTCACCGCATCCCACCAGCTGCCCCCCGGCCTGGTGCCTGGCAGACCTGCCAAGCGCTTCACATTCACATTGCTTTCCTGACTGTTACAGTGCTAAGTTCTAAATGAGTGCTCCAATAAACTAGGCTCTTATTGTGATAGTATATAATGCACATGCACCACAGATCAGTGTCTAAGCTTTAACACTTTTAGTATTTATAAGCGAAAAGCAATCCATGGTATTTGATGAGTGAGAATTGACTTTGCTGCTTTGACCTTTTTCAGATCAGTTTCCTTTGCTGACGACAAAACGAGTGTTCTGGAAGGGAGTGCTGGAAGAGCTGCTGTGGTTTATCAAGGTATGATGCATGGTTGTTATGTGCATTGATAATGCTGTCTGTAGAATATATCCTACTATGGACTAGTGTATTTGAAACACTTACAGATGTTTCCATTCATACAGGGAACAAACAAGTTATGACATTCTAGTATTTTTCCAACTTAATAAGTCTAATAGCTTCAAAACATTTTGTTAATTTTGGTTAAGGTGCTAGTACAACCTGGAGGGAATGCTGGTTAAATCTTACCTTGCTTCTTTTTAGTGAAATATTCTGAAGTGTTGAAGGACTTGTGTACACTAGAAAGTTTTGCTCCTTAAACTATACCGCTGTAGTTAAAACAGGAAAACTCTATGTGAATGCTTTTATACTGGTATAGCTTATTCCTGTTCTGTCACCAAAATGAGATACTCCAGGATAAGGCACTCTTATACTGGTATAACTGCATCCATCCTAGGCTTTTACCAATACAACTCTTTGCAAAAAATAAATAAATAAATAAATTACACTTCTAATAGACGATCACACCTCTAAGGGTATGTCTACACTACGAAATTAAGTCGATTTTATAGAAGTCAATTTTTAGAAACCGATTTTATACAGTCGATTGCGTATGTCCACATTAAGCGCATTAAGTCGGTGGAGTGCGTCCTCATTACTGTGGCTATCATCGACTTACAGAGTGGTGCTATCCCACAGTTCCCACAGTCTCCGCTGCCCACTGGAATTCTGGGTTAAGCTCCCAAGGCCGGATAGGGCAAAAACATTGTTGTGGGTGGTTTTGGGTACATATCGTCAGGCCCCCCTCCGTTGCTCCCTCCATGAAAGCAACGGCAGACAATCGTTTTGTGCCTTTTTTCCTGGGTTACCTGTGTAGACGCCATACCTCGGCAAGCATGGAGCCCTCTCAGCTCACCGTCACCGTACGTCTCCTGGGTGCTACACAGCAGCAGCTACCATACGTCTCCGGGGTGCTACACAGCAGCAGCTCCTTGCCTTTGCGGCAGAGAGTGCAGTAGGACTGATTACTGTCGCACATCTCCTGGGAGCTCCTGGCAGACCTCGGTGAGGTTGATCGGGGTGCCTGGACAGACATGGCTAGTCTCCTCTTAAAGCACCGAATGGGAGACAGAGACTCCAGGTCATTCTCTTCTTTAAGTTTTTCGTCTCATGGAGATTCAGTCCTGCCTAGAATATCATGTGAGCTGGAGGCTTCTGCCTCAGGCTGCTCTGCCCCTGGCAGCACCATGCGGTCGCACCTACCCCAGCCTACTATAGGCTGAGCAAGTGCAGAATGGTGGTAGAATGTGTCTTTGGATGTTTAAAAGCTCGCTGGCGCTGTTTGCTGACTAGGTCAGACCTCAAAGCAACCAACATTCCCATTGTTATTGCTGCTTGCTGTGTGCTCCATAATATCTGTGAGAGTAAGGGAGAGACATTTATGGCAGGTGGGAGGTTGAGGCGAATCACTTGGCATCTGATTTTCAGCAGCCAGACACCAGGGCGATTAGAAGAGCACAACAAGGCATGCTGCACATCAGAGAGGCTTTGAAAACCAGTTACACTGAAGCCTGGCCAGTCATGAAACAGTTGTGTGTGTTTCTTCTTGATGCAAACCCACCCTCTTTGTTGATTTTTAATTCCCTGTAAGCCAGTCACCCTTCCCCCCTTCGAAATAAAGTAACTATTGTTTTGAAACCATACATTCTTTCTTTATTAATTTTTAAAAAAAAGAGAGATAACGGACGAGGTAGCCTGGGTGGGGTGGGGTGGGGGAGGAGGGAAGGACAAGGTCACATGGCTTATTGTAGCCACACTAAAAATCAAACTGTTTGAGTGACAGCCTTCTGTTTCTTGGGCCATCCTCTGGAGTGGAGTGGCTGGGTGCCCAGAGCGCTGCCCCCCCCCCCCCCCCCCCCCGTGTTCTTGGGTGTCTGGGTGAGGAGGCTATGGAACATGGGGAGGAGGGTATCATAGAATATCAGAAAGAAAAGGAGTACTTGTGGCACCTTAGAGACTAACCGATTTATTTGAGCATAAGCTTTCGTGAGCTAAAGCTCACTTCATCGGATGCATACTGTGGAAACTGCAGAAGACATTATATACACAGAGACCATGAAACAATACCTCCTCCCACCCCACTCTCCTACCCCTACCCCCCCCCCCCCAGACGTTCTGGTTAAACTTGGATTTATGCTAGAAATGGCCCACCTTGATTATCATACTTCTTGTAAGGAGAGTGATCAGTTTGGATGAGCTGTTACCAGCAGGAGAGCGAGTTTGTGTGTGTATGGGGGTGGGGGGTGAGAAAACCTGGATTTGTGCTGGAAATGGCCCACCTTGATTTTCATGCACATTGTAGGGAGAGTGGTCACTTTGGATGGGCTATTACCAGCAGGAGAGTGGGGTGGGAGGAGGTATTGTTTCATGGTCTCTGTGTATATAATGTCTTCTGCAGTTTCCACAGTATACGTCCGATGAAGTGAGCTGTAGCTCACGAAAGCTTATGCTCAAATAAATTGGTTAGTCTCTAAGGTGCCACAAGTACTCCTTTTCTTTTTGCGAATACAGACTAACATGGCTGTTACTCTGAAACCTATAGAATATCGGGGTTGGAAGGGACCTCAGGAGATCATCTAGTCCAACACCCTGCTCAAAGCAGGACCAATCCCCAATTTTTGCCCCAGATCCCTAAATTGCCCCCTCAGGGATTGAACTCACAACCCTGGGTTTAAGCTGGCCAATGTCAAACCACTGAGCTGTCCCTCCCACGGTTATACAGTGGATGCAGCAGGGGTCTGTGCTCTTGTTGGCTATCCTGCAGCTCCAACAGACACTTCATCATGTCCATTTGCTCCCCCATTAGCCTCAGCATCGCGTCCTGCCTCTGCTATTCGCACTCACTCAATTCTTTCCTGGCCTCTGCCACTGAATGCCTCCATGCATTAAACTGTGCCCTATCAGTGCAGGAGGACTGCATGAGCTCGGAAAACATGTCATCGTGAGTGCGGTTTTTTTCGCCTTCTAATCTGCGATAACTTCGGGGACAAAGATGATAAGGGGAGTGTAGAAACATTCTACGATTCTGGGGAGACTGTATGGTCACCTGTGCTGCTGAGTTCGCCACACTGACCAAACAGGAAACGAAATTCAAAAGTTCCCGGGGTTTTTCCTGTGTACCTGGCTAGTGCATTGGAGTTCAAAGTGCTGTTCAGAGCAGTCATAATGGAGCACTCTGGGATAGCTCCTGGCGGCCAATACCATCAATTTGCATCCGCACTATCCCAAATTCGACCCAGCAAGGTCGATTTTAGCGCTACTCCCCTCGTCGGGGAGGAGTACAGAAGTCAATTTTAAGAGCCCTTTAGGTTGACAGAATGGGGTTGGTTGTGTGGATGCAGTCATTTTTAAATCGACCTAACGCGGCTAAATTCGACCTAATCCCATAGTGGAGACCAGGGCTACCAAGCATAGTTTATGCTGGTGAAATTTGTGTAGACAAGTGCTAAGATGTTGTGTTGCCCTATCGATGTTCCCTGATGCGATTCTGAGCAGCATTTGATTAAATGCTGGTACATCGGGACTTGAAAAATCAACTTATCCAGATATCAGTTTTTTGAAGAACTTAATGCTTTTTTAAAAAGGAAGCCTTATCCTTTCAATTGTAAGGGCTAGAACCTTTCAGATGTCAACCAGCACAGTGCTGTACTCTGAGACTGTAGACGTGTTTTGATAGCAGATAATATTTAAGTCTCTATTCGCTTTCAGTGCTATTTTAAACTCAGGGGATTTGTTTTCTTATTCTCATCTCTAGGTTTTATACAAAGTGGCAGAGTAGAATATGGGAGCCTACCATCTGCTCAGTGACTAAACAGAACTTCCAACTATTTCTAGTTGGCATCTCTCAAGAGCATGTAATTTAAGCTTCGAAAAAACATGCAAAAGAGAAGGGACTGCATAAACTTTTCCCCCCACAATGACTTGTAAGACAGTTCACGAAGGCTGACAGCAGGTGCATCATGAGTAACAGAATTATACAGACATGGAACAAGTTTTTTCTTGTTTCATCAAGCAAAAAGTAAAACCTTGTTTGCTGAAGGGCCTGTGTACAAGCAACTGTAGGCAATCGCATTTATCCTTGAACCTCCATTGGCCTACAGTATACAAAGCTAGAGATGAATTAAAGATGACTAGAGCAGTATAATTCAATTCTCAGTAACATATTGTTTATAACAGTTTTATTGTGTGTAGGGTTCAACAAATGCTAAAGAGCTCTCTGCAAAAGGAGTGAAGATTTGGGATGCCAATGGATCACGTGAATTCTTGGATAAACAAGGTTTCCCTAGCAGAACAGAAGGGGATTTGGGACCAGTGTATGGTTTCCAGTGGAGACACTTTGGAGCTGAATATAAAGATATGAATACAGGTGAGGAAAGTAGATAACTTCAACAGCGGGAAACTAGAGATTTTTATCTTCAGTGCTTAGTGAGACTGACAGGATTACTGTGGTACCTCACTTTCAGGAGGTTATGGAGGCATGAAAAGATTAGAACGAGGACATTTATAATGGTAACTGAGAACCAGAATAAGTAGATCTTTTTGGGAGGTTATATTGAGCTTCTAGGAAAGCCTACCATTATGAAATATGCAGTATTGCAGGCAGTAGCCTATTTATAGAATGGGTGAATCATAGGCAGTACACTGTTCTGCTAATGTGCTGGTATATCACCTGTAGGTGGGAGGATATTTTGGTTTCCATGCCCATTTAGTTCTTTGCCTCTCTGCTGAGGCTGCCAGCAGAGGTGCCAATTGTAACAGGACACTTTTTTTTTTAAACTACACTAAAATCACTCATTTCAGAGAGCTGCTATTATTAATTTGTATAATTAGCACATTAATTTGTGCTGTTTACAGGAAAGTATCATTGGAAAATCATGACTCTCCCACGCTTAGCTTTCATAATGATGTTGGGGGTGGTGAACTAATGTCTTATTCAACCATCAAAAAGTATTTTCTCCATCTAAAAAGGCAAGTAAAAATGTAAAGAAGAATTCCAGTACTTCACACTATATCAACCTGGGCATAATTTCTTTTTTAAAGAGAGCACTTTTATACCAGAACAATCTCCACATATTCATATGTTGGTATAGGACAAAGGAAAGGCAGGTAGTCAGTCTATTGGATAGCAGGCCAGTAAAAATGATCAGCACCAAGTAACCAAAATTGTTTTATGGCCCCCTGGCCTCGTATTTCACTTGTTCTTCAAATTTCTCTTGGATTAAGGTACCTTTGATTTCCCATGTAAAGGATAAGCCTTTGTTTAAAATGATGATATAGAAATTTATTATTTTAATTGAGGCGGTTTAACAGTTGTCATGATATGAACTAATAGTTTGTAGCATCTTGTTACCCATTGAAATCTGGCTTTTGTGCATTCTCAAACACAGGACTTAAGGGTGATAAAAATAGCATGTTAGTTCCACTCTATTTAAACTCTGTAGGCTCTAAGACTCACTGTCAGATATACAGACAGACCTCTCAATTATTCTCCAAGGTCTCAGGTTTCATTTAAAGTTTTTAGCTGTTGTGCTAGAGAAGAAAATATTCAATCATGGGCTCTGTCTACACTATGGACACTATAGCAACAGTGCTGTAGCTATGCCACTGTAACCGCAAAGTGTGGCTGCAGACTACAGCAATGGAAGGGGTTTTTTCCATTGCTGTAGGGACTCCATCTCCCCAAGCAATGGTAGCTAGGTCAACAGAAGCATTCTTTCATCAATCTAACTGTGTCTACTCTGGGGGTTAGGTTTGCATAGCTACAGCACTCAGGAGTGTGGATTTTTCACACCTCTAAGTGCCGTAGCTATCTTCATGTACGTTTTAAATGTAGACCTGGCCTTGGGGTGTAAGGATGCAGACACTTATGTGAGTTTGCAGAGAGAGTGAAAGAATAGCTCTGGGGTGTGTATGACCCCATTTCAGGAGGTACTAACCCCAGTGCTAGTGATGATGCTTTAAGTGTCAACAATAACTATTTCACTTCTCAAAGCATGCAAGAAAAGAGGGGAAGGGGACACCACCTTTTCCCAAAGCTTGGAGCACTCATCTGGGGCTCCCAAAGGACTACCCAGAAGAGAGAGAGGGAAGGCTCAGAAGATGTATTAAGGTGTAAACCTTTAACAATCCCAGGTGGGATCAGAAGAGGGGACAATTAATGTAATTTTTCTGAAGGGTGTGGGCTTGGCTTTCAAAAGGATTTTTTGGGGCAGCTCTAAGCTATTGTTAAAACAACCTTAGGCTGTCTGACTTATTTAAACCTTGTCTGGTAACTTTCTTCAGATTACTCTGGCCAAGGAGTGGACCAGCTGCAGAATGTAATTGACACAATCAAAAACAATCCAGATGACAGAAGAATCATCATGTGTGCTTGGAATCCCAAAGGTACAGAAGTGTGTGTGTGTGAAGTGAATGTAGTTGCACCTTACCAAGTTGCATGCTAAGCTATATCATTGGTGCTCATTTAGTCCTGAAAGTTTGCATAATTACCAGATCCTGTGTCTACAGCCGGCTCTGGTGGTGGTGGTGGTTACATTTTTGCTGCAAGAAAAGGTGAGCTTACACAACTGATATGTGATTTCATGTTCTATAAATGGTTGGGTGAATTATAACCTGAATTCTCCTGTTTCTCATGATTCTCACTGATGTGAGAGGATATTCAGGCCCCAAAACATCCTATATGATTTCAACCCTTTTCTGTCTTAGTACAAATGGAAATACATGATTATCACTGCCCTCTACATAGTCACTATTCAAAGACGTTTTGCATATAATAAAAAAACATTTAACCTGTTTTTTAAGGAAACTCATAATTGAAAAATATAATCAAGCAGCTGTTTGTTTTTTACTGTGTATTAAATTATAGGATTATACTCAAAATTTGGGGAGAAGAGAACAAAACTTAAAAAAAAAAATTACAATGCTCTTTTTCGTAGTTGTTAGAATCTTTTCTGAAGAAAGGAGCCTGTTTAAGAACTTTAGGAATTAAAGGTACTCAACAGCTAGAAGAGCGGGAGATGCCAACAAGCAGCAGCCAGTTAAAAAATTGTCGTTTTAGCTGTTTTCCCTGCTATAGTTAGAGCCAGTTTCCAAAAAGGCATGCTGGGGAAAGGTTCCCATTAAATGGCAACTGTACAGTAGGTGGAGGGTTAATAGGGATCAGGCAGGTCAAAGGAGTGTGATACCTTGGATGTCCAGCTGTCAGTTTAAAATCAACAAAGCCAAAACTGGGTTCTTAATCTTCCCCACCAAGTCTTCCCCCTTTTCTCAGTCACAGTGGACACCATTATCTTCTCTGTCACTTGGCATCTTTAACTTGACCATTTCTCTAGATTCTAACATTTGGGCTGTGTCTAAATCATGGTTTCCCTAACTGTGGTGTATCATATATTCCATCAGTTCACTTCACAGCCATTTCTTTTTTTTTTTTTTTTTTTTAGAACGTGGTACATGAACCAGTAAGTTTAGGGTCTGCTGGTCTAAATCTCGTTGATCCTTCCTGCCTAACATCTCTATACTTCTTCCTTCTCTGTCCACACAGTTCACTCATCTAGTCTCCCATCATTTCGACTCCTGCAACATTCTGTTGTTTGACCTTGACAAATACAGTCTCACCCAGCTTATATCCATTCAAAATGCTTCCGCAAAGATCATTGTCCTAGTTTGTTTGATCATGTCACCCGCTTTTGCATCCATTCTTTCTCCATCGCCTCAAATGCAATCTACTTGCCTTTACCGTCAGGGCCCTTCACAGCCTATCCTCATGCTACCTATCGTGTCTCATATCCTGCCAAGATGTTGACTCCCACTTCCACCTTGCCAGTGACATCAACCTTTATCACCCACTTGTTCAGTTTCCAAAAAAATACCTTCATGCTTTCTTCCATTCTGTCTCTCATGCATAGGAAGAGCTGCACATAACATCTACTAAACCACTTAACTGTCATTTAAATTCCTCCTTAAAACTCCCCTTTGCCATGATATCTACAAAAATGTGACTGAAGTAGGCATATTATACTAATTTAGATGGAATAAATGGGCCCCAAGAGCAAGTGGTGTTAACATGACCCTGAAACTGTCCAACCTTAAATTTAAAGAGGTTTGGTATACAGAGACTGCAGCTTGCTTGTATCAAGGCAAACACACCATTAAAAATCTTTTAAACCTGTTTTATTAAAGATACAGAAAAGAAGGAAAAATAGTTAAAGCACTTGAAATGTAAAGTAGTAAATAAGGCTTCCATTTTAACAACATCCCTTGTTCCCTGTCCATTTAGCAGGAGAAAGCTGTTAGAAGGAAAACCCTTGTGCTTGACAGCCTTTTTGATGGTGATAACTATCCTTTTTTGGGGAAAAGAGAAGAAGTTAGTTGAGATGGGCTGGAGCTGGTATCACTGTTGTTGGTAAAGTCCGATCCTGTTTCCTAGAAAGCAAAACAAGACAAACTCTCAAGAGGGAAGAGAAAAGAACAACAAGGATAGAAAATGCAGCTTCTGTCTCTGGTGTTGACTTTTACTTGCTACTTCGCTGCTGGAGAAACAGAGGCACTGCACATGGTTTTATCAGCCATTCCAAGACCTGGCAAACTTATTCCAGCATCAAGCTGTTTAGGTGATTGCTTTTAGCTGCCTCTCTGGTCACAAGCTTACAGCAGTGTTGCAAAATATGCAGTTTTGGCCATTGAAACCAAACTCCTTATTAGACATAAGAAAAAAAGGAAGGGGCTAAGGAAAGGAAAGAAATACATTGGAGAAGGAAAGTCTGTCTGTCTGTGTCTCTCTCTCTCTCTCTCTCTCATGCATGCACGCATGCATGTATGTCCAAGTCTGTGGAGGTGGTGATGTCCTCTGGCCCCCACTCTCCTGTGTGGTCTGGTCAGGACACTTCTGAGGATCAGAATAACGAAGGCCCAATGGTGTTACAGTAAATACCGGGTCCCAAAGCGACAACGGGGGTGGTGGACATGATCATTAAATTTGCTCCTTTCTTCTTCCATCTTTCAGTCAGCCATCATTTTGGATTTTTCCTAAGTCATAGTCATCCCCTTGTTCTTTTATTATTATTATTTTCATTTTATTATTTTCCTAAGGACCCCAAAAGGGGAGTGATGGGTGGAATAGCCCATCCCCTCATTATTTTGTCCAACAGTTGGGACTGATTTCCAACACAAAAATTTTGACCCATTGATTTCCAGTCCCACACTCTTCTTGTTTACCAGGCATGATGTAAACACAGTCCTTGAGTTATATCAGTAGGCCTTTTTATTTGGACTAATTGTCTTTCTGTCTTCCTTTTGCATCTTTTCCCATCAACATTTGTTGTAATAGGTTATTATAACATTTTTATGAACTTGCTCTTTTCACATGCAAGCTCACAATTAGGGTAATTGGGCCAATAAATTTACAGCAGGTGGCAGGAGTGCTCTGACTGCTGCTTATCATCCTGACCAGTATTCTCATTGTTCCCGTGTGCTCCCTCATTTGTCTCTGTCCACCTGTTACTTTTTGTCTTGTACTCCCTGAGGCGGAGGATGTCCTCCTCCCCCCCACCCCCAGTGTCTGTAGTGCAATACAAATAATAAAAATTAGAGGCAGGAGCTTGTTTAAGAAGGAAAACATAGGCTGAATGACTAAAGCCCTTGACACATGCTTAACTGCAAACACTTGACACATGCTTAATTTTACTCATGAGACTAATCTCATAAAATCAATAGGACTAATTATGTGAGTAAAATTAAGCATGTGCATAAGCGTTTGCATTATCAGGGCCTAAAACCTTTCTTCGGGGGAATTTGTACTCTGTCCATCCAGTTACTGTTAACAATAGCAGTTACATAATTAAGCAAGCAATATCTGGTAGTGGTAATAGCAGGATTTAAAAAGTCTTAATAGTAAAAGCAATAGAACTATAATATGTGGTTCAGTATTGCTATTTGATGTATTTATGCATATTTATTTCTATATACATATGTATATTTTTTTTCCTCTTTCATGCTGTCTTAATACTGTTTTTTTCCCCCTCCCCCTCTTCCTGTTTTGCATCTCCTTAGATATTTCACTAATGGCTTTGCCTCCATGCCACGCTCTGTGCCAGTTTTATGTTCTAAATGGTGAACTGTCTTGCCAGTTGTATCAGAGATCTGGAGACATGGGACTCGGGGTGCCTTTCAATATTGCCAGTTACTCACTTCTCACGTATATGATTGCCCATGTCACAGGCCTGAAGGTATAGTATCCTTTTGCTTAGATATTTATAGTTTGAACAGAGGACTAAAACATTAAATAGACTAACATTTATGTAGGAAGAATTGGAATGAACACAGCATTCAAAAGTTTAGATATGTACAGGAACAGGCTCTGTAGATTAATTATGTTTAATGTATGCGTTAGTGGGGTGGCCTGCACTATAAGAACTCTATAAATCTCGTTGTGGTCACTTATATCAAAGAATCTCCAAATCTTGTGGAAAAAACTTGTCAAAATGAAGATGTATCCTGGCTTATTCCACCAGTTTATCTCCCAAAAATCTGAGTTGAGTACTTTTCCTTCTGGTGACAATGAAAAATGCCATGGGGTGTCTTTTTGTGCTACTGAAACAGCTGTCTTCAAGGTACTACCAACTTCAAGCCATTAGAAATGTCAGTGTTGTTCTGGTGGTTTTTTTGGACTAGACAGAGCATTAATTCTGTGGTTGCTGTCAGATTCCAATTTGCATATTGTGATCTGCCTACCTAAATTCCTACCATGGTTTCAATTGGATATTTTTCTCTTCTGACTGTAAATGGGTTGTATAGTACTGCTCTTTTCTGTTAGCCACCTGTTATCTTTCACCAAAGATAGCTGCGTTCTTGTGACTTGGTAGAGCAGAGATTTGTTTAATTTAAATACATTACAGTCTTTCTACTAAAATCTGACTTCCTCACTTCTTAAAGATTTAATAGGGATAGTGTGATTTTTTGAGCCCCCTCCTGGTGCTATCATCAGGAGTTGCTGCTTCCATTTTTAGCACTGAGGAGATAAAATGGGTGAGTGGAGAAAATCATGCTTTATAATAAGTAAGGACTTAGTGTAAGTTTTATATCAAAGGCAATTAAAGTAAATGAAGTTTGATGTCTCCTCCACAATGTCATTTAACTATTACATCTCCTCTTAAAGCAAAACACTTTTTGTGGGAGAGATCTGCAGTAAAGAACAAACTCATAGACTTGTGAATTTTTGCATAACATTAAATACTGCAATAACACTGCAGACAAATGTAGTAAATAGCTCTGCTTTTACAGTCCAGTATTTCATTACATGCTATGGCTAAGAATACTGCAGCAAAATAGTGCAGATACTTTCAGGGGCAGTAAACTCTTAAGCACTAGACCTAAATCAATGATGGTAAATTGTCAGGCAATGCTTAAGTCACACAAAATGCTTATCCAGGGCGTTAGGTGCCCCTGCCGTAAGTGAAAGAAACGTTAATGCAAACAAACCAACCTGTCAACTTTCCCAGTTAGAAAAAGTACCAGCCCTTTCCCAAATGTGAGGATAGCTGCGATTTGTAGCATGCCATGAAGGCCAACAGATGTGGGCTATTTCTGATCAAGAGGCTGGGAAGAGAATTCCAAAGTTCAGGGCTCATTACGGAAAACATCCTGCTAGGCGCTCCGATTTAAACCAAGAAGACTGGCTTTCAAGTGCTTCTGCATACCATAACTATGGCAATAGTGAGGCATGTTTCTCAGCTAGGCAGGTTCAAAGCCATTTTGGATATGTCTACATTGCAGCTGGGAACATGCCTCCCAGCGTGGGCAGACAGACTTATGCTATCTCTGCTCAATCTAGTGCACTAAAAAATAGCATTGTAGTGTGTGGGTGGTGGCTTCGGCTAGCTGCCAGAGTCCAAGCCCATCTTAGCTCAGAACCACTGTCTTTTCCACAATAATCATTCTGCTAGTTTTAGCATGCTAGTGTGAGTCTGTCTACCAGGGCTGAGAGGCAGACTCACAGTTGCAGTGTAGACATAACCTTAGGGCTTTGTCAGGATAGATCATGGTGCATTGGTTTCATATGATCCTGCAAGGAACTCCTTTTAATGAGTTGCTTCGGTTTCCTAAAAGAATTAAGTGCCACAGTAGTCTAATCTTGAGGTAGAAGCATGGATCACTGTAGCACTGTTAATATCTAAGAAATATTTGCAACCTATCACTTTTGAGGTAGATGGAGAAAGCTATATTTCTCACTACCCCCACCTCCTTTCACTTGTGTTAACAGATAAATATGAGTGCTCAGTTGCTATATCTGTTGCAAAATCTTTGTTGTAGAACTTCATACTCTGCTTAGAGTAGCTTAAAATAATCGGTTACTTTAGGGAAGGACAATATTTGAACTTGTAAGGCAATGGCTTATCAAGACAATCTGGTGCAGGAGCTACACTTCAGCAACAGAGGTGCTGGGAACCTCTAGCACAAGCATTGCAATGTCATACAGTCCTGAAATGTGCTACCTTGTTTGTCTGAACACTTTTCCCTCTTTTTCTTCAGCCTGGTGAATTCATACACACATTAGGAGATGCTCATATATATCTGAATCATGTTGAACCTTTGAAAATTCAAGTAAGTATCCATGGTGACTGGAGCCTGGCTGTCTTTTTGATATACATCTACCACAACTGGTTACTAACGGCATTTTGGGCTGTGTAAGTAGGAGCATTGCCAGCAAATCGAGGGACATGATCATTCCCCTCTATTTGACATTGGTCAGGCCTCATCTGGAGTACTGTGTCCAATTTTGGGCCCCACACTCAAGAAGGATGTGGAAAAATTGAAAAGATTCCAGCAGAGGGCAACAAAAATATTAGAAGACTGGAGCACATGACTTATGAGGAGAGGCTGAGGGAACTGGGATTGTTTAGTCTGCAGAAGAGAAGAATGAGGGGGGATTTGATAGCTGCTTTCAACTACCTGAAAGGGGGTTCCAAAGAGGATGGATCTAGACTGTTCTCAGTGGTACCAGATGACAGAACAAGAAGTAATGGCCTCAAGTTGCAGTGGGAGAGGTTTAGATTGGATGTTAGGGAAAAACTTTTTCATTAGCAGGGTGGTGAAGCACTGGAATGGGTTACCTAGGGAGGTGGTGGAATCTCCCTCCTTAGAGGTTTTTAAGGTCAGGCTTGATAAATTTAGTTGGGGATTGGTCCCGCTTTGAGCAGGGGGTTGGACTAAATGACCTCCTGAGGTCCCTTCCAATCCTGGTATTCTATTAACTCACAGTAATCCTGCGTTTTTAGATCTGGTACTGTGGAGACCTTTCATTGTAAATACTATCTTAATTTGCATGGCTGATCCTCTGATTTCTTCTCCAATACTCCCCTTTACCTGGGGTCAACTCTGGTTACAAGTGAAAACACTAGAATGAATTGTACATTAATTTGGACCAAAAGAGTGGTTCTCTCTCTGCAAGTCCAAAGATACAAGAATTTGTACTCTAATCTTTATCATTGTTACAAAATATTAGTGTCCTTATACTTGTCTTATCAACATAAAACTGTAACTAACTGACTAAATGAATAAAGTGCACTTTGATGCATTATCCTTACTTACGTATATATAGTCAGTTTGCAAACCAGTAATTTTTAGTGGGTATTCTGCTGAATAAGGCTCTACAGTACTTTTTTTGGGTCTCTGACAGACTTGTTCACTTCATATCAATCTTTCCACCTTCGTCACACAAATATCTACATACTATGACGACTGAGAATGTTATGGCAGGTGAGGTCTACCTAACCAAAAGAGCTGTCTAAGTATTTGGTTTTCACTATGCACTGTTCTTTACATTTTGTACAAGATTAACACTCAAAAGTAAGTCAAACTCTCTTTAATTTCAGCTTCAGAGGGAACTACGTCCTTTCCCAAAACTCAAAATTCTTCGTAAAATTGAAAACATCAGTGACTTCAAAGCAGATGACTTTCAGCTTGAAGACTATAACCCACATCCAGCTATTAAAATGGAGATGGCTATTTAATGCACTTAACTTTTTAAACATGATATGAGTCTGTTTTATAAGTATGTTACCTTGTCAATACTTAAGCTCAATGTGATGCTCTTAAATGTTGCTAAAACAGTTACATCACTTTGAAAGGGGTCCTGACCTAAAAGATGGACTGTTCATAGCTGTTAACCTGCTTCTGAAGTATCTAATGAAAAATGTATGTTAATGAAAGTGGCTTGCCTTTGTGCAGGTGGTGTCATTGAACCAAATCTTGGTGTAAAAGAAAAAAATTAGCACCATTTACTAGCCAGTCTTTGAGTACAGAGGTCTCCGTTAGAAGGTGACTCTGGGTTGTACATTTCTACTGTCTATAAATCATTCATGAATTGGCGGGAGCCCCCCTAAGTTGTTACTGGGTTTAAGTTAATATTTCAAGCTTTTCCTTGCTCTACACTGTAGCCTGAGTAGTGACTAGTGAGAAGTATTAGCCTTGTTCTGAATTAGTTACTTACCCTTATGCATTAGTAAGTATTTAAACAAAACAGGTGTTATAGCAGTGGATTTTTTTTAAGCTGGAGAAGAATGTTTAATAAACTTTTGTATAAATATTTTCAATGGTGTTTGGAAAGTGTGTTGTATCTAAGGCCTCATACTGAATTTGTGCTTGTAACACTAATATCAAGAAGATCAAGGTAACTTTCAGAGGATTTTGAGATTTCAAAGTTTTGGCTTTGCTCAATTTCAGAACAAAAAATCAAAACATGAACTCTCCTAATTGGAATGGGGGCTGTAGTACTTGGAGTATACTGAAGCTGTGGCCTGTAGGCTCTCAAGTGCTCTACTCTCCCTCAGTAGGCAGGTAAGCAAGTTGTCAAGAAGCCAGGCAGGCTTCCTACAGAAGTGTTGGACCCTGATTTCAAAACATTTCAATTTTGATGAATCAGCAAATGTCTAGTCACAAGTCTTGCTACAACTAAAGCATAACACCTAGTTTTATCAACTCTACCCCTGCTGCAGGATACTGGTGACATCAGTACCAGTTCTGGTCCTTTCATAATGCTGCCCATCTTACCAAGCCATGGTAGTTTATGTACACAGGGGGTGGTTGAGTAAGTTTGGGCCTTAAAGAAAATATGAAAGTTTTTAAACACCCAATCAATGGAACAACTCTGAATAGCTCTATGCCTAACACGCATACCTGAAGAAGTGGTTTTTTATCCATGAAAGCTTATACCCAAATAAATTGGTTAGTCTTTAAGATGCCACTGGACTTGTTGTTTCTATACCTAACTGTACACTCAACAGCTTTTAGTTCCACAACATAACCAGTATGAAGTTTTGTATAGGATTAGGACAAGAGCAGACAGTAAAGAATTTTATTTTAAATCTCTAAATTCAAATACTTTAGTATATTGTGAGAAAATCCACTGGAACAATTTACCAAGGGTCATGTTGGATGCTCCAACGCTGGCTATTTTTAAAACAAGAGTGGATGTGTGTGATAGTTCAAAAAATTATTTTGGGGAAATTTTAAGGCTTGTCATGTAGGAGGTCAGATTAGGTGATTACAGTGGTCCCTTTTGCCCTTGGAATCTATGAAAACAGATACTGCAGAGTTACTGAGTTCTAGACTAGTTCTAGAAATGAAGTTCATTGCCTATCCATTAGTTACACTAAAGTATAACAACTTTGCTGGATTATAGGCCTCAGTCATTTCTTTAAACAGCCTGGACTATGTATTATGTTAATTCCTGAAGGTTTTTGCCTGGTGACACAAAAGCATTTACTGGCAGCTGAAATCTTGTATCATCACCTAACAATAGGGCATGAACAGCTTGGGAAATTTAATCTTCTGCCTGAAAACTGTCAGGGTTAGACTTAATGCAGTAGTACTTTATGGCTTAGAAAGGAGCTTCTGCCAAATTTCTCCCTGAGGAAACTGGAATTTCCTTACAGAATCTTCTTTCATTTCAGTGGAATATCCAGCATCCTACAAGATTAAAAAAAAAAGTTGCCATTTAGAAAGTGATACTAGATCTAGTCCCCTCTTCATTCAAGTAACTTAACTGCTGTCATGCAACTGGAGAATAATAATTGTAATCTCTGTGCTGCTGGGGATCATGCCAGGCTAATTTGTAATACAGAAGGTATCAGCTGTAACTAGTGTTCATCTCCTAACACCTGATGCAAATGTTAAATGGAAAACTAGAGTTCTAAAGTCTGGGCTGAACAGAATTGTAGTTAAGCAATCTTTAGTTTTGGAATACGAGTTTCAGTGAAAAACTGAGAATGTTTTAAAGCGTCTCCAGTGAATTATTCTCCCTCATGCCCTCTTCTCCAGCTGAACAGAGAAGTTTAAGTATTAATACTTTTTTTTACCTAAGTTGGTTAGCCCAGCAATGCAGATATATTAAACATCGGTAACTAAAGAATTGCTTTGGGTTGAGGTTTTAGGCCAGGGTCACATCACTTCCTGAAGCATGTGTGCTGGAATGTATACCTTTCATTTCAACAGTTCTGAACTGCCAAACCTATGCTATCGTTTAGTCTAATAGCACCTCTCCAACTTTTTTTCATTCTGCAGATGACTGTAAAAGGAGTCTTTCACAAGCAATCTTTGTTTTAAACTACTTGTAATTAAGATGCTTTCTTTACAAGGCCACTTAAGTACAGTGGATACTCTCATAGCATACCTGAGGTGGTACATAGGAAGCTTTCTGGATTACAACAGGATATTTGAAGTGTTCATGCAAATGATCTACATACTCGCACATCCTGCAAGAAAGAGGAGGGATGGTTTTCAGTTTTACCTAATTGTGTACTTATTCATGGCTATTATCCCTGACAAAGAAACAAGGCTGGGGTAAAAGTTAGACGGATATTTGTATCCCAATTATCAAAATTAGGAGGCTTTGTTTTAGAAGCAGAAACTACTGCTAGACAGTGTTCCATATTGATCAACTAGAATCTGTTTGGCATTTTAGCTTAGTGAGGACTGGTGGTCTCAATAAAATAAGCCAGATCAAGAACACAGGGCAGAAGATGGGCCCTTTGGGCAGTATGTAGGGTTAGGAGAGCAAGATTCAAACTTCCTTTTTCAATACAGACAGAGATTAGTAAATTTATACAGAAGAGCTTATACAGAAGAGCTTTGTTTACTGATTGGAAAATCCACAAAGTACCACAAAAGCTTGTGCTATGCTAGCCAATGTGGATACAGAATGTATGCATCTAACATGGGTATTTAAAGGGTATAAACAAGACTATTTTCTGCAGCAAGGGAAATCACTAACGAGGGCAGCTGAAGGGCTGGGTCTGCTCCTCAGTTTATGAATTACCAAGAACACTTCTGTGGCTGTAGATCAGCAAAATTTACCAAACAAGGTCTAAGGCAATTTTAAATATACTGCTCCAGAGACAAGGAAGATCAAAACAAGAGGAATGGTTTATGATTCAGCTGATTTTAAATGTGAGCAAAAGATGAAGCTACAATATTTGACTTTAATATTTACAAAACAACTAGTGCAAAGAACAGGAATATACAGCCAACAGGAGAGTTTCAGGAAATTTGTGTTTGCAATAATGGGAAAAAATTGTTCATTGCATTCAAAGAAGGCTAATACAATCCGAAGCTTAAACAAGACAAGGGAAGTTGTTAGATCCTTTTGGGAAGCTACACGTAGAATGCTATTCAACTTAGAGCAGGGAGTTAATCCTTTGGTCATGAATGTGTTGGCCAGGGGTTGTAGGTGTGAGAGAGAGGTGCCAAAATATAGTTCCAAGAGTATAAAACAGTGTTTGTCAAAAATATTCCTGGCTCTTTGCCAGGCAATTGCCAGAGTGAAGTTCACACACTTCTGACTGGTTTAAAATTCTCTGGGAGAGCCACAGGGAGGTGAGTGGGTGGGTGTTGTTTTTGTTTACTGGTTCTTATTGCATGTCAACAGCCTTTTGGAAAAATAAGCCATCACCACTATTGAATATTACAGTAGCATTTCACATTACTAACCTGTTTTCAAGGCTTCCAGATACTGAAATATAGTCAAATATTATCAAGTGCTGTACCAACTCACAGAGCCCAACACCCCCAGCGTGAGGGCACACAGGAACTGAAATGAAAACAGAACAATCCCTTTAAACCAATCTGAAGAATAAAGGCAAACGACTAGATTATTCAGAAAGCTTGTGTACCAACTCTGCTGGTGTTTAACTACAGCTTCAATAGCACCCCCGGCAGCCCTAGGGAAACTCGGCTTCCAGTAATAAGGGACCAAAGGTATTTTGAATTCGTACTAAAGTGTGACAGAAAACAAATGACTGAACCACACACAAGCGCATGCTCATGAGTTAGCAACATGACAGCTGAAGAAGTTGCATGGCAAACTGGCTTAGAACAAAAGAGGTTTTAGTGCTACTGACACACTTCCAAGAGCCTTACTTTGAAACTTTTTGGCCATCAGCAACACAGACAAGTTTTCATTCACACTTCCCAGCCTGCAGCTGTCAATCTGGAGATAGCTCAGGGCCTTAGCCTGTAGGAGCTGCTTAAATATCACTCTATTGTGGCACTGCGGGGGAGGGAGGGGGAGAGAAAAAAAAGTTAAGCCCCAGAATCTAAGGAATTGGCAGGATATTACAAGAACTGTGGCAATGCAAGTCAAAACAATTGTACAATGTTCCCACTATGTTTCCTATTAAAACCAAGTTCTTTTTCCACTTAGCTGGAACAATGCACAGAAGTGCAGAGGGTTGCAAAGCATTTTACAAACATTAAAGAATCACAGTACAGTTGTAAAGTAGAGGCATAGTAGAATTACATCTATTTTACAGCTCTCTGAACTGAGGCACACAGAAATGTCACTATTTGCCTAAGTTCACACAGCAATTCAGTGGCAAAGCTGGGATCAGAACTGAGTCCTAATTTAATGTTTTGTTTTAATTGCCAGGCAAAACTCCTGCTCTTAATTGCATGTTACCCCTCATGTGAATGACTGGGCTACTGCAGCACTCAGACAGCAGTAGTGAATACACAGTGGTTCTGTCGGCTGTGGAAGACTATTTCTTCTCATGGACTCCTGCAGACCAGTCCAATGAGATGATTAGGGCCCTACCAAATTCACAGCCATGAGAAATGTGTCACAGACTGTGAAATCTTTTGTGTACTTTTACCCTACTATACAGATTTCATGGGGAGACCAGCATTTCTCAAACTGGAAGGCCTGACCCAAAAAGGTGTCACAGGGGCAAGGGGTTTCACAAGGTTATTGTGGGGGCAGGGGAGGTGTCACAGTATTGCCACCCTTACTTCTACACTGCTCTGAAGGCAGCACCCTGCCATGCCACCCTTACTTCTGCACTGCTGCCTTCAGAGCTAGGCGGCTGGAGAGTGCATACAGAAGTAAGGGTGGCAATATCGCTCCCTCCCCAAATAACCATGCAACCTCTCCACAGCTGAATAGCTGTGTCAAATATAAAGGGAAGAGTAAACCCCTTTAAAATCCCTCCTGGCCAGAGGAAAAATCCTCTCCCCAGTAAAGGGTTAAGAAGCTAAAGGTAACCTCGCTGGCACCTGACCAAAATGACCAATGAGGAGACAAGATACTTTCAAAAGCTGGGAGGAGGGAGAAAAACAAAGGGTCTGTGTCTGTCTGTATGATGCTTTTGCCGGGGACAGAATAGGAATGGAGTCTTAGAACTTTTAGTAAGTAATCTAGCTAGGTGTGTGTTAGATTATGATTTCTTTAAATGGCTGAGAAAAGAACTGTGCTGAATAGAATGACTATTCCTGTCTGTGTGTCTTTTTTGTAACTTAAGGTTTTGCCTAGAGGGATTCTCTCTGTTTTTAATCTAATTACCCTGTAAGGTATCTACCATCCTGATTTTACAGAGGTGATTCCCTTACTTCTATTAAAAGTCTTCTTGTAAGAAAACTGAATGCTTTTTCATTGTTCTAAGATCCAAGGGTTTGGGTCTGTGGTCACCTATGCAAATTGGTGAGGATTTTTACCAAACCTTCCCCAGGAGTGGGGTGCATGGGTTGGAAGGATTTGGGGGGGAAAGACGTGTCCAAACTACGTTTCCCAGTAAACCCAGATAAAGTTTGGTGGTGGCAGTGGAAATCCAAGGGCAAAGGGTAAAATTAATTTGTACCTTGGGGAAGTTTTAACCTAAGCTGGTAAAAGTAAGCTTAGGAGGTTTTCATGCAGGTCCCCACATCTGTACCGTAGAGTTCAGAGTGGGGAAGGAACCTTGACAAGCTGAAATCATGAAATTTACTAATTTTTAAAATCCTATGACTGTGAAATTGACCAAAATGGACTGTGAATTTGGTAGGGCCCTAGAGATGATGGATGATCTTAGTCAAGTGTCTTAACTATTAAACTCAGGATTCCATTTCTACCTCTGCCACAGACTTCTTACGTAGATGTTGGCCAAGTCACTTGATCTTTGTGCTTCACTTTCCAATCTGTAAAATGGGGATAATAGTACTCCCCTACCTAACAGGGGAAGTAAGATAAATACGTTCATGTTTATGTGATGCTCAGATATTATGGTATGGAAAAACCTCTACGTACAATATATAAAGCCTATTACTCAGGAATTGGCCTTTAGTCTGCCAGGCAGGTCTGTGCTAATAGTTCATTCAAACCCATTCTCCTTAATAGATGTCATTATTCACACCAAAAATTAAATATTCTATCTGCTGGCAAACAACAGCTGGAGGTCAGCATCACAATGAAATACGGTGAAAGCAGGGCTTTGCATGAGAAACTGGCAACAGAGTAAACCTATGCTAATGCAGGGTTTCTCATTGCTCACTGGCAGCTGGAGAGAATTTGCTAAATTATGTTGCTTTGCTCTGTAGATTTAGTAGAAGAGTTTGGCAGGAAGAGGTATGTCATTCATGAGCACAATAGAAAACAATTCAATTTGGTGCTGAAGCTGGTTTTCTTAAAGGGACCAGTCATTTTATTGATAGCTAACAATTTGTACATTACATCCAGAGAGGAGCTCAGGAAATGAGGTCTTTGGACTGCTAAGATACTTTTACATGCTGCTGCTGTCTAGGGTGACCAGACATCCAGTTTTTAAAGGGACAGTCCCATATTTAAGACCTGCTGCAGGGATCTCTCTTAAAAACGGGCAAATTGTCCCATATTTTCTGTCTCCCTCCCATCAGTACTGGTGGGTCCTCCTGCTGGCCGGATCCCTGCTCACCAGCTGCCTGCCTATCAGCAGTGAGTGGGGGTCCAGTGGCCAACAATGGGGGTAGGTGTACAAGGCTTGTGGCAGGGCAAAGCTACAGCACGCAGGGCTGGCCAATCCCCTTGCTGGTCCATCAGCTCTGCCCCCACTGTGTGCTGGCTCTCAGCCAGCAGGCCCTGCACCCCGTTTCCGGCCAGCACTGGCTGCGCACTGCGAGCTGCAGTGGCTGATGAGTGCAGGTAGGTGCCAGGCGGCAGCTGGTTACATGTCACCTCTGATGCTCACCCATTGGCCCTTTACTTGCTCCTCCTCTTGCTGTCCTCTCCCTGCTTTGCCCGTTCACCGCCCCCAGCTCCCCCATATCCCCCGCAAGCAGGCCACGTCCCACTCCCAGTGCTGTGCGGAGAACCAGCCCCTGGTCAGATCACTCAACTCACCAACAGCCTGGCCGGCAGGCTCCTTCCTTCCCCCACTGCCGCTGGTTGGGCCAGCGCCCTGGGAAAGCCCAAGACCCTCCATCCCAGGACGCTGGCCATAAGGAGCCAAGCCCTGCATGTGCCAAAGCCCCACACAGCGCTGGCACAGGGAAGCCTCTTCACCCCTCAGCTAAGCTCTGGAGTGGCGAGGGGGAAAGGGGTTTCGGGGCGGGAAGCGATTTCCAGCCTGTTTGTGCCCCGACCCTGCAGGCTCCACAGCAGCCCCCCAGGCAGGGGCTTAGCACCCTCTTCACACCCCCAACCCCCTGCCCCAGGTCCTGCACCCCAGGGAGTGTAGGGCTGCTTCGTCGCCTAGGCACCCTCGCCTGCTGAGCCACCTCTCTGATGGGGTTCGCTGAATCCCCTGCAGTCAGTTTCCCTGGGCCCTGATGCACAATGCATCCTTAGGGCTTAACCCCTTCCTGCCCATGCTATAGCCAGGCGACAGGAGGCAGCTGGGTTATGTCGGTGGCCAGCAGCAGCCTGGAGGTGTTAGCTGCCTTTTGACACTGTGCGGGCAGGGAAGGACAAGCTGCTTCCAGCCACAGGGGAGTGGGGGAAGGGGGGAGAGATGAGCTCTGCAAAGACACAGGCCAAGTCATCCCTTCCCCCCTTTCCCTGTCGTTGGAAGGAGCTCCCATCCCTTCCCTCCCGCAAAGTGCCAAAAGGCTGCTGCTGGCCACATTCTGGTGTGAACCTGGGCAGAAATCTGGGGAGGGGGGGCATGTGACCCTGTGTGCCCTCCCATGTTTCCTCAAGACGATGCAGCGCCAGGTATCAGGAGAGGTGGGTCCATCCTGGGGACCCAGCCAGGCACGGAGGGTGGAGAGCACCAGGCAGGGAGGGTTGGGTAGGTTCGTCACCCACACTGTGTTGGAGAAGTGTATGGGAGTGTGAGCTGTAGCTCACGAAAGCTCATGCTCAAATAAATTGGTTAGTTTTTAAGGTGCCACAAGTACTCCTGTTCTTTTTGCGAATACAGACTAACACGGCTGCTACTCTGGAACCTCTCCTTGTGTGAGCCCTACAGCTTTAAAGGTAAGAAGGTAACTAAAAAGAATCCAACTACGCAGTATTTCTTTTTAACAGGGGCTCAGTCAACTTGATGTTAATGTGAATGTTTGTACTGCATAGTACTGATTGAATGTCGTTGAACTCGCTTGAATACAAGTAAGTTTACCATGCGCCCCATATTCAGCATAGCGAAATATGGTCATCCTACTTCTGTCAGTGCCTCTTGGAACTAGTGCTAGCAAGAAGCTAAGGGTGGGATCTATAAAAGTATTTAGGTGCCAACTTTAGGCCCAACTAGGGTCCGCAAAGCTCCGGCCCGGCTGCTGCTAAACCCTGTAGGCACCTAAATTCACTCAGTGCCTGAGTTTTTACACTAAAGAGTTCCCTAGTCACCTATGTTTTTGCCTCTCTGCATGTTCACTGTTGCCCTCAGGGCCTGATACCTAACAGATCAGATCCGCAGCATGTGACTTATGCGGCTGAATGCTTATCTTCCCCCTTCTGTGAATTGCTCTGCGGCTCAGCTGGGAGATAGGCACCTGAGTGCCTCAAGTGAAGCAAGTTCACACAAAAACAACAAGAGGGCAAAGGAGGCTAATCAGCCTTTAGCACAGTGATTGGGTACTCACTCAAAATGTAGGAGACCCAGGTTCAAGTCTCCCCTCCACCTGCAGAGGAGAAGGAATTTGAATGGTCATCTGCGACCTCTCAGGTGAGCCCTCTTACCCCAAGGCTAGAGAGTCATTCCAACTCCTCCTCTGGCTCAAGTACTTAATTAAAGCAGGGAACTTCAACAGCGAACATTGAGGGAGCCCTCCATCAGGATGTTTCATAGGCCAATGGTTAGGGCACTCAGCTGAGAAGTGGTAGATCCCTGTTCAAACCTTCATAATAAATTCATCACAACAAAATCTTCCCAGATTGTCCAGACAAATGGGGTGGGGGAGAGAATACCTATCAAAGTTGGTCTTAAATTTTGTGAAATAAATCCAAGGCTGTTTTCAGTCATGTTATTTAATTCCCAAGTGAGAAATCAAAGTGAACTTTGGCACAAATTCTCGAAAGTCACGAAGCTACATTAAATAAATGACTGAATAAAAACAATTAATTAGACACCCACTTACTTGTTCTCCTGTTGCCACACCAATTCCTAATGGTGCCAAGGCCTACAAAAATAAATAATAAATAAACAAAAAACAAAGGACTTGGTTCTAATCTGTAATTCCCAAATACTGGTCCTCACCAGAATGAGGAGACAGAGAGAGAAGAACAGCTAACAAAGTGCAATGTTTACTTGCTATGCATCTAGAAGAAACTAAGCGTTGTGTAATTTTTTGTTAGTGCATTTTATGCTGCTTTTTTGCTACCCCAATAATATGTGAAGAATTATGTAAGAGGGTGTGTGCTGCCATAAGGGGATATACATCTGCGGCTCAAGCATTACTATTAGCTATATCACATTATGAGCACATATCCTGGGCTAGCATTAATCTAACTTTACTGAAACACCAATCCACACATATTAAAAGAAAAAGACACATACACGTTTCCGGGCAAATCCTGGTTGCTTTTCTTGTGCAAGCATGATAGTCTCATGGCCTTTGATATAATCTTTGGACCATGCTTTTCGTTTAAGTGTAATGGAATACAAACACAGGATGTGCCCAGGATCTTGTAGCAAACATATTTAATGACTTTTGACAGCTGGTTTCAGCCTGAACTTTGAACATTCCAAACAGCAGCGTCAATAAATGAATCACTACTGCTCTCTGGTGTGTAGTCACTAAGTCATTACTGAAATGAAAAACAAACCTTAGAAATGGCTGCATGTCCAAGAATATCATCGGGAGAAGTTGGCTCCTCAATCCATAATGGTTTAAATTCAGCTAATTTAGTGACCCACTCTATTGCTTCCTTCACTTCCCATCGTTGGTTAGCATCCAGCATCTGAGAGTAATTACAAAACAAATTCACTTATATGACTCCACTGAATTTTTATATATGAAATTGTCAAAAAAACCCAACCCCATAATGTTGCTATAAATTAATGAAAAAAGGAAATTCAGACAGTGTAGATCACTGCTGTTTTCTGATCTTTAACACATCATATGATATGTTATGATGTAGAACATGTTCTACAATTCCTAGACTCAATAAAGGTAATGATAAAATAATAGCCTAAAAGATGACCTTCAGGTGGAAATCCAAAATTATGTTTTGCTGGAAATGCTGCTTTCAGATGACACATTAAATCAAAGGCCCTGGTGTACTGTAATTGTTAAAAGACCCCAGGAAACTTCTTACAAAAGTGAAGGTCATGGATTTGGTCTCAAATCCTTATTCCAACTGTGGTAGTTGTATTCTGCTTTTCTGAATTTCTTCACCAGGTTTCAAATGAATATGATATTGTCAACTTCTCTCCCAAATGTCTGTGTAGTGTTCTTGTACACCATTAAAGAGGTGACACCCTGAACTCCAGAAGTGACTGTTTCAGTAGCAGGCAAAACAATTTCTATATAGTAAGTGAGTGAAGCACTCTGGAACAGGGATGGTTGAAATTTTTCAACAGAACTGGGTTGGGTTTTTTTGGCTGGGGGTTGGAGGGGGAAAAAGCACTGGTGGTCAGAAAACTGGGTTAGATTTCAATGGGAGTTTTGGCACAAGAAATATTGGTACAGGGTGAGATCAATCATGTATCTACATGAAGAGACAGCCATTTTATATTTAAAATTATTTAACAGTGTAGTCATAAAAAAAAAAAATATTCACCAGTGTCTTGTCAGGGCCAATCATTTCTCTAATAAGTCTGCATCTACGAATGTCATCCTGCAGATCGGCACCAACCTTTACTTTAAACCTAGACACAACATTTATAATAAAATGTAGGTCATTTCACCACGATTAATGTAGTGATAACTTTCCTCTACGAGAAACTCTAAACTCAAATTTACAAAAACACCAGAGTCAGTGTTTTATGGTCAATATTTCCTTATCACATCTGTCCCTTTTCCAGCACACTTCATCCTTGTTTAACAAAAAAGAAAAAAGACAGCAAATACCTTTCCATGAATCAACAGGAAAGCAATTACCTTTGTTAGCTAGTAGCCTACAGTTTGCCCGGAGGAGAGCTCATTTTGCCATACATTTACTTAGATACCTACTGTAATGGTATGTTACGGAATAGCAGAAAGGGAAAATATTTTTTAAAAATATCAGAAGCAAAGACATCTCTTCTCAGAATGTAGAGATTGAAAAGACCTATAGGGTCATCCATCTAGTCTGTCTCGGTGCCAAATCAGGACTGATCTCGATAGTATATTTCTATTTGCTACTAATCATTAAACAGAAAAGTTCAGCAAATGAGATAATTGTTTACTATACCTTGTCCAACCATCCTTCAATGCATCTGTGCATAGCTGCAGAGAAAATTACATCTATTATACCTCCAAGTAGCTGCACTACTCAATATGTAGACCAGTATTTATTTACAGGCTGTCTAACCCAGGGTGAACTTTCTAACCATTTCTTTATTGACAACAGTGTAGTGCAGACAGTAATTGAGAGCAGAGGTATGAATAACGTCCAACTGAATTGTAGGATCCAAATTCCTCAATATATGTAAAGAAATACTTTATGCATTTCTTTATTTTCATGTATTATGCATGACAGTCCTATGACACAGAAAGCTGAACTTTTCCAAAAAACTAAACCAGATGATAAACATGTATTGTACTAACCAGACCTCAGATCCCAGAGCTGTGAAGAGCCTTCATGATATTTCACTTTGAAGGCAGATTTAGTTACAGCAAACTAAGGCCACTTTACTTCTGAAGGAGAGTTTCCACACAGGGGTTTAATGCACTTTAACTTCACACCTTTTGTTAATTCATCTTCACTTTCCTGAGCATCCCCATGTAGACAAAGCCCATTGTCTGCACCAATGTAGCTGCACAAGTGCAATCCTCTAGTTATACACAATACATCAGTGTAAACTGGCTTGCAATGGTCCATGCTTATCCCCAACAGCTACAGCTAAAACCCCAAGGTAGACAAGGCTATAAAACCCTTCCCACTGTGGCTAGCACAAAAGCCAATGAACAACCAGGCCCACAGAACAGGGCCACCTTTCACACATATCCCTCCCACATATGCAATGCTTAACGGTTTCGCTTTGCATCTGAGCCAAAACTAAGCAACCCCTGAGTGCTGAATCATCACCTTGGCATTCCTCACTGGATAGAAATGTTTAAAATCTTACTTCTGTAATCTAATGTCAAAGAATCAAACCTGTTTTAACTGCTGGTCCGGGTAGCCCAGCCAGGCACAAGACGTGGTATAAGCAGGGTATCCATGCTTTAACACTTGCTCTTCTAAAAAACCAAAGAATGTCACCAATGAACAGATGATTAGTTTGATTTTTAAACTCCTTTCATTTCCATGAGTAACGACTTATCTAAAACTAGAATACAATCTCATTTTAATCAGGGCAGATGAAATTTGCTGAGAAAAATCCTCCCTATCCTCCCCTTCTTTCCAAAATGTGGGAGAGCTTCAGCTCAGAAAAATACCTTTAGGGTGTAACCAGCACGATCACTATGCCATCGTGACTGACACAAACATTCACTGAGGGGTTCCCAAGCAAATGGCCACCAAGACAGCACAAGCCCCCTCTATATGTACACCTCCCCAATGACTCATAAGGAGGAGATAACACACAATGCATTCAGCCTCATACAAGAGCGTCAATTGTCACATTCCACTTCCCAATGACTAGGACCCTCCAGGATGCAGAGAGCCTCATCAATCATGCGATGTGTTCAGTCCTTTATTCTCCTACAAGACAGCAAAAGTAAACTTGGTTTAAACTTACCTCTTTCCGTCTTCCCAAGACGACCATTTTGGAGTATTTCTGCATGAGGGCAAGGGAGAAAAAGAGGGGAAGATTATTGCATTAACCAAAGTTCAGTTCCTCCACATCCTACCACCACACTCTGCTGTTTTCATAAAACAAGATTCTGATCTGTTTACTTACAAAGAGTAATGCCCTACTGCTCGAGTAAATCAAATCAAAATCAAAAACAGCTCAAGGAGTAAGGGGATCTGTCTTGACAGAAGGATGACTTACCATGAGCTTCTTCTTCTGTTAGTGCATCAGTAATATACCTGAAATCTATGCAGGATAACAACTGCTTTGGGTCCTGTTAACAAAATATTTAATGTAAATCAAACAGCAAAGAATAATAAAATCACATGATTACAAAAAGGCAATACTAAGGTAACATATACATCTGCCGTGTGAGCCCTCTATCAGCCTTTTCCCTGTCACAGACAGTACTGAGAATGGATTCACCGACTCTAAAATCAAACTGATTAACTGACTCTGGCAAACTTTAAAGTTCTAATCCAACAAATATTTAGGCATGTGCTTAAAGTTAAGCATGTGAGTAACTCCATTTAACTCAATGGTGCCACTCACACACTTAATGTTAAGCATGTACAAAAATATTTGCACAGGGTGTAATTGATTAACAAACATTAAAAAAATTACTAATCCATTTGGAATGCTTTAGGTGTGCAAATCTGTACATACTATAATCTTCACACAGAAACGACAGTGCACTCAGCATCAGAGGCTGCTTTTTGACTCCTTTGAAAATCTGTCTCAAGAGAGTATTTATCAAAAGAGGATTGAAAGCAATTTATTGAAATAGTTTGAGAAAAACCCAATTCAATACATTTTAAACTGAGAAGGGATTCAATATTAACAGGTTGCAGAAAAGAGACTGAAAACATGAGCTACTTTAGGCATATTAAAAAAAATGAAGATTTCATTTAAAAAAAGAACAAAAACAAACAAACCACACTAAATCCCCAATCCTGCAACGATTTATGTACACGCTTAATATCCGAATATAAAATCTGCTACTAATGAATCAAGAGATTGGACTTTTACTTTCTGTAAATACATCAACCTTTATTACTGTATACAGAGGCCTGTATTTTCAAAAGTGACTAGTGATTCTGGGTACTTGCTTTAGGTGTCCTATGTTGAGACCCCTTATTGGGGTCTGATTTCCAGAAGGATAGTGCTAACTATGTTGTCAATGTATCTCAAAGTCGAGCACCCAAAAACAGAAGCATCCAAAATGACCCGTCACTTTTGAAAGTGCTGGCCAACGAGATCTGAATATTTGCTAAAAGTCAGATGATGAAATATTTACTTATTTCCCCGCAAAAAAATAATTACTTGTTAATATAAAAACCAACCAAACCCCAATAATCGAATCCCTACATTTGTCTTGGCAAAAAAACACAGCTCCTCAGCCTAATCATAAGGGTTAAAGTCAACTTTTAGGTTTGCACTTTAAAAACATAATTTACTGGTATCAGTACAGACGGGTTCCAGTTGCCATATATAGTATTGTAGCTGGACAGCACAGAGTGTGTATCAGTGCTCCCATTAAAGGGGCCGATTTGCACAGCTGTGTAGTGCCAGAAAGAGACATCCTGGGAGAAGAAGAGCCCTCCAGAGCAAAATGTCACATCCACAGCTTGTAGCACCCTTTGGTTTCTACAGCCTTGGAATGAGCTACATGGCCAGAGAGGTACTTATAGCCTAGATACTGCCTGAAATTTTTACTCTTCTACTGCATCAAAAACATCAGTGTGGAACAGTGGTAACATTAGCTCACATATAATAAGATTTTCTTACCATGTCAACTAGTAACTTCCACAGAGGCTAAAAAACAAAGCAATTAAATTATATGAAATGGATGGAGAGCACATAAAAGCAGCATACAGGTGATATTTTATCTTGGAGTGACAAAAAGTAAGTGTGGAAAACATTTACATTTGACGCCAAATGCATCTGGCTGATGTGGTTCCCAAATCAAGACAGGAGATTCAAGATGTCAAGCCCCAGGCTAAATTACTTTAACAGGAACATCTCTGTCTGCGCTGCCTCGTTATGGCCAGGACACTGATCCTGGACCCACAAATAGCTGGTGTTAACTCACTTTTATTATGTTAAATTAGTCAGACTTGAAATGCTGACGGGACACTATTACTGGAAATGGTTATTTATACTGAAGAAATTGATCCTTTCTACTTTTAAGATTTCTGTGGCACTACTTCTTATGCCCCTTACGTTGGACTGAGTCACGCTCCTGGATACTGACAAGTTTAGAGGTGCCCATTACCCTTTCCTAGGAAAGGGAAAGTATCACAATAACTCTATAAGACAATGGTTTGCAGTGTTGTCCTAGCTGTCTTGGTCCCACGATAATTAGAGAAACAAGGTGGGTGAGGTAATATCTTTTATTGGACCAACTTAAGACAGTAGCGATGATTTACTACTACAGTACTATTATTATTTACTACTTCTATTGTGGTGGTATCTAAGAGTCCTAGTCACAGACCAAGACCCCCATTGTGCTAGGTGCTGTACAAACACAACAAAGTGATACTCCCTGCCCTAGTTTTTTTTTTTTTTTTTTTTTTTTACAGTGTCTAACACCGTGCTACGTGCCCCAGATAGAAATATATGAGCCTTGCTCCAAACAGCTTACAAGGCCATACTAGAAAGTAGTTACAAGGAATTCGTAATTTTATGAACAGTCTGCAAAGGAAGAAGAAGAAAGGAGAAATCAAGAAAAAATTAGTTAAGTAGAGCTGGTCAAAAAAGGTTTTGTAAAGATGTCATTGTTGGTCAAAATTTAAACAAAAAATGTTGCTGAATTTTCCTCCCAGCCAGCTCTACTGGTAAGTGGTGTATAAGTGTCAGCTACTAAAGCCTCAGTCCCACAAAATGAATAGCCCCAATGAACTCAGTGGTGGGCATCCATGAAATTAGGACCAGGATCTAAATCTGCAAAAAGCATATCAGGATTCAGACTCGCTAATTTAACAAATAAAGGGACATTTTTTGGCCATGTGCCCTAAGTACATCACCTTTCCCTCCTGCTTAGCCCACAAATCCCACACGGCATTCAGAACAGCAGCTGTAGCCAAATGCACGGCACCTTTCTCTGGACCAATCTGTTGAAAAGAAACAAACAACCAACCATACAGTTACCTATAATGGTTTAGCATACCTTGGGGTCTTCATTTCTAGTTACAGAGTAACAGCCGTGTTAGTCTGTATTCGCAAAAAGAAAAGGAGGACTTGTGGCACCTTAGAGACTAACCAATTTATTTGAGCATGAGCTTTCGTGAGCTACAGCTCACGAAAGCTCATGCTCAAATAAATTGGTTAGTCTCTAAGGTGCCACAAGTCCTCCTTTTCATTTCTAGTTAATGACCATTAGCAAACGTATACATCTGGACAACACAACAAAAGGAAAAACCACTGGAATTAAAAAGATAAACCTCTGTTCATCAGAAATTGAGAAAAATCTGAAGTTGGTGTGTATTAAGTGCATTGTGAGATTACTACAATGGCTATATTGATATCTAGTTCATCTTAATACCAGCTGAGTTTTCAATTTCCAAGAATACTAGACACTGTATAGAAATAATATTTCGTGAACACTTGCAAGTCGGAAAAAAGAACAGATAAAGACACAGCATTTGGGCTCTAAACACAGGGAAACAAAGAATCTGGACCCCAAGCCCCACTTCTGCTATTGGATCTATGTGGGTGGATACTTTCATTTGTCTAAAGCTCCCTTGAAAACAACAGGGCTCTGGATGCGTGTATGGGTTCTGCCCGTGTAGATCCTATTGCAATGTTAGAATCCTGGTTGTGAAACAGAAATTTCGCACCCCCCCACCCCATAACTGCACAGAAATCCTTATCTAAAAATACTTTTATATGTGTCCTTACAGAGTTCATAACACAAATTCATGTTTGTTGCCATCCACTTCACAACACTCCATAAGATACCCCTTACCCATCGGAGCTGTCCGTCACTGGTGAGCTGCCTGTAGAATCCTCTAAAATCGCTGACAATTTCTTCTAGGTCTTTATTAACCACGTGAATGGAGAGAGCGTTAACTGCACAAACAACTGCAAAACACACCAGAATTTGTTGCTTTAATACCACACAGTGACTAGAACAAAATTACTAGAACACTAGTTCTATTGTTCAACCACTGTTTTAGAATTTCACCTTTTCTGCATAGGTGCTGGACCTAGGGGTGCTGCCATACCCCCTGGCTTGGAGTGGTTTCCATCATACACAGGGTTTGTAGTTTGGTTCAATGGATCTCAGCACCCCCACTATGCGAATTGTTCCAGCCCCACTGCGTTTCTGAGAGGGGCTTGGTCTAGCAGATTGAATATGTAACTGGGAGCCAGGAACACTTGACACGTAACATTGGCTCTGCCAATGATTCAGTTTGTGCGGCCTTAGATAAGCTACATAACTGCTCTGCATCTCACGTTTCCCTATTTATCCCCTGGTAAAGATAATACCTACCACCAAGAGAGGTTGTAAGGCTCAATTAGTTAATAACGGAAGGGTGTTTGAAGATGAAAAGTCACTTGCATGTCACCCTTTTCCCCAGAGAAAGATCTTGCTGCCAATGTAATCCTCAGGCACGCACACCACAGTAGCGTTCAGAGGGGGCAGCGTTATGCTATTGTGAGCACAAGGAACTACAGAAGTTTCCCTAAAATGCTGGGAGAAGACTGTTTCTTTGGATTTGATAGACCTCACCCACAGGACCTGTTGCATCTCATGCAGTATATATGGTACTTGCAGCCATGTTAAATTTCTCAATTCCTCATAAGGGATTTTGTTTCTGGTTATTGTATAATAATTGTGATCCAGGTGTTTTAACTCCCCCAAAAATCTACCCCATCTCATTTCAACACAAGCTCCAGCAGAGGATTTTGTTAGAGCAAAACACTAGCAAATCAAGAAAGTATCTTATACATCCATTGTTATCTAGCAGGCTGGACAGGGTGGAGGCAATCACAGAAAGGAGTGGACATGTCAGGAATTTTAGCACCATTCAACCATCATTTTCTGACACAGATAAGAAGAAATAAGAGAGAGAACAGCAAACTGCACAGGAAAGCTTGGGCCCAATCCTGTTAGGTATGCCTATTTAAGGCATTAGCTTGAGATTTGGGATGGGTGGGTTCAAGTCCCTCCTCCATCCCAGGCTTTGATGACCTTAGGCAAGTCTCAGTCTTTCTGTGCCTCAGTTGTCCTCTTGTAAAATGGGGAAATAATATTTCCCTTTCTCACAGGGGTATTGTGAGGATAAAGACTGGGAGGTGCTCAGCTACTATAGTGATGGGGGCCAGATAGGTAGCAACAAACACTCGCAAACTCTCATGAACTTCGGGAGAGTGGAGGGTGGTCAGTGCTCAGCACCTTGCCATACCAGGTCCAAAGTTCGCAAAAAGGACTGTATCTTCATTGAAGGTCTTATTGAAAGCCATAGCGAGACTCTTGAACCAGGAACAGATCCCTTTATCATGGCAAGTATGATTGTGTACAGTACACTGGAATATTTAGAGATTATTTTGCCATTATATGGACAAAAAACCCTGCTGTTTTTGATGGAGGAGACCAACAGTTGTGAATACTTGATAGCTGTGTCTTCTTTATGCACCCAATGATACTTTTTTCCTTTTAAAGAGTAAATGGACTAATTTTGAAAATGTTTTACAAATATAGCTATAAAAAGGGAAAGACAACATATAATCTGATGTAGGATATCACCTCCATGGAGGATGATTCTTTAGAGTTCGTAACATATTTAGTATTGTCCCTATACTTGAGTGGCAAGGTTTTAATGGACTATGATTTTGGGACTGTCACATTGTGATCCGAGAATGCCAGAATGACGTTAGCTGAAAGGTTTCCAGGCAATAAAGCACTTATGAAGAGTTGCTTAGAGACCTACTTAGCAATTTTCTAAGAAAAAGTGGTGTGCAATGGATACATTGCTACTTCATAAAGGCACAAATCTTACAATTGTTCAGAATGACCCTGGAAAGACAAAGGTTTGGTCCTGGATTGTAAACTTCCTCCCCCAAATCATCAGGCAGTATGTAATGATTAACACATTACAGGCTTTGCATGCACAATGCTTACAAACTGATGCTAGCTTCTGACCAGATAGGGGATACGTGCAGTGCAGATGTGCCCCTGGAGATGTAGAGCAAAGCTGAGAACCTGGATCCTATCTGTTTAAGAGCTTGAGCATTCATTATCTATGGACATGTGTAGCTAGGTGTATCTTGAACATACAGAAGAGCAGGAGCTGATTTTGCAAAGATAAATGTGTAAATAAATACACACAGATCGAGCCCTAAGAATCGATTTAAACCTATCTTTCCTTCCCTTTTCTTGCCAATACTAATGGCATCTATGTTTTCTTTCTCCAAATATTTTCTCCCTACTACCATAATAATAATATAAACTGATAGGCAGAAGACTGAGCCACACAGTTCAGATCATTTCACTTAGAGCAGCGGTTTTCAACCTTTTTTCATTTGCAGACTCCTAAAAAATTTCAAATGGAGGTGCAGACCACTTTGGCAGTCTTAGTCTATGGACCCCCAGGGGTCATGGACCACAGGTTAAAAAGCACTAACATAGAGCAAGCCCACAGCCTTCCTTAACCTTTCACGATTTCATTCCACCCTTATAAAGAGAGTGTTATGGCTGCAACGGAACATTCTCTGTGAGCAAGAGAAGGCAAAGCTGCTATTGGAGTGAAGCAAGCATCACTGTGTGAGAAACCAGCCATTTGTGTTGGCTAGGCCTCACCACCTCAAGGATGTCTAGAATGTGATCTCAGCTGTGCCTTGCTGCAATACGTCTTCTATATAAAAGAGAAACCGCTTAGGCCTGAAACCTGGTGAACACTTAGGGGACATGGATTTTCATACTGTGCTCACTGCACTGCGTGAAAATGCTATTGATTTCCAAGCATATGGACTTGTTCTTGAAAGGTGCTGAGCACTCTGGCCCCAATCCAGCCAAGCACTTAAGCACGTGCTTAACTTTAAGTGAGTGGGTCCCTCAACTTCAGTGGGGCTACTCGGGTGCTCATGTGCATTGCTGGAGTGGAACCAGAGTGCTTGCAAGATGAAGCCCTTATGTAATTCATAAGGACACAGACATGTCTCTAAGGGTCACCCATCAAACATCTAAGGCAATGGAGAGGTATTGGAGACTAACATTTAAACTTTAAATTAGTAGGATGGACAAAGAGCCTAAGCCCCTGTCTATAGCAGGGAAATTTTCTAAAACTTTCTCACTGTTCGCAGTGGTAGCAGCCTTAGCGTAGACAGTCTCCCAGCACTTTATACATCAGATCAATGAGACCTACTCCTAGAGGGATTACGTGACACAGTGATAAAAGGCTGACAGCCCATCTATACTACACTAGTAGTGTAAAAAGTTTGTCTCGCTCACCAACAGGAGCTGGTCCAATATTACCTCACCCACCTTTTCTCTCTAATATCCTGGGCCCAACATGGCTACAACGTTGCTGCAGACATTTAAGCGCAAGAAGCATTTGTCACTCCTCTTATTGAGGATTAAAAATAAATAACTTAAATCGTGCCAACGACTATATCAGATACGCATACAAAGATTTCACAGTTAATTTGTGCAATAACTTTTCAAATCAAGTAATCTGGAGGTTCATATCTGCAAACGTCCATGGACATTTATGCACAGCAGAGACACCCCAAATCCAGCCATTATTATTTTGACAATTTATGCAATGCACCCAAAAAGCGTATAGGTGTTTTACAGATTAAAAAAGAGGCATGCTCCATGCCTTTACCATCTAAGGCCCTGATTCTGCAAAGACAGCTGAACAGATGGACAAATGGGTCCGGGGGCTAAGTCAATGGCGCTCGGTGGGTGCAGGGATTTGTTCACACAGTTCTCTACAGGATCAGGGCCTAATTTTCAGAAAGAAAATGCAATACAAAATGTAAATCACTGATACTATTCTCAAGTAAGTCTATGTGGCTAATGAGGGACTTAGCAGTATGAGAGGTTATTTGAACTGGCACAAATACTGAGGAGGGGAGAGGGAAAACATATTTCCCCCCACCCAACTTTTTACTATTCTGTGAATGTTCTCACTGATGCCCTCTCACTGTTCACATTTTCCTCAATCGCCTCAAAATGTTTGTTGTTACACCAATGACCAGAAAGAGCTGTAACCCATGGTAACAAAATTGCCTGGCAAGGGCAATTTCAAAAGTCAGTTCTGTTTTCTGTGTGGGGGTGGGGGAAAAGAAAGGAAGAAAGCAAGCAAGGACTGTTAAAAGCTTAAAGCATTTACAAGACATCAGCAAGTTTAGAATCAGGCAACCTGCAAGTCTGACAACTGCAGCCAGGATTAAAACTTTTTTGTAACAAACTCTTTTAGGGGAGATTATAAAGAGATTTTGCAGAACAGCTACTCCAGTAAGTGATTTATTGGAACAAAAATCAAGAAAAGTGCTAAATTGCAACCTCTACAACCCTATAAGCTGCCCCAAGACCTATGGCTTTTTTTTTTTTAAATTCAGCAATGGTAAAATAATAAATTTGTTAGTCTGTAAGGTGCCACAAGTACTCCTTTTCTTTTTGCGGATACAGACGAACCCAGCTGCTACTCTGAAACCTAAAATGGTCCTGTATTTCATTTTCAAAAATGGAGAAACTGCATTAGTCATTGAACCCAATGCTTTCAGTGTGACTTGGGGCCCATTTGTGTTTAGGGACTGGATAATAACTTACCAACTTCTGTGCCTTTACCCAAAGTAAATGTTAATCCATAGCCTTTGAGTCCATCACGGGCATCAGTTTCTATTACAACATAGGCAGCAGAATAGTCAGGGTCCGGGTGCTAAATTAAAGACCAAAAACACCACCCAATATTGGAGCAAGAAACTTACAAAGGAGGACTGACACGGATTCACCCGCCATACCTCACACACCTCTTAGAGCAACAAAAAGCACCACAAAGCACGGGCAAAGAGGGCAGCAATCCAGGTAATTTAAGATTTGTGGCAAAATAAATATAGAAGTCTAGATCTGGGGGACTAAGGCAAGTCATCGCTCACTGAACAGTGCAAGTCCTTACAGGGGGAAGCGGATAGATTTTATCACCAGCATTTGATCTGAGCGAACGGAAAAGATTTACAGGCAAGAGGCTCACGGCCCAGGGGCTGCAGCCTCTGGCTCTAGCTCCAAATCCCCTTGCCCTGTTTAATGCAGTATCCCCATATCAGAGACCTTGGCTGCGCGCAGTCCGGCGCTGCGGCAGACCGGCCCGTGGAGACTCGCTGGGGCCGCGGAGGGGCTGGGGCAGCGGCTGCTCAGCGGCCCTGTGGCTACTGCAGCGCCGGAGAGCGGGAGGCGGCGGCAGCACTTACCATAGCATCGGAGCCATGGTGCCCCAGGGAGGTGGGGAAGCGGACGTCGCTCACCGCGAGCCCGGTGATCCTGCCCCGCACCATGGCCCGAGCCCAGCCCGGCCTCCTCCCGCCTCGAGACCACGGCGGCCGCGCGAGGGACTCACCCACCAGCGAGCGCTCCTCCCACCGCCCCCCCGGAGGCCACTCTCAGCGCTGAGTGGTGCGCGGCCCCTCGGCCACGGGAGGTGTGATTGGCCGCTCGGGGCGTTCTAGAACGTGGGGGCCGGGCGTTCTGCCGGGCCGGGGGATATAAGGGACGGGAGAAAGAAAGGAAGCGGCTGGGGCTAGCGGAGGGTCAGGTGGGGTCCGGCAGGAAGGATACAGCTGCTGCTCCCCCCCTCGCCTGCTCAACGGATATTAGTACATTACAAAGTTGTAGTCGGAATCTAAACGGTCACAAAACTGGGACCCAGAGCTTTGGTTTAGCTTGGTGTGGGAACGGTGGCTAGCGGGGGCATTTAGCCCAGAGCCAGCCCCAAATAAAATCCTAGGTGTTTGTATCCCGAGATTTGGTCTGGGGCCCTTGCCCCAAATTTTACAGCAGAGCAAAACTACTTTATTGTAGCAAATTTTACAAATGTTAACAGAAAGCATTGGTTGTTATGTGTCATTTTTAAAAAAAACCAATGTACATGTTGCCAACCCTTGGAATTGTATTGTGTGACATTGATAGGCCTAGTCTACACTGCATGGTTAGGCTGATGTAAGCTGCCTTGCATCGACCTAGCTGTGCATGGGGCTTGTCTACACTACCTGCCGGATCGGCCGGCAGCAGTCGATCCAGCAGAGGTCTATTTATCGCATCTAATAGAGACAAGATAAATCGACTGCTGAGCTCTCTCCCGTTGACTCCTTGTTCTGGTGGAGTACCGAAGCGCAAGCGGAGTTGACGGGAGAGCATCAGCTGTTGACTTACCGCGGGGTCTTCGCTGCGGTAAGTAGATCTAAGTATGTCAACTTCAGCTACTCTATTCACGTAGCTGAAGTTGCGTATCTTAGATCGACCCCATGCAGTAGAATAGACAAGCCCTGAGTGTCTTCGATTAAATTTGGCTTCCACCATTGTAAATACCTCTCTGTGCTGGTTTAGTAACACTACCTCCCCAAACAGAATAGAGTCACAGTCAATGTAATTAGAACAACACAGTGTCAGCGTAGATACAGTGTTGCTTACCTGAACTGTAACTGGTCTCCTGGTGCTGTCCCATAAAGCCTCACACTGACACTACAATCAATACAAGCAGTCCTGGTGGGACGTGCACCACTGACACCAGGAACCAAGTGTGCATGTGCACAAATGAATTAATAACTATGGCAGCTGTATGCTGACATAATTTAAGTCAACATAATTTTATAGTGTAGACCAGGGATCGGCAACCTTTGGCATGCGGCCCATCAGGGAAAGCCGCTGGTGGGCCAGGCCGGTTTGTTTACCATCAGCGTCCGTAGGTTCGGCTGATCCCAGCTCCCACTGGCTGCGGTTCACTGTTCCAGGCCAATGGGGGCTGTTGGAAGTGGCATGGGCCGAGGGATGTGCTGGCCACCGCTTCCAGCAGCCCGTGGGAGCTGCGATCGGCCGAACCTGCGGATGCTGCAGGTAAAAAAAACCGGCCCGCCAGCAACTTTCTCTGACGGGTCGCTTGCCAAAGGTTGCCAGTTCCTGGTGTAGACATTGCTTTCTTGTTTTTCTTAATGCCCCTGCTGCTAGAGTCATAGGAGGACATGAGAATCTTGGCTTTCACTTAAAAGTAAGTTTCTAGCCTTTGTGATTGTGGAGAAAAGTTAAAAAAAATGTGACCTAAGTGTGTCCTAAAGGTTAGACAACCAGAAAGCAAATCAAAAGCACCCAAAAGATACTGTTCTAAAGAGTCTGTTTATTTGTGGGAGGGGACTGACTCATTATTTTTGAATGCTTGGGGTTGGCAATACAAGGACTAGCAGTTTATGGGACTGTTTCCCAAGGAACCAAATTAAAATAATTACAATGAATGGCAAAATTCTGACGTGGTTTCTTGCCCTTCCTCTGAACCCCCTGGTTCTGGTCACCGTTAGAGGCAGGATACATAACCACTGGTCTGAATTCATAGAATCATAGGACTAGAAGGGACCTCGATAAGTCATATAGTCCAGCCCCCTGCACTCATGGCAGTGCTAAGTATTATTTAGACCATCCCTGACAGGTGTTTGTCTAACCTGCTCTTAAAAATCTCCAATGATGGAGATTCCACAACCTCCCTTGGCAATTTATTCCAGTGCTTAACTACCCTGACAGGACATTTTTCCTAATGTCCAACCTAAACCATCTTTGCTGCAATTTAAGCCCACTGCTTCTTGTCCTATCCTCAGAGGCTAAGGAGAATAATTTTTCTCCCTCCTTCTTCATAGAATCATAGAAGGTTAGGGTTAGAAGAGACCTCAGGAGGTCATCTAGTCCAGCCCCCTGCTCAACCTTTGTAACAACCTTTTTTATACTTGAAAACTGTTGTCCCCTCTCAGTCTTCTCTTCTCCAGACTAAACAAACCCATTTTTTCAGTCTTCCCTCATAGGTCATGCTTTCTAGACCTTTAATAATTTTTGACATTTGACAATCATTCCAGACATTTAATCATCTTGTCTGGACTTTACTCACCAATTTTCTGAAATGGATTTGTCAAACCTTGCTGTGGAGAGAGGGGAGATCACCCTTTGCTACTAATCCTGATGTTAGATTACACCCAAAGGAAATATCTGTTTATAAGTACCACATGCACATGGTATCCATATTACTTAATTCAATAACAGCCTGAAAAGGCTTTGAGTGCTGAGGCTATTTTAATGACAATGGCTCTGCAGGATATGTTATGCTTTCTAATAATCTACTCATTTGTACATTAACCCCAGCTAAGCAGTCAATCAGGCTTTGCCTTCATAAATCACTCTCTACAAATAGCTGTCTTTGTGACAAATGTGTTGAGAAGATTAAATGTAATGTTTTCACCACAGTGTTTCTGGTAATTATGGCACTTGTGTGACTGTACTAAACGTTTAAGGGCCCGTCCATAAATTACATAATATTTTTTTATGGATCTGCAAGACCAACCTACCACTTTGTAATATTAAAACAAACTCACACAATTAAGAGCCCATCCATTCCTTAATGATTATCTAATTTATGGACAGCAATGAAGTACTTCAGTGTTGAACATTCCCCCCCGATTGTGGTGTGTACAGGAAATAATGAGGCACCCAAGAAAGCCATCATGGAGTCCCCATAAATTGTTCAAGAGGACAAGAAATAGTATCTCCAATAAAATGTCTATTTTTGATTTAAATCCAGGCCCTTGAATACTAAATTAAAATGGAAATGCAGAAGAAAACCTCCATTTATTGCACTTGAAACTCTTTATTACAGAAGAATGAAGATACATAGAAGTAATAAAACATTAAAATGAAAAATTATGATAATCATAATAAAGTGAAAAGAAGTAGAGGTGTAATACAGACTCAACTTGGATAAAACAAAAACACACGATTACTTTGCTGACAGCAATAGAGGGCTGACCTTGCTCCCTCTTAACTTCAGTGCTAACAGGAATGGCCCCCAGATCTGGAATGTAAAAGTTTTCAGTATGCCATTTGTTTAATTGTAGCCCAGCCCTGAGGTGTGACTGCCTTCTCCCTTTCCTCCTCAGGGTTATGGGTCCTTGTTTCACCTATATGGGTGCCTGGTGCCTCCACCCAAGCAAACCCCTTAATGCAGAGAACACAGAGGGCTTGTCTCCTGGCAAAATATTTCATATAATCTCATACAGAGGGGGTGTCAGAGCACACAAAACTAAACTAGCTATCACAATTCCCACAGTAATAAAACAGTAACTGGGTCTTTATTAGGTATGGGGAACTCAGGATAAGGGACAGTGGAACAGGAGATTAGGATAAAGAGACAAAACAACAATATTTAACACTAGCCCTCCCAATATTTACAGCCAGTACAAACCTCCCAGCACCTGGATAGGCAAATAGTGATCTTAAGCTCAGTCTTTCACAGAATCATAGAAGACTGGGGTTGGAAGAGATCTCAGGAGGTCATCTAATCCAACCTCCTGCTCAAAGCAGGATCAACCCCAACACCCCTCTTTGATGGGTGGTGCAGCGCTGATGTCCATGGTGGGCTTAAAACAAAATAAAAAAAATTAACAAACCAGGGTATTCTCTCAAAGTATGTGCACCAAGGATGGTAAGATCTTCCTTGGTGCTCTGGTCTGGATTCCAATGTGCAGTTAGGCTGGCTCTCCTTAGTCTTCAGAGTTTCTGGTCTCTGCTGTTTAGTGACCCAGAAATCCCAAAAGGACTCAAAATCTTTCCTTGGGTAGAAATGTGGAGGGGCAATGCAAAAGGACCTTTCTGGCAGAGATGCGTCTCTCCCTGCTATACTTCCAACACAGCTAAAACCAAAAGTAAAACCAAACCCTTTGTCTCTGAGTTCTGGCTTATGATTTGTTCAGGTAATGTTGCTCACCAGTTCTATCTTCACGCTGGACCCTAAGCAATCTGAGAAACAGAATCCTGAATCTTTTCCACCATTGCTGCTGTAATCCAGGGCGAGTCCCCTAAATGCTCAGTGCAGTATTTCAGCAGCAGCATCTCCAGGGTGTTACATCATAACTGCTCTAAAACAGCATATTTCTGTGCTCAGTGCATGTGCAGGACATTAAAGGCAAGTCAATTAACTATATATTTACCACTTTTCACATTCTAATTTAAAAGGATAGCTGTGGTGGAGTTTAATCTGGAGCCTTTAAATTTTTGGTGTTGTTCTCAGATTTGCATATTTGTGCCCATACACTATGTAACCACATTCAGGAGCAGAGAATCCACTGAAGTGAAAGAAAAGTTGTCTCAAGGAGAATGTAAACCTCACTTGTGATCAGTTTCCACTTTTAGAAAGTTTAGTTAGCACAAATTTGACTATTGCTATTCCTAGGAAGGGCTCCCCCCGCCTTTACATTCCTTTTGATTTGTTTACTTTACACAGGATGCTCAACATTCAACCTCACACTGAGAGTCCACATCAGCACGTATTCTAGCAATTTCAGATATTCTGATGCATGATCTCTTTAGGATTGCTGCAGTGCCTCTGTGGTTACAAGGCAGCTGCATAGCTTTTGTTGTCAGGGAGCTGTTGACATGCACACAAGTTTTCCAAGGTCATTTACTTTTGAGGCTGTGTGCATGTCTAATCTTTACAGCAGGAGACTAGGAGGGGAGATGTGTGAATCAAACACTAAATTTGCTGAATAGATAAATATCATATTGGCAGTATTTAGCTCATCAGAATTTACCCCTCCCAGTTTGTTGCTAACAGCCATAAGTAACTCCAAGCTTGGAGTTTATGCTAGCATCATCCCTGCATCATCACATGGAGAGCAAAAAGAAAAACTGCAGCACTGCACCTCTCCGTCTGAGAGAAATAGAAGAATTTTAGGTGAGCTGGAAGTGAAGATCCTGGCTAGCCCCACTCTTTCCTGGACCTTGCTGGTGATGGTTGCAGAGAAGATAGGAGACAAGAGAATGAAAACTGCTGGGTAATTACCACACCCCCTTGATTTCAGATAGCAGAAGAAGTGTGCACACATCTGTGTGGCTTCCTAGCAATCACACCAGGCTAACTCCGTCTGTGTAGATCTTGCTATCCTCTTTAGGATTATGAACTTCCTGGCAGATAACCCTCTTTTGCTGATATAAAGAACCCAGAAATGTAAAACAGAGCCTCAGCTTTCATTTAAATAAAAGGCAAACATTTTTAAACTTGAGTTAGGCTAACTTGGAAAAATAGGGATTTAAATCCACACTTTAGGTATCTAATGTTTGTTTGAGAGATGCTGAGCACCCCCATCTCCCACTGACTGCAGATGCTCTGCACCACTGGTAAACACGTTTGGCCACTTATTTCAGTGCCGGATTTAGCTTTCTAAGTTGAAGCATCGCAGTTTAAAAATGTTGTCTTAGCTTTCCCTTTTACTTGTCCAAAGAGCCCTGAAAATAGAGTTGTCAACGAACCAAGAGGGTTGAGAGCTTGTCAATGATTTCCCTAAAGATTACAGATTATTCACTACCCCCCCCCCCCCACGGATGTCCAGGGGTAGGCTGTGATCCTGATTTTTGGAGGACTCCAGATGCATTTGGAATTACATTACTGCTGATGGCACTAGGGCTACGACAAGTTTCCTCCTGCCAGGTAGTTGCTCACAGCTAGGCTTGCACATTTGCTGAACACACAATGTGACAGACAACAAACATGGAAAGCTCAATAGTATGTTAGACAGCAGGAGCTAGTGGGCTATAGGTTGGCAGAGAACAAAGAATGCTGGTATTTAACATCTCCCTCCCTTTCCATTCTTTTATACAAAATAAATTTTGTGTTTGGATGTTAAATAACCCTCCCACACCAGTCACATTAGCCCTGAACAGTGGGGTGTTCATGGTAGTCAAGTCAGTTAGGTGCAGTAGAAAGAGAGAGGCATGGGCCTGGTGCAAGGCATGAGACCTGAACCAAAGTCAGCAAAAGTTATGCTCTGAGCAACAGTCAGGCCCTGTCAAAAGCAGGTGCTTGCCTGCAAATTAGTGTCTGGTACACGAACTTGGCACCCATATTGCTAGCATTGCTAAAACACACTCTGAATATGTAAACACAGTCCAGCAGGCCAGCACAGGAACACCCCAACCTAGCACATGATAAAATGGTTTGACAAATGTGAATAGTGAAAATTTGCCTGAAACAGCAGGAGTAAAAGTACAAAGACAGGTGTTGAATAGGAATGTTTTGTCTGAAACATCAGGATAAAAGTACAAGAGGCGGTAACAAACATGTCATGAAACGTGTAAAGGTGATATGTAAGTTGTTGATCCCATACTGTTTGTTTCCATCTATAAATGTTGGGATACATCACCGTAACCCTTTGTCTGGCCTAGGGGACAGTGGAAAGTCCTGCTGCTGACTGAGCTGGTCCCTTGTCACAGGCATAAGTGTGTTAGTGTACCTGTAACCATTGAGCCGGGCTACTAAACCAAGTCTTGGGGTCTTCTTATTGGTCGATTCCGTCAGAGCTTGCTGTATGGGCTATCTGGCCAGAGCCAGTACAGCACGCAAAAAGAAAACACACATGCAGGTGAACATCTGACAACATTAGGTTTCTGAAGTGATGATGAAACACTATTTGGAAGATCCACCCAAAGCCAGCAAGGTCAGCTCTGGCCACAAACCTCGTGCTCCTTATCAACTTATCATACATGCAGTCAGCTGTTGAGGAGCCCGCAGTTGCCTGAATCCATTCTGATGTCTTCAAGGTTGGTCTCATTTTTGAGAAAGCCAAGTGATAGGTAAGTTCTCTTCCCAATTTGTGGCATTATCAGGGTGGTGAGGTTACCTTTTTTGAGGCTTGGTTCAGCAAAATCAGGACACATTTGTCCAGCTCCTATACCACTGGCACTTTCAAACTGTAGAGCAGAGAGAAGTCCCAACATGCACATGACTATTAGAAAATGAATGAGAGCGAGTCGCAGAACCTGGCACTAATTCAAATCCAGCTGAGGGCAAGGAAAAATAAAAGTTATTACCATTTAATGGATATTCAGGGCCTCATACAAAATGCACTGACACATCCACATCAGAGTTAGTGCACACTTGTTGACGGTTTCTAGTGGAAGCCCAGGAATGAAAAATAAAAAAAAACCTATTGACAGGGCAGAAGGAACACTCTCAGTTCTCCTTGTAGCTATCCTATGGATAAAGAAAAGACTGTCTTCACAGTTGTCAAGTTGGCATCTGTTGTTTGTAGCATTGCTGAAGCCATGTTTGTCCCAGAATATGAGAGAGACAAGGTGAGTGAGGTCATATCTTTTATTGGACCAACTTCTGTTGGTGAAAGAGACAAGCTTTCAAGTTACACAGATCTCTTCAGGCATCTATCCCTCTATTCACAGATGAAGTTTTTATTCAGCTCCTCCTTCGTAAATTCTGATTTTGCCCCAGGCCCCACTGTACAGTCTAAAACTGGCCCTTAATTTTTTAAAAAGAAAAATGGCATTTAGGGACAGCATGTTTTTTCTCTCATTAAAATAAGTGAGAAACTCAGAAGAAAGTGGCAGTGTTCAGCAACTGTAGAGCAGAGTGCAAATGATCTGAAATTTTTATACTATCGAGTTTATTCTCATTTAACACAATAGTATGACTGAAATTTTTTTCTGAAAAATATTATACAACAGAAATAAGTTTGTACACACAACCAGCTAAAGAAAATTTAATTCCTCACTGTTTTGTGATAAACTTAATCACTAACAATATTTTGATTCATTTCAACAAGAACTCCCAGTGTATTCTGCAGCAAAGCCCTTGCATTTTGTGGCAGGCTGGTGGAAATGCTAAGTTCTACAGCACCTTTAGATAAAATATTTAAAACAGAAATTTTATTGGGTTAAGCATGAAAATGAACAATTCCTTCACTATAACTGAGGTACTTATTTTGATATTAAATTTAGTTATTTTTAACTTTTGTCCACTTTTCCAGTTTTTAATTTGCCACAGATCACCACTTTTAGGGTTATCATCATCTTAGATGAAAGGGGAAGATTGCAGAACTCTGAATTGTTGCAGACTGTCTGCAAGTTCATGAAGACAACACTGCATTGGTTTATGTTTTGTTTACCTTTTCAAGGTCCTCTTCACAACCCATGAGAGCTAGAAACAAGAAAAAAAACCTATGGCACAATTCCATAGTTGCAAGACCCAGGAATATATAAGGCCCTTTTTATAACTATGCTAAAGTAGCTACTTATTTTCTCTAAAGAGTAGGCACATACACAATGTTTGTACTTTTGGAACTTTAATTACTCAAAAGTAATATAAAAATATTTTAAAAATACTAAAGCTTGAGAACACTGCATGATAGAAACAGTTTGAAAGTCTTCCACAACAAATGTATATGACAAAACTGATGAACAATTATTTGAGTACAATTTTTACCAGAAATATTACATAAAATGTTCCCATTTAAAATCAGTAATAAAAAATAAACATTGATTACACTACAAGAAATACTAAAAATATGGTAAACTTCGCAGTTTATAACTTGTGTAGAAAGAATCTTTTGTTTTGTAATTTTATATTAGAATTGTTTGATGTAGCTTAGAAAACATTTTAACAAGTAGTACAGTCTTAATATACAGTGGCCCTCCTCTACAGTTGAGAATTTGGGATTGGCTGTAAGTGCCCATTGAATGATAGTGGTCATAGTGACAGCTGATGTTTCTTAACTTTAGCAACAAGTTATGTCTATCACAAGAGTGGATTTATGACTTCCCAGAACAATTACACAGAAATCAGTAATAGCTGTTGACAACAGATAAGGTACAAGAGAACAAACAAATGCTTGTCTGTAGTAAGGTGATGCCCAACTAGAGGATTTTGTTTATTTTGGAATTTCTCTTATGGGAATTCACATAATGCCGGTTCCTTGTAAGAGTTGTAAGATTAGATAAGATTTGTTCTAAATGATCACTACTAAGGAGTTCTGGAGTGCTCTAGAAAATCTTCACTTTCACAATAGATTTCACAATTCAAATGTCTGAAAAAGTATATTAAAAATAGCTTAAACAGAAAAAAAAAATCAAAACTCCGTTCTCTGCAGCTTCAAAAAATTTTCCTCCAAAAAGCAGCTAGCACATGAAGTAGTTTTGAAACCTTGAAACCAAACAATTTTATCTTTTTTAAAGTAAATCAGATGCAACGAGGGAGACATTTATTTTAAACCAATTCTGCAAAAGAATTCCACAGTGCCATACTTTATAAAAATAATTACATAATTAAACTTATTACTATTACATAAAAAGCATAAATGTGAACTTTGAAATTTTTGTTAGGGTAAGTTCCATATCAATGTCTTGAGGTGAAGGACGGTTAAAAATAAAAATTTCATATACATACAGAAACTCTTTCTGGAGAAGTTCTATAATACACAACCATTTACAATGAACGAACTCATTAAGTTAGTGTTTTATTTCTTTACTATACAAATGTTATTACAAGGAATTATTCCATTCAGTCATTAAAATCCAATTAATGCCAGCAACATTTTCAGGCATTTTTACTGTAACTGTATTAATACATAAACTTGCACGATTGTGTTACCCATTTTAAAATATTCAGAAAAAATTACAATTCCATAGTGTTCTTGGTTTTTTACATAAAGCCCTTTTAAAATTTGATAATCACGCGTGTATAGAAGATAAGGGAAAATGCAAAATGATGGCACTGTTCTTACAAAGTTTCATTTAGTGGAGAGATTCAGTATGAAGAATGTAGTGTAAACATGTGAAAAACAATTTTTAGTACCAGAACTACATTGCCCACTTGCATGAAATTCATTTGTCAGATAGTGTTACACTGCTAATATGATCATCATCATGATACCAGAGAAAACCGTTTAGTTTCATAATTAAAGTATGTTAGCTTAATTTGAAAATTCCAAACTTCATGTCATCAGATGAACAGAGGACATGAAGTTATTGCTAGATATGTCAGTAGTTGAAGAAAATATCATAGATTTAGTGTGAGCTGAATGCCAGCAAAGGTTTGTCATCACTGTATTATGTCAATATTAAATATACTTTATCCGTCTAATTTTTAAGCCTTCACATTTTCTTCTCCTATTTATTCTCACTTAAATAATTCTGTGTGTAAGAGTCTTTATAGTCACGAAAAGCAAAAGTGCAATCAAATCCCTGAACTAGTGTAATTTTACATTTGTGGCACCCATCACTGTTAATACATACTAGCCACATCCCACAGTACCAAATCTGTGTTTTAATGTGTACTGTCTAAAGGTGGCCATTTACCAGCTAAGGTCTTGATCTTGCAATGAGCTTTGTTTAGGTAGTCTTCCCACACAGAGCTCATTGTAGGATTGGAGCTTAAAAGTTTAGAGAATTTTAACCTCTGATTGTACTGTATGGTTTCAAGTTCAAACTTTATCATATTTTATCAACACAACATTATAAAATATTACCTCATTTTCTTGTTATCTTCATTATTCTTAACTATGCAGAAAAAAATAAAAATGAAAAATCTCACGCTACTTTCCAGTTACATTAATACAAATATGAACACAGTGCATTATGCTCTCCAATTCCACTACTGAGGTCTAGCATTTAATCAAGTTTGTCATACACTGTTTAAATTTCTGTTTTAACCTTGTCTATCCTAATTAAGTCCATGCAAGAGGAAGCTTAAACTGAAGATTACTATCAATATCTCAGATATGGTGGTATCATCTTTAAGAAAAAGTCCATCTAATTCTGAACACAGGAAATTTTATAGACCTGGAATGGAATTGTTTGGTCCCATAAAGTTCCTTTGTTTAAAATTTTTTTTTTTTTAGGGTTTTTTCTTGCTAGTAATTGTCATGCTGACACTCACTTTACCACTGAGCAACTTCAGCAAGCTCCTTTTGGACCCTGAAATCAGTTTGGGGGGGTAGAGGGGGGTGAGATAAAGGGGCGAAATCACATCATAGGTAAGTTAGGGTATAACAGTTTAAAAGTGGTTTTGTGCAACTGTATTATGGAATTCCAGTTTGCCATTAAATGCATGCAGAGTGAAGATTTTCTTTCCTTGGATTCCTTTAAAGAAGCAAGGAACTCTTTGAAAGTCCTTTACATTTGGCAGATTTGTGCATGTTATGTAGGTTGCTGGCTTATAAATTGTCTCCAGGCTGGTACTGTGGTTCTGTAGCAGTGAAGTAGTCTTCCAAGAAAGACTGAATATATTCAAATGTTGGTCTTTCATCAGGGTCCTTCTTCCAGCACAGTTTCATTAACTCATGGAGAGACTCTGGACAGCCCTGTGGGCAAGGCATCCTATACCCACGTTCTACTTGTTCCAGAACTTCACGATTCACCATCCCTACAATAAAGAATTTTAGGTATTAATGACATTACACAAAGAACAGTTTACAAAAATCCCTCAGCTTTTTTCTGGCATCAGACCACCTGAGAGTTAAATATAACTGTACTGTCACAAGGGACTCTTAACTATAGACACAGTCTGTTGGATTAATTTTGTAAATTTTAAAATAAGTATATTTTCTGAAATATTCAGTTACACCCATGTTTCTCAAATAGTTAGTACTGGCCCATCCTCATGCTTCTCCAAATACTTTTGCGAAAGAACATTTCCTATTTACTTGGAGAAAATTCCTGCAAAGGACATCCCCACAAAAAGACCCTTACTTCTGTCTGGAGTTCTGTTCATTGGCCACTTGATCTGAACAGAATACTAAAAGAGATTCTGTATACTAAAGTTCAGTTGATAACTTGCCCAGAACAAAAGTGATATATAAACTCAAATCAACACAACAAAATATTTCATATTATTTACATTTATTGATCTAAAACCTGTGGAACCCGTCCATAAGGCAGCCATTTTCAACACATACTGTATAGATTCTGGCTGCAGACAGCATCAGGTTGCTGTAAGTCAGGGAAGCCCCAAATCTGAAATTTCAGAAGCGAGCAGGTAGAAAACAAGTTTAATATTCTCCTGTACTCAGTACTCTTAAACCTTATCAGTGGGATTTAAGATACTATGGGGTTCTAAAGCATTTTACATTTAACCATGCAATAATTAAATTGCAAGGCAAAAAACTACATAATTGTAATTAGAATAAAAATTATAAAATACATTTTACATTTCAAAAAGAGTAAGAGCAGGATTTTCCAAAACAGGAGCTTAAAGTTAGGCTCCTAACTCTATATTTATCTGCCTTAATGAATAATGAAGTTTAAAAAAAAAAAATACTCAGTACCACCCAGCTCCCACATTTTTCTGTTTTTGAAAATGTTGGCTTTTGAAGGATTCATTTATGAAAATCATCAAAATATTTCCCTAAACACAAACAGTTCAGAATTTCAGAATATACTTTGTTAGGTAAATAGCAGTCCTAGTTCAGGAAAGAGGTATTTGCTGAGATTTTCAAGAGAGCCTACAAGAGCATGGTTTTGGGTGCCTAACTCACTCTCAGGCTTCTTTGAAAATCTCAGCCATAATGGTTAAGTGATACTGCTTAAGCAATGCACTTTGCTTTCTTCTCTACAGCCATGGAGGTCCACAGCTGTCCAAATGGTGTTCTGCATAGGAGTCTGTGGTCGGCAGATTTTAGAGACCTGGGGAGTAGATGCCTGCATGCTGTGGAGCCTTACTTTTTAGGGGCTCCCTGCACTTTGTCATTATGACTGGTGGAAGGGCAGAGGCAGTCCACCAAAAAAACAGAGTTAGGGTAGGGTAGGGTTACCAGATAGCAACTGTGAAAAAACAGGACAGGGGTGGGGGGTAATAGGTGCCTATATAAGAAAAAGTCCCCAAAAAAGGGACTGTCCCTTTAAAAACAGGACATCTGGTCACTCTAGGCTAGGGGATCTTCCCCTCCATGATCCAGCTGCCACTGTTTCCTGCACCAAGTTGGTACAATAGCAGTATTTGCTACTGCAGTCTCAAGGCTGTAGCAGCAGCTGCCAGAGTGGTTCCATTGCTTGGGGGTACTATATACTGCATGTAAGTTTCACCTCCAGTCTCTATAAAACCACTAGTGTTAAATCCTGCTGCTTGGGTTTGGCCCAGATAAAAGGATTTGGTCCTAAAGAAGCGGGACTAATTATGACACTCAAGTGTGGGTTAAAATATTTTAGCTTAGGACTTGTCATCATAGTGTTTATTCGTACTGGATCACTGAAATAGTTTTTTGGAAATTAATGGTATGAGTCACAACAGCATTAAAATCCTGAGGTATCAAAATTATGCTAAAAGCGAGTGTTCTGGACTTGCCTACATTCTGAGAGAAGACTCTTAATTGCAAATCTTACCCTTCTGACACTCAAAATATTATGCCTTCTTTAGGAATACATGTTGCACTCATGTCTTTTTGGTTGGTTATAGCCTGGTAAGTATTACAAATTGGTGTGGTTCTGATGCACAGGGATGCAGAATGTGTTATGATGCAGGAACTCCTCTAGTAGGTTCTATACCCTCACATATTAGAATGTTATACTTTGCAGAGCCCATCCATAGCAGCACACAGGGAAGATTTTGAGGACGTAGCATGGCCAATGCATCCTCAATTATGCAGGTCTGCTGATCTCCTCTTCCAGCAGGTGGCAGTAGCAGCCACAGAACACTAGCCTATGGTGTAAAAATACTTTACCCTCGAAACTCATAGCACTCACCCATGTACAGGGAAGAGGATTTGGCATGTAGCAATGTAATGTAACGAGTACTATGCTTTTTACAGCACTGGCAAAAAACACAAGAACCAACAAACAAAACCCCCACAAAACCAACAAAAATCCAAACAGAGCAAAACCACAAATCAAACCCAAACATTTAAAAGTAATGAATATCAATCAACTACACTGATTAAACATCCTTAGCCCCTGAGTCAAGACAACTTTCTGTGACGGAAGAAAAATTTCCCAGTTTCTCAATTTATTTATTAATAAGGCCCAAGCTGCATGTCGTGTTCTAGAAACAGGGCTTGACATTTCTCTTTTTGCAACTTTATATAATGGAGCACTATACACCATTGCTTTCCTCCTGGAAAATAATTTTACTCCTCTAATATTCTGTTAAAGGGTAGCTTTGCTTTCTCCAATAATATTGGAAGTAGAGTATGTTAAAATGGCTAACAGTCTAATCTATTAGGAGAAAGACAAGTTTCTTCTGTTAGACTTATTTTTGGAAAGAGGACATAGAAGCCATTCATATTTCCAGTATTCATTATTCTACCTCTGATTTAGACATAGGAGAAGTAGAAAAGAAAGGAGCAGGAGGAAGATTTCAAAGAGCTTTATTTAAGATTATACTGTAAACTGGAATAAGATCCAAATGAGCAGTTTGAGAAATTAGGACTAAAAGGAGTATCTTTTTTGAGTTTCATTACCTTAACAGATTTCAGAGTAACAGCCGTGTTAGTCTGTATTCGCAAAAAGAAAAGGAGTACTTGTGGCACCTTAGAGACTAACCAATTTATTTGAGCATAAGCTTTCGTGAGCTACAGCTCACTTCATCGGATGCATACTGTGGAAAGTGTAGAAGATCTTTTTATACACACAGAGCATGAAAAAATACCTCCCCCCACCCTACTGTCCTGCTGGTAATAGCTTATCTAAAGTGATCACTCTCCTTACAATGTGTATGATAATCAAGTTGGGCCATTTCCAGCACAAATCTAGGGTTTAACAAGAACGTCTGGGAGTGGCTAACTCATTATGCAAGGTAACCTATTTCCCCTTGTTTTTTCCTACTCGCTCCCCCCCCTCAGACGTTCTTGTTAAACCCTAGATTTGTGCTGGAAATGGCCCACCTTGATTATCATACACATTGTAAGGAGAGTGATCACTTTAGATAAGCTATTACCAGCAGGAGAGTGGGGTGGGGGGAGGTATTTTTTCATGCTGTGTGTGTATAAAAAGATCTTCTACACTTTCCACAGTATTACCTTAACACCAAACTATATAAATCCCATTATGATCATCATAACATACTGGTGTTATATTTTCTAATAAAGCCTTGTTTAATGCTTTCTTACCTGGATATGGCACTCTACCCTTTGTTACCAGTTCTGTCAGCAAAATTCCAAATGACCACACATCAGATTTGATTGTAAACCGACCATATAATGCTGCCTCAGGAGCTGTCCATTTAATTGGAAATTTGGCTCCTAAGACAGTGGAGAAAAACAGACACTTTTTTCCTAGATCCAGTTCGCTCACACTGAAGTATGTATGTGTTTTTGTATATACAGTAAAAGCTGTGTTATCTGGCCCCCTACCAACTGGAAAGCTCTATAAACCGGCATTTCTAATCTTCCTAGAGAGTCTGGTTTATAGTCCAGTTGGCATGGGGCCGGCAAACTCCCTACCTGGCTCCATGTGGCTCCCCGGAAGCAACGATGTTTCTCTGCTGCTCCTAGGCAGAGGCGTGGCAGGCGACTCTGTGCACTGCTGCTGCCCCTGCCACGCCTCCACCTAGGAGCAGAGGGACACATCGCCACTTGCGGGGGAGCTGCAGAGGTGAACACCCTCCGGATCCGGCACCCTACACCCCCTCCTTCACCCCAAGCCCCTACCCTGACCCTCCTCCAGCACCCAAACTCCCTCCCAGAGCCCGCCCCCTGTCCTGCACTCCAATCCCCAGCCCCGTACCACCTTCTGCATCCAAACTCCCTCCCCCTCTTAGTCAAACAGCATTTTTCACTTATCAGCGCTCCGCATTCCTCCAACATGCCGGTTTAAAAAAACCACAAAACTTTTACTGTATATAATTTGAAATAAATATTGGACTACCAAGAATTTAAATTTTGCTTTGCTAGTTCAATTAGTTGGATGGCTTAATATCATTTAGTATAAAGGGATTTTTCAGACTGGAAAACATTACAGCAATTAAGATTTTCAAAAGTGACTTGTGATTTTGGTGCCCGGCTTGAGTAACTTATTTTCAGCAAGTGCTGAGCACTCTCCCACTGAAATTCAGGCCTATACAATGTGCCTCAGAGGATGGGAACCCAAAATCACTAGTAATTTTTGATAACTTAAGCCATTATCACCAAATAATTTTCAAAGTTTACTTGTTAGTGAAAGCTGCAGCAATTAAAGTAGTGGGAGTTGGGACCAAACATATATGCCTTCAAGGGTATGATTATTTTATATATATATATATATATATATATATATATGCATAAACTTGTACATAGATTTATTTATACAGTAAATAAATCTGTCTTACCTTGTCTGGCAGTGTACTCATTGTCTTCTATTAACCTTGCTAAACCGAAATCTGCAATTTTACACACAAGATTGTCTCCTACAAGAATATTAGCTGCCCGAAGGTCTCTGTGGATGTAGTTCATTCTTTCAATGTACGCCATGCCATCAGCAATCTGAAAAAGAAAGGTTTTATTTAAAAGCTATTTTTGGTGACCAGACTCATTTCTCCAAAAACAAACATGTAACAAGCCAGTCTTTTTGGTGCCAGTTCTGCTATATAGCTGCATAAAATACGTCATCACAGCTGGCCATTATAGCTTGCTGATCATTAATAAAGTGTATTTTACTCCAGGACATCTAATAAAGAGATATTTCTTGTAGCAAATTATAAAACTTCAACAGAAGCTGTACAGCAGGAGCGGGCAAAGTTTTTGGCCTCAGAGCTACATCGGGTTTCCAAAATCGTATGGAGTGCTGGTTAGGGGAGGCTGTGCCTCCCCAAACAGCCAGGTGTGGCCCGGGCTCCGACCCCATCCAACCCCCCTTGCTTCTCACCCCCTAACGACCCCCCCCAGGACCACTGCCCCATCCAACCCCCCCTGTTCCCTGTCCCCTGATGCCCACCCCCAGGACCCCTGCCCCATCCATCCCTCCCTCCCTGTCCCCTGATTGTTCCCCCGCCGCCCTTTCCAATCCCTCCTCATTCCTGACTGCCCCCCTCCCAGGACCCCGTCCCATCCAACCACCCCTTCTCCCTGCCCCCTGACCACCCCTGGAACCCCTGCCCCTGACTTCCCCATACAACCCCCCCTCTCCTTCCTGACTGCCCCTCCTGGGACCCCATTCAACCCCCGTTCTCCGCCCCCTGGACCCCATTCAACCCCCGTTCTCCGCCCCCTGACCACCCCGACTCCTATCTACAACCCTGCTCCCTGACAACCCCCTCGATCTTCCCTGCCCTCTATCCACCCCGCCCCCCTTACCGTGCTGCCTTGAGCATCAGTGGCTGGCGGCGCTACAGCCGTGCTGCCTGGCTGGAGCCAGCCACGACCCTGCGCAGCACAGAGCACTGGGTCAGGCAGGGCTCTGCAGCTGCGCTGCCCTGGGAGCTCACAACCCCGCCGCCCAGAGCATTGCGCCGGCACTGCAGTGAGCTCTGGCTGCAGGGGAGGGGCCGGGGACTAGCCTCCCAGGCCAGGAGCTCAAGCCTTGGGCAGGAGGGTTCCACGGGCCGAATGTGGCCCGCGGGCTGTAGTTTGCGTACCTCTGTTGTAAAGAGTAAAAGCATATAGAACATTCAGCTGTGATGTTCGTTGGTATATCTGTTTCACATTTTTAACATGTTTTCTATGTGGAAAATACTCATTTGTTGACTTATACAAAGTACCTGAGCAGCCATGTCAACTAACTGTGGAAGTTTTAAGCATTTCCCTTCTCCTTCTTTAAGGAAGTCTAGTAAGCTACCTGTAAAAAGAAGATAAACATAAATTAGGAAAACACAGACGCAATCATTCAGTCTAGCTGAAAGCCTCTAAGAAGGAGTTTTTCAAAGACACAGATGGGATTTAGGTACTCAACTCCCATTGACTTTCAAAGTCCCAGTGCCTTTGAAAATCTCCCCCTAAATATTTCCTTCTCCAAAATGTAATACTGGGTTTGCACAATCTAATAGTGTTCCTTTAACTGAACACATGGGAAAATTACTAACAGCAAGTTTCATCCAATTCTGCATGCTCCTCTGTTTAAAATACAAGAATTGGTCATAAGAATGTCTCTCCTCCTTCCATATCTCGGTTACTTCACCACACTCCAGAAACAAGTGCTCACAAGGTCAATATGAAGAAAGCAGACATTAGGAATAAAATGCTGCTATGTTACCTACTGGTACAATGCCTTGGATGCTCATGGGAATCCTTAAAAGGTTTAGCCTAAACTTTAATTAATCTATACAAAATCTTGTCATTAATAGCAAAAAGAAAAGGAGGACTTGTGGCACCTTAGAGACTAACAAATTTATTTGAGCATAAGCTTTCGTGAGCTACAGCTCACATTATCGGATGCATTGATGTAGCTCACGAAAGCTCATGCTCAAATAAATTGGTTAGTCTCTAAGGTACCACAGGTCCTCCTTTTCTTTTTGTGGATACAGACTAACACGGCTGCTATTCTGAAACTTGACATTAGTAGAACGTTATGGTTGCATGAGGAAGCACTTACAAGCCAGAAACTGCCCAAGATAACTTTGCACATGCCACCTTAACAGCGCTCTTTATTCACGTGCTTCATAGTCGATCTGTAACACGGGGATCATAATATTGACCTCCTTTGTAAAACACTGAGCTCTACTGATGAAAATTTATTTGTAAGAACTAGGTATTATTTCTCAAATAATACATTATATAACCTTAAATACATATGCAGAATCTTGCAATCCTGTATGCCACTGTATATAGCAAGTCGTCTATGCAAGTAATTTATTGAGAACACAATATTTAAATATAAATGAGGTATTTCATAAAAAACGTACATCAAAAGAATGTTAAGATTGCAAAACCAAGCACTCTAAAGTTTAGAAACGTGACTTAACTCAGCGACCGTATGCACATGCATTACAATACAGTCTTTAATTACATGATCCCAGTATTTTTTCTACTGGGCCATCCATCTCTTCCCAGTTCTCATCCCTCTGTCGTTGAACAAGCCAGGCTAAATGAGAGACAGCAGGGGGAGCACTGAGAGCAAAGAAAGTGTTTCATTGCCCTCAGATCTGGTAACTGGTGCCAGAGTGGCCACCAGCAGCAAGGAGAAACAACTGCAGGAAAAGGCTTGCTCAGCCCCTGCAGCACTGGGATGGCGCAAGATCAGTCTGGTAGGCACACAGAAACTGTCAGGATGGAACATGTTTAGTACAGACAGAATCTTTGAAGAATAATGCTGCCAGTCAATAGCAAACATGTTATTGGGCATGTGCAAACTGAAAAGATCAGAAATGTATAATTTGGCTAAATTTGGGTGGATTTTCCCACAGGGACAGCAAGAGATACATTGCTGACACGAGCTTGACACCTTTGCCAAACTTCAGGTCCCCGACTCTAAATCATGGATACAGGACAGCTTTTCAACAAAATGGTTGTAATTAACATGGACAAAAATAACATTTTCCTATAATCTCATTCAAGGAAACAACAAAACCATTTTGCTGAAACGTAATATATATATTATATATTTTTTTTTCCCCAGCCAGAGGTAGACACTCTCAATGGAAAATTTCTGCTGGAATTGTTGAAGTTTGCCAAAGTAATGAGGAACTGAAAATAGGGTAGAATAATGGAAAGCATCAGGCAACCTTAACTATATAGATGTCTCTATCAGAACTATATATTCAACAGTATAAAAGTGAAATGTGCTGGCATATATAAAGGGATTAAAATTACGACATTAATTCTTTCAATGACTATATCACTATCATCAGTGCTTCATTAATACATCTGACCATAAATGCACTATTAAATTAAATATTTAGCACCTGCAAACTGGAGCACCGTCATTTTTAGTTACATAGTACCCTTTGCTTTCATCAACTTAATTTAAAAGCATATATGTATATGTACAGGAAACATTACATTTGGTACCAAAGTGAAAATTTATCCAACCAGCGTACCAACAGTATTGTCTATGGTCTGGAAGCAGCTGGATTAAATGAAACAGACATTAGAAGGCTGGAAGCAGTAGAGATGAGAGATCTTCAAAAGATGGCAGGAGTAAAGTGGAATGATTTTAAGACAAATGAAGAAGTTAGGAGACTAGAATGTAAAAATCAGAATATGGGATTGGCTACAATCAAAAAGATTATGATGGTGGGGACACTGCAGAAAACAAACATATGATAGGATGCCAGAAAAATAATATAAACACAACCAAGGTCAGACCTAGAGGCTGAAAAGTAACCAGATGGCAGGGACACGACATCATACACAGGGACACGACCAGGCTAGGCTTAACGGAGGAAGAAGGCATAGACAGGAATGAATGGCAATGCTGTACTACTCCCTGTGCCTGCAAAGGTGCTCCAGGATTAGAAGAAGATAGGAAACACTCTATCTGCCACTGAAATGCAATAGCTCCTTACGTGAAATATCATGGCTATTTGTAAACGTAAATAATATTTCAAATGAGGACAGTAAAAGTAATAGGGCACACACATCCTATATTGACTATGTTAAATAATACCCTTTGCACTAGCTAAATGGACTGCTACTGGACAACTGGAAGCTAATAAATTCTTAGGTCAGGAAGCATCCTTACATCATTGATGCTCCTTGTCAGCTACCTACACCATTTAACAAAAACAGAGACATTTTATATAATGTATAATGCTTTGTTTGCAGCCTCTTTCACAGTGAAGAAGAAATAAATTATTTACTGCATAACTAAATACATTCAGGTGTGTTTAGAGTATAAATTTTTTTTTTTTAATTTTTGGATGTGAATTAAGTTTCCCTAAAATACATTAAGGAAGTTATTCTGCCACTCAACCTCAATTATATATTAGGGAAATTGTAACGTTACACAGTTGCAGTTTTTGCTTTGAACGTATCAAAAGCAGCAATGTTGTTTGTTGTACTTTCTTTTTGATTCCAAAATCCATCTCCCCTCCTCTAAGATACATATTTTAATAGTCTTTCCTCAACTACATATCACATTTATACAAAGAACACTAAAACATTAGTACTGCTTGAAAGGAGTTGCAGTGATTTAATAACTGACCATAATTTGTACTCCTTAAAAGGCAGCAATCTTAAATCTTGGTCTCTGATATAGAAGCTTGCCCACCTGTAAGCATACTATAGGTATTCAAGAAAATGTTCTCTTTAGTATGAAAATATGTTAAAATTCTAGAAACTGGAGTAATTTAAGAAAGTCACACCTTCCAAAATGGTAAAGACAAAAATGGAATGAAAAATGTTAAAAATAAACAAGTCATAGACTTTTCAGAGCAATCTCATCATTGTAACTGCCACAAGCTTAAATACATATGATATATTTATAATCGCTTGCTACAATTTTCTGTTTAAAGGAACAGCGATGGGCCAAACCAAGATCTCTGTGGTTGATGTTCTGCACTAAATTCATGAGACACGAGATTTCCATACCCTGTTTCTTGGGGAAGGAGTATTGTGGAGGAGCAAAGACCTTACTCCAACTTCTAGTAATCTGCCTGACCAGGAACAACACTGTTGGGCTCTGTCGTGCTTCCATGCAGCTCTCTTTTCCTTGAAGAAGGCTGTTTTAATGCTGGGGTCTCTGAGGCTAGCTAAATTAACCCTGAGAGGTAGCACTGGCAATTCTCTTGGGGTGGGGTGGGAAAAGCAGTGCAAATAATGAAAAATAATGACAAAAAACCCAAACAAAACACACCAAAACCCAACCCCAACAACCTGATTTGATTAAAATGCCACAACCTTCTTGTTTCAATGGCTTTGTGCTACTGGGGGTAAATATTAACAAAACAGTTTATGCACTAGTATAAAATTGATTCCCTCCCCCCTCCACTGGCTTTTTACATTTTCAGAAAAATAATGAACAATTTGTCTAAGATTAAAATGGAAACTAGAGTTTTACATTTGTAATATCGAAAACTGCACAGTTGATTTTTGAAATACTTTAGTAAGCCTACTTTGTTTTGGCAATGTTCCAATTCAAGTTTTAATTTTTGCTTTGTACCATCCCATCTCAAGTAAGTAAATAAATACATAAATGGCTTATTCTAAACAGTGAAACCTGATTTTACAAGGCTGTTTTAAGATCTGCCATCAGAGAGACTGCTTCATTTCATTCATTTCCATTTTGTTTTTATTTTTAAAGTTTGAAATCTTCAGTTCCTCTCCACCCTATCTGGCCTGATCCAAAACTTTAAAAATATTTCATATGCTATATGCGCTTTAATATAATTTGTAAATTTTAGAATTTCAGTTTCTGACTTCAATCTGATTTCTATCCTCCTAACATTGCCACAACTCTCTCCAAGATAAGCACAAGAGATCAAATTCTTCAAAAATTAAAGTACTTGATTTGGGACCTGTTCTTTTTAAAGATTGTTTAATGCTGGAAGTAAACATTTAAAGCCTATTACACACATCCTGAACCCTTAAACTTCTCTCTTTTTGGGGCGAAGGGTAGCTTGGGGAAAAAAGATGACGAAAGAGCACAGCAAACAATTTTAGTTTACTGTTTAGTTTGCAGAACTATTGCAAGTAGATCAAACTTTTGCCCTACTAGCCTCAACAGTGCTTCTTTTAATTTCAAAAAGTTTTATTGATTCAATGGGATAATTACAAAGACTTCTGCCACTAACAGGCATCTCTGCCACGTAGATCCTAGCAACTAAAAATCTGGATCTTTTGTAAAACTCATCTGGTTTAGTTCAGTAAAGAAACAGGTTATAGCAGATTTGAACAAATCATGATAGCACAAAATTAAGAAAAAAACATCAGATCCAACAAAGATGATTTCAGAACCTATCATATGTTAAAATCTAATCACAAATTCACATGCTGGGCTAGGTTTACACGTATCAGTATTCAACATGAATCAAAATATACCTTTTTTGGTTACTGGGACTTTTATTAACTTTTAAATTTAGTGCCTTCCAGTTAATATCACATACCTTTTGTCATAAATTCAGTGACTATGAAGATTGGCTCCTCAGAAACAACAGCATATAGTGGAACAAGTTTATCATGTCGTAATTTCTTCATGATCTGAGCCTCCTGCAGGAAAGCTTCTGGCATCATTGTACCAGGTTTTAGTGTTTTGATTGCTACTTTTGTGGTTCCATTCCACGTTCCTAAAGAAAAAAGTACATTTTACTGCCTCAGCTATGCTTCTAAAAGGTTTTCAACTGAAACTGCTTTTGTTCTTTTTGTTTCATTTTTTTTTTAAGGGGATAAAGCAGTAAGAACTATACTGAAAATTAGCTTTGAATTTTACTATATATAAATATACAGAAGTACCAAATACATGTAATGAGGGCATAATTTAATTATGGAGATCTAGTAAATTACAAAACAAAATTCTTTGTGTAGTCATGTGAACAACTGAGATGGAATTATTAAAGCTCAGTTTTCAAATGAGCTTTATTCTGATTCCCCTCATGCTTGTTGGGGTCGTCTCCTCCATTTATTACTTCTTGTTGCCACCTTTTCTCCTCCTAGCATACCCGTGATTGCCATTACCTCCTCACTCTTCCTTTATGGTGGCTGGACTGCTTCATACCTGCTAATCCCAGAGTCCTTGCTACTGGCTAAAGCTCATAATTCATGGTGTGAATTCATATCCAAAAATTACAGGAAATTTTGCATTGAAAGCACTTTCCTTGACACATATCACTGCTATTAGTAATTTTGCCTTCAATTCTTCATCAGATTATCTTTCCAGACTATGATATTTTAGGTAAAAATAAATAATTGCAACAGGATAGGTGCAAATATCATACTCTTACCCATCCATACTTCCCCAAAGCATCCTTGGCCCAGCTTAACTTCTAGCCGCAAAGACTCTCTAGGAATTTCCCAGGCATCTTTTGATAGTCCCTGGGTCTGGGGTTTCACAGTTGGACACACAGTTGTTAGTTTATGACACAGGCCATCAGCATGCTCTGGATAATTGGAAAATGAAATCATTTAAGTTAAATAATATGCGAAAGACTATGATAAAAGAAAATAAAATACAAAGAGTGTCTAACAAAGTTATCTGTTGCATTTTTTTTGCCATTGCTAAAAAGAGCTTTATTAATAACAACAACAACAAAAAAAAATAAATCAACACACTTTCCAAAAATATCACCAGCCACATAGGGTATGTCTACATTGCAATTTTACGCCCAGGGTTGGTGGGACTTGAATCAGCTGAGCCATGTTAGAGAACTCTGGGCTTCAGCATCCACACTGATTCTTAATCCGTTAAAAGAAAAGGAGGACTTGTGGCACCTTAGAGACTAACCAGTTTATTTGAGCATAAGCTTTCATGAGCTACGGCTCATCCGATGAAGTGAGCTGTAGCTCACGAAAGCTTATGCTCAAATAAATTTGTTAGTCTCTAAGGTGTCAGAAGTCCTCCTTTCCTTTTTGTGAATATACACTAACACGGCTGCTACTGTGAAACCTGTCATTAATCCGTTAAGACTCTTCGCTGCAGCGTGCAAACCCAAATCAAACTGGCCATACCCCAGAGTCCCTAGCACCCTCACAAAACGTGGCTGCTCTAGCACTGTGGGAAAACTTTATTGCCCACCCTGCATGTTCCAGGAAGTTTGAACAGCCCAACACCACAGGCTACTGAGCAGACTGTCTATGCACTCCCAGCTACCAAAGCCAGCAACATGGAGGTGGCACCTTTTGAAGAACTTCTCTGGCTTGCACTTTCACTCCTGTGTCAGGAAACAGGTAGAGCATCCATGAGGCTCTAGTGGACATTTTGGGTGTTTTCGGAACCACCAAAGGCACCTGACAGGGCTTAGGATAGAGCAGGTGGAGGTCTACCCAGGCATTGTGGACTTGCGCTGGCTGATGCTGCTCAGTACACTCGGTATAGCCACTGATGCCCCCTATACAAACCGACGCTTCTTGTGCAGAGCCATAAGCACAGACAGGTGGGATCACATCATCATGCAGACCTGGGATGACCAGCTGTGGGTCCCAAACTTTCTCATGAAGAAGGCTACATTTCTGGAGTTCATAAGGAGCTTGTCCTGACCCTCCAGCGTAAAGACAGGTCTGTTGCCAACCAGTTTGGTGTCGGAAAGTCGATTGTGGTTGAAGTGGTAGTGGAAGTTTCTGAGGCATTCAGACGTGTGGTTTACCCCATGTGGGCATAAAAGATAATCCTGAGGTAACTGCTGACTTTGAGAGAATGGGGTTTCCAAAGTGCACCAGAACCACTGAAGGGACTTATAGTTTGCCCTCCTCAAAAAACAGGAGTACATAAACCGCAAAGGGTTCTACTCCTTTGTTATGCATGCCCTCATGGACCACAGAAGATGATTTATGGAATGTCAACAAGAGTTGCATTGGGAAGATCATGATGCCTGGGTTTTTCGCCCATCAAGAGTCTGTATTTATGGACAGGCTGGGACACTCTTCCCATCAAATGACATGATCATAAATTGACTTATTGTCCCTACCATTATTCTGGGGAATCCTGCCATGTCCCCCCACCCTCTTTTGCTTTGACTTATGAAACAATACTCTGATTTCAGAGGCGCTGGCAAAAGACGGTCAGCAGGTGTACAACAGTTGTGGAATGTTCATTTGAAAATCCTGTGGAGATGTCTGTCTACCGACCCATTTGGATGTCAGGGTCATCAGTATTGTCCAAATTATTGTGATGTGCTCTTCACAATCTTTGTGAAACCAGAGGTGAGCCATTTTCCCCTAAATGGACTATGACAGTAAGAGGCCACTGAATTGGCACTCAGCCAGAAAGTGCACCTACCACAGCTGGAGCTTGATGCACCCAGGCTACAGAATTTGGGGATGGTTTGTGCTCTCACATTATGAACTTACATGACACAATGGAAGAGGGGGAACAGTACCTTTCTGAATGTGCTTGTGGATGGGTGGGGATGCGGGTCATTGATTCTGAGGGATTTCAGTGCTTGGGGAGTGGTGGGGGTTTGATTGCCATGCAGTGTATTTATGAATGAGGTGACCATTTATGAAATGGGGGCCAGGGGCTGATTCACAGTATGGACTGATGCAAGGAAGTGGTTGAAATATAGATTTATGTAGATAATCACATTGAGGAATGGTGTTTGCTCCGATCATGTGTTTAACTTTATTATTTTAAAAACACATTGTATGATGTGATGCAGTGATAGCAACACACTTTCTTGATTAAATAAAAGCTTTATTTATAAACATGTATTAGAAAAGTACAACATTTGCCCATTGCCAGGCAGCCAACTGCCATTACCAAGCCAAACATCAATAACAGAACCTTTAAGAAAAAGCAAAACACAGAGTGCATGAACAACTGCAAATAGTGAAACCATCTACAAGACAGAAGCCCCTTACTGTTGCATGTTCCCTGCCCCCCCATTCTCCTTTCCTTGTTTGTCGTGCACTTGGCAGTAGGGGTGGAGGCATCCATATGGGAGGGGGTCCAATATGGAGGACCGCATGGGGTAAAATAACCCTGCCTAGCCACTGTTCATGGGGCTCAACTGCATGGGGCACCCAGCCATAGAGTTTTCCAAGCTGTTTCTAGACTGCATCACAGGGGGACTGAGGCTGTGGCATTGGTGATGCAGCAGGAGCCACTACTCGTGACCATTAGTGATATCAGCTGCTCAAACAATTATTTCTGCTGAGGTCTGTCCTCCATCCTTATCTGCCATTCCTGTTCCAGGAACTGCGAGGCAAGCGCCTGCTCTCTCACTGAAACCCTGCCCTCAAGCTATACAGCCAGCCATTTCCTCTCACCGTGTCTCTCCTCTAGCCATAAGTTCCTCTCTGTTTATAGTACTGGACCTGCTTGTTGGCCCTGTCCAGAACTTCGACAACAAATTCATCACGGAAATGCTTCCTCTTGGAATGGTCCATGACGACACTGACCCGGGCGTCTGCTGCACTGTGGGTGAGCTGTGGAGGTACCAGAGCCAGCAGAGGTCAAGGGGCCTGGAATAGGACAAGACACAGAGGGCTATTGTCTCAATAGCTCACTGCAGGAGCACAGAAATTGTGGAAATTCAAAGGACAAAACTTTACTTTTCCAAACTGAACTTTAATATATTGTAAGAGGAATGCTTCAGACCACAGAAGTTCCCTGGACACTGCCTGGTTAATCTCAGCTAAAGAAGTGCAGAGGCAATGATAAGTTAAAAATTCAAAGCTGTTTTTGTTTTCTAAAAATTGCAGAACTACTTGGGTTGGGGGGGGCGTGTGTGCCATCAACAGCCATGCTACAAAAGCTTTTTCTATTATTTCAGGACTTCCACATTTTGGAAGATAACAGTTGCTGTGGTGCCCAATTGGCAAAGGAGATTTTATTTCAAGCTACTGTTGGGACACCTGCAGTGTATGCACCTAAGTATTCAAATGTGTGGTGACTGAACAGCTCATCTATGAATGAAGTGGACTGGTCAGCTACTAGGGTGGCCGTGGAAAATATGCCCTTCCCCAAAATGCGACTGCCTATCTGGAGTTCCCGCTTCAGGAAAAGTTTGCAGCTATCAGCATCTGGGATTGGGTCAGAATTCATAAAGGGGACTCAACAGGATGATGTATTAGCTTTCATATGGCTTAGCCTGTATGGAAATACACAGAACTCCACAGCCAGTCTCCTTGTCTCTCCCCCCACCCCCATTTCTGGACAAAATTTCAAACCCCACTTGAATTTGGAGCAAATGAATTTTTTCACCTATGGACTGCATGGACCTATGGACCTTTAATTGAAATGGACTAGATTTGTAAATGGAACACATTCACTCCCTTTCACCCCGGCCCCATCCACCCATCCAGATCACTGTTTTCAGGCGACTCGTTACACTGTTGAGCGGTTACAGAGCCACATACTTATAGGCCTGGCAATGTAAGGTTACTTTTAAGAAATAGAAATGCCCTTGTAAAAATTCACTTTCAAGATGTTTTTATTGTTTGCATGCCATTTTGAACTCCACATAGTGGAAGGTAGGAAAGGGTGCAGCCAAGCCACTGGTGACATAAAATCTGCCATTAGCGGATATACACTATTAGCTGGGTCCTTTAATAACTATTGCACTGGTTCATAGGATGGAAATACCTCCTATCCCTATAGTAATACAACATTAAAATGGAGCCAGAAACTTACCAGGCCCAGGGGCAGCTTCTGTCCCTTCCGTGTCGGCTGCAGGCTCCGCAGTGGGCTGTGCCTCGGCGGGGGGACACGGGGGGTGGGGGGGGAGAGAAGAAATCAAACTGCTCCTTTGAGTATGGCCCCAGGATGTGTTGCTGCTTCTCCTACTGCAAAACCTCCTCTGGGACAGTTTCAGTAAGAGACACTTCACTGTCCTCACTCGGCACCTGCTGCTGGCTCCTATCAGTCCTAATGTTGGATTCTGGGGCTAGAAGGGCGCCATTCTGGCTGACTACATCATGATGCGCTCCATGTTCAGTGCAGTGCCCAGCATCCAGTCAAACTCCATATAAAACAGGCATGATGTTGGCAAGTTGTCCAAGGTACAGTTCTGGTTCCTGTTTTCATGTACTCAGTCTTGAGCCACTTAACCTGCTCTGGTTAATTTGCAATGCTGCCAGCTTCTTTGTTATTTGCTGGTATCTGTAGTCATTCCTGGTACCCTTACTAAAATCCACTCTTTTGCTCGCCTCGCTCTAGAGATGCACCAAAATCTGGCTGTACACCCATGACCATGAAGCAGTGCACTTTGCAAAAGACTTGTTCTGATCTGTCTCCACTGCGAACACAGAAGGCTCTCTGATGGTATGTCTGCAGCTCAGTGTTCAGAAGACAACAGACAGGTTAAACGCTGACTCATGGAGCTGCTGCACTACACCAAGGGGGGTTGCCTCCATTTCCCTGGAGTCAACAGGAGATTTTTGGGATAGAAAGGACAATGGAAGTTGTTCCATGGGATACTTTTGTCAGACTCCCAGGGTCCCGAGGTGATGTGTGTGTGTACACCCACGCGCTGTGTCTACATTGCAAAGTAATAGGGCTAACCTTTGGTCCCTGCTTGATTCCTAGGTCCGAGCCTGAGAGATGAGTGTGTAGACAAAAGGGGAGTTTGGGCTCAAGCCTGAGTGAGCCCATTGCAATGTAAACATACCCACGTACCATTTATTCAAATTTCTTTTCTTGTAAAAACCATTAAACTAGTATTGGACTGTAGGGACTTGAGCCTACCTGTATAGTGTTTAACCAACTTCTGTAGAGACTCAAATTGTGCTCTGGTTGTGATATAGTATCCACCACTGTCAAGTTTTCTGATTTTGTAGTGTTTCACATTATCGCCTCTGACCTCATCCCAGTCACGTATAGAAAGGGAATAAGCACCTAGAAAAAACAGTTAAAATGTTGTTTCTTACCAAAAAAAAAAAAAAAAAAAAGTGTACACATATGAAACAATTAACTCTTTTGCTATAGAGAGGAAGTAAGCTTAAAAAAAATACCTTTAGTGGTTTCACTCTCTCGTACTAAGAAAATACCACGTTGGTTCCCAGGATTTAAAAGTAATCTCTCTGCATCTTTCCTGCCCATCTTACCAAAATACCATCTAGAAGAAGTTAAAGAAAATATTTGATAAGATTAGTGAAGATACTGTGGTAATAATCTGCATAAAATAGCACTATAAATTCTGCTTGTATAAGTTTCATTTAATTTTTTTTCAAATCTTAGGGGCCTTTCATAGGCCCTTACACCTAAATAGGCAGCAAGGTCTTGAGATACAGATGCAATGCTGCTTCATCATCATTACTCACATGGTGATTTATAACAGAAGGCCAAACACTAAAGCGTTTCTGCTCATAATGCAAACTCCCAAACACTGATATTCATCTAAATATAGTTCTCATAAATCTATACCACTACTAACTGTTGGACTACTGATAAGGAACAGCAGGGATTAAAGTATCTGACTTCACCCTGAACAGCAAAATCTCTGGACTGAGCTTCCATTCACTGGAAAGAAATTCTGACTTCTAAATTAACAGGCACTGTGCTAGCATATTTTACAGGTTATATTTTTCTATTCATTTCATTGAATCATAGAAATACAGGGGCTGAAAGGGACCTTGAGAAATCATCAAGTCCAGCCCCCTGCACTGAGGCAGGACCAAGTAAACCTACACCATCCCTGACAGGTGTTTGTCCCACCTATTCTTAAAAACCTCCAGTGATGAAGGTTTCACAGTGTCCCTTGGGTGCCTATTCCAGATCTTATCGACCTTATAGTTTGAAAGTTTTTTCTAATATCTAACTTAAAACTCTCTTGCTTCAGATTAAGTTCATTACTTTTTGTCCTGTTTTCAGTGGACAGGGAGAACAACTGGTCAGGTTTCCTAAAGCTTAATCATTTTTGGTGCTCTCCACTGGATTCTCTCCAGTTTATTCACATTTTTCCTGAAGTGTGGCACTCAGAACTGGACACAGTACTTCAGCTGAGGCCTCACCAGTGCGGAGTAGAGAGGGATGGATAATTACCGTATATACTCGTTCATAAGCCAAATATTTTTGGTAAAAAAGTGATGCATCGAAGAGCAGAGGTCGGCTTATAAATGGGTCTACACCAAAATTTGATTTTAAACTCTATGAAATCATTGAATTGAATATCTAATACATTGTTGTTTTGTTTACCTGGAGCGTCTGCAGGCATGGAGCACATCAGTTCCTTGTGGCCGCGCACTTCCCGCAGCTCCCATTGGCTGGGAATGGCGAACCGTGGCCACAAGGAACTGAGGGGCTACATGCCTAGACGCTCCAGGTAAACAAAACGTCCCGACCTGCCAGCGGCTTACCCTGATGGGCTGGGAGCCAAAAAGTTAGCCAACCCCTGAAATATAGGGTCGACTTATGAAAGGGTCATACAGTTTTTACTATTTTTACCTATCCATTTTGGGGGGTAGGCTTATAAATGAACGGGCTAATGAACGAGTATATATGGTAACTCCTGTGTCTTACATGACAGTCCTGTTAATACACCTCAGAATAATATTAGCTTTTTTCACAAATGTATCACATTGTTGACTCATTCAATTTGTGATCAACTATAATGCATTATATCCTTATCAGCATTACTACCTCCCTAGCCACTTATTCCCCTTTTTGTAGTTGTGCATTTGATTTTGCCGTCTAAGTGAAATACTTTGCACTTGTCTTTATTGAAGCTCATCTTGTTGCTTTCCGACCAACTCCAATTTGTCAAGGTCATTTTGAATTCTAATCCTATCCTCCAAAATGCTTGCAACCCCTCCCGGCTTGGCGTGATCCGCAAATTTTAGAAGTATGTTCTCCACAAGTCACTAATGAAAATATGAATAAGCACTGGACCCAGGACTGACCCCTGCAGGACCCCACTAGATACACCCTCCCAGTTTGACAGTGAACCATTGATAATTACTCTTTTCATACGGTCTTTCAACCAGCTCTGTACCTACCTTATAGTAATTTCATCTAGACCACATCACTAGTTTGCTTATTAGAAATGTAATGTGGAACCGTGACAAAAACCTTATTAAAATCAAGACATAGCACATCTAGTGCTTCCCCCTATCCACTAGGTCAGTAACCCGTGTAAGAAGGAAATTAAGTTGGTTTGGCATGATTCATTCTTGACAAATCCATGGCTGGCTCTTCCTTACAACCCTATTATCCTACAGGTGCTCACAAATTGATTAAATAATTTGTCCCATAATTTGTATATATTAATATAGAAAAAGAAGCCTCCCTCTGTAAGCTGTAGGTTCCTCTGATGTGTTAACAGAACATAACAAAACCCAGGATCAAACCTAACACCTTCCTCTGACCTTCCTCAGAGACTGGGCAAGGAGGTCAGAGTGGTGTTAGCACTGGGCAAGGAGGTCAGAGTTAAGGCTCCTTTACACTGCCAGAGTGGTGTAAAGGAGCCTTATTGTGAAGGACATTTTTACACCTGTTTTATACTCCTGGGGGAATTCACTATGAACAATGGAAACAATTCACTAAGCAGGCAGGCTGCTACATTCTACTCTGCCTGAGGGGACAGAGCCTTCCCCAAACCTACCTCCTCAGATACACCCCAAAGCCTTGCCCCTCCACACTGAACATGCTGCAACAGTGAGCAAGAAGGACAGAGTGTATCTCTAACTACCCAGCCCCATTGCCCTGGCAGTTATTTACATCTCTGCTGGCTGTTCTGGGCACTCAAACTGATCTTCCTGAACTGCTGGAGAAGGGCGTGTGACCACTCTTGCAGCTTCCCTTTGCTTCCCCATCAGAAATAATTTTTCTGCGGGGAAGCAAAGGGAAGCTGCAAGAGCGGGGAATAATTTTTCTGCGGGGAAGCAAAGAAATCTACGGGGGCCATGAATTCTGTGCATGCCCAGTGATGCAGAGTTCCCCCAAGAGTAACTCTTTGGGCAACATCTCACTTCTAGAAACAATCCCCAAAACTTGGATATATCAGCACTAGCATCTCCATTGATGCTACTGCTTGGCCATCACAGGTGCAGCACTGCAGCCGTAGTAATTCAATTAGGAATTTTAAATATTACTTTTTTTGGTTATATAGAGCAGCATTTTGTAAGCAGCTGAAAGATTTAATTTTTAAGAACAAATGCTTATCTCTCTCTGATGCAGCTGCTATTCAATATTAAAGGGCCAGGTAGTGGCAGCAGAAGCAATAGTGCTATACTGAAGTCTCAGACTGAGATTCAGGAAGCAAGCTGGGAATTGGGCTTCTTTCCCAGAAGTGCAGTGAGATGTGTGAAGAAAAGGACTGGAAGAGTCCTGACCACATAACAGGGCAATGAAAGCTGGGAAACACTCCCACTGCTAGCATTGTGGAGGCAAAGGCAGCAGAGCTCTGTAAGTCTTAACGCAATAATTAGGTACCCACTACCTAGCAAACAAGCTCTACCTGAGACATCTCAGAATCCCTAAAGAAACTTCAGGTGATTCCTTAACTACTACATTAAAGATTATGGGCTGTGTCTGTCCTCAATTGTAAGAAGTGCTGGCAGTAAAAATGGTAATGTTGCCTCAATTCTCACTGATCTTTGGGGATGCTGAGCAATTTTCTGTCCCCTCACACAGATCTGTCCCAGAGATTTGGAGGAATCAATGGCTTTAAACCCTGAACAGCTTTGGAATGCCATCCGTGTAAAATGTTTGCTTAGAACTTTGAGTTCACTCACTATCAGGGTGATGGAGCCTGTTGGGTTTGCCCACCTAGTTAACAAACAACATTTTATCAACTGCATTCCAAAGTGTGCATATCTTGATTGAGAAACAGATGGCTGTTAGATGTAAGCAATAACACATTGAAGGGTATGTATACCAATTCAGTTATCTTCACACTCAGACATACTCAGGTTTTTAAACACAAACACACACATATAAACAATCTCATACGTATTAATGCATTCCATTAAAAAGTCACATATCTATACTTGTTACTATTTAAGTAGTATTCCCATCCATTAATTAGTGAGAAGTATCATATTCATACTTTCCCAAATTAAATGTTATCTTGCTACTCTGAAACCTGCTACTTATATGGCACTGTAGTAAATTAGTTCCTACGTATAATTCTTTGGTAGTAAATTATGGGCAAAAGTGACTGACAAAAGACTGAATAATGCCTTACTCTTCTGCCTGAATGGAGTCTGCAGGAGCTACATAATTGCTCGGGATGTAGCCAGTCTTTCCTGTAGCAATGGATCTTGCTTCCCACCAGTCTCCTTCCCTGAAATGCAATAGCAATTATCTCTAAATTGCATAAACTCTTACAAAGTGATGTATTATCATCCACAAATATTCAACTCAGATCAAATTTTAGCCAATGCAAAATTAAATTTAGAGGACAATCATCCCAACTAGAATGCAGTACCTGCCAGTAAATTTTTCACTTCATCATAAGCTGCATGTGTACATCTTAATTTCATTTCATATTTTAAAACAGAAATATGTACAAGAGAAAGGCATTTACTGACATATAAGGTGTAGAGTAATAGACTGCTTTGTTATATGATTATTAAGCAAAGATATTGGCGTTCCAGTTATATATTGCAAAGTTAAATTTTTAGGAAGGTTTTTTAGAAGTGCCTTCTAATCACTTTCATACATTTCAGACAAATATTTGCCACTGTTGACAATCTGGAAAAAATGGCACCTCGTGATGAACAGGATTAAAAAAACGCTAAAAGAAAAAAAAACCTGATGAATGCATTTATAATGTTGTAGAAAACTGTCAACTACAGATAAGCAAATTAAGAGATGTTCCAGTGCTAGCACACTTTATGGCAATTTAGAGCATCTCAGAGTGCTTTCTCCATCCTTTAATTCCCAGTTTTTAGACAAGGAACAATCCCAATTACTCAAGACAGTAGCAAAAGCTCCCCGTTGACTTGTGTGAGGACAGGACTTCACCCAAAGAGTTTAAGTGATTTGTCCAAGGTCACAAACCAAATCTGTGACTGCGTAGGGAATGGAACCCAATTCTCTAGTCCTTTTCTGTTGAATCCAGATCTTTAAGTACTGTTATGTAGCTACCACAGCAGGCTGCCTTTATGTACACACTGAGCTACAAGGGAGGGACAAAGTAAATAAATAAAATTGTGTACAAATTTTAGATCAGAGAATTATATGAATTCAGCATATTGTCACATGTAGTTCTAGGATTGCCAACCCTCCAGGATTGTCTTGGAGTCTCCAGGAATTAATATTCAATTAAAGATTAATCTTTATGTCATGTAATAAAACCTGCAGGAATACATCCAACCAAGATTGGCAACCCTGTGATTCAAAGGAGGGATCTGAATCCATATCTCCTAGGCGAGTGCCTTAATCACCAGGCTACAGATTTTCCCCCCTTCTTTGGCCCAATGAATATTTAAGTATTACACAAGTGGAACAACTTCAACTGAAGTGGTTGAGAGCAGCCCACCCCAGAAAATCCTATATCCCATTGGCTAGGATGCTCACCTGGGAGGGGGAGATCGGAATCCTTGCTCCAGAGTTGAGATTCAAACTTGGGTCTCCCACTTCCAGGCAAGTGCCGCAAACACTGAACTAAAAAGGTCAGAACGCCTCCCCCCCCATTTGTGGATGACACAAATTGGGCTTTTCCAGTTTGCTGACAAATTCAAATTATTTTCAGAATTAAACCAAGTATTTTTCTCTGAATTTTGGTTTGCTGATTGCTGCAAATTGGAAAAAAAAAATTAAATTTACCCAGCTCTAATTAGCATGTTAATGTAGTCCTCTTAAGCCCATATTTATGGAGCTTTGTAAATCAGGTGAAAACCTGTCTACTCTTTGTTGAAAAATCTTAAAGGTATCTTGAAGGTATTTATTTCCAAAGTAACACTAATTATAGAAGTCTCTGACAGAAAATACTTACGTGTTGTTTATTATCTGGAACCGTTCACCCTTCTTAAACGAAAGATCATCTGTAGTTCTAGCTTCATAATCATATAAGGCCACAAAAACAGTTACACCACCTTATGAAAAGAAAAAGGCATATCATATAGCAATACCACTAAGATTAATTTTTTTAAAAAGCAGTCTATGACAGCAGCTAATCAATTTTGCTTTGAAAACAAACAAAATGTTCTCTGCATACTAGATCCTGTCAAGCTGCAAAAGCTGACTTATCAATAGACTGGCTAACTTCTTTTCATTAAGAGGGAATTTACATAAAGAGAATCCTCAGATAAGGTGAGTTGAGTTATAAAAAGAAAATACAAACAAGATTACAGCAGTTCACTAGAGAATCAAGAGTGGTACTTCCAGTCAGACCATATACAGGGCTTACTATACACAAGACAACAAGAATGATAAAACTCAAAAGAGTTGCTTTTTAAAAATATATTTTAAAGAAGGAACATAAAATAGATTCAAAAGCCATCATCATATTTAAGTTTTTAACTTACATTTTTATAAATTAAACTAGTTTTATGGCAGAGCATCTCCAGACATTACACCATGGATTCTCCACTTTTCTGGAACTAAATATCAAGATCTGTGCATGGGATTAACCGGACAAGAGGCCAATTCCAGAGGGGACAAAACATTTTCATTCTATTATGCTTTAAAAAAAGGTCCTCACTATAGCATAATTCCACACAGTAGTAAAACATACATGTTATCTCCCAGCCATAAAAACCAGGAAGGGAGACTGGTGTTGAGGATGACGCACAGCTGCATCACCCTTGGGGGAATGCTGAATAAGATTTTTCATAAGAGAAGTGAGCTTACTGCATCAATCCATTTAAAATTTGCTCCTCCAAGCCTTTCTAGCCAGTTATTCCAAGCATGGGGACTGTTAACGTGTCTGTCCTTTGAGTGAGGTGTGAGAAGTGGTAAGGCAACACTCTGTCTTGCCCTAAAAGATACCCTATGTCACTTGGCTAAACAATGACACAGGAGGGATGTGATAAGAGTCTACAAATATTTGAAAGGTGTAAAACACCAAGGAGGAATAGGAATAGAAGCAGAAGCAATTGGATGAAATTGAGAATGGAAAATTACAGATGGACTATCAGTAAAGACCTTTCTCAGATCTATTACTGAGGAACAGTCTTGAGGGAGTTCTAAGCGCCACTGTTTCGCACATTTAAAACTAAGTACAAATATTTTGTAGGATGAGAGGCTATATGAACCAAAACGTCTTTTTCATCTCAAATTTCTACTATTGGTATGTCCTGGAGGCAGAGATCAAAGTTGCTAGGAGGCATTCAGCTAAATTCGTGGAAGACCTCTTGTTAGATTATTCATGAAATCAAATCAAGTCAACATTATGAGAAAGAAGCAAAACTGAAAATTAAATTTACAGTCATGAAAGGATTTAAAAAGAACTACAACAACCTAGACTACAAAGAATTTAGCCTCTTATGAATAGAGAATTGGCCACGGCTTGCCCAAGAAATAGAGCACGCTGTCTGAATTTTTCCAGAAGTTGAAGGATGGTGCATAAAACAAATGACATCAACATGATTTTCACCAGTTTTGCCTGGTAACCACTCGCTTAGTCTGAAGTCAAGGTGATGCACCAAATAATGAAAATGGCAAGAATGCACACTTTAAACACATTCACACAAATATACAACTGATGCTCAAACATAAGGAAACAAGCTGTATCTGATTATATTTTAAGCTTCAACATCTGACAAAAGTGAATACTCTAGAGTTCCATTATGACAGATGCGTTGATTGCTTACCAGCCAGCCAACACGTTTCATGATCAACTGTACAATTTATCGCAACTAGGAAGTTATTAATTCAGTTAAACTACACAATACTAACCAAAATAACAGAATAATGCATGCAAATGCAAACCACACAGCAAAAGAAGTTATTTACCAATGCTGTTCTTTGACTGTTGCTCTGGCAGTGAATACATGGAAACCTCTTTCAGAAGGCATCTCTGCTGGGTAGGCGCATGAGCAACCAAACATTGAATCATACATCAGATACCCAGATCTATATAAAGGAATGTGCTCCTCCACAACCGCCTCAGTTCCTTCTCCTGAACTGTTAAATTCTCATGACATATATGTCTACATAGTATTTTGGAGCCTGTGGGAGCAAGACTCTGAGCCTCAGTTGATGGACTCAGGCCGGTGGGAAAATAGCTCGATAGACAGCACTTTGAAGTTGTGGCTCAGGATGGAGCTTGGACTCTGAAGCCTATACAGCCTTCTGAGGGGGATCTTATGCCTGCAAGAATTGGCAGTCTAGCTAAGATGCCACATAGTTCTGTGCACCTCATATTCTACTGAGGAAGACCCTATTTAGATCTAAGTTTTCCCGGACTAGAGCTGGTCACAAAATGGACTTCCCCATCCTGTGAAAAATTGAGACTTTGGAAAAAAAATTCATTCTGAATTAGGATAAAAAGCCAAAATTTAAACATTTTTACATACATGAAATCAAGAAAAAAGTTTTGGTTCAATCAGAATGTTTCCTTCAATAAATCTGAAACATTTCATTCATAATTCATTCATTCACAATTTTTTTTTATAGAAAATAAATTTTGAAGTAAAAAAAAATTGAAACGTTTTCTTCTGAAAATGTCAAAATAGAACACTGACATTTAGAGAGAAAAAATATCAAAATTTCCCCCCAAACGGAACGTTCATATATGATTTTGTGAAAAATTTCAATTTTGTCAATATGGCATTTTTGTGATGGAAAAACTATTTCACTGAAGATTTTCTGACTTTCTCCCAGACATCTTTCCCATAAGCGACAAAGAGCCTGTCTTCTCTAAATAGAAAAACATTCTTTTATCATCTGAATTGTGCAAATTACCTGCCTAGGATGGGAATAGGTCTGGGAAAGACAGGGAGGGGCATATACCAGCTGAGGTGGAAATCCAATACCACTTTAGGAATAACACTTGGGTGGGGTATCATGATCACTTTTTCTCTGTGGATCACAATAGAAAGTGGCATAGTTATTAAGGTCTGTAGTTGACTTATTTTCCAAGAAGAGGCTATGGCAATTAGAAAAGCAGCCTTTACAAGACTCACTCTAGGGAAATTTCCCTGAGAGGTTCGAAGGAAAGGCATATATTGGTTTCATAAAGTTCCTTGGTAGAGGCTGAATGCATTGATCAGGACTCAAAAAATAAAAATAAAAAATTCAGCAACAGTGGATTGAAAAATGTAAGTCTGCTTCAACACATTGATAGTAAGCAGAGGGGATGTTAGGTGTGCTTTGAGAGGCTACACACAGGTCTAAGCACTTTATACAGAAGACAGGTCAGAATTACAGCAAATTTTAGACTAAGATGGAATCAAATCTTTATTAGGCAACATTTTCAATCTTGGATGTGATTTTTGCCTTGATTGGGTTAGAATTGTCTGCATTTTGTCATCAGGAGTGGTCAGTAGTGGATGGGATATTATCCTCTGTGTTGCAAGCTGCCCATTTTAAGGCTGATAATCTTGAGGGAGAGGCAATAAGGATCAGCTCTAGGAAACAGTAACAATGTTGGTGCGGATTTAGGGGGGCTACAAGGCTATGTCTACACTACCACAGTAAGTCGACCCAAGTTACACGACTCCAGTTACTTGAATAATATAGCTGGAGTCGATGTAGCTTAGGTCAACTTACTGCAGTGTCTACACCGTGTTGGGTTGATGGGATAGTGTCTCTCGTTGACTTACCTTACTCTTCTCGTTCGGCGTGGAGTACTGGGGTCAACTGGAGAGCAATCTGTGGTTGATTTGGTGGGTCTTCACCAGACCCACTAAATCGATTCCTGGTGCATCTATCTCCAGAGCATCGATACAGCGGTAGTGTAGACACAGACAAAGCAAATCTCATCCTTGGGCTATCTGATCTTCCAAGACGACTCTGAGAAACACATATTTTGAAGGAAGGCACACAAGAGCTATGAACACCATCTCATTAGGAACGTGTCTGATAGGGATTTCTAGACTCTTCCAGCTCTGGTACAATACAAGAGGTATTTTGTGTTTGCTCTGGAAGTGAAGAGGTTGATATCTGGGTGGTCCCATTCTGGAAGAGGACATTGGTTAGTTTGTTTTAGAGACCACTCTTGCCAGATTTATGTCTGTCTGCTTAGCGAGTCTCCGCCTATGTGTTTTCTTCTCTTGCTAGGTGGAGAACTGAATAGATATGATGTTTTATGTATCACAGCTACAGCTTCCTAACCTCCAAGGAGAGGCTCAGTGATTGCACACTTCTGTTTACATTGCCTGTCAGGACGTGTAATACTTTGATGTTGCAGTGATGGGATGAAAGACCTTCAGGGCACAGCATACGGCCCTGAGTTATCGGATGTTTACACAGAGCGTCAACTGCCATGTGTTTCAGTGGCCAAGTACTTTGAGTTTTTGGTAATGTGCACCCCAGCCTAGACTAGACTCATTAGTGATCCCTCAGAGTTTGAGGATGATTATTAACCTTAAGATTCTGTCATGGGTATTTTTAGTAAAAGACAGGTACAGGTCATGGGTAATAAACAAAAATTCACAGAAGCCTGCAACCCATCCCTGTCTTTTACTAAAAATACTCTGGGGGACAAGGGGGAAACAAAGAGTTCTGCCCGGGTTTGCACCTGCTCCAGCCCCATCACTGCTCCAGCCCTAGCGGGGGCTGACCCAACTCGGGCTAGCTGCCACTCCGCTGACAGCTTCAGCAGCCCAGGGGACTGAAAGTTGCTCCAGTCCTGCCTGAGAAGTCCCAGAAAGTCACGGAATCTGTGACCCCATGACAGAATTGTATCCTTAACGACTGCCTTCCATAAATGATAGCCAGTTATCACTGGTGGATTCACAGGTGGCTAATGAGATGGACCTAGGATCCACAGATCCTGTAACAATTGGGGCAGACATTTCCCAATGGATGGGGCAGATCTGGACTGTGGAGTCGGGCTGCAGTGCATTCTTTCCTCCTTTCCCATTTCCTGTTGTCTTTGATGGATCTCAAAATACTGGGGTCCTTGTCACAAGGTCCTTTTCCATATTGGTCGGTCTAGGGCTTGGGTTTTCCGTGAGTTTATGTCAATACTGCACTTCTTCATGTTGGCTCTGAGGACACCTTTGAAGTGCTTTTTTTGCCCACCCCTTGTCTGTTGGCGATCGTCCAATTATGAGAACATGACCTGCTTTGGGAGATGATTTTCCGGCATTCAAAGAACATGACCAGCCCAATGGAGTTGGTGGTAGGTGATCATAGATTCAATGCTGGAGGTTTTGGCTTGGGAAAGAACACTAATGTTGGTGCATTGGTCATCCCACTTGATTCAGAAGTTCTTCTGGAGGCACCATTGATAGTTTCGTTGAAGAATCTTGAAGCGTCTACTGTACGTGACCCAGGTTTCGGCACCATATGGTGCATTGTAGGTGGTGTTGAATTTCCTCACCAATGTCAGCTCTCTGTAACAGTTAGCTACCAAAGTAAAGGAAGTGATTGACATTATTCCTGGGGGAATTCTGTGCCATTGTGCGCATGCAGAATTCATATGCTCTGCTGATTTTTTTTTCTCCACAGAAAATACATTTTGTCAGAAAGGCACTGCAGTTATGTCTTTTGCCCACCAGGGGCTGCTGTGGCACCAGAACAGCAGCCGCTGGCTCACCACTCACTGGCCATAGCAGTTAGCAGCCAGTAGGGAGGAGGAGGAGAGGTTGTGTTCCTCAAAGCTCCCTGCCTGGGGGGCCAGATGAGGAGGCAAGAGAATATGGGGGCACAGACTGAGCGGGACACACGGGGCTACTGGGGGGTCCACCCAAACGGAACAGGGTTCAGAAGGGCTTGTGGCAGGACAGACTGGAGCAGGGGATGAATGGGAGTCGGGGTGCAGGGCCACATGGGGATGGGGGCTGGAGGGGCAGGGCCACACAGGGACAGGGAGGACGCATGGCTGAATGGGGGCGCAGCGCCACATGGGAACAGGGACAGATGTGTTTGACTGGTTGGGAGAGGCTAGGCTCAGCCAGGGTCTGATGGGAAGGCTCCCCAACTCCCTAACAATCCCATTTCCCCTCATCCCCATTCACACAAAAAAATTGTTCCATGCTTCTCCCATCCACACCCAATGCCTCTTCAGGTTCACTCTCAAGGCTCCTTCCCCAGCAATTACTTCCCTCTTTCTCAGCTCCTCCATTATCCAGCTCCCCCAAGCCTTTGCACTGCTCCTGAGGAGTGCGGGAAATACATTTCTATATTGTAGGTTAAATAAATTATTACTCAAAGTTCTGTATTAATATGCCTCGTAAGAAATCTTTTGTCAAAAAACACTTCCTGAATCTTTTTTGTTGTCTGTATTATTACATTTTGAATCATTCCCCCAAATTTCAAGGTCATTATTCCATACATGTATCTTTGATGTCTCAGACTCACGAATACAGTCTTACTTGCTCCTGTTACTGCCTTGGATTTCCATTGATGTTCTCTTTGCTGTACTCTTTGGAATGATATCCACTGAATTACCACGTGAATGGTAAAGACCTTGAAAAGCAGAAGCCCTTAGAAAAGTGTTCTGTTTTGGCCATGTAAGTTTTCCTGTGTTGTATGGCACTATAACATTTACTAGACGAGACTGTCAAAAGATAAAAATTAAATTATTTTACATAAATCTCACCTGTTAAACTATTAGGATACGGACTTGGCACAGCTGAAAACGAGGAAGAGGCTCCTCCAAAGGGTGTCATCCCTGAAGGTCCTCCAAATGGAGTCATGGAATGACTGTTAAAGTTAACTGATGGTCCCTTTATCGCAGGCGACTGTGTTGCTTGAGAATCTGATCCATAATGGCTGATGTGGGAACTAACAAGTTCTGGAGGGTTATCAGTTCTATATTTCATAGCTGGACCTTTGTCCTCTTTGCTTTTAATGCACCCCATAGTTGCTTCTGTAGAGGGAAAAAAAATCATCTCACCGTTGATATATAGTTAATGTAGAAAACATGATAAAGGCTTATTATAAATACTGATTAAGTACTGCTTAAAAATTAAAAAGAAGGTGGTAGTTGGTTTTACAGCCACAAAAACTGCTGAAATTTCAATAGATAAAGGCTGGAGAAAATAGTTAAGTTAGCTTGCTAGCATACCTGGATTACAAATACTAATGAAAAAAGTTTTCTGGACGGAAATCTGTAGAATTCATAGAATCGACAAACGTATTTTTCCCCCGAAGTACTACAGTACCCTGACAGCCCTTAACAAGAACAGTATTTGGATATTCATCATTATGATTCCTCCCTGGGCTGTAAATTCTAAGGAGACAGAAAAAGTAGAAAGATGGGTAATGGAAAGATTAGAGCAGCGGGAAGACTTTTACATGAGAAGAGACTGAACTTAAACCTCCATTCCGGAGGTGTTCATAACTTCTGGAGGTTCTACTGTGTGCTAGCTGGAGCACTGATCTGACATGACAATTCCAGAGATAAGAATTCTGTCTTAACTTCAGAAGTGGAAGTCTCCTTTAACATGAAATAATTAGCCATCCACATCACTGAGAAATTTAGAGAAAATGACTGAAACCAGTAACAAATTGGAAGCATTTAATAAAAAAAAATAGTCTCTTTTCATTGACATCTATGGTTAATATTGCATGAATCTTTCTTCCATAGCTGGTCAAATAAGTATGAACACTGGAGTTCTTCCTTCAAGTAATTAATTGTCCACATTTTTTCTTTGCAATCATCACTGATCTCTTCAATCATTAGATATTTGCATCTGGAACAAACTTAAGTTCTAATCATTGCCCCAATACATCTACTTTCAAATATGTTTTTTCAGGTTGTGTGTCTTATTTCTCTTTTCATCTGGTCATTAAAATATTAAAGACACTTTTCGTTTTCTTAAAAATGAACTCTCAGGCCCTGAAATGGACCATGAACACATGGCAGAGGAAGCACACAAAACTATATTCTCATTTCAATGCACATAATTCCTACACATCAATATAAGAATATTCAGCATATCACTTGGTCTCTAACATCTGTGGTACTGTACTAGCTAAGAGAAAGAAAGATCCAAACTAGCTGAATTGTTGCAGCCTGCAAGTATCGTTTAAAAATTCTGCAGGGATGAACAAAACAAAAATATCATGGAAATGCCAGAATTTGTCCAAGGAGGTTTTTTTTTTAAATTAATTATAGTTAACCCATATCTGTTGGGAATGTCTAAATGTTATTAGAACAACCAAGTAAAGGATCACATAAATGCATGATTTCAAGAGAAGTTAATGGAGTTTAGCTGTTTAAAAACACCTTACAAAAGAAATCCTGTAATATAGATCTGGAAGGCTCCTAATAGGTAACTCCTAATTAAGTTTAATCCAACGATAAACACCTATTTATAACCTCTCTACTACATCTGGAAAATTGAATCCAGTAGGATATGAACCACCATATTTTGTCTGTCTGGATTCTCAGTGTGGTTTGTTGCCTAATCCTGAGGCCTACCCCTTTTAGTAGACAATTTCCATTGCAAATTTTTTTTAAAGTGTACAGTATGAACCGTACTGCCTTTGTGAAAGTGTGTTTTCCTAGATGTACTTAATAAAATGATGTATTATCTGGCTTGTAGTTATAAAGTCATACAAAGTCAGAGCTTCAAGAAGACAAATACATGAGCATTATTTATTAAAACAAAAATAATGTGGATTAAATAAAGACGGCAGAAGGAAAAGCTGCTGCATCCTCAAAACATACTGTGCCACTAAATATCTGTCAGAGATATTCTGTCAAGTTTTGTACTCTATCTTTAACATCTGGCTAACAAGCTAATGAGACTTCAGGATTTAAAAAAAAAAAAGTTTGCTTGACCTAGTAAAACCTGCTGGATTCTCTCCAGAGCACTTGTACATTTGGCCGAATGTACAGTGTAAATGTTAATGTATGTTGTAGTGATTATAAATAGTTTCTGTGACAAGCCTCATTAATTAAAATAGTGGCTAGTAGTGAAAAGTACCATCATGTTATATTTGAACAGACTGCAGAAAGATACTTATTGAGGATTTGAATTCATATTCAAGGAATGCAGTAGATCCCCCTGCCTTTTGGTTCACTGTTAAGGTAATCTTCTTTCTGAGGTTTAAGAGATTAACAATAGATATTCAATTGGCACTTCAAGGAAAAGCCACATTCAGACACAAACAGCCAAAGAAAATCCAAGAGCTCTACTTTAAAAATCACATACTCCCCCCTTTAAAAACACAAAACAGAAAATGACAAAAGCCCATGTTTTAAAAAAATAAAAACATACATGAAGACTTTCTATAACGTATTGTGGGGGGAAGGAGGGTTAGGGAAGTTGGAGAGAGAAACAATAGGCTTTTTTGAGTGTTTAGCTTTGTAATGCATTACTAGAGAAAGGAAAAATCCTAAACAGCTGGTCTGTAATGTGGGGATTGGTTATTATAGTACAGTATGTGTTACTAAAAATGTATATAACCAGAGCAGCTTCCAACAAGTATTTAACACTTCTTTTCCACTGGTGTTACCAGAGACAATACAAAATAGTTATACGAACGATGTGTTTCCCAGTTAATTTATGCCACCCCTTCCAGGGGCAATAAGACCAAGGTCATTTTACAGACGAGATAAACAGACATGTAGAAGGAGGAACAAGATCTTTTGAAGATCTTTATAACTGTATAAATAAAAACTTGGCCCAAGTTATGTTTATACGCGAAACCAACATCGTTCACTAGGCTTCACAGAAATCTAACTAAGGATAAAGGCTTGACAGACTCCCAACACTTGGCTCCTTGGAGATAAGAGATGAATACCTGCGATCCCATGGTACTGAATTGGGAATCAAGTGCCAGTTTTCCAGGAAACTATGTTCTGAAGGAAATGGACTAAAAACGTAGATGTCCAATTCTGCTCTCTAACTGGACAGGGGCCCCAATTAGAATGTTGTCCAAAAAAAAAAAAAAAAGAGAAACTGGCTGTGGGGAGGAAAGAGATTTTCAGGTAAGCCTCCGTGAGGGCCAACAGAAGAAAAACTGTTCTAGGAGACAGTTGACAAATGAGATTTTTGAGTTTCCATATTGAATTTTGCCCTTTTGACTGATCTGTCCAAATGGTTCAGGTCAAAGATAGTTTCGATGCTTTGCAAATACTTGGGAACTTGACGGTGGAAGATGGAGTATCCCTCGGTCTCTGTCCAAAGTGGAGTAGTTTGAGAGGCTAAAAATATAAAGGCTATTTCTCCATCTTCTATTTTCTGACTTCTGCTTTGTTAGATTACAAAACGTTGGGCCAGGGGAAAACCAATTTATCTGTAGGTCTGAGTGATTGATGCTATTGCATAGACCTTGCTGATTATCTCTGTGACCTACCTGTGATTTCCTAGTTTGAAGAAGGTGTGATTTCCTAGTTTGAAGAACTGATGAGAGCCACCATATCTCCAGGAATGCACTGGGACAAGAAGCACTCCAAGTTTTTGTGACAGAACGTCTGTACAACTAGTCTGTTTTTCCCATTTCAAATTTTCTGTGTGGTCTGAGTCTTGTCTACAGAATCTAGCAGGGAAGGAGTCACAAAAGGAATGCCTGCTTTTTTATTGTTTTTCATTCCTTCTTCCAATAGTAGAATCTTCCTGAAAATATCTTTTGTTTCAAGAACTGCTTTTCCATTGGTTTGCTAAAACACTTGGCTCCCAGAGTGCTTCAAAAGAGGCCATATTTGATTTAAGGCTTGTACCAAAAGTATCTTGGGAAGGGCTTATTTTTACATCTTTAGGACTGATGGATAAAACTTCTGACTGAATCATTTAAGGCCAATATGGCTAGAGCAAAGCAGGCTGAAAAGCCCTCAGAACAGCTGTTTCAATTTTTCCATAAGGTGGATTCTACCCTGCAGTCTGTGAGGTTTTTTGGGCAAAAACTCATCTTTGGTTTCCAAGGCTTCAGAGAATTACTGAGCATTCAGTGGGCTGGCAACTGCTGTATGCATGTTGGAAAGAGTAATGAAAGCAGATTTTTTTTTTCAATTAATGTGGGTGCCACACTGAATTTTTATAATGTGAGAACCTCTTAAGTTTGGTTCACTTGTGCCTGCTCTGATTTGATAACATTCTTCTCCTTAGGATCAAGGAGAATGCAGAGTTCCCTCTTAGAAGCCATACCAAAAAAAGAATTTTGTTGTTGAATTTCTTACTTTCCTCCTGATTCATCATACACTCGGATATCTCTTATGGAGTGTGATTCTGAAGCGGTCCAGAGGGAAGCCTTTTTTTGGGTCTCTTTCTTTCCTCTTTCTTTGTTACAGTCTGAGCACTTACCATTCTCTGATGACAAGTGTGAAGAGAACTTTTGTTTATACATTTCTCTTTTTCAGAGTGCCTAGAACTCCTCTCTCCCCATCTTAACAACAGACTGGCTCTATGGAGTCAATATTTAATTCTCTCTCTTTTTTATGGACACGAAGTTCCAAATTAGTGTTAAAGAAAAAAGTCTTGCTATTAAAATTCTGTGTGATTATAAAAATAGAATATTTTTTACAATTCAAAATGTCACTAATATTCTGCAGGTTAGTTCAGTGGATTTTCAAGCTTTAAGCTTGAAGCTTCTGATTGTTTAAGTAAACAAGTAACCTGAATGTGTCTGAGTGGAGACTCCTTGCTTACTGTACTGGGCAAACACAGTGGAACAACAGGTGGTTTCAGATGGTAGTAGTTAAAACTGATTTAATAAGGTAGGAGGGTGGTGCAGATTAAAAGAATGAGGGAAATCAAAGATCCCCGCTAAGAATGGCTAAAAACCTATGCTCCTAATCCTGGTTAAAAGGAAGAAATGCTCTATTATAACATTCTACTAATTCCATCTAAAGGGTATGTGTTTGGATATGAAAAGTATTGCCTTTGCTATAAAACGTGAAGAACATACACATAAGAAATGCATACTTCAAAGGATAAACCAATTGTTTCTAGTCTTCACAAAATTGGAATAATCTTTTGTCTTTACTTGAATTACATCACATGTATTATTTAATACAATTTATCTAAAACTGGCAAATCATGAAATTTTCTAATTTCACTGTGACCAACCCATGAAATTTTAGACCATTCATTTACAGGGTATCTTCATCAAAATTAATTATAACAACATTAGCATAATGCAACAACCACTTTAAATCTCCAATCTATTGTTATGCAGCTGAGAATGTCATTGGTTGTAAATAATGACTTGGTGAGAGGGAAGGAGTGAAGACAGTGAGACAGGAGCATAAAAGAAGCCAGTGAAACAATGGACAGAATTTAACTACCAGAAGGTCTGTGATTAGTACAACTAGTACTAAAGAGTGGTTCTATAATGAAAAGTTACTGGAAAAACAGCACTGTTGGCTCCGTTGTTTTGTGTCACTCAGATAAAAATCTGTTTAGTTTAACAGCAATACATATTTTCCCCCTTCCTTACTGATAGCACTGTAAAACCAACCAGTAAGAGGTTCCACATGCCAAATACTGTCCTCAACAGGGTTGCACAAGTAATTAAGGTCAGAATTTGGTGCTGCAGTTGGAATTTAGTTGATTTCACTGACTATACAGACACTAGAATAAAACCCAGCAGTCTCCCATTGCACTGCAGCAACTGAAGAGAAGCACAAATACAGAACTCTGAAAAGATAAAGGGAATAAACCAGTTATGTAAGAAGAAAGTGCCTTTTATATTAACGGTATATTTTTAAGAAGTTTTTTGATGGGAAAGTTGTCTGCAAAGATTGATATAGTTATAAATTGTGTTTCTTAATTGCTCAGATGCCATCACTTCTATTAAAGTTAGCTTTCTGTATAAAACAATTTTCAGTAAAGATTTGTAAACTGGTTAAACCTTCCTAAATAAATAGTTTTAAAAAGTTAAGCAGATGAACATATTATACCTGTCCTCAACCAGCTTGCAGTTCCTTCAGAAATTAGATTTCATGTTTCTGCCAAAGATGGTTCTTGAGGGTGACTGATTTTCTCAATAAAGAGCCAGTTTCTTGACTAACAAGGACCTTTTGAGGGTGCAGGGTCCAGTCCAATCCTGAATATCTACACAGAAATTTTTAGTCCCACAGCCCGAGCCCCGTGAGCCCAAGTCAACTGACCTGGGCCAGCTGCGGCCATGCCACAGGTCTTTTATCCCTGTATAGATGTACCCTAAAAGATACTTGCCACACAAGGTAAGCCCTACTACCTGACCCCAAGGTCCTATGGGATTGTAGTTTCAAGGAGCAGAGGGAGAAAAAGGTCTATTTTCACACCAAAAAGAAGCGGACTAGGGAATGACAAGAGCTGGGTGAAGCAGAGATCAGTAGGGAGGACTGGGAGTCCCTCTTCAGACTGCACTCTCCTCTTTTTGCCTGGTGCCTGACCTACAGGATCCACTACTTGCTCACTGCTTACCTTGGGAGGTAAACGGTTTCTGGACGGGTCTTCCTTCATTTCAGGGGAAGGCAAAGGTCCCAAGCAGTACACTGAAGAAAATGACCCAATCACAGATGGCTCCATGGAAGCTACAGCGTCTGGTGCTCCTCCTAAAGTTACTGTCTATTTATATTGTGGTTGTGCCTAGATGCCCCAACCACAATCAGGGCCCCACTGTGCTAGGTGCCATACATACGTATAGCAAGAAATAGCCCCTGCCTTGGAGTTTACAAATCTAAAATGGACAAGTCAGACAAACGATGAGACAAAGGAAGTATTATCCCCATTTTACAGATGGAAAATGGAGGCATAGATAGATTAGGGACTTGTTTGTATACATGGGAAAATTATATCAGTATGAGTTAATGCATGAATTTGAACCAATAGTGAAATTGTTATAACCTTACTGTGTAGACACATTTTTTCTGGTATGAGTGCCTTGGACAGAACACTGGACTGGAACTCAGGAGACCCTGACCACTGGCCTGCTGGGTGACGTGGGTAAATTACTGCACCTGCCTGTGCTTCAGTTTCCCTATCTGTAAAATGGAGATAATGATGCTGACCTCCTTTGTAAAGCTCTTTGAGATAGTGCTTTTCATTAGTAGATAAGAGCTAGATATCACTGTTTTTATTTTACTCAGTTTATCTGATACCATTTAGGAAGGGGTTTAAGCTACGAGAATAAGTGCCTCCATAAAGGGAAAGGAGGAATGGCTATACTGATTAATCATATGGGTAAAACTGGCAAAACTTTCCCATGTAGACAAGCTCTTAGTGACTTATCCAGAGTCACACAGGAAGTCTTTTGCAGAATCAAGAATTGAACCCAGATCTCCTAAGTCCCACTCACTTCACTAGAAAGACAAGCCTCCCTTTCTGCACTCCTGTTGCTGCCATTAGTGTACTCCACTTCAGTCAGGAGCTGCCTATCCAGTGTGAGGTAACTGAAGACTGGGGGAGAAAGCACAGGTTTCCAAGAGGAGGGGATGCAGTAGATACAAAACTGCTCAACAGCTAGGATTGAGTTGCCTGAACTGGAGCCAAAAATCTAGGCAGAAAAAAATTCAAGTAACTTTAGGGGTTACTTGCAACAACAGATACAAAGTTTACAAATTAGATTTTCATCGTTAAGTTGTTGGTGTCCCTTTCAAGGTTCTCTAGAAGTCAGCATATTGTTTATATTCAAGAAGTGAAAAAAATATATATTAACTATGCTCTTGGGTACATCCTAAAAACCCCCCACCCAAACCACATGAAATTGTACTTGATGCTAATGATTCATTTTCCTTACTCCAACAGCCAAGAATCCAAGAGATTTTTTGCTAAAACTACAGTTTGCAAAAAGAAATTTTCTGTACAGCAGACATGTGAACCAGAGTATGAAGGAATAATTTTTAAAATAAAAATGTAAATTCATGTCTCAGGAGTGAGATGTATTTTGTGGTGCAGCATACCGTCATCACATGAAATCTTCTAAGATACCACAAACACACCACCACAATACATGAACCATAAACCATTGCTATTGCTCCACAAAAAGTCTAGTCAGTACATTCTTTTCCTTAAATGTACAGAGTCAAACAATCAATGCAACAAATACAAGTAGGAAGGGAAGAATTCCAATGCTTTTTTGATGCACTTAAAAGCAGTTTAGTCTCATGGATGTTTAGTTGAATGGGTAAAGAACATTTTAACAGATTTAAGAGCCTTGCATGTGTGAAAAAGCAGGCCAAAAGTTAGTTTCAAATTAACATAAAATATATGTTATAACTTGTCTAAACCACCTAGTCTACTTCAGACTGACTTGATGAACTACTGCCAGTAACAAAATATATCTTGTATCTCTGAAACCTATTTGCACTAGGGCAGCTGGGTAAATCTTGTTCATTTCACAGATTATATTTAAGCAACTCACTGTTTTCCAAACTTTCTATATTCAATACATTTGTTCTCAAAGAAAGATGCATCTGACAACTTTTTAAAAAGCCATTTTATAAAACCACTACTGTACTCTATGGAGCTCACAGTAGGGAGAACAACTTTAAGTCTGCTTCTATCACACACAATTCAAATCTGGAGTGACCTAAAAATAAAAACAAAATAAAACAAAAAACTCACATTATTCATAAATTTAAACCATCAGAAAAAGTGAGATGAGGCATCAATGCATTAACCACTTTGGACACTTTTGTCAAAACACCCTCCAATAAGTGTTTGGAACACAATACACTTACCTGGTTGTTTGATTACATATAAAAACTTTTTTACACCAACCACAATCAAGTTTAGATTTTCTTTCCAATGGGTATGGAAATAAACCACTACACTAACAAAATTTAAAAATAAAAAGCTCAACATTACTACTATTCAGAAAAAGCACTGTAAAAGAAAAACTAATATGCAACTATTTTTCAAAGATGTAATAAAAACAAAAAATAGATTTTTCCCTGCTAAAACTATTGCAAATAGACACAATTTAACAGTCATGCTTAAATATGTTCCTAATGCACATCATTTGCTTGAATTTATTTCAAAACTAGATTAATTGCAGATTTCTCACCATGAAGACACTTATTTTTTCAGACTTCTACACTTATTTAGCATCATTCCTATTGACACTAAACAAGATTTTGCAAGCCCACAATATTTAAAGTTCCAAGCATGCAGTTTGCTCACAATAACTCTAATTTTACCTACAGAGATAATCCTCTTAGTGTATGGCAAGTTTTATCTTAGTTTTGTCCTGTCTGAAAGGACAGTGCCTAGGACCGCCTAGTGTGGCAACTACATTTTATAGTCAGAGAAATATAGACTAATATAAAAGAACAGTGGAGAAGAGTTCAAAGTCTGCAAAGTTTACATCAATGAAAGCTTTATTTAAAGTCTCCATTAACCAACTTAAAAGAGCTATTAATGGATAAAAGTCAGTCATAGAATCTATATCAAAAGGCATATTTTTAAAGGCTCTACTGTCTTTATGGTTCCCCCATCTACTTCAAACATATTTCCCTAATGGTTTTCCTGTAATGTATGTCACACAGACATTCAAGAAATAATCTTCCCTTTTCAGTGCATTTAGTCTTGATTAAAGTAGTTTAGTGTGTTTTGACATCAAAATTATGTGCCAAATTTAATGTTACAAGTGTTTGCCTCATGCGGTGTATCTTCAGATAAGTAGTCTTCTCACTTGGCCTGAAGTTTAAGTTGCCTGTACTAGAATGCCTTTCTTTTTGAGTAAATCCTGTTTTTAAGAAAAGAACCTCAGAATGTTACAGGAAGATTGTACAAAATAATCTGTCTTCCCTGCCTGTTAAAGAAGAGTTCACGAATAAATGGGAAAGAGCTCTGATGCCAGAGGTTTGAGATTTCATAGTGTCTTTTGTGTTTGTTCCATTTCAAAATATGTGTAAGAGTTAAAATATAATACAGCATAAAATAATAACACATTGTACCAGATACCAGTAAATATGAACAAGATGGCAAATCACTTCTCTGACAAACATTGGAGGCATTGTGATCAACATGTTTTCCTATTTCAAGTTCAGTGGTCCTGTTCATAATTACCTTCTTATTGATCACTTGTTCTCCATCACACTCAACAAAATTCTCTGGCTTTTTGGTGCCCAGCATTCCAGACTCTTGTATGTTGGGGAATTTGAACTTTGAAAAATATGAGCGAGATAAATGGAAGCGGATTCAAATTTTACTTATGGTTGCTCCATTGCTTATATGTAGATGATGGAAGAGTCAGGGATTTTCTACCATACTGGAATAGGTTCAAGTCTGGAACTTTGTCTAGTTATACTTTGAGAAGGTACACAAGTCGGTGCACATTCTTCTGCAAATTACTTTAAACAAAAGATCATATAAACAGGAACAGGGTACTTTAGTAGTAAATGAGGGAGACGTTAAAGCTACCCCTTTCCTCTCACTCTATATTTTCCTTTTTCTGTCTTCTTTCTCATATCCTTTGTTACATATTTAAAATGTGTTATATTAATTTTAATTCTTATCTCACTATTTGAAAAATACAGAAGCCTCTTGCAATGTTTTCATTGGTTTTATTTATGCTTGGAAGGATTAGATTTTTATTAGTAAATGTAGGTACCTGATTTCACTGAACACACAAACACATGAAAAAAATATTTCCATCAACAGAAATTTACTGATAAGCAAAGAAAGAAAAATGCTGCTTGAGAACTTTAGAATCTGATTTTTTATGTTTTATATTGTATGTTTTGACATGCGATGTTAACAATTTGTGTTTTAACAGTTGCAAAGCTTTAGTGTTTTGAATCTCAATGTCTACTGTCATTAAAGAGAAAAATTTAAAAGAATAAATTTTATCCTCAAAATTATATTAAAAAAGTCAAATTCTGCCAAACCTAATTTTATTCATAAAGACAAAACACTAATGTATTATATTTCTAATGATCCTATATTATTTAATCTATGATTTTTACCATTTTATAGAATTAAGAATTTTAAAAAAATAATGTCTCTTACTTCATATATCAAAAACTAATTAGAAAGATATGGACATACTTTATATGCTAACTAAGAATAATAGATAGAGGGGATTGAGTTTGCCTAATATGAGCACTTCATTATTTATATAGTAACTGATAAAATAAGAGATTATAGAGATGAATGCAATTTACATTGAATGATGCATAAATATATGTATCAGGAACAGCAGAAGCGTCAATGATTTGGGTCAGCAGGGAAGGAAGAGGTAGCAATCCAGAGTTATTAGAATACGGTCTTTAGTTTACACTCGTTTCCAATAAAAGAAAAGTGTGTAAATATACACATACACAAATCTTTTGTAAATTGCTATTTTTGATTCCAATCCTGCAGACAATTATGCATTATTGGGACTACTCACAAATATAAAGGTTAAGTATGAGCAGAAGTAGCTGCAAGATGAGACCTTTACAGTAACTCCTCGCTTAACACTGTAGTTATGTTCCCGAAAAATGTGACTTTAAGTGAAACGATGTTAAGCGAATTCAATTTGCCCATAAGAATTAATGTAAATGGCGGGTGGGGGTTAGGTTCCAGGGAATTTTTTTTCCCTGGAAAAGACTATATTATATAACACACACACACACACACACACACGTACGTTTTAAACAATTTAATACTGGTACGCAGCGATGATGGTTGTGAAGCTTGGTTGAGATGGTGAAGTCAGAGGGTGGGATATTTCCCAGGGAATGCCTTACTGCTAAATGATGAACTAGCACTTGGCTAAGCCCTCAAGGGTTAACTCATTGTTGCAGGAATGGAAGGAGGGGAGACACACACCCCGTGTGTGAGAGAAAGAAAGAGAGAGGCACATCGCTCCTTTAAGTACGCTGACCCCGCTCTGAGTACACTGACTTGTCAAGTTAATCAGCAAGCTGAGATGGCAGCTGCTGCCAGGAAGCTCCCTCCATCCTGAGCCCTGTGGTTTGTCGCCCCTGCTCTATGGAAGATGGGGTAAGCGGGGTGCAGGAGCAGGGGGACACCCTGACAATAGCACCCCTCTTCCCCCGCCCAGCAAGCAAAAGGCTCTGGGGAGCAGCTCCTAGGCAAAAGGCAAGAGCAGCATGTAGCAGTGAGGGGATGGACAGCTGAACTGCTGGCAATTGACAGCCTGCTGGGCGGCTGCTGCACAGGGAACTTGGGGGAACGGGGAGCTGATAGGGAGGCTGCCAGTCCACCCTGGTTCCAAGCTCTCACCAGCTAGCTGCAATAGGCTGCTCTTCCTGCAAGCAGCAGACAAAGCAGGCGGCTGCCAAACATTATAAAGGGAGCATTGCGCAACTTTAAATGAGCATGTTCCCTAATTGATCAGCAACGTAACAACGAAACATTAACCGGGACGACTTTAAGTTAGGAGTTACTGTATTTATATTATTTTAAAAAACCTTAAAGATGATTTTTAAAAGATATTACAAAAAGAACATTGATTCCACATATAAAATTCATGAGACCTCCCAGCCTCTACTAATTTTGAAAAGGCAAATTATTACAACAGTAGACAGAATAAAAATAGTGTGACCAGTTTAATTACTTCCTTAGTTGATAATCACTAGCATATTAACAAAAGCAGTGCTTAAAGTGTCTAAACTCAATTACTGGTAAAAAGTGGCAGCTCTAATTTATTCAAAGGCCACATACCCAGGTCTCATTAGTCAATAAGTTCTCTGCTGAACAGTGGTCAGGAAGGCCAGCTGGAAAAAGTCAACCTTTTCACTAATACAAAAAGTTAATATATATCTATAAACAAGTACAGCCACTCCGGTATGTTTAATGCTACAAAAGGTTGTTTTATTTTGTGCATAAAAAGGAAAAATGTAATTAAGTAAAAAAAATTCAAAATTAAACACAAAAAGTAACACTCCCCCACAACTCCATACTAAACAGCTTTATTGAAAGAGAAGTTATATTAAATTTTACCTAAAACAAGGTGTATTGTTGCCAGCTGCTATCATTACTGCTGTTATATTGCCTATATTGTATTGCTTCATATATTGACAGATACAGCACTATTATACTGGAGAAATTTCATGTTGGTAGAATCTAAGTCTGACAAACATTTTTTCTTATTGTTTTGTTAAATCCTGGAGTTTTGTTATTAAGCAAATACTGGGAAAGACCACAATGCCCGAATACCCAAATAAAAGAGCAGACTGGTAAAGGAAATGTGACCAACCTGCAGTAGTAGCTGGCACTGAACCAATCCACACCAGAAAATGCAAACCACAAGGATGAACAGATGTGGTCCTCTGCTTCCCTACCCACAGAGTTCAGGGCCAATGGACCCACTCTCTGCAGGACCACATGAGCAATGGAGTGGTGCAGATGTGCCTATTAAACAATTTCTCCTCCATGCTCGGATACCAGGCTCTGCAAAGTGCAGTGCCCTTCTACAAATGCTCTTGGCTCTCCAGCGTAGACATGATATTTTTGCTGTGTTACAGTCCTGGACAAAATAGAGAAAATACATCTACTCTCCTCTTGTCTTTGGAAAGTGAAACTTGGCTATTCTTGGGTTGTTGCTATTACAAAGGTATTAAGAGATGTCTTCAGTCCTGGTTAATTCCAACAGCTGAAGGGAGGGAGTTACACAACTGTGGGCCAGCCACTGGGAAAGCCTAGTCCTTGGTCCCATGAATCTCACAAGGCAATATTAATTCCCGCTGACTCAGAGGCCTGATGAATCAAAGTGTTCAGCTCTTTCCAATTCAGAACAAGCAATTTCAGCAGAATATATTGTGTATATTAAGTCTGCAATGCTTAATGGTAACAGGAAACCACATACTGTGCATTTCCCATTCCTTGTCTGTTTCCCTTTGGACAAATCTTAAAATGCAGGTGGAAAAACAAACAGGAATTGCTGCAACTGTTTTAGGCAAAGGCCAAAGACTTTTCAGGAAAGACATTATAGAAGGTGGAGGAAACAGTGTTGAATGACATCACTCTTTCAGGTAGAAGCACCACTAAAAGTTTTTGAAGTAAGAACCAACCATCCATTTCATATTCACAAGGAGCGCTAAAGTAAAGTAAGTAAAAAGAACACGTTAAAAAATGAATCTCTTAAGGATATGCCAGCTACCTCTCTTTTAGGGATATGTAACAGAGGGTGCTGCACTTGCTCAACAGTCTCTCCTTGTAACTTGGCATTCTGCAGCTCAGACGCCACTGTGCTATCCATATTGCAGACAGTAAAGTTAAACTATCCAGAGCACACACAAAGCCCTGTAAGTCACTGTGCTCCACAGTTTGCAAAGTGAAGCCTACCAACATTTTAGCAACTGCCACTTTCCAGTCCACTCCATCATACAGAGGAAACCAATGGATTAACCCTGTAGGAAATAAAAGAAAACGGGGGGGGGGGGGGAGGCAGCGCAGAGAGGAATGATTACAAAATGGGAGGTGGGAAAGGCCAGGTGTGACACAGGGCCAGCAAGCGTTACACACTAGCAGGCTAATTGACCCAGATTCAACTTTTAGACACATACTAGTAGGGCCCTACCAAAGTCATGGTCCATTTTGGTCAATTTCACAGTCATAAGATTTATTAAAATAAATAAATAAATAAATTTCAAGATTTCAGCTATTTAAATCTGAAATTTCACGGTGTGGTAATTGTCAGGGTCCTGACCCAAAAAGGATTTGGGGAGGGGGGGTTGTAAGGTTACTGTGAGGGGCGGGGTTGCGGTACTGCTACCCTTACTTCTGCGCTCTGCTGGGGAAAGCGGTGCTGCCTTCAGAGCTGGGCAGCTGGAGAGCGGCAGCTGTTGGCCGGGAGCCCAGCTCTGAAGGCAGCACCGCCGCCAGCAGCGGCACAAAAGTAAGGATGGTATGGTATGGTATTGCCACCATTACTTCTGCGCTGCTCCTGGCAGGGCGCTGGCTTCAGAGTTGAGCCCTCGGCTAGCAGCCGCCGCTCTCCAGCCGCACAGCTCTAAAGGCAGCAGTGCACAAATAAGGGTGGCAATACAGTGACCCACCACCCTAAAATAACCTTGTGACCCCCCCAACTCCCTTTTGGATCAGAACCCCCAATTTGAGAAACGCTGGTCTCCTCCATGAAAACTGGTCTTTTTTTGTGCTTTTATCCTATACTATACAGATTTCACAGGGGGCGGGGATGAGATTTCACAGTCCCTGATGCATTTTTCATGGCTGTGAATTTGGTAGGACCCTACATATTAGTAGATAATGTGTGTGTTGTGTGTGTTTACATATATATTGTTAGAGGTTGATAATGTAACCAAACAGTTTCTGTCTATCCCGGTGTTCTGTTAATTCATTTAAATGAACTGTGCATGTAGTGATATCACCGTCTTAATTCCTCTTGGAAGTATGTAGCAAACTACCTGTAAATGGCGGGAGACAGGCAATTGTCTTATGTTAATCCATTTAGCTAATTATCAGCGATGCTTAGGAAAGAGGAGGTCTACTTCAAAAGCTAGGATAAATGTCTATTGTTCACCCAAAGACCGCATGTCAAGAGGCTGCCCAGGAACTGTATATATTTAAAAAAACAAAACAAAACATCCACCTCTTGGGCCCTTATCCTTTTCATCTCAGATCTGCTTAAGCTTCATCAGGGGAAGCATGAGCCGAAAGACTGAAGTCTACACTTGCATCTTGGTCACCCTGATATTGGACATTAGTCTTTAGGTTCAGTCCAATTCTGAAAGAACTCTTTGCAACTCTAAAGCTCACCATCTCTACTATGAAACTGACCTAAGAATTCTATTCTTACCTCTGTGTATAATGAACTTTTAACCAATACTCACTCTCTCTCTCCTTAATAAATTTTAGTTTTGTTAATCAGAATTGGCTGTAAGCATGTACTTGGGTAAGATGTGAAATATTCATTGACCTGGGTGGGTAATGTGTCCAATCATTTGGAATTTGTAGAACTTTTTATATGTTGAACAAGATTTTCAGTAATCCTCATCATATTTGACTTGGCTGTCTGGAAGGAAGGCTTTAAGGGAACTGTTTTTGGCTTCTGGGTAACGCGTAAGGTATTGCAGAAGCTGTTTTGTTGCTGGCTTGGTGAATCTAAGTATTAGAACAACCACCAGTTTTGGGGACTGTCTGCCCCATTCTTTGGGGTTTGCCCTAGTTGAGCAATCTCAGCATGGTACTCCTAGGACCCCGGTCACACTGAGAACGTGGAATATCAAAAGGAGCAAGCCCTGTGGAAAAATCAGTTCTCTTTTTATAAACCAAGGAGAAGAGCCAGAAATAATCAATATCAGTTTACCAAGAAAAAGAAAAACGATTCTCTTTTTAGGTGAACATTTTATTTGGTGTATTGGCAACCAGCTTTCCAGGTTTAGACTTAGTTTCCCTTCTTCCATTCCCACCCATATCTGTATCTATAAAACTATAAAGAAATCAGCCATTGCAAATTATCAGGCATTATGCCACCTTGTTTCAGGTGTATGTAACTCGTGTTTAAAGATTTACTTAAGGCTAAACAAACAAATTCAGCCCAGTAGTAAGTTTTCTTTTTCTTCTAAACTGGAAAATGGAGCTTTAAGAAGAACTGTTTTAGCTACCAGAGTATCATCAAAAAAGAAGAAAGGATGTTTTACTACTTTAAAAAAAAAGTTTATAGGTTTTAAAAAAGGCTGAGATTTGGCAAAAGTAAGTTTGGCAAGTTCATAGTTTATTCCCAAGAGTTTATGGAGTGTTGAAAGCTGGACGACAAAAATATTTAAAATTATGAGTAATAACAATGGAGATAGTAAATGAACAACTTTTAAAAGACATTTAATAATGCATTAAACAGATACATTGTGAAGGCAAAACACTGCATGTATTAATACACTGCATGTAATACTTGAGGCATGTATTAACAGAGGGCTGAAACATACCCCGTAGCGATGCTGTTATAAGATAGCTGTAATGCAAAGCTGTTTTAAAAATACGTCTAATTTACAAAGCATTTAAAAAAAACAACAATTTTATCATGGAAAAAGTTGTTCATAAGGAAATCCTAAAACAAAAAAGACAAAAGTACTCTGTGTGTGTGTGTGTGTGTATTTAAAATAGCATTTCTGAATTAACTTTTGTAACATCCTAAAACTTCTTCTCTAGTTCTTCTTCTGGCGTAGAGTCCCAATTCATATTGGGCTGATTTTTTCTAGGTTCACAGGAACCCCCTACATGCAGGTTTCTTACTCTCTCGTGAGAAGATAAAACCGGGATCTATTTAATACAAGACATGAAAAAGACACTTGGCTGCCTGAAAGTGGAGAATGAGAAATATTCCCTAGTGGATGGAGGAGGGGTTGCTAAGCCATGAATTTCTGCAGAATTCAAACTTTCAATTTACAAAGAAATAACTTAATTCTTATGGTTGCAAACGTCATCTTCCAAGTAAGTGAGAATATGGTGCTGTCTTCCCTTAGGGTCAACCTAGGCCAGCCTGCATGTTTTTTTTAAACATCACTGTTTTTGTCTACACTATTTGCTAAATGCAGTGAAACAGTCAAGAAGCACATCAACTTAATTCTTCTAATGTTTTACCAATATATTAACAGCAGCAGGTCTGGGCTCTGCAGCTATTCACAGAGGACAAGGACCCAAAAATACTGAGATTGGGAAGGAGCAGCAGAGAACCCAATATAGACACCTGTAGCCACCAAGAGATGGTGGTGATGCAGTACTGATACTCCCATTTGTGGCTGTGGAGAGAAAGACAGCATGAGAGTAGAAAAGAGACCCTTAAAGGGGAAGCATAGTAGTTAAGGCACAATGAGAAATGTATATGATTTTTCCAAGTTTCAACTCAATGTGAAAAGAAACACAAATTAAGTGTCCAATTGTGTGATGTGCTGAACTTCTTCAAATATTATTGACCTGAGAGTGAGTGTTGGGATAGATACCTCAATCCCTAAGAACAAATTCATAAGAGAAAAGCAGAGACCCTTCACTAAACTGGCATAACAGTCAGTTGGGCAAGTACTTTTATTAAAAAATTCAATTTTCTCACACCCTCCTTAAAATAAAGCCTCATGATCTAATTCTCAGAGGTATCAAGCTCCTACTGGCTTCAATGGGAATTATGGATGTTTTGCAGCTCAGAAAACTGGGCATAGTTATGAAGGCTATTACTGAATGTAAATGATGTAACAGTTTAACCCTAGTCCTCCCATGTCATCCCCCCCACACAGCCTATTAAATGAAATATTTCTAATTTCCCTGTGAGTTTGTAAACTCAACAGGTTGCTTAGAAATGTCAATGGTTTCTGAATGACCAAAGCAAACATATTCCACAATGAAACATCCTTAAATCAAGAAACTAGAGTTAGAGAAAACCAAACAGTTCCAAAACTCCACTAATGCAGTATTTTGAAGTAAGCACACATCAAACAAGAATTTATGCCACACAGCTGAAGTACATGTTGTACAATGATGCTGGCCTCCAGTGTTAGTAATAAGAAAAAGGAGTACTTGTGGCACGTTAGAGACTAACAAATTTATTTGAGCATAAGCTTTCGTGACCTACAGCTCACTTCATCGGATGCATGCAGTGGAAAATACTGTAGGGAGATTTTATATACATAGAGAACATGAAACAATGGCTGTTACCATACACACTGTAATGAGAGTGATCAGGTAAGGTGAGCTAGTACCAGCAGGAGAGAAAAAAACCTTTTGCAGTGATAATCAAGGTGGGCCATTTCCAGCAGTTGACAAGAATGTGTGAGGAACAGTAAGGGGGGGAGGGGGAAGAACAATCACGGGGAAATAGTTTTACTTTGTGTAATGACACATCCACTCCCAGTCTTTATTCAAGCCTAATGTAATGGTGTCCAGTTTGCAAATTAATTCCAATTCAGCAGTCTCTTGTTGGAGGCTGTTTGACGTTTTTTTGTTGAAGAATTGCTACTTTTAGGTCTGCAATCGAGTGACCAGAGAGATTGAAGTGTTCTCCGACTGGTTTTTGAACGTTATAATTCCTGATGTCTGATTTGTGTCCATTTATTCTTTTGCGTAGAGACTGTCTGGTTTGACCAATGTACATGGCAGAGGGGCATTGCTGGCGTATGATGTTATATATCACATTGGTAGATGTGCAGGTGAACGAGCCTCTGATAGTGTGGCTGATGTGATTAGGCCCTATGATGGGGTCCCCTGAATGGATATGTGGACACAGTTGGCAAGAGGCTTTGTTGCAAGAATAGGTTCCTGGATTAGTGTTTTTGTTGTGTGGTTGCTGGTGAGTATTTGCTTCAGGTTGGGGGGCTGTCTGTAAGCAAGGACTGGCCTGTCTCCCAAGATCTGTGAGAGTGATGGGTCATCCTTCAGGATAGGTTGTAGATCCTTGATGATGCGCTGGAGAGGTTTTAGTTGGGGGCTGAAGGTGATGGCTAGTGGCGTTCTGTTATTTTCTTTGTTGGGCCTGTCCTGTAGCAGGTAACTTCTGGGTACTCTTCTGGCTCTGTCAATCTGTTTCTTCACTTCAACAGGTGAGTACTGTAGTTGTAAGAATGCTTGATAGAGATCTTGTAGGTGTTTGCCTGTATCTGAGGGGTTGGAGCAAATGCAGTTGTATTGTAGAGCTTGGCTGTAGACAATGGATTGCGTGGTGTGGTCTGGATGAAAGCTAGAGGCATGTAGGTAAGTATACTGGTCTGTAGGTTTCCGGTATAGGGTGGTGTTTATGTGACCATTTCTTATTAGCACCGTAGTGTCCAGGAAGTGGATCTCTTGTGTGGACTGGTCCAGGCTGAGGTTGATGATGGGATGGAAATTGTTGAGATCATGGTAGAGTTCCTCAAGGGCTTCTTTTCCATGGGTCCAGATGAAGATGTCATCAATGTAGCGCATGTAGAGTAGGGGCATTAGGGGATGACAGCTGAGGAAGCATTGTTCTAAGTCAGCAATAAAAATGTTGGCATACTGTGGGGCCATGCGGGTACCCATAGCAGTGCTGCTAACTTGAAGGTATACATTGTCCCCAAATGTGAAATAGTTATGGGTGAGGACAAAGTCACAAAGTTCAGCCACCAGGTTTGCCGTGACATTATCGGGGATACTGTTCCTGATGGCTTGTAGTCCATCTTTGTGTGGAATGTTGGTGTAGAGGGCTTCTACACCTATAGTGGCTAGGATGGTGTTAATAATGTTATTTGAATGATAATCATGTGAGTTTACAATAGTTGCAATCTGAGTAAGAATCCATTTCAGAAGGTTGTGCAACCACTTTGCCAATTAAACTTTTTAAAAAATTCTCTTATTTACAAGACACCCTAAATTTGTATCTGGAATGGTTTATATTATGCTTAGTTAAAAATTAGCAGGCACTGCTATTTTCCCCCACACACAGTGGTCAGAGCTCTGCCCATAGGAAAAAAAATGAGCAAATCTTTCAATAAAAACTCCAAACATTTGACATCTTCATGAGAATGATAACACATACTAAACATCAAGAAGTTTTATTTTAAAATAATACAACCATATACAGAAAATCATATGTAAAATTTGTAAGATGGTTTCTGAAAGAATCTCTCTCAAACAAAATTGTATATATAGCTGGATGAAAATATATGAATGGCTGTGATTTGCAATCTTTTAATCATCCTCACAATAAAAAAATTGTGCTTCTGAAGAAAATTAGGACTCTGAGGGAAACAAATGCAAGAAGCAAACACACTGGGGAAGGGAAAGAGAAAGTGGTGTAAACTTTAAAAAAGTACACCAACTCCAGAAATTTTATTTTTCCATTCTTCTTTATATATAATCAATTATGAGAAAATAAAATGGTTAAATCAGCTAGGATTTTTACAAGTGTGATCTGGTATAAGGAAAATGAAGGCAGTCACATTAAATAGCAATACTATCACTGTAGCAAATAGGTCATATTTTTCAAAAAATCAGCGCTCCCATTCTACACAAATTGTTTGAAAAAATTTTTTAAGGCATCTTCTCCCCAATTAGCAGTTATAGGGATCTCTTGGTTATTTCCATGATCAGAATTCTATTTTTCTATGACGTATTCAGTCACATTTTGCACAGCCCTATTTGTGGGAAGGGAGGACAGGACGAAGGTATCCTTCGGTTTCTATCCAACCCACTTGCCTCCCACCCAACTACTTTTCCACTGAGACCTGGCACAATTTTAGTCCATGCTCTTCTGAGTCCAGGAACTGATCTTTTCCAAAGTTAGTGAGTTGGGAGGGACAAGACAAATAGAATAGTTTCCAGAATTACTTTAAAAAAAATTCTAAGGAAACATACTATGTGTCTGTTTGGAATGTAAAAACAACTGTAAGAACCTGCAAGTAAAACAGACTTAATTTTCATTATGCAAGCTTACAAGGCAGACACATTCTTTTTGGTTTATGGTTATACAGTGCCTAGCACAACTGGGTCCTGGTCTATGACTAGGGCTCCTGTGCATTATGGTAATACAAGTAATAAATACTTAATTGAAAATATTATTACTTTTAATCATCTTAGGTGTTATTAGCAACATAAATATCATATTCTAAACATCTACTTTATTTAAGTCCAAAGTGTACTTTTATAATACAAAAGTTAAGAACTATGTTACTCATGAACTTTTCAGTAACAATTAACATTTTTTGATTCTTACAAAATGTGAAATCAAGTGTATATACACTATATGTAAATATCTTCTTAAGCCAAATATAACAATGACTTAAGAAAATTATTACTACATACACCACCACTTTGGGATTTTTGGTTGACATAGCACAAATTAGTCTGGGATAGATAGCCTAAATGATTCTGGGAAATGGCTCACAAGGGAACAAGTGAGTGGTTTTAAAGTTGCAAACAAAAGGTGACCACAAACACCTTGAATGTATATCCTAATTGGCATTTCCCATCTCTACTGCTGTTCTAACATCCCTGGATTTGTTTTTTTTTTTCAAATTACAGAAATTATGCATTTTCTGATTTTCAAACAGAAATCAGAAATCCAACCCCCCCCACCACCACTCCCTTTAAAAATATCAAGTCTATTGTATGGTTTTCTGGCATTTAGATGATGTAAACATTCCAAGAAAAAAAATGCAAATTTCTAAGCAGTCTCTTTGTTAAGATCCATAACATGAAATTTTACTTCAAGTGGACCACTGCAATTCTTTGGCCACATTTACTGAAGAAAAATTCTCTCTGCCCCACCCATTCAATCTAAAGAATATGATTCGATGAATGTACACTCACAAAAGGATGAGCCATTGTAGCAGTTCAATCATCTTAACAGTTTGCTTTGTCTTTTATGGTAGGAAACCCCTCCTCCCCCCCCCACAAATTGGCAGGTGAAGGGTGAATTATTTCGTAAATGAGATTCTCTAGTAGCCTGTACATAAAGAAATATTGCTTTTTAAACATTTAATTAAAAAGTACAAAAATTCAGAACTCTTGCAGAAATCGCCACCACCCATTTGGTAGCTTCATACACTAAAGAAAATACGAAAGTTACCAAAGCATCCGATGTTTGACATACATTAGACTGTATATATTCAGCAGTTATATGAAACTGCAGTTTTTTCACAGAAGCTTTCAGATGAAACCTGAATCTCAAAGCCAAACTCACCAAGATTTTCTCAGTATCTATACAAACACACTGAATTTTGCCTTATTGTCCATTCAAAACCAAAGACCCCTTCCCAAGATTTGAAAATAAACCCAGCCTTACCAAGTGCTGTCAAGCCTTTCAGTAAACCAGGCCAAATAGAATTTCAGGTTTCATAATGACAGGTTTCAGAGTAACAGCCGTGTTAGTCTGTATTCGCAAAAAGAAAAGGAGTACTTGTGGCACCTTAGAGACTAACCAATTTATTAGAGCATAAGCTTTCGTGAGCTACAGCTCACTTCCTCAGATGTGAGGAAGTGAGCTGTAGCTCACGAAAGCTTATGCTCTAATAAATTGGTTAGTCTCTAAGGTGCCACAAGTACTCCTTTTCTTTTTAGGTTTCATAATGACATTTTTGCTAGTTTCTAATTAGATTATTATATTTCTTTAAAATAACACAATGTACTTCAGTCTTTCCCTATCCCAGTCTACAATTTTGACATACAAAATGTATCAGACTAATGAAAATATAATTCACTATTAATAATGCTATAAAACAATATTCTTGAATTTAACATCTTCGTCTAGGGCTTGGGGGAGGGGGAGGGAAGTCTACCCACCCATTCACTATGGGCAAGAAGATTACCTTGGCAAGTGAGGGGCTTATACCATCAATTTCTGCAGAAATTTACACTTTTCAAAAGAAAAAAGAAAAAAAAAAGTTTTAACACTGTGGTCGCAAAAATCAGCATTCCATATATAAAAGAATGAATGGCCAGGATGTCTTCTCAACTCAGACCCTCTGATGCCGTTTGCTTTTTCAGACAGCAGTGAAATTAACAGAACTCATATCATTTTCACTGGTGCTAGGAAGAACCACATGGCAGCTATGAAAGTGACAAGATTACGTAAATTCCACTGTGCTGTTGTTTGGGGGCAAAAATGCACAGAGGAACACACTGGTATATTCACAGGGATGAAATGAAGTGGAAAAAGCTGAGAGAAGAGCAGAGTTGCAGGGAACCACCCCCAGGAGGCTGTCGGTAGGAAATGGTAAGACAAAAAGCAAAAACAAAAAGATCATTCTCTCTTTCAGAAGCCAGATGGAAATAGCTTTGTCTCATCCTCACCCTAGTTCCTTCTGTCGCCCTATATCCTGCTCCTAATCTCTGCAACTTAAAAAAAGAAAGAGAGAGTATTTAAGTCTTAATTTATAAAATACGTTATTCCATTAGCAGCTTGGCTGCCTTTACAACAATTACAATTGACAATCTCATGTCATTCATAGACTGCTCATGCCATCATAGGTAGCTAAACAGCTATCCCCCCCACCCCCAAACTTCTATAAATTAGTCATTTTATTCCCTCGATTCCCTCCCGGGGGTTCTGTTATTTAATTTCCATCTTTCCTTACACCTCCTGACTAACATCTCCTTGCCCCAGACCTCATGGCTCCTCTGGGTGACACTACAAGTCTCCTACATCCTGTGTCTTCCCCCTGGATTTTCTCCTCTCTCTTTTCCCATGTCTTCTCTCCAGGCTATAGTGTAGATGAAGACATGTGTGTTAGACCTCAACTGCAGTAAGATAGCTCTCTGGCTCACACCACTTGAAGAGGAGGAAGGAGCACTGCACCAGGATTCAGTGCTGTGTTTTCTTTCTACCTTGCAGCCAGCCATATAGCAGGAAAGCAGCCAGAAACTTCTACCTACCCTCTCCATACACAATTTATCAAAGGGGTTTGGGAAGGCAAGAGGAATAAGGATGGTGATGTTTAGGTCAGGTGTATTAATAGGGCTGCATTTTACCAAGGTCAGCCTCTTAAATTAAAGTTTTCCCACCAGTTACAGGTATTTCTAAGATACTGCATGCTCAAATAGTAGTTTGGTTAAATAATATTTCAGTTTTTAACACTTATCTGTTAAAGTACACATGAAAGTTACAGTCATGTAGACTACAATTCTGCTTTTATACTATACCACACATCTGACAGTGTTTCAAGCACATATTTTCTTGTTAAACAATAGTGGAGGAGCAGATTACAACATGAATCCTCTATTCCCTCCACCAATTTAGTGGTGCATGTCCCAAAAATGTCTATTTTAAGTCACATTGCACATTTGATCAGAACATTGCAGCTCTGCTTGACCAAGGAACATTGTCTACCTAATTTCTTGGACTTTAACTCTCACTGCAAAGGAATAGTGGATAACATATTACACACATAAATTTGGACATAATCCCTATCAGATTACTACAATTTTCAGGCAATTGAAATTTTGGACCAACATTGGTAGACAGTATCCATTTAAAAACTTTCACACTTGTGCAAAGTTAAATCAACTTGGCACTCTCTCTGGTAGCCAATTGTATCCTTTAAGTAGAAACTCTATTCATTCAATTGAATTGCTGCATTAAGGGGGACAGTTGGTTGGCATGGAGAGGATTGGGTTGATTGACAATGTCCTTTAGTCACAAAGAAATTGCAGCAAGAATTTTTTTAAAAAAATCACAGTGGGTCTCTCAATAGATTAAGCTAGTTGAAGATGATACAAGTACAGAATGTTTCCAGGGAGAAGTTGAAGATTCAGTGCATTTCATCAGTCCAAAAGTTACTTTTGTGTCTTATTTGTAAATTTGGTAGCTCAAATTTAAAAGAACTCCTGCTTTGACTTTTAACTCAGCACAAGTTACAATATCAGCTCAACTAGAGTATCCCTAGAGTATGGTTTGTGGAATTTCTACAGAACTGCAGATGCTTGACTGGGAATTTTGTGGATCTTCATTCTTACATTTTATGGTATTTCATTATGCACATAAAATTTTGATAAAAAGGTACTCAAATTTAGCTCTAAGTATTTTTTAAAAGTCAAATTTTCAAATGATTACAATCATCTTTTTTGTCCTCCACAAGTAAAATCATATAGTGCTTACTGAAAGAAATCAGAGTGATCAGTTATTAAATGAATGCTTCCAATAGATGGAATCACTAAAAAACAGGGTATTTCAACACACATAAATACAATAAGACAAACGAGTAAGACACTACTGCATATATAGGCACTGTATTCAAATTGTTAACATTTTTGGATACTTTAGCTTTCGATAACCTTCATATTTACAATTTGGATATCACTGTATAAAATCTAGTAACTATATAGAAGGCCATAATATGTCTTCACCCACTGAAGTTAAAGGTGTTATTCTGGATGAACACTGGAACAGAGGAAGGCAGAAATTTGGTCCAGTTTTTTTACTTTATTTTGTTTTCTTTAAACACACTTAATTTTCCTTCGCACATGGGAAGATTATATAGACTTCTCCACTAATGAAACACTTGGAACAAACACCACTATGATTATATAACAAGAAAAATGTGGCGTAACTCCCAACATACAGTATATTGTTTGTTAAAACAAATTGGAATAGTCATGTCGGCATAGTTGTGCTGGCATAGCCCCTTACTGTAGTTGCAGCGTATAGAGACGGGAGGAGTTCTTCTGCTGGTGTAGGAACACTATCTCCCAAATGACATTAAAGTTGGCCTACACTTGCAAGTTACATCAGCATAGCTATGCTGGTCAGGGTGTGACTGACATACCTACTCTGACAAAACCCCCAGTGTAAATGCAGCTATGTTGACAGAAATGTGCTTCTGTGGATGCAGCTAATATTTGTGAAGGTGGTGCTCCTATACTGACAGGAAAACAATTCCATCCACATTGGTTGTGTCTATGCTAGGGGCTGGTCTACACTAGAAAGTTAGGTCAACACAGCCATGTCGCTCAGGGGTATGAAAAATTCACACCCTGAGAGATATAGCTAAGCTGACCTAAGCCCCAACATAGACAGTATTACGTCAACGGAAGAACTCTTTGATCAACTTAGCTACCATCTCTTGATGAGGAGGGTTTACTATAGTGACAAAACCACCCTTTCCATGACCTGTAGCAAGTTTCTACGCTACAACAGCGCAGCTGCGCCACTGTAACGGTTCTAGTGTAGACATAGCTTAGGGGGCTATGCCAGCATACACTCTGTAGCTGACATAGCCTGAGCCAGCAGGAGCACTCTTCTGTGTTATATCTAGAGCTACGCTGACAAAAAATTTGCTTTGTTGCTAAGGCACGTGCTTTTCTCATACCTCTGAGTGACATAGCTATGCCAGTATAAATTTGAAGCGTAGACTGGGCTTTAGAAAATTCCGGCAATTTCACTGCTAGGATAAGCAGATAAAAATTTTCTTCATTTTATACTTCAGTGAAGTTGACTTCAATACAGTTGCCTCCACTTATGCCATCAGAGAATCTGGAGCTATTGTGTAAAAGCCTAATCCAGCTCTCCCTGAAGAGGAACTTTGCAAGCGACTTCCATGTCAACAGGATCAAGCCCTAAAATAAGTAGGCTAAAATCTCAGCAAATCACACTAGAAACTGACATTTTTCTTTGCCTAATTAGTTAACAAAATTATATAGTTAAATTGGTATATTGCGCAATTTAAAGGGTTATTGTTATTTTGATTTTGACTGAAATCACGTAACTTGCAAATCAGAAGCCAGTCAGATCAAGGACTTTAAAAAAAGTTCACCGCATTCAAAATATTTAAATAGTGAAGGATTTACCATTAAATTTGTCTGCTCTGTCTTTTCAGATTAAAAGGACTAGAGGCTGAAATCAATGATATTTGCAAATCTCAGTCAAGCATCATAAAAATAACTTCTGAATTAAACTGTCACATTACTTCTAGCCTTAAAATGGCTCAAAAAAAAAAAAGAAAGAAAAAAAAACTTAAACCATTCACTTGTGTGGATACTGCACATACTATATGAAAATGAGATACTGTACACATTTCAAAATATAATTCATAAAATAGTAGTGGCAGAAAATACAATAGAACTGTATAGTCTAACTTCATTGTACTGACTACGTGTTAGGTTAGCCACCATTTCACCCTGCACACACCAAATCAAAATAGCATTCAGAAGTCCTACAGCAGCTCAGACTTCTCAGGGGTTTAAAAGAAAAGAAGAAAGATACCTAGATTTAACAGCTACAGTATACTACTTCTACCAATAGAAAATATAGCTACAACCAAAAATGTTCTTTGCACTAGTCAGACCTACCCAGAGAAGACAGATAGTTTATGAAAACAATTTTATCACTTGTCTCGGGATCTATGGATAAATTGTTAGTTCAGCCAGAACCATAATTAAACAACACTACTTAGGTTTTTATACATTTAGAGCAAATAAATACATCCCACAGTTTACAAATGAAAATTGATTTCTTTAAAATTGATAATACACAATTAGTCGGATAGTTTTTTTTTTCAATTAAAAAACAGGGGACTTCAAACTCTGCCATTTATAAATCATGCTTTTTTTAAAAAAAATATTTAAAAATGCAGTTATATTATTGGAATGTTACATGAACATCACTGTAGCTAAGAATCAGTCACCATTTCACTTGATGTAGCTGCATTTTTAGATTTTTCATTTATATTTTGCCTATTGACCTGAAATACAATCCCATAACACTTTAAGAAAACAGTCTGAAAACAAAGACTTTATCATTTCCATAGAGAATACCGATGGGAAGAAGTGTGCAATGCCAACCAGTCAGTCTTTCAAACTTGTAGAGCTTTTTGGATATTAGAGACCAGACTTGAGCCTTACACTCAAGGTAATCACATTGCTCACTCCTAGTTTGATACTGCATATATGTATTCTGGCGATGAATAAACTATATGAACTACAACTGAAGGGACAGAAGCAGGAGAACTGAAAACAGGTGCTTGAATGCAGGGGCTACTGGGCCAAACCTTAGTGGTGTTGGACCATGGGAGTGCAGGACAGGCAAAGGGAGTGAGCAGAGATGGGCAGCCAGGATCAGGAGGAGCTACCCTAGCTTCAGATGGGAGTGGAGTTCTGAGTCAGGAAGTGTGGTGTGGTGGGTGAGGGGCTGGGCTATTGGCTAAGCGGGGTGTGTTGGGGGATGACGAGGTTAGGGGCTGGGATGTTGGGGACTGCAGCCAGTGGGGCTGCAGTGAGTTGGATGTATGTCAGGGCTGCTGGGATGTGTGGGGTTTGTCAGAATAAGTGGGGGCTGGTGGAAGGTACTGGGTGGAGAGAGGGGAATTCTGGGAGCTGTGTGGTGTGCGGAATATATTGGGCAGGAGTGCTTTAAGGAAGGTGAATCCCCTCCCCAATTTCCATAGTGTACAGGGGTCCAAAATTCTTTAATCTGGGCCTGGCAATGGCAGACCTCAAATATGTATATTTACATTGTACATGCACAGATGCAAGAAGGGCCACTATGTTATTAGACCACCAGGAGAAATACCAGTTTAACTGATAGTTCTAGATTAATTCCTTAATGGAATGTACTTTAACCAATAACACAATGTAACATAAAGGAAATGCTCCTTTTTCTACTCTTAGCAGTAATACAAATACTAATATGTTATCTATGTCATATAGATACGTTGCATGCATTCATCGAAGCGAGGTAAGGTTTTTTGAGATTTTTCATTCAGAGGTGGTGAAAGCGTGTACTGCATAATCTTTAAATTTCCTTTAAAGCTTATATGGAAAGAGGAAGCAGTGACCCAGCCCTAATTCTGAATTCCTTTTCTTGTGTATTTAAGTCAAATTCTAACACTTGTGTTTATTGACTGAAAACACCTAACAATACTTATTTTAGAAAGTTATTAATTGATTTTCTTTGGTAGGATGTCTACTCCTGATTGTGGATCAAAGAAATTCTAAAGATTGTGGTGGATAAAGGTTTAATATTGTTATTTAAGTACTCTTAAATACCACCCATCAACAACACTTGTTTGTTCTTACAATTAAAACTGTAAGCATATTAGACCGAGTTTTAGAAGTTTTAGCAGTTTGCCCAAGCACTGTACTTTTTCCTTCCTAAAGCTAAGTATTCCATAAACTTGGCTTAGCAGAAGCAACTAAGGGCTACAGCATGACGGCTTCGGCCATCTACCCCCACTCTCACATTCCTGTTAAAAAAACCCAGACATATATTGTAGTGCAGATGAGACCCTGACTACATTTGTACCATGAACTTCAGGGTATGATTAAAACATAGTTATGGCCTCATCTGTGTTATGAGATTGGGAAGAAACACGTGCACAGAAGAGAAAGTAACAATGGAGGACCTGGGCCTCTTCCAGCATGGTTGTTTCTACAGTAATATTAACCAGCCTTAAATATCAGATTGCTAACAACGAAATCTCCCACAAGTTTCCTCAGAAGTGAGCTATAGGCCTGATCTGCAAAGATTTACATACAAGTAACTTTGCTCATGTGAGCAACCACCTTGTCAATGGGGGTTGTCATGTAAGGTTATTTACGTGTTAGTCTGTAGGATCAGGCCAGGTAGGTAAATGCTATTAAAGTGTTCTTTACTCTTTTCCATCCTTCTCTAGTATCTAGTGTAAAGAACACCCAGTATTCAGTGGGCATGCAGATTTATCCACAGGAGATTTTGCCCTGAAGTACCAATCATTTGTGTGTGGAATCATTTTAAATGCAGCAGCAGCGTCAGTATTTAAAGTTTACATAGCTGAGCTGGTCAACAGTTTGCTCTCGTATGAAACATTTTTGAGGCCATGTCTACACTAGTGAGCTCACAGCAGCACAGCCGTACCGATGCAGCTGTGCTGCTGTAAGATCACTCTATGCCCACGAGAGAGAGCTTTCCCGTCAACACAATAAAACCACCTCAACAAGCAGCGATAGCTATGTCAGCTAGAGAAACTCTCCCACCAACATAGCGCTGGGCACACTACCACTTATGCCGGCAAAATTTATGTCACTCTTGGGTGTGTGTTTTTTCCATACTGCTGAGCGACATAAATGGTAGCGTAGACGTGGTCTGAATATTTAACATATGTAGCACACATCTCTGAAGCACATTCAAGATCACAAGAAACCCAGCAAGTTGTCTCCACTCCCAAAATGCAAACAGAAAACAAAGCCACACTGGAAAAAAATTATCTAATTTCCTGTGTAGCCTCCTGGAGTATTCAAGAAATTGAAAAACAAATATCAGTCTGAGGTTTTAGTGGTCATTACTTCCTCTGCACTCTCTAACCATATCCTGTAACACTACATATTACTACTCCTGACAAGAAAAACAAATCTCCATCCCCATCCTCAGTCCCGACAGCTGAGATTAACCAAGGCACTCTCACTGTCAACCCCCACTGTGGTACATCAGGAGATTAGAGCTCTCAGAGAAAGGTCCTTGATTTTGGAATTAACTTCTCTTGTTGGGTGACAGACCATGAGGGTCTGTATACTCTTAAAAACACTGAGCAATGGAGGGGTATTCCTGTCACTGTAGTTAATCCACCTCCCCGAAAGGCAGTAGCTAGGTTGATGGAAGAATTCTTGTCTACACCAGGAATTAAGTCGGCATAGCTATGTGTCTCGAGGGTGTGGATTTTTAACACCCCTAAGGAGACACAGCTATACACTGAAAACTAAGTCTGTTGATCTCCAGCGCATGTGGCAAGGCCAATCCATTTACTCAAACTTTTGTCTGAAAGCAATATTTTAAACCAAAAACAATATTAACATAAACCCATTATAAACAAGTTTATTTCTGTTACTAACATCTTAGCCCCTGATCTCGCAAATAGCTGTCACATGCTTAACTTTATCCATTGGCATAGTCTCACTGACTTCAATAGGACTACTAATGTGCTTATGCAAAAACTTACATTTGCTTGCTAGATGAGCACCTAGCAGAGTCCTTTACTTCAACAGAACCAAGATTTAGCTCTTCAAAACTAAAATCTAAATACTTGGCCAAGACGACGACAACAACATCATTATCATAAAGCCTAAAATACACCTGGGCACTTTTCCAGATGTGTTTTCACAGAAGGTGACAACTAGTAATGCAATATGGGGCCTTTAAGATCTCAGTCACTGGTTTGAATCTTTCCTAGCATAGAAGCCACAGAAAGTGGTTACCATACCACAGCTGTGAAGTGGTTTATATAAAAAGAACTAGTGATTGCCACAACACAAAAGCCACCATCATAAATAGCACCCTTGTTGACATTCCCAGAGAGGCCAGAGATTTAAGTGAACATGAAGATTAGCCTACCTTCTCACTCAGAGATGGTGACTCCAGGAGAAGGATTAAATCATACTAGTAGGGTGGCGTAGGACACTTTGCATTTCCACTGTCTGTGCTGAATCTGCTCTGTGTATAACACCTTTCACAAGAACTGTTCTCAGAGCATTTTCTTCTAGAATCTCTCAAACACAGCTAATGTTTGTTTGGGTTTTTGGGAGGATGGGAAGGGATGGGGGGGAAGCATGCTATTTGACAGAGTTGGTTTAGTCAAACCTAGTAGAATAATCTAGTGTTCTTGTGATAGTGTTTGTTTTGGCACGGACATTAATTTTTAAATTCTTAACATTAAATGGCTTGTTCAAACTGTGTCCAGATTATGGAAATAGCGTAGTCAGTCCAACAAACAATGAATAAAGATGAAACAGCATACTTTTCCCAGTAGTGGCATGAACATCTGGACTAGTCTACTGAAAACGTGTCGCTTAGGTTTTTCTTTTGTCCATAAGTAGCTTTTAAAACAGAAAATATAGAACATAAAGTCATGTTACCACTTAATTCATAAAGCAAGCTTTGGTTATATAAACTGACATTTGTCACAAAACAGATATTTACCAACACGTAACAACAACACACATTTACCACAGTGGAACAACAAACACAGTTCTGATTTATTCTCTTGGAGTTGCTGGAAGTATATTGCATATCAGAACAAGAAGGTAAAGCCTCCCATCTAACAAAAAAAATTGCTTTCTAGAGCAGAAAATGTTCTTGTTTGTTATGTTATATGAATATTAGCTAAAAAAAAAAAACCCTTGATGTTTTCGAAGAAGACATTCTGCTGTTCTGTTACTTTGGTATAATATAGGTCAAATTTAAAGTCTGAAGTTACATGCCAAAGTCACTGTTTCCCTGATACTCTACAACACGTCAATTGCAATATTTTTCCCTAAAGGCTATCACTCTGTATCTGACCTATAAGTCCTCATCCTCAAAGGAAACCTGCACAACACTTTCAAAAGATGTCCCTGGAAGCTTAAATTCGTAACTTTGCTAGACACTAAAAACCATGGACTGAATAGAAACACTGCATTTATGGCTTTTGTAATCTGCAACCCATGAACAATCCTGCACCCACAGCTGCTTAATTTCCCAGAGCTGAAGAAAACCTTTGCATATGCTCGAAAGCTTGTCCTTCTCACCAACAGAAGTTAGTCCAATAAAAGATATAACCTCATCCATCCGTCTGCTTAAGAAAGTTTGGCAGTTTAAATATATTTTTAGATTTACAGTAGCTGTTTTTTTCTATAGAGCCAGAATACCAGGTTAGTTGCAGGCATAGATGGATTGAGGACAAAAAAATAAAATAAAATCCACTTTATAACATAAAATACAAATGATATATACTTAGGGCCCAATCATGCTCCCATTGACATGGATCAACTTCAAACATTCAGGATTTGAATCCAAAGTAGTGAAAGACTTAAGAAAACCAAACAAAAGACCTGCGCAATCACTGTCAGTGTTTTACACTCAAGTTTTTGTCTTGTAAACTTAATAGCATGCACCGTACTGTTTTTTCTTGGAAACTTGATATAGTCCTTCTGACGTGTAAGCTTCATTTATGTCACAAACACTACCTTGTCCTGCGACTACAGATCAACTACCTGATTTTACAAAACTTGTGTGTATGTTTAGCTTTATGCACGTGAATTTAATGGAACCATTTGTAAATAAAGTTATGTACGTACTTAAGAGTAAGGCTCAGGCCCAAAGTTCTACTGTTCAGTAAAGGAGTCAATTTTGCAATTTATTAAGTCAGTAGAAACAGCTGTGTTAAAACTGTATTACAGAACTTTGGTAGTTACACTAACTATATTTGAAAGCAAATTCATTATCAATGTCTGTTTCACACTCTTATAATTTCTCAGAGAAAAAGTTATGGTTTACAGTGAAGTTTCACATCTTGGATTTGTGGCCGAAGGTTAATTCTGTGTGTGAAATGACAAAATTCCATTTAGTTTTATGAACCTGTCAGCATGTGAAAAAAGCAAACAACATCATTCCCCACCAATATTCTCTACATTACAAACTGGTTTCAGACAGGTTTGCTCTAGACTATCTTAAAAATAGTTAATTTTAACATGAACAAACATAAACTTAGTTTTAAATGAGGACAAAAATTCTTTGGTATGTTTGGGGAAATCTGTCCTGAGAATAAAGTTCTATAGTGTTATAATTGCACTCCGACAACGCAAAGTGCAGCACTCCATATCAGTGTGTGTACAGGTTGTATAGAGTTGCATACATTACAATAAGTGCAAGCAAGTGCATGTATCTCAATTAAGGCATAAGATGTATATATACACACACTATATGGCCCCTATCTTATGGGAACTCAGGTACATGCTTAACTTTATGTAGTGCAAATAGTCCCATTCAAGTCAATGTGTCTACTCACAGCGCATAAAGTTAAGGACAAGCCTCTGCAGGACTGGAGGCCTAGGTATTCTCTATATATGCTTTTAATTATTTTATTTATAAATAAAGACGGCTTGGTGAAGTGTTGTGATTGAAAAATATATATAAAAGTCAGAAATTTAAAGTAACCATGCCTCAGCTAGACACACAGATGTAATAATGCCCAACAATAAACAGAATATACAATACTACATAATAATTAGACAATGGTGCCAAGTTAGTTGATTTGGAAATCAATTTTCAATTTCCTGACTTTGCTGGTTTAGATTCTCAAGACACAGTGCTTCTTTAACATAGTGTGGGGGAGGGGGCGCTTGCACTGAACTGATAAAAGAAGCAATTCAGCCTTGGACCATGCTATACTGGATATGGCTCATTATGAGCCAAGGTGGTCAAAATTAAAGCCAAGAAACAAACGCTCTTCCATCAATACCAGTGTAAAACATATGCTGGTGTAACTACAAGGGAAAAGGGAAAAAACCTTGACCATACACCTCCCAGCATGCGCCCTGGTGGAGAAATGTCGAGGAAACTGAAAGGAGTGGTAAGTGAAAATGAAAAGCGGAGCCTCCAATAAACTTGTTTGCTCTTTCGCCCCCTCTCAAAACAATGAGACACGCTGTGGCTTTCAATCAAAGCAAGCCAGGGAAGGCAGAGACCCCTCTCCCCAGAGCAGTTGTTGCCAGGCTTCAAGCGGCCAACAGACAGCGGCCGCTGCCACCCTTGCAAGGAACGGGACTGACGGGCAGAGGGGAAGCCACCAACGGGATCCTCCTGCCCCCCCCCCGCGCCTCAGAGATAGTCCCCTGGGGTGCGGCCACCCCCCAGCCCGGCCAGGCATACGGGCTCTGCTCCCCGCTGGGCGGGGAAAAGTTACCGGGAACTTTCTGTCAACCCAAGGGGGGCAGTGGAAGGGGGCGGGGCACCGCCCATCGTCCTGCCAGGGACACGGAGCCGGCCGGGGGGAAGGGGCTCGCCCAGGGCGGGGGAGGCGGCCGCGCTGACTGGGGGCTCCGGAGGGGGGAGGGACTGGGGCCTATCGCTCTCCGGGCGCCGCCGCCGCAGCCTCTCCGGTGGTGAAGGCGCGGCCGGTTTCTCACCTGCTTCTCAAGCCGCTCCGGCAGGGAAGGACTCGAGCCCCCTGCTCCTCCCGGGGCCGCCGCCGGACCGGGCAGCGAAGTGGGGGGGAAGAGGAGGAGGAGGAGAAGGAGGAGGGATCCGGACGCGCTCTGCGCGCGGAGACTCGCTGCGAGGAGGAGGAGGAGGAGGAAGCTCCCCCGCCCGGCCGGCCTTCTGCCTCCTGCCTGCCTGCCTCCCCCGCCTTCACTGGCGCTGCGGCCGCCCCATGCGCCCGCGGAACCTCCCCCTCCCGCCCGACCGCCGCCCGACTCAGAGGCCGCGGGGCGGAGCCGGGCAGCGGGGGCGCTCCCCGCCTCCGGCGGCAGCTCCCGCCTCAGCGGAGCGCGAGTTCAGCGTCCCGACCTAACATGGCGGCCGCGGCGGCGGCCGAAGTGTTACCCCCGCCCCCCAGTCGGGCCCTCCCGAGCAGCCCCTGGCCGGGGGGGGGGCGCCCCCGAGGCCAGGGCAGCCCCACTGTCTGTGTGTGGGAGCATGGAAGGGGTTATAGGGGGCGGCGCTGGATTTGGGGGGGCACTAGGGTAGGTCACCCTCGGGTCGGGCAGCCGGAGCCACAACAGCGCGCGGGATGGCCGAGGTAGGTGGGGAGCTCCAAGTATTTGCGGAGAGGGATGAGGCGGGAGGTTTGGGGGGAGGTGGTGCTGGAGCAGTTCGGAGGGCTTCGTAGGGATTAGTTAGTCCATTAGGGGAGGGGGGGACACAGGTTTTGGGGGAAAGTTTTATGGATTTTTTTATTGGCAATTAGGAGTCAGTGGGGGAGCAGCCCTGGAAGGTGTTTTTTTTTTTGGGGGGGGGGGGTTGGAAGAGTAGCAATACGTTGGGGTTAGGAGGAAGAGAAGCCTCGGAGCTTTCCTAGGAGTATTAGGGAAGAACTAGCAGCCTCTTTTTAGAGGGGTGGAAGAGGTGCAGAGCTTTATTTTCTCATCTTTCTTTTCTCCACTGCACCTTGCATTAGGGCTGTGACTAATTCAATAAGTTTTTACGTACAGATTTTAAATCTTTCAAACAACAAAATTCTTCAAGAGAAAGCGTCTTAAAAATTGCTTTAAGTTATTCCCTAAGTCTGCAAACGAATAAGATTTGGAAGGCTCCCTGTATTTCATTCTCTACTTTTTTTAAAAAACTTGTTCAAGTGAAACAGAAGAGCCTTTCTTCGTCTTTCAGAAGTGCTTCTATTACAGCTCCTGCTGAGGGGAAAGTTCACTGCTTGCAGACCAGAGTCCTTAACTAGGAGAAGGTCAAAGTGACACAACAGAATACGTAAACGTTTGAAATAATGTGAGATTAGCTTTTACATCATCATTTCCTGCAACCTCAATTTCATGATTTAGCATTTCACATGTAAATAATCTAAAGTAATAACAAACAACAGTTTTTGTGAGGAAGAGGTAAACTTGAGTCTGCACGAGGGGAAGGGTCACAATCACAAAAGTGCAACAAGAAATGAACAAAAAGAAAGTCCTACAAACGAAAGCTATTGAACTTTACATGTATAAATCAGCAATTACCTCCTGCCTATTACTGGCCTTAATCTGTTGACAATTACTTTCATCATGATTTTTCCAGTACTGATAATAAGCTTATACCTAAGAACATAAGAACGGCCATAGTGGGTCAGACCAAAGGTCCATCTAGTCCGCTAGACTGTCTTCTGACAGTGGCCAATACCAGGTGCCCCAGAGGGAATGAACAGAACAGGTAATCATCAAGTGATCCATTCCCTGTCGCCCATTCCCAACCGCTGGCAAACAGAGGTTAGGGACAACATCTCTGTCCATCCTGGCTAATAGCCATTGATGGACCTATCCTCCATGGACTTATCTAGGTCTTGGAATCATAGAATATCAGAGTTGGAAGGGACCTCAGGAGGTCATCTAGTCCAACCCCCTGCTCAAAGCAGGACCAATCCCCAATATTTGCCCCAGATCCCTAAATGGCCCCCTCAAGGTTTGAACTCACAACCCTGGGGTTAGCAGGCCAGTACTACCACGGAGCTATCCCTCCCTCCAGGGTTCTTTTTTGAACCTTGTTATAGTCTATAATTATTTGGCTCAGCAGGATCTCTTTTCTTCAGGACTGGTACAACTATGGCCTTTAGTCAGCCATCTGATACCTCCTCTTGCTCCTGTACCTTAAACATTTTTCCTAATGCTCTGATAGCACTTGTCCCATAGGCTTTTAGCAGTTCAGCTGTAATATTCAGCTGTGTATTCATGCAGCTTTCCCAAATTGTTTTTAACTGAGACTTAAAGGAGTGGGTGAAGGGCAGCATGCAGGATTGGCTGCAGTCAGAAAGATTACAGTGCAGAAATTATAAAAGACAAACAGATGATAGGAGGCCAGAGAAAATAATGCAAATACAATCAATATCAGTCAGATGTAAAGGCTGACCACCTAAATGGTGGGACATTGTACATAAAAACAATGTCTTTAACCTCTTACTGATCCATGAGAAGATCTTTCCACTTAACTGTCCCATGACTGCTTACTTTGCTTAATAAATTTTACCAAATTCTTTTAAAGGTTTTCTGAAAGTGCACTATATCCACTGCATCACAGTTGGCCACATGCTTGTTAACACCCTCAAATAATTCTAGTAGTTTGGTGAGGCATGATTTCCTTTTACAAAAGCTGTGTTGACTCTTCCCCATCCTATTGTGTTTATCTCTTTGTCTAATAATTCTGTTCTTTACTATAGTTTTTACTAGTTTATCTGGTACTGAAGTTATGCTTACTGGCCTGTATTTATCAGGATCATTCCTGGAGCCTTCTTTAAAAATCAGCATTATATTAGCTATCCTCCAGTCATCTGGTACAGAGGCTGATTTAAGCAATATGTTACATACCACAGTTGTACAGTTAGTAGTTCTGCAATTTCATACTTGACTTCCTTTAGAACTTTTGGGTGAATAGCATCTGGTGCTGGTGACGTATTACTGTTTAATTTATCATTCTGTTCCAAAACCATCTCTATTGACACCTTAATCTGGGAAAACACCTCAGAATTTGTCACCCAAAAGGAATGGCTCAGGTGTGGGAATTTCCCTCACATCCTCTGTAATGGTGATTAATACAAAGAATTAATTTAGCTTTTCCACAACAGCCTTGTCTTCCTTGAGTGCTCCTTTAGCACCTCCATCATCCAGTGGCCTCCCTGATTGTTTGGTAGGCTTTCTGCTTCTGATGTACTTAAAAGAAAAATTGCTGTTAGTTTTTGTGTCTTTTGTTGATCCTCTTGGATCAGATCCTGTGTGCCACTTAGGTCTAAATGAGGAATTCTCTCCCCTTGTAGGTTCCAGGACTAGCTGCTACAAGAAGCAGTCATTAAGAGTTTCTAGAAATTTTCTCTCTGTATCTTGAGGTGACATGTTCCTAATCAATAGGGGACATTTGAAATCCCCCATTATTACTGGGTTTTCTGTAGCCGCTCTAATCGCCCTGCGCATTTCACAGTCACCATCACAGTCAGGTGGTCAGTAGCATATTCCTATGGCTATATTCTTATTATTCATGCATGGAATTTTATCCCTAGAGATTCTGTGGTACTGTCTGATTCATTTAAATTTTTTTTACTATATTTTATTCTGTGTTTTCTTTCAGATGAAGTGCCACCGCACCTCCTGCCAGTGCAAACTACTGTCATTACTATATTTTTTGTACACTGGTTTTACTGTGTCCCATTGCTTATCCTTCTACCAATTTTCTGATTCTTATTATAGCAATATCATTTAATACCAAGCACTCACATTCACTTATCTTCATATTTAAACTTCTTGCATTTGTATTCAGGCATTTATAAAATTTGACATTTCATTTTCTGCCTTCATGTGATGTAGGAACATTACCTCCAGCCTGGTTATGGAGGAAAATGCCATGGTCAGGAGTGAATGATGCTGTTGTATTGCTCCCAGTGTTTGTAAAAGTGCTTTTGGGAGGAGGAGAATTACCACCTCTCACGAGTACCTTTACTTGTTTTCAACTGTTAGGTCACATTTGGATCTGGAGTTGCATCTGCTTACATCGTGTGTGAATTTGCCTCAAAGGATGGAGGTAAAACCTTCATAAAAATATTAAACAGCTGACAGTGATTTTAATACAAATATGTATTAAAAATGAGAAAATAATGTAACGGAGCTCAACATTTCTCTTAATTAGAGAATCTCATGGAGTACAGCGATTTGTAATGTTTGATTTAAAACAAATGAGTTAATAGTTTCATATTTGTATCAGGAAGCAGTTAACAAAAAATAAATAAATTGCAAAGCAAGTTAATGTTTTAGGATCTGAAATTTCATTACCATAAGTCCCACTCACGTGATCTTGTTAAAATTAGTAAAGTCTATAAAATGTGATTTAGGTAATCAAATGATAGAATTGATATTTAATTTTCAAATTAAACACTGAGGTTTACAGATTCACATTAGCAAATGAATTACTTAAGCAAAGAGTATATACAGCATAGGACAATTCTGTTCTCACTAATACTGGTCAATGGAGTTCATTTGGATTTAAGGAACAGAATTTGGACTTTAGGGCTCAGTTGTGTGCTCATATACAGACACAAGTATTTCTGCCTCTTGTATGCGTAGTTAGTTTTACTTAGTCAGGCTTCTACTCAGGGCACCCTCCTCTTTACCTCTTGACTGCTGTATTCCCTTAAAATCAGCATAAGGAGTGAGTGAATTTTGGTGCAGTTCCTATTGTCTGAACAGTTCAACGTAGCCTCACCATTTGCAGACATCAGTGAAGGTTTGTGTGCTAGTCATGTGTAAATGGTTGTTTATGCAAAGTATCATTAAATATTATTTGAAAATTTAGCTCTCAGCTGTTTATTATTTTAACTCCCATAAGGAATGGTCATTATTTATACAACTATAAAATAATTTTTATTTAATTAGTTAGCTAAAGGACTGGGGCTCCTATGCAACTCTAATACAACCACTACTAATAAAAAGGCAATGAAGTATGTGTGTGAGCAGGAGAATGAACAGAAAGAAAGAAGGGGGGAATGGAGACAAAAGATACAACTTGGCTTTCCTCCTTCCGTTGGGCATCTTTATGGATTCACTGATGGATGACCAAGGAAGAAAACAAAAAGAAACCCTTTGAGATTTCTGAAGATGAATGGGCTGAATTCCTGAAGAACTTTGACAGATGAATCTGATACATGAGGAAATTAAAGCATGTTACACTTTACAGCCAGTAACTGGAAACATTTAAGGAAAACTGATAACTTATTAAAATGAAGGAAGATTGTATTGTAGTGACAAAAAAGATACATTTGCAGGGGTCTGTACACTGCTCAGAGTTGGGTTTTTTTTTCATTTTTAAAAAAATTATAAAGTGGCACTTAAAACTCAGGCCTTCAGTTGCTGGCTAAAAATTCAATTATTAAGTGTATGTACAAATGGCGTTGAAGAGCTAAGGGGATTTCATTATTACCTAAAAGTTCCAATTTGCATGTTGCATTAAAGGAATTCTGAATTCCATTTTTATCAGGATAAATTAGCAGTAAACTGTGCTCATGGAAGTGTTTTATTTAATGGGGACTTTAAGTAGGTTTTTTTTATTATTATTATTATTCCCATGCTGTTTGCAAAGTAGTACAATACATTGCTCCGAAACACTGAATAGCAGAGTAAAACTGGAATAAGTCTACATCATACTCCTGAGAGTGGGCATCAAATATGGTCTTGGTTTCTAAAAGGATTGGGGTCAATCTTACAGCACCCTCTTCCTACTGGACCATGTTTTGCTCTTGCTGAGCAAGCTCACTCCCTGGAGTAATTCTGTGTGAGCTTTCTCAAGGAATCCAGGAAAGCAGTTTCCAGCAGTGTTAGCTGGCTTATTTTTAAGCATTCTTAACAAAACTTCACAGACTCTTCCCTCAAATGTCTGTGCAGGCCAAGCAGTTCTCCCTCACACCAGTAACTTCAGCAACCCAAAGTTTTCTAGCTCTTACCTCAGAGCCTAAGCAATAAAGGACTTCACACAGTCTCCCTTCTCTCCATTTGATTTCTGGACCAATTCCTTAGTTCAGTAGCAGTCCACTAGGAGCATAGCCCCTCAGCTCTGTGGGGAAATTGCAATCCCGCTCCTCTGTTTCCTGCTGTCTTCTTTTACAAGGGTCAGGTAATTAAGTTCTAGCTCTCAGGTGCTGCAGGCAGAGCTAATCAGCCAGCCAGTTGCAGGCCTCTGACCCTAGAGGAATGGTATCTCTTAAACCTTCACACAGTCATAGAAATCCTTTGCATGGATTCTATATTTCTCTGGGTGTGTGGCACATATGATTTTTTTTTTTTTACATTTTATACAATTTAAATACATAAATATAGGAACACTTATGCCCCAATACAGCATTTCTCTGGGCAAAGTGAATGCAAAAGACAGTGGCTCAAATTCCTCTCCAGTGCAGCCACACTGAAGCAATGAATTTAGCACAACACCCGATTGTGCTAGGCACTGTGCATTCACTTAACAAAAAGATGATCCTTCCCCCAAAACCTTACAGTCTTATTGATTTCATTGGTACTACTCATGCACATGCATAACTGCAAAATTGGGGGCTTTTTATACAAAGATGTTTCTCTGAAATCTCTCAGTTTTTCTAAGTGGGGTAAATATGTCAGTTAACATGATAAAATAAGAACTAATTCCTTAGTATTGGGTCTCTTAATGAGTCCTTTTGTTTTTTTACAGTGAAACACTTTTAAAGCGAATCATGTAAGTTATGTATGAATCCGGTAATGCTGTAAGATGGTTGAGTGTGAGGACGCTAACTGATCAATTTGGTATTGTTTCTTTTTTTATTTTTTTAATGGTTTCTTTTTTTAAAATAAACTTTTCAATTACACTGGTGTAAATCCAGAATAACACCATTGATTTTAATGGATTTATGCCATCATTACACTGGCGTAATTAAAATGCAGAGTTTTGCTCAAAGTCTAGCTTTTGTTTCTATGAAATTGGTACTTCATGTACATTTTGACCATTTAAAGTTTTCTTCTTTAGTTATTCGGGTAGGGGAGCTATTCCTATTTCACAGTCATTCTCTGAGTATCTAAAAGCATACAATAGTGTACAAAGAAAGATATAACCACTTACAAGTGCCCCTCCCCTTAAGCACAGCCAGTACCTGGAAATGGCCAGAATTTTTGTATTTGCTACTCAAGAGGTCAAATCATACAATTCTTACTCAAGTAAGGTGTCCATTTTACCTTGCTGAATGTTTCTGTTTACTTTCTGCATATTATGTTTTTAGCATACACAACAGGATCTCCATTTTTATAAAAGATAACTTGAATTTTTTTAAAACAAAGTGATTCAGAGTTATTTATAAAGTTACACTTTAGTTTAAGAAACCTTCAGCACATTAACATTTCTAGACCTGTTGCTATTCATTTGTGTCACATCCAGTTATATCCGACATGCTGGATTACATTCTATAATGCAAGGCATATTGCTGTCGTCTAATCTTTATCTCTTAATATCCAATCTCCTTTGGCTTGCACATGAGTATCGCTTATGGTTACTTAAAATAACCACTTATTTTTGTTTCAAGGACAGTGGTATATCTGATGAGCACTCAACACTCTTCCTTATTCCGCCAGAAGTCACACATCCTGTATCCTTGATTCTTGTATAATTTAAATTAGAACTGCATTGATAGGGGTCTTTCATTTAAATTACACAAATCAAACATCTAAAGTGCATGAAGTCACACATGTCAGAACTCTAGTGCTTTCAGTTTGGCCAGCATGTCCTTCAAAGAGGCTGAGACTTGTCCTTCCCATTGTCCCAAACCAGGGGTATATATATAGTTTCCCCCAGAAAGACATCCTGGAGAAAAGAAATACATGAGTTAAAACTAACCTTGGACAGCTTTAATTTGGACATTAATGCTGGATCCCATCATACCCTCAGAATACATTGGCTGCAGAATCAGATCAAATATGTGCTGACTTCAATTGGAAATGCACATGTATTCATTGCACACATCATATTGTCCTAATACTGAGTACTAAATGCCTAAGAAACTTCAATATAGGAAGCAATTCTATCACATGTCAAATGTATTACTACAACATCTAGGGTGATTAACATGCAACCTTACAGATTAACATGTGACCTTAATTCAGCCTCCTTGTGCTCCCTATTCAACTCTCTACTTCTATCCAACTCTGCCCTCCCTGCCCCTACCAATTCCTGTCCTCTTTCCCCTCTGCTATTCCTCATCCTCTGACTCCTGAAACCCCCTCTCCTCTGTCAGCATTCAAATCTCATGCTTCTGCCTTCTTCATGCTGCCTGTGAGGCAGCTGGGGGAACATTGAACATACAATCTCCCTGCTTTCAGGTCTTATGCTTGTGACACAATGGCCCCCAGCAGATGGGAGGATCAATTACAGGAAAAGTCCTGCTCAACCTCTGCAGCCCTGAGACGCAGCATGCTCAGTAGCTTGGTGGGGATGGAACATGCCCAATCTGGTTGGCCTATAGGAGCTGAAAGGAGGTGATGCAGACAGAATCTTCAAAGAATTTAGCTGTTACGCTCTAGCAAGCCTCTACTGAGCATGTGAGAACTGAGATGTTCTGAGGCTCACAAGTTGGCCAAATGTGGGTGGTTTTTCACAGGCATAGCAAAAGGCGCAGCCAGGCACCAGGGATACTCTCCCCTCATATTTCAAGTCCCTGCTTCAAAGCATGGGAGCACTAGTGCTTCTCAGCAAAAGTGTTGGGAGGTTTTCTTTGAACTCATGTCAAACATTTTCCCTTAATATTCTCAGAATGAACAGTTTTAGCTGACACTTCAAGAAAACAAACAAACCAAACCAACTTCAGCTTGAGAGAGGCAGACGTGGTCCAAAAGATTCCAGCCCAAATGGTTCATGTTTGAGAAAATCATAAACTGAAAATAGGGTTTCATACAGGGAAATGTTGGATAGCGGTAATTATAGGTGGTGCCACCAGCTCTACTTACAATAAATCCTGGCTTCTTTCATCTTTTATTTCCTTCACATTTTTAAAGTTAGTTTTGCAAGGACTCATTTGCACATTATCTAAGTGTACATTAGCTCAGACACTTGGATCCACATTTATTCACATATTGGTCCAGATTCTCAGCCCTGATCCCTCTTTGTCTTCCCTGCCTCAGCAGCACAAATTGGGCAGAGATCTGCCCTAGAGGAGCAGCAGAAGACTACTCCCCTCCATGAGTGGGGCAGGGAGATCCTGGAAAGGGGTGTACTGAATAGACAGTGCTTTGCTTGATTCCTGGCTGGCACAGGGGTCCCTGCACTGGGCTGTTGCAGCCAGGTTTTAATTTGTCAGCACCTAGCCTCAGGATCAGGTGAGCAGAACTACCTTCCTCTGTCACTTCTCAGCTTTATCATGGGCCCAGGCCATGGAGCACTTCGAAGATAAGTACTGAGACCTTGAACTTGTTTTGATATTCTTCAAGAAGCTAGGAGAGGGACCAGGAAAGGTTCACTCAGAACTACCCCTGGAAGAAACAGCCAGCCCTTTTAACCCTTTATTGGTACAATGCCTTACAGATAAATCATTAAAAACAATAAGAGAACCTACATTCATACTAATAATCTTACCAGAATTAACCCCAACTCTAACTCAGATTCTGGCAGGCCCAGTCCTTCCAACACTGTCCTAAGGATTGGGGTCCTCTGTGGAGCAGAGATCCTTTCTGTTTGCTGGATCAGGAAGAAGGTCATGAGTCAGTTTAATACCAGGCTATTTATCCAAAAATTCTTTCTTAGTCTGTTGGTCCCCAGAGAATCCAGATTGAACTAATACCTGTGTACCTCTTCTGGGTGGTTGGGGGTGGGGTGGGGGTAGTTCCTCTGGAGATGTTAGAAGTGAATTTGCCTAATCCCCCTCTGCTGTTCTCCTATTTACCCTTCCCATGGAAATATACAATTCCATAATTACATTTTTAATACAATGGCCCCCAAAGGTATTAACCTAATTCAGTAAACTTCATTCAGGATATTGCAAGAAATTGTCAGTCTGTCACACTCTGATCCTGCACTTACACATGTGTGTCACATTCTTAAAGTTAAGGAAATACATAAGGCTACGTCTACACTGGCAAGTTTCTGCTCAGTAAAGCGGCTTTCTGCGCTGTAACTCCCGAGGTGTACACACTGCCAAGCCACTTACTGCACAGAAACTGCGCTGTTGTAGTGCTCAAAAAAACCCCACCCCAACGAGAGGCGTAGACACCGTGGTGATTACAGTGCTGCGATTGGCCTCCAGGAGGTGTCCCACAATGCCCGTTCTAACCTCTGTGATCATCGGTTTGAACTCTACTGCCCTGCCCTCAGGTGACCAACCGTCATCCCCACCCCGTACATTCCTTTGCAAATTTGAAAGTCCCCTTCCTGTTTGCTCAGTGATGTGTGCAGTGGTCTCAGTGCATCTTTCCAGGTGATCATGCCTGCTCTTGCACCAGGCAATCCCTTGCTTGGAGCAATGCCGAGCTGCTGGACCTCATTAGCATTTGGGGAGAGGAGGTTGTCCAGTCCCAGCTGAGCTCCAGCCGTAGGAATTATGATACCTATGGACAGATTTCACGGTGCATGATAGAAAAGGGCCATGACTGAGACACATTGCAGTGTAAGGTAAAAGTGAAGGAGCTGCAGAATGCCTACCACAAGGCGTAGGAGGCAAACCGCCACTCCGGTGCTGTGCCCATGAGCTGCCGCTTCTACAAAGAGCTGGACACGATACTCGGTGGTGACCTCACCTCCACAGCGAAGGCCCATGTGCATACTTCATTGGCTCACATGCCAGTCGAGAGTGGACCGAGTCAAGAGGAGGAAATCTTGGACGAAGAAGGGGAGGGGGACTCAGAGGCAGAGAATGGCTTAGAGGCCAGAGATGCATGCAGCAAGGAGCTCTTTTCTACCCCGGAGAAGCCTAGCCAGTCACAGCAGTCGGATCTTTGTGAAGCACAAACAGGAGAGGAGACTCCTAGTAAGTAGATCTAATTTTGGGAATTGCTGAAGTAGTTGCTGGGGGCAGGAGGGTTGCAAAAAGCAGGCTTGTCTCCCACCACATGCCGACTCTGAAGGGGAGAACAGGCTGTTGATAGACTCCCTCACTTCACAGGAATCTCCCTCAGAGATCTCCAGGAAACTCTCGTGGAGATACAGGGCAATCTGCTGCCGCAGGTTCCTCTGCAGAGCTGCTTTTGTTTCTTGCCCTGTTAACGGTAACTTTCCTGCGCCACTGTGCTGTCACGGGTGGGGGTGGGGGCGTAACGGGACTGTTGCTGCCCACCAGGCGAGCTGCATAGGGGGCAGGGCAGAAGCCACAGGCTTGGAGAAGACCCTCCCTTGATTCCCTGCTCACCCTTAGCAGCAAGATATCTTTCATAATGATCACATCCTGTGGAAAGTGTGGGAACAGGAATGATTATCAAGCCCCCCACCCCCAACAGCACTACCTCTCCCCAAGAGCCACCTGCTCAGTGTACAGCAGGGTCTGGGAAGAGTGAGTCACCCTGCCCCTGTGGCTACTCACCATTTTGTGGGTCTTGTGGCTCATGTATGCTTGCCTGGGGTCAGCCAGTTAGTGACATGTGTGTGAGTACTGGCTGTGTTTTAAAGCACTGAATCAGTTTTGTCTGTGTTGCAAACAATAGTGCTTCTGTAAAATGTTGCATTTAAACTTCACAGAGATGACCTTGGGAGGCCAGCCTCCCTTATCGGCTGCAGAATGGCTGCGCAGAGTTAGAAAGCAGCCATGAAGAACTAAGGAGGACTTTCTCCGTGAGGTGATGATGCACTCCGATGCTGAGAAACAGGAATTGAAGGAGTGGTGGGACAGCGAGAAGAGGGACCAAAAGGGGAACGCAGCACACCAGAAAGAAGCCACAGAGCAGCTCTTAAATGTTATGGAGCGCCAAGTGGACACGCTCCAGGTGGCACTAGCTCTTCAAACCCAGCAGCTCCACGCCCGCCCTCCCTTGCAGCCTCCCCAAGCGGTCTGTCCTACTCATCACTGACAAGAGCACTACCTAGATAAGTTTTGAGGTGGTGTGGTGGAAGCCTGGAAGTTGATTTACAGTAGCAGTAGGTGTGGTCTTACTGTGATTAACTCTATGAATACCACTTTATTTTAAGACCTGAAGGGACCATTAAATCAAAGGGACCACCAGTGTAACACAGGCCATTAAATTTCACCCCGTTGCCTCTGTACTGAGCCCAGTAACTTGCATTTGGCTAAAGCAGATTTTCCAGAAAGGCATCTGTGACAGAGGTTCCTTGGTAAAGAGTCCCCTTTACTTCACAAACAATTCTCACTCTAGACCTGACAAACTCACTACACCAAAACACATCTTACAGGATATTTATCCGTAAAGAGTAACATGTAAGGAATCTCCAGAAAGTTTGTAACTTGTCAAGATTCATAATCATTCTGAGATATATGTCTGAGTAATATTTAAGGAATAATGTAAATATATTGAAAGTTTGCTTTTTGGACTTGGCATAAAAGCTAGTCACCAGAGGATAATATGTCTAGGTGACTGCCCATTCAGGAAGGAAGTTGTCATCCCACCCTGGTTAGCTGCTGATGTAATGTCAGGCTCCCTTGTCTAGCCTTGCTCCATCCCAAAACTTTCAATGGAAAACCATCAGAGACAACTCCAAACAGTCAAAACCACTTGGAGATAAAAAAGGAACATTATAGACACAGAATCACTCTGCCTATGAATAAAGACAAAAGATTGTTATACTGAAACAGAAGAGGTGGAAGGACCTTCTGGATCCTTTCACTGAGGAGATATCTGGGGAGCAGGGAGTGTTCTCACAAAAGAAAAAATGGATCCTGGTCCCTGTGAAACCAGCCAGCTCTGCAATGGACTGAACTTTGGAGGAGGGGAGGGGGATGGGGAAACCTACTTTTGTAGATGGGAAAGGTAACTAAGTTAATAAGTTTAGACCTAGGTTCATTTTTAAAAATTTTGTTTTGTATTGTAACGATTTGTTTCCATGAATCTCTCTTGTTTGTAGTTAACTCTCCATACTTTCTTAATGAAACCAACTTTTGTTTTATTTTAAGTGCTCAGACGTGCTTTGTGATTTTACAGGAGTGGTGATATCAGGTAAAACTAAGAAACTGGGGCACATGACACCTTTGGGGGCAGAGGATCTGGGATTTCTGTGATTAGTCATTGTCAGAGGCTGGATATCACAGGGGAATGCTTCAAAGGGACTTGGGAACTGCGGTGCACCTATTGTTAACCTGAAAGGCAAGGTGTAGCCCAGAGGAGAGCACCTGAGTGGCTGAAAGGCGGGTGTTATAAGGGAGCTGGCACACAGTCATGCACAGGCACAACTCCCTCATGTTGGAAGCGGAGGATAACAAGGTGACTCACAGTCCTGGGTGCCCTGAGAACGGTCACAGCATTCAGTCTTGATTGGATGATATCAAGCAATGGAAAATCTATCACTTCTGGTGAGAGTATCTGGCTGATGAATCTGTATCTGGCTGATGAATCTTGCCCATATGCTCAGGGTTTAGCTGATCGCCATATTTGGAGTTGGGAAGGAATTTTCCTCCAGGGCAGATTGGAAGAGGCCCTGGAGGTTTTTCACCTTCCTCTGTAGCATGGGGCACGGGTCACTTGCTGGAGGATTCTCTGCTCCTTGAAGTCTTTAAACTACAATTTGAGGACTTCAATAGCACAGATATAGGTGTGCGGTTTTTTGCAGGAGTGGTGGGTGAAATTCTGTGGCCTGCTTTGTGCAGGAGGTCAGACTAGATGATCATAATGGTCCCTTCTGACCTAAATATCTATGAATCTATGAGAGATCTTTAAAGATCTCTCTGCCAGAGAAAGAGGAAAGGGAAGATAATAGAGGAAAATCTACTCAGAACTCAGCATGACATTTGAAGGCAGTTGCCTGTCACAGCTTGATATACAGAACATCTGGTCAACTTTATTATATGATCATTCGTCAAGCTCTTTAGGGCAGGGATCGTCTTTTTGTTCTGTGTTTGTTCGGTACATAGCACAATGGGGTCCTGGTCCATGACTGGGGGTCCTAGGCAGTTCCTTCATACAAATAATAAACAACTCTGCATGCTCAGACAGCTACAAAATATTCACAAATGCAGTAGGCCAGTTTTGGAGCTTAATTGCACCATTGTTAATTGAGAATAACTATTGAAGCCAGTGGAATTATTGCGGATTTACATTGTTGTGAGAAATCAGAAAATGCTCCCCCATCTTCAAATTCACTTTGTTTCTAAGGATATCAGTGGAGACCAATAAAGAGTTGTAGAATTAATTTCATAGCAGAGTGCCACCTTGGTTATTGCTTGTAACCTTTTTTCTTTGAATTAGTAACAAGTAGGTCCTTCTCAAAATGGTTTGAAAATGGTTTGGCTATTTTTAAAGTGTATTTTGTTCTTAATCAGGATCACCTCAGAAATAGAATAATAGAATAATTAATACATTCAGTGTGTTGCAAGATGTATTTATTTTCTTATTTTACTGCACTTGGTAAGGTGTTTCTTCTATATCTGTTTTGTCAGTCACTTCCAAGCCCAGCTACTACTGAAAACCATTCACTTCTCCACTGCACTTACAAATCTCAGTTGCCCCCTCTTGTGGTGGTTAGTAATTAGTTCATTTTGGTTTTTTAAATGTGCATTAGCTTTGATTTCTGAACAAATAAAATAAAGCCAAGTGACAAGAATGACATTAGAGACCATATAGCAATGCAGCTTCTCAGGTAACTGCACAAAACATGCGGCGGGGTAGAGAGAGAAGTTTAGAGTGGATGAACTCTGAGAGTTTTTGGAAACAAGTTTATGAGAGAGAGACTTTCAAAGGCATGTAGGGAAGCTAGGTACCCATTGACTAGCGGGGTTTCCATGGCACTATAGTCTTATAAATCTTGATTTTGCTGCGTGTATTTGAAATTTTCAGTTTAGAACGAAGCCTAAGGGCTAAGGGTTTTGACATTAATTCCTAATGTAGGCCTGCAAAATTGTATGTGTATCATTTGTATATGCAAAATCCCATGAATGCAATAAAATATTTGTGTATTTACACATGCTAATGTAAGTTTTGCATGTACTTCAAGGGTATACACATTTGAAGGCCTAGGTTAGTTGCTAACATTGAACATTTAAAGACTTTAAAGAACTGTAAGTCACATCTTGTAATTTTTTCTCCCACCACAAAAAATATTGCATTGAAAACTATCCAGGAATAGCCTTGATGTGGCTGTGTGGTGGTGGGGAAGGAGCAGGAACTCCTTCCTGAACTTCTGTAGCCCACATGCAGGTTAGCCTGAGTAACAGCAATGCATTTCAGTGGAGCAGAGATGAGCAACTGAGTGGAGAGGGGCTGGGAGAAGGTGGAGATGACATTGACTGCCCATACAGAGAAATGGGGGTTGGGTGGGTGGGAAGAGGGAGTACTTTTCACAGGGCTGTAGCAAATTACTCCCATTCCTGTAGTGCTCTAAGAGCTCTGGGAGGCATTGTGCTCAAAAGACAATGACTCCTGGTTTTCCCTTGGAGCAGTGCAGTTCTGTACCACTTTATGATGGGTACAATTTTACTTTAAGGGATCACTCCTGCACACACTGAAGTCAATGTGAGTTTTGTCATTGGCTTAAATTGTTGGACTGTTATATTGTTCTCTGGTTCATTACACATGGTTTATTGTGTGCGTATCAGACCCAATGATCAGAGATTTTAAGGACATTGTGGCAATCCAAGATGGAGTCTGAAAACTGTCTTCTTGTGACTCCATCTTGTGACCTCGGTACGCTGTCAGCTGGTCAGGATAGAACTGGACTGAATGAGAACTGAATCCCCAAAGTTCCATCACTTTGGACTGTTTCCCGCCTTTCTATGGATCGTACCATGTTTTCCCGCCATAGACTCTATAAAAGAACTGTGATCACAGGCTGATGAGGCAGTCCATCACAGCGACTTTGTGTTCGGTTTTGGGTCTTCGTGGCACTCGTGCATCAGCGAAGAACACCATTCGTTCCTGGAGTAAAAAGAAAAGAAGAAGACACATTACCATCCGACCTGTCCTGCACCTGGAAATGTCATCATCCAGAGGGTTCCTGGTCCGTTTCTTCTGTTCTGACATCCATCGAGGGACTCTCCAGTGTTCCTCCTCCAAGGGTTTCAATTACCTACGGAGTAGAGGTCCTGGACTTCACCGCTGCCACTGAAGTGCTGGGAATTGAGTGAGAAAGCAGTTAGGGTTTCTAAGTTGGGGGTCATATTTCTTGAATGCCAGGGTGGGTTTAGTTTCATTCCTGGGCCTGAGCTTCATGCTTGCAGGGAAGAGCTGCTGTGTCACTGGGTTTGTTTGTTATATAGCTATTAGTAATTTACATTTATTCCTTCTCTATCTGTGTAATTCTATCCGCTAATACATTTACCTGTTTGTTTTGAACCTTATCTCTTGTCAGTTATATTTATTGTGCACCACCACACAAGGGGAGAGGGAAGGAGATCTGCACCAGTCCACCAGTGACAGATACGGCAGAAGGCGAATCTGTTCTTTTGAGAAAAAGGGGCTTGTTTCTATTCTGATACCTACACCACTTTACACATTCAGGGTTATCTTGGCTCCCCTTTGAGATAACAAAATGAATGCAAGCCTGGACCGTAATTCTATATATTTATAAATTATTGTATTGTGCTTATGTGCTTTGTTGAAGGAGCTCTAGAAACAGACTACATTTATAAATAAAATTAATATGCAGCATTCTCCAACAACGCTAGCAAAAATTCATATTTTGATAGGTTTGCCAAAAATCATAATATTTCTCTACATTTGTCTCATTTTTTGATGTAAAACTTTTTGAGGAAGAAAAACTTGACTTTTTCCTGTAAAAAGCTCCTTTTCACGGCCAGTATAATCACATCTTTGTAAAAATGGTGACTTTCTGCTTGGGATAAAATCATGGAAATCGAACAGTTTGAGAGGTTAATAATTTACTATTTGCACTGTGAGAAGGTATGTTCACTGGTGAGAAGAGTAAAAAAAATCCTTTGGAGCAAAATTTTCAAATAATTGTGAAGGTATTAATTGTCACAGGTGAATTTTGATAAAACAGTTTAGAGTCTTGCACAGTTTAATACAGACTTTGCTAACTGGCTGCAGTTCATTTGGAGCAACTTTTAATAGCTGTAGGACCTACAGCTACTATTCTTTCTCAGAGCAAAGAGATAACTTGGCCTGCTTCTGCTAGCAGTTGCGGATCTGGTAGACTCTAGCCTACTCTGTGCAGGAGATTAATTTTTTTTTTAAATCATAGAATCATAGGACTGAAAGGGACCTCAAGCGATCTTCTATTCCAGTCCCCTGCACTCAAGTCAGGACTAAGTATTATCTAGACCTGACAGGTGTTTGTGTAACCTGCTTTTAAAAATCTTCAGTGACGTAGATTCCACAACCTCCCTAGGCAATTTATTCCAGTGCTTAACCACCCTGACAGGAATTTTTTCCTAATGTCCAACCTAAACCTTCCTTGCTGCAATTTAAGCCTGTTACTTCTTGTCCTGTCTTCAAAAGTTCAGAAGAACAATTGTTCTTCCTCCTGCTTGTAACAATTTAATGGATTTAAATGGATTTATTTAATGGAAAACTGTTATCATGTCCCCTCTCAGTCTTCTCTTCTCCAGACTAAATAAACACATTTTTTTCAATCTTCCCTCAGTGGTCATGTTTTCTAGACCTTTATAAATTTTTATTGCTCTTCCCTGGACTTTCTCCAATTTGTCCACATCTTTCCTGAAATGTGGTGCCCAGAACTGGACACAATACTACAGTTGAGGCCTAATCAGCATAGAGTAGAGCAGACGAATTACTTCTCATGTCTTGCTTACAGCACTCCTGCTAATACATCCCAGAATGATATTTGCTATTTTTGCAACAGTGTTATCTTGTTGACTCATATTTAGCTTTTGATCCACTATGATCCCCTGATCACTTTCTGCAGTACTCTTTCCTAGGCAGTCATTTCCTATTTTGCATGTATGTAACTGATTGTTCCTTCCTAAGTGGAGTACTTGGCATTTGTTCTTATTGAATTTCATCCTATTTACTTCAGACCATTTCTCCAGTTTGTCCAGATAATTTTGAATTTTAATCCTATCCTCCAAAGCACTTGCAACTCCTCCCATCTTGGTATCATCTGCAAATTTATTAAGTGTACTCTCTATGCCATTATCTAAATCACTGATGAAGATATTGAACAGAACTAGACCCAGAACTGATTCCTGTGGGATCCCACTTGATATGCCCTTCCAGCTTGTCTGTGAACCACTGATAACTACTTTCTGGGAATGGTTTTCCAACCAGTTATGCACCTACCTGGTAGCAGCTCCATCTAGTTTATTTCCCTAGTTTGTTTATGACAAGGTCATGCAAGACAGTATCAAAAGCCTTACTAAAGTAGATATATTTCTACCACTTCCCCCTATCTACAAGCCTTGTTACCCTGTCAAAGAAAGCTATTAGGTTGGTTTGACATGATTTGTTCTTGACAAATCCATGCTGACTACTACTTGTCACCTTATTATTTTCTAGGTGTTTGCAAATTGAATGCTTAATTATTTGCTCCATTATCTTTCTGGGTACTGAAGTAAAGCTGAGTGGTCTGTAATTCCCTGGGTTGTCCTTATTCCCCTTTTCATAGGTCGCACTATATTTGCCCTTTTCCAGTCCTCAGGCATCTCTCCTGACTTCCATGACTTTTTGAAGATAATCTTTAACGGCTCAGATATCTCCTCTGTCAGCTCCTTGAGTATTCTAGGACAGTGGTTCTCAAAGCCGGTCCGCCGCTTGTTCAGGGAAAGCCCCTGGCGGGCCGGACTGGTTTGTTTACCTGCCACAACTGCAGGTTTGGCCGATCGTAGTTCCCACTGGCTGTCGTTTGCCGCTCCAGGCCAATGGGGGCTGCGGGAAGAGTGGCCAGCACATCACTTGGCCTGCACCGCTTCCCGCAGCCCCCATTGGCCTGGAGCGGCGAACCGCGGCCAGTGGGAACCACAATCGGCTGAACCTGCGGATGCGGCAGGTAAACAAACTGGTCCGGCCCACCAGGGTCTTTCCCTGAACAAGCAGCAGACCGGCTTTGAGAACCACTGCTCTAGGATGTATTTCATCAGGCCCTGGTGATTTAAAGATATTCTAACTTGTCTAAGTAATTTTTAACTTATTCTTTCCAAATTTTAGCCTCTGATCCTACCTCATTTTCACTAGCATTCAGTAAGTTAGACGTCCAATTACTACTAACCTTTTTGGTGAAAACTGAAACAAAAAACGTCATTTAGCACATCTGCCATTTCCATGTTTTCTTTTATTGTTCCCCCACCCTTGAGTAACGGGCCTACTCTGTCCTTGGTCTTCCTATTGCTTCAAATGTATTTGTGGAATATTTTCTTGTTACCGTTTTTGTCTCCAGCTGGTTTAATCTCATTTTGTGCCTTGGCCTTTCTAATTTTATCCCTACATACTTGTGTTGTTTGTTTATATTCATCCTTTGTAATGTGACCTGGTTTCCACTTTTTGTAGAACTCTTTTTTAAGTTTCAGATCATTGAAGATCTCCTGGTTAAGCCATACTTCTTATCTTTCCTACGCAGTGAGATAGTTTGCTCTTGAGCCCTTAATAATGTCTCTTTGAAATACTGCCAGCTCTCTTGAACTGTTTTTCCTCTTAGAATTGCTTCCCATGGGATCTTACCTACCAGCTCCCTGAGTTTGCGAAAGTCTGCCTTCTTGAAATCCATTATTTTTATTGTGCTGATTTCCCTCCTACCATTCCTTAGAATCATGTAATGTAACAGTTATCAAGCAACTTGATCAACATCTGTAAGTAGAATTTAGTAAACAAGGCTGATTTATATTTCACAGTTTTATGTTATGCTAGTGTATATTTATGGGAACTTGTTGCATTGGGCAATGGAATGCATTGTATTGATGCATCTAGGCATGGTGTAGTATAGCTTATTTAGCAATCTAAAATGAGGATCCGTTTTTAAAAAATCATGGCCTATGTCTTTTATGTAATATCCTGGGCTAGATCCTCAGGTTCAGCTAAACTATGCTTGCTGCAGGAGCTAATTGGAGATGCAGGGAATGGTGCGAAGATAGCTTAAAGCCACCTTTGTGCTCCCCACTTACTGGAGCTACTCTTGTAATATGAGGGATAAGTCAGACTCCAAGGTGCTCAGACTTTTCTGTCAGGTCCCAGCTATTCTGGCTAAAGATTTCAGGACAAGCCCCTCACACTTAGAATGCCTTGGGATATTTAATGCTCATGCAGCTCAAACAGCATCTACCTTTCTAGGATCCCACCAGTAGACCCACACACATATTAAACTGCACATTGCTCAGTTAGTCTACCTCAGAAAAATGAAGGGTTGAATCAAGCTTGCCAGAATTAGAATGAGAGGTTCCAGGAACTTTAAATTCTCAACCACATGGTTACCTGTCTCCTTCAGCAAAAAACGGTGGTGATCAACCCACTAATGTTCTAATGAAGTACTGTAGTCATCACAGACTATTGTTAAATTTCCCATGATTTAATTAGAAATAAAATCACAGTCACCTATTATTCTGTCTAAGTATTCTCTCTGAGTCACAAATTTCCTTTAAGAAGTGACTAATGATCCATAATAGCTATTATAAATTAATAATGATATGTATCATGCATTGCACTGCAGAATGATGATGATGATCTGTATATTTACTGTACAGTATATGAGGTAACTATTTTGGTATGGTATTTACAGAAAATCCCAATTACTCTGGAAAATTATCAAAGCAATATTTCAGGCAGAGAATTTACAAAAGTGCCTAAAGTAATTCTTTTGTAATCTAATATGCAATTGTATACTTTGGATTTATATATAAAGTTTCACCTGAAAATCTTACACAGATATACATATTAAGCCTCAGAACATCCACTAATATTACTGCAGTATAGAACTCTTCTAATTGGTCTGTTGAAAAACCAAGTTTTCCTCAGCTGCCTTATTTTTATTACTGCATACATTGTAACAATCGGGCCCTACATCCTTACATATGTCATTTGTTTCATTGACTTCAACAACACTACTCACATGGGTAAAGGTTGCGAAGGACAGTATGTTCAACAGAGCAAGAAGTTGAACTCAGAAAGCAAGAAAAAAATACCTCATTCAGGGGCAAAGGGGTAGGATAGACATAAAGCCACATTCTGGCCTCAGATATATTATTGTTATTGTTGCCCCTTTTTCATTTGATTGACTGGTCACAGTTCAGGGCTCTGGAGATATTCCAGTTGGAAGTAGAAATTGATGGAGTCTGGTATTTTCTTTGATGTAATTTTGTTTACAATGAATGCACAAAGTCTGGTGTCTCTCAATGCAGAAGGAACCAAGAACAAAATGTGCAGATTCTTATCTTACAGCCTCCAAATCTCTTGCTAACACCAGACTCAAAAGCTCTCTCTCTAGCTTTTACCTGTGCATAAGGGCTCCCAGTTGGCTTTCTTACCTCTCCTTCTCACTCTGTTCTTGTCCATTCTCAGTTTCTATGAAAACTCTCTTCCCACCCACACATACCCAAAACTATACTCAGCCAGAAGCTCCTGGGTGGGTTCACACACACATTTTGTCTTAGGTGGAGACTTTTGCTTACAGTTATTTTAATTGAAAGGTGAGTCACACCTAATAATCTCAATGGAGTTTTAACTCAAACCATAAGAAGGTTTCACCCAGCTTATAACATTATTATTTGTATTACAGTAGCACCTGGAGTCCCAGTCATAGATTGGGGTCCTATTGTACAAAGCACTGTACAGATGCATAACAAAAGGACAGTCCCTGGCCCAAGAAACTTACAACCTAAGGTCTACTTTACAGACCCATGTTAGTATATCTATATAGCTCAGGAGTATGAAAAATCCACCCCCCTGAATGATGTAGTTATACTGACCTTAACCCTTCAGGCAGACAGTACCATGTCGGCAGGAGAGCTTCTCCCATTAACATAGGTACCGCCTCTTGGGAAGGCTACGCCGACAGGAGAACTTTCTCCTGTCAGTGTAGGGGCATCTTCACTTAAGTGTTTAAATTGTAGACCTGCCCTTAGCAATACATGGGAGCAGCTCCAAAAGATTGAATTCAGGTGGCAGTGTAGACCAGTGGGGAGGACTCATGAGTAGCCTGGAATCTAGGGTTCTGTTTCTGATTCATTCTGTGATCTTGTGGAAGTCATGCTATTTCTCTGTACCTCAGTTTCCCCATCTATAACATTATTTACCCTCTTTGTAAGGAGCTTTGGGGTTTGTGGATTATTAGTGATAAATATTATTATTTTACTGGGTAGGTGAATATGTGTCTGGTGTAATTTCATCCTAACTTAGATAACAGCAACTGAGGAATATTTTCCATTTTGAGATGAGACATTTCAATTTGAGCTGGTCAGGAAATATTTCCCAAACTCAAAATGTCACCTGTCCAGATTAATTTTTTTGATTTTTTCATCAACCAAAAACTGTACATTTACAGTTTTTCATGTCACTTTCAATGACATTGAAATCTTCCGAAATTTTGCTACCATGAAAATTTTCTTAAACATTTCAAAAGAAAAATTTCCATCAGCTCTAATTTCAACGCACAGATTTTCAGAGCAAATTGGGCGATGCAAATGTACTAAATTACAGTCTGTTTACAAAATGAGAGTCTAAACTGGATTTGTCTATCAAGCTGCATTAGTCAGTTCTTTAAAACCAGCATTAACATTTAATGAAAAAATGCATTAACTAAAACATTGACTATAAAATAAGGTCAAAAGCTGTTGTGTAATTTACAGAAATAATTCATGTGGGTCATGCATGCATCCATCCCAATGTAAAGACAATAACAATCTCGCCTCTCTAACCATCCTGGGAAGTTTTCTAGTAAATACTTGTCAGGGTTTAAAATAATAATTCCTATAATAGAAAAATTAAGAGACAGCGCTTTATTGTCACTGATCAACTTCTCCTTGTCCTTCAGCACCATCACCCACCCCCAAAGAATTTATTGTGCAGTGCTGTTCTCCCTATTGTGCACCAATTGTTATTATTTACAATAGGTTCTCATCACTTGGTGGTTGTCAGCCTGTTATACTTTTACTGCATGCAATAGGTCTTTCTTATGGTCACTGTCAATGATCACAACTTCTTTCAATTAGTCCTTCCTGGCAAACTATCTATTTAGACAGACACCATGTTTCTCACACTGTGCCATTGCCCAAGCGAGATTAAACTATAATACACTCGATAGGACTGGAGATAGGAGTCTGCATTGGCGAATTCCATTTTCCATCATGGTTCCCGATGTACTGTTTGTTTCATGTGCAATACTTTCAGTGTGGAATTTCATTATTAGCCATTGTATTGGGGCTGAAATCTGCCCTTGCAGGAAAGCACCTGTGATTTACATTTAAAAATATCCTTATGTTCAGCAAAATCTTTGGACTGGTTTTCTTGTTGGAGTCAGTGGCGTTATACCAGGGATGAATCTGACCCTCTATTATTAACTTTCTGTGATATGCTGGTGTAATATAAAACCAATACACCCAGGTTATAAGTGGTGAATTTGTTCATGTTTCCCAAATGCTCCATTTGTATGAGTTATACGCTATTTGCATGGTTTACAAGAGTCATCTTGTGGTTGCAATAGGTAACTACAGCCTGCACAAAGACCAGCTCTTGCAGTGGTCCTGCTATTTATTGCACATGCCAAACAACATGGTATTCAGGATTTCATTGTCTCTTGCAAATGGCATTTTATTTCCACTGTTAGGAAGTGAGTGCTGTCCATTGGCCTGAAGAGTATTTTAGCTAGGGCTGTCTGTAAGAGTTGGGTATAAAAGATTTATAACCACCCCAAAGAGCGTATGGAATGTTGTCAGTTTTCTATCTTGGGCAGGCCTACGACATTTGCTGCAGCTGGTTTGAGATCAGGTGTCTTTTAGTTAAGCTGGTAGCCTGAATAATCTCCTATTTGTTTTGCTTGTAGCATTTGTGCCCCACCGTGATTCATTTCTCACTTGTATAACTTGCTGCAGAGCATTGGGAATTAAGGTGAACTATAATGGGTTGGCAATGGTTAATATATGGTTTTGGAATGATATTCATGTTGGGTGAAGTTCGCGGCTGTCCAGAGGGACATCATGCAGCCTGTGAACCACTTAAGTCGCACTTATGCTCTATTTTTGGGATTTGAATGATGCATAGAACTGATAATGGACCTCAGCAGAGGGTTGAAACCTATTAAGAAATCCTTTTATTTAGGGAAATTTGGATCCAGAACAAATTACAGAAATATTAGGGGTAAAAGATAAACCATAATAGGCAGAGGAATGATGGTAGCAGTAGTACCACCGGGATAGACAGGGAGGAGAGGAAAAGGTGGGATTTTCATTTTATTATTATTATAGGTATGGGCATTTATCCTTTTTACTATATTGCAGTAGAGCCTAGAGACTAACCAGCCCAGGCCTTCATTGTGCTAGGTGCTGTACAGACACATAGAAAATGACTGTCTTTGCCTCTAAGAGCTTACAAACTAAAAGACCCCTCAAAACAAAACCAACTCCACCAAGTCATAACAAGTAATTGAAGTAAACAAGTGGGTCATCATGGGAGGTAGGGAACACAAGGTAACAACAATAATAGGAGGCATTCAGTTCTTAACGTTTGACCATGCCATGCTGTGCTACTAGAGGACCTTATCAGATAGCAGAGGAGGCAATGACAGACCATCCTGGATGATTGGGAGCAACAGCAAAAAGGAAACACTAGAAGATGGGCAGCAATTAATTAGCAGATTGTTTCTGCTGAACTGCTGCCCCTAATCTCAGACCAATGAACCCGGCAGTGGTATTCCGAATCAGTCATGTGATCCTCTAAGTGTGAATCTTACTTCTTGTGCAGATATACAAGCTGTGGACCAGTCAGGACGCCCAGCGTCCTGCCAATCAGGAGTCCTCTGTTGGGGTTCAGCTTCTGCTGTAACAACTGTCAGCAGATGTAACAATGCTGCCTCTGACGGGACACAACTGAGAGTATCAATTCAGGACAAATTGCTTAGAGCAGAGCAGTCACAGCCCAAGGCTGGTTTTTCTTCACTATTAAGGCACACCAAACCAGCCAAACAAAGAGGACTTTGGTCTCACCCCACTGGCTAACCATAAGTCATACAAGCAATTTCCTTAGACACTCTAGTTTTCCAGTATCACTCATAATGGGGACAAATGGTTATGAAAACCAATACCCCAGTAAAAGAAAAAAGGTTCTCCTGATCCCAAAGGACCAAGCCCCAGATCCAGGTCAATATACAAGTCAGATCTTACCCACAAATCATGCTGTTGCCAGTCCTTTAGAATCTAAAATCTAAAGGTTTATTCATAAAAAGAAAGAAATATAGATGAGAGCTAAAATTGGTTAAATGGAATCAATTACATACAGTAATGGCAAAGTTCTTTGTTCAGGTTTTTAGCAGTGATGGAATAAACTGCAGGTTCAAATCAAGTCTCTGGAGTACATCCACAGCTTGGATGGGTCATTCAGTCCTTTGTTCAGAGCTTCAGTTTGTAGCAAAGTTCCTCCAAACGTAAGAAGCAGGATTGAAGACAAAATGGAGGGGTTTCAAGGGCCTTTTATATTCTTTTTCTTGTGGGCAGAAACCCCTTTGTTCTCCTGTGCAAAATCACAGCAGCAAGCTGGAATTTGGAGTCACATGGGTAAGTCACATGTCCATGCATGACTCAGTTTGTAGGCGGAAGCCATTGCTCACATGCTACCTTGAACGTTCCCAGGAAGACTTCTCATGTGGATTGGAGTCTCCCAAGGTCCATTGTCAGTTAAGTGTTTCTTGATTGGGCACTTAATCTGAAAATAACCTGCTTTCTCAAGAAGATGACCAAATGCTTCACTGAGGCTACTTAGAATCAAACATATTGAGATACAAGTATGTAGCCAATATTCATAACTTCAAATACAAAAATGATACACACATACAGATAGCATAATTATAATCAGCAAATTGTAATCTTTTCATAGAGACCTCACATGTCAACCTTTGTACAATATTTGCTGCAACAGTGGTTGCAACAGTGATCTGTATGGTCACAGTTTGTCAATAACATCACAGCAGGTTGCTGGGTGGAGCTTACTAGCACCTAATGGTCCTGTGGACCTGGATTCCAGATCCCCTGGTCTGGCCTCTGGCTGTAACTGACTGCAATGCACTGATGCAGGGTGCCACTTTATCTCTGTACATATGCTGAGCTTGGCAAAAGGCTTGAGGTAGAGTTGCACAGATGGCCTACTCTGTTCACGGGCTAGCTATGGCCCCTAGTGCAGATTAGAGTAGCCTAAAACCTAATTTACACCTTTGCTGCAACAACCCCTATGGATTGTTCCAGCAACCAGGAATAGCCAGAGTGTAAAAAAGCACTGGCCATACCTTTCCTTTTGCTACCACATCTCCAGTGCTGTGGGCTCCTGCAGGGGATGATGTAGGATGGGCTAAGGTCAGCTCTGTGGCCTGCCAGTGACTCCCACTGTGTTGGGAAAAATTCCCCCTGAGGGTAATTAATGCAACTTTGCAGCTCTTGTATGTTGACAAGAAGACATGAAATGGCTACAATCTGGTCCAGAGCCCTGTCTCTGATGTGTAAAGTGAGGTGTATCTCTGCGTCTTTGCTAATGCTCCTCCACCATTCAAACCTGTACGTGTGCTAAGTACTGCTGTCAGCAGCAGTCTGAGATAGCTTCTCTCTGCTTCTTCCCACATCTGTGCTTGTACATAGGATATTACTATTCAGGGGTAATTATGTGTACTCTTTGGGGTTTTTTTTTGTTAGCCCAGTAACAGTGAGATTTTCCTTCTTCTAGTCTTTTCCAGGATGCGCTGAGAGGAGAGAAAACAAGATGCTAACAGCCAGCACTACTGTTGCAAAAATGACTAAAGGTCACTTAAAACAAAAATGTCAAGGGACGATACAGTACCATCTACTTTCAAGAAAAACTCTCCATTGGTTTTCAGTGGAAGATGATCTTGTAACTAAGGCACCAAACTGCAAGCTTGTCAACATTAGGGACTTCTGTACCAGAGTAGAAACACCAGTGAAAAGCTCCATTATAGATATTTCCATGGGGAACAAATATTTGATAAGGAACTCTTCAATCTAGCAGAGAAAGGCATAATATGATCCAATGACTGGAAGCTGAAGCTAGACAAATTCAGACTCGAAATAAGACATACATTTTTAACGGTGAGAGTAATTGACCATTGGAACCATTTACCAAGATTAGATGTTTTTCTGAAAGATCTGCTCTAAGAATTATTTAGGGAAATTCTATGGCCTGTGTTATGCAGGAGATCACATTAGGTGATCACAGTGGTCCCTTCTGGTCTTAAAAATCTATGAAGTCACTTAATCTCTCTGTACCTTATTCCCCCATACGTAAAATGTCGATGGATATTCAGATAATACTATGATGAAAGCCATATTATAGACAGGACAATAATACCTCCCTCCACATACAGACGTGTTTTGAGGATTAATTTATTAATATCTTGTGAGTTCTTCAGTACCATAGATATCTACACAGATAGAATTCTGTTTGAAAACAAACATTGGTGGCGCAATATGGACCAAAAGTTCCCAACCTGATCAAAATAAGTTAGTGTGCTCTTAGACTTTATACAATGACTACATTTGGTCATTATTTCAGTAAATGATCTCTCTGCAAGGACAATTCTTCTGAATCTCTCAAAACAAAAAAATCAGTGATTCCCAGAAGTTGCCTTTTTTCAGTAATTAGCCTCTGAAGGGATGTTTATTATTGATTTTAAAAAGCCCATGTGAAAAGAAAAGTTCTATTTAACATTTATTATAGGGAAAAAACTATGTTTATCCTTTCTTAATATTGGCTTTCTTATACATGTTAAATTTCTCATTTAAATTTTAAAGCCACTTCCTGGGCCAAATTCTGTGTAGTGTATAGGAGATGGGTAGTATTCCTTTAGTTTGTGAGTCCTCACTGTCTACCCTTTGTTTCAGAAACCACTAGAACTCTGCCAGAGTACCATTATGTATGTTACTCCTGGAGAAATTCTGCACCACTGCACACTGAAGAATTTTACAGACATTAACATTGTGCATGCAGAATTTCCTTTCCCCCACAGAAATGGGCTGCAGTGCTGCTGGCCGCCACTACGGGCTGCTGGACTCTGCAGAACCCAGCTCGCACATAGGAGACACTCCCCGTGGGGGAGAGGGAGGGAGCTAGAGGGTCCCTGGCATCTGCAGTTCCCAGCATGCCCTGATGGAAGGAGAGGGTGGCGAACAGGAAACTCCATGCAAGCATGGGACCGAGCATCAAGCTGTTTCTCCCTCTGGATCTCTGGGCTCTGAGGTTGTGGGGTGGGTGTCTGGGCAAGGAGGGGCCATGGCTGGGCTCTGGTGGAGGGGGTGCAGGTGTATTGGCTGGGGTTGGGGGTGGTCCCGGGGCTGGGCTCTGTGGGAGGGAAGAGGGTGGGTATCTGGGCCGGGGGGGCCTCATGACTAGGCTCTGGGGTGATGCAATGTGAGTGTCTGGGTTAGGGGGGTCCTGTGGCTGGGCTCTGAGAGGGGCTGGGGGGTTGTATGTATTGGCTGGGGGGAGCCCCATGGCTGGGCTCTGGTGGGGGGAGACGTTGTGGGTGTCTGGCCCCCCAGTGGGGTAGTGGGAGGGAAGAGGACAGAGAAACAGGAACTGGGTTGTCATAGGAGTTTCTTTAACTTTCTACTCCTGGGAAATTTTTGTGTGTCTCTCTATTGTTACAGATAGGTTGTTCAGCTAAACAAGAAATCAATTGGGAGCTAAAATGGCAGGAAAACTTGTTTTCTTCTTTCAATCTAGGTGTGAGAGAATGAAATCCATTAGTTCCAAAATACTGAAGGACAAAGATAACCAGAAGCAGTTCAATTCACCATCTACGGCTAATATTTTGTTTAATGAATCAGTCATGTTTTGCATTTAAAACTGTTTTGATAAACTTTTTTCTTATGTACCCAGGACTGTTAAGGTAGTTTTATTTAACTAGTATAAAAAGAATTGTAAAATGCCTTTTTGTGCTTTTTAATTGAATTTGAATTTCCATTGAAAAAGAGCTTGACACAAATTACAAGTAAAAAATTATTCATCACCTAGTAAGAAAATGTACCAGTCACCATTTTCTAGCATAATAAAAAAGTAAAAATTAAGAATCTGCATAAATGTAAATTCAGCTATATAACTGCTTAAATACATGTGTATAGATGTAGTGTATTCCCCAGGTTAGCAAAAAAGAAGCACAAAATTTACTGTAAAATCTATATTTAGTTACAAATCATATGTTTTAATGGTTACCAAACAGTGAGAATCAACCTTAGGATTAAGGAGATTGCTTGAGAATTTCAGTGAATAACATGGGTGAAATCCTGGCCCAGCAGAAGTGAAGGGGAGTTTTGCCATTGACATTGATGGAACTAGGATTTCAACCCATGCCTTTCTTATAAGACATGAGAATAGATTACTTACTGGAGAGATGTGCTGATGTTTGGGAACTGATTCCACTGAAAACTGGGGAATATCAAATTGAGTAGCATTGCCATAAATCATGCATTTGGTGGACTAACTACTTTTCTGTGACTCATTTCCTCATCCATTTTGTTAATGTTCGTGATTTTTCAAAATGAGTAACTAAACAGGCTACTTGCTCCTTTGTCATTTTTGGTTGAATATTACAGGAAATACGTGTTACTTCAGAAGACTGATCTTACGCTATTTTAGGACAGTCTGCCATCGTTATTCATGAGTAGTAATCATGAATACTCATGGAATAAGGTACAACTCAACATACTTAAGGTTACCAGAACTTAACCTTATAATTACAGTGCATCTGCCTGTTATACACAGATTTAAAATAAGATTACCTGTTTTATTGTATAAAAAGCCTTGATTAAAAATAAAAGAAAAGATCCCATAAAAAACAAAGTTATGTGTCATAGACTTTGCATGTGGATTCAAAAACACAGTTAAAAGTTATGAGAATCTAAGAATTTCCTTTCAAGGAAATGTAAATGACTGGAAACAGCAAGATCTTGACTAAAATGTATTACTTTAGAAAATTCACATAAAAAGAGACTTGGTGGTGCAATGAGTTAATACCTTTGGCTTTTATCCCTGGAAAGATGGGTTCAAATGGGGACTATAGGCATGCCCCACAGTTTGGACTATAGGGGTGTGAATAGCAGAGTGTACCAAAGTCCTATGCTGTAACTCCCCTGTGCGGATGCTGCAGGCATGAGCTAAAAGATTTGTACTTCGCATTAAGGTAGACCTGTTTGAAGAGGACTATGTCTATGTGAAATACGATCCTTTTAGTTTGCACCTGTACCATCCACAGGGGAGAGTTACAGCACAGAACTTTGGTGAGCACTGCTATTCCCTCCTCCATAGCCTGAACTGTGGGGCAGTGTAGACATGCCCTAGGTCACAAATAAGTACTGTAAGAAATCTGTGGCCAGCAAAGGCTTCACCTTTGTCACTGCTTCTCCCTGGGTCCATTCAGAACTTCCTGGAAACAGAATCTGTTTCTACATCTTCAAGGGCACTGGCCCCTATCTTGTGTGCTGTCTTTGGGCCCTGCTGTACAATCTTTGTTTTCATGGATGAATATTTATGCACATGAGTAATATTGTAGAAGTCACTTGTATGAGTAAGTGCTCACCCACATATGCACTGTACAGCTGGATTCTGTAGGGCAGCTGCATCAGCTTTGTGCCATGTTGCTGTGGAATCTGACAGCAAAGTCTGTGTATCTGGTCATGGGAGAGTCACCCCAGTGCAAGGAGGACCCCTGTTAGTGGTATAGGGTCTTATGCCCCATCATCCTGTGTATGGGGTGTGTTTGGAGTCAAGGAAATGTGACGAGGGCACTCTTATGCGGTGTTGATTCCCAGCTGCTATTTTGGCCCTTTGGGACAAAGGCTTAAATTAAACCAGCCTTTGGGACAAAGGCTTAAATTAAACCAGCTTGGGGACCATGTTTTGCTCCAGGATTGGGAGTGCAAAGGGAGCTTTATACCACTTTTGCACCCACCAGCCTCAACTTGCACTGTGTACTTCTTGGCCGTATCTCAGGATCTGACCTATAGAGTCTATGTTACTCAGCTGAACAGTCTGACTCCACCCACAGGAGGAAGTGTTATACGGACACATGAGCCAATTTGTTACAACACATTTGGTAGTTTCGTTCTAGGGCATGGTTGCATATTCATCTAGATCACCAAAGCATCACACAGTTCAGCATAATAGGCACTCTTTTCCCAGGAGGCCAGTGGGTTGACCTGGATTTTATAGCTCAGGGTATAGTCTGGGAGCATAATGTAGTAAACTCCCATTCTGTGGGCAAATTAGTGATAGAAAGATAGGGGAGGTGTCATTTGATTTGTAAAAATCTACAGAATCAGAATTTCAGTGGTGACACCCTCTGCAGTGTGGCAGGGAGACTCACTGCCCCCCTGGCTCCCAGCTCCAGGGCTTCTGGTTTGTGGAAATTTTGATAAGACAGTGTCCTCAGAAATGGGTGGAGCAGGGTGTCATTTGAAAGCCCTTTCTGCCCTGAACACAATGGTACCAAACATGACAAATCTAGAACAATTAGGTCGATATATATTCAAGAAAATGTTCAAAAATAATTTTTAAAAATTATACTTTACCACAGGGCTGCATTGCTTACATGAAAAAAAGACACTGATCTTTGGTAACCCTAGAGAAGTTAGCTTTGATATGTAGGACTGAAAACATTTTTTCAGCAAAGTCATCGTCACGGTCATCTCTGTGAAGGGCACCATGGCTAGAAATGTCACACTGATCCTCGTCCATGCTGCACTCGCCCATCTCAGTACAAGGCAGGCTGCTGGCCAAACATTTGCAGGGTGGTGACCGCCTGGTCTTTGCACATGAACATTTGATTAGCTGAAGGATTGATTCAAGAGCGCATAGCATTTCACACATTTCTAGTGTGATCAGTCCATCTTCCCAAGACCCATCCATGCCTGATAGGGGAGGGTAGTTCTGGATGTGCTCGATCACCCCGAGCCATTCCATTGCTTGATAATTTGCCCTATTGATAGCAGATTGTTGCAGGGTAATATACCCAGTCAGTCCTTTAGGGTAGTATGGCCTCACGGGCCCAGTCACTAAGGTGGGTCTGGGCTTCAGGGCAGTAAGGTCTAGTAGCCAAAGTCTAAGTAGCAGCTCTTCTTACTAGGGTAATGTGACCCAATGGCCAGAGTCAATCGGGCTGTCCCAGGGGTCCAGGACAATAAGGCCCAGTGGCCAAAGTCTAAGTAGCTGCCATTCTTCCCAGGGCAGTCTGGCCCAATCGCCAAAATCAGTAGGCTGTCCCAGGGTTCAGGGACAGTAAGGCCTAGTGATCCAATTCACCTCTCCACCCGTTGGCAGTGTCTACAGTGGGTCGGATGGGGTAGGGGGACAATAGGGAACCGATACCTTGCTGCTCAGTCTTGGTCATCTGTCACTAACATGTCATTCCCTGGGTCACTTCCTACCCCTTCTTCCAACATGGGGAGTGGGGGGAGGAGAGTCCTTGGGCAATTGCTGCCTCACCACTATTGGCCTCGGCAGTGGTCTGAGGTTCGAAAGAGGCACCAACCTGGCCGGTATTGGCATCTAGTGGCTCTGGCACTCCCCCTCAGGAGGCTGCAATACACATCTGCTCTCATCACCGGTCAGCCCAGACTGAGCTGAGCTGCTCCCTCTTATACTGTGGTTCCAGTTGGACCATGTTCAGTCAGGGTGAGCGGGTGGGCATGGTTTCCTTGGCCCACAGGATGGAGTTAACGCCCCTCCGGCCCAGTGCAGGGTGAGTATACCCAGTCACAAAGGTATAAATGCACCCTTGTTGGTGGCATCTTTTAGCCATTTGTTTGCTTCTTGGAAAACATCCAACCTAGCTCTTCAAGTGTAATGTTGGTCTTCAAATGGTAAACTCAGCATATGAATGACTCCATTGCATTTGTGACCTCATCAATGACTGTCTCAGCCATTCTGAGCTCCTTCAGAGTGAGGAGAGAGCCTTTAAAGGCTGAATCAAATCACTTCCAATAAGATAATTTGGTCTTTCCAGTCAACCTTCCCATAGTGTCACATCCTGGAAAGACATGGAAACATGGCAGTGTGGCAGCTTTTAATAATATGAGTGATAGGAACACATCTCTGAGGGATATACAGCAATTCAGCTCCCCAGCAGCAGGCATAAAAACAGAATGTTGCAGAAGTCTTGGGTAGCATCTCACAGAGAGCACTAGAACACCTGTATCTTGTGCAAAACTGGAGTTGAGTAGCACCTCTCTGTGGCATTGATGGCATGCAAGAGACTTGTAGTGTCAGCCTCTTCATGGGAACTATGAAGAAACTCCACTGAACAGTGCAAGGCAGTGGCTTTGTTATGCCATGCACTGACAAAATTAATTGATGAATTCTTTGCATGCTGGAAGCATTTCTCCTGCAAGGTATGCAGTTAACTCATCCTTTGTGTGAGTATGAGATAGTAGCTTCTTCATTGTGACTTTGGAAATGTTTGCGGAGTCAATGATTTTGTATTGGACAGGTACAATACCACTGAGCATCTTCTTTCTGGTAATATTTTAATTGGTTCCTCTGCATATGTGTCAGGCACGGATTTCATCATAGGTCCAGTGAATCATAGAATATCAGGGTTGGAAGGGACCTCAGGAGGTCATCTAGTCCAACCCCCTGCTGAAAGCAGGACCAATCCCCAACTAAATCATCCCAGCCAGGGCTTTGTCAAGCCTGACCTTAAAAACCTCTAAGGAAGGAGATTCGACCACCTCCCTAGGTAACGCATTCCAGTGCTTCACCACCCTCCTAGTGAAAAAGTTTTCCCTAATATCCAACCTAAACCTCCCCCACTGCAACTTGAGACCATTACTCCTTGTTCTGTCAGTGGTTTCTCTGTAGCCTCATAATAAATCTCAGCAGGTGTTAACAGGTTCTGGTTTATCAAAAGCTTGACCTCAGACATACCATATATGATTGCTACACTGTAAGGCCTCTGCTGGCATAGGTACTGGCCTGGGACAGGGTATATCAGACCATCTGAGGCCCCTGCTAGAGGCCTCATGGCCCCGCCACAGAAAAGGGCAGTGAGGGAGCTGCAGGACCTTGGATGAGGTAGTGCAGCCAGAAGCTGGGGGCAGTGAGAAGGAGCCCTGAGCTAGTTGCGGGGATTCCATCAGGACAAGGCCCTGAGGTAAGGGTGAAGATGGTGCAGGGCCGTGGGGAAGTGGCCCAAGGAATTAGAGCAGCAGGGCGATTTAGATAAAGGGACACAGTGGACAGCTGCTATCTACAGGGTTCCTGGGCTGGGACCTGGAGTAGTGGGTGGGCCACCCAGCCCCTATTAACTACTGGGGGAAGTGGCCTGGACATTGAGGCATCCCAGAGGGGGGAAACTGAACTGCAGCAGCCCAGCTGGAGAGCTGCGTCTGGAAAGGCCCTAAGAGGACAAGGACTTTGTCTCCAGGGAGGGAGCCCTGGGGCACTGCTCTATCCCAGAGCAGGGACAACTGGTGGGAGACATTACAGAGGGCACTGAGAAAGACCCCTGTTGGACTTGTACTCCTGGAAGGGGTTTTGCTTTGCTTTCATCACACAGACAGACTGTGTGTGACTTGGTTGGAAGGCTGAGTCTCCAAAGGCACACCACAGAGAGAGAGAGAGAGAGAGAGAAAGAGAGTATTCAGGCACACACACTCGGCCCAAGAGGGCACTTGCGAGAGGTGAGTGCACCCTGTTACATGGCCTTGTGGTTAATAGGTGCTGGTTTAGTAAGATCATGAAAGATGTGCATTCATTTGCTTTTTGCCTGGCACATATGCATTGTTCCATTGCATTCAAACATTGATCATGGTACCATGGAGAACTCATACTTGTCCAAAGTCTCATGTAGATCAACATCATGCTGAGATCTAGATATAACCAGGAGATGAGAAAACAATGACCTGGACCTGTCTGTGGTTAACTCTGTAATAGTCTCTGCCACCTTCACTTTGACTTTCTTCTTTGCATTCAAACCCAGCTTAAGTCTATTCTTCTTGACTGGAGTCTATAGATTGACAGAGCTTTGGATAATTCTTTGTGTATTGAAGGCTTCATATAAGTCATGACCCAAAGTATCCATTGGACTGACATCTTTAGCTATCTCATCACTGAAGACTATTTTCATCATGATATTAATGATCTCCAGTCTGTCATACGAGAATGTGTTGGCAGTGTGAGCAAGCTCATCCTGTAGCTTTAAAATTACCCTGTCATTTAACAACATTTAATAAGTCTAGATGGTACTTGGTTACTTCTGAGAAAGTCATCCCAGCCATTCACCCACTTAACTTTACTTTCCATGCTAAGAGCGACTGCTTCATACAGTGTCTCACCTGTTGAAACTGTGCTTAGTGGAGGCCTTTGGGCTTCGAATTTACTGTAGAAGAATCAGATGTTTTTCTTAAACGCATACCATAGGACTAAGTATAAGGCAAGTCTTACCCACAGCTGGCACTTGTCCTGACATTTTCAACTTTTTCCTAATGTTCAATGTAGCTCCTCTCCAACGTTGCCAAATTCAGTTTAGGGGTGCATTCTTACAGCATGTAAAGTGCCACTGAGCATTGTGTTGAAACAGGTCCTCAAAGGTGGTACTCTTCAAAGATTCAGCTACTAGACAGTACTTCTCATCTCCCCATTGATGCCTACAAATGATCAAGATCCAAGTAAAACCAAGAATCGTTATAATTTATTTTGGGATTGTAATTAATTATGTTATGTAATGCATGTTGTATAATTATGTGCGTACCATTTGCGGATGGATTTCAGTAATATCTGGCTGAATGCTGATGTCTTAACCAGGACCTCATTGCACCTCCATAGGCATAATAAACAAAGCTGATGATCAGTACCACTGAACTGCTTTTTCTTTTGCTGATGATGGCAAATCAACTTGAAGCACTTCTTCCATTTGAAAAAATCTGTAACATTAAAAAAATTAATCAGGTATCATGTTCTGAGTATTAGCTGATAACACAGTACTGTCAGTCAGGGACCCTAATTTAACTTTGTGAGGGTGTCAGGTTTGACACACCCATGTTAAAGTATAATTTTTTAAAAATTGATTTTTAAAGATTTTCTCAAATATATATCTACATAATTGTTGTAGGTTTGTCATGTCTGGTACCTCTGTGTTTGTGGGAGAAAAGGCTTTTGAATGATACTCAACTCAATCCATTTCTGATTACTTTATATTATCAACATTTCCACCAACCAGAGGACCTGGAACTGGGAGCAACGGATGGGGGGAGGGAGATGAATCCCTCCCTGCTATGCTGCGGAGGATGATACCTGTAGCTTTTATGATTCTGTAGCTTTTTATGAATCAAGTGACACCTCCCCCACCATTCTATCATGAATATGCCCACAGAATTACAAATGCTCCCAGACTGATAGACACATGGGCAGAGTGTGTGCGTAGCTTGCAGAGCACTGGCCTGCACTATTCCTGGCTCAAAGCAATTCTATGTGCCTCTCACCTTTGTTAACATTAGACCTCACGGACAGGTTTAAAAAAGAGGAAAGAAATGCCAATTGAAATCTGCCGAATATTAGCAATATAATATTATGTACAGACAGAAAAAACTAGTTGGTATTTCACTTTAAAAAGAGAGACTGCTGAGGGACTAATTTCTGGTAAAATCAAACATGGTTTAAATAGGTTTGACCGCCACAGATCAATTGCTGTTTTCAGGAACTGAATGCCACGTGATAGAGAAGCTTTCCCACAGGAAATCTATTTTTTCTACCCAAATGTCATCACCTAAATGTGGATAAGGATTTATTTGCATAGACATGGAGAAGAGTGGAATTGTTCAGCTATTACAATACCTCTGGGAATAACAGCTTCTCTGCACATTTTTTTAAAAGAAAAATTACCCAGTTTCTTCTCAATTTTGTATTTTAGTAGTTGGAAAGCCCCAGATAACAAGATGTAGAAGCTTCTTTTTCTGCCCTTCACAAATGTCTTGAAATAAGAAGGGACCAACAATGAAAATTGTTCTTTTGGGGATGGGGAAGCACAAGCTGCTGGTTAAATATTGCCACAAGGAGCTTAGCTGCACTCATGAGTGTGTTTAGATTCTACATTAGTGTTATGGATAAGGTGCTATATTTATAGTTCTAAGGTGAAAGATTCGCCTAACAACAATATCTTGCTCTTGTTTGATTGACTAGTACATCAGGATTGTCCTCCTTCACCTCTCTAAATGTGACCTTCCTTTCTTGGACCCCAACAAGTCTAGAAATAAAGTTCATGAGCCATATTTTGCTTTCTGTTGACTGGGGCAATTCCACTGATTTCATGGGATTTGCTAAGATGTAAATGGAGGTAAAAGTTTGCTCAGAACTAGCAATGAGGACCTGAGTAAATTACTGGATGCTGCTGCTTCCTCCTGTTTTTTTGTGTTCTTGAAATTCCCCAGCAGTTATGTAATCAGCCATAGATGGTTTGGAAGTGTTTCAGGTAATAAATTAAACAAGCTCAAAATTTCCTCCATACAGTGGATAGTGACTTCTTACAGCGACTCATACAACAGGATTTCTCACTTACTCAGTTTCTCATTTCAGTGAAACTAGAAGGATGTACATTATCGAGAATAATGATTGCTGGATAGAAAAATATTGAACAAATTAAAGCATATACAATAGCAATTATGTGCTACCAAAATGTTATTGAAGGGCTTCCTCAAAAAATGCGCACCTTAATCAGTGATATATGCCACATTCACTGCGTAGGATACTCCAACAAAAAAATCCAAACTCCTTTCCCCTTACCTATTCAATGCAATCTTCTCCCTCGCCTCCAAAGCCATCAGTTCTTCCACTCTCTCTCAGCACTTTCCCTAGCATGCATCTCAGTTGTTCCTCTACCCAAAAGCTGTTCCTCACTGCAGCAGCCATAAGGTAGTGGCAGATGCTGTCTCGCAACCTCTGTTGGCAGCAGTGATGGCTGGCAAATTGTCCTGTAGCCTTTGCTGGTGGGATGGTTAATCTAATATAAACCCGGTTCTCTCTGGTTACGGGTTGTGTAATTACTTGAAGAATAGATTTGATTTGGTTCTCAAAGGGGGCAGTTCTATGCCACTCCAAACAGGAGCCCCTGGTGCATGGGGCAGGCCAAGGGAGAAAGAGGTTTTGTTTGGGGTTTTCCTATGCCCAGGCTATTCTTGGCTGCTGCAACAATTTAGATCAGCAGGATGCATGATGGCAGGGGTGATGTGGTCCAAAGAGGATGAGTGACTTGCCCCAGGTCAAACAGAGCTCAAGCTGTTTAGTTTATCAGAAAGAAGATTGAGACGTGACTTGATTACATTGTATAAATTGTTTCACAGGGAAGAAATACTGTATACTAAAGGTCTCTTCTATCTAGTGGAGAAAGGCATAACATGAACCAATGGCTATAAGCTGAAGCCAGACAAATTCAAATTAGAAATAAGGCACACATTTTTGATAGTGAGGGACAAACTACCAGAAGTGGTGGATTCTCCATCTCTTGATGTCTTCATATCAAGACTGGGTGCCCTTCTGGAAATATGCTTTATCCAAAACACAAGTTAGGTTTTAATCAAACCCAGATCATTGGGCTCAATACAGGACTAATTGTGTGAAATTCAATGGCCTGTGTGATATAAAGAACGTCAGACAAGGTGATATAATGGGCCCTTTTGGCCTAAAACTCTCTGAATCTATGAATATAGAAAATCTGTGGGAGAGCCAGATATAGAAGCCCAATCTCCTCCTGCCAGCCCAATTATGTATGAATTGTATGATTATCCTTCTTTCCCCACAACCGTGGGTGCAATGGCAAAACTGTCATTGGCTTCAATGTTGTAGGATCAAGACCTTACGAATCCAAAAGGGGCCCCTTTGAAAACTTTCCCCATAAAGTTCCAACAATATTTGTTAGTTTAGGCTACTGTCTGTGGCCTGCTGGGTTTGTCTGCTCTTTACCCTCACGTTTGGTTTTGTTAGTTGAAATGAACTGAGAATTGTCTAAACTCTAAATTTTTCTTCTTGTTCATGTATACTTACTTTGGAAGTAAATATCTTGCTTTTAGACACTATTATATCTCAGCAGAGAAGAGATCTAGTTTTTATGATATCACAAAAGTAATTTACCCAAATAGATTTTTTTCCTGGAAGCTTGGTACTTAATAATCTCTAAGCAAATATGGGAAAGAACTGTCATATGTCATCTGCTTTGTAAAGAACCATTAAGTTTTGGACCTATTAGCTGGGGTTGGTGGTTTCATTTGTCGCTTTTCGTAGTTATATCATGAAATATTTATTAAAAATGGAGGAACCATTAATTTTTTTCTAGTTGTAAATAACCAAGTGTCGCCTTTACATGTGAAAATGGAGGACGGACTGATTTTCAATTAAACGATAGTGAATACATGATATTGTTGAACACATTTTACCTGATAAATGGAACATCTGTTCTGTCTCTCAGGTCTCCTCCAGGAATTACTCCTTTAAGCTATTGCAGTTTTACATCCTGCCACGGGTTTTATTTATCACCCTGACAGGTTCAAAATTGCTAACCCTAAGTCCATCCAAACTATACAAGTGTAACTATGGTATCTGGAGCTGGTTCTAAACATCTGTTCTCCCATAAATTCATGGGAAATGTACATAGCTAAATCTTTTGTGCCTCTCTTTAAAAACAGAACCTTAAGAATCACATTTGTTAAAAGATTCTGATTTCCTTATAGATATTATTTTCATTTTTTATTGTTCTTTTTTAACTTTTTTCCTCACTTGTGTTTTTTCCCCCTCACTGCATGCTAACTGACAACTGAGTTATTTTCTGCATGACTCTGTTTTGAGATTAATATAAAAATTGGTAGTTTGACGGTAATGCTAAATTCCTAACTGGTCAAATATTTGTGGCAAAGGGCGATATCCGAATGGATATTTTCTGTGCATGCATGCATATAACTAAAGTTGAACTAACCCTCCAATAAAAGATGTTGCTATTATGAGCTGGGTTGAATTTTATTGAGAATTTTAATGCATTGAGTTAAATCCTTCTTGAAAATCACATGTGAACATGTCCTTCATTTAAGATAGTAGTAAGAGATGGTTAAGGGGCCACACCTAAAACAAGGCATAATGGAGTCTGCCCAGAGACTAGTACCATGTGTGTGGAGTGTTCCATTGGGTATTGTTCTGACCACGTGGGTGGTGAGTCTGTGGGTGTGGAAAAAGTCTAATGGGACGGGGAAAAGAACCAAAAAGAAACCGAGGGAGATGCAGAGGCAGCAAAAAAGCCAAGTGGCAGCCTGTAAGCATGATATGACATGGGGAGAAGCCTAGAGGAAGGTTTTGGCTCCGAGCTGCTGGTTGAAAGAAGCATAAGCTATCAGCAAAGAGGCTATCCCCTGATTTTGGTTCCTCCTGTGTTCAGAGAAGCAGGATATTGTATATTTCTTGTAAATAAACAAGATTGCATAAAAGATAGTATCAGACTCCATCATCAATTTCTACTTGCAACTAGAACATCCCCAGAGGCCTGAACTTTGACTAGCTGCTTGGGTCAAAAAGGGCTACCATTGTCATATACATTTTCTGCAGTGCACTTTCTTACACAGCTTATTGAACATTCAGATTTTTAGAAGCTTTAAAAATAGGACATATATTTTACTCCTTAAGACCAAATGATGAAAAGAGTTCAGCTCCCATTGCTAGGGTATGTCTACACTGCAGTAGGAGGTGTGATTGCAGCTTGGGTAGACACACCCATGCTATCTTTACCCACACTAGCATGGCTAAAAACAGCAGTGTAGATGCAGTGGTTTGGGCTTCAAGAACCTAAATAAAAGCTAGATTTTCAAAAGATCTCAGCACCCAAATCTTATACTCTTGAAAAATCTACCTATTTTGATGCCTTAAATGGGAGCTGTGCTCTTTTGAAAATTGGCCCAAAAGGCCTTTCCATTGACTTCAGTGAGCTTTGGTCAGGCTCCTAAAGCAACGGATGTGATGTTTGATAATAAAAATATCATGTACAGTTTACAATAATTTACAACTGTTTAATTAATAATAAAAGTCCCCGGATCCCACAAACAATAAGAACATTTTGTTCCAGTGCCCTGGAAGCATCAGAAACTCTGGCATTCTAAGTATATACTGTTGTCTGAAGAAAAGGAGTACTTGTGGCACCTTAGAGACTAACCAATTTATTTGAGCATGAGCTTTCGTGAGCTACAGCTCACTTCATCGGATGCATACCGTGGAAACTGCAGCAGACGATGAAGTGAGCTGTAGCTCACGAAAGCTCGTGCTCAAATAAATTGGTTAGTCTCTAAGGTGCCACAAGTACTCCTTTTCTTTTTGCGAATACAGACTAACACGGCTGTTACTCTGAAAACTGTTGTCTGAGTGGCTCCTGAAAGAGAGATTAAAAGCACTGGCTTTCATCAGATGGGTAGGTATCAACTCTGCCAATACATCTCAGTCCTGACCTTTAATATCCCTGCTATTTCAGTTCTGGGCCTCTCTGAGGCTGACTGCCAATCATGTCTAATTCTCCTGGGGTTTGTGAGGTGCAGCAAATGGAAGATAGCAGGAAACCATAAAACTCAGATTCACTTGGTGATCTATACCAAGATTTGAAGGAGTAAAAAAACCACTACTTTTAACTAAGTTCCTGGTCCACTTTACTGGTGCAACAGGGACCATGATCTGCATAAGCCCTGCTAAACTAAATGGTGATCTAAGCTTTTTTTAAAACAAAAAAAACCCCAGGCTGCAGTTTTCCAGTTTAGCCTCTCAGAACTAGTTTTGAGCAAGTTAGGCTTGTTGCATTCATAGGCATAAGGGGTAGCTGAAAACAGAGTTTGAAAAACAATAGGGCAAAGGAAATCTCAGTGTAAAATTATATTAATTTGCTATACAGCCATTTACCAAGGTCTCTCTCATTTTATGTGATTGTGTCAAAAAATGTATCCCTAGCAACCAGCGTGGATGGTTCATACCCTAAGCCTATTCTTGCAAAATTCAAAGGTTCAGATATGACATTTATTTCAATCCCAATTGTGAAAATACACTCAGATGATGCAGACCAGACAACACAGCAAAAGATGCTACAAGGCTAGGGCATTTATATACAAAGCACTGCACTATAGCAGAGTACATTTGAATAGAAAACAAAACAAAACAAGACACAAAGTTCATGCTAGAACTCACCTTTAGCTGTCCTAGATGAAAATGCTGGCTAATGAATGGATGTGAGAGCTCTTGCTATTTGCCTGGCTTCCTAGATTAGCTGAAACTTTTCACCTGCTCTGCGTGACTCGAAAGTTGTCTCAATGACCAAGAGAAGTTGGTCCAATAAAAGACCCACCCACCTCATGTCGCTCTAGACAAGAGACTTCTGATCACTGTAAGAAGGCATGGTACCATAGAATCATTCTCTTGGCAGCAAAAGCATAACTCTGTTTCCTCTTGCTGTCAACTTTATTGCATTAACAGTTACATTTTTTTAATTAACATTCCTTGGGTACAAACTCTCCGTACACTAATAATCTGTAGGACGTCAACCAGATCAAAGTTTCTAGTTCCCATCACTCTATTTGGAACCTCTGATCAGGACTAATAGTAAGACATTAAAAACAATTGCCTGAATTTGAACAACGAGGGCTCCTCGTTTGCAAAGTACAAGGAGAAAAATACTAACACAATATTTGATTCTCATGCTACGCACAGAGAATTCTGCTTGCTTAACAGTTTACGTTTCTCTCTCCCAACATCTTTTACAACTGTGGGGAATGAAACTAACTGCAAGCTTAAATAAAATGTTTGCAAGCCTCTGAGTAACATACATAAACTGTAGCAGAAAAGAGTAATTTTGTGTGTGCACACTGTACTGCGAATCCTTCCTCTTCTCCTCCCCCAGGATGGTTAAAAACATTTGAAATCAAAGAGTTTCTTTGTTTGCAGTTTCTAAATGATCATTTTCTTGGTCGAATAAGAAATGGTGTCAAGGGCAACCTCACTCATTAGTCAAGCTATGTAAGTTAAACAGCATTTCTGTGAGCATTCTCATACATCAAACACATATGGAAATTGAAAAATAGCATAAAATACATATCAGCCTCATATCAGCCTTCATTTTCTGGTCCCTTTTTACTGCTTATGATGATATTTTATATTGCTTTTGGCTCTGTACCCAGACCCTGGCTCCAGAGACACCCCCATAAAAGGGAGGGGTGTTCAAAACACAAATCTGGATCCAGATTAAAATTTCATAGTTAACCCTATCTCTGGAATGAGCTTCCCAAATCTGAGCTTCAAGGAGTTGGAAAGAAGTTATGATCTGGAGTGGGATCCCTCCCAGTTTTGTGGCCCAGGGCCATCTGTTCTTACAAAAGACTCTATTGTGACTTTCAGAGTCCTGACAAATTAAATTGTTTATTCGTTTGTGGAATAATGCTACCATTTAAAGATAGCACAAAAATCTGACAGGGAAAGTCATTTGTGCTAAAGTCATGCATCCACAAGTATTTTCTTCCTAGCTTCACCTGAGCACAGCTGTGTGGTCTTCCTAATTAATGAATAGCCCTCAAGGTACTGACCCAAATCTGATCTAATCTATCTCTGTCCAAAATGACTAAACCCTGTCCTGCATTAAAGATGTAAAAGGCCACAAATTACTTCCATAGTCTTTCCAGCCAGAAAATCACTGCTTAGTGAATGGCAATCTCTACATGTGGCATCCAGGAATTGATTTCATCACCCTGGGGCTCAGGCTTTCAAAGTGAGTGAGTGAGTGAAGAAAAACATTCGGGGCTAAAAGTTTCTAAGTTGTAACTTCCATTCCAGCAGAATAAACATATTTTACAATGTAGAGTTACATTTTGTGCCAATGTAATTATAAAAATAATTAATAAAAATTGTCAATTACACAGTACTTTTAATCTTCAAAGCACGTTGCCAACATTAACTAATTGAGCCGTCTTTTGGGATCTTTGCTCTTAAATTTTGTGTGCATCAGGATCTGGAATTAAATTCAATGTACAAGTGGAGGAGTGTATATGTTTTTCTCTGAGCTCATAATAATGAGCAAATGGGATGTATATTGAACTATGAATAGGTGTGGTATATCTATCTATCTATATCTATAATATAATATATCTATATCTATAATAATGAATGCATCCGATGAAGTGAGCTGTAGCTCACGAAAGCTTATGCTCAAATAAATTTGTTAGTCTCTAAGGTGCCCCAAGTACTCCTTTTCTTTTTGCAAATACAGACTAACACGGCTGCGACTCTGAAATATATCTATAATGTGTGTGTGCTTTTTTAAAACTGCAGTGTGGTCATCTTAAACCACAGATTATCTAATCTAATCTAATCTATCTATCTAATCTGTGGTTTTAGCTGACCACACTGCAATTTTAACAACAAATCCCTCCTAAGGCCCTAGACATAAACTTTATATGATGTTTCTGATAACTCACATTTCATCCTAAAGGATTCCAAAGTTCTTTCCAAGCTTATAAATAGGAATCACCTCATCTACTACTGAAATGCAGCCACTTCTGGTATGAAATGAAACAGCGCACAGCAACACTACCCAACAGTTTAGGATAGAAGGGAAGATTATTGTGTTGAATTCAAACTGCCAAGAGATTGTAGGCAGGCAGAAGATACAAAGTGCACATGGTGGTAGGTACAAATTCTGCCCCTTTTATAGGTCCAAATTATGACTACATTTCAATTGTGGGCACAAATTTGAGTAGTTAACACACCGAATGTACCCTGCAGTTCAATTTGCAGGCACAAGTTGTGCTAGTATAGAGACTAGGCCTCAACCTATCAGAGAGCATACCCTTAAATCGCAGCTGGACTTTGATCAGGAATACAAGGTTAAGACAAATTAGTGAAAAGAGGTAGAGCAAACCTTACAACAGTCGGTGGAGCACAGCACTGAGAGACTTGGAGTCTATTCCCAACTCTTCCACTGACTTGCTATATGACCATAGGCAAATCACTTTACCTCCCTGTGTCTCTATTTCCACACCCATGATCTGTCTTTTCTATTTAGATTGAGAGCTCCTAGGGACAGGGATTGTTTCATGTATGCTTGTACAGTGTCATGGACAAAGGGGGCTCAAGTATCAGTTGGGGCCTCTAGGTGTTACCATATTACAAATTATGTAAGTGCTGACTGAAAGCAAGAGAGACATGCACGTCAGTCCTTCAACCACCAACGTAACAAGCTACTATTGGAAGAATATTTGCTGCTCTTTGTTGAGGAAATATTTTGGATTGCTATAAAATAGAGTGATATAAATTTGAGGTAAGCCTGAGACAAATTCATCACCTATTTTGTTCACTATGAATACAGTTTAAACACTTTCATTGCTTATAGAACAAACATTGCCAATGTTTTTTAAAAGAATCTTTGTTATAAAGATTAAAAAAAAAATTATAAAAGGTTTTATCCAATCTCATACTTTAAAAAATAGATATGCTTTTATGCTATTGGAAATTTTAGACATATGGCAAAATACAAGGGTTTTATAAAAATTGCCAATATTTATAGAAATATGTACGTACACACCCCTATACCATTTACAATCCATAAGTGGCATAACATACTGCTACATCAAAGTAAAAGAATTCTTTATTCATTTGAGGGGTTGCCTCAGGGTTACAAATAAATCTGGCTTAAAAAGTAATTAGTGGCACTGATATTGGACAATGAAGTAATTCTGATTATATGGAAGGCTACCAATTTTCTTGCAGCAAAGATTTTGAAAAATATGACTGGCTTTTAGGATTGTTGTAAAACAAGTTTTCTATAAAGAAAGTTAGACCTAAGATAGTCTCCAAAATTTGGGATAAAGCAATTGAGCATCTCATCAGATAACAAAAGAACGGACAGCGAGAATCAGCCTAGGTTTATTTTCCCAGGCCACTGGTTGGGGTAATGGATGGATGGATATTTTCCACTGTGTTTCCTTCAACAGTCATTAAGGAGCATGGATTAGTCATGCTTTTATTTCAGGCTTTTCCATGTGATCCAGAGTTTCTGCTGTTTCCAAGATGTTAAAACTCCCATATGGATCTTTTATGCTTCAAGGCAAAGTATGCTATTGTCCTTGTTAGGTTTTTAATGGGTTGTCTTACACAAATACGAAGTACTGTTTGTCCTTGGAATCATAATTAAAAACCATTTAAAAAAAGAGTGCAGTTGAATATTGTGACTTGAGTTTTAAAGTAATTGACGTATTTGTGAAAAGGATGCATTTTCTCTCTCATTGCTCACTTCTAAGATTGTAGCATCAAGTCAAATGCCACGCACCCAGCTCAGCAGGTGGGGGAACTCATAGGAGCTGCATGATGGTGGACAGTCTTGAAAGGAAAGGAGGGAAGAGACTGCATGCTGGAGAAAAGCAAGGCTGGACCTCTCATCTCCCATGGGTTCTCTGTCTCCCATTGACCAGCTTGAGGGAGATGAGAGCTCATTAGCACCTCACTAATTCAAACCCTTGCCTGGTTCTTTTGGACCCTCTTACCCCATTTTAGCTGCCCCAGCCTTGCTCCCTACAGTTGTAGTATAGGAGCTGGGGTTTTAGGCTGTTGCGGGTTTGGCCAAGTAGCTTTTTGGGTTTTGGGGGGGACAGGACGTCAGAAAGGAATTTTTCTCTTTGGGGGCCAAATTGGCAGAGGCCTAGTAGTTTTTTTTGCCTTGCTCACATTGTGACGGAGGCATAGTTCAGTTAACTAGGCTTGGGACTTAGAAACCAGTAGTCATTTGTGTGAATGTTTTGTTTATCATTACCTACAGAAGGAGTCCTGTGTCGATAAAAGGCCAAAAGGGCCAGATCTCAGAAAAAAGAGACCTGGGATTTCGCTGTTGGACCTTAGGAAAAGGAGAGACTTTAGGTCTTCACAGGGCAAGGTCCCTCTTTGGCACCTTCTGTCCCCTTCACAGTGGAGAGGGTGAGAGGATTCAGCAGAGTGAGCTGAATCCTTGGGACAGGCTGAGGAGCCTCTACCCTGAGTTATGGGATATATGGTGGGAGCCTGGTAAACCCCCTCCCCCACTGGACCTACTTAGAGTGTCACTCCACGGTGTTAAATTAACAAATCCCTGCCAGCTGCTTAATCCTTCCTTGTGTCTGTCTCATTCAGCTGTGTGTCCCAACTATTATCCCTGGGGGGTCCACTATGTCATAACCTTAGAGTTTGATAGATGATCCCCTACAGGTGGTAAAATTGGTTGCCAATTCAAGCACTAGGTAATTTTACAAGATAATTACCAACTGTAATAGAGTTACTAGACTCTAGTTACTACACATCTGAATTTTCACTGGCTGCCTGACCAGGATGGTTTCCAGTCCATCCCTCCAAGACACATTGTTCTGATCTGCAGATTGCCCTCTTCTTAGACTTCAAAAACTCTACGAAGGATCAAATGACCCACAATTTTAACATTTGTCTGAATATGTACTTTAGGAAGCTGATTATTTCAGCACAGGTGACTAATTTGTAGCTATTGACATTACTGACTCTTCCAGCTGAATTAACTTGAAAATGTCCTTGGTATTACCAAATAATCAAATTCATAGTCAGTACCCTTCCAAAACAATCTGCTCTGACTTTAACAGTGGTTTCTTTTAGTCTGAAAACTGAGTGTAACACAAGATTCTTTGTCAGTTATGTTAACAATAAGGACTTCTAGTTCTTCCCCTCTTCTTTGCTGCAATCTGTTGCAAAGGCTGGAGTTTAAGGTAATCGCAAAACAGTGTAGGAGTGTTGATTTACAGTTATACAGTTATTTTGACTTGCAAAGTCCTCGGCAGATGTTAGCTGGTGTAGACCCTTACATTGTATAAAATAATCTGCATAAAACTAAAGGGGGAATTTTCAGAAGGCAGGTTGTAATTATGTAGGAATCCCTACTTTTAAGAAAAATGACATAGGTCTCTATTTACCATGATTTGTAAGAAACTAATTTTTATATATTATTTCAAAAACAGCAGTTCCAGCATCTTATTTGAAGTATATGAGATAGTATACATTGTTGTGCATCTGGACCAAGTGCAGGAGCAACTGTTTCTTTGTATGCGCAATAAGCAGAGAACAGTAATCTCTGCGCACCTTAAAAATTCCATATCAGCTCTGAGATAAAGTTCCTTTGATTTTCTGGGTATTTGAATATGCAATTTCCATAGGCATAACACCTTAATGTGAAGGATAAGCTATTGATTTAAACCCCCCCAATAATTTTAATAATCAAAACACATTTTTTGTTCATGCAGTTATTGATATAGTCCCCCTGAACACAGATGGCAGAATTGATCTGAAAGACTAACAAAAGTTTAAATAAGGAAATGTCTTTCAGAGTTTGGAGGTCTGAATATTTTTAAATGCAGCTACTGTCAGAATTTGCTTTTGTGTTGACAGAATCCTTTTAGAAGATCTTGTGGTGTGAAAAGCTTCTTTTAGGGGGTTTTCATAATGCACCATGAAAGAACATTTTTCTCACCGTGGCCAGCCATAGAGCTTACTTAGAACTTCATGTACTCAAAGTGAGACTAGATTTTAGTGCCTTCACACAGGCAAAGAGACAGGAGAGGGTACACTTGTGTGAGCCCCCAATTCGCCTGGGCAATCCAAACAGATGCTTATTTTGAGTACTCCAAAGCATGGTTAAGGCTCTATTGTATACAGCATCTGCTCAGAGCACAGAATAGGGACTAGATTCACCCCTGTAAAAGCTGTGTGTCAAGGGGAAATCCATCCGTTAGAGCACCCCCTAGCACCCAGACAGGATTACATTGAGTTTCTGCCTCTCAAGCACTCCCTCTGGATGTCCATGATCCCCTTACCCTTCTGGTGACTTGGACATCCTGACTGGTCAGGGTTCACCCTTTCAGGGTATCAAAGTCCCCTGTCCAAAATAGATAAATCAACACCTACAGTCACACTAGTTTCAGGTTCTCCTTCTTCAGGTCTTCTGTTGGAGTCCCTGCAACATAAGTCATTCATCAATATTAATCCAAATATTTTCCACTCTGGTTCACTCTCTACTCAGGTCCTGTTCCAGTCCCTCAGGCCCAGATTCTCCAAGGTACTTAGGCTTCTAACATCCATTTTAGATCCTACCCTCCCCCCGCCAGTGAGTGTCTCTCAATTCCCTGCTGGATCTTTTTGGGGGCTCAGCTCCAGGTCTTTTTCCTGCCCTCTCTCAGGCTTTGTAGGCCTCCTAGCCCCCCATCTTATCCTCAGGCTCCTTCCCCCCAGGCCTCAGCCCTTCAAGCTCTGGCTCTCTCTACTTGGTAAGCCTCACTGCTTCAGGCATGGCACTCTCATTCTCTCAGTACTCTGACAGGCTTCCTTCTTGACAGGCCTGCCCTCACAGACACACCCCTTTCCCAGGTAGTTCCAAGTTGGCCTAATGAAGACCCTCCCAGTTTCATTAGCCCTTTCCAGAGTCCTGTTCCTTCCTCCCTAGACTCCCCTGGCAGCCGGTGGTGGTGATTTCCCTTTCAGGCATAGGGTCCTGAAACAGCCCTGTGACTCCCTGCAGCAGTGATGGTTGTTGCAACCAGGAGGCTTTTGCCTCTGAGGGAAAGCAGCTTTAATCACCACCCAGAGCTCTACTGGCTGAGGCTGCAGTGGTGGTGCAGTGAATAAGCACATCCCCCAATGTTCCCTCAGTGCTGTTCCCTTTTGGGGCTGCAATGGGAGGCTGTGCGCAACCTCAGAGGGGTGGGGGGAACAGGTTTGGAGACATCTTGTGTTGTTGCAGGTCTTCTCAGGGTAGATATTTCACCTCTGGGAGATCTGTGCCACTGTCTGTGTCATCAGAAACTGGTGGAGACCCTGAGTGAATCTGGCCCTAAGGTCTTAAAGGATCCATCACAGTGTTTCTTTAAAATGTGTTTATATCCAATGAGGGTTACTATGCTCTGTGAAATACTGCCTCTGCCAAATTGCTTCCTATGATATATTTTGAAGTGCTTTGTCCAATCTAGGTTTCAAAGTCTCTATCCTGGATAAGACTTCCACTATTTCTCCTGGGAGATAATTGCACAGATCTCATCGTCAGCAAGTTTTCCTCTTATTCAGCTTAAATTTGCCACTTATAAGATAATCAGGGAGTGTAAGTTAATATAGTATTATCTGAAATCAATATTTCCATCCCCCTGCTGCTGTGTTTATTCCATTAATGGCATGATCCTGACAGGAGCTGAGCATTCACAACTCCCATTCATTGTATTTAGCGATTTAAATTTGTTTTGAAGTGCCTCCTCAGGACACTGGGCTTTTGTATGCACATTAGAGATATACCATGCCTTCCGTTGGAATTGCTGGTATGCAGTGTCTATGGGGATCAGGCCCTTACGGCTGAATTAAAGCAATGATTGTGAATATGACACTTTGATGCTAAACTCACAAGTCTCCGTAGTATTAGAAAGCCATATTTTAATTTGTTCTATTTGGTTAGTTTCACAAGTATTTGTACAGAGCAATCTCACCTTTTCCACACATTTTAGTAGTTCAGAAAACCTCAGCTTAAAATATCTGTGGCCCTTAAATTTTATATTGTTTAAGAAGAGTGGAGGGGATGTATATATATGTTTAGGTGGCTTCCTTTTCACAGGAGTCTCACTTCCCTATTGAAGTCATTTTGCATTGGGCAGAATACTGCAAGCATTTGATCATGAGCAATGTTCCCTATACCAACAGTTCTTAAACCTTTTCACAGCATGGACCATATCTTGTCTTGGGGGACAATCTCTCTTCCAATCAGTGATCAAATAACATCCCTGTAGCAACTACAGAAACTGGAAAATTAACGTTAGGGAAGTATTTTATGGATATTTAGCTTCTTTTAATGCAATTTAGCAGATGCAAACAAGGCGAAGGAGCCAGCGCCATGAGACCATCCGGTTCTCTTCAGACTACCAGCAAGTTTTCCAAGGACTACTGTAGTCTATGGACCACAGTTTGGGAACTACTGCCCTATGCCATCAATAGCATGTGAACTTGTCAGTGCTCTAAGATGACTACGCTGTAACATGTCACTATGACTTAGAACAGAAAAATGCACACTTTTGTTCATTAAGAAAGAAAAATATTTAGAGGACCAGTGATTCAAAAGTCCTCCCCCCCCTTAAAATAATGGAAGGACACCAGTCCAACAAATAAATGCCTCATCAAGTGGGATGACTAACTCAGCGCCATTCATGGAATTAACATAGAAAGGGCGGGGAACAGAAATTTATTTGGAAGGACATCTTTTGTGCAGGTGCGAAATCTCCTTCAAGTATCCTATTCTCTGTGGATGAGTAATGTGGGTTTAATTATTTTTAGTTTAGTTCAAGGTTGTCAATGTACTCATTTTCAAACCAACTGCTGTCAAAAGTTTCATATAATTCATTATATATTTTCTTTTTGCATGTATAGTTTTCTTTGTCTTTCTAAGTGACACTGATTGCTATGAAGACCAGTGGAGGTCATGTGACTGAAACCAGACAATAAAGTCCAGAGTTCCTGTGTTAGAAGCTCCATGTGAGATGTGGGGGCCACTGGATCTGCACCAACTGGATTTGATCTAAGTGGAACCAAAGCAAAAACTCCTTTGGTGCCATGTACAGGGTGTGCAGACACCTGTGGCTCCCTTGTACACTCTCAGTATGAAGCCTAGTAGCATGAGGGGCATGAGCTGGCCCTCCACACCGTGGGTCAATTTCACCTTGACTGTGCTTGTATGTCTATTAACACTAGTAGGGTTATATGCATGTGTTTGGGATCTGATCCAAAGCCTGTTGAAGTTACTGGCAAAGCTGCCATTGCCTTCCCAGGTGCAAGAGCAGACTCTAAATGCAGAGATACCCCTACGACTGAAACTGTGTTCTTTCATCAGTCTGTTTGACTGTGGTGCAGCTCGGGCATTACAAAGGACTGAGGTCTATAAATGACAATGTTACATATAGTATCAACTTGAATCACGGAATCAGTGCCCAGAGCATTGGATAGGAAAATACAGAGACTTTTCTGAATCTAAATATATAATTTAATGTAATTAATACTCATTAGCAATACTCAGCCACAACATGGGAAATTAGGCCAGGTCTACACTACAGACCTACATCGGTATAACTACGTCACTCAGGGGTGTGGATTTCACACCCCTGAGCAATGTAGTTATACCGACCTAACCCCCAGGGTAGACAGCCATATGTCACTGGGAGAGCTTCTCCCACTGACATAGCTACTGCCTCTTGAGGAATTGAATTACCTATGCCAATGGGAGAGGGTCTCCACTAGTGTCTTCAGTCATGCCACAGCAGCGTAGCTGAACCGGTGAAGTTGTAGCACTGTATGTGAAGAGAGGTCCTTAGAAATGGAAGAGGCAATGTACTACCTCAGCTTTTGTTTATTTGTGTCATTAACTCTGACTTAAACCTTAAACACCTTCGACAAAAATCTAGAGGAAGCTATTCAAAGCCACAAATGGCAGTTATGTGATCCACTCCTGCTGCAAATCAGTTGTGGGTACCTAACTGCCACTTGTTCCTTTGAATAAACTGAGCACGCTAAGTTTATGGAAGGCATGGTATGATGAGGTTGCCTACAAAGGCATATGGCCCATCTGAGTGTGCTATTAGCAAATGTCTCCAATGGCTGGTGATGGAATACCAGATGGGAGGGGCTCTAAGTTACCACAGAGAATTCTTTCCCAGGTGTCTGGCTGGTGGGTTTTGCCACATGCTCAGAGTCTAAATGATTGCTGTATTTGGTGTCAGGAAGGAATTTGCCCCCAGGTCAGACTGGCAGAGACTGTGGTTCCCCCGTCCCTTCCTCTGCAGCTTGGGGCATAGGTCACTTCCTGGTTTAAACTAGGATAAATGGTGGATTTTCTGTAACTTGAAGTCTTTAAATCAAGATTTGAGGACTTCAGTAACTTGGCCTGAGGTTATGGGCCTAATACAGGAGACCGGGAGTGAGGCTCTGTGGCCTGCAATGTGCAGGAGATCAGACTAGATGATCATGGTGTTCCCTTCTGGCCTTAAGTCTATGAATCTATCAGAATATCTCCCCTAGATGTTTTTTCACAGGTGTTTAAGTTAAATTTAAGTGCTTCAAATCTAGCCTGTCCCAGAGGACCAGAGAGGATGATAATATTTTCCATTTATTGTTCCTTTCATCCCTAAGGATCTCTAAGTGCTTTAGACATCCTATGAATACAGCAGCACTGGAATAAAGCCACCATGGAGGTGGAAGGGCAACAGCTTACTGTCACACTAGTGTGGGAGGTGAAATTTTGGCTAAAGACACTGGAACAAATATCTGCTCTTATGAAAGTGCTATAAACCAGCCAGATTTTCAGAGATGGCAGTACATCTAATTTATGTGCAATACTCTATTGCCATGCATTGAGAGAACAGTTGTGTGCACAAGTGACAATTATTCATCTAGCTGCTCATATGTGTATGAAAATACATACAAATTAAGTACACACACACACAGTTGTATGGGTGTAACAATCCCCTTTGAAAATCTGGCCCCGTCACGCTCAGATAGAATCTTGTTTTGTAAAGTCTCATCCAAAAAAATCCTTTGCATGGTAAACTTCTTGGAGGACAATTTATCAACACACAGGTGTCTGAACTGATCCTGCATGGCTTTGCACCAGTGTTTCAGACAAAGGGCGTAGACCACTTAGCATCCCTTCCCATGGCAGAGGACATGCATATTAAATGGCAAAACAGAACTGAAACACTCACAAGATGCAGTTGTGATTTTGTATTTCTTGGGTTGTGCATGACCCATCTCAGTACATTTCATTACCCTTACTGGAGTACTGAGTAGATTGGCTTTATGTCAGCCTGGGATTCTCCCAGGTTGGGAGTACCTTTAAAGCTCTGGCAGTGCAAATCAGCCACATCAGAAGCCAGAAGGCCTTTAACATTATCCTTCTATGTGACCTCATAAGAAATAATTAATGTTTAGCAAAAGGAAATAAGAATTTTTGGAACAAGAAAATATAGATGATTTCTATTTTTTTCTTCTGAAGAGATAAACGATATTCTGATTAATTTAGTAATTTGTTCCAACTATATCTGGTCATTCTAAACTATAAACAACTTTAGATATGTGCCATTAAGTCAAAAACTCAGACGGCAAAGGATTTTTTCCCAAAAGGACACAGAAGCTCCATGGTTAAAAGGGTGTCTGAAATTCTATTATAAACCGGGTGTAGAGACTGGCACTTGGATTACAACTTGGTATGCAACTTCTTAGAACACGAGCCTACTTTGGCAATGATTTTTGTGAAAGGAGGAGCCAACAAATAATGCGTCATTTACAGCTGGTGCAAATTGATGCTGCTCCATTGACTTTGGCGGCATTATGCTGATTACCACCAGCCAATTGTCTGGCCCAGTGTCTTTAGGCCTGATGCTAAGTGCTGAAGTCACTGGGAGTTGTACTACTGGCTTTAATGAAAACAGGATGAGGTTCTTTCTTGCTGCCAGGTACTTTTTCTGCTCTGCTGACTGAGAAGAGGGTTAATGATATTTTGTAGATTGCCACCTAATGTAAATGAGGCCATGGCAATATTAATCTAGAGAAAAGTGAATAGTTAAGGGTCAGGTCATGCCCCAAAGAGCCGTATAGAAAGGAGATCCTCTGTGTGTAGATCTCCCCATCTCACATGGAGGTCGGGCAGGGGTGGGCAAACTTTTTGGCCCGAGGGCCACATCGGGGTGCGAAACTATATGGAGGGCCAGGTAGGGAAGGCTGTGCCTCTCCAAACAGCCTGGCCCCCGCCCCCTATCCACCCCCTCTCACTTCCCACCCACTGACTGCCCCCCTCAGAACCTCCCACCCATCCAATCCCCCTGCTCCTTGTTCCCTGACCACCCCCTCCCGGGACCCCCGCCCCAACCACCCCCCTGGGACTCCACCCCCTATCTAACCCCCCGCTCCCCATCCTCTGACCGCCTCCCCCCCAAGAACCTCCACCCCATCCAAATGCCCCCTGTCTCCTGACTGCCCCCCAGAATCCCTGCCCCATATCCAACCCCCCGGCCTTGGCCCCCTTACCATGCCACTCAGAGCAGCATGTCTGGGAGCCGTGCAGCCTGGCCAGAGCCAGACACACTGCCGCTCTGCCCTGCATGATCATGCAACCCCGCCACCCAGAGCACTGCCTGCATGGTGGTGTGGCTGCGGGGGTGGGGGAGCAGCAGGGGAGGGGCCAGGGGCTAGCCTCCTGGGCCAGGAGCTCATGGGCTGGGCAGGATGGTCTCGCGGGCCGTAGTTTGCCCACCTCTGAGGTGGGGGCTCACGTGCCTCCAGAGAAGCATTCCCCCTTTCAACCAGATCAGGGATCTGTGCAGGTAGGTGAAAGACAGTGGATGGGCTTGGCGAGGAGAGGAAAGCTGGGAAGTGGCTGGAGAGGTAAGATTCATTGCTCCCTGTCATAAATATAAAGGGAAGGGTAAACACCTTTAAAATCCCTTCTGGCCAGAGGAAAAACCCTTTCACCTGTAAAGGGTTAAGAAGCTAGGATAACCTCGCTGGCACCTGACCACAATGACCAATGAGGAGACAAGATACTTTCAAAAGCTGGAGAGGGGGAGAAACAAAGACATTTCCAAACAGGCTCTTTCCCAATTATATACCTGTTAGACGTTTGGTGGTGGCAGCGATAAAGTCCAAGGGCAAAAGGTAAAATAGTTTGTACCTTGGGGAAGTTTTAACCTAAGCTGGTAAAAGTAAGCTTAGGAGGTTTTCATGCAGGTCCCCCCATCTGTACCCTAGAGTTCAGAGCGGGGAAGGAACCTTGACACTCCCCCACCGTATGGTGGAAAAAGTACTATTTTCTCTGACAACCACCTCCTGTGGTGAGAATCCCCCTTTACATGGGATCCTGAAACAATTTTGGTGAGGGGAGTCTCTGGCCCTTTGGGAGAGCCACAGGGGAAATTCAATGACAGCTAAAGAAACTCAGTACTCTGTAGAGATGTTTAGCTACTCACGAATTTGGGCTTCAAAGAGGGTCCATATAAGCAGAGTGACTCTTTGGTATGAGTAGAAATCAACCCTGTGCAGAGAGTCATTACAAGAGTGATACATCACTGAAATCCCATATAAGTCTTATTTTTAGTGTTTGAATGGGACTTCAGAAGTGCATAGGTTGTGTACTGACCCTCTGCACATGACTGAATTTCACCCTGCAGGACAAATGGAAGTCCACTGAAAAGAAGTGACATGATTTAGTATTGCCAGACCTTGTTGTTATGGGCAGATTCTCCGTATTCTTACCTGATGTATGTTCTGAAGCTCTTGGAATGGAAATGCAGTTCAGTAAAAGCTTTTCTCTGCCCATCTTTTGTCTTTCAGTATCCTTGCAGGTTATGGTTGATGACACTCAGCACTCCAAGGGAAGCGCTCAGCTCCCTATAGGATCACGTCTAAGGTAACGGATCATTATTTAGGATCTATTTTAGGTCTGATAGCTGTTAGTGCACATTAAAGATAATTATTAAACTTCTCATTGCTCCACTCATCTGCAGGACCTCCATCAGTGTTGCCCTGGATGTCTTATACTGCTGGAAATTTCAGTCTTTGGCCTTTTGTTTGTACAAAACCTATAGAAACCTCTTACAAATACACATAATAAATGCCATAGGCACCAGCTTCCCCTCTTTCCTGTGTGTGCTTGACTCCCTCTCTGCCCCCGGCCCTGCCTCCACCCACCCCTTCCATGAGGCCCCACCCCTTCCTCAAAGTCCCTACCCCAACTCCGCCCCCTCCCTGCCAATATTCCAACTCCTTCTCCAAATCCCCGCCCCGGCCCCACCTCTTCCCCACCTCCTCCCCTGAGTGTGCCACGTTCCCGCTCCTCCCCCTCATCCCAGAGCATGCGAATGCCTCCAAGAGGCTGTCTCCAAACAGCTGTTTGGCAGCGGCCAGGCGGGAAGTGCTGGGAGGTAGGCGGAGGAACGGGGACATGGCATGCTCAGGGGAGGAGAAGGTGGTGGGGCGGGGGGTGAGGGGAGCTTGGCTGCTGGTGGGTGCGGAGCCCCAGAGCGCCCACAGAGTCGGTGCCTATGACAAATACATATCGTTACACATTATGTACATGAATAGTAGGAAAAGAAAGAGAAAAATCATCAGGTACCCAGATGGCTGCATTGACATATAAGCCCCACAACGGAGAGTAATCTTTCTAAAGATACTTAGGATAAGATAGAGAAAAGGGTTAACACAGGAGAAAGGCACTGCCACAACTAAGGATGCCTTATTAGACCTGTGCATAGATTCTTTGTATTCTCAGCTCCATAGGAAATGGATATGGGCACTAATAGATTGTTAGTGTTCTGCTGGGCAGCGTGTATCGAAGTTCATAATGTCCGATCTTAGGGATGAAGAAATGAGTTGTAAGTCTTTATGCATGAAACACCTTTGGATTGGCCTGAGATACTGCTGAATGTGATTTTCCATAATTTATTTTTTCTCTGAGTCTATTCCCCTCCTTCCAAATGTAAAAAATCAGACAAAGTTCAATTGTCAGAAAAATGTCAAGAAAAAAACCAAACCCTTCCCTCTCTTTTAGAATAATAGAATATTAGGGTTGGAAGAGACCTCAGGAGGTCATCTAGTCCAATCCCCTGCTCAAAGCAGGACCAACTAAATCATCCCAGCCAGGGCTTTGTCAAACTGGGCCTTAAAAACCTCTAATGATGGAGATTCCACCACCTCCCTAGGAAACCCATTCCAGTGCTTCACCACCTTAATATCCTAATATCCAACCTAAACCTCCCCCATTGCAACTTGAGACAATTATTCCTTGTTCTGTCATCTGCCACCACTCAGAACAGCCTAGCTCTATCCTCTTTGGAACCCCCTTTCAGGTAGTTGAAGACTGCTATCAAATCCCCCCTCACTCTTCTCTTCTGCAGACTAAATAACCCCAGTTCCCTCAGCCTCTCCTTGTAAGTTATGTGCCCTAGTCCCCTAACCATTTTCGTTTCCCTCCGCTGGACTTTCTCCAATTTGTCCACATCCCTTCTGTAATGGGGGACCAAAACTGGACGCAATACTCCAGGTGTGGCCCCATCAGTGCTGAATAGAGGGGAATAATCACTTCCCTTGATCTGCTGGCAATGCTCCTACTAATACAGCCCAATATGCCATTGGCCTTCTTGGCAACAAGGGCACACTGCTGACTCATATCCAGCTTCTTGTCCACTGTAGTCCTTTTCTGCAGAACTGCTGCTTAACTAGTCAGTCCCCAGCCTGTAGCAGTACGTGGGATTCTTCCTTCCTAAGTGCAGGACTCTGCACTTGTCCTTGTTGAATCTCAACAGATTTTTTTGGCCCAATCTTCCAATTTGTCTAGGTCACTCTGGCCCCTATCCCTACTCTACAGCGTATCTACCGCTCCCCCCAGCTTAGTGTCATCTGCAAACTTGCTGAGGGTACAATTCATCCCATCATCCAGATTATTAATAAAGATGTTGAACAAAACTGGCCGCAGGACCGACCCCTGGGGCACTCCGCTTGATAATGGTTGCCAACTAGACATCGAGCTGTTGATCACTACCTGTTGAGCCTGACAATCTAGCCAGCTGTCTATCCACCTTATAGTCCATTCATCCAATCTATACCTCTTTAACTTGCTGACAAGAATATTGTGGGAGACCGTATTAAAAGCTTTGCTAAAGTCAAGATATATCACATCCACTGCTTTCCCCATATCCACAGAGCCAGTTATCTCATCATAGAAGGCAATCAGGTTGGTCAGGCATGACTTGCCCGTGGTGAATCCATGTTTACTGTTCCTGATCATCTTCCTCTCCTCCAACTGCTTCAAAATGGATTCCTTGAGGACCTGCTCCATGATTTTGCCGGGGACTGAAGTGAGGCTGACCAGCCTGTAGTTTCCCGGGTTCTCTTTCTTCCCTTTTTAAAATATGGGCACTATATTTTCCTTTTTCCTATCATCTGGGACTTCCTTTGTGGAATGTGAACCTACCTCTGGGCAGGAGGAGACTGAAGAGGAAAGAGAGACATAGAGTAGTTGTCTGAAGAAAAGATCTGTCCCATTGCCTTCAGTGCAATTACACCTATGTTTAATCCCGAATAACTAAGAGCAGCAGAAATGGGCCCACTGTACCAATGTTCCCTGTTATTTTTGATAGGCCGTGTGCACAAAAAATTTCTTCTGTGCAAATTTTTGAAACACAGTTCAAATTTGTGTGCCATGAGGCAAATGCGCCCAAGCGAGTAAAATGCTTATACATTTAAAAAGTTTTAATTTGCAATTTGTGTCATTTTATATGGGTTTTCAGATAGAGACATCATAAGTAAAAAAAGAAAAACAACAGTTTGTGTTTTAAATTTAAAATTTTCCTAAAAAAATCAATAACTGATTATCAGCCAAGAATAAGATATGTAATTACAAATGCATTTTAATTTCCTTATTGATCAAAATGTCAAAGACTGCTAAACTAACCTTACTGTTTTTCCCTGCTATCTTTTTCATATGCCCATTCAATATAAACTCTGTCCAGATCTATCAGGCCTCCATCCAGCTGGTAACTCTTAATACACATCAGCATGTCCAAATGATCTACTTGTAAACGATTCCATAGTTTGTTTTTTAGAGTGTTCATTAAGCTAAAGCCATGCTCTCAGTCTGCACTTGATGCTAGGAATGTTCCTCCAATATCCATCAACTTTGCAAGATCCTGAAACTGTTCGTTCTGGTGAGCAAATGTCACCATATCCGGGAACTTAAAACGAATTGGCTTTTGATTCTTTCGGCTACTGCAAACTTGAAGTCATTGTACTGACTGACTATAACAATCTCTTCAACAAGAAAGTCTTTGTATTTTGAACATAGGGATTTGACCTGATGAATTCCAAAATTGAAATCACACTTAATTATTGCTGCACAATCAAAAGCAGACCACTCCTAGACTTCATTCTCTGGAAATCTGTCTGCAAAATGTGCACACAAGATGTTTATGAAAGTTATTATGGAACTGGTATCAATTTCATTATTTTCTTGAGAGCTCATATCTAAGAGAACCTTAACTTTGTCACTCCATAAGACTGAATCTCCAAGGTACTGTCTTCCGATATTGTTCAGTTTACCTCAGGCAAGGTGAAATGCTTCAAGAGGTGTAAGGCCCCGTTTCTGGTGCAGCTTGGATAGTGAAACCAGCTCTGACAAAACATCATTCAAAACTTCTAATGTTATTCGGTATTCCATGGTATTCAGCTTTTTGTGGCAGTATTTAGAAACTGGATCAGTATCTTTGTCTTGCTCAAAATATTCCAGAAAGGATTATAGTTGCGAATAATTGCTCAAAGTGCAAAGTGCCTAGATAACCAGCGCACTTCATTGGCTGAAAGCCACTGACTCACATTCAGAAGCATCCACTAGTTCCTGAAATTTGCATTTGCTCGTGGATGACTGACAGAAGACCGTGTAGACAGTTCTCATTAAGGTTTCGATGTCTCTTATCAGCTTGACCTCTTTCCATGTATCGGAAATCCCCGAGTCTTCCCGGTGTGCAGCGCAATGTTGCTGGACTAAGTGTGGAATATCAAATTTCAGCTGAGCTGCCACACCGTTGAGTTTGCCCAACATCATGGAGACACCATCAGATGTGATCACCATTTTCATTTGATCAAGTTGGTGTTTTTTATAAAACTCTTTGATTGCAGACACTATTGAAAAAGCATCACATTCTTGCAATTGTAATCGTCTACCAGACAAAGTTTTATAGTCTGCAGAATTTATGGATCTATATTTAAAGTAGAGTATCAAGTATCTGTTAATGGATATATCAGTGCTTTCATCAACAGCTAAAGTATGAAACATTGCCTATGCTATTTCATGCATGAGGTCATTTTGGACAATGTAGTTGATAATTTCAAGAAATTCAAAAGCATAATTTTTACTTCTCCAGCTCGCTGGTATGCGCACATACTTTTCCATATGTCATTAATATCCTGAACAGAAAGCACTGAGCTGTTCATTTTAATAGCCAAAAACACACTGTCAATAAGTACCTTGATTTCTTCTGGGTTTGAGCGTTTGTGTTCAAGATTAATTTGCCTCCTCTGCTTTTCAGCTGGACTTTCAAGAATCATGCTAAGCAATCCGCTCCATAAGGAAAGGTTTTTGTTTCTAAGTCTTGTTACACCATCTATATGAGACTTACTTGACGGATGACGCTTTAAGAAATCCAACTTCCATACATCATTCCACATTCTTCCTGTTGAAAATTCTCCTGAAGCTCTGGCATCTCGGCAATATACACAAACCACTCCGTTGTCCTCATCATATATGAATATTTCATGAAGTTTAATAAGCATTACGCTATGTGACTTCGGTGTAATCGTCTCTATAGTCTCATCCAGCCATCCAGATTTAAATGAAGACTTTGTTCTTTTATGCTTTAAACCTCTAGACAGTGACATTTGAGGATTGATTTTCTACCAGATTGGTTTATCTAAAATTAATACTTTTATTATATGGCTACTATTTCAATGAGCTTAACAGCATGACTCAACAAAAGGGCAAATGGGAGATCATTCAGATCAGGATACTGGAAGTTTGTGCATAGCTCCGATCACGTCAATGCATCTGTGGCAAAAAAACATGGGAAAATGGTAAAACATCACGAGTAAATGAAGTCCAATGCCTTTGAAAGATTTCAATCATGAAAACAACACTTAACTTTGTTCATTTCTGGGATCTCTTTGCAGTTCCTTAGCAACTACAGCCAGGCATTTTGACTTATTCACATGTACTTGAGTTTCTACACAGCCAAATGAACAAACTACAAGGAGATGTGTGGGTCCCGACCGTCCCGATGTGATCAACGTTCCATGTTCAAAATGCTGGTGAGGAGGGGTACGATTCATTGCCCTCCTTTCCCTTTCCCCCCCTTCCAGCTAATAGAATCTGGCTGTGTTGATAGATGGCGGGGGAACAATGTCAAAAGTCACCTGTAAATGGGGTGACCAGATCGCAAGAGGGAAATTTCAGGACACATTGGACGAGTGGGGGGGGGGGAGAGAAGAGAGCCACATAGCTCCCCTGCCTTGCACCCCCTGAACCCACTATGCCCAGAGCCTCCCCACAACCTCCCCACATTTCCACCACAAATGCACAGTGCTGTGCACATCACTCCCCCACCCAGCGCCCCCCCACCCACAGCTCCACCCAGCACCCCACACAGAACCCCCCCACTCGCTAGTTTCCCAAAACACACAGATTTCTCCTCGCTCCCTCCCTTCCAGTGCCCTTCCCCACAGCCCCACCACCACAATTAAACAATGCCCCACACAGATCCCCACTGCCCAGTGACCTGACACACACAGATCTTCCCCACTGTCGAGCACCCCCCAACAGGCCCCCACTGCCTAGCACCCCAAGACACACAAACCTCCCCCACTTCCCAGTGCCCTCCACACCCTCACAGCCCAGCACCCCACCACAGACCTCCCAGACACTCACTGCATCACGCCCTGCCCTCTTCCCTGGCTGCACTCACCAGCTCTGCTGGGAGATCTCTGGCTCCTAGGGTCAGAGTGGCAAGGGCGGGGGGGTCTCCAGACTCTCCAGGTGCTGCGCCCGCCACAGGCGCAAGCTCCATGGCTCCCATTGGCTGGGAAAAGCTCCAATAGGAGCTGCCAGAGCTGCGGAGTGGGGCTTGCAGGCGCTGGCAGCGCGCAGAGACCCTAAGAGCCAGCAGGTCCCTCTGGCTCCTAGGGTCAGGTCAGGTCAGGGGGGGAGGGGCAGAGGGCTCTCTGCCCACTGCTGGCACCTGCAAGCCCCACCCCCGCAGCTCTGATTGGGCAGGAGGGAGCTGGTGCAGCACACTGAGACCCCCTCTGCTTCTGTGCCTAGGGGCCGCCCGCATTACAGGCTCCTGCTGGCAGGTGGGCACGCCGCCAGGAGCTGCCCCAGGAGGCATGGCCACGCCAGCCACTGGACTTTGGTGGTGATGGTGAGCAATCCCTGATATCGGGACAAAGGGCACAGTACATATTTTTGTTAGTCCAGAACGTGCTATTTTACCCTTTATTTGCTTGGGAGTTTTAGTAATAAAGTTTTATGCCTCGAATAACTCTTCTTTGGTTTGTCCTTTGTATGCTTGTCTGAATCATTTGGCCTGGTTCTCCTAAGGACAGTTAAGTAGGAGAGATGAAACCTTTTGTAGCAGATCAGATATTATGAACTTTAGTGCAAACTGTGCAAGAGGGTGCTAACTAGAATAGTGGAGATCTATTTCCCATGGAGGCCTGAAAAGGGGAATGGAGCTATGGTTAAAAGACTGAGATTTGTTCATGATGAGTTGGGGTGAGAGAGGAATTGTTGTGGTTTATCACTATGCAGATGAGATTCAAAACTGGAAGGAGGCGCTTTACTCAGAATGTACAGAATGCCTTTAAGCTACTTGTTTTGACATTGATACAATAGTGTGTGATGCATTAGGTTTGATAAAAGACATGGTATTGGATCAACCCTCCTGGAGAATTTGTGCTTTTGTCACAGGTGATTTTTTTTGTGAGAAAAGAATTAATTCTTTTGTATTTTAAGCTTACTGGTTGTATTTTATGGAGAAACCAGAGGCTCCTGCAACCAGAGGAAACTGTAGTCCAAGTTTCTGTTGAAAACATAGCAAAGGGTAGGCTTGCTGAGAAAGGCTGGGGCTGCATAGATGCATATGATTTCTTCCTGGCTTGTAGACTGATAACAAGGCTTGCTTCTGATGTTGTCATAAAGTCCTGTGCCTTTAGATCCAAAAAAAAAAAAGGGCTTGAAAAATTAATAGATTTTCCCTTCAAGCATCAGCCAACATATGTAGACAAGTATGAAATATGCATGCTTGAATGAAAATCTCTGACACCACCACCACAACCTTAGAGCCATCCACCTCAGAGTGTTAGTACATTCATATTGTGTCAGGCTGGAGGATCTGTAACTCCACTAAAATATCTATGGAAATTTAAAAATCTACTTTGTGAAATATTTTGAAAAAACAAAGGATGCATTCAGGTAAATTAAAATGACTAATTTCAGGTGATAGGAGGAAGGTGAAGAAAATTCTGCCACCAAAATCTTAGCTCACCTGTTTGTGTGCAGATGTTGCTTTATATGTGATACCTAAGATCAAGTATTGTGAATCTTAAACTCCTTTCAAATTACAGAGTTAGCTTGGAATTTACTTTCTTTAGCAGGCCAAAGTCAAACTTTATTGTTGTTTCAACCTAGACTGCTAATGTAACGTATGTACATTATGTGCATGACATGTATGGAATGCATGATGGAGCAGTGTGCTATACAGGTATTTATTGGCATGAATTTGGGATCATTGGATTTCTCAGGAGTGGCAAAGACATTTGTGAGTTTTGCAGCTCACCTTAAATGAGTGTCCATAAACCTTTTTACCACAGCATGCTAAGGTTTATTCCGGATACACCATATAGATTACAGGGAAAAAATAAAATGTTCAAAAGTTTAATTTTTTTCATTTGGACTATTTCTTGTATCCCTCTCTCTGGATAGGTAGATGCTTTAGTTACCCTGCTTACCACTGCAGAGTCAGAGGGAGGAAAAACAATTGAATATGTATCAATAGAAAATCACCTAAAATATCTTTAAAGTCTAATATAGTGGATTCTTGTCACTTTGGAACAGGGGAAATCTTCCTTTCCCAACCCTATAGAGCTCGTTGTTCTCTCTCTCAAGGATGAAAGATACCAGGCTTAAAGCCATGACATTCCTGTGCTAGAAAAGCTGTTATTAGCCCAAGCCTGGATCTTGCCATCCTCGACTTGGGGCCTGGGTAATTTTGGAGAAAAATTCCACATTTGAGGTGGGAGGGGATAATGAGGAAACATTTCCCTGGCAGGTTAATTTAATAATATGACATCTGTTCCAAGCTGCTGAGGGATCTGGAGGGCAAGAATAAATTAAAGGGAGTTGATGCATAAATATATTCGCTGTAAATCAAACCTCGAAGCCCTCACTAGGCTTTTGTTCAGGCAAAACTCTTCTGGCCTTTGTGTTTTTTACCTGAATACGTACTGAGCAAGCCTGAACAAGAGCTTCAGGATTTGGCCCCAAATATTTTTTTTCTTTAATAGGTCATAAAGACAACAAAGTCCCCACAAGATGGCACCCTCTGCTTACACTGAGTGTCCTTTACCAGAGAGTCTTAGACGTATTCCGGTATTTCTCTATATCCAAACACAGTTTGGAATTCATTGGAGAAGCAAGATTAGAAGTTTTAATAGGTTCACCCCAACATTATCAAGGCAACCCCTAATCATCAGAATAAGTAGCTATTCTTTCCCCTTAGGAAAAAACACCCACCCATTGACTCTTATAGTATTATTTGGTCATTTAAGTTTTAGATTTTTTAATTATTTGCCGAATGCCAAAGGACTATTTCAGTATTTAACACAGTGTTTATAAAATAATTGTGTTTTCAAATGTTGTATTATATATTAAGCCTTTCCGTAATCGCACAGCTTATCATTTTTAAGGGAATACTTCATTCAAGTTATAGTTCCTGAAACCCCGGGGAAAAAAAGAAATCTTTAATGATCATAATAGGATTGTAATTGTATGTTTTTGAGAAATCGATTTGAGCTCAAATAGCTCATTTAAACATGTTTCACCAAAACCATTGAAATAGGAAACAGGAGGACTAAATTATTGCTGCTTCCTGAATTCTCTGCTGATGAGCCAAATAATTAAAATGTACTGTAATGGCTCCTGCAGTCTGTATTTCTTTGGGTAATTCTCGGAAATGAATCTGAATTTCTACCGTAGAGGGGGAGCAAGAAGATCATCGAAATATCAAGAGGGTTGGAAGCCAGACGGTGGTCTTCCCACAGCGCTTCCATGCCTCCACGTCATTTTCAGTAAAATAATATCGGTGGATTGAGACCTCCCAACGGACGGATTCCCTTAAGAGTCCCTCAGCAAATGAACTTTTAATGGAAATCCTCTCTCTTTTCCAGTCTGCCTCTGCTGCCCTGCCAGGAGCTCAAATCGCAGACACAAGACAGGAAGGAAAAGGGACAGACAGTGAAAATTAGACCTGCAAAGTAACATGTACTGCGCTCCGTTCTTGTCAGTGACAAGTGAATCAGGGCTTGCGAATTTTTAATCATTTCAGTCCTCTAATGGGGATGCTTGCGGCCGAAATTAATATGCGATATCATCAAACAAAGGACAGTCTCGGACCCTGTGGCGTGGTTTCGCAAATAGTAAGGGATGTTTTCCAATCCCGCGCATAGAAAAATATAATGACACGCGTAGAAGGGGCTATAGCTTGCTGTAAATATTTTGTTGCTACAGTGATTGTGAGATATCATGACGGTACAGGCTGAATTATGGCATTGCTAATGTTCCTCTACCCATCTGGGAGCGCTGTATAAAAAAACAAATGGTGAAAATGTTATTCCAAGTCAGTCTTTTGGTTGCCACATTTCCCAGGTTCAGCACCGCAGAGTTTGGACAGCTCCACACTGGGAGCCTTCAGCTAATCAGTCCACCCACCAGCCAGCAACTGTCAATTACAAACTCTAATTAGAAAATTACTGAGAAGCCTCCAAGACTTCAAACAGCCTTTATAACAATAACAACAACAGTAACAACAATAACGTATTTCTTTATTTAATTGCCCCGTTGAAGGGAACATATGCACCACATTAGAATCCTGGGCTTTGCCAAACGAATTTATGTAGAAGTTATCACATCAGAGCTCATCCTTTCAAACAGATCTGCTCTGTGGTTCGGCTGCTGAGACCACCCTTGAGGATGGGGTCTGTAAAAAGCCTAAAATTTCCTCAGCAGCTTCTTATCCCTCCCCACAACTTGAGTCAGAGAGAACTTGACAAGCATCAAATCTTCTAGACCTCTGCGTAAAAAAAAAAAAAAAAAAAGAAAAAAAAAGAAAAGAAAAGAAAAGAAAAAAAAGTGTGAGTTAAAGTGTTTATGAGAAGCTTATGACTCTCGATCAGATCATCCGCGAGGACGACACAGAATTGTTATGTTCCTTGAGGAATTGGGGTGATGACGTCTTTTCTGATACCCGATTATTACGTGACTGAAAAAAAAAAAACCTCATTTGATTCCTGAATAAAAATCCGAACGCCACAACAGTGCAACAAACAATACTGCCGCCCTTAAAGGTAACATGCAGACCGATGTTTACAAAGAGGGCTCTTGATAAAGCAGGGGGGTTGCAAAGATTTTGTTGCTAATTGCATTAAAAAATCGAGCTGCGGAAGGCTGGTCAACTTTGGAGGCACAGAGAAAGAAGAAGGAGAAAGCTGCAGCCGAAGCGAGAAGCATCTCAGTGAAGGAAAAGATCTGGGGAAGAGAACATCTCACTGCCAGCAGCTCCAGAACAGCCTGCTTCTGCTTCCCGTCTTCTCTCTCCCTCCCTGGCTTTCTCTTCCCCGGTCTTGTGTTCCCTTCTCTCTTTCTCCCTTCTGTCTCCTTCCCTTCCTCCCTCTTTCTTGCTCTCCCTTCCCTGACAGACTCCACTCCAGATCCGTGCTGCCTGCTACCTACAAACTTTTTGGAGCGGATCCCCTTAAGCCAGCAGACAAGTAACTGCAGCTCTTCTGCCTTCGGCTGCTTTGCTCGTCAGAGAGGCGATACCACCAGAGGTTTAACTATTTCGGCTGCAACTTGGGAGACAGTTTTTTTTTGTTTTTGTTTTAAATCTACCCTTTAATTGCGCAGCCAAACGCTCTTAGTGCCGGGTGTTAAGAGTTTGATGGTAAGGAAAATGTATCTCAGGCATCTCAGCAGCTTTAACTGGAGAGATCGGGTTTCCTTAGCCCAGGCACTTTGTGTGTGTGTGTGCGCGCGCGCGCCTGTGTGCTGGGAAGTGGGGGTTGTGTCTGGTTGTAATTGAAGACGCGGCTCCACACAAATCGCGCACACGTTTTGTTGTTGTTACATCGAGCACACTTAAGACTTGATTTCTAACTGGTTAGATTTTGCTCGTGGCAAAGCTAGAGGGGAAAGGGAGCGTGAGGGAAGCATTTTGACAGCTGCTGTTTCTTTCTTCCCTGATACACAGAGTGGCAATGTGTAGCAAAGCGATCCTAGCGCTACTGGTCTATGGGATAATAATGCACTGCAGCGTCTACTGCTCACCTGCTGCTGGATTTCAATACCCTGCGCTAAGGTAGGTGCCTTCTTTATCCCTCCCTCTTCCCAGTCCCTGCAAGACTCGCATCCCTGGCTGTCCCCGTCAGTTATGTCCTTGCATCTTGGTAATAGAGAGCAGAGAGCACTGGCAGGTAGTTGTCTCCCAGATTCTGTGTGTGTCTGATAGCTTTTACTCTCCCTCTCTTGCGAACGGAGTAACGCTCTTCCGAGCAATGAAAAGCACCCAGAAAGAAAAACTAAAGAGCAAAACCCCGCCGCCTCCTATTTACCGACTCCGTCTACCCTCTTGGAGAGCGGGGAAAAGAGACTGGGGACTGAGGCTGCTTGATTAAAAGTCCAATTTAGTTCCTGTGGCAGGGAAACTAGAATAGATTCTTATGTTCGCCAGGAGATGGAGGGTTTAATGGACTGGCCCCTTTCTTCCATCAGGGCTTCTTAGCCAGAAGGATCTTGCTCTGTATTATTTCCTACACACGCGTGTCTTACTCTTATCCCCTTTTCTCCTAAATAATAGGGAATAGCTCTGACTTTGGTCTTGGTGAAAGTATTCGATTTCTGTTAACTGGGGTCCTGAATGAAGCATGGTTCTCAGAAGCCAGCGTAAGCCTTATAGAAAAAAGCTGATTAGCCTTTTAGTGGATCCATTTTTCTATATGAACTACAGTGCAATAACACATAATATATATATTTCCGGCCACCTCTGAGCCTAACTTGAGTGGCGATAACCTGCGAAAAAGGAGTTGACAGGTACTTCCAGAATAGACAGTACCTAGATGAAAGCATTTTGAAGCATACAGTTAGAAAAATATTTTAATGACACATTTCCGGCAGAAGGGTTTACCAGCTATTAAGGAATATGTGTAGATATAGATAAAACTTAGTTTTACAACACATATAATAGCTCTCTATATTCTCTCTCTAATATCGATCTAGATATGTTCCAGAATTAAGTTCCTGTATCATAGCAGGGTAGAATCTGTCCCCACCCTGTGATATTGGTTAAAGTACTTTAAGTACTATTTTCCAGCTCTTTTTTTAGAAGTTCGCTGGATGGGAGAGGGGGGCTACTGTAGTACTCAGGGCTGGGCAGAGTGTGATCCGGCTCACTCTTCCTGAGATCGGTTCAGGATTCCGTAAGACGCTCTCGCGCTCACCAGATTCGGAGCAGGATTGTTAAGACACCGGAGCAGAGCTGCCAGGATTTCAGAACTAGCTTCACCTATCGAGCCGAGTGTAGGGGCAGCCCCCAGGCCAAACCTATATAACAAAGGACGACTTCCCAGCACTTTATAGCAGGGAGTGAAGCTTTACACAGCGGCAATCAATCAACTTCTGGCTCTAGCCTGCTGTAAATCTGGCTTCCCTTAACGAGCAGCGCTTCTTACAACAGAAGAATGGGGGAGCTTTCCTATCCACCCATCTTAGCTCCCTCGGAAAATTATGCAGCTCTATTTATTCCGCCCATTAAGTCCCACAGGGGACACGCTCGTGGTTCAGCACTAATGTGCGTGCAACATCTGAACTGCGAAACTCACTCTGGAGCTCATGTGAACGGTCGGAGCTCGCCCTTGGGTGCGGGGCAGCACACGCTCCGGAATGGTCTTAAACGAAGCAAAGCGTTACCCGGGGCTTTGGGATTCAGGTCAGCCTCGCCGCAGGGCCCCCGGATGCCAGAGCTGGGGGGAGCCGTCCCCGTATAAATGGCCAGTCCTTCCAGAGGGCGTTAGGTGGGGTGAGAAGGGCCATTGGTTTGAGTGGACCGGGCTCGGTTCATTGAAGCGCCTGAATTAGCAAGAGCGAAACACTTTACATGCATCTATTATTAATCTCCTTGCCAGAGCTCGGAGACAAAAATAGCTGCCTGAAACGCTCAGTGACCTACATCTTGCCGCAGAGAGAGAGAGGGGGAAAACAAAACTCAAGCGATCTTCAAGGACAGAGACACCATTCAACGAAAAACACAAACAAACACAAGCCCCACCCCGATCCCACTTGGTGTGAGAAAGGAGGAGCAGTCTTTTGCTAACGGCAGAGTTTCTGATCTCTTGGGGGGCCTGGAGGCGGGGTGGGTGGGGGACTAGAGAAAGCTGGTGTCTTTCAATGGGAAGTGCTGTTTTTCTCTCGCTTAACTTATAGCCCCCCTCCCATGCGCCTGGGTATGTAGTTTGGAAAGCGATCAGGATTCGTGCTGGGAGAGGTGGGTAGTGATCAGCTGCTTACTTGGCAGCCCCTGGACTTGTTTCTGGCCCCAGCCTCGCAGCAGGTTGGTTTGCTTGTGTATTTCTCTCGCGCCTGGCCCTATACTGATGCGGAGGCGGGGGAATGAAGTGAAGGGGCGGGGGGTAGAGGGGTAGGTGTAATCTTGTCTGTGGGCTCCTCTAGCAGGGCCTTCAGTCCAGCCTCGGAAGTGCCCATGTTAAAACCCACTAGATCCCTGGCAGAGGAGTAGCCCTTAATAACAGTGATCAAATACTCCTATGTGTAGGATTTTTCAGGAGGCGTCTGAATTCTTGCCCTTTGCTTTCCGGGCTAGGCTGGAAGATGAAGTTTATGACGAGGATGGAAACACGCTGCAGGATTTCGCCTTTGACAACGACCCCCTTGGCATAGCGAACCCTTCATCCATGATAGACGACATGTACACCCTGTACTACCCACCGGAAAAGAGGTGATTATGGGATGCCCTTGGTGGGGCGCATGGCTTGAGCTGGAGCAAAACGATCCCTGTCCATCCCATTCAAAAGAGCCGCCCCAGATCTCTCCCTCCGTGCCCTGCCGCCCGAATAAAGGCTCGAGCAGATTAAGAGCGTCCCTTACCTCCCGGCAGGCGGGGGAGGGGGAGGGAAGCAGGCTGCCCGCGGAAGGGCCAGTGATGGCACGCCGTGAAACACACCAGACGCGCCAGGCGAGCGCTGCGCTCAGGAGATGAGCCGGGTGGCTGGGAGGGCCCTGCTGTCCCTGGGGGTCCTCAGGCGGAGGCCGCCCTCTGCACCCAGGGTAAATAGAAGCCACCTGCCAGCCAGGGGCTTCTTTCCGCCATCCCGCCTTGGAGTGAGGGGCTGCTGAGGTCCGGTCCCCAGGCTCGGACACTGATCTTTCTTTCTGTGTTTAATCTTTGTTTCCTACTTAGGCACGCCGATGGGATATTTAACAAAGCCTACAGGAGAGTTCTGGGTCAGCTATCCGCTAGGAAATACCTACATTCTTTGATGGCCAAACGGGTGGGGTAAGATTTGTATTCGTTGTTTATTTCACTTAAGGCGAAACCATCTTTCTATTAAACCACGTGTAATGTACCACCGGTGTATATTTGTTACGCTCGCTGTGTGGTTGGTGTTTCGCGCACTAAGCAACACACCCCTCTTGAAAATGTCAAAATCCACGAGGGTTTTTGCTCGATCTCATTCTCTGACTCCAAGAGAAAGGTGCAGTGAAAAACCCAGATGGCTAGTTGATGATCAAAATCTGGTCATTGTAAAGAAAGTCCAGTAGCCCAATGATTCAGTAGCCCAGAGATTCAGGCGATAGCCGGTGGGAAGAATCGCAACAAGAGATCCCTCGTAAGTGGAGATCTGGGTATTTTAAGAGAGCTCTCCATTGTAAAGAATAGAATTCACCACACCACAGTGTAGCGGGGCTTAAACAAAACGCGTTTAAAGTCAGACATCCTGGCACGCGGCAAGCCCAGTGTAATGAAGATAATTTCGGCAGAAGGTAACATTTTAATAAAGCCCATGGGGAAATAGATTTCATTTTCACAATGAATAATTCATGGCATGAATATATTGTCTCCTGACTGTCGGCGTATATTATGATCAGATTTCAACCTCACCGCGTGTTTAGATAGATTCTTGTTTCGTTCTGCCTCTCTGATGTCTACACGTTGCTTTAGTTGCTTCATCTCCCCTCCCCCCCCCGCCCGCCCCAAATCGAACAGCTTTGGAAAAATAAACAAAACAAATACAGCTTTTCCCTAAGTGACAAATCATCATCAGAATCTGGAAAGGTTAAAGCAGCCCGGGGGCCACCAGAGCCAAAATGCAAAGCGGGGAAGGCCTCCAAAGTGCAGGCAGGACAGGGGAGTGGCTCCGGATGTTGCAACTGTCCTTTGCTTTGCAGCGGTGCCAGCGGCCTGGAGGACGACTCGGAACCGCTCTCCAAACGGCACTCGGATGGCATCTTCACAGACAGCTACAGCCGCTACCGGAAACAAATGGCTGTCAAGAAATACTTGGCAGCGGTCCTGGGGAAAAGGTATAAACAAAGAGTTAAAAACAAAGGACGCCGAGTAGCGTATTTGTAGCGCTGAGTAACCCACCACTCCTGTGTATACAGAGCCCCCCCCCAAAAGAAAAACAAAAGTCATTTCCAAAGTGACTGAACAATCACCGCTCCTGTGTTATCTAAACATGTATTTATGTATGAAGTAAAGCCATTAAATGAATATTTTGATAATAATATTGTTTTTCTTTTTGTATAAAAGCACTAGAGAAACGCACAGATCTACTTTGTGGACCAATCATTAAGTTATATATAATATATAAATATATATATATAAATACGGCTGATAGAGAACAATTCTTCATATAAAGCCTGCACAAGAACAAAAAAATCGCCTGAGCTGTTTATGTTTTTATATAAAATAAATAGAAAAAAAGACAATCATTGTTTGAATATTGCTCCTATTTTTGTAAGTGAAATTTAAAGGAGAGTATTTTTATCCACGACAGGGTCGAAGACATTAATAGTCACCATTTGCTACTGTACATAGACACTGATGCCCTGCTACAAGGGGGTTATGGTGATAATGATTTGGAAGAATTGCTGAAGCAGATTCTTCTCCCCAAGGAGTCTCAAGACAGGCTCCTTTACCACTAGCCTATTTTAAGGGGGCAGTGCCCCCCTCCCCCGCGAAAGATTTCAATTTTTCTGCTTTCTTTGATTCCACTTTTATATGCATTTGTGTCTCTCAAACACTGAGCTTAGAAGATAATTCTCCTGTGGTGAAACAACAGCTCTGTCAAAATTGTGCACCTCTGACAATTGGAGGGGAAAAATATTTAGCCCCATTCATGGTTCTTCTAACTGATTGGGCATAGCTACATTACAAAGCCAACCGGAAATTAGAGCTATTGGAAACCATTTGAAATTTCGATACTGGAAGCGATAGCTAGAGCACAGATCAGAGAGGAGGTGCCCCAATGAATGCGTGGTTTTAGGCTGCCAGAGGGTCTGGGGAACATGAGACAATTCCACTTTAGATCCACTACCCGACTGATCGTGGGTAGCTCGGTATTGGAACTTGATGCAAAGTATAATGTGTTACTCTCCAGTGCTGTCCATGCCTCTCATCATGTGAAATGACCAGGATTCTCTCCTTTGAATTTTTCAAGCGGAGTTGCTCCTTTCCTTTGTTGTTTTCTTGTGGACCCTTCCTCCTCCCAACCTGTCTTGCACTATTTAAGCACGGTTACCCATCTGAGTCACTTCTTCTTCTTTTCAATTTAAGGTTGTGAACGCCTCTCACTCTTTTGTTCTGTTTGATGCAAGCTCTTATTGTAAAAGTTTAGGAACCCCTGTTGTAGCTACCACTAAATAATTATGCACTACAACTAAAGTTTTGTTCTTGTTTATTGAGTTTGGAGGTAAAATGTATTTTTCTACATTATGGCTTATTGCTTAGTAAAATTTATTTCATAAAACAAACTTTTGTCATAATAGAATGTGTAGTGTTCACATGCGGGTGAGTTTCTAATAACCGATGAATCATTTCAACCTCAGCTTTATATGTACGGATTCATAGCTTACCTTCTGGGGGAAAGACAAACCAAACCAGCCCGAGGGAACTTTCCATTCCTTCTCCTTGAAAGGTGACTAAAGAGGACATGTACGTATGTTTCCTTTCAGATCCCAAAACATATTCTAGAGGAAGCTTTTGAAGGCAAATAACCAGCCCTAAATTACTGTCTTCGGTTGCTTAAAAAGAAAAGCCACTTGTACAATTTAAAAGACTTTTCATTTTCCTTTACCAGTCTGATCCGCGTGAAGTAATAAATCAAAGGAAACAGAATTGAGTTTGGAATCCCAGGCGGGATGGCGAGTGCCAGCGGAGCTTATTGCAAACAGTGCTAGGACAGAGGCATTCGATCTATGCCTGAGAAGTGTGTATGAAATCAATCTTACTTTAATTTTGCATTCTCCTCAGGCAATGTGACGCAGGATGCAGTTTGCAGCTTTTCGTGCCTTTCTTCGCCTTTTAAATCGCCACGAATTCACAGATGGCTATTTAGTGGCCCTACAATGCTGCAACACATCAGCTTGCATTTTAGTCTTAATGATTTGTTCTTGGATAATCGGCAGACGTTGCTGTATTTGTGTCAGCTGTGGTATAATGAAATAGGGCTCTATTGACGTTTTATTTATGAACTATCATTTCCAGTTCAGTGGCTAGTTGCAAGCATTATGAAGTGATCACATAGGTTATCCTCTGTATAATTTTTAGAAAAACCAACAGCCTTACTAAAACGGAGCAGATTTGAGATACAGTGATAATTTAGGTAGATGTTAGTCTTGCAGATCTTATTTTGTGTGCAACTGAATATAAAAATAACTTAAAGTATTATTACACACATGATATATATAACTAGGACTTTGATAACTGTTATATAAAGTGTGTAAAGTTTGTATTAATAAATTTTTGTAAACAATGCAACTTTGTCTAATGTTTGGGGGAGAAATCTAGCAGTTAACAGCGAAAGCTGTATTTCATTTAAAATCTATTTAATTAGTTTAAATTTAAAGCAATATTTTCTAACATTTTTTATGTCTGGAATATCTTTTTTTTTTATTAAGCCTTTACATATTTTCATCAGATGTCCTCTAATCTTTTATTGATGGGTTACTTCTATATTCAAGTAGACTAAAAAGTAATTACTGAAGTAGAAAAATCAAGCTTCATGCGCACTAGATAAATAAGCTTGCCTAAAATTTACAGACAAAAACCAGCCAATGTCCTAGAATAGCCTTTCCCCCCCAAAGTATTTAACAATTCCTATACTTAGGAATTGCTTATACTTGCCAAACAAGAAAAGCTTAATGGAACTTTCACCTAAACTCCTCCAATGAACATTCTGGTACACAAAAATATACTTTGTAATATTACTTGTCTTGGGGGAGGGCAACACCCTTGTACTGGGTTTAAATTATACCAAGTGAAAACTTGGCTGTACTAAAATAGGTATACTGTAGCACATGAAGAGTTAATTAGGTTTCTTAAATAGAAATGTATCTAGTAGCTATATATAAAAAAAGGGTATTTGCAGGCTGGTTTGTCAGTACAAAGTCCACTCAGAAAATTCTACAGGGAAATCTTCAGTTAAACGTTTCAAGAATATTTGGAAAATGCTGACATCACTTTGTGCATGCCTATGATCATTACTGCTATAGTAGCTCAGGGATCTATTGAGGTCCCTTCCAGTCCTATATTTCTATGACTCTATGACTGTACTTAAATATTTTGGGAAAGGCCCAGCAATTTAGTTTAAATTTTTCTATCTGAGAACAAACAAATGTGCTGTTCAAACCTCAGAAGGGTCACTTAAATAAAAAGTTTAAGCCACAGGAATACATTACAAAGTCCCAGCAAAATTTTAAAATGAATCTCCAAGATTTTTCATTTTTTTAACCATAAAGCCAGTGCCTATAAAAGATTTCTTAGATCCTCTGTGTCCAGTGTCAGTTTTACTCAGTTTACAGGTTAGTTTAGGCAACAACATGTCACTAATAAACAGGAAATACTGAGATAATGTAGACAAGATGGTAGTGTCAATATTTTAGCACGAGGAATGGCTACAAGTATGATTATTTTTAGATCTCAGTCATAGGTCAGGGACAGAAATGCAAAGGAAAATGCAGTTTATGAAATTGGTTTCTCAAACTGATAGAGAAAGTGAATGAAACCACTGTTTCCCAAAGGAAGTCTCCACTGGAAAACCATAATGAAGTTAAGATCTTTTAGGTATAGTGGCTTGAAAGGTGAAATTTGGGAAATTAAAAACCACCATCTCACTCAACATGGCACAATCCTAGTTTAAGATGTGAAGAAAGCGATGGATGGTCTTAAATGATATACATCCAAGGATGTCTGTCAAAACAAGGATTGCTACCTTAAGAAGCTCTACCCAATCGTTTAAACATAAATATTTAAAATACTCTTCTATAATATTACACAATGCTTACGAATGATGGGCTTTGTGCAAATTCTTTGTATTGTAAAAGATCGTTAAACTTTAGACACTTTAAAAGATATAAACATGGAGAAAAAAAGCAGGAATAATAAGTAGGATATAGTTCTGGGACCCTGGATTGTAAAGATTAAAGTGCACTATTGACGTTCTGTGGCTTCCTCAAATTCCATTTAGCAGAGTGCTGAATACACTGGAACAAAATCATCCCTAGTATAACCCTATTACCTTCAGCAGAGTTACACTAGAGATGATTATGGCCCAATATATTTCTCACCAGAAAACTTCTATGGAGATCTGGCATACAACACAAAGTTTCTGATTGCAAATAACACTGTAAATACCTGCAAAGCTTAGGAATTGAGTGCACCTGGAAGCACAGCTCAAACCGCCTAGTTGTTCCGCAGAGCTCAGACAACAGTATTATTTTAAATCAGCAGAACTTCTTCCTGACTTCGGAGAGCTAACAGATTAGGGCTTGCTTTTGAATGTGCTGAAATTTGTTTGGAAGCTGTTTCCATGTTTAGTCTTGAATATTCTCTAACATTCAAGTTTACCCGTAGAACTTACACATTTTTGTCTAAGGTTCAGGAAGAATTTGAAATTTGCAGCAACTATTCTTTGATGGCTAGCAGGCAACTTCAGAACGAAATTTCAGGAGGTAAATATTTTAAGCTTCATCATGCAGTCTTCTTCAGGCAAAACTCCCAGCGAAAATCCCAAGTGGAAGTTTCATCTGAGCAAGAACTGCAGGGTCCCTCCCCAAAAGTGCAAATACACCTCAGTAATTATTTTCATGATTTTAAGGCCAGAAGGGACTATTATCAATGAATGACAAAGGCCACAGACTTTCACCGACTGATTCCTGTATCAAGCCCTTAATTTCAGATTGAGCTATATCATGTCTTTTAGAAGGGTAGCCGGTTTTAATTTAAAGATTTTAAGTGATGGAGAATCTATTATATCTGTGGGTAAGTTGTTCCAACTGTTAAAAAATGGAGCCGTATTTCTAGTCTGAGTTTGTCTAGCATCAACTGTCAGGTATGGGATCTTGTTATGCTTTTGTCTGCTAGATTAAAGACCCTTTACAATCAGAAATCTTCATGTAGGTACTTGCAGATCACAATCAAATCACAGCTTAACTGCTGCTTTCTGATAAATAGATTGAGATTATTTAGCCTCTCACTGTAAGGCAGGCTGTCCAGACCTCAAATAATTCTTGTAGCTCTTTTCTGAACACTTGCAAACTTATCAACATCCTTTTCAAAGTGTGGACACCAGAACTGGACATACTATTCAGTAATGCTCTCACTAATGCCATATACAAAGGCAGTACCCACCTACCTACTTGATAATCTCCTTCTTGTATGTTCAAGTATCACATTTGCTTTTTTTGGCTGGGTGTGAACACCATGCTGGGAGCTCATGTTCAATGGGTTATCAACCATGAGATGTAAATCCTTTTGAGTCACTGCTTTCAAAAATACAGGGCCCACCCTCCTATCAGTAGACCTACATTCTCGGTTTCTAGGTGTATGTCCTGCATTTAGCTGTATTAAAGCCCATGTTGTCCATGCAATCCAGACTGCGCTATAGAATTGACTTGTCCAAGTCATTATTTACCGCTCCAATTTTTGTACCATCTACAAACGTTATTATTTAGTACCTGCTTCAATCATCCTTTCTCAGACCGATAGCTTCTTACTCTGTGAACAGTCCCACTGAAATCAATGGGAACAGTTGCTTATATGGTAGTAATCAGTGGGTTAGATTCCTCTCTGATATATCTCTACTGAAGTACACCAGGGATTGATTTGGTCCACTATACTTAAGAGTGTAACACTGAGCCCCTAGTGGGAATACTATGGCAGAGAGAAACAGGGGAGCAAGTGACACAGAAAATAAACTGACTTTCTTGGCATGTGCTTAAGTGTGGCCCACATCATCTTAATTTTACATGAGCAGTCCTCTTAGACTAAATTCGGCAAGGTACCACTCACACTGAAATAACATGTGAATTCCGCTTGAATGGTGAATGCTTTTGCCAGGGTTGAGTTTGGCTCCTGGACATCAATGGGACTATTTACATGTAGATGGCAAACAGCACATGGCCCTATACAGGCAACCCACTGAAATGCTAAGTCACAAAGGTTACAAAATCTTTGGCAACAATTAGTTTTGTTGAGAGGTTTGTCTGGACCTAAAAAACAGAATTCATTTTGAACAAACAAATTTAAGAACCATAAAGATGCCAAATGAAAAGTTGGATAGTAATGAAGACTGGTGTCCTGTGTTTGAGGTTTATATAAACATTATTGTTACCTAATATGGTGTACAGGTACTCTTTCGATCGACAAGAAAGCATTATCTAAGATAGATATTTGTATCCATCTCTGTAACAGTATAATTTCTTTAAGTGAATCACAGACTTGGCTTGACTTCAGGTTATGAAACAAGTTACTTATTACTTCAGATAGCCCAATGCAATAGAACCTCATTAATTTCCATGTCACTAAGATGTACTCTCCATAATGTGGATACAACAGCCTAACTTTCTGCAACAATTTAATGGCAAAATGCTGTATTAAGGTCTCATGCTATTAAGACTTTATTACATCCATAAAATAAACCATGGAAGATTTCCTACTATTACATAGCTACACTACATAGGAAAGTGTCTATTCACCATGAATGCAGATCTCACAGCTGATATCTTCGAAATAGAAACATTAGCCAGGAAGAGAAAAGAGTCCTTTTGAGGGTGAAGATTCAGCAGCAAAGAGAGATGACTCCTCTCCTCCCCTTTTCCCACTGATACTATCAGACTATAGGGATCTGGGTCTTATCCTGACTCGCCTCCCCACTAGAGCCATCTGTGGGGAAAGATGGACCCAAGGTTTGCAAAGGGTCTTAAGGTGAAGGGAATTAATGAACATAAGTTCTCTATTTATCACTCCTGTCTGGGGCAGCTCTGAAGCTCCTGGTCCTTGACCATGGCCTAAGAACGTATTACTTCTACCTCATGTCCCAAGGATTGGTCAACGTAATATGCTATCAATTTTTGTAGGGCTAGCATGCCCCTTCTGACTGCAAATTAGATTCAGGATTTTGCATGTGGAGAAGACAGATGGGAGAAATAGTTCTCCATGTTAAATGTATGTTTTCAAGACTTGACTAACAGATCTAACTATATTCAATGGTAAAAAGCTACATTAATGCAAAGTTATGGCTTGTTGTTTGGTCTATGGTCCCCTCACAGAATGTTGAGTTGAGCAAAACTCAAACATATGAAAACCAGGATATGAACAATCAAGGATGCCCATGCAACCTTAACCCTCCCCTCTTTCAGCAATGCTCCAATACCCTGGTAACACGCATACCTTTACGCTGCCAACCCCACAGTTGCTGAAATGTACAAACTCTTCACTGTCTTTTACAGCCTATTCATTCTCATCCACTAGATTGCATCTAACACTATTAAATGTGTGTGTTGGGGGGGAGGTAGTTTCGCACGCCAACTTCTTCTTATCTTCTTCCAGAAATTCCTCACTATTCACATAGCACATACTCTCACAATGGCCCTTGGTACTATAAAATTTAGGGGGTTGCAAATTCTGGCATCCACTCATACACTTCGGCAGCTCCCCAGAAAGAATACCACACACATACAATGGAAGGACCACTTCACAGCCTTTACAACTGCATTATACTTACAGGGTATCATCTCACTTTAAAATCCTCTCATACTCCAGCTCACTGCTGACTTTATCCTTTATAATAAAAGGCCTATGCCTTGCTATTGACATAGCCTACACAATTCTGCATAGAAAGGATGCATACTCATACTGCATGCTGAAGATACACATGCACATCATCTCTTTCCTCACAGAAGTTAGGGTGTGAAACATAGATCTCCTCATCTCACAGTCACAGCTCTGCCACTCACGCCAAAGTAAACCCCCGATCTTGCAAATCCACCTCTACCAAGCAGAGCTAACTACTATACCTGATACTCGCTTTACCTGGAGTGCATGCAGATAAATGCTTATGCTGCGCTCATATCCCAACTTGCTACTCCCCTATGCCCTGATAATTACACAGAGCACACAAGTCTGCATAGAAATGATGAATCCTGGATCCTGCAGCTCTTCCCTTTGCTCACACATGTTGGAGGGTGCAAAATAGCTCTTTCACACATCTCAAAGTAATCCCCACGTCCTCATGTCACAAACACACCTTTACCAAGCAGGCCCAACTAATGCCTCCACCATTTACTGTAGATACACCTAACACATTGACTTCACCTGGAGTGTATGCAGATATTTCCCATTGGCTACTGCCAGCTCTAGGGGGCCAGAAGGAAGGCATTGTGGGCAATTTTTTTCCTTTTTGTCCTTTAATAGTGTTAGATGGAATTCTTTTGGTAAGAGTGAATGGGTTGTAAACAGAGGTGAAAAGTTTGTATACTTCAGCAACTGTGGGGTTGGCAGAATAAAAAACTGCATGTTAATTGGGGATACTGGGACATTGTTGAAAAGAAGGCAGAGTTAAGGTTGCACGGGCAACCTTAACTATGCATTTCCTGGTTTTCAGACCTTTGAATTTTGCTCAAATCATCGTTCTGTGAGGGGATGGCATATCACCAACCAACCTTAATTCTGCATTAATGGAGTTTTTTGCCATTGAATTTCCTGGGTTTTTTTTTGAACAAGAGAAGACATGATGTTGTTAGGCGTTAGTAGTCATTTAGACAGTTGTTTATATCATGTCCCACAATTAGCAAACTAAGCCAGCCGTCCCTCCCACCCCCACATCAGCTGTGTCCGACCATCCTTGCTTCAGTATGCCTTCTGAGCCATGTCCTTGACCTATTCAGTGCATTTACTCCTCTAACCCAGCCCCCTCCCCATCACTGTACGTAGGCCTCAACATGGCAAGCAGGGAACGCAACTCCCTGAAGTCTTCTCTCCCTAGTATACAAACATTTTTATTGCCGTTGCTTACTCCCTCCTATAACCTGACTCACATGCAGCACCTGGAGCAAAGGACAACTATGTTACAGTGGAATAGTGTTGGAGTGCAGGAAGGTTGGGGTACAGGGTGGCTGGGGTGCATTGGCAGAGCTGGGAGTTTGGGGTGCAGGTTGGCTGGGGATTGGGGAATACTGGCAGAGCTGAATGGTGGAGGCAGGTTGGGGGCAAGGTGTTTGAGGTGCACAGGGCAGATCTGGGGGGTGCCCTGCTTTCCTTACTGGAGCACAAAACCTCTTTCACCTCCCCTACCATCCCCCTTCTCATAGCACATCTCCCCTTGTTGCAGTCCCAAATCCTTTCCCCCCATTACTCCACTCATCTACTGCCTAATCTCCCCCCCTGGAAAAATTCACATGTGTAATTCCGCCCACCCCCACCGCCAATACTTTGATTACATTCTCCCTGCCACCTCTGACTCACAAATTGTAGCAACCTTCTGCCATTTTGTCTTAGGCAGGGGCTTATGATTAACTTATCTTTAGTTATGTTAATTGAAGGGTGACTTCACAGCAGTCCAGAGTTCTGTGATTCATCCATTCATTATACTCCCTCAGTTTAACAGTAGAAGGCAGCAGAAAGAAACCATTTTGGTGGGGGGGACTTTTAACTCAGGAACCCCTTGGTTAAATGATCCCAAATCTGGATCCCTAACTCTACCCTGCTCCCTCATGAGGCTCATTGAGTTTTAAAAGAATCCCATTAATGGTTCACATTTTAGAGGTCTTACAAGAGTTGAACTAGAAAGCATACACAGTAGCTGGAATGGAAACCTTCTAGCCCTATGTGTCTATTGGCGCACATGCAGAGTAAAACCATACATTTTCTTAAATGCTGTTCTCAGATTAGGTCCTTCAAAGATTTAGTGGGTACCATGTACTACCTTGGGTACAACTGAAGAGATTGAGACCAGTTTGACCCACTTCACATTAATCGTTTGACATCACATTAATCTCCTTAACCAACCCACCCTCCTGGAAATTTTTACAAAAATAGCTGTTTTCCCCAGGCTCATATCTCGGGGAACCCTGGCTCAAATTACTCCAGATTTGGGTCATTAACCCTCCTGAGCCCCCCTGAGGCTCACTAAATTTCAAAGAAATCTGACTCTCCATGTCAATTTTAGAGGACTTGAACATGTTGACCTTTAAAGAGATATCTTGACTTAACCTTAACTATAGTGGTGCTCCCGTGGCACTCTGCTACCAGGTATGGACAGATTAGCCCGAAACTGTGACTGTGACATTCATCTTCCTGGTGAGAAGAGAGGTTATTTTTGTGTGGTGTAGCTCTGAGTGAGCTACATTATCTTTCCCTCAGGAGTGAAGATTAGTGCCATTAGAGATAACCGTTAGGTATGTTATATACATAAAACCATTCCCTCTACCCCCACCAATCCTCTGGACTGAAATATCATGGACAGAGAAAAAGTGCTTAGGTGGTGTAGGAATTAGGTGTCTCTAAAAAGGGCCAGACTTTTAATCAGTTGTGCATTATCTGACCAGCAAAATAACAATATATGGGAGTTAAACTACAAAAACAGTAAAATGAAAGAAATTTATCTCTCTTTATATATATTCTATATATATATATATTCTCTCTCTATATATATTCTAATTCTATATCTATATCTATCTATAATTAGACAAATGTTAGAAACTGATATAAGTTAAAATATTTCTGTACTGGCCATAGCTAAACTTAGATACAACATCTAATTTACAGTGACGTCTTTCTTTAACAAGTTTTATAAGAGGGATGATTTAAGTCCAAGGAAGTCGGTGAGTCATCTGCATGGTGGGCCACTGACTGAGCTAAGTTTAGAATCAAAGTGAAGTTAGGCTCTTTTGGTTCTAAGTTTTACCATTACATCTCATTGTCTCTCTCTTTTTTTAGTATTTTAGTATTCTCTTTGTATATTTAAGAAAAGTCTTGTCACATTTCCTTGTTCTTCTTGGTTGATTTCACACTTTCCTTTGTTTTTTGTTTTTGTTTTTATTTGGTAAATTATGAACTTTTATTTAATACACTAATTTTGTTTTTTAAAAGGAAGTTACTTTTAGTTACTTTGGTACTTTAAAGATGGTATTTTGAAGTGTCTCTGTTTTTCTAGAGCTATGATAAAAAATGACAATGAAAAAGCTGAGAATTATCCTGTTGGTGTTGGCAGCAAAGGGACATTTTTGTGGGTAAAAAAAAAATCACATTGTCTGCCTAACAGAAAACGAAACAACAGCTCACTCTCAACCCTCCCCCCGGCCCAAGTCTTCCTGTGAGCAGATGATTTTTTTGCATGTTCTAAGAGAAAGTCTACATATGCTGTGTAAGGCAAAACTCTCTCCCTTTCTGGGATGTGCCTTCAACAAACAGATAAACAATAACTCAATAAAATACAGTCCAATCTTTCTTCCCAGGTTGGCTGCTCCTAGAGTTCCATTCTCAGATAAACCCTAGGTCTTCTCTGTCTCAGTCCAAAGATCCCTTTGTCAATATAGCCTGATTCTTAAACCTGCTTCCTCTCTGTATGTTCCTTCCAGAGAGTGAGGCCACCCTCTCATCTTGGTATTGCTGGCACGTGTTGCAGGACATGGCTAGCTTTAGCCTTTGTTTTCAAGGCAGATGATTATGTCCTGGTCCATTCTTGGGTTTGTCCAACCTTTCCTACTCTCCTAGGACAATAAATAATCAAATGAACATGTAAACAATTCTATACAGTTTAAGAATATGTATGTTTAATCATCTTTGATTTTATTAGCTGATGTGATGCACTTCTATATTTTGTATTGGGTTGTGGCAATCATAACCTAGATAAAAGGTTAGTAAGCCAGTGACTTTGTGTTTTTTTTAAAAAAATTCCTTTTCTCATGGACAGTAGTTTCCATTGAAAGGAAGCATTTGTCAGATCCCCTTTGATCTGGTTATGCTAAATTGTACTTACAGTTTATAACACAGTGACTGCAATTATACTGCAGTTACATTGCAATTACAGTGTAATTACACTATTGCTTAGGCTTTTTAATGACAGCAGTCATTGCTAAATCTCATAACAACAGGGCTAACTACATGCCTGATAAATATAAATTTATATTGCAGTGTAAATATAATAAAATTAATGTAGATGGATTCTAAAAACACCTGGATTGAGTATAAAACAAAGCATAATAATACATTGTTCAGTCATGTATTAAACCTGCCAGTAATGGTCCAGAATCTGATATCCTTTCTCATGGGCATTGCAAAAATAATCCCATTTAATTGAATAGGACTCCGGTAGAGTAAGATGATAATGGGAGTAAAAGTGGCAGAATCTGGCCCATGTGACTTAGCAATAATTAGTGGTCAAATAGCATATACTCAGTGTAACTACTCTATAATTACAGTCACTGACTGCCAAGCTCTGATATCCTTACTCATAGTGATTAGTTCTTTACTCCACAAATAATAATCCTATTAAAATCAATGGGGCCACTCAACATGGGTAAGAGCATCAGGATCTGACCCCACCTTATTGAGTTGCCCATTTTCAATGTGTGCTATATTTTATTCTTTGACAACAGTGGTTCCCAGACTGTGGGTTGTCAAGCTGGAGAAGTGCAGTACTGCCTTGTAATATCATAGTGAGCTAAAGACAGTGTGATAAGTTAAATGCTTCCGTTTATACCCTACTGTTACTGTTCTTTTTTATTAATGTGTATAGAACTTCTCTATAATTCCAACCTAATATGCATCTCTGAACACATGGGAAATACACTTCCTTTGGACACATTTGTGACCCTATCTGCTGATACAGAGCATGAAGGGGGTTGTCAAATGCCTGCTGACTCCCTTACATGGCTACACTTATTGCAGATAGCAGTCAGGGTGGTAGCCTCTTTGGGATTGCTAAACTCAATCCTGTACAGGGGTGTGGGGAATGGCGAGGCAGGGACAGGCAATGGGTGAAACCTTTGCTCTGCCCCCTGGAAGGCACCTGTCCTCTACTGCAGCTGACCTTTGTGCCAAGTATAGGGCTGATGCAGATTACTGGCCCTGGAGAGACTGAATCTCTGTGATCTAATCTCTGGTCTGCTCCCGTGTCTGAGCAATCATGTACTACTCATTTCTTGGGGTCTGTGGGAAAGCAACAATTGAGCTTTTCATTACCATATATTAAAAATCAGTGGAGAACAGGGAAACCAGTGGAAACAACATGCTCTAATAATAACACTAATAAAAAAAAAGGAAAGGTCTTATTTTAGCCTTTCACTTCTCATTCAGACATGACTGTTTACTTTTTAGAGCTAATTTAGATTTTTCACTATGACTTACAAATGATTTTGCTTGGTATACATAACCAAGGCAGATATTTTGATGTATCTGGAACACAGACTTTTGTTTCTATAACAATGCTTCCTGACACAAATGTCAGTAGAAAACATTATATGCTAATTTAGCGGTCTCATTTTGAAGTTTAGCACTGAACGTCAGCGGCTAAGACATGATGAAGTCGTCCAGTGTTTCAAGATTCTCCTTCTATAAACTGAAGGCAAACATTTGAATTCCAGCCTGAGTAGATCTGTAACTTTAATAAAGATCTTGTGAACAGTTGCACTAAAATAGTAAGGAAAGTACAGCCTTGTATACGGAACAGAATTTTTGCCAAAAATGTATAGAAACGCACTGATAGGTCTGTTTCTGCTACAGTCTCTTGATCATTTGTTCCCAAAGAAAATCCTTGGTTTTACAAAAAGTATTATTTGCTTTTTTCCGATTTTCACCCTACTTTTCATCATTCAAATATATAAAAATAAATTGTTTTATTAAGAAAATACACTACACTGTGGGAGATATATATATATATATATATATATATATATATATATATATATATATTCTGATAATACGTTAGTTTGTGTGTATATGCAAAGCTGCCTGTTGAAGTAAGGCTATGTATTGGTCTAGAAGATACGCACAATAAGCAAACAGGCCCGCATGGGAGCTCTGAAGTGTCTGTGCATCGGAACATACTGATGAATCTCATGCCCACCACATACCCATTTCACCATATCCACCAAAATAAATCCCGATATTTACCCAGAAAAATGATTAATAGTTTTTTGTACCCTTTTTTCAGCTGTTTTTGTTGTAGTAATAAACACCAATAAATTCCAGGGAAAAAAAATAAAAAAAACCCTGAAGACGAAGGGCCCTATATATATAGTCAGTGGCAAATATATACATGTATGTATGTAATCACACACATACATACACAGCTTGGTGTATATTAATAGAGACGCATGGGTATTAAAATACCATGGGCACTTAAGTATTTGCAGGCACCACCAAATTACTAGCAAAGATTCAGCGTATTCAGGATATGGCCTGTTTTTCAGAAGCACTGAGCACCTGTGACTTCCACTGAAGTCAAAGGGAACTGTGAGTACTCTGCACTTTTGAAAATGAGGCCAATAGAATTCAGTACTGAAGTCTCATCAGTAAATGCAATTTCCCATTGACTTCAGATGGAAGGTGGCATGTTAAACAACTGGATTGCTTTCATATATATAGCAATATGGAAGTCACTGAACTTTTGCTAAAATGACTGCCTTTTTCTGACCACTCTGGTATTAAGCTGCCTGGTATCTTAGTGAAAGACACAAACCAGCAGGAGTTTCTCAGAGCCTGGCAGCCTTCATAAGAAATTTTTTTGGTAAACTGAAGATATCCAGATGGGTGTATTAAGTGAGTTTGGCTAAAAATAAAGAGCTGTGTCCTTCCCTATGATGAGACATGACTCCACATCAGAGCTGCTTCCACAGCCTGCCACCTGTCTTGGTGCCAGCTTAGCTTCCATGACAAAGGATCTCGGCTGATCACTAGCAAAGCTGAGTGATATTTAGCTAATTACGCTGAGGGTTTATGATAGTGTTCAGAGAGAAAGATAATGCTGAAGAATGAGCTGTTTCTTCAGTAACAGAGTGAACTGGACCCAGTCAATGGACATGCTGTACCAACAAACAAGACACATTAGAATGAAAAACTTCAGATAAAATTAAGACTGGATAAGTATTGTTTTCAGTACAGGACACCACTTAGAAACAACAAGGGGTGTGTGCAAATTGGATTCGTGGGCACAGAGGGTTCCACCATCTTTTATTATGCCAACTCCATTGTTAATAAAATATTTCCTAACATCATCATGGATTCGTTTTCTGTAATTGATTTATAATCCAATGTAAGGAAGCTTGCACACACAGCCGAGGAATCAGCCCTGACATGCACATTCTTTCATAGGTGGCGAGTAATATGGGCCCGTGGTGCCCATGCACCACCAATATTCAGGAATGTGGGCCCAGCTCCACCAATGTTTGGGGCTCTGCTACTGGCCCCATGCCTGGGGTTCTGGCTGCCGCCTGGGGAAACACAGCCGGCCCTGCGCCCAGGGCTCTGCTGCTGGCCCCACGCCCAGGGACACCAAACTTGTGTGGAATGTGTCGGGGTTTGGGGATTAAAATGAGAGAAGCAGAGAGGTAGACACAGAACAAATAGGAACCTGCAAACATAGATCTTGCTGAGGAGCCTGACCCTGCTCCCACTGTAGTTAGTGGGAGTTTTCCCACTGTGCTCAAAGGGAGAGGGGCTGGGCTCAAACTGTGATTTAAAATGTGTTTTAAAACCTGATGACCACGACATTTAACAGATTTCCAACTGCACATTGGAAACTAGAAGGTGCTGCTAAACAGGACAGCTGTACAGGAATGAATGGAGTGCTGAATGTAACAGCAGGAGCATGCAAAAAATAAAATGGAAACATTTATTAAAACAACCATCTTTCCTGTATATTGGACAGATAAGACCTCTTCCCTATGGTCTAGTGGAGATTTAAGACACAGATGTTCCTTGGGGGGAAAATTTTTCAGGGCAGGTTAGAGAATGAAAACATTGGAGCAATGAAGTAACAAAACCAAGAAGTAGCTTAATCTGCCGTACCATATACACATACCTCTAGTCACATTAATTCAGACATTTGAAGAGTTCAGCTAAATTAAGCAATAAATGGATAGGAATTATGAGCCAGATCCTAAACAGGTGTAAATTCGCATAGCATCATTGACTTCGATGGAGATCCATTGATTTACATCAGCTGAGGAGCTGACCCAATAAGCAGAATGTAACATTTTAAAGTTGATATGTTAGGGTTAAATTTATATATATATATATATCTATATCTATCTATCTATCTATATATATATATATCAGCTTACAAGGCAGGTGTACGGCTGGGGGGGGACGGGACGGACGGACTTAGACCTGTTCTGCGCACCACCTAAAATTATACAAACCTGGCACCCATGCATACTGTACATGGAGGTAATTTGCACACTGGCATTCCATTTTATTTTCAAGCTAGCAGGAAATTGACAGATTTTTAGGGGCAGTGGAGAAGGATTTCCTTGTAGCTATTGCAGAGAAAGGTGGGGATCAAGGGTTGCAATTCCACCAGGAAATAATTGTAATAATGACCCTGAGCCCTTAAACAGAACCCATGGATGAGCCACAAAGCTGCTGCTTTCACTTATCCTTACCTGACAACTATGAGTCATTTTCAAATGCAATTCCACCAAGTGGCAGGTTGTTTGATACAGAATACGATGAGCATTGTGGTACCAGGTGCAGTCAGTTCTTTAACGAGCCCCTTAGCAAATTTCCATAGTTTTACACAACTTGGTCTTCTTACAATTCACTCCGTGGAAGAGAAGGAAGCAATAGTGGGAATTTCCCTGGCAGTGTTGCTAGTTTTCAGAGGTCAGAAACCAGCTGCATATTGAGGCAAATGTATTGCTTTTTAGTAGGGTCCATGATACTAATGCAGACACGGAACTGAACAGGGTGCAAGTGTTCTTCAGCTAACTCAGCCTCTTAGTAAGTGGTGGAACCCTTTAGGGAACTGCTGAAAGATTCCTGCAGACTCACTGCAGCAGCAGCTGCTCACAACGTCCACCAGGGATCTAAAGGAATTGCAAGTGGGTATCTATGTAGATAGAGTCTTGGCTGCATAGTCCCCAGGAAGGAACCCAAGGAGCAACCAAGCCCAGGAGGAAGGTTTGGGTTGCACTCCATGTTAAATTCTAAATAAAACCAGACCCAGGAAGCTGTGCATAGGGATCGTTGAAACTCAGAATTTCAGTTTTAGATGCTCTGAAATTTGTTTTTATTCTGCTTAGAAATTTCCCGTGAAACGGAAATTCCAAATTTTGTTGGAAAAATTTCAAAATTTTGGTTCAAAACAAAATGTTCTTTGTGAAATGTATTTTATTTGTATATTAGATTACTTTGTTATCTTTTACTTTATTTTATGTTATTTCAGAACATAGCTGTAGCAGTGCATAAGAGGACAGGGTATTATGACATAAGAACATAAGTGATAGCGGGGATTTTCCTGGCAGTCTTACTAGTTTTCAGAGGTCAGAAACCAGTTGCGTATTGTGGCAAATGTACTACTTTTTAGAGGGGGCCATGATGTTGATGCTGACCTGGAATTGAACAGGGCACAAGTGACTCACAGCTGACTCACCCTCTTAGCAAGGGGTTGAACCCTTTAGGGAACATGACAGTACAATAGTCAAAATTTTCTATTAATTTATTTTATTTTTAAATTCAAGGGCAGCTGCTACTTAGTACTGAAACATCTTATTTTATTTTCTAGCTCAAAGCCTCTGTGATTTGGGTTTGGTACACAATGAAACAGTTTGGTACTGTGACACTTGAATCTAGAAAATAACATAGGATGTTTTAATCAGTACTAAGAAGCAGCTGTCCTTAATGAGTTTAAAATAAAATAAAATAAAATAATATTTAAACTATTATATTATGTCCTAATAGAACATGTCATTTGAATGACAAAACGTCCATTAACACGGAATGGTGTTTCCACTCAGGATGAGGAGAGAGCAGATTCCTCTTTCAGAAGTCCTGTTCTCTTCCTTCCCCCCTGGATTTTGGCTTTGGCGTACAGTGTAAGAATTCTCAGTGGGCAATTGCAGCTTGCATCAGATGTGTGTTTCCAGTACTTGCCTTCTCCACAGCAGCTCTTTAGTTTTTTCACAACAGTTATCTCAGTGGAAGTGGAGAAGAAGGAAATAGGCACCCAGAGCCTCAGCTGTTGGTGTCTTCTTTGGAACTGTATCTCTCCACTTAGCAGTTACGACTCACATTGGGGCATTCTTCAGAAGACGGTGGCCTTAGTTTTTCAGTGTCTCAGTTCTGCTCGTGAGAAATATACAGAAAGAAAAGAGATGGCAAAAATGCTTCATGTTATGTGGTTGCCTGCCACTGAGTTCAAAATGAACACTAATATAGCTAATAAAAATACAGGCACAATCTCTTGTGAGATCTGTACTCCAATGTTATTGAAAATGAATTGACATGAGGTTGAGGTGGGGAGCAAGGTGGCGGAAGAGCAGCGGTAACAGCAAAGGTTGGAGAGTGTTCATCGAACTCAGGTTTTCTTATAAAAAATAGAAAAGAACAAGAAAAACTTAAATAATCTGCAGGACCTGTGAGAGCAGAACCCAGTTTTCACTGTGGCCAAATTGCCAATTCACTTATTAATTGAACTTATGCATCTGTAACGTTTCCTTTTAAACAGTGTTTGATGTATTGTTAAACTGTGTGTTATTGCAGGTTATAGGCCTATGGTAGCTGTTTGGAGGAGAGAGTGTGCTACAACAGAGAAGATATAAATATACACACACAAAGAAAATGTGTGAAAAATTGTAATGGTGAGTTCTAGGTACAACTCTCGATGTCCGCTGTTACAAGATGGCAAAACAAAATCTATGCCCAATGGGCCTGATTCTCATTTGCATTAAGGCTCCTCCATATCAGTCTGCAAAATAGAGGGGCCTTAAATTGAGTGTAAATGTAATTTATACCTAAATGAAGGCCCCCTTACACAGCCAGAGCCATGTAAAGGGGCCTTAGTGTAAATGAGAATCAAGCACAATGTGCTTAGATAGCATAGATTACAATATAAGTATAGACTGGCAGTCCTGAATTAATCTCCCTTCATACATGCAACAAACCACAATCCTATTGAATTCAATGCACGCCCTCCCCCAGCCAAATAAATGCTTCTGTGCACAGCCCAAGAACATGCAGAATGAAAGCGATAGTGCAGTGCTGCAGTGCTGAACTAAGTCAGCAGTGGATGTGGTGAGGCTGTATTATAACCACCCCATAGGGTGAATAAGTCACAACACAAATGGAGAAGTATATTCAATTCACTAATGTGGAATGTTGCCTAGTATCACCGCTCCACAAAAAGTGCTAGTAGAGCACAACATTTAGAAAAATCATACTACTTTACACCCATTTATTATTTGTGTTGTGGTAGCATATAGGAGCCCCAGTCATGGACCGGGTTCCCATTGTACTAGGTGCTGTGCAAATGCAGACCAAAAAGATGGTCTGTGATGGGGTGTTCACCCCACACAGGATTAGAAGGGGTTAAGGTGGCCAGGTAGGCCAATTAACTACCCAGGCTGCACCAGAAGGAGTAGCCAGGTAGCAGGGAGTTGACGAAAGGAGGCTCACTTGGGCAGGAATAGGCCTATAAAGCCCAGGAGCTGAGAAAAGACAGGGCTGCTGGGGAAAAGGGCAGTCACTTCCTGGGACGAAGGAGCTGGTTTGGAGCTGGTACTCCCAGAAAAGCGGGGGAGACCGGGAAGAGTAGGAAGCAGTTCAGGGAAGGAGCAGTGAGGGCTGAGAGGGTAAACTCCAGAACTGCTGAGCTGAGGATCCCTGGACTGGACCCGGAACAGAGGGTGGGCCCAGGCTCCCCTACTGGCCACTGGGGAAGTGGCATTACCAGGCCAGCATAGGAGAAGACTTCCTGGGACTGTTGGTATAGAAAGACTTTGGGTAACCCCGGAAGGGGGAAACTTGGATGGTGACCTGGCCGGAGGGCTGAGGGATGAGGTGGACGCTGCAGTTCCTGGAGTGAGGTGGGTCTGCAGGGTGCGAGGACGAGAGGAGAGGCACCACCTGAAGAGGGTGCACCAACTGGCAGAGCTAATCCCTAGGACAGCCAGCAGGAGGTGCCACCATGGTGAATGGATCCCATGACATGGTCCCTGACACAAGAAGCTTAAAATCTTATTTATAAAATACACTTAATTACAAAATGTCTCCAGGGGCATGGGTACAATTTAATATACCACTATAGTACATTGTGACTTAAAACAAAAGTCTAAAATATGTTTCTTAAATCAAAATTAAAATAAATTACAATGTAAAAAAATTAAAAATACAGGCCCTCAGTTACACTTTGAGATTCATCCACCCAACTCCTTCCAATCTCCTCTTGAAAAAGCCTGAGGAAAGAGATGGACTTTGAACCATGCTCTTAAAGGGAACATACTTAGGCTCTGGCACACTGGCAAGGGAAGTTAATTCCAGAATCAAGGATCCTATTCAAACCCCACAGACCAGCCTCCTAGCATTTTACCTTGAGGACTGTTAAATCAAAAGGCTCAGGGGATTGCAGCTGTCATGGCTGCTTGAGTGAGGTGAGGTGCACAGAACAAAGAATGGCAGGATCCAGGCCATAATGTGGCAATGAGTCAGAGCAGGTGTGGTGATATGCAAAATTGTTGAATTCCAGTGCAAGAGTGAGTGCAGATTATTCCTGGGCACAAGTATGCAATTTCATAAAACATTTCTAGGGTTTGATATTTAGTTTTGTTCCACATCAGGAGACCTTTCAAAAATGTTCATGCAAAAACAGAAAGAAACCTACCCCAAAACAGCAAATATACATGGACCTTGCTTCTGGCTGCCAACACTAAGCCATTACAGACTTACCAATATGTCTCCTGGGTCATGATGATTATATTCGCAAGCTGATGGTTTGGTAGACAAATTATTTTCTTTACTTTTCTTTCCAGCTAAACCCCACACAAGCTGGTGTCTGCTTTCCAGGCAGAAGGAACACAACACAAGTCCTCATTTATCACTTCTGTATGTGAAAAGAATGACATCCTACTGCTCTAAATGTAATTTATCCTGCTGTACAGAGTGATGGGATCCGCAACAAGACTTAGCAGAAGCAAGATCTGAGTAGTGTACTTGGCAACAATGTGGTGTGTATAACTGCTCATGCAGCCATCCTTATATAAGTAGTGCAACAATTGCTACTCTGTATATTCATGTTTAGAACACAACAAACCCTTTGAAATGTGAACAAGAATCTTGCACACAGTGTCCATGAAGATAAAGAAAGATATAGGGCCTTGTTCTCTTCTCACTGTGATGTAAATTGGAAGGAACCCTATTGCACTTGATGGAATTATATTAGTGTCAAGTGCAGAAACAAGCTCTTTCATTACATAACAGAGAGGCTTTCTATTAACTCGCAGACCTGGCAGCTAAACTGCCCAGTTTCAATAGTACTCAAGTCTAAAGACACCAAACACACACTGACACATTCCACAAAGCTCTTACCTCTGCATTCCCCAAGAAGATAGAATCTATGGGTATAAAACACTGCTCCTAAATGTCTAGTTCGCTTGGATCATGAACTGTTTTGCCTAATTCCATAGTCCGAGCTTCTAAAAGACCTTACACACAACTGGAGTTGGGCAGGTACTGCCAACAGTTTTCTGTGAATATTTGTTTGACTTTTGAAATGAATTGACTTTGCCCCATGAAATTAGGCCATTAACTGTGTTCTCATCCCTGTTGGGTTTGCCTTCCATGCTTATTCTAGTGACTGAGTTTACTGGCGGGGCTGTTTTAATAAATAATGAATTTGAAGTGAACAATGGTGAACATTCATTTTCATATTTCTGTCCCCGTAATCTCACCATTGTCCTACAGGAAACTTCGTATTCATTAAGAAGAGAAGTTGGTGACCCTCCATAAGTAAATGCCAGCCTGAGAAACCCAGGAGGACTCAGTATCAGATGGCCAAGGTTACAGGGAACAATGATCTTCTTAAATGTTGTCTGCATCTTCACTTCAAAAGTATGTTGATTCATTGCTTTCTATTGAGCTGTATAAGATTAATGCTTTTTCCACACTCTGCAGATTTCTCTTGCTTGTTACTCTCCAAAGGGAATTTGTTGTACACACCCGTCTCCTCCAATCTTTGTATGTCTATCTTTCATGTTACCACTGTATCTTATTATTTGAAAAAGAAAAGCATCTTTTATTATGTCTGTTTCATGAATGAAACTATCATATTTCAACAATAAAATAGACGTATAATACATATTAGGAAGATGTCAGCCCCCAGCACTCAAGAACCATATTGCAATAAGAAGAGTCCCATGGGAGTGGTACACACTACCAGACTCTTCTGTAGCAGTGACCTTTACAGAGAGGTTCTCTACCCTTTCTGAAGACACTATGATTGTTGAGTGGGTGTGGTACAGTATAGTGACACCTCCCTGAGACTTTCTCCCATATGCAGTTCCTCTAGACACTCCACCCAGTGAAGAAATCATCTGATGTACACTTTTCCACATCCCTACCATCCTGCACACTCCTCCTCTCTCAAAGACACTTTGGTCCAGATCCTCTGTATTTGGAATTAGATGCCTTGAAAGATATGGGCCTTGGCTCCCCCATGCAGGTGTAAACCCGCCTGTACAGTGAGGCTCTTTGTCCCCTCTAGTGGTTAGTCCACTTGTAGTGATTTATGAGCCTACCACAGCCCTTGAAACAAAGGGTCTGAAATAGTGAGCTCAGCCAATACAGCCTAAAACTTTTAGAACCAGAGGTCGTGGGTTCTAATCCATGCTGATGATGATTCATCAAGGGTTATTCAAGAGGCTGTTCAAGAGATTCCTATTTCTGTTAAATATTTCATCCAGAAATATGTGACAGACTCTCTTTTCCAAGAGAAATTCTGCTCCCCCATGTTTACACTTCTGCATGAGACAAGCCACTCCCATCCCTTTTACCCCATGCCCTTCCATTCATCTAGGGGAGGATCAGAGAACTTCTCTTCCCTCTCTTTGGTATAAGTCAGACCCTTTTTTCACAAGTAACTTTCTATCTCTTTTTTGTGGGATGACCTACACAAACAGATTGGGCTGATCTTCTTCAGCACCTTGGAACCCACCAAATCATAGTGTTTGTAAGAGAGAAAATGTTTCTTGAGTCAGAATTTCCTGCCCCTCCACTCATTTTTCTGCTGTGTCTTGGGTGCTGCTTGGCTGTCACCCTCTGTGGATTTACAGAAAGATTGTGTAAAAGGAAGACTTTTCCCAAGACTATGTACATGAAGAAGTGATAAGGATGAACTTTTAACTTGCTATGGAAAAAGGCTTTTGGCGAGTGACTAACTCTTCAGTAATGGCATTCAAGCAATTCCTACTCTGACAAATTTGTTTGCTGATCTTGTTGATATATTAGATTTTTGTTAGAGTGGGGTAGGAAATCCTTTGAAGCATTGTAGACACCTGTTTCATACCACACTTAACCTGAGGCTATGTTAATAAAACTGTACTTCTCAAAGACCTTCTAGTTTCATCCATTTTAATCTTTGGCCTTTTAGGAAAAGTGCTGATACCTGAAGGATAAAGTTTTATAACTGAGCAAAGGCTGATACCTTCAAGCCACGTTAGTCCAACTGTTCAATAACTCCAACCAGTAGAGTCAGTCTTAATAATGTTCTACCTTTTGCTGAAGGCCAATTTCAGACGCGTTATCAGCCTACTTTACCTTGCTTGACTTAAGCTTTCTTTTGGCTCTTCAGCAATGTAAATCCCTTTCTATGTTAGCAGAGTTAGTATAAGTGGGGCTAAGGAAGTTTAGATGTAGGACAGTCTCATTTAGTGTCAAGAAATCTAACTCCACCTCTGAATTTGGCCCTGAGCGCTTGCTCCTGCTAACTAGCCAGTGGAATTTGTTGTCACTGTCACATATTATTGTCACATATCTTGAAAAAAAAATTCAGATACCGGTGGAAGGTACTGGGCACAAAGCAAACCCCAGATTGCTGCCGCACTTGCTCTCCACTGGTAAGGGGGTATTGACAAAGCTTGAAACTTGCACTCCCTAAGAGAACTGCTGGAAAGCCCAGCTGAGGATTGGGCTACAGGGCAATCATGCCATAGGTGCCTCTTTGTGGAGTGATTTCTGTATTGTTAAAATTTTGGGCACTGGACTTCGAGGAGCACTCTGAGTGATTTGGGAAATGCTACGTGCTTTCAGTGAGACAGTGCTTGATCTACTGCTCTTTTGCTGAAACAAAAGCTATAAGCTTGTTTCAGCAAAAGAGCAGTAGATCAAGTTCTTGCTTTGAGCACTTTTGCTTATTAAGGTCTTGGTCATGAGCCCAGCTGTGTCTGCCATTACTCCCTTGTGTGCGTCACTAGACTCTGTGTCGGGGGAGAGCACTGCAGTCTAAGCTGCTACTCCCTCTCCTGAGCAGGTGGGTGGGGAGGGGGTCACGTCTTGGCTCTGTCTCCCTCAAAGAGGTAGCCATTGGAGCTGAGCTGGCGCAGAGGAGGAAGCAAGCTGCACCAGGAAAAGGCCTGGAAAAGCTTGCTGCCCCCATGTGTGCTTTGTGCTGCCCAGCCCTCTACAGCTTATTACCTTATATGGAGTTACCCAGACACTTAACTTAAACAGTCTGGATGAGATAAAACAATCTCATTAATGACAAATTTCAGAGTAACAGGCGTGTTAGTCTGTTTTTGCAAAAAGAAAAGGAGTACTTGTGGCACCTTAGAGACTAACCAATTTATTTGAGCATGAGCTTTCGTGAGCTACAGCTACTCCGATGAAGTGAGCTGTAGCTCACGAAAGCTCATGCTCAAATAAATTGGTTAGTCTCTAAGGTGCCACAAATACTCCTTTTCTTTTTATTAATGACAAAGAGATAGGTTTTAAGTGAGTACAAATAATGAGGCATAAGAGTCAGAAACAGGTACAAGAAAAATAAAGATAAAATACTTCCTAGTGCTTAACTTAGCAAGCTATATTAGATTTGAGTGACATTTCTCACCACACGTTTCCAGCAAGATTACTGACCATACTCTTTGGGTGAGGATGCCCCTGCCAGAATCCAAGAGCTGTTTCCTTTGCCTTCTGAGGTGCAGAGCATGCGATTGGCAGGGAGAGAGAGAGGGGTGCCTTAGGGTGTTAGTCCTTCCTTTTTATAGTTTCAATCCCCCTCTTGAAAAACATTTCCAGCTGAGACCCAGGAACCAGTCTATGTGAAAGGATGTCCCCTGCTGTTTTTGTCACCTGATTGAGCTTCTTTTGTTTTCTCTTCCTGCATGATAACTCTGTTTACTGCTTAAATACAAATTAAGGCAAGCACACATTCCTTTGCTTAGGACAGACTTGTTTGGCAACTTCTGTCTGGGCAGGGCAGTGGGGTTTGGAACATGTGTTAATAACATCATACAGAGGAATCTTATAACTTCACATACAGTGTTGCCACACATGTTTTATCAGGGCCATTGTGACCAGCAAATGATGAGTTTTTAAATGATACCTTACAAGGCATACCTTGTGCAAAGATGATTACAACAGTGTGTAGGGGTGTGAATACAGGGGTGTATTCTGTTATATAGGTAGAGTGGGGATAGGACATGAAGGGCCTTAAAAGTAAAGACAAGTAGCTTACGGCTGCTGTGATGGCAAATGGGAGGGATGCAAAGAGAGAGATGACATGGTCTAAGCGGTGAGCTAGGAAAATGATCCCCACAGCAATGTATTGAATGGGTATGAGTGAGCAAAACTGCATTTAACAAGGTCAAAGAAGAGGATGTTGGAAAAATTGAGATGTAAGATGATGAGATCCAAGACAAGCGTTTTAGTTGTGTGGCTATATAGGAAAGGCCATATCTTATAGATGTTAGGCAGGAAGACTGAGACACAGCCTGGATGTTAGGATCTAGAAAGAGGGTTGTGTTGAAGATGATGGCCAAGTTATGGGCCCAAGTGTCAGGGTGGATGCAGATGTTGTTGACGGTGGTTGAAAAAGATGGATGATCTTTGGGGGGAAAGATTAAGGACTCTCTTTTGGCCATTCTGATCTTAAATTGATGGCTGTACATTCATGAGGAAATACTAGATAGACAGGCTGAGATATTAGTTTGGACAGAAGGAAAAGGTCCAAAATAGAAAGGTAGCTTGGTGAGTCATCTGTGTAGAGATGATAGTTGAATGTATGTTTTCTGAAGGAGATTACCCAGAAATGAGGGCTAGAGGTAGACGAGAAGGGGACCAACAGAGAACTGTTTGGAACTCCCACAGAAAGTTGGAGAGGGGATGAGGAAGGACACACTGAAGGAGAGGTAGGAGGAGAACTAGGAGATGATTGAGTCCCAGAAGCCAATGGAGGACAAGATTTCAAGAGGGAGAGGGTGGTCAAGAGTGTCAAAGATGACTGTTAGGTTGAGCAGGAAGAGAATGCAATACTGGTTCTGGGCTTCAGCCAAGAAGAAGTCATTAGAGACATTGGTGAGAGTGGTTTCAGTGGAGTGCAATGGGTGGAAACCAGATTGAAGAGGGTCAAGGATGGAACTAGAGTAGGGGAACTCAAGACAGTGTTTGGACAGCAAGTTCAGTAAGCTTAGAGATAAAAGGGATAAGGGAGATGGGGTGAAATTTGGAGAGGCAAGTGGGGTCAAGAGTGGCTTTTTTAATGAGACACTGAAGCTTGTTTGTATTGCAAGGGGGAAAGAACCAGAGGAGAATGAGAGGTTGAGGAGAAGGGTAAGATATGGCGTTCAGCAACAGATTTCAGAATGAGAGCAGTGTTTGGTAAAGACCAAGTTAAATGAATGACCCTTTTGGTTAGTGGGAAAGTTGAACCAGGCTGCCGGTTGAATGAGGAGCTGAAGGTGAACAGACAGAGTTAAGGTGTTGGATGGGTCATCAATGTGGAAGCTGAAGTCACAGAGGATGAGTGCTGGGGATGGCAAGGAGAAGAAGAGAAAGCCAGGAATTTAAATCTGAGAGAAAAGCTGTCCGTAACTGGTAGCTACAATGCAAGTGCAATGGTTGTAAAGTGGCTGGAATGTTTTCTTAGTAAGGCTGTAACTTGTGATACTTCAGCTGATAATGAGGTGGCTTTTAGAATGTTTCTTTATCAGTGAGTCACATTATAATGTTAGATTAATGTTACCCATTAGTGTAAGAGATTTCATTCCAAAATTCAAAATGGTCATACATAATGTATTAAGATGTTTTTCTATGGGCTCACATTAATATCCTTCTCAGAATGAAATCTTCTTACTGCAATGGCTACAGTATACTTGTTTATAAGCGCCTTACGCTTGAAAATAATGAGGCCACTGAACGATGTACCAACTTAAGTTGTTAGTGTGTGGCTAAGAAATCAAAAGGGAGAGTTTGAATCAGTAGATACCATGTATTAATATGGATCTCTCCTAGCAGAAACCCTTAATACAATTCTTACAATGCTATTCTAACAAGGATAATGTTAAAAACAAATAAATTTTTTCTTCTGTCTTCATTTGTTTCTGAACTGGTTTTTATTTTTACTAGTAAAGCAAATGCAAAGGAGTCCAAAACACTCTATAAAGTTAATACTTGGTGGATATGTTTAGCAAGGGGACACTACATTTACACTCTCGTCAAGGCCCCCTCACACTGCCAGTGTAGTGTAAAGTGGCTTTAGGGTACATCTACACTGAAACTCCCCTCCCCCCCCCAGCCTATGGCAGCAAGTCTCGTAGCCCTGGTCAGCTGACTTGGGCTTGTGGAGCTTGTAATTCAGGGCTAGAAATAGCAGTGTAGATTTTCCCTCTCGGGCTGGAGCCTAGGCTGAGACCCTCCCCCTCACCAGGTTTCAGAGCCAAGGCTCCCCCGACCCCTCAAGCCCAGATGTCTACATTGCTATTCCACAAAGCGCTAAATAGCTTTTCATGCTATAGTTCCTCTGTAGTATCTGTGCTCCATATGGTCTCTGTTGTGCTGGGCTTAACTCTCCAGGACAAGTGGCAAAAAGTTTTCCAGTCCTACAAAAATTTTTGAGAGTAAAAATATCCTGTTCAATAGCAAGATGAAACTGTAAATGTATGACACTATTTTATTCTTAAAAAAAAAAAAACACCAAAGGGCTGGTAGGAGTCTGGTGGTTAGGTCATTCACCTCTGAAGTGGGAGACTTCAGATCAAAACCTTGCTTTACCTGAGTTGGAGCACCTGAGTCCCAGGTGAGGGCCCTAACTGCCTGACGATTTGGGGAGAGGGGTGTCTCTCTCAATCTCTCCTGTTAGAGGTGGTCCACTTTGTATACAAAATTAAATATTAATTGGACCAGAAAGCCCCAACCATCAGGATATTGTAGGTGGGTCTGTTTCCATTCTTTAGGCCAGAAATTCCATTCTGTACCCGATAAACCTTCCTGATGAAAGTTTAGTTGAAACTGGTATGTTCCCACGAAAAGTTTCAACAAATTAGTATTTCCCACCCCCCACATGCCAGCTCACCCAACCCGAACATTTAGTGAAAAAATTCTCAACCAGCGGTCCAGCCCTACTCATAACTTTGGCAGTTTAGCAGAGCCTGAATTTGGGGAGCTCCTGCACATAACATAAGACTTATTTCTTCATTCACACCTTTGACTAACTATAAATAATTTGAAATAGTGAGATCTGGGAGTGGTGAGGGATTCCATTTAGTACATGGAAGATTGTCTTATTTTAAAATACTTTCAACTGTTAACACAATCCGTAGCTAATATAAATCAACCAATAGCTATTATGTACTGCTCAGGTGTGAAGACAATAGGGCCATTGTCCATATCTGGATACAATAGCCTGATTTATGCCCTCAAGATTTTGTGCTGTGAATGGAGTATGGGACGAGTGCATCATGTTTTGCTTTGAAACTGTCATAAATATAAAGGGAAGGGTAAACCCCTTTAAAATCCCTCCTGGCCAGAGGAAAACTCCTCTCACCTGTAAAGGGTTAAGAAGCTAAAGGTAACCTCGCTGGCACCTGACCAAAATGACCAATGAGGAGACAAGATACTTTCAAAAGCTGGGAGGAGGGAAAGAAACAAAGGGTCTCTGTCTGTCTATATGCTGCTTTTGTCGGGGATAGACCAGGAATGGAGTCTTAGAACTTTTAGTAAGTAATCTAGCTAGGTATGTGTTAGATTATGATTTCTTTAAATGGCTGAGAAAAGAATTGTGCTGAATAGAATAACTATTTCTGTCTGTATCTTTTTTGTAACTTAAGGTTTTGCCTAGAGGGGTTCTCTATGTTTTGAATCTAATTACCCTGTAAGGTATCTACCATCCTGATTTTACAGAGAGGATTTCTTTTCTTCTATTTACTCCTATTTCTATTAAAAGTCTTCTTGTTAGAAAACTGAATGCTTTTTCATTGTTCTCAGATCCAAGGGTTTGGGTCTGTGGTCACCTATGCAAAATGGTGAGGCTTTTTACCAAACCTTGTGCAGGAAGTGGGGTGCAAGGTTTTGGGAAGTATTTGGGGGGAAAGACATTTCCAAACAGCTCTTCCCCAGTAACCAGTATTTGTTTGGTGGTGGTAGCGGCCAATCCAAGGACAAAGGGTGGAATATTTTGTACCTTGGGGAAGTTTTGACCTAAGCTGGTAAAGATAAGCTTAGGAGGTTTCCATGCAGGTCCCCACATCTCTACCCTAGCGTTCAGAGTGGGGGAGGAACCTTGACAGAAACATACTGAGTAAATATATTTTGATTTGTAGCATTTGTAGTGGCTGCTTATTACACTCATCATAATTGTTTCACTGTCATCTTGTGTTCCCCCTGTCGATTTGTTGGATCCACTTGTTGGCTTTCATCGCATATTTAGATTGTAGACTCCTTGGTGTGGGGACCAACTTTTCATTACATGTGTATCTAGTGCCTTGGTCTTTGATTCGATTTTTCCAAGTGCTGCTGTAATACAAATTATTATGACAACTCCTAAGCACGGTTGGTTGCCACACACAACCAGATTCTGTCACCTTTGTGCATGATGAAAGTGTACTTTATTAGTAGGCGAGCATTTGCATTGGGTTCAGGGATACTATCATCATGAACAGGCTCATTTATTCTAAACTTTTTGGCTCAGGGGCAATCTCTTACTCTAGGCTGGAGTCTACCTGAGCCTTCCTCGGGGAGGAAGGGGTATAATGAACCTCTGCCCTTTTGTGAGGCTTGCTAAAAGGCCAGGCAAAACTGTAGCACTTGCTTTCAGATGAGCACAGGAGCTGCTCTATTCCTATTCCCCTGGGTTGTGCCATGCCCCACAGGGGGCAGGAAAAGCAGAGAAGGGGTGGCAGAGTTACGGTTCACAAACCCATGCGCTGGCCAGCACAGCTGATCAGTTTTTCAGTGGCAGTGGAGGCGATAATGCAACTCATACAAAGGAGTAGTAGCAGGTGTGTTTTTAGAGCCAAGCAATTGGTTTGGAGATGAATCATCATCCTTATTTAGATTTTATGGCTAAACCATGTAAACCATATAGTTCTTTTTATATGTCCAATTCTGTAATAAAAAAAATATTAAGTAAAAGGCGTTCTTCACAATATATAGTGATAGATTACTGTCATTTTCCATTTACTTTCTACAGGGTGCAATTTCTAGGAGAGAAACCATGAGAGGTATAGTAGAGGTATACTCCTTAGGGAGTATTTTAGAGATTTTCTACAGTAGTTTCTAATGAGCGAAAGTTTCTTTCACCCTTTCCATATGATACTCAGAATCTCATTCTACCTTTTTGAACAAACCTCCTGGGGATATTAAGGGATGGGTGAATTGACCAGAATTTTCCTACAAAACCTGATCTAAACCTTTTATTAGATTTGAAAAAAGTTCAACTTATGTTTCATTTTTTCACTGCCGGCATTCAGTGAGAAGGACTTCCTGAAAGATCAGGAGAAAGGCTGCCTTAGCAGTATTCACACAATTATTTCTATTGTTACTTTTTAGTTGTCCTTTGGTACCCCGCAATGTTAGGCATTGTCCACATACACACAGTCCAAGGGTTTCAGAGCAGAAATAGTTATATCATGAGAAATCCTGGCCAAGGTTTTTCGGAAACAACTATTGAATTTAGGAGCCTCAATTCTTGGATTCCCAATGGAAGATTCTTTAAAAGGGCCTGATATTCAGAGTAGAAGTACTCCGCACTTTTTTTGAAAATCTGGCCCCTTAAAGGTGTGTCAAGCTAGACACTCAAAGATCTAATCACATCTTCGCTCCTGATTTTTGCAAGTTTTCCAGCCAGATTTCCTGTCTCGCATCCCTTGTGTCACTTAGATTTTAGCTGCAACTGCATGGCCTTTTTGACAGCGACTATCAAAGAATGGGCCACACAGACACAGTGGGCCTGAGTTTAAACTCACACGGGTTTTACATCAGCCTAATCCAACTCAGGCCTTGCTCCCCCAAACAAAGGAGGGGGGGCACGCGGGATCACGTGCTCTCCTCCCCCCCATTTCTGCGAGCGCCCAACTGCCCTGCAAGGGTTGCTCTGCTCTGCTCCGCCTGTGGAGTGGGGGCTCTGTCCTGCCCACACTGTGCCTCCCCCACAACAGGCCAGAGCAAGCCCTGCAGCTGGGCCGGGGCAGGAGCTCCAGGTTGCTACCTTGGCAGCTGGACGCCACCTCCTGGGTCCTAGTGCCCGCCCTGTTCCGGTACAACGGTGAGTGCCCACGGGGGGCAGGACAAGCGGGTGGGGCTGCGGGAAGGGCGAGAGAGGGCAAGGGGAACAGAAGGGGTTATGGAAGTGAGGGGAGCCCAGCATGTGTGGCGTCCTCCCCTCGGCAGCCCCAGCAGGCAGGTGGCCACAGCAGCCCAGGGAGGCACCGGAGTAGCCAGGGCCAGAGTCAGTGGCCGCAGCTCCCTTGCTCAGCAGCAGCTGGGGCTCCCCTAGTAAGCCGACCCCTTCCTTCCCCCCCCCAGCACTGGCAGCCCTCCATGCTGAGGGGAGAGCGCCAGGGAAAGTGGCTTCGGCGTGCGTGTGTGCGAGTGCAGGCATGGGCTCCCCCACTGCCGTCAAACTACACCCATGGTCTAACTCCACTTGCTGCAGATGGAATTACTCCTGCTTTGCATCTTTGTAAATGAGAGGAGAGTGAGGCCCTGCAACTGGAAGTGAAGAGAAAGCAAGTACAAGTGTTACTGGCTCGTAACAGCGAATGCAACGTAGAAGGTGAACAGCTGCACTAGTGGAAGCTTTCAAGGGAAGTGATCCAAGCAGAGCACTTTACAGTAGTATATCCTAGAGGTGAAAAACAAATAGATTTGTGGATTTGGACTTTCTGCTATCTGCCCATTACAAATTCATTCGTCTACTAAAACTGGGAAAAGCCCATCAGAAATCCTTGTTTGTTTGTGTCCAGGAAGATGAACCCATCATGAAAGCCTTATCTATGGAAAGGTTAACAAGATTTCAGATGTCTCCTCTGTGACACATTGTTAAATTTATTCTAGATTCATAGGAGGCTAGGAGGGAAATTCAGACTCATCCAGACTATACCTATTATTCTTTTTTCAAAGGCTGGAGAGGAAAGATTGTCTAGTGCAGGGGTGGCCAACCTGAGCCTGAGAAGGAGCCAGAATTTACCAATGTACATTGCCAAAGAGCCACAGTAATACGTCAGCAGCCCCCCATTAGCTTCCCCTCCCCTCCGCTTCCAGCGCCTCCCACCCACTGACAGCCTCGCCAATCAGTGCCTCCCCCCCATCCCCACACCTCCTGATCAGCTGTTTTGTGGCATGCAGGAGGCTCGGGGGTGGAGGGGAGGAGCAAGGGCACGGCAGGCTCAGGGGAGGGCGCGGGAACGGGTGGAGGGGGGGCAGGGCCTGCGGCAGAGCCAAGGGTTGAGCCGTGAGCACCCCCTGGCACGTTGGAAAGTTGGTTCCTGTAGCTCCAGCCCCGGCATCGATACCTATACAAGGAGCCGCATATTAACTTCAGAAGAGCCGCATGCGGCTCTGGCGCCCCAGGCTGGCCACCCCTGGTCTAGTGGTTAGGTAACTAGCCTAGAAGTTCTCCGTTCAAGTCCTTGATTTACCCCAAACTTTCTGTATGACTATGGTGAAGTCAGTTGGCCTCTCTGTGGTTCAGTTTCTCAGCTATCAAAAAGCAATAATAGTACCTTACAGGAGTGTTGCAAGAATAAATGATTCAAAGAGCATAAGGCCCTCAGACCTCAGGGAAATGGGGACACTGAAAAATGATTTGGGTCTTTTATAAACCTCACGCCAAAGGGTGCCTAACCAGAGCTCTGGGCATGCTTGACAATGAAACAGGAAAACACAGGACTTACAAAGTAAAAATTGGCTAAAGCAGCAGCGCTTCTTTCTGTTACTCTACATGCATCAGTTGAGCATCAGTCATGTGACCAATACCAGTTTAAAGCCCATGTTAGAGTTTCCCGCCAGACAAACCCTTCAGCCCTCTTGTCAAAGCCTATTTAGAGTAGTGTAAATGTTCCAATCACTTTACCTGTAATGTCAGACTTCAGTAATTATTACAGCCTAGTATATAGATTATACTTTAACACCATGCCCACATTTGTTCTTCTGAATGTCCTTTCTTTGGGTGATTTTATTATACAATCACAAACATGTAGGGCAGAAGGGACCTCAAGAAGCCATCAATTCCAACCCCCTGAGCAGTGGCAGGATCAAGAAAACCCACATCATCCCTGACAGGTGTTCATCTCATTCTCAAAAACCTCTAATGATGGGGATTCCACAGTTTTCTTTGGAAGCCTATTCCTGAGCTTCACTACCCTTTTAGTCAAAAGTTTTTCCTGATAGCTATCCTCAATCTCTCCTGCTGCAGATTAAGCCCATTTCTTCCTGTCCTTCCTCCCTGAAGGACTTTATGTATTGATTTAACCATTTAGAATTAAATATGATAGGGATATTTAATTAAGTAGAAATTTGAGTTAATAGCTACGGGGACTGGAAATCTTCCAATTTTGTTTAAGGCGTGTTAGTGAAAGCTTCGGATGAATTTTAACTGTCTCAGAACATAATGTAAAGATGAAAGCTTTATCCCAAGATCAACATAGGAGCTTCTTTATTTCTCCTGAATATGTTAATTAATTAATTAGTATTTCTGTGGTGCTCGTCACCATTGACATGATCACTGAAATCACTGGGGAGTTTTATTTAAAAACTGATGTCACAGTATGTCAGGGCTGGGTCATGGGTGGCCAGGCTAGTAGTTAAAGCCAGAGTCAGATATCAGGAATCAGAGTTACGGTTTGATCTGGGGTCAGGAACCAGGGGCCGGTGTCAGGAGTCTAGGCTGTGTCACAAGCTGGGAGTTGGTGCCATGAGATAGGCCAAGGTGAGGAAGCAGAAGTCAGAAGCAGGAGACAAAGTCAAGTCAGAAACCGGGTAGCAGAGCCAAGAGGTAAAGCCGAGGTCAGGAACTAGGGATCGAGAGTAGCATGAGGAAGCAGGGTCTTTAGAAGCAGTTAGCTGAAGTTCCACCTAGTTGTACAGACAAACTTTCTGTGGCCTCTTCAGGCTTAAATAGTATGTCAGACTCATCAGGACTGTCCTGTCTGTCAGGTCCTGGATAGGCAGCACTTCCTGTGGTGTGTGGGCCCCTGAAGCTCATACCATCCAAGTGTTTCTGCAGCCAGAACTGTTAGGTGGCAGTGTGGTTGCTGATCAGGGACCATAGGCACTGACTCTGTGGGTGCTGTGGGGCTGGAGCACCCACGGGGAAAAGTTAGCGGGTGCTCTGCATCCGCCAGCAGCCAAGCTCCCCCTGCCCCACCCCCTCCTCTTCCACTGAGCGCAGTGTCCCCACTCCTCCTCCTCCCAGTGCTTCACGCCCGTGGCCAAATAGCTGTTTGGCGGCGCTTAGAACTTTCCAGGAGGGAGGGGGAGGAGTGGGGACATGGCACACTTGGAGGAGGAGGCGGTAAAGAGGTGGGGTAGGGGTGGGGACTTGGGGGAAGGAGGTGGAATTGGGGCGGGGCGAGAGTGGGGCAGGGGCAGGAGGGTGGGGTCCAGAACCCATGGGGAAGAGGGGAAGTCGGTGCCTATGTCAGGCATTCTCTAGTTTCTTGACTCACTGCTCCTTAGACAATAAGGCCTATAATATCTGTGGATCATGTACCAATACACTGAGACAGTACTCATTTAGGTCTCAATTCAGGTATGCACATCATGAAGTCCACACCTTATTCAGGAAAACCATGTAAACACATGCCTAACTTCAAGAATGTGCTTTAGTCCCATTGACTTCAATGGGATGCAAGCACATGCCTATGCACCCATCATGAATAGGGATTGTGATGTTGTCTAATTAAAACATAATTATGCAAACCATTGTTGCTACCACTGCTATATCATTGCAGCAAATCTTTATGCAAAATATAATTCATGGCCAGAAAGGGTTAAACAGCTTTCAGGCTGAATAACCCAAAAACGACCTTTAAAGACATGGTAGAAATGGTAATTAGGGCCATTCTATGGCTAGGTAGGCTAGAACTTTGAAATGTAAACCTATATTGTTAGAAGTTAGAAGTGATACTAATTGTGTGTATCTTAGATGCTACCCATGTAAACAGTCTGTCACTATAGCTACTAATTCAAAGATCAGAAGGGAATATTAACATTTAGATGAATCTTGGGTGAAATAATGTCATTGTCTATATGTCTCTTAGAAGTTTGTAATAGACTGCCTAATGGATAAATTGCCCTTATGTTAATTTGTGTAACTAGTTACTGGTGGTGTTTAGAAAACAGAAGGTTACATCAAAAGCTTATTGTTTACCCAGGACTGTGTGGTCAAGTGAATGCGAGAACACTGTATAAAGAGCTTTGGGCCCTGATCCTGTTTATCTCAGATCTGCTTAAGCTTCATCAGGGGAAGTTTGAGTCACTGGATTGAGATCCCAGTTATGCTGGTACTCCCTGAAGGTGATGTTGGACATTGGACTATAGCCTATGAACTACATTTTAAAAGAACTCTTTGCAACTACAAAGCTCACCATCTCTGCTATGTATCTGAACCTCAGTAACTGAACTCATGTCTGTATCTATATTGATCTTTTAACCATACACTCTCTCTCTTTTCTTTTTTTAATAAATTTTAGTTTAGTTAATAAGAATTGGCTGTAAGCGTGTATTTGGGTAAGATCTGGAATATTCAATAACCTGGGAGGTAATGTGTCCAATCCTCTGGGGTTGGTAGAACCTTTTCTTTCATATGATGAAATAAGATTTTCAGAAGTCCTCATCATATTTGACCTGAGTACCTGGATGGAGGCCTGAGGCTGGGTTACTTCAAGGGAATTGTGTTGTTGGCTGTTTTATGCTGGATTGGTAAATCTAAATATTGAAAATATCCACCATTTTGCGGGATTATCTACCCCATTCATTGCAGTTCTCCCTAGTTGAGTGACCTCAGCTGGCCCCCACTGGGATCCCGGTCAGAGTGGCATAGTCGTGCTAAGATATACATTACCACAAGTTAATTGAGTTTTTGGATCAGAATCTCATGATTGTCAAAAATTATATTTGATATTGGAGAGTTTAAAGGTTAAAATCAGCTACAATGATTGAGCAAGGCGTATATGAAGATCTTGACAGAAAAATGAAGAATTGTGCTCATAGCGGGGGTTGCCTTTTAAGAAAAAGGCCCCAGAGCAGGAACTGAAAAATCCGTTAATGGCCAGTAATAAAGAAGCTGTTTTATGCTGGTTTGGTAAATCTAAATATTGAAATATCCACCAGTTTTGGGGATTATCTGCCCCATTCTTTGCAGTTCACCCTAACTGAGTGACCAGCTGGCCCCCACTGGGACCCCAGTCACAGGGATACTTTCCTGAATTGGGGTTTTAAGGCCATTTCCCCCTGAAAGAATCTCAAGAAATGCCACATTATGTATGTGTACCTGGTTAGTGAAATTTGGTCATGTAGTGTTGTTTTGGAGGCTGTCTTTACATTGTGTCCTTTTAAAGTTTAATATTTTTTATTTATATTTGTGTACATGCAAGGGTTTTCTTTAAACCTCCATGTCTTTGCCCTGTATTCTGAGAGTCTTTTCTCGTTTAACTAGACTATTAAATTATTTGCTCTGAAATTACAGAGCACTTGCAATGCTGCTGTTTAAAACATCTAGGGATATGATTTTTGTGCTTAAGTTCATTAAAAGCTGGTTTACATTAGTTACTATAGTTTTCCGTTTTTAACTTGCATACTGGGTAGAAAACAAACCTCCCATGATGTTCAGAACGGAAAGTGACATAAGGAACTGTTTGTCCAGACTGAAAGGTAATTCCTACTGAGCAGCTCTGGCCAAACCAACTGTAATTAAAATAAGAATCCCCTTCCCTGACTGGAGCCTTGGCAATATCGGTAAGTAGGGAAAAAATAACAAATAGAGGAAATCAAAGTTTTGAGATTTGGTCCTGGCTGTAAACCAACATGCGTACTCTGTTCTTCTCTGAATTTCTTATGGATATGTTGGACCCAAGGCTCAGTTGGATTATTTCTGAGCTTTGATGAGAGTAAATACTTCAATTACTTGTGAAACCTGAGTACAGGCCTCCAGGTTTCTTTGTTTCCCCTGCTACAGTTGTTGCCATCACTAAGGAAAGTAGCTCCTGCTCTCCTTCAAGTATGTATAGCAAGAGAAGCAGCAGAGAAACCTCAGGGACCAGTATTGTGTTCTTGGCAGGGAAAAGGTTTTCAGTTCATCTTTAAAATTGGGGAAAGTTTGTATGACTGTTACCAGTGAATTCAAATAATGGTCCTGGGAAATACCTAGGGTCTGGTTCTGCCCTGCTTTGCTTCTTGGGTAGTCATATAGGCCCTGATTTACCCAGGCACTCAAGGATGTGTCCAGTTTTAGTCTTGTGAATAGTGACTTCAATGGGGCTCTTCACGTGTTTAAAGTTAGGCACGTGCTCAAGTATCTAGCTGAATTGGTGCCTTACTCCTGTGAAAAAGTGAGCAGTCAGAATGGTAGCATTTTACACTCCCTTTGCAACTGGGCCCACATTTTTCTTCTTAACACTGTATCCAGGGCAGAGTAATATTTATGCTTGGACCTCTTGCAGTTTCTGAAATATTGGAGATGGATCCAAGCTGCAAAGTATGGATCCGGATCTGGATAAGAACTCTGAGACCAACCAGCAGTTTCAGAAAAGTTTCTCAGCATTGGGGTAAAAGAGTCATATTTTGGATCCATAATCATTACAGACACCTTGCTGAATCCTAAAGCATTCTTTCATGGTGCTGTTATGGTAATGAAGAGACCCAGTGGAACCCCATCTCCATTCCTAATTAATTCTGGTGGCTGCCATTGCAGGTGACAATCTAGTTTCCTCTTATTTTAGACTTTGCTGCTGGTGGAATCACTGCAGCGACTACAGCTGCTACTGCTGGTTTGTCTATGGCCTCTCAGATGAATCTAGGATCACAAATACATGCTCCACTGCATGAGGAAAGAAACCTAATTTTGTGCCTCAGGAAACAGAACTGCTGGTGCAGAGTGTCACCAAGTATTACAGCCTCTTTTATGGCGTGGGAGCACTGAAAGGGCAGCTTGAATGTGGAAGAGAAGTTTGACTGCTAACAATTCTCTTGTGTGGCTACTATGAAAGAGATGGAAGTATTAAAACACAACAACTGGGAAAAAAGTATCAAAGACGACTGGTGGAGGTGGGAGGGAAAGAGCATGGCCATCCCTGGCAACTATGAAAGACGACTGTTACCACTGCTGGAAGAAATGATTTCCATTCCAGAATTCCACTAGAAGAAATGATTGTAGAGACACAGACCACTCAAGTCAGCTATGCTAAAGGAGAGGAGATTTACTCATTGGTTAAGTGTTAGAAAGAATATTTGCAAAAAGGAGGTGTCACCTGACTCCAAGAGGCAGTCAGGTATTGATCCTTGCATCTGCAATGCACATGTATGTACTGTATGTTTTTAGGGATATAGAATATGAACAGCATTATAGTAAGCTAAATATTTAAACAGAAAAATGAGAACAAATATTGCATACTGCAATATGACAAAGCTCACTTTGCTAGTGGAAACTTAACTGTGCTGCTCTGGGAAGGTTACTTTCAATTGAATCTCCACAGCAGGGGAAAAGGGTGTGAAAAGATAAGACAGCTTGAGCTCCACAGATTCAATGGGGGAATGGTGCATGTCCCCCCTCCACTCCTGCCCTGCTGACTTTCCCCTTCATCCACCCACTTTACATGGGAGTAGGGTCAAGGGGTGCAAAACAGTGAAGAATCAAGTCCTCTTTTCTGATTCATGGGGATAATCTGGATCTAAACCTGTCTAATTGCAGCAGGATTGGGCCTATGATTTTTAAGATATTTGCCATTTACCCACACTATTGTTCAGCATCTGGTGCCACAGAATTTCAATGAACAATGCATATCCTGAATGTTAGAACTGTTTTATTACTACTGCATGCTTATGTAAATTAAAATATACAACAACGGATAGATGGCGACACAGTGGCAGAACATAACAAACACTTTGCCCAGGAATCTAATGTTTTCTTCTGTGCAAGAGAACTTCAGCAGGTGGAAAGCTGACTCTCGAGCTTCATTCTACACATACAGAGTGGGATGAGTATGTCATCCACCATCTTAGTTCACCTACAAAACTACTCTGTCTAGAGACCTACATTGTCAGAACTTTAGCTAGTGTAACTCAGTGTAGCTCTGACTAAAATAGAACTACATTGATTTAGCCCTGCTGAGGATCTTGCTCCCTGTCTCCCTAGATTGCTGATCATTCAGTGCTTGCATTGTCCTTTCCATCAGTGCAGAATTCCATTAGACGTAGGGACCCAGTTAGATGACAGCGAATCCTTAAATCATGCAAAACCAGTGTTAACGGTTTAGGAAAATCATGACAATGGTGTTCAATAGGTTGAGTCAAATCTCTACTGAGGGGACTAATGTCTCTGGCTCCATGCTGTAATTCTATACATTCCTGGAGTTGCGTTGCTCTTTGGCTGCATAGATTTTGGTGGCAGGAAGAACAATATATTCCATAGATGTTATGCAACTTTGATTGGTATAGTCAATAGAGCCTTGTAGACTGCACTAGCATTCAATATAGAATCATAGAATAGAATCATAGAAGTGTAGGACTGGAAGGAACCATGAGTTGTCATCTAGTCCAGTCCCCTGCACTCAGGACAGGACTATGTAATAACTAGACCATTCCTGACAGGTGTTTGTTTAACTTGTTCGTAAAAGTCTCCAATGATGGAGATTCCAGAAACTAGGCAATTTGTTTCAGTGCTTAACTACCCTGACAGGAAGTTTTTCCTAATGTCCAACCTGTCAATATCTTCAACTGGACAATCTGATGGTAAGAAATTTTAACTCCCTTCACTCTAAACTAATATTTTTGATTGGGAAGAATCTGGAAAGAAAAAACTGGATTACCCAATACATGCTGGAAAAGGATAGCAGTAGGCTTGGTGAAGAAAAGGGACCTACGTATCTAATAACTAAGGCTGCGTGTCCATCATGGAAGTCACAGATTCTGTGACTTTCCATGACCTCTGTGACTTCTGCAGCGGCTGGTGTGGCTGGCTCTGGGGCTGCCTAAGCCGATCAGGCAGCCCCTTGGCAAGCAGCACCGGCTGCTGCTGGGGCAGTTTGCATGTGGGAGGGGGCTCAGGGCTTGGGGCAGGGGTTGGGGTGCGGGGCAGTGCTTACCTGGTGGGGGGCTCCCCAGAAGCAGCCGACATGTCCCTGCAGCTCCTAGGTGGAGGGGCCAAGAGGCTTCATGCGCTGTCCACGCTATCAGTGCTGCCCCCGCAGCTCCCATTGGCTGCCCCTCCTAGCACCAGCGGGGGTCCCAGGCCACACCCCCAGCACCTGTGGTTCCCCCGGACTGCCCCCCCAGAGCACCTGCGGCCCCCCTACGGCCCAAGTTTTAGTCAGGGGTATATAGTACAGATCATGGACAGGTCACGGGCAGTGAATTTTTGTTTACTGCCCATGACCTGTCCATGACTTTTACTAAAAATACACTTGACTAAAACATAGCCTTATTAATAACCATTTATTGTTTTCTGAATTTGCAGAAATTTGACTTCTCACTAGACCCACAAGCAAACAGGCCATAGAAAAGTTAAAAGATCTCTCTTCTTTTTGCAATATGTAAGAAATAAGTCCCTGTCCATAGGCCACAGTTTGTCAACTATGAATTCCAAGATTCTGGGATACAGAGTGACTTCAAGCAAGGATTGGCTTCAAGGCAATTATCTGGTTGAGAAAGTACTACAGATTACTACAACAAACATATTAGCTCTGCTGAGCTATTTAAGCCAATAGCCACATCTGCCATCAGAGTCAGCCCAACTCAGCTGATTATGGGTTGACAGATCAGAAAATGCAGTCAAATGTAAAGGTAAGTCTTTTTCCTCAGTATTCGGTTTAAAGGACATGAGGTTGAGAGATGCTAAATCTAAGCGGGATTAGGCTTTCTCCTTCAACCATTGCAATGCAGTTTAACCATTGCAATGCAAATTTAATTCAGGAGATCCAGAGATGAAAAAATGGAATGAGGAAAAATATTGGACTACCACAACTGTTATCACTAGATGTAGCTAATTGCACTAGGAGAGCCTACATGGTTGAGGCTGATCAAAACACTCAGTATAGATGAAAAGGTGGCATCTTCAGCTGTTTCAGACCTCAGCTGAATAGTAGCGTGGCCCTAGTAGCAATGAGCCTCTCACCCAGCCATTGTGAGGGAGAAAATCTTGTTGGGAAGATCCCTACACTTACTGAAAAGGAGTCTACCCCTTTGGGATTTGACAATGCAAATGAATCAACAAGCTAAAATCCTCCTCATGGCCAGAAGAGGACCAGATTTGGACTAGTGCTAAAAATGGTAACTTGTCTGGATCTATAATTTGGTGTTAAACATGAATTCTTGGTGAAGATTGTTCATACAGCAAATAAGGGGGGAAAGATGTTTTATGTTGTGTTTCTTTGAATCTGTAGCAGGAAGCCAGGCAGGAGAGGATCTGGGGAAGATTCTAGAAGCTCTACAGCTGAGACACAGAGAGACACTTCAAGGATTAAGATTATTTTCCTTATTCTAATAAAGGTTCTTCTTCATTGTTGGAAGACAGTGATTCTTTACTATTGTCACATGACATAAAGGACAACAGATCTCACGATTAAGGTCTAAGCCGATTGCCACAGAGTTTATAACGAAATTCCTCCCCCATGTACAGCATTAAAAATTGACGGGGGGCCTGATTGAATGCTCACTGAAACCAATGTTTTCCATTGGATCAATCCATTATGATGGTACTGGTGTTTTTGCCTTCTGACAAGTCCTATGTTCCTACATCAGCCAATCTGTTGCAGTGTGCTAACCCTGCTCACTGTAAATCCTATGATTATCAAAAGTACAAAGGATACCCCACACATAACAAAATGTGTAATGAACTATGCAAAAATATGTAAGTATGGCTTAATCTGCAACTGAAATTGCTCAGAACTAAATGCATCTTAAAATAGGAATTAACTTTTCAGAAGATGAAACAAATACAGTACAGCTATTCAAAGCAAACATCTGTTCAAACATAATTTTCCTGTTTATTGAGGTTTCTACTGTATTGAAGAAAAAGTCTCAAGGAGGCTGAACAAGTCAATCATTATATACCTTGTTAGTGTGACAGTCCCCTGTGTATTGTTTAACTGGAAACAAAACACAAATACACAAAACCCCTGCAGTGTCTGCTTCATGGTGCATAAATCTACCATGTGTCATGTCACTTGGAATATGATGGCAACGTACCAAATGGCAGAAGAAAATACACACACTCAGGGCTACATTTTCAAAAAATACATTTAAAAAAAAAAGTTGAAGATTGCACAAGTGTTCAAAAATATATAAACAGGAGTATTTTTACTAAAGCTGTTTTAATAGTGCAACTAGAATTGGAGGATTTTGTGAGTAAAAATGTTGTGCTCAGCTGAGCATTCTAATTACACAAGCAAATCACCAGATTTTCAAAATATTCTTTTTTTAACTTTGCAACTTCAGGCTAAGCAGTACAATGTCCCCTTTCCCACTACCACACCTGCCCCAACGTTCTTTATCTGTATTATGTTATGTATACCTGGGAATGGGGCCAGTGGAAGTCATGACTCCTGGATTCTGCTAGCAAGTCTACCATTGACTTGCCGTATGATCTTCACATCGGGAAATATTTTCTGACTTGAGAGCCTAATGTTAGGCATCTAAATCTATATTTAAGCACCTAAATAACCAGATCTTAGCTCCCAAAGATAATAACAAAAATGGAAGCCAACAAGAAGCTTGAATGCTATTAATCGTTATTTATTAATATTGCTGTGGTGCTAGGGATATGTTGCCACAGCAAAGAAAAACCCACAGCTGGCCTGTGCCAGCCAACTCCAGCTTGCAGGGCTTAGGCCGTGGGGCTGTTTTATTGCTATGTAGACTTCTGGGCTTGGGCTGGAGCCCAAGCTCTGGAATCCTCCCACCCCACAGAGTCTAGAGCCGGGGATCCAGCCTGAGTCCAGAAGTCTACACTGCAATGAAATGGCCCCATGATCCCAAGTCAGCTGGCACGGGCCAACCGCGGGTTTCTCCTTGCTGTGTAGACATACCCTAGGAGACCCAGTCATGGATAGGGACCCCATTGTGCCAGATGCTGGACAAACAGAATAAAAAGACCCTGACCCTCAGAGCTTCACAATCTAAATTGATGGAGGTTTATGTGCTGGGCTAGGCAAAGTGGCAAATTAAAAAAAAAATTTTTTTGCCCGAACGATGAGATAGATAGCATTGAGAATACATTATTTGTCTGGACCAGATCCTGATCTCACCTACACCAGAGTAAACCTGGATTTCCTCTAATTTATATGTTATATCTGAAATCAGAATATGACCTTCTCCCTGTGCAAGTAAAATTAATCTGATTGAAAGGTTACCTACTTAAAATTAACATTTATGAATGCTTTGCTTTTAAGATTGGCATCCAACTATATATGTCTGTATCTAAGTCATTCCCTGTCTTTTGGAAATAAAAAAAATATAAATGGAAAAATGACAATAGATTATAGTACTTACTCTAATTGAGAGGTCATTAATGGTGCATTGCTTATGAACTGTAATCTAAAGCACAGATTAGAACAGATAAAGATGATGTTCTTGGTAACAGGAGTATTAGAAACTTTCAGATCAAACTGGATCTTGTCAGATCTGGTTACATTATTCCCTGTCCTTCCATTGTCACATGCCTTCTGAGATTTCAGACATCTGTTCATATGATTTCATTGAGCCCCTGAGGCTCACATAACTGAAATCACGCCTAACTTTGTACAGTTGTTTTAAAAAGAGAGTTCTCTGTAACTTTAGTACAGAATAAAGTGGGATGGGGAAGAGAAGGAAAAGAAAAGAACTAAAAAATGTTGTTATATTTCACCACACCAGTGCCATTTTCATTAAAGTTCCTAAAAGTAGACAGAGACCATACAATCAATTAAGACAACTACAGAAACAAAGGAAATTTAAATGCTCAACATGTGTATTAAGCCACCAGAGAATATTATGAGATGCTATGGGTTCAAATGCCAGCAATATGGTGATGGCACATAGACACATCATATGTGTAGGCTATGATTTTCAAAGGTGTCTGATGGAGTCAGGTGCTCACATCCCATTGACAGGAAATGGCAGCTGGGTGCACTCCTGCAGGTGTGAACATGCAGGTCACAAGAGTGATCAAAACACTTTTTACCCAAATAGAAACTGCATTTGCTTCTCATGAATGAAGACTTGGTCCCAGTGGGCCAAGTAGGTGTGACTTCAGATACAGAATTGTAACAGTCTATCTACCTATCTCTGACAAAGGAAGCTACGTAGAAGTTACAGCTGGCCCATAATAGAGCAGCACATGTCCTAAATGGAAAGTGGTCACATTATAGATATGTTCCACTGGGTTCCTACACTGGGTGTTGGGTTCCATGCAAAATCCTGGTCCGCATTTTCAAAGGACTCAGTGGGTTAGGACCAGACTATCTAAAGGACATCTCTCCCTTCTCACTATTGCCTCCCTCTACAGTACTGTGATCAACAAGCAGGATTCTGCTCTTCATCAGAACTAGTGATGAGACTTTCCTGAAGGGTTTGTGGCTGTGGAACTCAAGAGATCAACCTGAGCTCATGTTTTACCTGCTTCAAAGAAGAACCCTTTGACTTGTCAAGTCTTCCCTCATTAGGAACAAGGCCTCTTTCTCTCATATAGATCTCCCGAGGAAGAAGGGTTAAAAGAAAAACTACTTGCAGATCACCTAGGTACATAACCTGTTGGAGGGGTTGAGCAGAGAATATTGTCTGAATAAGATGATACTAGTATCAAAAGTGTTGTATTTCAGTGCATAAATACCACCGGTACTGGCCCAATTTAAATACATACAGTGGACAGGGAGTAGATAAATAAATAATGGTTTGTACATGACTGTTCTGATCACTAACTTATTGTGGGAAAAAATAGAAACATTACTTCTTGCTGTTCAACTCATTAATATTAATCTGGGGTAGGCAAAAGCATGTTTCCTTACTATACTAAAATGTATGTTTGCAGTTATTATTAGTAAATTAATGATTGTCTTTTACTAACTCTCCCCACTGCAGTTTCAGCAAAAACCTGTGATTCTGCTTCAGACTCAGATTATTTTGATTTTGGGGCTTGATCAAATTGGGCGTTTGTTCTTTTTCATTTAGTCCTCAATAGCATTTATTTTGGTATTGACAGCTATACAATATTTAACTCGAGGACTGAAATTTTCCATCTCTAAGGAGTCTGTGCAACATTAGGATATTTTGTGGAAGAGAGAGACTTTTGGGGGAGAAAGATGGCAATGGAGAGTTAACGTATATGAATATTATAATACCATTAGGCCTGTGTGGAATGGAACTGACACTTATAATAGTTATTCGTTCCACTTGAAAGTTAAATTAATAGGAAAAAATCCTGAAGGGGAAAAAACCACCACCTTCCTTCATACAGAAGACTCCATAGCTTTTCACACATTTCAAGCCTTTCCACTTTATATCACATTGGAGTGGTGGTGGGATTTTTTTTCCTAAAAGCATTAAATATAAATGGACACAGGAGAGAGTCTTGCTAAATCCTTATTCTAGTCAGATGATAAATGATCTCGACTGCAGTTTTTTCTTAGTTTAATCCACGATCATTCTCTGAATACTTATTGTTAATAAACTTCTTCTAGTGAACATCTCTTCACGTGCCACATACTAAACCACACCTCATACATCTGCCAACTATGTGAAGGTAAAGGAGCGTATCCAAGTGTGGTGTAAACCAGCATAGCTCTGTTCACTTCAGGGAAGCTTTACACCAGCTGATCTGGCTCATGACTACAATTTGTGATGGGCAAACCTCAAAAGGTTAGAAGTTTTATTTGGAGAAAGCCATCAAACTATTGATGCTTGTTCAGTACTTCAGATGTTTCCTTTTCCCCTTCTCCTCTCCCTTTTTTCTCCACTCCCAGCCCCATCATTCCCAACAAATGTCCCAAGAACATCAATTCCTTTCTTCACTGACCCAAAACAAGCCCCCTCCTTTCCCCTAGACATCAACTACTGCTTTCTAACCCTTTGCTGGTAATATCACATGAGTGGCAGTAGAGTGGGGCCTCAGGATTGTCTGCTGGACTCTGGCTCTGCCATCTTTTTTAGATTTCACCTCTTTGGAACTTGTTCCAGTCAGAAGTGCCCCAGAATTCACTGCCTGCCTCCCTTCTGACCATGGCACTATGAGGTTTAAGAATAGCCTGCTCTGAATTGTCTGGGCCTATTATCAAACAAAATTGCTTTCAGTGTGAAAGTATATGAAATATTGTTTTGCATGGGCTTTTTCAGCCAAATTATCCTCTGTTGAGAAAAGCTGCAAGACAGTGTTATCTCAGGGGGCTGAAAATGGATTAAATGAAATTGAGGACAGTATCATGAAAAAAGTCACCAAAAGTTGTGTGCAGTTTCACACAGATATAGTAGGACACTGTTTAGGTTTGGTTTGATTAGGGATTGTGGAGCTAAAATGTGGGGCTAGTTCTTTCCCCTGCCCCCCCGAACCAGTTCATCTTAAGAAGAGAAATCTAAACGTAAAGGAGGCAAAACTGACATATCTTGGTAAAACAATACAGCAAAATCTTACCAAACAGTTCTCCTGAAGTAAAATCCAAAACATTCACCTAATTTGGGCTATTAGGTAGGGATTACTACTAGCAAATGATGAACTGTTTTGTATTAAATAAAAATCAGCCCAAACTTTCCTTCCGAAAATCTTTAATGAAGAACATGAAAGTTTCTAAAAGATTTTATCTATTTTCCTGTACCTCCACACTTCCTTATTTCAGCTGGAAGTTGAAATATTTTGAGAAAGGCTTCTTTTGACTTTATTGCTTCATCCTGTCTTTTCAGAAGGCGTTGGTTTATGAGAACTGCATTAGGAGCATTGATGTTGCTGATGTAGGATCCCAGAGGAAAAAATCTGAGATTTCACCTATTTAGTCTTGCCTCATCCTTTCTCTCTCCCCCCCACCACCCCCATGTATGTACTTTTCTCATTGTACAGTTTACAAACAAATGAACGGGCTGAAGTCTATTTTTCGTTATCATATACAAAAATTGATGCATTTTGCTCAGGTTTTACTTTAAGAAGAGATGCTACAAAGAGGTCTATTATGACCATGCATATTCTTAAAGAAAAGGTGAATAGCTTGCTTGTAAAAGAGATCAGAATGACAGCTCTGGGAACTGAAGTCTTCTGTTTATCGAGCAGAACAAGTATGGCCTGAATGGTAGCTGTGCAAGCTTCCCTCAAATTATCCCATCAAGGTGCACCAGCCCTGTAGTGGCGTAATCTCCTCCAGGATTGTCTGTTTGTGCCAATTCAGTGGTTGGCCTCTCTACTGAGAATGCCAATAGAAATTCTGTGATATGGAAACTTGTCCTTTAGGATATAGTCTGAGCTCTCCAAGGATCAGAGAACAACTTCTGGGTCAATACAGAATGAACTATATGAACTACTCACTTAGAGGCTGTAGGTTTTATATTTCAATGTATATCCTTGAGTCATCTTCATCAAACTCCTGTAGACCTCTCCCCCCATACACCATGTGCAGGTACTCAAGCTTGATACATGGAGGAGGACTAAGCCTTTAAAGGAATGCCTACACTGCAGCTGGTAGCAGGTCTCTCAGCCTGGAAGGGGAGACTTGTGCTTGGTGTGCTTGAGCTAGTGCACTAAAGATAGCAGTGTGGACTTTGTGGCAAGGGCAGCAGCTCGGGCTAGCCGTCTGAGCTCAGACCCGGGTGGTTGGGTGGGCTTGGATGCAGGTGGCTAGCCTGAGCTGCCGCCTGGGCCACAACATCCTCACTGCTATTTTTAGCATGCTAGCTCAAGCGGAGCTACTAAGGGCTGGTCTCCACTACAGGGAGATGATACTGCTGCAATCAATGCAGCAGGGATCGATTTGGCATTTGAAGACCCGCTAAATCGATGGCAAGCATTCTCCGGTCGACCCCGGTACTCCAGCTCTCCGAGAAGAGCAAGGGAAGTTGACCGGAGAGCGTCTCCTGTCCACTCAGAGCACTGAAGACAGCGGGGTGCGTTGACCTAAGCTACATCGACTCCCGTCACATTATTCATGTAGCTGGAGTAGCGTAACTTAGGTTGACTTACCCCCGTAGTGAAGACCAGCCTGAGTCTATCTACCCAGGCTGGGAGGCATGATCCCAGCTGCAGTTTAGAGCCATACCCTCAGCATCCCAAAGGATTAGCATTGCAATTCATTCAGTGTGTATCATTTAAATGATATCAATCCATGTCATGGGACAAAGTTTGTCCAGGTACAAATCCATTGTTTTATTGGGGCCGCACAGAACAGAGAAGACTTCGACTCCATGTAGTTTTGACATGCCCTTTTGTAACTGTTTACAAAAACTATGTATCTTTGAAATGTTTAAGCAGCACAGCAGCACTTTTGTCTTCTGTATATGAAATATATTATTGACTTCATTCCAGGCTAATGGAAGGAAGCAAGCCATCAACACCTCTCTTCTCAAAGTAATCAGTGATAATTTGCTGTCCGGGAGAATAATCAATACACAGGAGCTGCCTTTGTTTTGATTCTGCTAAAATCTTTGATCTGGGAATGCTGTCATAGCTACTACCTTCTTGGCCTAAACGACTACAGTTTCCTGCAGTAGATGGGTTGTTAAACTTGATTACCTTTATTTAGGTAAGAATAGCAATAATTATGTGGTAATTGTGGAAACATGTCAGTTCATTGTAAAGTCCTTTATTTTCCCCCGAATCATTCATTATTCACTTACCTGAACAATGTACATATAATGTACTCTATTATATTGTATGCTACAGATGGTACACAATACACTCAAGATTCTGGAAGCTTTTACCGCATGTATTATAGGTGAAGCTGGGAGCACTCCGTATAGTACAGGTCTCCTGACAGTTGCCATTATAAAACCCTGGTTTCAGTTCGGTATACCTTTATCAAACTTCAACTGTTTGAGCTGAAATTTTCGATGCTGAGTGTGTGCTTCAGGCTGAATTTTAAAAGAAAATGTCAGTTAGAACAGTTCAGACATTTCCAAAAACTAGATTAGGGCAAAATACATTGTTTTGCTCTTGTTAAAAAATTCTTACAACTGCTTAATTGAGAAGCTCTAATAATGTCTCCATGCCTTAGAACAAGGGCTTGACATTTGGCAGGGTGCTTGCCCAGGTGTCAGGAATGTGCTGTTTGCTGTCCCCATGAAAATGTTCCCAAATCTGGCCAGGTCATAAGCATCTGAATAACTGCAGTTTTGCACATGCTCAGTAGAGACTTATTAGAGTTTGGCATCTAAATTTGCCAAAGATTCACGTGCAGTGAGCAATCTGCAGTCCAGGGATGCAGGGACAGAGCAGGATTTTCCCTGCAATTGCTCCTCCTGACAGTCATGAGCCATGGTGGTGCCAGGCACTGGAACTGAAAGTAGGGAGACTGTTTATTGATGAAATAAAGTGAAAACATGAATAAAAAGATTTTAAAATGATAGGATGTTGGAAGACACCTCATGGAATGCAATTCTATGGCACAATTCTGGTTCCAGTCAGTTTGAGTTTTGCCATTTACTTTAAGATCTCCAAAATAAACGAATATTAGGGAGCCATTCCTTTTTAAAACAGAAGCTTAATGAAAGAATGAGCCCTGTCTAATGCTCTTTGCTATGTTTCACATTTTGTTAGCTGTGTACATATCACTAACTTCCTTCTCTTATAAATTTTGTTAAAGAAAAGCCAGGCACTAGTGCATTCCAGTTACACTAATGACCCAGCAAGTGAGGCCAAACTGTCAGAAATGAAAAAATTATAAACTAGTGATATAAGGTACAAGAGTGTTTACACTGTCAGCAAACTCCTTGAGCACTCTGATGTTTGTCCCCAAAAATCCAGTCATCAGTCATGTTGCAGAAATTGGTATGTAAAGACTTTGCAAAAATTGATACTATCCTACATAAAATTGAACTACAGATATGTAAATATAAAAAGCAAAACAAAAGAAGGAAATGTTGTTCTGATGTCTGCTTTCATATCACTGAGTAGCCAGTTTGCATTTTGCCTTTTTTCTGGTAGAGAGAAGCAGAATGGGAGATTGGATGTGCAATATATGGGTAATTTCCACGTTCTAGGAAAAGCTCAGGACCATAACATTTTTTAAGTTGGGCTATCTTCCAATAAACAAGTATTTAAAGCCCAGTGCTGTCTTGAGTTACACCCAAAGCAATCCCCGTTGTAAACTGGAGAACATTTCATTAATTGTTTTTCTACAATGGGACAGGAACCCCTTAAAAAGCCTTGATCAGAGAACACTTTACAAATCCTGGTAAGATCTGAGAACAGAACTGGATAAAATGCTGAAGCAGGCTCTAGTATAGAGTTCTCAGAGAAAAACTGTAGGACAAAGTAAATAATTATTCTTCACTTAGTCCAATAAATAGTACTGTATTGCCTCACACTTCTCGTAACCTCAGGTCTTCATGGCTGTTCAGCTACAGGCAGCTGGCTGGTGGTCCCACTTTGATCAGTGATAACATGGGTGGCATTGCCCTTTATAGCTATGGGACTTTTCAGAAATCAAGAGAGTGGATCCCAACAGCCATCTGGGAAGGCTCTGTATATAGCCTGTGCTCTTTAAGAAAAATTAGTGACAAGCTTTTCAACCCTAGTGATCAGTTTTGCATCAATTTACATTTCCCTGGGGGTCCTTTGCAATGAAAAGGGCTGAAATTTAATTTTTTAAGAAAGCTGAGATTCCCCTTTACATTTCCATGTTCTCCCTATTATAGCAGCCTGCAGCTACAAGGTTCGTAAATTAATGAACTTGGGGACTATGAGGAACCTGGTGAAGCACTGCACTATTAGTAATTATTTCGATTATAATAATGACTGTTGCTCATATGCAAGTATGACTACAACGGGAAATCAGTTTCCACATATAGGGTTCAGAAGATGTGCTAGGGCAAGTTGGTGTCTACGTTCCCTCCTACTATCGGCCAAGGTGGCACAACGATATTCTGTTGCTTGTTCTGCTTCCTTCATAGTGGACTGCCAAGCTCGCCTGTCATGGGCCATATCCTCCGAGGTCATTAAATCTAGCCTGGAAGACTGTATGTGCTGCTTGATTCAGTCCTTGTAGCAGAGTTTGGGATGGCCAACCTTCCTACTCCCTTTTTCAAGTTCACTATAATGAACTCTCTTAGGCAGTCGATTGTTATTCATATGTATGATGTGGCTGACTCAGGTCATTTGCCTCTGCTCTATTACTATTTGCATGACAGTAGTGTTAGTGGTTCTAAGCAGGATTGGGAACCCACTGTTTTGGGTGATATGCAAACATACAATAAACGACAGACCCTGCCCAGAGGAGCTTATAAACAAAATAAAGAAAGACGTAACAAATGTGTGGGGGTGTGCCAATGGCATTAATAATAAGAACACATGGCTACATAGAGTAGTACAAGTTATTGGGAATGATGCAGAAATTGCTGGATGAAATTTTATGGCCTTATGCAGGAAGTCAGATGAGATAATCTTGATGGTCCCTTCTGACCTTAAAATGTGACAAAGTCAGGCCTGACAACGATAAGGGAGTGGAAGGCAGGTATATCATCCCGAGAATTGTGAAGGCCCTTTTTGCTATGTACTGAAAAATGGTTACCTCAGGTTACTTGAGTCCAATTAAGGGCTGCTGGGTGACCTTTAAAACTCACTCTTTTGGTAAGAGTGAGAGGCAGGAGGGATGAGAAACAAGCTGAAACAAGGTTAGGGGTAGCAGGGAGAAAAGGCTTCTCCTAAGTGGAAGGCTGCTCTTCTCTCTGTAGGAGACAATGAAGTTTACTTCTGTTTAAGGAACTATTGGCAACCAGAAGCTAGAGTAATAAGAAAATGCACTGGGGAAGGGGTAAGGAAATGTATTTCTTTTGTGTTGTGAATTTATTTTTCCTGCATAAGAGAACTCCTTGGGCCTACCTGGATTAACTCCAGGCCCCCATCACCAGAGGGAGAAATGTTGAGCCTAACAAGGCAAAGGAGGTGGCTTGCCACAATGTATAGTCAATGGCCAGACTAATCATATACAGTGAGCCAAGAGCCCCTTAAGGCTAACTGGCAAGGTTAACAGGAATGTTCTGATTCTGGTATGTACATTCTGTGTCACCAAAGAAGGGCATATGAGGTCCCAAATGAAAACCATCACAATGGCCATTAATATTGTTGTGAAATGTGCATACAGATACTATGTAAGGAGTTATATTATATACCCTGAAAATATGTTATTAGCAGCTGTATCACAGCAGAGGTGGAGAAATAGGTTTTCTGTCAGACAACAAATGGTTCGTTCACCTATTTCTCTGTTGGGATGTAAATTAAGCATTGTAAGCTAACACAGTGGATACCCACTTATATATGTCATCAATGGAGAGATGTGAAGTCAGCCAAGATGCAGCATACAGGAAAACTAAGCCTTGGGTAGTTATCCTGGCTTGGAGTATGGACAATGACCTTTGGGGATATAATTGGAAGCCAGAGATAACCCCTTTATCCTGAACATAGGAAGTAAATGGGCAGCACGTCTACATTTGTGAAGACAGGATCCCAGCCAGACTTGGTTGCAAAGCTGCAGAAGACAATGGGCAAGAGAACCTCCTGTCTAAAGGAGTTTTATCCTGTTCAATTTAATCTATAAAAAGCATTATAATTTGGTTTTATATGTAACCATTTGTTTCCAATAGTCTTACTCACTATCTCTTGAATCTTTGATGATAAATGTTTTATTGTCTTCACTGCAAACATATCTTAGTGCTGTGGTATTAAGCAATGTGCTGAGTTGAATCATGTGCTGGTGTGTATACTGTCCCTTTGGGGACATAAGATTTGGTATTTCTGTCAGTATTCAGTGGATGGGGGGCTGAATACTACAGGGGAATGCTTCAAAGGGGCTAAAGGACTGGGGTGCATTTATTACTTTGCCATGCAGGTTAATAAGGGCTGGCCTAGCCCAGAGGAGAGTGCTTGGGTGGCTAACAGGTTGGTGGTGGTAGGGATCTAACACCCGTCCAAGCCTAAGGAAAACTCTCTCATCCTGGAGGCAGGGAGGGGGGGTAACAAAGTGACTCAGAGTCCTGGGTACCCTGGGAACAATTACATTTACAAAGATTGCAGATTTCAGAACAAACTGATTAATTTTCATTTATATAAAAAAATCTTTACAATGTCACCTACCCAGGGATGGTCACTAAGCCGTTTCCTTGGGGCATCCCAGTAGACTTGGTTCTCGAAAAACAATCAGAAGGAAGACGTAGTGGGTTTTTTGTTTTTTTAAATTGACTTAGAAAGGGCGTATCATGTGGGGACACCACGGAAGAAGTGCTAAGGCAGCTATTGGAGAATCAGACAAGCAGGTAATGGAGGCTGGCATCACTGATGGGGCAGGCTATGACACTGTACGATGCAAGAGTGGATAAAGACAACGAAGCTTCTAATATGCTAATCCAGACAGCGAATACAGTTAGGCCCCTCTGCCAGTGTGGAAGCAATCTAGAGCAAGGGTTCTCAACATGCTAGAAAAACTCCATGGCCCACCTGTGCCCCAACAACTGTCTTTCTGCGTATCCAGTAGATTAAAAGGCAGGGCTGGCATTACAGGGTAGCAAGCAGGGCAATTGTCCACAGCCCCACGCCACAGGAGGCCCTGCAAAGCTAAGTTGCTCAGGCTTTGGCTTCAGCCCCATGTGGTGCGGCTTGGGCTTCGGCTTTCTTCCCTCAGCCCCAGCAACTCTGACGCCAACCCTGGTCTTTGGTTTATTTTGGTGGACCCCCTGAAACCTGCTCATGGCCCCCCAGACACCTGGTTGAAAACCACGGCTCTAGAGCATTATACTTAAGTACACGCTCTTTGTATTTTTCTTTTCCTCAAGTTGCTCTGTTGTCTTAAGGGAATTTACTTCTGCCACAATGCTTAATTGGGAGGCAGGACATCTTACGCTGGTTCAATAACAACATTTTATTTCAGTGCATGAATCAGAAGAGTTTACATACTCTCAGGCATTCCTGAATTTTGTATCTTTTCACTTATTTAGTTTCTTGTTAACTTCTAGTTGGCTCTGATTCTTAATGAGACAATATTTTATTATAATAGTATTTTAAAGCAATTGAACAGTTCCCCGACAAGCAATACTGCTAAAATCGTCTTTTGGTGACTCCTAGAAATTGACTGTAGCTCTTAAGGTCTCCTGGTTTTAGCAGTGGTCCAGTGCTCCTTGGATCTTTGGAGAAGTTTCATCTGGTTGTTGTATTGCAGAAGTCACAAAAATTCTAGAAAATCATCTTATGTGGCTTTATGTAGGCTTTTGTGTCATGTTAGTCAAAATCTTGTTGAGTCAGGGCCTCTGATTTAACAATAATCGTGAGACATATTCTGTGAACTTTCTGGTTTAATAGGGGACTTTGATTAATATTGGGCATAACATGGAAAGCAGGACATAAAAGCTGTGTGAGATCAGTTAGTATTCTAATGTATTTGTACCAGAAAAAGTCAGGGCTTTGGGCTAAATCAATGGTGCTGTTTGTTTAGTGTAAAGTTTGATTCTTTATAAGTCAGATCAATTTGAAGCTCCTTCCTCCTCTATTTTAGGCATGCTCAATTTCGTTTTCTCTGCATTTTTTGCACTTCTTTTTCTACATTTGCTTCTCCTGCTGTGAATACTCTGTATGAAGGAGAATGATTGAAAAAGTAGATACCTTGCTTCCTGTTCTGAATGAAAAATGTTCATCTGGATTTTTCTGTTTTACAAATGTTTTTATCCTCAAATTGTTATCTATAACAAAATGTCACGCAGACAAGCAGGTAGTTTTGTCTCATGAACATTTTGAATCTACACTGTGAACAATGGAAATGCTGTGGTCTCATCTATGAAATCTAAATACTCTTAGGCATCATTAAACAAAATGTAACTTGCAAGCACTCTGAAGACTACATTACATCATTTCAAAAGGTGCAACTTCAAAAGGTGCAACTATGCATGGGAAAAGTTACACTCCAAAGATTCAGTCTTGCAGTCAGAGAAAAAATGTCTCTGACTCTTTGTATTGTTTTCTTGGTATGTTGAAAATAATAATCTTATGTTATGGGACATTTGTAGCCATTAGTTTTATCTGAAACCATATTGCGTAGTTCTTCCCATAGTATTTCCAGCAGTTCTTAAGGGCTTAACTTGCCCTGCAGTGTTCTTGCATGTCCATGCAAAACTCAGGAGCCTGGCAGATTTTTCTTGGAATTGCTCTGTAAGACGTTGCTGCAGATTTTAAAGTTATGACTGGTGCAACATTAAGTATATTGTTGATTAAGACTATTGTCTATTATTAGTTGGCATCTGATCCTGTTACTACTAAAACAAATGAGAACTCCTTTTAATAGGAAAAAGAGCAAACCCCTAATTTGGACAAAATCAGGAGTTGAAAGGGGAGAGAGAACATTAAAAAGTCTTGTTGTGTTCATGCCTGGAAAGGAGACTCTCCAGGACTTTTTTGTGCTCAGAGATTTCCTTTTCTATCTAGGCAGAGGTACCCTTTCCCCCAAGTTAACTATAATAAAAAAAAAAGTGTCAAAGAGATTACTTCATTTATAATACACTGGGCCAAATTCATCCCTGGTGTAAGTCAATCTTTAATGGAATGGAGCTTGCTTTTCCCACGTAATTCTTTAAAGTTTAAGAATATTCCAGGGTTTGTAAATTGATGTTGTCTGCCTGTGTGCAAGGAGACCATATTTATTGGATTCTCAGAGTTGATATGGCTGTACAGAGGAAACATGAGCTGTACTTTCTTATGAATGCTTTATTTTGCTTCTCTCTTCTTGTTGTTCTCCTTAATCAAAAATAAGAGTCAACCAGACAAAGTATTTCATTGCTTTTTCTGTGAGGAAGAATTTTTTTTCCCCAACTGAGTAAGAACTTGCACAAGTTACAACGAGAAGGCTTTTTGTTGCACTGCGAATTCCCTTTACGGTATCACCCACTTTCCAACTACTTATGATAACGCATTAACTTCCATGGAAAGCCTGTTGTGCTTAACTTTCTTGCTGAAGACAACATGGGGCGGAATGTATACAGAAGTCTGAGATGGAGTCATTTAAAAAGAAGTTTGGCCCTCTGTGTAGCTTTAAACAACATTTTCTTTTTAGGATTCAGTTGTATGGGAACCATTTTCCTGTGTTTTCCAAAAATACCATGTCTGTCTTAGGTCCTGGACATATCACCAGGAAACTACAAATCATCTAGTGCAGTTTTTTGTCAACACGTGTGTGTGTGTGTGTATGTGTTTGGGGTGGAGTGGTTGTAACAGCTGCTGATCACTTTCACACTAAAGGGTTTCCTGGCTTCTTCTCAGCCTGCTGTGGATTCTGTTTGTCACATGGCTCATTAATGGCAAGATGTTGACACTGTTATTTTTCATAAAGTTATAAGTGAGCTATGAGACAAATGCAGATAAAAGACAAATTAACTTGGTAATGATGATCAGATTTAAGAAAACGAGCTATGCAGCAGATAATACTTCTGCCTTTAGAAATAACTTCCTTTCCATGCACTGACATAGACAGGATTTACTCAGTGTGTTCAGAAAGTATTAATTTGCTACTCAAGTTACTTGACATATTAATTTCAAGTGTGGTTTCGTAACGTGCCTATAATGTTGTGTTTGAGATGAACACTTGTTGTTTGAAATCTCAACTTTGCATAAATAATAGTTTAACATGTTTGCTTAATGCTCGTCGATTGTAGTGATCAGTTTCAGTGCAGTAGGAGTAGCGTGGGCTTTCTCAATCTGCCAGCGAGAGGGGTTCTCAACCTTGCCAAGAAAACAGCTGTTGCTTGCACTTAGGTTGCAGTCTTGCAAGCTGTTCTGTGCGGGTGGATCTGGGTGCGTGCACAGAACCCTGTTGACTTGATTGTCTGCAGCAAAATGGAGAATGCCGTGGCAAAAGGCTGGAATCTGTGTTGACTTGGAAAAATACCAAATTCTGTGGCGATGGAGTCCAAGGGGCCTTGATTAAGATGAATGGGACAGTCCACACCTCTCACAACTATTGTTTCAGCCTGTCTGCATACTAAGGCAGGCATCATTGCGTGCGATACACTTGGTTCACTCTTTCAAGGTCGTCTCTGCGAAAATCTAACCTAAAAAAAAAAGAAAAAGAAAGAAAGATGAGATTCAGAAGCACAATTCTGTGATAGAGGGATGGATTTCACGGCAAATTCTGCAGCCCTGCAATTGTGGAATATATGTGTCCTGCTTGTGTGAGGAGAGCTTTGTTTGCAAGCAGAGCTGGATGAGTATAACTTCTTTTCCCTATCAAGTTCCTGATAATAATATATGCTTAATACTATTTATTTTCTGTGTTGCTGTAGTGCCTAGAAGATCCTGTCATGGACCAGGACCTCATTGTCCTGCTAGACACTGAACAAACACCTAAAAACAAATTAATAAAAGAATCCATCGCAGTTGGCTGGCGAACCTTAAAAGCATAAGTTGTACCTCTTTTATACCCATACAACACCGCTGAAAGTCTGAATGGCCAGGTGTAATTGAAAGGATAATGTAGCCCTAAATAGTCTGTATATTAAGTTTTATCATCAGCTCATTAATGGACTATATCCACAAGCTATATCTTTTACAGCTCTAATTGTATTTCAAGGTCAAGAACCATGACAAACACACAAACAAACAAAAAGCTTGCAATATATCTTGCTTCAGTTGGATTTCTTTCAGTTCTAAAATAAATTCCATAATTACATTTTGTATTTATTTATTTTACTAGCCTGGGAATTGCATTCTTATATTGGATAAATAGCAAAAGGAAAGCTAACAGTCAAATTGGGTCTTAAATTTATATTTTCTAAAGATAAGATTTAAGAAAATGTAAGAATAGAAATATTTCCATGATTTAAAAAAAAATGGAAAGCAATTCTTTCAAAACCAAATATTCCCCTGCAATATTTGCCACCCAACCATTACAAGTGAAAATGTAAAAGTAAATTCACTAGACATGCACTATAAATAGTGAAACTGACTAGTTTTTTTCTCTGTCATTATCTGAAAAATTTGAATTAAAACATTGGTTGTCTGCTTATGATAGCTCTAAAATGAACAATTCACTTCAATTTGTTTTATATCCTGATAATTTCCCATTTGTATTAATCAGATTTAATTATTTAGAACTAGTTTTAAGTTCTATTAATATGAATCTACTAGTCTCTCACACCGTAAATTACACTTTTATTTTACATTTTTATATGCCGTCTTTCCTACTTTAATGCCAAGGATTTCTGTCTTGTCTAATGGCTATAACCAAAGCTTTTATGGCTAAATTAAAATAAAAGGAGATAACGGGCACATTGTGCCTCATTCCAGTTGAAATGAAAATGATATGTATCAATTTGCAATGACCATTGCTCTGGGACCTTTGTAGATGTTTTACCATAGCCGGAGCACAATATAACACCTATAGTTAAGTGTGCCTAATGCCTAATACTTCCCATTGTAAACCTGCTTTCAGTTGCTTATAACTTTGCTACACTTTAACCATTCAGGCAGAATTTTTTCCCTACTGGTTGTTTGCTTCAGGTTGATTTTCTTTTTCTTTTTCTTTTTTTTTTCTTTTTTTAAGTTTCAGCAAAAAGGTTCATACTTTTTGGAGAATGAGATTGGGGAAAAAACCGGTAGTTTTGAATGTTAAAAATGTCTTCCAACTGCTTGTTTGGACAGCTTCTTTTGTACATTGGAGCAGGAATTTGACATTTGTCAGGAGAATAATCCTATGACAGGACAGTTGCCTTTTTCTGTTTCTGTACAAATCCAGTGAGAGTTGGCCAATTTATAATCCCTGAAATGTCATAACGCATACACGTAAGAGGGTAGAATTAGGGCTGCATATTTCAAGGTAAAATTGTTCTGCAGGGGCAGTCTTAATTTCCTAACATTTGAGTTCTTAACTTCGCAAATTTAACGTTCTTTCAATGTAGCTCTTTTATAACAAAATACACTTTAAAAATTTACAGTAATTTGAAATAAATAGAGGTGCACATGCTGTTATCTTGCCCTTGGCTTCAGTGGGGACTGGATTGGGCCCATCAATTCTGAGCACATTTTTTAAGGGGCAATCAAATGTGCCCACCAATCATACAGTAGTACCTGTTTGCCATGTAAAATCCTGCACTTGCACGATGAAATGTGCATTCCTGTAAGCACAATATGCACAAGTACCTAATTCGTAATGCAGAAATACCTGTTGGCATGCAGAAAACTGGAGTTTTGTGTGCATTTATAGGGGTTCCACAAATACTCTAGGTATACTTTCAAAGGCCTTTGAAAATTGGGCACAGAATGGTTGATGAGGCCCTCAAGATTTGGACATTTCATGGTAAAATTGTTTTCTGATGGAATAGGCATGGAAGCCCCTTCAGGCCATGCATTTAATTCAGACACATACAATGTGTCTACTCTACTTGCGCTACATTGTTGACATCTTCATCATCTGGACCCATGGAAAAGAAGCCCTTGAGGAATTCCACCATGATTTCAACAATTTCCATCCCACCATCAACCTCAGCTCGGACCAGTCCACACAAGAGATCCACTTCCTGGACACTATGGTGCTAGTAAGCAATGGTCACTTAAACACCACCCTATACCGGAAACTTACAGACCACTATGCTTACCTACATGCCTCCAGCTTCATCCAGACCACACCACACGATCCATTGTCTACAGCCAAGCTCTACGATACAACCGCATTTGCTCCAACCCCTCAGACAGAGACAAACACCTACGAGATCTCTATCAAGCATTCTTACAACTACAATACTCACCTGCTGAAGTGAAGAAACAGATTGACAGAGCCAGAAGAGTACCCAGAAGTTACCTACTACAGGACGGGCCCAACAAAGAAAATAACAGAATGCCACTGGCCATCACCTTCAGCCCCCAACTAAAACCTCTCCAACGCATCATCAAGGATCTACAACCTATCCTAAAGGATGACCCATCGCTCTCACAGATCTTGGGAGACAGCCCAATCCTTGCTTACAGACAGCCCCCCAACCTGAAGCAAATACTCACCAGCAACCACACACCACACAACAGAACCACTAACCCAGGAACCTATCCTTGCAAAAAAGCCTGTTGCCAACTGTGTCCACATATCTATTCAGGGGACACCATCATAGGGTCTAATCACATCAGCCACACTATCAGAGGCTCGTTTACCTGCACATCTACCAATGTGATATATGCCATCATGTGCCAGAAATGCTCCTCTGCCAGGTACATTGGCCAAACCGGACAGTCTCTACGTAAAAGAATAAATGGACACAAATCAGACGTCAAGAAATATAACATTCAAAAACCAGTTGAAGAACACTTCAGTGTCTTTGGTCACTCGATTACAGACCTAAAAGTGGCAATTCTTCAACAGAAAAAGTCAAAAACAGACTCCAATGAGAGACTGCTGAATTGGAATTAATTTACAAACTGAATACAATTAACTTAGGCTTGAATAAAGACTGGGAGTGGATGTGTCATTACACAAAGTAAAACTATTTCCCCATGTTTATTCCCCTCCCCCCGCCCCATTCCTCCCATGTTCTTGTCAACTGCTGGAAATGGCCCACCTTGATTATCACTACAAAAGGTTTTTCCCCCCCCGCTCTCCTGCTGGTAATAGCTCACCTTACCTGATCAGTCTCATTACAATGTGTATGGTAACACCCATTTCATGTTCTCTGTGTATATAAATCTCCCTACTGTATTTTCCACTGAATGCATCTGATGAAGTGAGCTGTAGCTCATGAAAGCTTATGCTCAAATAAATTTGTTAGTCTCTAAGGTGCCACAAGTACTCCTGTTCTTTTATACAATGAACTCTTATACTACCGGGGGTTCCCAGTGTCATGCAACTTGAGTGATACTTGCAATGCCATACTTCAGTTTGATTTTCATGCATTTGGCCACTGGAGGCTGTTTTGGCTGCCTCCTGAGCAGGCAGCCAAACACTGCCTTTCTCCTTGCTGGATCGGGGCCAGCAATGAGCCACTGGAAGGCAGCAGTAACTGCAGGAGACAGAGATTGAGGCAACAGCACAAGGTGAGGGACCCAAAACTGGTTCCAGGATCCCCCTCACCCTGCAGCAGGTTCTGCCAGGCTCTGCTTCCAGCATAAATTCCAACACCAGAAGACCCAGCAGCCATGTATTTCCCAACAGTGCCAGCACCTTCTACTCCCCCTCAGCTCCAGCTTCCTCTACCTTCCAGGAGCCACCTAAACCCCAGTAGTATCAACAGCAGCAGCAGCCACCTGCTCAGCTACCCACCTTCCATGCCCCTGAGTACCCACCTTTCCCAGCCAGAGCAGCCAAGGTTTGTACAGCTCCATGTCCTACCCTTGCCCCTGCTTGAGACAGGCTGTATTGGACAGAAGCTTCAGTTTATGATTATATACAAATTCTTTGCAAATACACAACTAATCTCATTACGTAATTCATACAAATGTGGGCAATTATCTTTGTATCTATCTCTATAATCGATAGAACCTGTACAATGGGAAAGCAATACTGATGGGTTGTGCCTGAACTTATGGGGATAGATGAAAGTTTATGTAAACTTGTAATCTGCTGTTATTTTTTTCATCTTTAGGCAAATGTGATTAAATCTTACAATGAACTTCTGCTCATCTGCACAGCTGTTTCCTAGCATCACTGGCTACAGCCTAGGTAAAAAGAGACTCTGGTCCAACCATCTAAATAAAATGATTGATTCAGTAAATAATGCCTCAGAGATGAGACTGAGTTCGCAAAGGCAGCTATATGATTTATTAATTTCAGATAATTTATCGGACAAATTTGGTATTTTTCTTTGACTAAATTAAACATGAATAATGTAGTCATTATTCGACCAGCTGAGTAGTGGGCTGAATAGTGAATAATTTATTAGACAGTTGTATGTCCATCAATCGACTAATACATTATTCATGAACATTTTTGCATTATTCAGCCAGGTCTATTAGCAAACAAGTTGAGGACTGGTGGAGTCACAGGAAAAAGCGGTTTAAATGATGATAATTTGATTACTTTGCCATATCAAGGTTGTTTTATATATTTGGGGGAAAATGTGTCCTTAGACACTTGGATTGCATTTATTTGATTATACTTTCCATTCTTGATTTATCCAATTTATTCTTCTGCTTTGTAGTTCACATGAAAGCAGAAGAGTTTGGCACCAGTTAAAAAAGGGTGAAACAATCAATGAAGTTTTCAAGATGTGCTTTACATTTCCTTTTCTCTGTTGCAAGACAAGGATCCTTGGGTTTTCACACTGGAAGGAAATCAACTGTTAATTAAAACCTCAAATGAGATGACTCTACCATCAAGCAAATTAAATCTGCTAAATGGCTAGGGATGGCCTTTTGACTTATCCTGGGTATTGGATTTGTTTGTGACTATTGCTGTGAAGCGATAGGTTAGAGGAAGAAAGTGACAGCTAAGTCAGCATTAGGATAAGATTGCACTGTTCTTCTGTGAAAATTTGAGCTACAGAGTTTAAGAGTTGGGAAAAATTCAGTAACAGTTTGTTTGTTATGTGCAGAAGGCAAGACTAAGATTTTACATCTTGCCTGTATAACTGGCAGTTAGCAGCTGTGCCGCTTCAGGAATGGCCTGGCAAGAGTCACAATTAGATGGGTGAAATTTTTCATCTGCATTTTTCATTGGAAAAAAAAAGTCAGATTTGGTGACACTGAAACATTTTGCAACTTTGTGTTAGTTTTGACAAATTGCTTTGTATTGGAAACAAATAAAAAATTGCCCCCAAGTTGAAATGTTTTGTTTTTTTCATTTTTTAATGAAACATTTAGGTTTTTCTATTCAGAATGACTTTTTGTTTTGAAACTTCTTTCAATTTTATTTTATTTTTAAATTAAAGACTTGAAAACAGCTCCTTGAAATCTAAATGAATTTTTTTGGGGGGGTCAAATGAAGTGTTTTGTTTAACTTGAAACAAAGTTTGTTTTTTTTTTACTTTTTTGTATCCCAGGCTAGGTAACCTAGGTTGGTGTGGGTGCATAGGGCAATCTTGCTCTATATTTGTGGGCATATATCACTTATCTGATGGTGAAATCCATGTGTCCACCTCCATGAGAAGAACTCTGGTATGGTGCAGTATACTTCTATGTATCAAAGAAAATATACTCATCACACTCTCAAATAGAGGAATAGTTTCAGTTTATTGCTGGGCCTGCAAACACCACAGTATTCAATGTTTTCTTAACTTTGATACCCTAGGTAGGCTTCTCAGGCAAGTCAGATAATTAAAATTGATGATTTTTGGCAAGATTAAGGGCAAAATTTTAATTTATCCTCTGTGCCTGTACTGCAAAGTAAAGGGATGAAATGCCCCACCAATATTATAGAATCATGGAATATTAGGGTTGGAAGAGACCTCAGGAGGCCATCTAGTCCAACCCCCTGCTCAAAACAGGACCAACTCCAACTAAATCATCCCAGCCAGGGCTTTGTCAAACTGGGCCTTAAAAATCTCTAAGGATGGAGATTCCACCACCTCCCTAGGTAACCCATTCCAGTGCTTCACCACTCTCCTAGTGAAACAGTGTTTCCTAATATCCAATGTAGACCTCCCCCACTGCAACTTGAGACCATTGCTTTTTGTTCTGTCATCTGCCACCACTGAGAACAGCCGAGCTCCATCCTCTTTGGAACCCCTCTTCAGGTAGTTGAAGGCTGCTATCAAATTCCCCCTCACTCTTCTGTTCTGCAGACTAAATAACCCCACTTCCCTCAGCCTCTCCTTGTAAGTCATGTGCCCCAGCCCCCTAATCATTTTCATTGTCCTCTGCTGGACTTTTTATATATTTTGCCCTGAGCAGCTTACCTGGATTGTTGCTCTGTCCATTGGGTGGCAGTGAAGGAGCAAGCTAGTTCTGCAGGATCCCTACTTCCCCACCTATAGTAGAGCAGATGTAGAAGAACGGGGACTTGAGAACCCTGCTTCAGTCTTCCGCAACATGATATGGAGTGTAACTGAGTGCCAGAGTGGGAAAGCGGGGAGTAATCTGCATGTGGTAAAAGTTTGGTGAAGATTACTTCTTCACCGGAACAAGGCAAGAAGCAGGGAAGAAATCGTGAATAAGTCAATTCATTCTGGAGCATCTCTGGGAGCAGCAAAACTATACATAACCCCTCATGCAGAATCAAACATAACATCTCCATCTCGTTCTAATGCAGTACACAATTTGGTTTTTCACACCCTAATGGAAATGTTCAGTAGAATTCAATATAAAATGCTAACTTTTCTATCGGGTTTTTTTTTACTGAAATATACATTTTAATAGAAAATTCTATCCCTGATGTAGAAATCTTTATGTTGGTTTAAATTTGTATAGAAGGATTATTGTTCTCTATTCATTTCTATTAGATTCTTCCATAAGACATTAAATAAATATTAACTTCAGTCTTCAGAGTAGCAGCCGTGTTAGTCTGTATTCGCAAAAAGAAAAGGAGTACTTGTGGCACCTTAGAGACTAACCAATTCAAGATGCAGCTCAAAACAAAGGGTTTGAAAAAAGGTGGTAAACTTAAAAATAATGCACATGCCTCCACAGTTCCTAGCTGAAGCTGGGAACATTAAGAAAAGCTATTCTCAAGGTTGACAATTAGATGGGCCTCTTGATTAGGCCTGTTTTCACAAGCTTTCCAGACCAAAGTGGTGAGATAAATTTCAGATGACCATCTGATTTGAACATCTTCAGGTGTTCCCATATGTACTCATCTGCTTGTAGTGGGGTTATGGCTTTGTTTTGAGGAACTGTTAAGAAGGCTAGCTAATGGCATCCACTCAAGTTTACAATTAACTCTAGTTGTCTCTGTCAATGTAAGAGCTCCCTCAAATCTTTTCAAGCTGCTCTACATAGGAACTCAAACTGGGCTAACACCGCTGTGGGGGACTTACATTCTCTAAATCTGCTGCCATCTTGTGGAATTGTTTGCTATCTCACCGCTAAATCAGTAAGATTACAGGTGGGCCTTTTTGTTGCTCATTAACCTATTGGCCCTTTCTCAGTTAGAAATAATGACTTTAATTTTGTGAACTCAATAGAAGCAGCATATTTTTCTTTACTCAAATGATGCTGACCATGACCAAGTTGTAAATAACATGATCACTACTTCTGACACACGGTTTGGGATTTCAGACACTGCATTCGAGTTGGCCAGTTTATTTACAAAGATGATTAAAATCATTGCCATTCCATACTGGGCTATAATGCTATCAAATATCCCAGGCTCAGGATGCATTGGTGCTTGGATTGTCCTCTTATTAGCTACAGTAGGTATGGATAAATTGAATAATTGGCACCCGAAAGGCTTCTGTTAGCTCCATTAGGGATGGAAAAATTGAATAATAGACATCTTTTGTATCCCAAATATTAGTGAGACACAAGAGAAAAAGTAGAAGACCCTAGGCTGTCAGGCATATCTGGAGTGCAGTGTGACACTACGACCCATATTCTTCATAGAGATATTGTTATGATATGAATGTGGCACAACTAAGATGTGTTATATGCAAGATGGGTCATGTGAGGTATCGTTGGAAAGGTTATGATTTACTGAATATCATCATTCTATTTGTATGCATGTATCGTTTTTGTATCTGAAGTTAGGAATATTGACTATGTATCAATTACAGAAGTGTTTGCACCTAGGGAACACCCACCAGACAGCATGCAATCAGCCTGGATGGGCCACTAGGGAAAACAATAGGACTTTGAAGATGCTGATCCCCACCTCCCTGAGAAGCTTTCTGGGGTGCTTCAAATGGCCTTTTACTCATGGCTGCTTTGACACTGCAGGGTCATGTGATCATGTCACCTGGCACTGGATTCCATCTTGGACTACTAGTATTTTTTCACTGAGGGTGTGGTGGGGGGAATCACATTGAGAAACAAAGGAGTCCCGCCATATGTAAACCCTATTTAAGGCAGGGAAGTGAGGTAATGAGGTCACTGAATCCCCGCCCAGGATGTCTGTGGAGAACATCTAAGAAACAAGAACCGAGTGGGGGAAGAGCTGAGTCCGGGCTGGAAAAGGTGTCTGGCCTGTGAAAGAAGTGCCTAAAACAACATTTAGGGTGAGAAATTAATACTTGTAATCAGAGTAACAGCCGTGTTAGTCTGTATTCGCAAAAAGAAAAGGAGTACTTGTGGCACCTTAGAGACTAACCAATTTATCTGAGCATAAGCTTTCGTGAGCTACAGATGTATACATCCGATGAAGTGAGCTGTAGCTCACGAAAGCTTATGCTCAAATAAATTGGTTAGTCTCTAAGGTGCCACAAGTACTCCTTTTCTTTTTACTTGTAATCAGTTTCTTTAATGTATTGAGCTTAGTTTGTATGTTTATTTTATTTTCTCAGTAATCTGCTTTGAGCTGTTTGCTAATTCTTATAATCACTTAAATCTGTCCTTTGTAGTTAATGAACTTTTGTTTTCTTTAAGCCAGTTTGTACAGTTCATAACTGGGGGGCAAAAAGAAGCAGTTCTGCAGAAAAGAACCTGGGGATTACAGTGAGTCAACAGGGTGTCCTTGTTGCCAAGAAGGCTAACGGCATATTGGGCTGCATTAGTAGGAGCATTGCCAGCAGATTGAGGGAAGTGATTATTCCCCTCTATTCGGCACTGGTGAGGCCACACCTGGAGTATAGCATCCAATTTTTCGCCCCCCAATACAGAAAGGATGTGGACAAATTGGAGTGTGTCCAGCAGAGTGGACAACGAAAATGATTAGGGGACTGGAACACATGACTTATGGGGAGAGGCGGAGGGAACTGGACTTATTTAGTCTGCAGAAGAGAAGAGCGAGAGGGAATTTGATAGCAGCCTTCAACTACCTGAAGGGAGGTTCCAAAGAGGATAGAGCTAGGCTGTTCTTAGTGGTGATAGATGACAGAACAAGGAGCAATGGTCTCAAGTTGCAGTGGGGGAGGTCTAGGTTGGATATTAGGAAACACTGTTTCACTAGGAGAGTGGTGAAGCACTGGAATGGGTTACCTAGGCAGGTGGTGGAATCTCCATCCTTCAAGGTTTTTAAGGCCCAGCTTGACAAAGCCCTGGCTGGGATGATTTAGCTGGAGTTGGTCCTGCTTTGAGCAGGGGGTTGGACTAGATGACCTCCTGAGGTCTCTTCCAACCCTAATCTTCTATGATTCTATCTCCACACTGAGGGAGGGGAAATTTTCATGAGCTTACACTGTACAGATTTCTGTGCAGCGCCAGACAATACAATTTGGTTTACACTCCAGAGTGTGGATGTGCACTTGAGTGCTGGGCAATTCCAGAGCTGAGTCTTCTCACGCAGAGCTGATCTCAATGTCTGTGTCTTTCTGCAGCTGGGTGTGGCCCTACCTGTGTGTGTGCTGGAGGAAGCTTAAGGGTCTGGCTCAGCAGGGTAGTGTAAAGGAACCTAGACTTGTGGAACCAGCGGGCTCAGTGGTACCCAAATATATCAGGTGACACCCCGGAAAGAGGGGGCAACCCATCACATGCAGATCAGTTCCTCTCTCTCTATCATAGTAATGTATATGGCCCCCACTACCATAGTATCTGAGCACCTCATGATGTTGTTTATGCATTTATTCTCACAGCCCCCTGACGCAGAGAAGTACTATTATCTGCAGTGAACAGATGGAGAACTGAGGCATAGGGACACTTAAGAGTCTTGCTTAAGGTCAGACAGGAAGTCTGGGGCAAAGAACTAATCCCAAATCTCAGGCTTTTGACCCTAACCCTAGATCACCCTCTTTCCTCACTGTTGCTATTCCTGTTGGCAGTTTTACAAGCCATCCCTCCCTCTCCTGGCCTCCAACCTTGTGAGGCATGGTAGAGAGAAAACAAAGCACCCACACTTTCCTCTCTACTGGTTTCAGTGGGGTGGAAAAATGAAGATCCAATGGACAGTAGGCAAGTGAGATTGAAGAAGATAGCAATCTCCACAGTTTGCAACAGATATTCTGAGGCCAGAGGTTTGGGAGAGGGGAAAGAGGAGCATCAGGAGAAGTATATTTAGATTCAGGGAGGGATGCTTGACCAGGTCAATTAGTGGTAAAATAACTGGATTTTATGGAACCCAATACTGGGCCAATTGACCATACACAGGGCCTCTCATACATTCCTAACCCTCACTATTCCTGGGCAAACTCCCATTGGGGTATTATACTGTGTCTTCCTAAATTCCTTTTTGTGTAGGAGGAGAGTCCGAATACTCAAATAGCTTAAACTCACCCAGGAAGCCCTGAATTTGAATCCCTACTTTGCAACTGACTCACTGCATGGCTTTGGCTAAGTCACTACCTCTTTTCCATCTATACAGTGGAGATCGTAATGCTTTCTTATTGCTTAGGGAAATGATGAGAATTAGTTGATATTTGTACAGAACTCTGAACGTGCTAAATATTAAGAATGATTTTTAATTGGATATGCTTCCTGTCATATTGTGTTGCCATACACTGTTAAGTGGCAGTTGGAGTCTATCCCAGGGGTGGCTAAGTGGTGCACTTCACTGTTGGGCAAAGTAATTACTGTATATGAAGGAACAAATCCTGACCCACTGGCACAAGGGAGCAAGTGGCACATTAGTCCATTATTTCTATATATGCCAGCTCTGCACTGGCCTGTTTGATTCTGAGGATGGTAAACTGGTGCAAACAGAGTGTGGAGCTTATGGAAATGTTCTGACTGTTCTCAGCCCCCATCATCTGCCACATATTTTGGTCTTTCTCCCTCTATGTGCTTGACCGGTGGGAGTTTAGTCATGCTCTGGAGCTGCTGTAATCCACACAAAGCTGCAAAGAAGGAGTGGTAATAAGGAATCTGAGGGTAGATCTGACTGGAGGAGGGATTTTTACTCTGTCTGTCCCAGCCTGAAAGGTCTGATTTGACTGGCTCAGCACTAGAAAAGCTCCATCGGTGTAAGGATTAGTCCCAGAGATCTGGAACATTTGAGGATGAATTTGATAGATAAATGTAAGGCACTGTTCTTGGAAAACAGAGCGAAGAATTTACAGGGAGGAATAATTATTTATTAATAAAATTATTGTGTATAATTTTGGGTGAAGCTACAAGCTGTGATGGCAACTCCATGGAAAGGTCCTTTCTGATTTTATTGCTGACCATGTTAGACAGGTAGCGCTATGATTCATATATGTAAGGCTACGTATATACCCATTTGTAAGATGCAGTTGAACACTTAAACTGATGAAAGGGTTAATAGAGTTCAATTTTAAAATATTTAAAAAATAAAATTCACTTTATTCTCCTTAGGATGACATAATTGCTTCTTGCTCAGGCTGGATACTAATTGAGTTACGTATTTAAATGGTGAAATGGCTTCTTAATAACTCCTCTTTAATTATTAAGCTGTTCAACAGAGCTAGCTCTTCTAATCATGAAGATACTGACAGTGAAACTGTTAGCCTGAGAAGCTTAATGTCAACCAGGTCCTGACTGTGAGGGGGTGTTCACTCCACACTAGCTTAGAAGGGGTTAATGAGCCTGAGATGATTCCAATTAACCAGCTATGCCACAGCTGAGGGGAATTAGGTGACCTATGTATCTCCTGAATAATGATGGAGCCCAGCTGAGGAGGAACAGGCAGGGTTTGTGTAAAGCCAGGAAGCTGGCAGCAGAAGGGGTCTGCAGTAAGGGAGGCCAGAACTATTCTGTGAGCATTAGAGAAGGAAAGGAGGAAACCCAGGGGAGAGTAGAAATCGAGGAGATCCAGGCCATCATGGAAGGGTTTACCCATAAGGGTGATGGAGAGTAAGGGTGAGAGAGGCAGAGTAGGAAAAGGCTCAGGGAAATGGCAGTAAGTTTGTAGACCTTGGCTGCTGATTAGGGGGTCCCTGAGTTGGAACCCAGAGTAGAGAGTGGGTCTGGGTTCCCCTATCAGCCATGGTGGAAGTGACATCATCTGGGCATTGAGGGAGAAGACTGCCATTTTTGGATGGAGAGACTTGGATAACCCCCCAGAAGGGGAAAACACATAGGGACCTGGTGGGAGGGCCAAGCATGAAGAGAGAGTACCCTGAGTTGTAGAGAGAGAGAGAGACAGAGAGGTGACAGAGCACATGAACAAGTTACAAAGTTGGTAGTGGACCTGAAAAAAGCTAATCCCCAGAGCAGCGAGGAGGAGGCACCCTTGCAGTGAATAGACCCTGTGACACTGACATTATTTCTTGTTAAGGCTCATGGGGGAGGGGGATCCACAAAGGTACTTAGGTGTTGGAATGCAGAGCATCACGATGCCTAACTTTTAGGCGCTTAGAAAAATCACAGGGATAACTTTGCAATCTACAAAGCCTGTGTTAGATGCCGAGGCTCTCTATACAATGAATAGAGACGGAGAGGCACCTACACATGCAATCCACAAAAGCCAACGTGTTAGGTGGGGAGCTGCCTATCCTAGTCAATGGGAGATGCTGCTCAGAGAGGGGTGTTCTACGCTCCTCCCCTCTCTGAGTTAGACACCTGAGTCTGGGCTGCAGGGAGGCACCTATCTCTACTAGAGATCCACAAATGGGAACCCAGTGCCTCCAGTCAGGCGACTTAGGCACTCAGGGAGGTTTTTTTTATGAAATGATTTTGGCACCTGCCTCACTCCATGCAAAACAACTGAAGGAGTAAGTGGTGCCCACATAACTTTTTAGAACTGTCACATAGGAGACCCAAGTTCAATTCTCCCCTCTGTCTGAGGAAGAGAAAAGTCTGGAACAGGGGTCTCTTACTTCTCAGGCACATACCCTAACCCCTGAGCTATGGGGTAGCCTGATGTGAGATTTCCTCAGCTTCTCCTGTTGAAGCAGTTCCCTTGTGGCTAAATAATAACAGAGTGATGGAGCAAGAGGGACTGACCCTGGTGTCTCCTATCTCTCCCGTGGATTCCCTAAACACTGGACTACTCCCTCTGTATTTATCCACAATGCAACTGCTTCAACAGGAGAGAGTGAGGAAATCGCACTTCAAATTTTCCCATCACTCAGGGGTTAGGGCACTCTCCTGACAGGAGGGTGTTATTTCTCCCCCTCAGGTTGGGGGCAGAGAAGGAGTGAACGTGAGTCTCGCACATCCCAGGCGAGTGCTCTAACCGCTGGATTAAAAGTTATAAGGTGGGCATCCCCACCTCATCCTTCTCGGGAATGGATTTTGAAAGCGACCAGATCAGTTTGGTGTTGTCAGAAGCCACCTACTGGATTGAGCCTGGCCTGTGATTTAAGAGGAAAAATGCCTATCTTCCCCCAGTTCATGAATGGCTCTGGGTGGTGGGGCAGCTAGAGAGAGCCAGCAATGTACATGCGCCACTGTCTAAAACTTAGGCTCCTAGGGATGTTTCACAGGGGAAAGTTGGGTGCTGAGTCAGTTCAGATGCCTACAGAGTTAGGCAGCAGCCAAGCAGGAGTTTCATGGATCACAGTGGTGTGGTGTATAGGATTTTAGGTGCCTAACTCTGGAGTTTAGGCACCAAAATTGCTTTGTGGATCACACCCATAATCCAGAAATGTCCAGCCATTTGAGTACACATATTTAACTGCTCTCCTTTCCATTTGTTATCTCAGTTCTACTCTCAGTGGCCATACCTTTAACCACATCAGAGCTGATTTGACCAGATCTCATTAATTCTGAATTAGGCAAATCTGGCACCAGCACTACATAGATTAATGGCTTCTGACTAAATTGCATTTTGTTTGCCCTCAAAGGGAAGCATCCTTTTGTATGAACTACTATAATGTTGTCACTTTTATTATAGATCATTAATGGATGAGCATGGGGTTAGTTGAGCTTTAAATGTTACCCTTGTGATTATGTATTCATTTATAAATTATCATCAGCATACAATTAGACTCTGTTAGGATCTAGCTAAACAAGCTCTAGGCCACACTGAAATCCACCAGCTGAATTTACATTGGCATAACATAGAAGAATTTGAATTTACAACTCACAATTTCTTCCTGATTGTTATTGAGGTTAAGTGACCAGAAATGTGTTTATTTGAAAATGTCAGACGAGTGTGTTTGGAATTCTGAATTATTTACTAGGATTTATTTTTGTTAAAAAGTAAATTTACTACAGAAATCTATTAAAATACCTGATCTCTTGGAAATTGCTTTGAAGCCTAAAACTAAAGGGAGGAGCTAGCTGGGCTTTCAAATGAGCAAACACACGTAGAGATGAATTTGCTGCTGGGAAATGCAAGAAAAATGCAGAGATTGAGCACCTGCTACAACCAAGAGAAATGTTTATTGTCTCAAGTGAAAAGAGGAAGCAAGGGTGAAACTGTAGGAGGAAAAAAAGATACCTGCCTGAAATGGCTCGATATTTTAAGATACATTCACAAATAAATGACCCAGATAGGAATCAGTGGTTAGAGTACAGCTCTGTACTGCTGCTATTGTAAAGAGTGACTCATGCTGCCCATTATAAACACCAGTTCCTAGAAATGTATATATTTCTGTCTATGTTCTCTGTAGGCTGATTCTTGGCAAAGTTTGCAGCTCAGGAGGAAAGTTTGTAGTAAAGTATCTCATTTTTTTAACGCAAGGTAAGTTTGGTGGAGCACCTAAATGTATTTCTATAATTGAAGCATATTGGAGCTAATCTTCTGAGCATCCAGCCTCTTACTCACTTGGGCAGTAGAGAACTCTGAGCTGGAAGGAGCCTTTCTCCAGGGTGCAGATTAACAGTTCCGTGATAGCTGTAAGACATTCCTCTGCAAATAGTAGATACAAATCTAGAGAGAGTTTTCTCTCTCGCACGCACCAGAACAGATCCTTCAGCTCCAAAACCACAGACCTCTACCACTTGACCTAAAAGAAGTGTTCATTCTGTATGGGCTAACGCCAGAGCACTAGCACACAGAGTACACATTACTTAGCTTCTGTGGCTGTTCTGCCACCCCTTTGCCATGGGAGAGGCAATGGGAGGGGAACTGATGGATCTGCAAATTGTCAGTCCTCACCCAAAGCCACTCTCAGATCCTCACTGCGCAAGCAGCTCTCAGGAAACTGGGCTCTGACGTGCAAGGAATAAAAACCCTTAGTGTGTCCCCTTTAGTATTAGAACTGCATCAGTTCCACAGCAAGGACACACTGCAGCTATTAAGGTGGAAGATAAGGATTTAATTCACACTGTATGTTTTATTTGAAAAAAATACTGTAAAACAAAACATTTCACACTCCCAAAATGTGTCTGCACCAGTAGCCACACACTAGGTGCACCACTCATACTTACATGGATCGAGACCGTTTGCCAAAAGGTAAGTCAATATCAAAATGTCCCAGTAACTTGAATGGGAGCAGGATCTGACACTATGGGTCAGATTTTCAAAGGTATTTAGGTGTTGCAAGATAGGCACCTGGTGAGATTTTCATAAACACCTAAACAGGTTAGGTGCCCAACTCTCATTAATGTAGTGTCCATATTCACAGAAAACATTGTAGATTTTAGTCCAGTCCCTCATCAATCCATGGTCAAAACTCCCATTAACTTCAATGAGAGCTTCACTTGTGGATTGATGGTTGTCTCATGCCATTGAGGATAGTCAGGCTCAAAGATAGTTCACATGAGACATTAGTTGCTTCACAGATGAACTACTGCACCTGATTACAGGAACATCTTGGTGTACGAGAACTTGAGGTTTTTGCTGGTCTGTTGGAGAGGTAATTATGGACTTTTCTCACACTGGATTAGTTTTACAGAAGGCCCATTAAGCTTATGAAATACAAAGACTCTATGGGAGTGACCCTTGACTCTGATGTTTTGATCAGCTGTATTTCTATTATTTCTGAGTATATCTATCTTGAGATCAGATTGTAATGCTCTTTCAAAAACTCCCATACAACTATTTGGAGTTACTCGTGATTTGCAATGGAGTCAGATCAGACTTCAGGCTCAGTTGTAAAATAATTGTTAATTCAATTGCCTAGTGCAATGGAGGTACAGTGGTTACCATTAAAAATAATTTACCAGCAGATGCTACACCGTGTTAGTAGCGTTTGCTGTGGTATAGTAGATACAACGGTGTTTCTTTATATTTAGGACAGGAAATAATTTCTGTTTCTGGGATACCAGTCTCAGAAATGTGTTATTTGTTATGACACTTCAGTGGCAACCCCCACAGACGGCACTTGAAATACTAGACTGAATAATCTGGTCCCCAAGATTTTCCAAATATTATACTTACATTCAGATCAGACTTTAAGGTCTGAGTGAATAAGGAATGATCTCTTGGGCTGATTCAAAAGCTTCCATTAACTGTAATGAGTTTTAGATCAGGATGTATCACCATATTTTCAAAGGTATTTAGGCACCTACTTTGAAAATCTCACTAAATGCCTATGTGGCTTTCTTTTTAGGTGCCTAAATACCTTTTAAAATCTGCCCCTCCCCTGTTTTCCCTTTCATTTCAGCTAAAGGAGACCATGCTGCACCTGTTGCCAGTCTCACTCAATTACTTTATATCCCTCATTTTATTTGTAGGAAACAAACCTATAAATCTAAAACAGATTAGTGTGAATTTGTAATTATCCTATTTGTCCATAAAGACGTCTGCAAAATAATAGCCCATAATTTATATTTAACTCCTGCCTTAGCAGCTCTAATGGATAGAGTTTGGCTGCCCAAAATCAATAGTATCTCCTCTGTCTCATATCACCAAATCACTACATAGAATAACAATCAGAATAGTTTAATCTAAATGGATACAATTAGCACCGGAGATGGAGCCATTAAATAAAGTCCATTGATTGCTCATCAGGCACTGAGGTGAGAAAATTAAAGTATACTCACCACTAAGAGTGATAGATAAATTGCCAGCATATTAGCATGCAGGCAGCATGTTTAGTGTTAATTATTAACTTATTTGATTTTTTAAACTTTAATGACAAAAGGAGAGAAAACCCCTTATGATTAGAATTGCTTAATTCAAAATTAACTCAAGAAAAATGCAGCAGTTTGATTATTAGACATAGGATAAAACTAAGATATCAAGTATTCATTCTTGTGAAAGCTATGGATTGTTTATGGAAACAGTATACTCAATTTGAGGAATTTATAAAAAGAATAGCTTCACTGAATGTCATTCTATGAAAGAATATTTCACATGTGTGTTAATATTTTATGTCTAAAAATACAGACTTTCTTCCCTTGGCAAAGATTTATTTTATCTCAGCTTTGCTTGTTCACTAAGAACCAGCAACAAAACTTTAATTTAAAACTAATGCATATTGAAATTCTTTCAAGAATAAACCTAAGAACATTTTCAGTATGGACTAACCTGTGAAAATATAGAGGGATAGTTTAGATTCAATAAAAATATTTTTAATAGAGCCGTGGAAATCTTTTCCTCTTTTCATGATGGTAGCTTATTCTCCCATAAGCAGTTCCATTAACTACAATGTATTTAAAGGCTACTCACATGAATAAAAGTTTGTGAAACTATGCCCTTGGCTGCCATATTTTTGGCCAGAATTTGGCCTGAAGTTTGAAAATATTTGTGTACAATCCAGTTTTCAATTCTATTCTCAGGGGAGGAAGCTTGGGGCAAATGCTGTGTTAAGATTTGATTCTACTCCCATTCAAGTCCGGAGGAAAACTTCCATTAACAAGAGTAGTCTTGCAGAATCAAGCCCCTAAGGAACAGTCAGTCATTGGAGCTAGTGACTACTGTCCCTTGTTGTATTCATCTCTGGATTCCAGTCCTAACTCACATAATGAAGGGCCAGAAAATCAAATTTCAGTTTCTAACCACCACTCCTGTGTGACAGACACTGATTAAATGAATGTCTGAGATTCTTGATAAAGACAAATTTTTAATTGGGAATTATTTTCTCAGTTCCAGTCACCCCAGACACTTAAATCCATGTCTCCAAGGGGTTTGTAAAGATGACCATTGTGACAATGTGACAAAAAGAATGAGCAATTTAAAGAGAGAAATACCAGTCACTTTTTTTTGCACCAAACTTCTGTAGAATTGTTGTAGACATTTCTTTTCTGTGACTTCTGTGTTTTTAACCAATTGTATCTCAGTGGTTTTTTAGCCCCACCCCCTTTCCTCCCCTTTTCATTCTTCACTGGAAATTTTGATATTTTTGTTGAGTTTTTATTGGTTAAAAAATCTGACTTCGTTTGAAAGAAATTGGACACTTTCATGAAACATATTTCCCATTTTTAACCAGCTCTATGTAACCATGAAGAAATAGTTAAACTAAAAAAAAAACAATCACACACATGTTAAGGTCATATCCTTTCAGTGTGTCAATTTCTTTACTGCTGTTTTGTTTGCTAAATAAAGAAAAAGCAAACACAAATGGAGCCACACGCTCACAGTGCATAATTTTGGGAGAAGCAGCAGCAATTTTAAAAGTAAACTTCACACTAGCTCTGAGACTTGTGTCAGGTGCTGCTGGCTTGCTCCAGTTCATGAAAGCCCTTTATATTCTAAATTTAAAAATAACTTGGGTGCTGGCACATTCCATTAATAAATTAGGCACAGAATTTCATGTTTTCAAAGGGTATGGAGAGAGAGAAATAGACGTGCTAAAAAAAGACTGAAAGTGTGTTAGATCACTTTTCTTTCACCTGTTTTCATTTCAAGCTCTTATTCTACCTTTCTCTGCTTCCCCATTTCCAGCTGAGGTCCTAACCCTGCAACCCTTACTAATATAAGTAAGCCCCTTGAAGTCAGCATGACTGCTTGTATGAGTAAGGATTTGCAAAATTGGGCCTTAGAGTTAGAGCAATACTAAGTTTCAGAGTAGCAGCCGTGTTAGTCTGTATCCGCAAAAAGAAAAGGAGGACTTGTGGCACCTTAGAGACTAACCAATTTGTTTGAGCATAAGCTTTTGTCAGCTACAGCTCACTTCATCATGAATGCATCCGATGAAGTGAGCTGTAGCTCACAAAAGCTTATGCTCATATAAATTGGTTAGTCTCTAAGGTAGCAGTACTAAGGTTCATGTTGTTCAGTCATGCAAGGGTGTTGTATAGGTTTCATGACTACACAAGGGGATTTATTGGGAATCTCACGAGACCTAACTTCTGGTTCTGCGCGTGTTCTCCCATACTCCAATTCAAAGGGCATGATTCTCCAGTCACTCACTCCAGTGTAACCCCATTGACTTTAGTGCATTTCTTCCAGATTTAACTCTATATGAGTGTGAGGACAATCACATACAAAGCCTTCCCATGTGACCGGCTAAGAGACATTTGCACATATCCACATGAAATTAGCAAACTTGCAAAAGCAGAATAAGACATAAAAGGGCCAAGGCATGTTTGGACCTCCTTGGTATAACTGCATTACAGCCCCAAGGTGCTTGCCAAGGATGATGCCAGCTGAACCTTTACCAGTATACGGGCATTATTCAGAACAGGTGTGAGTCAGCAGACAGGTGAAAGGTGGTCCAAAAGTCTAGAAGTGGCAATGTGCTGTAATTTGCAGCAATTTGCCATTCCATGTATTTGTGCAAAGTGAATGTAACTTACACTTAGAGCATGTGGGTGGCAAGAGAGGTGAGGAGAAAGGTCAGTAATTAAAGCAGAAGCAGTGGAAGTAGCCTCCAAAAATGGAGAAAATCCACCATGGTGAGAGTCTTTGGAAAAAACAGCTGACAAGAGGGAATGAGATCAAGCAGTTCCTCCTCTATTTTAATTAATTCTTCCATGATAGCAGATATCTCCAACAATTTCAGAGCTGTCTTTTACACCTTCTTGGAATCTAAGTGCAAGAGTGCTGTAAATCTGGAATAATTCCACTGAGGAGAATGGCGTTACTCAGGATCTAGACCTGTTTTACAGAGATTGCCATCTGGCCCTATGAATGTAATTGCTCTGCGGCTTGCAGACTTAGATGTGCCTCTTGGATCAGCTAACCCAAGACTTCACATATTTGAAAACATTGTGGAAAACTGCTACTGGTAGGTCTGGTGGCTCTGATGGGTAAGTGCAGCACAGCTCTGTGCTCTTGATTTGCAATTTAAATTGTGTTATGTTGGGATTCCCAACGTTATAATGCTTTTTCTCCAGCATTAAGTTGCATAAATTCATATTCCAGCAAATGGTCCAAAATGGACCAGAATTTTCCTTTAAAAGTCAATTTATTTTTTTAAAACTGCCCCTCTCTTCTTTCCCCCACCTCACCTCTTGCAAAACCTTAGGTAGAAGTTCAAAGGAAAAAAAACTTTCCACCAGTAACCCTTCTGCCCGTCAGAGTTGGCAGCAACAAGGGCCGGGTTCAATATCTAAGGGATTCATTCCAATAACACAATGCAAACTGGCTCGAGCCCCCACCCAGTGACCTGGGACAAATATATACCACCCCCGCTGCGCGCCTCCAAGAGGCAATACTTCCCCTCTCTCAAGCACATAGTCTGAGTGTAGCAAAAAGCCTTTTAATAACAGAGAGAAACAATGTGGCATTATGTTGGGGAAACACCACCAACAGGATTCATAACACAACCCATGAGCAAAAAACCCACCCCAAGCAAATTGGGGCATGCCCCTTTCCCTTTGGTTCTTGAGTCCAGCAACCCCAAATCACCCAAAGTCCCAAAAGTCCAATGACCCAAAAGTCTCTGTCCCTGGTCAAGGCAGCCCCAGAGTTCGAAAGTTTATCTGCGGAGTTTTACCTCCCAACCTGGGTGGAGATGGGACGGGGGTAAGAGGCACCTTACATGATCTGAAGCTGACCACCCCACAGCTCCATAGGCCTTCGCTTCGCTCCGCTCCACCAGCCGCCCCACGAACTCCTTCGCTCAGCTCCGCTCCACGGCCCACAAGCAGCTCCCACCGTCCCATGAACTGCTCCACCAGCCAGTCCACAAACTGCTCTGCGTCCCACCAGCAGCTCCCGCCATCCTACGAACTGCTCCATCAGCCTGTCCACGAGGCACTCCAGCCGTCCCCCAAACTGCTCCACAATATATCTTCAGGCTCCCCCACTACTTAACACAACGCTCAGTGATTTCAGCTCTTAGTCAGTTCAGCTCTTTGGTGAATTCAGCTTGTAGTAGGGGAGCCTCAGTGCTGGTGCACCATTAGCCCAAAGTGAGCTCAGCAGCCTGTAACTAGACTCCTAATAGAATCAAAATTAGCTCCGATATTCCACAGTGGAGAGAGGAGAAAGTGCAATTAGCATGTAAGGCCCTCACCCAGGGGCCCAAGCCACCAAGTATTAATACTTGTCCCCAGCCTCTCTCAATTCACAGAGTTTTAAAACCCATGACCCTTGCCTAGCGAGTGCTACTTAGTTGATGGTGAGTCCCTCCATCATAACAAAAGGCCAAGTACAGTTCCAAGCACAGTTCCCATAATCAGGGTAATAACAATTTATTCTTCCTGCCCCAATAACAGAGACACTGGGGATCCCACAGCAGCCAAAGTGACCATTTGGGCAGCTATGGCCTCATTCTAGGCGGGGTGGGTGTGCCTATACAAATGAGATCGGCCCCTGAAGTTCTTTTCCACAACTTGCCACACCTCACCACCAGATGTCAAGTGGAGCTCATCCTGACACTGCTTACACACCATACCGATTAGATAGTCTTTGGTCCGATTAGCTGCTTTGATCCTTAAACTATTGCTAGACTACTCAGGATTGCTTCAGCCTGCCCACAGAAGAGACACTTGCTATACATTTTTTACATGGATACTTTACTTTTGTTCTTTCTTGTTTTCCTAATCGAAAATAAATTAAGAATTAAAGTATATGGTTGCTCTTTGTGTATGAGAGAAAAACAGGAAGAGGTGCTGTCGCCCACCGTGTCTGGTGCTAGTGTAACACATGATTTATAAACAGTGATTATGCCTCAAATTGGTGTTTAACAATATAGCATGCAGCAAGACCAGAAATCACTTAGTCACATTCATGAATGGAAACCTGGTTTTTGGAAAAGGCTTGCAGTGGTAACAATACTTACTTTAGGTCACAAACTATGAGCAAAAAACTCTGTATCCCTCTGCCCTCCTGCCCCCGCCCCCCAAAAGAAAGAACTTTAAACTACCGTTCTGCAACTGACATGAAGTCCAGAAGAACATATGCTTGTTTAGTGGGTATGTTTCTTTCATGGAAAGACTTGACAGTAATAAATCGTAGCAGCTCCTTATGATGGAGCCTTATTATGAAACTCTATGGGAGAGTGAGGAAGAAATGTTCTGCTGAATCATGAAAGGGTCAACATTGCTTTCATGCCTTGTGGCAGATGGTAGCTCCCTCCCTTTAGCTTTCCCCAGGCACCTTCCATAGTCTGCATTTAATTAATGTTAGCAAAGTTAATGCTCCTAACATTTCCTGAAGATAGCTAATCCCAGTTTTTCTAGTGGAATTATACTCTGAGTGTGGCTACAGGTTCATTTCCTAGCTCACCTCACTTCCAAGGAATGGGATCCACTGACCAATGAGCAGGCTGCATCAGGGGCTGTAGTGAATAAAATTCATATTTAACTGTCTTTTTCTGACAAGAAGAGAATACTAGCTCTCCCCCTTCAACAAGAAAAACATAACACTCTAAATATTCCTTTCACTTAAGTGTTATAGTTTATGCAGGTTGCATCCGAAGGGTTCAAAAGCCATTGGCTTTTCAGTAATTGTAAAGCTGCAACATTTGTAAGTCAGGTTACTTATTTGAATCTGACTATGTGTCTAAACTCAGTTATAATATAGGTATACATTCTATTTATAGTGTGCAGATTTTTCCCTGTGGTGAAAAATGATTTCTACAGAGCAAGACATTAAAACTAGAATTGGGTCACATGGGATACTTGAACTTATCTGTTTGTCTATCTAGACTCTTAAATGGCCTCCATTGCTGTTGTATCTGACTGAGTGCCCATTTTCAGAGGATGGCAATGAAAAGCATGCTCTTATGTATTTGGGGTCCAACATTCATATAGAGTTGGGTCCAATAGGTCACAGGTTTAAGAATCTTAACCCTCACCCCTTATTTTGGGTTGTTAGTGGATTCTAGCTGATTTGTTTACACAGCACCAGTTTTGCTGACAAATTTGCTAGCTTTTATATGCCACTGGATCTCTTGCTGTGCATATGTACCAAGTAGCTAATCAGTCACTCTAGCAATGTCTCTGCTTAAATTTAGCTTTGAACTCTTATGTCCTCAAATGCAGATTTTATCCCAGATGCTTGGTGTCTAGCTTTTGTTACTGCATTTTGTGCTATAAACAGCTTTGTTTTACTGTGCATGATGTCAGAAAGAGATTCAGAGTATGAGAGGAGGGTAATAACTGCCTCTAGTGGCTTTGGGGGCACTGTATGTCCTGTATAAAAACTAGAAAGCTGACCAGATCACATCTCCCAGGTTTTGTGCACTCAGAATTATTGTCTGATCCATGTTACCAAGTAGGTAATTTTCAGTAATACTGCACTGGTATGCATGTATATGTTAGCTGCCTTTCAAACAATGAAAATGGATGAAAGGGGACTTTCCAGTTTTCCCTGTAGATATAATCATGTGCAGGGGCAAAAAAAATCACTTTCTTCCTGTAAAATGATAGTGAAAATCAGGGTATATTCAGATTGATCCATTTTGTGTTTGTAAAAATAGCCTCGATTAATATATATATATTTTAAATCCACCACTATGGGGGGGGGGGGCGGGGAAGACTTTACTTCCCCCCTGAAGTGGCCAAATAGGGAATAACTTTTTTTGTCATGCCCTCATGTCATTGTTGCCAGATGAGCAAAAAAGAAAATAAGGGACTAAGAGGGGAAAAAACCCTAAGAACCAGGTGGAATGTATGATTGCTTTTCATACATTAATTTAAAGTTTTAAATTAAAGTTTTATTGCTGGTTCTTAGTGAACAAGCAAAGCTCAAATAAAACAAATCTTTGCCAAGGGAAGAAAGTCTGTATTTTTAGACATAAAATATTAACACACATGTGAAATATTCTTTCATATAGTGACATTCAGTGAAGCCATTCTTTTTATAAATTCCTGTTTTTGGGATACCATTCAAACTTTGCTGAGGGAAGATGGGGGGAAAAGAGCACCTTCACTCCTCAATATGTAGGATGAGTCATCATTACTGTGTCCAATTCCAGCACTGATGTGAAGCAATTCAAGCTCTGATGCAGCAGAAAGTTAAGTAAAGGTAAATTAAAGTTAACAGTAACACACAGAGCCATGTAGACTCTTCATTTTATACACAAATGGAGTAAATAAAACAGGCACATGGGTTTGCTTTCCATAAACAAAGGACATAGAATGTTTGCTACATGGAAAAGTGTCACTAGGTAAGGGTATTTTTTCCAAAATATTAGTTAAAAAGCATGAAAATAATTACTTGACTGGGTCTTAACAAGGAAATACACAATATTATGTAAATAGGCTAGAAGCTCAATAGTATGGATGTATACACCCTCTCCCAGATTAGGGGTAATATGCTACTCACACCCCTCCCAGCTCTCTCCAGTGCAGGACTTCCTCTTATGGGAATTTTTTTCAGAACATGTGTAACCTTTGAGTGGGCTAGGGTTTATTTCTCTGCCCTTCTCCTAGTACCTAAGAACAACTCAGAAAAGCAAAGGAGACCCAGAATTTAGTCACTGAGAATTTTCAGCAAGGATTACACAGGGTCAACCTCCCCAAAAAGAACAAAAAGCAATTAACTTAATTCTTAAATACCAACTTTATAAAATTTCATTATAAACACTAACTTAATTTCTACCCCATAACATAGTTAATTTCTGATTCACATACATTATCTTCAGTTGTACATAAAGAAAAGTTAAATCTAAACAGGTCAGTGCCCACAGAAACAGTGAGAAGAAAGAATTCCCAAAAGGTGAGGCTGCTTTCACTTGAGTCTCAGTTACAAAGTCTTTGATCACCAAAATCCATACAGTCTGCTGAGTTCAAAGCACTGCAACAATATCTTCTCTTCTCTTGCTTGCAGAAGCTTTCAGCTGGAATCCGTGTAGACTCTTCCTCCCACTCTGTTGAAATCACACATTTAGCTAACCAACCAACCACTCAGTTTAAATATAGATTAAAAATGCAAAATGCTTCCCAGTTAGAGGAAAAGAGTCATGCTGCTCCTGGGGCTCACCTTCTCCCAACTTGCACAGGTCACATGGCCTTTTGTAAACCTCACTACTTGCCCCTCCATGGAGTCTGAAGCCAGTTACAGGGAACCTGTTGAGCATACCCAAAACTACCACACCGAATTCCAGAAACTTCTGGGTGTGGAGTGCTAGTTGTGCGTTTGCCTAGCACGAATGACCCAGACATCTCCTTCCGCTCCCTCCCCGCCCCCCTGCAATAGATCTGAGGGTATGTCTACACTATGGAATAAGGTCGAATTTATAGAAGTCGGTTTTTTAGAAATCGGTTTTATATATTCGAGTGTGTGTGTCCCCACAGAAAATGCTCTAAGTGCATTAAGTGCATTAACTCAGCGGAGTGCTTCCACAGTACCGAGGCTAGAGTCGACTTCCGGAGCGTTGCACTGTGGGTAGCTATCCCACAGTTCCCGCAGTCTCCGCTGCCCATTGGAATTCTAGGTTGAGATCCCAATGCCTGATGGAGCTAAAACATTGTCGCGGGTGGTTCTGGGTACATATTGTCAGGCCCCCGTTCCCTCCCTCCCTCTGTGAAAGCAAGGGCAGACAATCGTTTTGTGCCTTTTTTCCTGAGTTACCTGTGCAGACGCCATACCACGGCAAGCATGGAGCCCGCTCAGGTAACCGTCACCGTATGTCTCCTGGGTGCTGGCAGACGCGGTACGGCATTGCTACACAGTAGCAGCAACCCATTGCCTTCTGGCAGCAGACGGTGCAATACGACTGGTAGCTGTCCTCGTAGTGTCCGAGGTGCTCCTGGCAACGTCGGCTGGGAGCGCCTGGGCAGACATGGGCGCAGGGACTAAATTTGGAGTGACTTGACCAGGTCATTCTCTTTAGTCCTGCAGTCAGTCCTATTGAACCGTCTTATGGTGAGCAGGCAGGCGATACGGATTGCTAGCAGTCATACTGTACCATCTTCTGCCGGGCAGGCAAGAGATGAGGATGGCTAGCAGTCGTATTGTACCATCTTCTGCTGGGCAGGCAAGAGATGAGGATGGCTAGCAGTCGTACTGTACCATCTTCTGCCGAGCAGCCATGAGATGTGGATGGCATGCAGTCCTTCTGCACTGTCTGCTGCCAGCCAAAGATGTAAAAGATAGATGGAGTGGATCAAAACAAGAAATAGACCAGATTTGTTTTGTACTCATTTGCCTCCTCCCCTGTCTAGGGGACTCATTCCTCTAGGTCACACTGCAGTCACTCACAGAGAAGGTGCAGCGAGGTAAATCTAGCCATGTATCAATCAGAGGCCAGGCTAACCTCCTTGTTCCAATAAGAACAATAACTTAGGTGCACCATTTCTTATTGGAACCCTCCGTGAAGTCCTGCCTGAAATACTCCTTGATGTAAAGACACCCCCTTTGTTGATTTTAGCTTCCTGAAGCCAACCCTGTAAGCTGTGTCGTCAGTCGCCCCTCCCTCCGTCAGAGCAACGGCAGACAATCATTCCGCGCCTTTTTTCTGTGCGGACGCCATACCAAGGCACGCATGGAGGCCGCTCAGCTCACTTTGGCAATTAGGAGCACATTAAACACCACACGCATTATCCAGCAGTATATGCAGCACCAGAACCTGGCAAAGTGATACCGGGCGAGGAGGCGACGTCAGCGCAGTCACGTGAGTGATCAGGACATGGACACAGATTTCTCTGAAAGCATAGGCCCTGCCAATGCATGCATCACGGTGCTAATGGGGCAGGTTCATGCTGTGGAACGCCAATTCTGGGCTCGGGAAACAAGCACAGACTGGTGGGACTGCATAGTTTTGCAGGTCTGGGATGATTCCCAGTGGCTGCGAAACTTTCACATGCATAAGGGCACTTTCATGGAACTTTGTGACTTGCTTTCCCCTGCCCTGAGGTGCATGAATACCAAGATGAGAGCAGCCCTCACAGTTGAGAAGCGAGTGGCGATAGCCCTGTGGAAGCTTGCAACGCCAGACAGCTACCGGTCAGTCGGGAATCAATTTGGAGTGGGCAAATCTACTGTTGGGGCTGCTGTGATGCAAGTAGCCCATGCAATCAAAGATCTGCTGATATCAAGGGTAGTGACCCTGGGAAATGTGCAGGTCATAGTGGATGGCTTTGCTGCAATGGGATTCCCTAACTGTGGTGGGACCATAGACAGAACCCATATCCCTATCTTGGCACCGGAGCACCAAGCCGCCGAGTACATAAACCACAAGGGGTACTTTTCGATAGTGCTGCAAGCTCTGGTGGATCACAAGGGACGTTTCACCAACATCAACGTGGGATGGCCGGGAAAGGTACATGACGCTCGCATCTTCAGGAACTCTGGTCTGTTTCAAAAGCTGCAGGAAAGGACTTTATTCCCAGACCAGAAAATAACTGTTGGGGATGTTGAAATGCCTCTGTGTATCCTTGGGGACCCAGCCTACCCCTTAATGCCATGGCTCATGAAGCCGTACACAGGCAGCCTGGACAATAGTCAGGAGCTGTTAACTACAGGCTGAGCAAGTGCAGAATGGTGGTAGAATGTGCATTTGGACGTTTAAAGGTGCGCTGGCGCAGTTTACTGACTCGCTTAGACCTCAGCAAAACCAATATTCCCACTGTTATTACTGCTTGCTGTGTGCTCCACAATATCTGTGAGAGTAAGGGGGAGACGTTTATGGGAGGTTGAGGCAAATCGCCTGGCTGCTGGTTATGCGCAGCCAGACACCAGGGCGGTTAGAAGAGCACAGGAGGGAGTGGTACGCATCAGAGAAGCTTTGAAAACCAGTTTCATGACTGGCCAGGCTACGGTGTGAAAGGTCTGTTTGTTTCTCCTTGATGAAACCCCCCGCCCCTTGGTTCACTCTACTTCCCTGTAAGCTAACCACCCGCCCCTCCTCCCTTCAATCACCACTTGCAGAGGCAATAAAGTCATTGTTGCTTCACATTCATGCATTCTTTATTCATTCATCACACAAATAGGGGGATGACTACCAAGGCTCATATCTGCTATACTTGAGGCATAAAGAGGAACTCATTTTCAATACTGAAGAAGCCCCCAATTATGTGACAGCCACCACATTGGCCAACCCCCCAGAGATGGAATTGGTGACCTTCACAGCCAAATACATAAGTCTTTAGAACTAAAGAGCCAAAGCTAGAGCTGGTTGAAAGTTTCCATTTCATATTGAAAGTTTCCCTGGAAAAGAGTTTGATTAAATTGAGATTTGGAGTGGGTGGGTGAGGTTCTGTGGCCTGCATTGTGCAGGAGGTGAGACTCAGTGATCATGATGGTCCCTTCTGACCTTAAAGTCTATGAGTCTATGAGTCTCTGTGATTTTTGGGGGGACAAAGTATTTTTTGGGGAAAAAGTATTTTGACCTTATTGGAACAGGTCATTTTGACTAGTTGCTTTGAAATGACTTATTTAAAAAAGCATCACATTAAAAAATTAACCTCAATAATCTGGAAGGGGAATGTTTTGACTAACCCACAGTTAACTTTTTCTTGTTAATATTTGTTTCACAGGAAATGTTGAAGTTTTCTGGTTTTGTTCCAGTTTGGAACAAAAAATTAGTGCCAGAATTTCCCACAGAACAGAAATTCCTAGATTTGACCTGCTCTAGCTTAGGCTTTCTAGCTGAGAGCTATAAGAGATCATGCTCGGAGTGGGACATAATATCCTTACTAGTGGGTTACTCCAGGGCATGGTTTTTTTCCCCTCTGTCCATTTAGAGGGAATGAATATACTGGTTGTCCACAATGATGTTCTTCTCATTCATGTGGGCTGCTTCTTGAGGACAGTGCTCCATTTCAACCAGAGTTCTACAGAGTGAGGCAATTCACTCAGGGAAACAATTTGCTCCATTTTAAGAGACTGTGCAGAGGGAAAAAAACCAACAACATTGACGTGCGTCATAAATCAAACTACCTGCCCATTATTTGGAGGGTATACTTTCCCTTTGTATCCCAAATCTAACGTCCTGAATGGTTCTATATTTGGCAGAGTGAGTAGGCACAAAAATACCAGTTATAAAGAGGGCGCTTAAACGGTGGAAAAAGGAAAGGGTGTAATTCAGCTAATACCTGTCCATTGAAAATATGCAATTTAATTTTTCCAGAGCAGCTGCACAGTCAGTTCTACCATAAACAGCATTTCTAAAAATAAAGAGATGGGATGAGGAAAGTGACATGAAGAAGCACAGTCCAAAATGTGTATAACAATTAATTCTCTGATCTGTGCTTAAGAAAAAAAAAAGGGGGTTAAGGTTAGGGCATGGTGCCCACAATCCTTCCTCAGGAGAAGCTCCCTATTGAAGTCACTGAGGCGTTTTATCTGAGTAAGGCCTGACAGAAAAGGACCTATATCTTTTTTCAGCATATTCTTTATTTGACTTGGTCTCCTGAATCCACACCTCCTGTGCACTGGTTTGCTTGTTGTGCCATTGCTACAATATTTTCATGCCAGTCAACTCTCTGCTTACTGCCTTTTTGTCAGTTCTGTGACAATGTGATAAACATCATAGAATCCTCAAGAGGCATTGACTGAGCAATATGCTTAAAAAATAAAATAAAAGAAAAGAAGAGCGATAGGAAGAATGAAAGGGAAGGAACCACAGACTGAGTTAGATAGGGAAGGTGAGATTTCCAGGATGACCTGTTCCATCTAAAACGGAGGACCACTGATTTTTTTTTTAAATCAGAACTGTCTATTTGATGGATGGTATGATAAGGCTCACCCGCAAGTACTGCAAAATTGAACATGTATTTCTCCCAGCTAAAGTCTTAATTTGCAATCAAACAAGAAGTCTTCACCAAAGTGCAAAATTTAAAATAGCAGATGAAAGCTAAACTTTAAATACTGTGTCCCTAATGCCAGAGGGCAAGGCGCTTGCTAGTATGTGGTGGGGAATCTCAGCTGGCCTGACCACCTCATTGCACCTGGCCCACTATTGTCATATTAATTTAAAAGGTATCTTGTAATATCATCGGAAAACTAGTAACTCACTGATTAAGATTCCTGTGTGATGTACAGAAGTAGACAGGTATGATGGAAATGTGAGTAAAATGTGTTTAAACCAGGCAGGCCAGGAAAAATTGATATATAGATTTTTCTCAGAGGGTTATGAATTCTCCCGGTCTACTTTAGAGCCATGGCGATACATCAGCAGTAAAGAAAGCAGTCATTTTACTGGTGGTGGTGGTGGTGGGGTGGGGGAGAGAGACAGAGACTTCATTTGCATTGTAAAATGATAGCAAGGAACACCCCATGGGAATCCACCAGGAGGGGACACTGATCAAAATGAAGTTGCTCCCCCCGGGAGGAGGTGGAATCCCTCAGAAGATCATTTGGCTCTTGCCACTAGGACGGTTACATTTGGAGGAATATATGGGAGTGGAAAAGAAATTGTGGTTTTCCTTCACCTGGGGAGATACAACCAAAGTGCTTGGTTTGTGCTGGATCCTGGCTAAGGCATGGCCAGCCATGCTGGAAGAATAAATGTGAGAAAACTGCTCTCAACAAAAGACTCGTTTAAGTTTAGATTTTTAGAAGTGTAGAAGTGTATTTTTACAGTTTTGTTTGTAGCCATCTCTATGCCTATTTTTTCTACTTGGTATCACTAAAATCTAGGTTGTATTAAAAGTGAACCAAGCTTAACAAGCCATCTCAATGCAGTATATTAATCCAACGGGTAAAATCCGCAGCCAATCTAGCAGGCTGGTGCACGCTCTGTTTCCTTGGAGACAACAGACTAACTTCTTTGAGGTTCTGGTGGAGGGGACTGAAGGGGAGTAACCTGGTGGAAGGCAGGATCTGGCCACTGTGCAGTGAACATGCTGCTGGTGTCAGGGCTCAGCCAAAGCTGCAGAGCACAGAAGCACCCAGGCTTACTAGGTAGGTGCTGACAACCCTTTGCTGGACTGGTTTGAACCCCAAAGCACCAATGATGTTAATTTAGTTACTTGGGAGTATTTTGAAGATTGATGAATTTATTATAAGGTCATTTAATATTATTTCTGGCTCATACAAGGCACCTGTAAACAAACATTTTGAAGGCGCCACAGAAGTATTTCCTCTCAGTCAGCAACTTCAGTGGTCTGTACTATGCTTACTAAGATATCAGGTTTTGGTTGTGTTGACAGAGGAGTTACATCAGACCAAATTATAGTAAGTCTTAGTGAATGCAAAGTTTAGGGTGTGATTAAAAAAAAATCTTCAGGAAATTCTCATTCCAGTTCCATCACCAACTCTGCTTGTCTGTCTCTCTATCATGGCCTCCGCACTCCTGCTCACCTTCCTATAGCGTATGGGTCAGCATGCTTTCTGCACCCACCCACCACCCATTTTATACCCATGTACATGCTGGATGCCTTTCCTCCCCATATGCCCTCTGCATACAAGCTACAGAATGAGGATTTCATGTTCTCCTGCAAGCCTTATGGTGCCTCTCCCCATAAAGAGAGGAAGAAAGATGTAGTAAGCAGAGGTGGAATCTGAGGAGCCTTTCCAGGTCTTCCTGCTATAAGAGAGCAGTGAGAGGATATTTAATCCAGGAACATGGTGGGAGGGGGAAGGGCACAGTCATCTACTACAGAGCAGGAGGGAGAAGCAGAGGAGTTGGCTATCTCAGGGGAAGATGCAGAAAACCAATAAACTTCTGAGAAGACAAATCATAAGGACCTGTTGACTGGCTGTAAAAGATTCAGCTAGGAAAAGCATCTGAGAGCCACTGCTGGTCATGCCAAGTCTCCAGAATGAAGTGGGCCCACCACCTGGCACTTCTCATTGGCCAGGCTCTAAAGCATCACTCCACATGAAGCTGCTCTTATAATAGTTCTTACCAAAAATGTTTGAGTAGGATCAAAATATGGATTTTCCTCTTTTAAGTCCCACTGTCTACAGATATCTCCAGCAGGTGCCACAAATTCAGTACCCTAGCCTCCCCAGTATAACAGGATATGCTTTTGCAGTCATAAGACAGGAGCACTGTGTTCCTCTGGGCCTCGTCCATAGTGGCAGAAAACGGTCCAGAAATTGTGTGGGTGCCAGGTGGTAGAGGAAAGGCTAACAAGTGTTTGACCTCCTGCTCCAACAACTCCTTCAGGCCAGTAGGACCATGAAAATTGTCCAGAACACCATGAGTCTGGAGAGAGTGCCAGTGGGACTCTAGGACCTACTCATACTGCATCTTGCTTAAATTGAAGTAGTTTGGTGCTATGCGGACGAAGCCCTTGAAATTAAATGTTGCTTGTGCCAACACAAGCACAACAGTATGAATTCACTCAACCAAATAGTTATATCAATGTAATACTATTAATTATACCAGATAAATGTTTGTGTCCAGACCAGCTAGGGTGACCGGATAGCAAGTGTAAAAACAAACAAACCGCACTCACTTTCTTCAGGGGTGGGGGCATATTTGTCTTATATGCAAGAACCCTAATATTGGGACAGTCCTGATAACACTGGGATGTCTAGTCACCCTAAGACCAGCCCTCAGTGAAGGACAAGAAGAGAAGCAAAGTGCAGGCAGTGGATGAGATGAAGTGATGAATTATGACTGCATGCATACACCCCCTTTAGGAGGCAAGTGGGTTCTAAAGGACTTCTGTATGAGCAAACAAATATTCTGGAGATTCAGAAATTCACCCAGCTTTGTGACTGAAGTCATCCTGGCCTCTTCCTGCCTGTCCCTTGGAGCCTAAGCTTTTAAATTCCCTTCCTGAGGAGGGCTACGTGCTATCCGTCTGGTGCTGTGCTAGTAAAAGTCAAATGATTACACTATTGCGTGGATTTTTATTAGCTTGACCTATTGTGAAGTTTCAGCCAAGGGAAAGAAGTGCTTTGAAAGTGTTGAGCTATGATAGAAAGATCTTCTGCATCCTAGAGTGTTCTCCTCTCCCCCCTTTTTAATCCCGGGGCGCTGACATTTTTATAGTAGCATTTTAAGGTATATTTTCTATAATGTCAAACAGTGCTAGGTTATGCACACAAGATAGAAGAAGGCACAGATTGAAGTTTGAGACAGTGTCTAAAGATTTGGTGGGAGTGGGATGTTTATCACCTGAAAGAATTGGGCTGCTTAGGTGCCCAGTGCTAGACACCCATGTTTGGTCTCCCTTTCTCTGGAGTATTTAGCACACTGATACTACAAGGTAATGTATGAGATTTTAAAAGTGTGCGTTGCCTTGGTGTAGCATAGAGTATAACTCAGAAGGCTGGAGTCTGCATTCCATATTTTGAAGGGCATGGAATTATCATTGTGTGTGTATCATTGGTTTATGAGCAACAAAACGTAGGCAGCTTTGAGTTTTCTTTCAGTTTCCAAGTGTTGATGCATTTATAGGAAAGACCAAAAAAATTCTGTAGCAAATACAAATGTAATTCTCCCGTTCTGATAAAGAACTGAATTTAATAGGGACAACTTTGCCAACTATTTTCCTTCACTTGAGAAGAGATTGCAGCTGATGCTTCTTTAATATGAAAATAAATTTTGATACATTTTTGCATGAATGCAAGTTTTGTGAGGTTTTTTGGTTGTTTTTTTTTTACACACATGAATCAGGATAATAAAGTCAGGAAATTAAGTTATAACATCACAGGTATTGCAACTCAGCCCCCTTGTGCATACAGTAGTTTTATATTACAATATTTGATGTTAACCTTAGTGACATTCACACAATGGATCTAATTCTCCTCTTATTTAAGCCAGTTTTAGATGGTGTGACTCCATTGACTTCAATGCAGTTAACTCAAATGTATTTATATTTCCGAAGTGTAAGCAAGTTCTGGCTGCTGTGGGAAACATAACTTTGTATTTCCTGAGTATATATTCTTAAATATAATGTTGCATTAACCTACATTTTTGTATTGCCATTTTCTTTGACAAGAGAGTGGGGAAAGTGTTGAGGCATTTATCTGACTCTACAATCCCTATTGCATATTGTAAATTCAGTGCCTGATTCACCACAGCCCTGGACCTTGTGAAAAGTGCATATAAACGTCAGCCCTTCTGACTTGGTAGCATTTTAAATCTACTGTGCACAGGTCTACACAAATGCACAGGATAAAAGGCTGTGGAGAATGAGGTCTTAATTTCTTCAAATGGAAATATAAAATCACACTCTAAGGCTTCAAATGCCTTTAGGCTAGGCTTCCAAATGTACTTCTCGAAGTAGACTTCAAATGGGCATGGACCCATTTACCTCATTTTGCATCCGCTTGCAAAAGTCATGCCGTTAGACACTTACTGACTTAAGTTGCTCAGTAAAATGCCTACCTGACTGTATATAGTTGTGGGTGTTTGTGTACATCAAGTCACATCTAAAAACTTGTTCCATTATCATAAAAAGATATGCAACTGTGTTGATTCCAATAAGTAGCAATGGTGTAGCTCTGGAAAACTATGCACCTGAAAGCATTTGGGAAAAATCAGTGTTTTTTCAAACTTGGTAAAAGTGGACCACCCTCGGGGAGGATGATATGCACAATATGGCAAGTGAGAAGTTTTAAGTCCATGCCAGGGGAGTTATGAGTGCTAAATTGCAACTGAACTGTTTATTTAAAGCATGAAAGCCCTTATTCAAATGTGTACAACTTTACAGGCCCTGTTCAAACTTTTAAAAAGAAAATCACATTTGAACTAAGACTATAAGAAGTGTATAAGAAGCTATAAGAAGTGTAAGCTCAAAGGTCGTGTCAAGGTTCCTCCCCCACTCTGAACTCTAGGGTACAGATGTGGGGACCTGCATGAAAAACCTCCTAAGCTTATCTTTACCAGCTTAGGTCAAAACTTCCCCAAGGTACAAAATATTACCCCTGTTATCCTTGGAATGGCCGCTACCACCACCAAACTAATACTGGTTACTGGGGAAGAGCTGTTTGGACGCGTCCTTCCCCCCAAAATACTTCCCAAAACCTTACACCCCACTTCCTGGACAAGGTTTGGTAAAAAGCCTCACCAATTTGCCTAGGTGACTACAGACCCAGACCCTTGGATCTTAAGAACAATGAACAATCCTCCCAACACTTGCACTCCCCCTTTCCTGGGAAATGTTGGATAAAAAGCCTCACCAATTTGCATAGGTGACCACAGACCCAAACCCTTGGATCTGAGAACAATGAAAAAGCATTCAGTGTTTTACAAGAAGACTTTTAATAAAAAATAGAAGTAAATAGAAATAAAGAAATCCCCCCTGTAAAATCAGGATGGTATATATCTTACAGGGTAATTAGATTCAAAAACATAGAGAACCCCTCTAGGCAAAACCTTAAGTTACAAAAAAGATACACAGACAGAAATAGTTATTCTATTCAGCACAATTCTTTTCTCAGCCATTTAAAGAAATCATAATCTAACACATACCTAGCTAGATTACTTACTAAAAGTTCTAAGACTCCATTCCTGTTCTGTCCCCGGCCAAGACGACTACAGACAGACACACAAACCCTTTGTTTCTCTCCCTCCTCCCAGCTTTTGAAAGTATCTTGTCTCCTCATTGGTCATTTTGGTCAGGTGCCAGCGAGGTTACCTTTAGCTTCTTAACCCTTTACAGGTGAGAGGAGCTTTCCCCTGGCCAGGAGGGATTTCAAAGGGGTTTACCCTCCCCTTTATATTTATGACAGGTCGTATTTTTATAATGCACCTGAAAAATTAGTGGGTTTTTTTTTTAGTGACAGCTGAAATAATCATGGGAGTTCAGTGCTGGTGATACAGAACAACTGCAGCTGACAGCAAGATTCAGCCTCTTTCCTGGCCCTGTTCCCTCCCCCCTCCTTTTTTTATGTCAAACTTTTTAAATGCCTAAAGACCCCACCTAAGACCAGAGCTCCCATTGATCTAGGCACTGCGTGAACACAGTCTGTGCCCTGAAGAGCTTACAGTGAGGGGTGGGAGGGACACAGAAAGAAAGGGGAAGTGACTTGTCCAAGGTCACACAGCAGCTCACTGATGGAGCCAGGAATTAGAAACCAAGTCTCCTGAGTCCCAGTCCTATCTACTGGAGATGGTGCCTCTGAAATAATTAGAACGAAGTATATCTGCAGGGGGGACCTCCCCGGTCTCTTTCCTGACTATCAGCTGACCTACCTACCCACCTGTGTTTAACTTTTAAAAGGAAAAAGATTTTTAAAAATCCCAAAGCCCTAGCTAAGATGTTGTCAGAACCCAGCCATCGGCACTGTGACACTCTGTCCTATAGGGTTTATTGGGTAATCCTCCCTTTGTGGCAAGCCATATGGTAGACTCAGGCTCTCTGCTAGCAGCTGCCGTGCTGATGTCATGGGATGTGTGCTAGCAACAGGAAGAGTTATTGGCCTGTAATTATAGCAATTTTCTATAATAAAAGTGCCTCCAAGTCCTCAGCCATAACTGGAGCACCAGCGCCTTGATTCTGTGTGTTCCAAAGTGGTTTAAGAGAGCTAAGCTGACGGGGAAACCATATGCTATGTATGTTTTCGTAACCAGGGAAGACAATTCCATTATACAATATTATTGTTTGGAGGAGCAGCCATGTGGCTGGTGCTGAACCTGTAATGGCTTTGCAGGAGTTCTGAAGACGGTTCATTCCAATTATACAGAAGAATCCACCTCACTGGGACAACTGGGTGGACAGATATAGTCCCAATGAAGGGACTGTCCCCATTAAGACATTGTATATGTAATAGGGAGAGATTAAAAATGAACTAATACTGTACCAAATGGATTAGAACAAATATTTTATTGCATTTAATTTTCATGAGCTGTATTCTCCTTTTAATCTTTACTTGGGCACTTCTAGACTAGTGTGGAATTTCACACCTAGTGAAAAGCATCAGTTGTCACTGGGCAAATGCATCCCTATTAAGTAGAATGTAATTGTGCCCCCATTAACCAGCAATCATTGCCATTAAGCTATATCTATTCCCTTGTAGATATTCCAATAAGGAGGCTATCTAGATTAAACATGACCTAATTAAGTGAAGGATAGTGTACCATATAAGAGCTGAAGTAATTTATTTTTCTAAGGAAAAGACTACATATCACTGGTTCTGTTTGCACTTCATTATTGTTCAGTAATGATAACTATACGTGACCAAAGGGCATTTCTCCCTCCCCCAGTAGATCGTGTTCCAAGGATATTGTAAGTTGACTCTTATAACACCAAGAAACTTTGGTTATTCATAGCCGGATCTCCCACACTTTTACACCATGATATTTTCCTCCCACTTAAGTTCAGGAAAGTTGGAAATTCGTTCTGCTGAAGACTACTAAGCTGTCTTACAGCCTCTGTCCAGCTGGTAGTCTGTTAGGGATGGCACTACAATCATAATAAAGCAAATCAAAAGGAAAATTTTCTCCAAATTTTTACCTGTTGAATGTATATGCAGTATGTAAAGTCAAATGTGTGTGTATACACACATCTGATTCTACTGGTACTTTCTTCAGTGGTTGTCTGTCTAGTTATATTAGAAGAATAATTATGTTTCCAGAACAGGGGCAACAGGAACAATAAATACACATTTCAGATTTACGGAGTGGCATTAAATTAAGTGTGTGTGAACGTACTGCTTGTGCAATATGTTGGTTTGACAGACTTTCAAGTAAGTCTAGAATCTTCTGTTGACAGAAGAGATACATCATGGGCAACATAGCTCTGTTTTCCTACACTGCTCCATCAATATGTTTCAACCTTACATTACAGAGGGTACCTTTAGAGTGAGAGGAGTTTAGTGGCCCATTATGTTAAAAAAGGATTGCATCCAGCATGGGGGAATTATATATTAGACCTCATCTTGACAGATAAAGAGAAATTGATCACAGAACCAAAAGTTAATGGCTGCATTAAGTGCAAGTGTCATAAATATAAAGGGAAGGGTAACAACCTTCCTGTATACAGTACTATAAAATCCCTCCTGGCCAGAGGCATAAAATCTTTTTTACCTGTAAAGGGTTAAGAAGCTCAGGCTACCTGGCTGGCACCTGATCAAAAGGACCAATAAGGGAACAAGATACTTTCAAATCTGGGGATGCAGGGTTGGGGTGGAGGTTTTGGTCTGTCTGTTCTGTGTGCTTGCCGGACACAGATCAAGGAAGCAAGCAATCCAACTCCATTAGAATTAGTAAATACTAGCAAGGGAATGCATTAGCTTATTTTTGTTTTGGCTTGTGATTTTCTCTGTCCTGAGAGGAAGGTGTATTCCTGGTTTTCTTTTTGTAACTAAGTTTGGCCCAGAGGGAAATCCTCTATGTTTTTGAATCTGATTGCCCTCTAAGATTATCTCCCATTCTAATTTTATAGAGGTGCTTCTTTTACCTTTTTTCTTTACAATAAAGTTCTGTTTCTTTTAGAATCTGATTGGGATTTTTTTTAGTGTCCTAAAAAATCCCAAGGTTGGTCTGTGCTCATCTTGTTTATTCTCAAGCCTCCCCAGGAAAGGGAGTATGGGGGCTTGGGGGGTATTGGGGGGAGTAGGAACTCCAAATGGTAAAAATCACTTGGTGGTGGCAACGTTACCTAATCCAAGGTACAAGGGAGAATTTGTGCCTTGGGGAGTTTTTAACCTAAGCTGCTAGAAATAAGCTTAGGGGGTCTCCCCAAGTCTGTACCCTAGTGGTCGGAGTGGGGAGGGAACCTTGACAGCAAGTGACCATGACTTGATTACCTTTGTTATGTGCAAACAGAAGAAAGACCCAACCACTAATATATATGCTTGTTGCTTTTAAAAGGCCAACATCAGAAAGCTGAAAACAATTGTGAGCCAAATCAGCTGGGAGAGAGAATTTAAACAGAAAATATGAATGACAATTGAAAACTGTTTAATTAAATTTCCTAGGTGACTAAGAAGTCACAATTGTAAAAGATGGTCAAAAAAAAACAAAAAACCCCACAAACAACAACCGCCCACAGACAAACACCAAAAAGGCAACATATATAAAAAAGCAACAGGGTACTGATATCAAAGAATGTAACTAAGAAGCTAGAAACTACAGAACACTGATAACAGAAGCAAAAGGTCACAAGGAAAAAGAAAAATCTATGGCCAGCATAATTAAGGACAATAATGATTTTTTAAATTATAGTAGTAACAAAAGGAATCAACAGCATTGGTTCATTACTGATGGAAGTGGAAGAATGGTCAATAATGCAGAAAAAGAAGAAGTCTTCAATATATATTTCTGTTCTGTATTTGGGAAAAAGTCAGGTTATATATTCTATCATATGATGAAGAAATAGTTACTGTTGGAATGAAAAGGCAGATGTTAAACACCAGTTATTAAAATTAGACATCTTTAAATCTACAGCTCCTTATCACTTGCATCCAAGAGTTTTTTAAAAGCTGGCCAACATGCACTATGGCCTGTTAATGTTGATTTTTAATAAGTCTTGGCACACTGGGGAAGATCAGAAAAATGTGAATATAATTTGGAATTGTTTAAAAACACTTTACTCAGTGCTCCAAAAAGCCAGTCAGGGAAGGAGGCTGTAATGACTTAAAAAACCTGCTCTAGTTTATATATTTTATAACTGCATTCACTTCCCTTCTAAACAAGGTCAGTTTTGTAACCCATATAACCTTCCTTGATTGTGGGATTGTGATTTCTCCTTGTGTGTCTATATATAAACAAATAGAAGAAAGGGGAAGTTGATAGTAATGAATAAAAATAAAAAGCAAAGAGTTGTAGAAAATTGATGAAGGAAGCAAGACACAGTAACAATGCTAGGGCTAGCAGAGTTAAGAACAATAAGGAGTTTTTAAAGTATATTAGGAACAAAAATAATCCTAACAATGGTGCTGATCCATTACTAGATGGAAATGGTAGAATTATCATAATGCAGGTTCAATAGATATTTCTGTTCTATATTTGGGAAAGAACCAGATTATATAGCATTGTTTCGAGTCCACTCGGATCTCTGAAAGATGTTAAACAGCAGCTATTAATGTTATCCATTTTTAAAATCAGCAGCTTGAGACAGCTTTTGTCCAAGAGTTTTTAAAAAGCTAGCTGAAAAGCTTGCTGGACCATTAATATTGATTTTCAGTGAGCCTTGAACACTGGAAACTTCCAGAAGACTGGAAGAAAGCTGATATGCTCATTTTTTAAAAAAACTAATGGAATGACCTGGATAATTATAGGCCCATCGATTTTATATTAATCCTAGGTAGGATAATGGAGTGGCTGATATTGGAGTAGATTAATAAAGATTTATAGGAGGGTAATATAAATGCCAATCAGTGTGGGTTTATGGCAAATAGATCCTGTCAGACAAACTTGATATTTTTTAGATGAGATTATAAATTTGGCTGATAAAGGTAATGGATGTAATAGATTCATGTAAGGTGTTTGACTTGGTACTGTACAACATTTTGATTAAAAACTAGAATATAAAAATTAACATGGACACATTGAATGGATTAAAATTGGATAACTGATAGGTTTCAATGTAATTGTAAATGGGGAAACATCACTAAGCAGGTGTTTCTAGTGGGGTCCCACAGGGATTGGTTCCTTGTGCTACCCTATTAAACATTTTTATCAATGACCAGGAAGAAAACAATCTCTGATAAAGTTTTCAGGTGATACAAAAATTGCGGTGGGGGAGGGGAGGAGGCGGCGGAGGAGAAGTGGTAAATAATGAAGAAGACAGGCCACTGATTCACAGCAATCTGGATCACTTGGTAAGCTTGATGCAAGCAATCAACGTGTGTTTTAGTACAGCTAAATGTAGCTGTACAAATCTAGGAACAAAGAATGTAGGCCATACTTACAGGATGGGGGTACTCTATTCTGGGAAGCAATGACTGAAAGATTTGGGGGTTATAGTGGGTAATGAGCCAAACAGGAGCTCCCAGTGTGATACTGTAGCCAAAAGGGCTAATGAGATCCTTGGTTGCATAAACAGGAGAATCTCAAGTAGGAGTAGAGAGGTTATTTTACCTCTGTATTTGGCACTAGTGTGAGCGCTACTGGAACACTTTGTCCAGTTCTGGTGCCCACAATTCAAGAAGGATGTTGAAATTTGGAGAGGATTCAGAGAGGCCCCAAGAATGATGAAAGGATTAGGACACATGCCTAATAGTGAAAGATTAAAGGAGCTCAATCTATTTAGCTTACCAAACATAAGGTAAAGGTTTATTATTATTACTACTACAGGTTATACTTCCCTGGGGAACAAATATTTGTTAATGGGCTCTTCAATCTAGCAGAGAAAGGTGTAATATGATCCAAAGTCTGGAAATGGAAGCTAGACAAATTCAGACTGGAAATAAGATGTAGATTTCCAACAGTGAGGGTAATTAACCAATGGAACAATTTACTAATGGGCATGGTGGATTCTCCATCACTGGCAATTTTAAAATCAAGATTGGATATTTTTCTAAAAAGATCTGCTCTAGGAAAATTTGGGGAAGTTCTATGGCCTGTGTGACACAGGACACCAGACTAGATGATCACAATGGTCCCTTCTGCCCTTGGAATTGTTGAATCTTAGCGTTAATGACAAACAGGGGTTTATGGAAAATACCTTGTCAAACTAACTTGATTTTTTAATGAGAGGTTTGATTGATAAAGGAAATGGTGTAAATCTACTGAACTACGGTAAGGCATTTGACTTGGTATCACAACCTTTTGATTAAGAAACTGACTTGTTACTAAATCACCCAGAATTCTCCCAGGGGCTTAACTTTTGATGGTGAGCTGGGCTGACTACTCAGAGTCTAGGTCTTTTTTCAAACCTTTAACAAAGGCCAATCACATAGACATTTCCCTGAATATAAGCTAGCTGTCTGTAATAGTCAATATGGATCTTAACCGACTCTGACTAGGGAGTGTAGAGGGCTGAGATGGATTCACTGTCTGGACCTTCCTTCCTCGGGCTAATCCTTCTTCCTCCACCTCACTCAGCTCCTTCCTTAACTATTTATAACTTTCCTTTGGAAATTGCAGGGAGATTCACAGCCGGCACCAAGCTTTAATGCTACATTCAAACTAGCATCAATGAAGTAGAGCAATTACTCAAACATTTGTTAACCCTTACCTAAGCACTTGAGAGAGAGAGAGAAAGAGAGAACACCTAATTCAGAACATTCAGTTATACAATGAATGTGGTAGACTTGGCAAACTCAGTTAACACACTGATTGCAGCAGGATTGCAAGAGCAAGGCACAAGCACTCAGAGTGAACACTCAGCTCTGCAAGTAGCAAAGTCAGTTTCACACAAGGTGTTCTGGAGGGCAGGGGCATAAGAATTCACTCTGCTCCTGGACAAGAATGGTACAAAAAACATGGCACATATTAAGTGGATTAAAAACTGGCTAACTAGTAGGTCTCAAAATGTGATTATAAATAGGGAATCCTTGATCAAGTGTGTTTATAGTGGGGTCTCACAGGGATTGGTTTTTGGCTTGGATTTAATATTTTATCAGTGACAATCATTACTGATAAAGTTTGCAGATGACACAAAAGTAATTAGAGTGGTAAATAATGAAAGGCTACTGATAGTGATCTGGGTCACTTGGTAAACTGGGCTCAAGCAAACAATATGCAGTCAATATGGCCAAATATAGAGTCCTACATCTAGGAACAAATACTGTAGAAAAAAAATACTGTAGGTCATGTTTACAGGATGGAGGGGAGGGGGAAGGGGGGCGCTCTGTCCTGGGAAGCAGTCACTGTGAAAGCGACTGGTGGGTCATGGTGGATAATTAGCTGAAAAAGTACTCTCAGTGTGATGGTGTAGCCAAAAGGACTAAAGTGATCTTTGGATATACAAACATGGAAATCTAGCATAGGGGTAGGGAGGTTATTACCTGTATTTGGCATGGGTGTGACCACTACTGGACGACTGTGTCCAGTTCTGGTACCCACACTACAAAAGGGATGTTGAAAAATTGGAGTGGGTTCAGAGAAGAGCCCACAAGCATATTTAAAGGATCAGAAAAGCATGTTTTATAGTGAGACTCAGAGAGCTCGATCTATTTAGCTCATCAGAGAACATTAAAGGGTGATTTGATCAGTGTATAGGTACCCACATGGGTTACAGAATTTTTATAATAAAACGACTCTTTAGGTATAAGAAAATCCAATTGCTGGAAGCTGAAGCTAGACAAGTTTAACTAGAAATAAGGCACACATTTAGAAAAGTGAGGGTTATTAGTCATTGGAACTATTTACCAAGAATTGTAGTAGATTCTCATCAATGGAAATTTTAAAATTAAGAATGGATGTTTTTCTAAAATATATGCGCTAGTTCTACCACAGCTATTGGGGCTTATAAACAGGTATTAATTCTGGGACGTAATATGTACTACACAAATTCAGATTAGATGATCACAATGGTCCCTTCTGGCCTTAATCTATGAATCTCTGAAATTCTTGGCCTCTGTGCTGAGAATGCCAATGAGATTGCCAATTAAACTGGTTGGTTTTTTGATGTGGACACGTGTCCACTGGGAGTTAGGCTGACACCAAATTATTTTCACAGCCATTAAAATGGCTTAGTCCCTGAATAATGATTGTCACAGAACACAACAGAAAATGGAACAAAAATAATCTGTTCCTGGAACAATTGGAACAAGAATAGAAACTAGTACAAATGTAATTCATTCTTTATCGTCTTACTCTTCCCCTCACTGAATCCTCTATGTAAAACATCTAAGTTAGTCTTATTTCATTGTCAGCTGTACTAGTTGGAAAATAAACATTAACTAAAACAGCTTTTAATGGATTATTTGTTAAATTACAGCAGACTAATTTTCTGTGCTATGGCTGATTCCTGATTTCTTGCGAGAGGGAGGATACCTATTGATAAGAGTGAAAAGGTATGTACTTAGCATAGTGTTTGTACTCAATCGCCTTAAGGGGATGTGCACACATCCGAAGCTGTGCACAGGCTTGCCTGTCTGAGCGAGCTTGTATCCAGCTGGCATGGGTAACAATACCAGTGTGGACAATGCAGCACAGGTTTGAGAGCCGATGAGCAAGCTGCGGGTCTGTGCCAAGCTTGTACTACCTGAGCTGAAGCCCTTCTGCACTGGCTACCCTCACCAGTTGGATTCATGCTAGCTTGGGCAGGCAAGCCCATGTACAGCTTTAGCTGCGGAGATCTCTGGGCACCCTTAATGGTAATTTTCCCTTTTGTTGCCGAGGTAGGGCTTGCTCCCGATTCCACTGGAATCAACGGGCCCCAAAACGTTTAACTTTCCTAAAATGTGCCACAACACTGCAATTTACATGTCCAAAATAGACTCACAAATACAGCTACGCACTAAGATGTAGGTGAGATGAAAAGGGTTTCCAAGTGATCTGAGCCATTACATATCACCTCATGAATCCCTTAAGAATATACTCTGCCTTGCTGAGGCCCAGTGAACCACATTAAAAAAATATGGTGAGGAAAGAATAAAATAGCAGTACGCGAAGGGTGACAGGTAGTGCATAGGACTGCAGGTCAAAGGTGAGTGGGTCATTTTCCTGGCTTTGCTACTGACTTCTAGGCTAACCTTGGTAAAATGGGGATAATACGTACCTCAGGGTTTTTGTGGAGAGGTTTAACTATTTATAAAGCACTTTGAGATGCACAGCTAGAAGGTATTATGGTATATAATGCTTTCCTCTCATATTGCCTCTCATATTTGCCTCAAATTTTTGCTTTAGCTTTAAATTTTACAAGAAGTTTTACAACACTTTGCTTATTGAAGCTATTAATATTCTTTTCACTCATGGCTCCTCCTATGTTTTGTAAACAACACACTGGAGAGAGAAGTAATTGCTTTCAGTAGGAAGGCCATTATGAAGAGGAATCCTAATAATTTACTTGATTTGGCTGTATTCTATATTCCCACTAAAGTACGTTGTAGCATTTTACAGTTCATTTGTCAACTGGATGCTACGTCTCAGTTTGTGTCTCAAAGTGAATCTCTTCTCTTCTGCTTTACAAAGCCTACATAAAAGATTCAAGGAACTGCTTGAATTCTCTATGGCTCTGCCTTTTGTGGAAGTCTGGCATGTAGTCTGCATACTCATCATTCAAAGTTTGTTGCCATCCAGTGGTGTAAAATTGAAATTGTAGTTCTAGGGAAGCTTCCCTAATGTAGTATTAGAAAGTGATTTCACTTTAGTGAAATTGTTCCAGTTATTTTTGTTACAAGTCAGATCTGTTTCTTAGGTTTTCTAGGGATCAGAGCGCAGGTACCATATTACCATCTAACTGAACTTGGAATTAGGAAGGGGGAAAAACACTATGCTCTAGTTGAACCATGAGATATTTATCTCAGTGCAGGAATTACTGAGTGAAATTCTATGGCTTGTGTTATGCAGGAGGTCAAACCAGATGATCATAATCCCTACTGGGCTTAAAAATCTATGAATCTCATCTATGAATAAAGCAAGATGGTGGAAGCCAGCTCTTTTGCTGTACTATTAGCAACTTGGTGTTTCTTTGGAGGTACAAAGCGAACCTTACATCCATTGATGTAACTACATGACAGTTCTCCTAGACTGCGAGAACTCAGTTGGTAGATGTCATAAATATAAAGGGAAGGGTAAACCCCTTTGAAATCCCTCCTGGCCAGGGGAAAGCTCCTCTCACCTGTAAAGGGTTAAGAAGCTAAAGGTAACCTCGCTGGCACCTGACCAAAATGACCAATGAGGAGACAAGATACTTTCAAAAGCTGGGAGGAGGGAGAGAAACAAAGGGTTTGGGTGTCTGTCTGTAGTCGTCTTGGCCGGGGACAGAACAGGAATGGAGTCTTAGAACTTTTAGTAAGTAATCTAGCTAGGTATGTGTTAGATTATGATTTCTTTAAATGGCTGAGAAAAGAATTGTGCTGAATAGAATAACTATTTCTGTCTGTGTATCTTTTTTGTAACTTAAGGTTTTGCCTAGAGGGGTTCTCTATGTTTTTGAATCTAATTACCCTGTAAGATATATACCATCCTGATTTTACAGGGGGGATTTCTTTATTTCTATTTACTTCTATTTTTTTATTAAAAGTCTTCTTGTAAAACACTGAATGCTTTTTCATTGTTCTCAGATCCAAGGGTTTGGGTTTGTGGTCACCTATGCAAATTGGTGAGGCTTTTTATCCAACATTTCCCAGGAAAGGGGGGGTGCAAGTGTTGGGAGGATTGTTCATTGTTCTTAAGATCCAAGGGTCTGGGTCTGTAGTCACCTAGACAAATTGGTGAGGCTTTTTACCAAACCTTGTCCAGGAAGTGGGGTGCAAGGTTTTGGGAAGTATTTTGGGGGGAAGGACGCGTCCAAACAGCTCTTCCCCAGTAACCAGTATTAGTTTGGTGGTGGTAGCGGCCAGTCTAAGGATAACGGGGGTAATATTTTGTACCTTGGGGAAGTTTTGACCTAAGCTGGTAAAGATAAGCTTAGGAGGTTTTTCATGCAGGTCCCCACATCTGTACCCTAGAGTTCAGAGTGGGGGAGGAACCTTGACATGGTGGCACAGTGGTGGGATTAACCTGAAATCATTTTGAGATCCAGTTGAGATTTTTTGAACTAGAAATACAGATTTTAAAAAGGAATTTTTAGGAAGTCCAGAAGGCAGCTTTGAAACTGAAAGCAGCTTGGTTTCTCTCTGCTTTGTGGCCAAGCAGAGACAAAAGGGGATTATCTTGTGAATTGCAGGTTTTCTTTGCCTAGAGGCAGGGTACTTAACTCCTGCAGGGAAATTCACAGTCTTCCAACCCAGAGGTTTTTTTTTTTTTCTTTTCTTCCTAAAAGTAAATAGGGGGTGTGTGCTCTACCCATTTGCCTGGAGACAAAAGTGGCAGGGTTTTTTTAGGATTTTGATTTTTTTTTTGTTTTACAAGGAGCACAGGTTTGAAAAGAAATTTTTTTTTCTTTGGGCTGGGTAAGCAGTTTTCCAAGTAGTTGGAGGTTTTTTGCTTTAATTTGGGCCCAGAGCAGAGACAAGGGAATTGTCTTTTTCTGTAGGCTGACAATCACTATCAGAGAATAGGTATTCTATTCCAGCACAGCAAAATTTTACAGCCAAGTTTTGTTTGTTTATTTCTAAACCTCGGGTGTAAAGTTAGTTAAAAACAGAGAGGTTAGAATGGCCAAATCCTCAGCTCGACTACAGCTGGAATTAGCCAAATTTCAGGCTGAGGAAAAACAAAGGGAACATGAAAGACAGATAGAACTCATGCGGCTGAAGGAGGAGGAGAAGGAAAAAGAGAGGAAGCATGTGGAGGAGATGGAGAGGATAAAGGCCCAGCAGAATATACCAACAAACCCTAGCAATCCTTCTCCAGGTACCACTTCCCATCCCAGAAAGTTCCCCACCTACAAGGCAGGTGATGATACTGAGGCCTTCTTAGAAAACTTCGAAAGGGCCTGCCTTGGGTACAACATCTCTACTGACCAATACATGGTAGAGCTGAGGCCGCAGCTCAGTGGACCCTTAGCTGAGGTGGCAGCTGAAATGCCTAAAGAACACATGAACAAGTATGAACTGTTTAAATCCAAGGCGAGAGTCAGAATGGGGATAACACCCGAGCAGTCTCGTCGGAGGTTCAGAGCCCTAAGGTGGAAACCAGACATGTCATTTACCCGACATGCCTACCACATTGTAAAACATTGGGATGCCTGGATATCAGGAGCAAGTGTTGAATCTCCAGTAAATTTGCCCTTCCTAATGCAAATGGAACAATTCTTAGAGGGTGTTCCTGAGGAAATAGAAAGATACATCCTAGATGGGAAACCCAAAACTGTAATTGAGGCAGGAGAGATTGGAGCCAGATGGGTGGAGGTGGCAGAGAAGAAGAAAACTGGTCGCAGTTGGAGCGGAGACCAGAAGGGACCACCCCAGACCACACCCTATTACCGGGGGCCGCCCAAAGCCCCACCTACCTCCCAAAGAACCCTCCAGACCCCTTATCGTCCCACCACCCCGTTCTCCAGCAACCCTCCTCGCCCCAGTGACCCGTCAGCTGGACGATGTTTTAAGTGTAACGAGCTGGGGCATGTAAAGGCCAACTGCCCCAAGAACCCCAACAGATTACAGTTCATTGCACCGGAATCCCACCAGAGGTCCACAGGCCCAGATACCTCCCAGATACCCTTGGAGCGGAGGGAAACTGTGAGTGTGGGTGGGAAGAAGGTCACCGCGTGGAGGGACACCGGAGCACAAGTGTCAGCTATCCATGCTTCCTTAGTGGACCCCAATTTAATCAACCCAGAGATCCAAGTGACGATTCAACCCTTCAAGTCCAACTCTTTCAATTTGCCTACAGCCAAGTTGCCTGTCCAGTACAAGGGCTGGTCAGGAATGTGGACTTTTGCAGTCTATGATGATTATCCCATCCCCATGCTGTTGGGGGAAGACTTGGCCAATCATGTGAAGCAGGCCAAGAGGGTGGGAATGGTCACCCGCAACCAGGCTAAACAAGCCGTGAGGCCTAGCTCTGTTCCGGAAACTTCTATCAGGACCCAGTCAGAGGTGATGGACCTGGACCCCAGGCCAATGTCTGCAACAGCAGTAGTGGATCCAGTCCCAGAGACCCAGACGGAACCAGTCCCAGAACCGGAACCAGCCAAACAACCAACACCAGACCCCGTGTCAGCACTGAATCCAGTACTTGCAACCTCAACACCAGAGGGCCCCACCGAACCTGAACTGGCAGCAGCCGATAACCCTACACAAGAGGCTCAGCCGGAGCCTGAATCCCAACATAGTGCACCAGCGGAGAGCGGTTCACAGTCAACAGAAACAGCTCCATCCCCTATATCGCTTCCAGAGGGACCAAGCCTAGGTCCACAATCCCATGAGGAACTGATGTCTCCAGCATCAAGGGAACAGTTCCAGACCGAACAGGAAGCAGATGAAAGCCTCCAGAGAGCTTGGACGGCGGCACGGAGCAACCCACCGCCTCTCAGCTCTTCTAATCGATCCAGGTTTGTTGTAGAAAGAGGACTTTTATACAAGGAAACTCTTTCTGGGGGACACCAGGAAGACTGGCATCCTCAGAGACAGTTGGTAGTTCCAACTAAATACCGGGCCAAGCTCTTGAGCTTAGCCCATGATCACCCTAGTGGCCATGCTGGGGTGAACAGGACCAAAGACCGTTTGGGGGGGTCATTCCACTGGGAGGGAATGGGCAAGGATGTTTCTACCTATGTCCAGTCTTGTGAGGTGTGCCAAAGAGTGGGAAAACCCCAAGACCAGGTCAAAGCTCCTCTCCAGCCACTCCCCATCATTGAAGTTCCATTTCAACGAGTAGCTGTGGATATTCTGGGTCCTTTTCCGAAAAAGACACCCAGAGGAAAGCAGTACATACTGACTTTCATGGATTTTGCCACCCGATGGCCGGAAGCAGTAGCTCTAAGCAACACCAGGGCTAAAAGTGTGGGCCAGGCACTAGCAGACATTTTTGCCAGGGTAGGTTGGCCCTCCGACATCCTCACAGATGCAGGGACTAATTTCCTGGCAGGAACTATGAAAAACCTTTGGGAAGCTCATGGGGTAAATCACTTGGTTGCCACTCCTTACCATCATCAAACAAATGGCATGGTGGAGAAGTTTAATGGAACTTTGGGGGCCATGATACGTAAATTCGTAAATGAGCACTCCAATGATTGGGACCTAGTATTGCAGCAGTTGCTCTTTGCCTACAGAGCTGTACCACATCCCAGTTTAGGGTTTTCCCCATTTGAACTTGTATATGGCCGTGAGGTTAAGGGGCCATTGCAGTTGGTGAAGCAGCAATGGGAGGGATTTACACCTTCTCCAGGAACTAACATTCTGGACTTTGTAACCAACCTACAAAACACCCTCCGAACCTCTTTAGCCCTTGCTAGAGAAAACTTACAGGATGCTCAAAAAGAGCAAAAAGCCTGGTATGATAAACATGCCAGAGAGCATTCCTTCAAAGTAGGAGACCAGGTCATGGTCTTAAAGGCGCTCCAGGCCCATAAAATGGAAGCATCGTGGGAAGGGCCATTCGTGGTCCAGGAGCGCCTGGGAGCTGTTAATTATCTCATAGCATTCCCCACCTCCAACCGAAAGCCTAAGGTGTATCATATTAATTCTCTAAAGCCCTTTTATTCCAGAGAATTAAAGGTTTGTCAGTTTACAGCCCAGGGAGGAGACGACGCTGAGTGGCCTGAAGGTGTCTACTACGAAGGGAAATGTGCTGGTGGTGTGGAAGAGGTGAACCTCTCCATGACCCTTGGGCGTATGCAGCGACAGCAGATCCAGGAGCTGTGCACTAGCTACGCGCCAACGTTCTCAGCCACCCCAGGACTGACTGAACGGGCATACCACTCCATTGACACAGGTAATGCTCACCCAATTAGGGTCCAACCTTACCGGGTGTCTCCTCAAGCTAAAACTGCTATAGAACGGGAGATCCAGGATATGTTACAGATGGGTGTATTCCGCCCCTCTGAAAGTGCATGGGCATCTCCAGTGGTTCTAGTTCCCAAACCAGATGGGGAAATACGTTTTTGCGTGGACTACCGTAAGCTAAATGCTGTAACTCGCCCAGACAACTATCCCATGCCACGCACAGATGAACTATTAGAGAAACTGGGAAGGGCCCAGTTCATCTCTACCTTGGACTTAACCAAGGGGTACTGGCAGGTACCGCTAGATGAATCTGCCAAGGAAAGGTCAGCCTTCATCACACATCTCGGGCTGTATGAATTTAATGTACTCCCTTTCGGGCTGCGAAATGCACCCGCCACTTTCCAAAGACTTGTAGATGGTCTCCTAGCGGGATTAGGAGAATATGCAGTCGCCTACCTTGACGATGTGGCCATATTTTCGGATTCCTGGGCAGACCACCTGGAACATCTACAAAAAGTCCTTGAGCGCATAAGGGAGGCAGGACTAACTGTTAAGGCTAAGAAGTGTCAAATAGGCCTAAACAGAGTGACTTACCTTGGACACCAGGTGGGTCAAGGAACTATCAGCCCCCTACAGGCCAAAGTGGATGCTATCCAAAAGTGGCCTGTCCCAAAGTCAAAGAAACAGGTTCAATCCTTCTTAGGCTTGGCCGGTTATTACAGACGATTTGTACCGCACTACAGCCAAATCGCTGCCCCACTGACAGACCTAACCAAAAAGAAACAGCCAAATGCTGTTCAGTGGACCGGAAAGTGTCAGAAGGCCTTTAACAAGCTTAAAGCGACACTCATGTCTGACCCTGTACTAAGGGCCCCAGACTTTGACAAACCGTTCCTAGTAACCACAGATGCATCCGAGCGTGGTGTGGGAGCAGTTTTAATGCAGAAAGGACCTGATCAAGAATTCCACCCTGTAGTGTTTCTCAGCAAAAAACTGTCTGAGAGGGAAAGCAACTGGTCAGTCACTGAAAAAGAATGTTATGCCATTGTCTACGCTCTGGAAAAGCTACGCCCATATGTTTGGGGACGGCGTTTCCACCTGCAAACCGACCATGCTGCACTAAAGTGGCTTCACACCGTCAAAGAAACTAACAGAAAACTTCTTCGGTGGAGTTTAGCTCTCCAAGATTTTGATTTCGACATCCAACACATCTCAGGAGCTTCTAACAAAGTGGCTGATGCACTCTCCCGTGAAAGTTTCCCAGAATCAACTGGTTAAAATCGTCCTTGAGATGTGGAAAATATTGTTAGTCTTTATGTACTTGGTAGTATATTTAGAGATGCATGTGTCTTATTAACTCTGTTTTCCTAGAGCTCCAGGAAGAAATCCCAGCCAGTGTTTCACCCTAGCTGAGATTTGGGGGGCGTGTCATAAATATAAAGGGAAGGGTAAACCCCTTTGAAATCCCTCCTGGCCAGGGGAAAGCTCCTCTCACCTGTAAAGGGTTAAGAAGCTAAAGGTAACCTCGCTGGCACCTGACCAAAATGACCAATGAGGAGACAAGATACTTTCAAAAGCTGGGAGGAGGGAGAGAAACAAAGGGTTTGGGTGTCTGTCTGTAGTCGTCTTGGCCGGGGACAGAACAGGAATGGAGTCTTAGAACTTTTAGTAAGTAATCTAGCTAGGTATGTGTTAGATTATGATTTCTTTAAATGGCTGAGAAAAGAATTGTGCTGAATAGAATAACTATTTCTGTCTGTGTATCTTTTTTGTAACTTAAGGTTTTGCCTAGAGGGGTTCTCTATGTTTTTGAATCTAATTACCCTGTAAGATATATACCATCCTGATTTTACAGGGGGGATTTCTTTATTTCTATTTACTTCTATTTTTTTATTAAAAGTCTTCTTGTAAAACACTGAATGCTTTTTCATTGTTCTCAGATCCAAGGGTTTGGGTGAGGCTTTTTATCCAACATTTCCCAGGAAAGGGGGGGTGCAAGTGTTGGGAGGATTGTTCATTGTTCTTAAGATCCAAGGGTCTGGGTCTGTAGTCACCTAGACAAATTGGTGAGGCTTTTTACCAAACCTTGTCCAGGAAGTGGGGTGCAAGGTTTTGGGAAGTATTTTGGGGGGAAGGACGCGTCCAAACAGCTCTTCCCCAGTAACCAGTATTAGTTTGGTGGTGGTAGCGGCCAGTCTAAGGATAACGGGGGTAATATTTTGTACCTTGGGGAAGTTTTGACCTAAGCTGGTAAAGATAAGCTTAGGAGGTTTTTCATGCAGGTCCCCACATCTGTACCCTAGAGTTCAGAGTGGGGGAGGAACCTTGACAGTAGAGTAGAGCTGCTGTAGCAGTTCCTATGTCGTTACCTCCTTTCTCCAGGGCAGGGTGATGGAAAGAGAGGACAGGGCTAGAGTGTACCTGTGCTCTGGCAATTTCCAGTTGCTAATTGGTGCCTGGGCTTGGCAGTTGGTACAGTTTAGAGCAGCCTCAGGAGCTGTCCCTGCAGAGCCAGTTGAAATTGGGTCCTGGCGTTTTTGATGGTTCTTCATTCTTTGTGCTGCAATTTTACCTTTGGGTTAAAACCTTTCATACTCTTCCAGCTCCCCATCCAGTTTCCTCTATATCAGCTTGGAACTGAGAGTCCTTAACTCCCACTGTATTCAGACCTCTCTATTGCTTCATTAACTGTAAGCACTGAGTTTACCACACAACTGATAAGGCTGAATGTCTTCTTGCCAGACTGAAATGATACTCTGCAGATGTGGTCCCCAACTCTTGTTTGCTGGCGCTCCCACTTGGAATGGGTTAGCAGATGCCTGGCACAGCTACTCCCATCTCTCCATTTTCCTTACCACTTTCTCACTTCTCTTTTTTTCCATATTTGTTCTTTCCCCCCTTCTTGGCATCTTGTCTTTTTTCTGTGTATTTCTTTTTTCTTATTTGTGTCCCTTTTGCATGTTGTTTGCTGATTCTTCTCCTCCCCTCCACTCTCTGGTAGCTCCGATTCCTCTTCCCATTTCCCTGTTTACAAGAAGACTACATGCTGCTGGGATGGGAGAGGGGGGCTTCATTAGCACCACCCAAGGCAGAGTGGAGAGAAACAGGGGAATACTGCTGCCTATCTTCTCACCCATCTCAGAAGGTGAACCACATGAACCATCCCCAGGAAATTCTGCTGGGTGCCCATTCATTTGAGGATCCTGTTCAAAGTTGCTCTCTTTTTTTAAACTCTTGTCCAATGTTCAGGTATTTCTGTATGTTCGGCTGGGTGAGAGATTTATGAACAAATTGAGACGGTCAAGATGCAGCAAAAAAGTCAGTGCCATGCTAAGCTGGAGTCTCTTGGAGCTCTCTTTGGAGTGGTGAAATTCCACACCACCTGTTAGTATGGCTATGTGCCACTTCTGTTGCTTGAGTCAAATGGTATTATTTGAACTGGCAAAAGAAAACAGTGTCATTTTAATCAGCTCATTCCTGGTAAGTGGAATCAAAGGAGAAAAGTGTAACTATTTCTGAATGAACTGTCAGGGTCCCTTTCTCCCCATAAAACCTAAATTCTTTCAACTCCAGTGCTGTCAGAGAGACAGACAGATAAACTAGTAAGGTATTCAGACCCTGCATTGTTTCATCCTCTGAGATGAATTTTATTATATGGCCAGGCAAGCCATCATAAGTGCTCATGATTCCCTCCCATGGCTACTCTTGGAAAGCTGTTCTAAAATGAATGACCAAACTGAATTCAGCTCCTTTTTCTAGTGGTAGTTTGAGAGAGTTGAAATCAGTTATTTTTCTTCATAACAATCACAGTAGGGAGGAGGAAATGGAAGGGGTGGCATATTGTAGCGATTTACAATGTGGCTGAAGAAAGAATTGTTGCAATTGGCAACACCAGTTTTATGAACCATCTTGAAGAGAATTTACAAAATCCGTTTGCTATAAAATGAGACTGTTTGCTGTGCTGAAGCACTTTAACGTTGTCACACAAGCTTGAGTCTTTATTTTGGTATCAGAGCTTGATAAACTGGCAAGTGTGATGCTTGTCAAGCTTCCCAACTAGCAGTACTAAAATGTGCAGAATACTAATTCCCTTCTAGCTTTCGAATGCCCTAGTTCTCCTGATTGCCAGTGAACGTCTGCATACGCCAAAAGGCAAGCTCAGAATACTAACTAGCAGCTGTGCTTAACCAGGAATGAAAATTTGTATCCCTAAATGTGTTTAGGTCAGAATTTTAAGTTCATTTTCTGTATGCAGAATACCCCAAAGTAAAACCTACATTCAGTGTATTAAAAGGAAGAATTATTGAAACAGCAAATCAACTCTAAGCTAATTTGGGTAGTAGATAAAGTCCCCATTAGAGACAGGCTAGGGTAACTGAGTTCCAGCTATCAGGATGCATATCAGTTTAGTGATCTCAATCCATACCCTAATGGACCTTCTTTCACCATACAGTTTAGCAAAAGCTTGCTGAAGAGATGCTCAACAGTAGACTAAGAATATGTTACTGGTTAAGGCTGAGATTCTCTCCACCATTTAGCATTGAAGATGCTATTTGTTACTTACTTTCAAGTGCATCCAAAAAAAGAGAGAGAAGCTGTTTGGTAAGCCACACTTTTTTGTCCTGGATGCTAAATGGTTTAGGATCATGAAATAATCCAATGCCGTTCTAGATTATAAAAGTTTGATAGGTCAGTTACTGGTTTTTATTCTCTATAAAGGGTCTATTCTTGCTCTTGGTGAAGTCAATGGTGAAATTCCTACTAACTTCAACTGGAGCAGCATCAGGGCCTTTTTGTTTGATAACTTCAGTCACACTTTCAGCACAGAATGGGCACCCAAACAATGCAGTGTTTGTCCATGATATGAAGACAGTACTATTATTAAAACATGTAAAGGAACATTTTCTGTATATAACAGGGTGTGAAAATCTATACCATTATGTTCACCAGTTTTACAATAATGATAAATATTGTACAATGTGTGCCTTGTGAGGTATCATTTGAAAAGTCATAATCTGCTGAATATCATCCTATTACTGTGTAGCAATGCTATGTGACGTTATAAGATTCTACAGTACAATTGTTACCCAGAATTACAGCATATTTCAGTAACACCCACAGACCAGTTTTTCAGGGACAAAGATACACTGGTTCCAGCCAGATGTTAAACTATAAACTGCTTAAGTGGCCATTCTCCAGCAGAAGAAAAGGTGTGAACAAGAAATTTACATTTCATCACAGGGAAGGTTCAAACCCTCACATCCACACGAGATTGTTTTGTCACCATGACTCAGCAAGGATGTTTCTAGCATAAGAAATTGAATTATAAAGACGGGAGGGAAAGGCTAGACCTCGCTCCTTCTCCCATCTCTCTGCTCATGACATCCATGAATACCTGAAGGATACTGACTAACGGGGAGGAGTCCCAGGCTGAAAGGGGACCCTGCCTATGAAATTTATGGCAGCATATGGGGAGGAAAACCTTTGCTTTGAATTCTGTTAGTTTATGTTAGCCATTAGCTTGCATTTTATCTTTTATTTCTTTTGTAAAGAATTCTGACTTTTATGCATCTTTATTGTAATCACTTAAAATTTATCTTTCTGTAGTTAATAAACATATCTTATTGTTTTATTTTAACCAGTGTGTTTGGATTAAAGTGTATGGGGAAACGCCATTTAGGATAACAAGGCTGGTGCATTATCATTTTCCTTTGATGAAATGACAGACTTTCTATGAACTTGTACTGTTCAGAAAGGTACTGAGCAATATAATTCTGGGCGGATAAGGCTGGGACTAGGAAGTTGTGGGTGTCATCCTGTATGTAATTCACAAGTGACTGGTCAGAATGCTCATATATTTAGATGGGAGTGCATTTGCATGCTGAAAGCTGTGTGAACAGGCCAGGAGTAGATGTTCTGACAGCAAATCAGCATGAAAGGCATCTCAGGCTAGAGAGTTAAGGGAACACAGCTGTTCAACAGTCCAGATTCTATAATAATGACACAAATTACTCTTTTTCTCATAGGCTATGAACTCAGCAGATTGTGCATCATCAGGAAAGTGGATCTGTTTAGGTGCAAATTTTTCAAAGTACCTATCAATATCCCAAAAAAGTTTAGTACTGTGAAATCTTAAGTCTTATTTACTGCGTCAAGCTGGGAGGGGTCACAAGCACTTTGGAGGACAGAGTTAGGTTTCAAAATGACCTTGACAAATTAGAGAATTGGTCTGAAGTGAAAAAGATGAAATTCAGTAAGAGTGTGAAGTACTTCATTTAGAAAGGAAAAAAAAATAATGCACATCTACAAAATGGGGAATAACTGACAAGGTGGTCATACTGCTGAAAAAGATCTGGTGGGTACAGTGGATCACAAATTGAATGAGTCAATGTGATGCAGTTGCAAAAAAAAGCTAATATTCTGGGGTGTAAAGAATTGGGTCCTACCTTATAGCACCTTCTTCCAGTGGGAACCCAGCTTGTGTTTGCTGAGCTAGGTCCCTCTCTGGGGAAATTCTGCCTGGAACCCTCTCACAGAATCCAGGGAAGGTAGTTTCCGGACAAATTAATTGTTGAGGGTTTATTTCAAGCCTTCTTAACAAAAAAAGAGAACCAGAGTTTCATAGCCTCTCCCCTCAAAGTCTGCATAGGTTAAGTCCCTTTCCCCAAGTCTGTCCTTCACCCCACAAGTTCATCAACCCAAAAGTTCCTGACTCACACCTCAGAGGTTTTGTGATAACAGAACTTTAGCCACTCTCCCTTTTGTTAATATGTTTCTTGGAGTTGCTCCTCCCAGCAATGGCTCCAGGCTGTGCAAGGTAGCACAGCCTCCCCTTCCATTTCCTGCTCCTCCTTTTATAAGGATCAGCCAATTAAGTTGTAGGTCTTTTCCCAGGTGCAGCAGGTGGGGCTAATTAGCTAGTCAGCAAGCCAGTTGCAGGCCTCTGCTCCCAGAGGAATTGTATCCTCTGTACATTCACATGGGGTGTATTAAAAGGCGTGTTGTACGTAAGACATAGGAGGTAATTGTCTTGCTCTACTTGACACTGGTAGATTACTGGAGTACTGTGTCCAACCCTGGGCACCACATTTTAGGAAAGATGTGGACAAATTGGAGAGAGTTCAGAGGGAAGCAACAAAAATGATAAAACGTTTAGGAAACCGGATCTATGAGGAAAGATTAAAAAAAACCCTGGGCATGTTTTAGTCTTGAGAAGAGAAGACTGATGGGAGAGCTGGTAACAGTCTTCAAATATGTTAAGAGCTGTTATAAGGAGGATGGTGATAAATTATTTTTCATGTCCACTGCAGATAGGACAAGAAGTAATGAGCTTAATCGGCAGCAAGGGAGATTTAGGTTAGATATTTGGAAAAACTGTCTAACTAGAAGGGTAGTTAAGCTCTGGAATAGGTTTGCAAAGGAAGCTGTGGAATCCCCGTCATTTGGAGGTTTTTAAGAGCAGGTTGGACAAACACCTGTCAGGGATGGTCTAGGTTTATTTAGTCCAGCCTCAGCACAGGGGAGTGGACTTGATAACTTCTCAAGGTCCCTTCCAGCCTGACAGTTCTATAATTCTATGACCAGCTGGAGACGGGGGCCACTAATTTCTGTTTACATTGCAATATATCATAATGTTCCCAGGAAGGAAGTATAATTTTTGTATAGTAAACCTATTTAATAATTTTGCTGTACCAAATTTTTGCAACCTCTCATTCTGCAACCCTTACTCATGGGAGTAGTCCTTCTCACATGAATAGTCCCCTTTACTTAAGCGAGACCACTTGTCTGAGTGGGGTTATCATGCAGAACTGAATCCTGGGCAAGTCCGCTGTCTTTTAATCCCCATTCTTTAATCAAAGGTAGACTTTGACAGGGATTTTTATTGAGATTGACATTGATCCACTGCATAGTGAAGCATATCATGATTTGATAAATAGGTAAAATATATGTTTATGAATTCCATTCTTTTATCAGGTTATTTCTTCTGTTGCATTTCAAATTTTGATGCCTTGGAAGAGAAGTGGATTTTTTAATATACATTTATTTATTTTCCATATATCCATTGTAAAGGGTTTCAGTCAATCGTCTGGATATGCTTGGGATTTCTAAATGGAAAATAGACTATATTAAAGACCATTCGCATCTTATGGAAATTTTTCTAAAACATTATTTCCAAAGACAATTCTGTGAACTTATCATATATTTTCTCTGCATCTTTTTCTCCCCCAGTGTTTCATTACAAGGGACTATTTCCGTGAAAAGATCTTTGTCAGCTGCTTCTGCTACTTATTCCTCACCTGAATCCACAACAGAGTGTTCATCACATTCATTTCTATGGAAATGATTGTCATCACAGAGAATCATGACTTCATAGGGGGAAGCAGCAGATGAACTCATAAGAAGCAAAGATGTTGCTTTTATGGAAATATATCAAGGTAAAGGAAGGAGACAAAGTGTAAATATAGGACATTTGGCAGAACTCCTTCCAAATAGAATGTTTCCCAAAGTTTCCTGGGAGCAATCGGCTGCCATGGAACATGCACATTCAGTTTATGGGTGTTTTATTGAATTTGAGTCAGAGATTTTACCAGGTCTCTGACTACTGCCAGCTATTCACTAAGAGACGAAGTGGGTGAGGTAATATCTTTTATTGGACCAACTTCTGTGGAGTTACGCTGAGTTGATCAAACTCAAGTGTAGGGGCTGGGTATAGGGTATACCACACATCCAAAGTTACACAGAAAACCTCTTCCTTTATATTCATTTAGACTTTGCATTTATTTGCTATCTATTATGTCACATGTTTTTGGCTTGGCTTGGTTACTTTGTAGGACTCAATCCCCATACAGAGTGCTCTATCCATGTTCTCTTCATATGGAAGCTGATCTTTACATTCCGGGTTTATCTTGTCTATTGTCCCTAGCCTTAGGATGTTGCTGCTTATCTTAGCTAGTACAGCCACCTTAGCTCTAGCATACTGCTTGTCAAGCCCCTATTTACCACTTAACATTCCATTCACCTTCCCATTTATGCCCACCAAGCAATGAGGCAAGTGACTTCGTCAAGCCAGGCCTGCATCTTGAAATAAGGGTAGTGGTCTCTGGCTAATTTCCAGTGAACAACTGTTCATTTCACAGTTACCGCCACCACACTTTGTACTAATTTTCACCCTTGCTGGGCAATCTTAGAAGAGACATCAAGGGATAAATGTGTACGTACAGACTGGCACTGAACTACAATGACACTGTAGGAAAGTTTGCATTCTCACTGTACTGTTTCTGTGTACAAACATTTGCTCAGATCCGGAACCAGATCTTCAAAGGTATTTAGGTACCTAAACACCTTTGAGGCTATCTACCTCAGTGTCTAGGGTCAGTCACAAATACAAAAAAAGTATTTCTAGAGGTTGTCACAATTTTGGAGTTTCAATGAATCCTGAGGGACCCATCTGCTGTGCACTATTTTGGAAAGCTGTGTCAGATGTTGGATTTAATTCCCACCCTCCACTCCGGGATTGTGCATAAGTAATTATAGCTATCCAGATATCAATAGATGTGCTTACCGTTCTGCAAGCAGAGCTGACCTGAATGTGGAGTACAACTCAGCCAGGGACAGAAGAGTGTCCCTTGTTCTATTTTTTTGTTCACATGAAATACATAGTAAATCTGAATGGAGCTATAGTCCACCATAAATAGAGACTAAAATTCACATGAGGCATCAGTGTAATTTTTAATGGCAGGAGAAAGACTTGACCTGCCAGCCATATGACAGAATTTAAACAGTCCCTGTCAATCAGTCACTCTGTGTCAGTCCCCCTGTTTATCCTTCCAGGGCATATATCCACTCATATTACCATCCTCTGAAAGAGAGCGAACACTTGCTGAAAATAAAAGTCAATGTTAACAGCCATGTGAACGAGGCACAAAAGTACATATCACTGCAGCATAGTATAGTATGACAGGAATTTCTGATATAGTTTATAGAAGAAGCCATTTGTGGGGAAAATACTGGAAACATGGTGCACAATATAGATAGGAAGTGGACACTAAGCAACAAAAGAGGCCAATGAGATGATATAGCTACAATAGAGAGTCAGTCATTGGCTTCTAGATAGTCTAGATTATTCAATCAATCATCCTTATTTATATGAGTAGTCCTATCGAGCCAGCTGTTGTTAGAACTTCATAATAGCCCCAGTTCAGCAAAGTAATTAAACTCACGCCTAACTAATGAATGATGAGTTTACGGTATCAGTACATTAATAAGTTTACCCATACATGTGTGTACATGCACACACACATACAAAGCCCTGCTCCATATTTATCACTCAATCTTCTTAAAAAAAAACCAACAACACATTCAGCCCTCTGAGCAAAACTAGCCATAAGGTAAAGACTTCAAAAAACTCATTATACTATGCTGGTTTTCCTTCTCTTCAAGACAGAGAAATATATTCTTTAAGTATGAAGGGGAGTGGTAGTGTAATTCTACAACACACATACCTAATGACAGTCTTTCTCACAGACATAGGTCTATTTCTTTGGCCTGAAGAGAAGGGCAACAGGGCTAGCATAACAACTTATCTGAAATGTTAGCATATGGCTAGTTGTGTCCAGAAGGCTGAAGTCACCCTCTCTTTCCCTTTTAGGAGATGGTGGTATAAATATGGAGCTTGGCTGTGTGTACAGTGTGAGTGAAGTAGCCAGATCTTAATAATGTATCATTTTGTTCTTCGCTCTTTGCAGACACCCTGAAGAAGTAAAGCATCAGAAGAAAGAAAAAAAAGAAGAAGCCACATACTGTGGCATATTTCAGAGTAACAGCTGTGTTAGTCTGTATTCGCAAAAAGAAAAGGAGTACTTGTGGCACCTTAGAGACTAACCAATTTATTTGAGCATGAGCTTTCGTGAGCTACAGCTCACTTCATCGGATGCATCTTATGATCATCTGATGCATCCGATGAAGTGAGCTGTAGCTCACGAAAGCTCATGCTCAAATAAATTGGTTAGTCTCTAAGGTGCCACAAGTACTCCTTTTCTTCATACTGTGGCATGTAGCTCTATAAATAGGTGAAGGCCCAGGGGTCTGCACTCAGCTGTATGCTGAACAAATTGTTGGAAGGATGATTGAAATTCTTGATGGCTTTGTGTATTGCGCCTTTGAGACTGGATGCGTTGTAGAATGCAAGCAAAGATTTCAGCAACGTACCCATGCATTCCGCAGTAATAGATGGTTAAAACTGGTTTTTGGTTGGCCATCAAATGGATGATGTAGCAGCAAGCCCGTAATCATCTCCATTGGTGTAAAATATTGTCTAAAATATTTTCAATCTATGTACCAAATTTACTCAGTAGGAACGGAATCATAGGTACCAAGGTATTTGTGGTGAATGAAGAAAGGTCATTTGACTCAGGCAAGCTCATCAGTTCTGTTCAGTGCTGCCCCCATCTCAGAACTGAGTTCACACATTTTTTGGATCACTTACCCCTGCTCCCAGTGTTTCATTCTCAAAGATCTTGCCTGAAAACTCGGTGTATACACTTGCTAGTCAGTATGTGGGGAAAAGATCTTTTTAAAAAAGATTTATTCCTGTTCCATTTGTACCATTTCTATATTTGCACAATTGTTTCTATGGGTGTGAAAGTGGTAACTTGAATATATTTCATCTGATCAAAAATGTCACATGGAAAGAAACCAAGTGAGAAAGGGGTTGATAGCAATATAAAAATCTAATTCATCAAGACAGCGGGGGGCCTGATCTCACTTCAGTGGGGTGCAGAGTACATTCCTCACCGTGCTGAAAGTCGGGACTTTCTTGTGTGTTCTCTGATTAGGGTGACCAGACAGCAAAAGTGAAAAATCGGGGTGGGGTGGGGGGTAATAGGAGCCTATATGAGAAAAAGTCCCCAAAATCAGGACATCTGGTCACCCTATCTCTGATTGACTGTCATTAGTCCATATTCTGATTAATTCCTTGACTGGAGATGCTAAGGCCTACCTGGGAAGGGAAACATGGAGGAGTTTGTTAAACTGGTAGCCACAGGGCAGGCCCTCACGCCTGAGTAGCCCTATCCAGAGCACGATCCATCCCCATTGCATGAAGAGCATAAGAGGATAAAGAACTGCAGAAACTGCCAACATAGAGACAAGACTGGCTGTGAGGGCTCCTGTCTACTGCACAACACTTTGGAGGCGATTTTCAAAAAGCCCTCAGCGTTGGCCTAAGTGTTCCATTGAAGTCAATGATGAAACTCCCACTGATGTCAATGGGAGCAGAGTTAGGCCAAGCGTGACACTTTTAAAAATCATACTTTATTATTTTTTGCTCACACTCATCCCCAAAACTATAGAGTGGGATGGGCAGTCCCGATATTCTGTACTGTACATGATGCTTACACAGTAGAAGAAAAGATGCAAACAGCAGTTTTCTTACATGTTGCCTACAATTTTCTCTATAAATAGGGTACCTAATTCAATTATTTCTATGCACAATGGGCCTGCCATGCAATGTGCATAGTTAGCATGAGCTTCAGTGAATCTGGATTTCTCTGGCTTTTTTCTAATGTGGTTCAGCCACTACTATGACTTTGAATTTATTTAAATATTTTATTAAGATGATGTTTAAAAAACCTGAATGGTACAGAGTTCAAGCATAGAAGTTTCTTGTTATCAGGGAATAACATACAGATTATCAAGGGGTGTGAAGTTTGGTTTAGGATCGGATGGCATAAAGAAGACATAATCTGTACTATTCCTGATTGGGGGTAAAAGGTTGATGGGTCAAAGTACAGACACTGAGATATGAGGGTATGTTGTTCATATAATGGCTATGTTCATGTGTGGAGTATACAATGAGTGGATATGATGATGAGGATCTCATTTGGTGAGATTTAATGTTCAGTGAGATTATGGTTCCAGTTCATATGGTCTAATAGACAAAGTCTCTTGGTCCCTTTCTCGTAGTTGAACCACTATGTCGCTCCGGCTCACGCCTCCTGGTACTGTCGGTGGCCGGTATATGTTCGGTGTACATGTCCCTGGACCATCGGATGGTGTCTGAGACCATGAGGTGCTGCATGAGCCATGCGTAGCATTGACTGATCCCGCAGGCCTGCAGCACATGCTCGTTGCAGAGGTCCCAGGCACCCAGGGCTCCAACGATCAGGGTGTCGATCTGCACCTCGTAGCCCTTTGCTCTCAGGGTGTCAGCCAGGGGGGCGTATTTTTCCAGCTTATGAACTCGGGCTTCACTGAAGGCCGGGGTCCTGTTCTCGAAGGAGACCGTGACGTCGGCGCAGGGCCGGCTCCAGGCACCAGCTTTCCAAGCAGGTGCCTGGGGCAGCATTGAGAATGGGGCAGCAGCCCATGTCCCACGGCAGCAATTCGGCGGCAGCCCCGCTGCTCTTCCAGGTGCGGCGGCAATTTGGTGGCGACTGCTTGGGGCGGTAAAATTGGTAGAGCCACCCCTGCGTCGGCGAGTATGGTCTTTTTCTGGGCCTCATCGATGACAACGACGTCAGGTTATTACATTTGATATCAAGTACCATCTGCTGTAAGGCGTGGGGAATGTAGGAAGAGTGAAAGAATTTATGCTGTTAGCTGTGCAAGACATGTACAGCACGCAGCTCTGTAGTGCTCTGCAGAACATCACGCAGTCCTGGTAGTCCCTGCATTTTGTCATGAATCCTAAAATTATGAATCCTAAAATGTTTAGCGAATGTTTACTGAACTTCAAGAGCTAAGGTCAAAGTCTCCAAACTTAGTTGCCTAAATTTAGGCACCTAAATCCATGGTGATTGCGTCATTATTTACTAGTTATCTATTTTTTTTTTGTGATCTTGCTAGAAAAAAAATGAGGGAGGAAAGTCATAGAACTGGAGTTCTATTGAGGGGTATGTGCTGTTTAGGAAAGACTGAAATAAACGTAAAGGTAAAGGTGGTGGAGTAGCATTGTATATCAATGATGAGATAGAATGTAAAGAAATAAGAAGCAATGAAATGGATATGACTGAGTCTGTCTGGGCAAAAATTACATTGGGGAAGAAAACTATTAGAGCCTCCCCTGGGATAGTGCTTGAGGTGTGCTATAGACCGCCGGGATCTAATTTGGATATGGATAGAGCCCTTTTTAATGTTTTTAATAAAGTAAATACTAATGGAAACTGTATGATCATGGGAGACTTTAACTTCCCAGATATAGACTGGAGGACAAGTGCTAGTAATAATAATAGGGCTCAGATTTTCCTAGATGCGATAGCTGATGGATTCCTTCAGCAAGTAGTTGCTAAACCGACTAGAGGGGATGCCATTTTAGATTTGGTTTTGGTGAGTAGTGAGGACCTCATAGAAGAAATGGTTGTAGGGGATAGTCTTGGCTCAAGTGATCGTGAGCTAATTCAGTTCAAATTGAATGGAAGGATTAACAAAAATAAATCTGCAACTAGGGTTTTTGATTTCAAAAGGGCTGACTTTCAAAAATTAAGGAAATTAGTTAGGGAAGTGGATTGGACTGAAGAATTTATAGATTTAAAGGTAGAGGAGGCCTGGGATTATTTTAAATCAAAGCTGCAGAAGCTATCGGAAGCCTGCATCCCAAGAAAGGGGAAAAAATTCATAGGCAGGAGTTGTAGATCAAGCTGGATGAGCAAGCATCTTAGAGAGGTGATTAAGAAAAAGCAGAAAGCATACAGGGAGTGGAAGAAGGGAGGGATCAGCAAGAAAAGTTACCTTATTGAGGTCAGAACACGTAGGGATAAAGTGAGACAGACTAAAAGTCAAGTAGAGTTGGACCTTGCAAAGGGAATTAAAACCAATAGTAAAAGGTTCTATAGTCATATAAATAAGAAGAAAACAAACAAAGAAGAAGTGGGACCACTAAACACTGAGGATGGAGTGGAGGTCAAGGATAATCTAGGCATAGCCCAATATCTAAACAAATAGTTTGCCTCAGTCTTTAATAAGACTAAAGAGGATCTTAGGGATAATGGTAGCATGACAAATGGGAATGAGGATATCGAGGTAGACATTACCATATTTGAGGTAGAAGCGAAACTCAAACAGCTTACTGGGACTAAATCGGGGGGCCCAGATAATCTTCATCCAAGAATATTAAAGGAATTGGCACATGAAATTGCAAGCCCATTAGCAAGAATTTTTAATGAATCTGTAAACTCAGGGGTTGTACTGTATGATTGGAGAATTGCTAACATAGTTCCTATTTTTAAGAAAGGGAAAAAAAGTGATCCGGCTAATTATAGGCCTGTTAGTTTGACATCTGTAGTATGCAAGGTCTTGGAAAAAATTTTGAAGGAGAAGGTAGTTAAGGACATTGAAGTCAATGGTAAATGGGACAAAGTACAACATGGTTTTACAAAAGGTAGATCGTGCCAAACCAACCTGATCTCCTTCTTTGAGAAAGTAACAGATTTTTTAGACAAAGGAAACGCAGTGGATCTAATTTACCTGATTTTAGTAAGGCATTTGATACCGTGCCACATGGGGAATTATTAGTTAAATTGGATAAGATGTGGATCAATAGGAAAATTGAAAGGTGGATAGGAATTGGTTAAAGGGGAGACTACAACGGGTCCTACTGAAAGGTGAACTATCAGGCTGGAGGGAGGTTACCAGTGGAGTTCCTCAAGGATCGGTTTGGGACCAATCTTATTTAATCTTTTTAGTACTAACCTTGGCACAAAAAGTGGGAGTGTGCTAATAAAGTTTGCGGATGATACAAAGCTGGGAGGTATTGCCAATTTAGAGAAGTACAGGGATATCCTACAGGAGGATCTGGATGACCTTGTAAACTGGAGTAATAGTAATAGGATGAAATTTAATAGTGAGAAGTGTAAGGTCATGCATTTAGGGATTAATAACAAGAATTTTAGTTATAAGCTAGTAACGCATCAATTAGAAGTAACGGAGGAGGAAAAGGACCTCGGAGTATTGGTTGATCATAGGATGACTATGAGCCGCCAATGTGATATGGCCGTGAAAAAAGCTAATGCGGTCTTGGGATGCATCAGGAGAGGTATTTCCAGTAGGGATAAGGAGGTTTTAGTACTGTTATACAAGGCACTGGTGAGACCTTACCTGGAATACTGTGTGCAGTTCTGGTCTCCCATGTTTAAGAAGGATGAATTCAAACTGGAACAGGTATAGAGAAGGGCTACTAGGATGATCCGAGGAATGGAAAACTTGTCTTATGAAAGGAGACTCAAGGAGCTTGGCTTGTTTATCCTTACTAAAAGACGGTTGAGGGGAGATATGATTGCTCTCTATAAATATATCAGAGGGATAAATACCGGAGAGGGAGAGGAATTATTTAAGCTCAGTACCAATGTGGACACAAGAACAAATGGATCTAAATGGGCCACCAGGAAATTTAGACTAGAAATTAGATGAAGGTTTCTAACCATCAGAGGAGTGAAGATTTGGAATAGCCTTCCAAGGGAAGCAGTGGGGCCAAAAGATCTATCTGGCTTTAAGATTAAACTCGATAAGTTTATGGAGGAGATGGTATGATGGGATAACATGGTTTTGGTAATTAAATATTCATGGTAAATAGGCCCAATGGCCTGTGATGGGATATTAGATAGGGTGGAATCCGAGTTACCCAGGAAAGAATTTTCTGTAGTATCTGGCTGATGAATCTTGCCCATATGCTCAGGGTTTAGCCGATTGCCATATTTGGGGTCGGGAAGGAATTTTCCTCCAGGGCAGATTGGAAGAGGCCCTAGAGGTTTTTCGCCTTCCACTGTAGCATGGGGCACGGGTCACTTGCTGGAGGATTCTCTGCTCCTTGAAGTCTTTAAACTATGATTTGAGGACTTCAATAGCACAGATATAGGTGTGAGGTTTTTTGCAGGAGTGGTGGGTGAAATTCTGTGGCCTGCGTTGTGCAGGAGGTCAGACTAGATGATCATAATGGTCCCTTCTGACCTAAATATCTATGAATCTATGAAACTGGAGTTGTTTCAGTTTTAGCATAATTTAGATTTAGGCATAATTTCTAGAACATAAAGGGCTGGATTCCACTCTGACTTATACTCAATGCAACCCCATTGAACTCCAGGCTGGAAAATGGTACTGGATATAAAAACTAGCCATTGTATTGGATGGTTAAAAATGAACTACAAACAACTCACTAGGGAATTTAATATCTTACAAAAATAGTGTTCATATTCTAGACCAAATAATAAGCTTGTGAAGAATGAATCTTAGGTTTCACGCAAACCCAGCCTATGCTGGAACACCTTGAGAGCATTTAGGCAATTTTATATAGCCCTTCAACTGAGAGGCACGTATTTAATAAAGCTTCTGTTAGGCAACACATGTGTGTTACATTTGTATAGCCACATTTTACAAATACCTTGCAGTGATAAGAGCTTAAATGGCCTATGTTTTTCCCAGAGTTCTATTAGCTCATGCTAAGCTACATCTCATGATATCCTGCAATAGCACAACTCAGTATTTGGCATAAGCAGACCGGAAACTTGTCAAAATCAAGATACATCCCTTCTGTGTCTTAGTCCAAGGTAGGGAAGTACCTTCACCAACCAAATACCTGAAACGCTACTGTCTAAAACAGGGGTTCTCAAACTGGGGATCGGGACCCCTCAGGGGGTTGCGAGGTTATTACATGGGGGGTCGTGAGCTGTCAGCCTCCACCCCAAACCCCGCTTTGCATCCAGCATTTATAATGGTATTAAATATATAAAAAGTGTTTTTAATTTTTAAGGTGGGGTCACATTCAGAGGCTTGCTCTGTGAAAGGGGTCACCAGTACAAAGGTTTGAGAACCACTGGTCTAAAATAGAGATAAGGAAAGGCCCCTAACAATTTAGGAAACTAGGACAAACTGATGGGTTGGATTTTAGGGACATGAAAGAGTTTTGTAACTTGTAGAATCATCCTATAAACACTCTTAACTGAAATGCGTAACTTTGGGAGCACACTTTCTATATAAGGTGAATGTAACAACACTTCACAAAATGGCTTCTCGGAAACTGGTACTGTGTTGAACCTTTCTTCCTGTACTATACTTTTATTAGCTTTTAGCAATAAACCTGATGGACACTGGTTATTTGGTCTTTAATATATTTCACACAGAACCAAAGTGTGATCAAGCAATTGACTATACAATTTATCAACACTTAAGAGACCTGGACTCCTTGCTTTGGCACTGAGCAGCTGTGTCACCTTAGGTAAGTCAGGTTTCCCCTCCTGCCCTTTGTCTGTCGGGTCTATTTAGATTATAAGCTCTTTAGGGACTGTCTCTTACAATGCATTTGTTCCACACATAAGACCATAGACCCACAATTTCAGATGGGTCCACTAGCCACTATATAATAAATAATACAATATATATGGCACTATAATATAAATAAGAATAAAGACTAATTTTTGTCTCCAGTGAAATCTGTACAGCCCTCAGTGAAACCTATGGGATTGCACAGATGTCACTAAAGGCAGAATTTTGCTATTACTTGGTTTGCAGTATTACTGGGATCAGAATTTGTTCCCTTGAAACTAAGAACAAAACACCTCTGCCCCTGCCTAGTTATTTGCCTTTATAATGTCACCTCTGCACTCCACCATTGATACCAGCTATTTGTCCATAGCCATCTCCTTACTTTCTTCCATTCAGACACATATGCATGAAATGTATTTCCCAAATTGGTCTGTCAGGCTATTCTTTTCTCCATGTCAAATCCCTCCTGCAGCCTCGCTGCTTCCATGATAACTAACAAGAAATTGGCCATCTGGTAATCGGTAGGTTGAAGAGTTATTAGGTTAAAAAGTGTTTTTATGTCTGTAATGTGTATAAATATTATACATATTTTATGGGATCCCTCTTCCCCACCTTTGCATGTTGCCAGTGTTGGGCAAAAATAAATAAGTGAATATTGAATTAACAGGGTTTATGCCTCCCATCACTTTTATTACTTTGCTTGTATGTCGTATCCCTCTCTTTACCTACACCACATAAAGGGACAATGGACTGGAACAGTGGTTCTCAAATTTTTGTACTGATGACCCCTTTCACATAGCAAGCCTCTGAGTGCGACCACCCTTATAAATTAAAAACACTCTTTTATATATTTAACACCATTATAAATGCTGGAGGCAAAGCAGGGTTTGGGGTGGAGGCTGACAGCTCACAACCTCCCCCCATGTAATAACCTTGTGACTCCCTGAGGGGTCCTGACCCCCAGTTTGAGAACCCCTGGACTAGAAAGAGCAATCTGCTCTGTTTTAATGTTTTGAGGAGAGTACAAACTGTCCCTGTGCCCCAAGCAATCCCAGGAGCGTCTCTGCTCTTTAGGCATAATTTCTCCCAGTATTCTTCCTTACTACCCTCTATGCAAAATGCACAATCCAGCCCTAAGTGTTTATACAATGCCTACAGCAACATAAAATGCAGGTATGGAACATACTGCAATACATATAGCTATCAGAACAACAGGGTAGGGATGGGAAGCCCTTTGCAGAGCTGAGCTCTCAGTCTTGAATGTGCTGCTCGGAACTGCAAAGTAATTCCCAGAGGTACAGAGCTCTGTGGACCTGGGACGGAAGAGAGAATTTCTAGAAGGGATGTTACAGGGTCAGCAGATATGCAGACAAAGGGTTACTTGACAGGGATATGCATAAATATGAATACTGGATTCTGAACATCGTGGTATTTGGAACCCAAATGTCACAGACTTTAGAGAAAACATTATTCGTTATTGACTTAGGCAGTGACGGGACATCAGCAAGCCAAACATTATGCTTTATAAAATAAACATGTCATGGCAGGACAAAGGCAAAGTAAACAGTGCTGCAGGGGCAGTAGTTGTGATGACAGTTCTGTGTCATTTATATATTCATCCCAAGATGCACTACCTATAAATTCAATGGCTTTTAAGTGTTTAAGATTTCAAAGTATTTAAATATCTAACTTTCTTTACATTAAAGATGATTAGGAAAAGCAAGAGGGAAGGAGAGGGACACATGGTAGGTGCATCAGGATAGTGAGACTTGTTCAACATGTGTGAAAGTTCTGAGCCATGAGGTACAGTTTGGAGCTGTGTTATAAACTATTTTTAAAGCTCTGGGTGCTGGACTCATGAATACAAAAGCAAGGAATTGTGCTCATCCCTTATACCGGTTAGCGATGATTTCTTTTTATTTGTTCCTTGTCTTTCTACTTATAAATAGCATTAGTTTCTTTCTACAGATTATTAAAAGGAAAGGCTCCCTAAAAAGTTCTTGTATGCAAAATCCTTATTGAGTCTATACATTACATTTTCAAAGCTGTCTGTGGGAGATACATGCACAAATCCTATTATATGTTAACGAGATTTGCATGTATGCCTTCTGCAGACTGCTTGGAAAATGTATTCCATATGTCTTTTCTGCTCTCTGCTCCACTGAAAGACATTAGAAAACATTCTTTTTTCAGTTATATTTTACTATAATACAAAATGTGGTTACGATCAGAAGAATGAGGTGAATGATATCACTCTGCAATGCTACTGCATATACTCTGAATAATATCATTTTGATACTCCCTGTGCCTTCTGAGTCATATTTGCTTAGGGGAGATTGTCCCTGGTCCTTGTGTGGGTTTGTATTGTGGGTAAAAAGAGCCCTTTTCCTCCCACCTTCCATGTGTTGTGGGTTGGAGGAGGACAACTGCAGACCCTGCAACTGAGGGGGAATAGGAACTGCGCTTGTAATGTGCTCCTGGGGGCATGCATCACCCCAAGGAGTGTGTGAGGTCATCACACCTCCCCCTTTGCTGATAGTAGTCTGTGACATTGATAGGGTGCATTGGGAATGGAGCAGCCTGTGTACTCCCTCTAGGCAGCCAGGAATCTGGAGTAGGATCAGGGAACAAATCAGTACCTCATATAAGAAAAGAGAAAAAAGCAATGGGCGGAAAATGCCAAGAGACAGAAACAGGCAGAACAGAAATCACACACTAGGAAACAAAATTGAAGAAGAAAGAAATCAGCTTGGATAGTTTCTGTGGAAAATAAATGAGGAAAATGGAAATATCAGCTCAGAGAGATCTCAGCAGTAAAAAGAATGACAGCAAATAATACTCAGGTCAGAATACTGCATTGTTTTTCAGATCTATTGTTCTTGCAATTGTCAACATTAACAACATTCATAGAGCCAAACCCTACAGTCCCTAAAAGCAGGGCCTGGCCAGTCATTGCCTTCAGGGAGAGTAAGAGCAGGTCCTCAGCCTTATTCAGGAAAAAAACTCCACAGATAATATTGAGTTAGAAAAGGCTTGGGTCCTGCTTCTGCAAACACACATGTGGTAAAGTTACTATGCAAGTAGTTCCAGCTGTGCAGAACAGGTACTTTAATGTGGGTGCTCACCTTGTACTCATGTGCATAAGGACTTGCAGGATTGCATCCTTAATAAGGACTTCTGAATCAGGTCTAGAGATTTTAGGATTTCTTTCTCTCAGCATGAATTATTTCAGAAATCATCTAGATTACACCAAGGACTTTAGAAACTCTTGTAAATTGTAGTGTTCTCTTTCAAGGTAACTATTTTCCAAGAAATTGTTTTAGTTTATGTAACATAGGGGTTTTTTTTTTTAGGTGACTGTATTAAATATTAAAATACATTCTGACACAGTATGTAAATGCATTCTGTTGTGTATAGATAAAAGGTATTGTAACCCAAGGTTCGCAAAATCTGTTATAGTTGCTTTCTCAAATAGTATCGACTGCTAAGCCTACTTAAAACAGGCAGACAAACAAAAACCAGGGAAACTACAAATGTAATGTTTTAACAGAAAGATTAAAATAAGTTGTGATGATAATTTATATGTATAAAAAAATGACTGGCAGCAGGTTACTTCCTTCCCTTTAGCATTTGTAAATTATTACACATAGCTCAGTCAATTAAGGCTTTGCTTTTCATGGTAAGCAGTGTTGCTATGGAAATTATATAACATGGGAATAACTGGTAGCTGCAAGTCAAGGTTTTAGCAAAACTGTTTAAAGAGTACAAAGGCCTTTTTTGGTGGGGCGGGGTAAATTGGCTGCTTCTCTATTTTCAGGAGGCTGCAATTTGGCTATCAAAAACCATTACTACCTGAAACCTGGCATAAAATATATTACAGATTTTATAAAAAACCCAAACAATGTAGCTGCTATTGCAAGGGGGGGGGGAGGGAAGGTTTATTGGTTTTAGGCAGATTTTTTTTCTTAAGCAAATCATTAATCATTTTGATCTGATGTAAAAATGTGGAAAATGTCTTATTCAATATTGTTTGATGGCTTTTTGAAAACTGGAATAAAGAAGATCTAAAATGACAGCTGTTAAGACTGTAAAAACTGGCTACTGCTCCGGTATTACAAATACAGAGTCTAAAAGGAAAAAAAGCATAATATTAAATAGTAAAAAACAAAGTGAAACACTGGAATGCGTTACCTAGGGAGGTGGTAGAATCTCCTTCCTTAGAGGTTTTTAAGGTCAGGCTTGACAAAGCCCTGGCTGGGATGATTTAACTGGGAATTGGTCCTGCTTCGAGCAGGGGGTTGGACTAGATGACCTTCTGGGGTCCCTTCCAACCCTGATATTCTATGATTCTATGAAAGGGCAAGGGTATAAAATTAGTACACACGCTGCAAACTACAGGCTTACTCTGAGCGGCTATATGCTACCAAAGAAACAATTGGTCTTTATTATCGAATATTAAATGTATTGTACTAATATGACAGACCTCCATACTATCCATATTGCTAGAAAACTAGAGCTGTAAAAATTGTTCAACTAAGTCAAGTACACGGTGTCAGCCCACCTCAGTTTGGAGGTGATCTGTGTTCCCAAGGAAGCAAGTAGTTCACTGGAACTTGTCTTTGGTACCTTCCGAGTTACACCCAGACTCACAGGGATTGGTCAGAGGGGACAAGACACACAGTGGAAATCATGCAGCGTGTGGTTTTCAAAAGCAGGGTATTAAAGAAGTTGCACTTTCCAGAGCCCATGTGAGTTGGCATGAACTCTGGTAAACGTATCAGCTTGTGCATAGATTTGTTAATTTTTGTTAATATGTTTATCTTAATATGTTTATCTCTGTAATGCTTTGTGCCTTAAGAATGAAGTAGGCTTGCTTAGAAAGAGCTGTGGGGTAACTTATAACTGCAGCAATTGCACTGTTCACCATCTCTGAAGAGAAACAAGCAGGCGTCCTAGGGCAACATCTCTGTGCTGGGAACGACACAGTGAAGGCAGGGAACTGTCCAGCCTGGAAATACTCCTGTCAGAAGGGAGAGAGGAGCAGGGTCTTCACTCAAGAGGCAACAGCTGGGGAAGCCTGGAAGCCTGAGACTGGGTGCCCTTACTGAACTAGTAAGGGGAAATATAGGTGCAGTTGCCCTGAACTGTAACACCCTCACCCCCACTTCCTTTGTCTCACCCACCGGGACGAGCAGAAACGATTCCAGGGCATTACGCTTCAGGACCAATCCTCCCCACGCACAGTGAACAAGTGGCAATTCATCCAGTGAACTCTCTTGGAGGCATCCATTAAGAGGTTCCTGTTCTGCTGGAAGATGGCCCTTCCCAGTAGCATCAGGGCAAGCAGCCTTCAGAGCCGCTAGTCTCCTCATCCTCTGACATCATCAGCGGTTTGCATCTGATGAGACTGCTGCCAAGTCTATCCAGTCTAGATAGACTATCTATCTATTGCTTTCATTTAGGGTGACCAGAAGTCCTGATTTTCTAGGGACAGTCCCGATATTTATGGATTTTTCTTATATAGGTGCCTATTTACCTCCCCCCCTGACCCCCGTCCTAATTTTTCACACTTGTTATCTGGTCACCCTACTTTCCTTTGGCATTCTGTTCCTCTCCTCTTTCCTTCCCCTCATCTATAATTCTCCTATTATCCTGGTTACCGTGGCTTTGCACAAAAAAAAGGGAGGTGTCAAAGGAGGAAAAGGAAAAGAAAAGACAACTATAATTAAAAAAGATAACTAAACTAATGACCTGGGAACATCATTACTTTCATCCAGTTAGTGGAAACTGTCCCATTATTTTATATTTTCACTCACATAATTATAGCCAGAGCCCTGTGTAAATGGGTGCATAATTTACATTTTTGTCAAAATACCACCCATATCTGTTCACACCACAGTGTAAATCTATAAAAAATGGCTATTTTCGTGCCATCTTTCAACTTCTCAATTTGTCCGCCTACTATTTTGCTTTCCTTCTCCATGCCTCTGTGTGTGTCTGTTTCTCCCACATGAAAGAATTCAGTGAGTTTTCCACACAGGCTTAAAAAGAAGGAGTGGGAGCCCTGGAGATCCTTCATCATTTAGAGCAGCCAAAAGGAGAGCAAAGGCACTTACTCCAGATATTCAGGCTAGACAGTGGACTTGCCCCAATAGACAAATACACAATGCATGCTCTAAAGTCTGAATATGCACATGAAAATGGGGTATGTGTACAACCAAACACCTACTTTCTCCTACTATTCACTGATTTTTGCCTCCCTACACATTTTCACACATCAAAAACAGTTTGTCAGACAGTGTGTTCCCATTTTGTAAAATTCCTCATTGTACAGAGCTTTGAAAATGTGACCCGAAGAGTCAAAAAAAAAAAGTTGTCAAGTATCAGAGGGGTAGCCGTGTTAGTCTGGATCTGTAAAACTGGCAAAGAGTCCTGTGGCACCTTATAGACTAACAGACGTATGGGAGCATAAGCTTTCGTGGGTGAATACCCACTTCATCGGAGGCAGGTAGTGGAAATTTCCAGAGGCAGGTATAAATATGCAAGCAAGAATCAGGCTAGGGATAACGAGGTTAGTTCAATCAGAGAGGATGAGGCCCTCATCTAGCAGTTGGGGTGTGAACACCAAGGGAGGAGAAGCTGCTTTTGTAGTTGGCTAGCCATTCACAGTCTTTGTTTAATCCTGAGCTGATGGTATCAAATTTGCAAATGAACTGAAGCTCAGACTGGGGGGTTTAGGCTTGCACTCTCTGCACCTCCGTGATGCTGTCTGGTTGAAAAATGACCATTTGTATCATGGTTGCTACCAATGTTCTATAATTGCAACAAATCTCATACAAAGTGTATCATGTAAGGTGTAATGAAAAAGTTACAATCTAGTAAGTATAATTATCCTGGTTAAATCTATGTATCTGAAGTTATGAATATTGGCTATGCATCTCTTTCTCAAATGTTTGTTCCTGGGGTAACACCCACAAGGTAGTTTATGTGCAGTCTCACCAGCCCATTGTAAATGGACTATTCAAACTTGATGGGCCGTTAAGAAGAATCAGCTCTCCAGATAGCTCTTCCTGTGGATGCCTCAGCAAGAATATGGGCAATGGCTGCACCTGTGAGTTATCAAACTATGTAAGGACATGTGATATGCTCATGTGATCCTGGATGCCAACTTGAGACAGTAAATTTCCAGGCACATGGCAAAGGATATAAAAGACCCCTGAGATATTTCCATGTTGATTCTTTCCTGCCTGATTCTCTGAACTGTGGATTTACAACAAAAAGGAGGATTTTGAACTATGGACTGTGGACATTCCAATCTTTTGGAAGTTACCTGAGAGACTTTACAAGCCAGCATCACTGCTACAAACCTGATATAGGGACTTTGCAATTGTTTATGTGAATATGATCTATTAACTATTATGAACTCTCATTCTTTTATTATTAAACCTTTAGTTTTTAGTTACTAAAGGATTGGCCTCAGCATGATTGTCGAGTAAGATCTGGGTTATATATTGACCTGGCTAAGTGACTGATCTCTTGAGATTAGAAGGACCCTATATTTGGTGAAATCGGTTTTCAGTAACCACTCATCATACAGTCTAGCATCTGGGTGCTAAGACAAGGGCTGGAACGCTTAAGGAGTCTGCATTTTTGATTTATTGTCAACCAGTGTGGTGAGACAGAAATTTACATTTGTTACTGGCTTGGTATAATCTAATGAGAGATTAATAGTCAGTTTGGGATGAGTCTGCCTTATTTCTCAGGAATTTGTCCTGAATTTGGTATTCTCAGCTGTGACCCACTGAGGCACAGTGACGACCTTACAGTGATTTTTGCAGCAGCTCTGGCAGGAATCCAGCATCTGTGGTTAATTCTTCCTCCAGGGGCAATACCAGGGTACCCCAGTTACCAACCAGCCTTCACAAAGCAATCTGCATTTATTCTTAGGACAAATGCATTGCAGATAAAATGTATAAAAATAATAAAATCACCTACACTCATGCAAAAAGCTTACCAGAGATCTCTCCCCACTTCAGCACAGGGCTCAAGTAGGTGTCAGTCTTTCAGACCCCACAACTGGGTTTGCCCCTTTGGTTCAGGGGTACTGGCACAATTTTTATAATGGGGGTCTGAGAGCCACTGAACCAAACTGTAAACCTTGTATATAATGGAAATCACTTCAAGCCAAGGGATGCGGCAGCAACCCCAGCACCCCTAGTTCCAGCACCGATGCCTTGGTTATAAGTTCATGTCAGTTTTTGAGCAGGAACCAGACCCCAACTGGACAGTTGAGTGGTTTCTTTATACTTCTCGGGCCTTTGAGCTCCAGGCTCTGGGAACAGGTCAATGGCCTGTCAATGGCTATTTCCTCAGGGGGAAGCTTCAAAAGGCTGGGTTTCTGCATAAATGGGGTTGTGTAATTCGCATTAACCTCTCCCTAGGGAAAGCCACTTAATACTTCTTATACCAAAAGTCCATGTGTGTCTGGCATATTTCAATATAGTTGTTTGAACTTACACTTCCAAGGTCTTGTGTCTGTCACAAGAGTCTCCCTGTGTTATGGGAAGTAGGAATTCTTTCTTTCTTCCTCTTTCTCTCTTATGGTAACATAAGGGTAAAGTACACTTAAGAGGGCATTATGCCATCTGGTGCTGTTCTTGGCTGTTATGTATGAACATCAACTAGTTGGCAAATATTACTAGCTATGTTTCTTTAGAGGAATGAAGTGACTGAAGAACACCATGAGTGTCATATTAGATGGAGAGCTAGTGTAATGAATATGTAAGATAATTCTGTTCCACACAACTTCTGTTACTCTTACATTACCATTATTAGACACTATTTGTATTTTTGAAGTAAGATCACAACATTTAAAGATAGCTAATGTTAAACCCATATTAATCTTAGTGTATTAGAAGTGGAAAGAGATGGATTATGAGCTTTCAAGAGGAAACTGCACAGGATTTGTGTAATTATTCAGATCACTACATGTTTTAACTAAGAAGCTATTTGTGCCGAGTGACTGAAGATGTGATTGAAGACATGCATACAGTCAGTGGAAGTCAAAGAGATCACAATGACTACAGGCTCTGACAGGGCATGTTTCCCAGTTCATGCCAATATCATCTTCAGATGCGGGTTAGTGTAGGATGTTGAGTTTCAGTTCTGATCCACTATGACACAACTGTCCAGGTGCTGATTGCTCAACACTTTCTGAAAATCAGTCCCCCTTTAAAGTATTTTAAAGTGGGCACCCCAAATTACTTATGAAAATCTTGGATAGGAATGCAAAACAATTGGAAACTACTTATGCAACAGATTCATTATTGCATGGAAGTTCTCTGAAACTGTGGCAGATGCAAGTCGATCTGTTCTTTTTGAGCACAGCTTTTCTTAATATGCTGGTATTATTGATTTTAAACAGTAGGACAGTGTTCTCCATTAGCGAGATGAAGTCTTAGATTCAGTCCATGTATAATTGATGAAATAGATGTAAAAAGGAGAGGCAGTCATATCTCAAGAGGGTATTTTATTATTTTCCTTATATAAACTTTTTTTTGCATTGCTTTATTGTGATGCAACTGAAGATCACTTGAGTTGAACAACAGAAAGAAGAAAATCAAGAAACATTCTTAATGACCATTTGCTAACCAAGGTACTGTACTAAAAACAAAGTAGTGGGCTCAAGTATAACTGGGAAATGTACAGGTAAAGAAAAAGGAGCTGAAGCATAGAATGATATAGTAGAATGACCCCCCATCCACCCCTTCATTTTCTTTATAAAACAAAAACACAGGAGATATGACATTAACTTGTTTTAAAAGGCTGAGGATTGGCCCATCTGCAAAGCTAACAGTATTCTACTCTACCATTTGTTTAAATACAATAACATTACAGATGAAACTGAATCCAATGTACAAATCAGTTCACAGCTTGAATGTACAATATCTTTAATAAATGGATCAACTCCAAACACCACCATGTGGGGAAGATTAGATTTAGAGTTGAATTGAAGTCTCCAAGTTTGGGAGTTGTAATGTTTTGACACCATGCAATATTTTATTTACTTGCGTGGGTATATCCTGTAGGTGATTACTCTGTACATAAAAATGATTCCAAACAGAGACTCAGGCAGGAAGAAAAACAGGGATCGTGCTATTATTGGGTATCACTAGATAGTGTTGTTATAGTTAGTCTTAGTAGTTCTGTTTTACTGAATGTATGGGCAGATATTTTGGAAAAATATTTGGTGTTAGTGGTGGTACAGTTCTTTTTTAGAAACTGTACTTATCAGTAGCAAAATTATGTTCCCCGATTATTTCTGACTGAACCACATCTCAGGTGTGTGCAAAACTGCTGCACACCCATGCAAATCAAACAAAAATAGTATGTAGTGTTATAAACATCACAGAAATATTTGGATCTGAGTATAATGATTAGAAGGGTTGCAAAGGGTGAACGCATTTTCTTCTTGCTGATCTTGCTGGTGGGTCAAACACTGGCATTGCCAACCCCATAGTACCTTAACAGGGAGCAGGGACCCAACCAGACCACAAACCCAATGTTCCACTCCAACCTGCTTGTGGTGCAACCAGGGTGTACCCTTAATTGGAGGGGACTGCCTAGACTTGAGGTGGCTGGAAGGCTAGATACTTATGTACGCCAAAATCCCAATAAAATGTCAAAAATCAAAACAACATCCATAGTAGATTGGATAACACTTAGCCCCCCCCCCCCCAAAAAAAAAAGGCTAGGAAAGAACAGATTTTGTAAAAACAAACAAAAAAACTTGAATTTCTCAGATGGTACTAGAAAAAACAAGATAGACTTCATCTGAATAAGACAACATTGGAAAACAAGTGTACTTGACTACAGGGTCTTCAGAAGCCTAAATGCATACTCAAACCATTGGGCAGTGAGCACTACAGTCAGGATCAGACTTAATACTCTAAAATTTGCATACCCCCCCAAACCCACAACGAGAGAATCTATAATGTTGAAGCTTTGAAAAATACAGACACTATGATGACCTTTCTGAACACCACTGGTGGCTGCTATGTCCCCTCTCTTAGACCTAGAGGACACAACAGTAGAACGACTCTGGGCAGAGTGAAAGACTCCATTCATGCCATGAGCAAGGAGTTTTAGGGATGAGGTTGTATCCTAAAAGAAAAGACTGGGTGACTCCAGAGATAACCTATCATGAAGAAAAAAGAAGCATATCACGAACATTTGAAAGCTGAAGCGTGCCCTGAGTGGAAAAAACAAATACAGATAGCTCAACAAGGAACTAAAAAGAATGGCTAAAAAGGTGAAGTAAGCCTGGTTTGAGAGAAGACAAAGAACTTTTGAACAATGCTTTCAAAAAAAGTAATGTGAGAGCTTTTTCAGTAAGTCAGATTAGTATCAAAGAAGTTTAACACCTGTACCAAATCAGCTTCTCAGCGCTCAGGGGACCTATATACTAGATAAAGTTCAAAAGCTTAAAAGATGCTATTGAATTTGAATAGTCAAGTTGACCCAGCTGTCCTTGAGGCGATAGCTGTGAAGGCAACAATGAAGAAGAATACGTATTGGAAGCAGAAACTGAAGCCATAAGCAGGTCCCTGGAAAAACAAACAAGGCACTTTGTTCAGATGGTATATCAACTGAAGTGTTAAAATGTAGTGGAAGAGGCATGATCATACTCCTTTGCAAAGTCTATAACCTTATTTGGAAGAAGGGTGAAGTCCCTGAAGACTGGAAACAATCATTGTACAACTCTTTAAAACAGGTGACCTGACAGTTTGCAAGGGATGCAGAGGAATAAGTCTTATAAGCATTCCTAGTAAGGTGTTTGAAAGAGTAATTTTTAGCTGGATGAGAAGAAGAGCAGAAAAAATCCTTTGAGTCACAAGCTGGCTTTTGACCTGCACATTCCACTGTAAATCAGATATTAGGGGCTGGAGCACCCACGGGGAAAATTTGTTGGGTGCAGAGCACCCACCGGCAGCTCCTTGCCCGGCCCCAGCTCACCTCACCTCACCTCCGCTCCGCCTCCACCTCCTCCCCTGTGCCGCCCCGCTCTGCTTCAGGCCCAGGGAGGAGGAGCGGAGGTGAGCTGGGGCGGGGGGGGGTGGTGGTGCGAGGAGGGCTGCCCGTGCTGCAGCAGGTAACCTGGGGTGGGGGGGCCCAGGGGAACCGCTCCCTGTCCCAGCTCACCTCCACCTTCCTGGGCCTTAGCGCAAAGCTGCAGTTTGTTTCTCAGCCCTCCCAGGCTTCCCGCGTGAACAGCTGATTTGCAGGAAACCGGAGGGGGCAGGGGGCAGAGAAGCAGAGCGGGGCGGCGCATTCAGGGGAGGAGGCGGAGGTGGAGTGGAGATGAGCTGGGGCTGGGCGCAGGGCAGGGAGCTGCCAGTGTGGGCTCTGTACCTATCAAATTTTCCCCATGGGTGCTCCAGCCCCAGAGCACCCAGGGAGTCGGTGCCTAAGGTACCACTTTTGATGTGATCAGTGGGGAGAGCGGCCGCCCCCCCTGCTCCTCCCCTAGCTATGCTACCCCACCTCTAGGAGCCAGAGGGACCTGCCGGATGGTTCCTGGGAGCTGCCCCAGGTAAGCACCGCTGGGACTCCCCACCTCGCCCCCCGGCAGGTCCCTCTGGCTCTTAGAGGTGGGGCGTGGTGGGCACCCACTATGGTGGCCCACGAGACCCTCCTGCCCAGTTCTGGGGGCAGTCAGGTGACAGGGGAGGGGGGTGGATGGGGCAGGGGTCCCGGGGGAAGGGGGGCGTCAAGGAATTCGGCAGGTTGGATGGGGCAGGAGTTCCTTGTGGGGTGAGGAGGGAACCAGTTGTTAAGATTTTGGCAGCTCATCACTGGCCCAATCCACAGCTAGTGTAAATGGTATTCAGTGGAGCTATGATGAATTACATCAGTTAAGGATCTGGCCCATAATGTTTAATACTTCAATTTTTTTATTCTAGATTTAGTTTGTTCTAACTCTGATATTAATCTAGGCATGGCAGGACAGGGGCTGATGCACCAAGCTGAGTAGCTGCACCCCATAGCTGGTCACTGCAGGGGGTAGATCAATGGCTTGGCTGCACCTCTGTCCCTTCATGCCCTCAAGAAAATAAAGACAGCACAGTCCTAGGGCTTTTCTGAGCACCTGGGCTACAATTCCACGTAGCCAGGAATGGAAGGCTCATTATGCCCTCGTCTTCTTCTTGCCTTGTGTACCTGCATAAAGGCAAGTAGAATCTTGCCCTTAGTGAAGCTTTTCAGAACAGGATTCAGAAAATAACTGGGACTAAGATCCACTTTCAACATCTGTTTTTTATGAGTTGGCCCTAGTACTGAGATGGTCTTTATAGAAAAGAATGGCACTTTGTATTCAGAACAAAGAGTTCTCTGTTCCGTTTTACTGCCAGATTTATAGCTGGCAATAGAGAGTGGAAGTGGTTTTAATGTAATGGCTGGACCATTCTTGGGGCTACTTCAATTTACCCTGTCCATAGATCTCTTTAGACTAATGTGGCCCCCAAAGAGCTTTTGATTCAATTGGAATGTTCATGGGATAGTGCATTTGGCTTTTTCATATGCATTTCCACCTGTTCCTTTAGCTAAAAATAATCATAGCAGAAGCATCTCCACTAATTCCCATTTTAAAATGGGAATTAAAAAAAGAGTTTTGAAAAATCCCAAACAGCATAATACTCCAAATATCAATATATACTATCATGCCCATTAACAAGAAAGTGCTCAAGGTAAACACTCAAGGAAAAAATTGTTTTTACATCCTGCATAGAAACTGCCGTCAGAGGTATAAATAGACGAATTGTACTTCGTTTGCTATTTAAGTCATAGGAAGATATGGCTTGCCATACTGGACTAGAGCCATGGTCCATCTAGTTCAGTATTCTGTCTCTGAGAGTGGCCAGTGCCAGTTGCTTCAGAGGAAAGTACAAGAACCTCACATGAGGGCAGATGTAGCATAGTCTCGTCTCATCCTAATCCCTACTAGGTAGAGAGCATTTTAAGCCTGGAAGCATGAGATTTTTATTCCTTCCATAACTTGCAGTCACGTTGATAACTCTAGATAGTCTTGTTATCCATATAAATGGCCAGTCTTTCTTGAATCTTGCTACATTCCTCAACAACTTCCTGTGACAATGAGTTCTAAGGTCAAATTTTGCGGCGAATGAAGAAGCATTTCCTTTTATCGGTTTTAAATTTGCTGCCTTTCGGTTTCATTAAATGTCCCCTTGTTCTTATGTTATCACCCAGGAAGAACAGAAGCTGTCAATCTCCCTTCTCCAAACCATTAATTATTTTATGTCCTTTTATCATGCCTTCCTTATTCCTCACCTTTCTAAGGTAACTAATCTTATTGGTTTTCAGATTTTTTTCACATGAGAGGCTTGTCCATGCCTCAAATAGTTTTTGGTGCTGTTCCTTGGAACCACCTATTCTTTCTGCAATAACTTCTTTTGAGAAGGTGTGACCGATGCTGCACACAGCGTTCTAGATGAGGCTGAACCACTGATTTATATAATGGTAGAATAGTCTTTGTACTATTCTTCTTCCTTGTCCTTATGCATTCTAATATCTTGTTAGCTGTTTTCTACTGTTCACTTTGGTATCCGAGTCTCTTTCCTGAGCTGATACAGTTAATTTAGACCTCTAAGGTGTGTGAGTAGATCAATTTTTTCCCCTCCAATGTAGATTACTTTGCATTTGTCAACACTGAACTTCATCTGACATTGTGTTACCCATTTGTTAACTTGGTTAAGTTCCCTCTGAAGTTCCTCATAATCTTCTTGAGATTTGACTTACCTAAATACCTTTAAAAAAAGAAAAGGAGGACTTGTGGCACCTTAGAGACTAACAAATTTATCTGAGCATAAGCTTTCGTAAGCTGTAGCTTATGCTCAAATAAATTTGTTAGTTTCTAAGGTGCCACAAGTACTCCTTTTCTTTTTTCCGGATACAGACTAACATGGCTGCTACTCTGAAACCTAAATACCTTTGTATCACCTGCAAAGTTTGCTACCTCATTGCTCACATGCTTTCCAGACTGTAAATAAATATATTAAACAACACCAGTCCCAATACAGAATCGTGATGCACCACTCTTAACCATTTGCCATGATGAAAAGCAGCCACTTATTGCTACTCTTTGCTTCCTATCTCTTAACCAGTTTTTGACAATACAATTTAAAAATGTACAATAGAAAGATAAATGTATTTATCACTTAACCGTTGCCTATTAAAAGTAGTTGTATTAAAATAAAAGCTACACAGAATTTATCTGCAAAGCCCTAGTTACTGGTATGATCTTAAAAAATGTACAGAAAAAATATTGACCAATAGAAACACTTAAGAAAAACAGGACACCCACCCCCAATAAAGAAAAGGCTACAGATTTCCAAAGAGACTGCTCAGTATTACCCCTACAGTGATGAGTGCCACCATACAAGATGAAATCCACTTCCCAAATCCTCACTTAATGACGTGACAATTATTATGATGAGAATAAGATGTTTTCTTCCTCAGAGAGTTCATCCAGACCTCTCCTTACTGCTCCTATGGATGAACACTACTGGTAACTGAACAGCTAGAAATGCTCAGATGATACCTCGCAGTTTATATTTTCAAAAGGTTGCATAAGCTAACATCTGATCAAATGCCCGCCCCCTACCCCACCCATTGCACAAGCGTGACCAGGGACAGCTTCCGGTAAGCCTGATGCCCACCCTAGTGGGTGGGGCTGGGGCAGCACAGCCATGCTGGAGGATCTGCTGGCGCGGGGTGCTGGCTCCTGGGAACTGTGGCCCGATAGGCTGCTGCTTTCTCTGCTGAGGTTCCTGGTAGAGCCCTGCAGCTCCACAGATACCAATTTATATCAGTGGATATCTGCAGGGCTCTATAAATTTGTGGTCTAATTTTCCAAGATGCTGAGCTTGTACTGTAGTTAATGGAAGTTCACTGTAGTCAAGCTTTGGGTGCTTAATGCTTCTGAAAATCAGGGCACTCATTTACTGTAGGTGCCGAGATACAGTGTGTTAAAATTTTGGCCTAAGAAATTTGCCTTGAGCCACACAATGAGTTGGTGGCAGGCTGGGATTAGAATGTAATCAGAGCATGATGTCTTCCAGTGTAAATAAAACCCTAATGCTGAAACTCCTATTGGCTTCTATTGCTTACTTCTCTGGCAGCTTGCTTACAGGCAGTTCTAAACTTTAGAAACTTGGGACTCACTAAAGATTCTTAATGATTAGCTCATTATTTCCTTCTTTTTTAAGTTGCTTTTGCAAACTTTTAAGGAATATTGTCAGATTGCATAGAGTTTTTGGCTCAATTTAACTCTCTTGGCCTTTTATTATTATTATTTTATTATTTTATAATTAAATCTTTAAACAAATTTCAGTAGTTCCAAAATATTCTTGGCAGAATTATATTTTCAGCCTAAAAGCATCAGGAGATAACCCTGATTTTATAAACATAGCATTTAATTCCACTAAAATTGTGCATTGCTTAGATGGTTGTTCAAAAAGTTCTCCAGCACTCAAGACCTTTTACCCCATCAGGTGTGTCTTACTTCTGTGAGAGACATTGCATAGTCAGTGGTTCCAGTCCATGCAAACTGTCTGGCAAGAGAGAAGGATTCACTGCTCAAACTATAAACACTACTTTTACTCCTGTACAGAGTTGAAATGGTTTCTCTGATGTGGTCTCATCAGGGTGCTCCGGTTCCGGAGAGACCTATTACAGAGACACTCAACTGACCAACTTCTGTACTCTTGCTTTTGTGAGTACCCCTCAAGATGTCCCTCCAACCAATGTCAATTTAGTGACTTAGGTTCAGATAATGCTAAAGGAAAATACAGCCAAGATGCTGAACTCTGCCTTCTATATGACTCAAATGCCCTGAACTGCAGCATAGGACCTGTATATTGGACTCTATGTGTTTATAATGATAAGAAGCACTCAGCTTTGCGCTTACCATTTTGTTTATATCTCTGCCATTGTTTATGCGTTAGGGCACAATGCAAGACGCACCCATTTCCTCAAGTGTTCCTTGTTGAGGTGATTTGCTTGTCTTGTGGCAAGTCAGAGTGGCAGATAAAGATGTCAGAGATTAGAGCCTGTTTCCTGGAGACAGAGCAGGAGAAGGTAATGAGAAAAGGGGGAGCTCAGGAAAGGGGATGATGAGTCTACCTATGTGCATGAAAAGGGCCCAAATGAAAGTGAGCAGGAGAAAGAAAGGATAAGTATAAAGGGACAGACTGGGAGAGAGGAGAAAAGCAGAAAGCTGCCACTATGACTTTTCTGCACACCTTCCATTTCAGGGCCTGTGGGGAAAAAAGTTCTAAGGGAGCCTGCTGGCCATTTACTCGTTGGCCTCTTCGCTGAGACTGCCAAGGCGGGTTCGACTGACACTGACAGAGCAGGTAGAAAACAAATAGAAGTCTATATATCTAAATGCTGATGAAAGTGTCCAAATGGAGATTTGCATCTCCTAATTAGGTGCCCAGGTTTAAAAATTAGACATCCATCTGCTGACAATATACCTCATGCAGATACAAAATCTGGTAAATGAGTGGTAGGAAGGAAGCAATGGCTGTTAACAGTAGAAACCTTTTATGAGTGAGGAAACCTTAATTCCGTTTAGGACCCAGGATTGGAACATTTTAATGAAAGACAAAATGCCTTTGTGTAGATTTCAAATGGTACAAGTTATAATACACTAGTATCTAGTAAAAGTGAATAAAGAAGACGAACTTGTTGACAATTTCACTAAACTTTCATGTACCTAGAATAGTAAAATAAGTACCCCCCCCTGCAATTTACACATCAGTATAAATGTATAGATCACATCTTACACTTCTCCCCTGTATAAAGATAAACTACATCTCTACCCACCCCAGTGAACTGTCAGTTTTCAGTTGTTCCTGCTCTTTACCGATGTCCAGAAATTAATGTACAGCAGAATCTCAGGGTTACAACACCAGAGTTACAAACTGACCGGTCAACCACACACCTCATTTGGAACTAGAAGTATGGAATCAGGCAGCAGCAGAGATTAAAAAAAGAAGAAGAAGAAGTGAAGACAGTACAGTACTGTGTTAAATGTAAACTACTAAAAAACTAAAGGGAAAGTTTTAATAAAGATTTGACAAGGTAAGGAAACTGTTTCTGTGCTTGTTTAATTTACCTTAAGATGGTTAAAAGCAGCATTTTTCTTCTGCATAGTAAAGTTTCAAAGTCAATGTTCAGCTGTAAACTTTTGAAAGAACAACCATAATGTTTTGTTCAGTTACAAATATCTCAGAGTTACGAACGACCTCCATTCCTGAGGTGTTTGTAACTCTGAGCTTCTACTGTAATATGATTCCCCTCTGAGACTGCTTCTGTTATTGTTTTGATTGTGTGTGCACCATCTTATGGATTTATATCCCCCTCCCGCACATTATACTACTACTCTCACACATCCAAAACTGAAAGCCTGCATTCACTTTGCAAGTCATGTCAGATGCATATAATATACTCTTATTTCTTTAATCCAGCTGATCAAAAAATTCATCCAGATCTGCAACTGGTGTAAACGGACATAGCTCTTTGGAAGTCAGTGAAGCTATGCTGATTTTTACCGGCTGACTCCCTGGCCCCGGTTGTTAGCTCTTCCTGCTCCATTTGTTTTCCGTGTTTCAGACAAAACTTTTTTTTTTTAACTTCCTAGATATTTTAAGAATGTATTTTAAAGCAGCAAAAATATCAAACATATGCCAGTCCTAGTCTGAGCCACTTACTGACCCATTTTATTTTCTTCTCTTTATGTAAAAATGGATATTAGAATGCGAATTAAGCTGCAGGTGTTATTTAGTTCCACATAACTATGATGGAAAAAGGCATGGCAATGAATAAGACATTATTGCCTTAATGTATATGGTCACTATGAATTAAAACGATGGATTCTGGCATCTTGTTATGTGGCTATTTTTATACATGTTATGGGGCACACCCAAAGAGATGAGAAACATTTGAAGGATTTCCTCATTTTCTGTCAGAATACATTGTGAATCACTTTACTCATTTGAGTCAATTTAAGGTTATGCACATTCAATGTAGATATAAATGTGCAAGCCAATGAAAATGAATCAGGCAGCTATGTAAATACCACCTTGAGAGCTACAAACAGTACACAAGTTACTACCAGCTTTATATTCAACATATTAGAATGCCCTGTGCAGCAAGATACAGAACAAATAGGAACAGTGATGTCTGAAGGCAGTTGCAGAATGGTAGCAGTCAACCCCCCCCCCCCGCCCCAATTCACAAACAATGCAAAGTGGTAGGATGTAAGAAATGCTATATGAATGCCATAAAAGAAGAAATGTCTAAGCCCATTTGGAGGATCATTCAGATCCACTTTTTGGCATTTTCTTCTGGGCCAACCAGATAATATTTCAAATCCTTTACATTCAGTTTGTCCAGAAAGGCTTGACTCCATCAAGGAGAAGAAAACTAGCTGACAAGCTAACTATAAAACAGACCTGAATGAGCCTCAGCAGCAACTCCCATTCAGCACAGATAAGCGCTTGATAAATCCACAAATCTTATTTCTTCTGCCCTAAGATATTTAAGAAAATCTGAGTCCTGCAGAGCCACTTAACTTGTTTTCTACAATCCCCTGTCTCCATATCAAAATGTATGACTACATTTATAGTGCCCCTCCAACTATTGATTCTGGGGTCAGTCATTTTAACAGGATCTCTGAAGAAATCCCACTGGTGTTCTGTGATGTCTTATGATAACTCTGCCCACAGGACTCATTTAAAGACAACCAATTTAAAAACAAACATTAGAGTAAAGGAAAATGCTGTCTAAGATGGAGAAAATTTCTAATAAGAGAGGTGAGGAGGCCTCATGGGATTGTTGCAAAGCCTTTTAGATTTAGATGCGTGCTGGGTGTCCATTTGCAGCTTTCTTTCTATCTGTGGGCTGTGGAGAAAAAAGCAGCCTGTAAATTTATATACCACTTGCCCAGGAGAATTTGTATGGAGAACAAATAACTTCAGATCCTTTAACATCCAGCAAAGCCCTTTTAAAGCATTATTTCTCTTGAAAATTGTTTCATTCAGTTTTCCTGGCGATGGGCTATATGTGATATGAAGGTCAGATTGCATCTGTTGTATTATGTGATGGATTGCTATTTGCCAGATGCAGCTCAACATCTCTGTCAGCTGGCCGAGCAGTTCAACAGGAAATAGGCAGTCTTAATCAGCAAGGTCTCTTCATCATGGATTATTCCTACAGGTTAGAGTAGCATTTACAACAAGAAAAGGAAATAGTTTAATATGACCAGGATATGCCTAGTCTTGAACTGGAGCCCTATGCCCCCTGCTGTCAGTGGGGCTCTGCTGTCCCAAAGGCATGTGATCTCATAGCTCTTACCCATAGCACCTGTACTCGGGGCCGGGGGAAGTTTAGGTGCAGTTAACGCGTTGTTCACTATAGACCAGAAAATGCCCTGCACCCTGTCACAAGCCATTAAAGGCATTTTTAAAAAATAGTTGCAAGATGTTTTTAAAGAATGAAATAAAATACCACTGACGTCTGCGAAAAGTTCTGAAGGCTCAGGGCCAAATACCTATCTCCACTGATTTCAGTGGAGTCACACCAAAGCTGAATATGGCACAAAGGGTTTTTTTGGCCCAAATCTTTTTGTAGGTTTTTGGATGTGCGTTGTGGAATCCAAATTTGATACCAGCAGTAAAAGCTGTCTCATGTCACAGAGCCTGAAGCCTGAGATACAGCTGAGCAGTAGCATCAGCTTCAAAACATGTAGCAGCCATTGCAAATGTGGATTTATTGGAAATACAATTGTCTCCGTTGCTGTACTGAATGTAAAAAAAACCCCTTATTTCCCATGGTAAGACACAACAGTGATGCTCTGCTTCTAATAGTGTGCAGTTCAGTAGTAATAGCTCAGCTCAGTTTAGTTTATTGAAGATATAAAACTTCTTGGGAGCCAGATGCTGAAATGTGCAGTTTAGCAAAACAAGAAAGCCAAAAGGGCCAGAGAGACCTAAACATGGAACGAGGCTGAACCGAACACTTAGTGTCTCATTAAATATGTCTCATTCATTTAGAAAAGATCATTATTCAATAAACATGATTTACTAAATCAGCTGAGTAGGAAACTGGGTCTATGAAGTTAGGGTTAGACAAACAGGTGAGCTTCTTTGTTTCTTCTTTGTTTCTTCTTTGTTCTTTGCCACATTTTACCTTCTAGCCTTGGGAAATATTTTACTGTTGAAGCTTTCTGCTGGAAAGAAAGTGTTGCTGCTTTTTAAAGAGCATGTGTACATGGAGACTTAGTGTGTGACAAGCAGGGGTAAATCTACGGCGCACCAAGTGGCCATGCACAAAGTGGCCATGTGGACACTGCTACCACACACTAAAAGTTCCCTAGTGCACTTTGATGTACTGTGGTTTCAAACAGCAATATGCCAAAGAGCACTGTGGAACTTTTTAGAGCGCAGCATCAAGGTCTACATGGACAGTAACAGAGTGGCAGCTGGTGTGGTGTAGATTCACGCCCTGCTTTGTTGACCACTAAATCTCCATGTAAACAAGTCCTAAAACATATTAAAAAATTCTAGCTCCTTCCACTCACTAACCATTAGGCTTAGGTAGATGATATGCAAACTGTTGTATTCTCCATGTAGAGCAAAAATGAAAGACTATGCAGCCTTTATAACAGGAGAACAGTCAAACTACTGTCAGTCAATACACTTTTGACTGTGAATTACTAAAGAATATATGACTGAAGACCTTTCTACCACAATTGTATAATACTTGTTTAGGGCTAAAAATCTGGTGGTCTCCTGATCCAATGTCCATTGAAGTAAATGGAAAGATTCCCATTGCTTGTAATAGACTTTGGATCAGGCGTGTAGTGTATCTTTTAATACATATATATTACAGATGCAGGTAACTAAAATATTTTAATTTTAACTAAAAGTAAAATAGCTATGGAAAAATGGGAAAACATGAAAAAGGAAGGGTTTGGCAGCAGCTGTCCTGACATGGCTTTCAATAGAATTGCTGTAAATAAAGATCTCTTATAGCTACATAAATCTTAATTTCTTCAGGAACATGATTGCTTCATTCATTGGATTTGTCATTGGAACATGACAGCCTTTCCTTGTGAATATGAATTTACCATGGAATGCTCAAACAGCAACAATTGATGCATGACTCCAGATATTAAATTAGACAGCACAAAGTGAAAGTGGTTTCACAAAAAGCATCAAACACATGTACTAAATATAAAAAAAACAGACCCAAAATGACATGATTTAGTATAATCATAAAACTAATGGATGCCAACAATCAAGAAAAGAAATGTTGCTGTGTTTTCTCTCTCAATGGATTAAAGAGGGACCAGAGCCAGTGCACCTGTGCCTTATCAGAACACTGCAATCTGGCCAATTAACTGGGCTTCAATGAGGCACCTGGGGCATAGGAGTGGAGAGATCCAGTGAGTCAGTCTGGAAAGGTGCATGAGGTGAAACCTGGCAGATCCAGGGGACTGATTGTGGTTGCAGGGAGAAGGCTGAAGGCAGGAGAACAGCCACAGCTAGCATACCCAAGCCAGGGCTGAAGGTCAGGTAGCAGCAAAGGGAGTTACCAGTAGGCTCTAAGCTAGAGAGCCGGGGTCAAAGGCTGGAGCAGGCTGACGGCATGGGAACAGTGGAGGAGCTTACCTGTTGATGTCTCCAGGGCTGGGGAGTTGGACTCAGGGGAACTGTGAGAGGAGCAGGGAGAGTGAGGGTTGCTCCCCTGGTAAAGATGATCTCCCAGCAGGGAGGCTGTGGGGATTCCTGCTCGGAAAAACAGAGTTGCAATCCAGTTGGAAAGGCTGGGGTGACAGTGATTTTGTTACCATTTAATGTATACCTAGGTTAGCAAAAGGTAAATACAGTACCACACAACATTTTGCAATTCTTGTTTCACTACTTTAAGTCCAATAAATGCAATCGACCACATGGGATGAATTTGGCCCAGTGACTGTTTATATACAGTCACATGAGGTGCTTGGGGGGAGAATGTTTTCAAAGATATTTCAATTACTAGCATTAGATTTTCATAATTATTATAGCCACATCTAGTTTTTATATTCACTTTGAATGCACACTTTGAATGTACACTCTATATATTTTGAATGTACACAAGAAGCACAGAAACTATGCATTCACTGTACATCTAACTGAACATATATTTTCAATAAACTAAACTGAGCTGAGCTATTACTACTGAACTGCACACTATTAGAAGCAGAGCATCACTGTTGTGTCTTACCATGGGAAATAAGGTTTTTTTTTTACATTCAGTACAGCAACGGAGACAGTTGTATTTCCAATAAATTCACATTTGCAATGGCTGCTACATGTTTTGAAGCTGATGCTACTGCTCAGCTGTATCTCAGGCTTCAGGCTCTGTGACATGAGACAGCTTTTACTGCTGGTATCAAATTTGGATTCCACAACGCACATCCAAAAACCTACAAAAAGATTTGGGCCAAAAAAACCCTTTGTGCCATATTCAGCTTTGGTGTGACTCCACTGAAATCAGTGGAGATAGGTATTTGGCCCTGAGCCTTCAGAACTTTTCGCAGACGTCAGTGGTATTTTATTTCATTCTTTAAAAACATCTTGCAACTATTTTTTAAAAGATTTTCAGTCTCAAATACTATATTTAAATTAAGATGGTTCCTGACCCAGAAGACCAGATCTGAAACAACCCAATTTTCTGTAGCTTTAGATTTATGATTCAATTCAAAATCTAAACTCTATAGGTTTGATCCCAATCTTTTATTTAAATATGAACCAATGAGAAGACTTATTTAGAGCAGTAGTATGACTGCTGTGGCTATCCAAAGAGATGTTGATGCTTCTACTTTGGCAACCCCTATTTATGTTCCTTTCTTTTCATATATATAGACCAGTATAATATCTTACATTCAGGGCCCAGTCTTGCTCCCACTGAAGTCACTAGTAAAAATTCCCATGGTCTTCAATGCAAGGAGGAGCAAGCTACAGAGCGAAAAGACACTTACTGGCATACGGATTGCATACATCTTTGTTAGGTCTTCCAAAGAAGAACACTTCCAATTCACTAGGACAAGCCAACAAAGACTTGTTTTCTTTCCCACATCATAATGCCCTCAAACATGTATAAGAAAATTTCTGTAACTGAACTCTTCTACCTTGCAGTTTGTTTACAGTAAGATTCTCTCCTACAGAGTCCTGAGTCAAATCTTTTCCTGTGGATTTCAGTGACTTTGAACATCTGAAGTATTTAGCTTTGATGTATTATAAGAAGGGTAGGGAAGCAGGTGATATTTTTCCTGTTAGAACCTGTGGGCTGGAACCTGGACCTATGCAGGTTGCTGATGCCTCTGCGTTGCCATCAGAGACTTAGGCTGGGTTCCCCTGGGAAGCCCCTGTAAGGCTTGACCTGACAGGATGTACTGTCCAGTAGGATTGGAATGGTAGCCCCTCACAGCCATATATAAAGCAGGGGGCTATGAAGGAGAGCGGTCTGAGCAACAACACACACTGCCTGCTTGTCTCTGTTCCAGACCCTGCTTGCAATAGAACCTTGACTCCTGCTTGTGACCCTGGCTTGTCCTTGACTTTGCTATTTGATTACTGTCTGTAAGCTGGAGCCCAACCCTGATCTCCTGGTAACCTGACCCTGCCTGCTTCATGACTCTCAGTTCACCCTTTGGCCTGTCGCAGACTCTGACCTTCTGGTACCTGACTTGGCCTAATGCCCGACTCTTACGCTGACCGGTAGACCTGCCTGCCCTCATTCTGGTTGTGACAGCACCTCTCCTTAATTCTGTGAATTCCTGCAGTTGTTGCAAAGCAGCCTATTACTACCACTGTGGTTAAACTCGAGCCTATAGGAGGTGATCCATTTTGGGGTTTATTGTATAAGACAATACAGTCTGGCTTTGCAGTGATTCCTCCCTTTTAGATGGGTCAAAAAAGACCTGCAACTTTACAAAACAATCATAGAATCATAGAATATCAGGGTTGGAAGGGACCTCAGGAGGTCATCTAGTCCAACCCCCTGCTCAAAGCAGGACCAATCCTGAACTATATCATCCCAGCCAGGGCTTTGTCAAGCCTGACCTTAAAAACTTCTAAAGAAGGAGATTCCACCACCTCCCTAGGTAACGCATTCCAGTGTTTCACCACCCTCCTCGTGAAAAAATTTTTCCTAATATCCAACCTAAACCTCCCTCATTGCAACTTGAGACCATTACTCCTCGTTCTGTCATCTGCTACTATTGAGAACAGTCTAGATCCATCCTCTTTGGAACCCCCCTTTCAGGTAGTTGAAAGCAGCTATCAAATCCCCCCTCATTCTTCTCTTCCGCAGACTAAACAATCCCAGTTCCCTCAGCCTCTCCTCATAAGTCATGTGTTCCAGTCCCCTAATCATTTTTGTTGTCCTCCACTGGACGTTTTCCAATTTTTTCATATCCTTCTTGTAGTGTGGAGCCCAAAACTGGACACAGTACTCCAGATGAGGCCTCACCAATGTCGAATAGAGGGGAACAATCACGTCCCTTGATCTGCTGGCAATGCCTCTACTTATACAACCCAAAATGCCATTGGCCTTCTTGGCAACAAAGGCACACTATTGACTCATATCCAGCTTCTCGTCCACTGTCACCCCTAGGTCCTTTTCTGCAGAACTGCTACCGAGCCATTCGGTCCCTAGTCTGTAGCGGTGCATGGGATTCTTCTGTCCTAAGTGCGGGACTCTGCCTTGTCCTTGTTGAACCTCATCAGATTTCTTTTGGCCCAATCCTCTAATTTGTCTAGGTCCCTCTGTATCCTATCCCTACCCTCCAGCGTATCTACCTCTCCTCCCAGTTTAGTGTCATCTGCAAACTTGCTGAGGGTGCAATCCATACCATCCTCCAGATCATTAATGACGATGTTGAACAAAACCAGCCCCAGGACCGACCCTTGGGGCTCTCCACTTGATACCGGCTGCCAACCAGACATGGAGCCATTGATCACTACCCGTTGAGCCCAACAATCTAGCCAGCTTTCTATCCACCTTATAGTCCATTCATCCAGCCCATACTTCTTTAACTTACTGGCAAGAATACTGTGGGAGACCATGTCAAAAGCTTTGCTAAAGTCAAGGAACACCATGTCCACTGCTTTCCCCTCATCCACAGAGCCAGTTATCTTGTCATAGAAGGCAATTAGATTAGTCACTATATATACATACAGCCTACAAAGCACAATACACCTTCCCCCCCCACCCCCGCATCCATGGTGTGCTGTCTTTGCAGATGTTTACACAGGCATCATCCATCTCTGCTATGTGAATTAGACATTGTTTCAATACATAGGTGTGGGCATCAGAATCAAAATGAGATGAGTTTTCAATCAATTGTCTAATACTTCACAAAGGTGTTCTCTCTTAACGCAGTTACCTGTTTAAATTGCTGAGGCTGCCAACAACAGGCTTCCAATTGTGGTGCTGTTGGCTATTGATCCCTGGAAACTAAAGCAAGACCACAAAGAACATCAGAACATAAGAATGTCCATACTGGGTCAGACCAAAGGTCCATCCAGCCCAGTATCCTGTCTACTGACAGTGGCCAATGCCAGGTGCCCCAGAGGGAGTGAACCTAACAGGTAATGATCTAGTGATCTCTCTCCTGCCATCCATCTCCACCCTCTGACAAACAGAGGCTAGGGACACCATTCCTTACCCATCCTGGCTAATAGCCATTAATGGACTTAACCTCCATGAATTTATCCAGTTCTCTTTTAAACCCTGTTATAGTCCTAGCCTTCACATAAGCAAGATGAATAATATTTTTATGCAACTGACGTTTAAAAAAAGTTCAAGTTAAATTGCAGGTAGAGTATCAATAATAGGCCATATGATTAATCTTGTTATTCAATGATTCCTAATTATGAATGCTTATGTGCATTTTTGCTGACACCTAGTATTATAGCTTCAATGTAATTCACCAGGAATTGGGGTGAAAGAGGGGGATGCAGATATGATCCTCATTGGATTTAAAGAGTGAATTTTGGTCAGCTGAACATTAATGAGGAAATGAAAATAAACAACAGTTTAGTATGAGCCAAATACAATGACAAGTAATAAGAATCCCAGAAATTGATCCATGAAACAGAACACAAAATATTGTTTAATGGGCCTGTAGTCTGAAATCAAATCAACAGCAAAACAATGGGAAGCCTGGGCTACAGTTTATTTCCTCAGACTGAAATATTGATTGCATTAACTATGGAAAACAATACATGGGGGGAAATGGTAACACACTACAGTGTGTCAGTGAGTAATTGAAATGTAAATGAGTATAAGCAGCACATGAATTCCTGCAAGATACAGTATGAGTCTATTCCAAGAAACTCTACTATATTGTTTAACCTGTACATCTCAGGTTACTTCAGTTCACACAATGGAAGATCTCACTCCAAAGTTTATCGATCCTCACTACACAATATGACAACTCTCTTTAGGCATAACAATGTTCTAAAACAAGAAGCATTTGATAAGTTATTGTTATTAATTCAACCCTTATTATTCTTTTCTCCAATACAATGAATAAAAAGCTTTAGTCCTTTGTTTCCAGTTCTAACATGTTCTCCCGTAATGCTCACAAAAACACTTGTGACCTGTGACCCAAGAACCCCTTAATGACAACTTGTAAGGGAGTTACAGGAATGTCCAGATTCTGGTATGTACATACTGGGTCACCAAAAAATGTCATGTGAGGTCTTAAATGAAATCTGGAGTGTCACTGTTCATCAATATCATTGGGAAATCTATGCACAGATACTATGTAGGGTGTTATGTATATATACCGACAATATGTTCTTAAATTCTATATCAAGGAATGAGTCACCAGCAGAAACAGGTTATCTGTCAGACAAGAGATGTTTAGTCACGCCCTGCCCCCTTCTCTGTCAGATATAAATTAAGCATTGTAAGCTAACACAGTGGATACCCGTTTACATATAAAACCAACAGGGAAGAAGCACACAGGAAAAACAAACCAACGGTGGTTATACTTTCTCTGTGTACAGACAATTAACTTTGGGGAATATAAATTAAAGGCGAAGAAGACACCCCCTCATCCTGCACCTAGGAAGTATATGGGCAGGACATTTACATTCATGAAAATGGGAAGGCTGGCAACTCTATCAGTGAGATAAACTTCTTTAGACAGGGGGTTAACATGATAGTTCAGTTTAGTCTCTGGAAAGCATGTTATAATTTTGTGATTTCTACGTAACCTTTTGTTTCCAATATATTTACTCACTATCACTTGAATTTTTGGTAATAATCTTATCCTTGTTTTCACTGTCAGTATATCATAGTGCTGTGGTAGTAAGCAAAGTGTTGATCCTCAGTTGACTCATACAATGCTGGAGTGTATACTGTCCCTTTGGGGCCAACAGAGCTGGTATTTCTGTCAGTGTTCAGTGGATGGGGAGCTGGACACTACTGGGGAAATGCTTGAAAAGGACTCAGAGATTAGGATGCACCTACTGTTTGCCTGAAAGCAAAGCAAAGTAAGGGCTGGCATAGCCCAGAGGACAGCGTGTGAGTAGTTAACAGGCTGGTGATTTCAGAGAGCTGACACCCAGTGAAGCACAAGCAAAGCTCCCTCTCATTGATGGTAGGGGGTAACAAAGTGACTCATAGTCCTGGGTACCCTGAGAACTGTCACACAACCTTACTTCGTTTTAGCTGACATGGTTCATAAGCTTCTGAAGGAACAAATATGGACACCGTGTAGAATCAAGCACGTGGGTTTATTACGTACAGCGCTGACAGAGTGTCACCTTGCTTATTAGGCTCAGAGACACTGCCAAACAATTGATTACAACGGATTATATGGATTTTCCATGGGCGGAGGGAAATGACGGGGTAGGCAGTCCCAAACCCCTGGATAGGTCTATCAGCAAGACAAGATAAGCACAGTAGCCAATGGTCAAAAGGTTACATAATGTCTCCGCCCATGGTTTCAGGTTAACACATGACACTTAATTAGTACACAGGTGTTTTCCATTAAACAATATATAAAGTGTGTTAGTATAAAATATATATATGTTGAATTCTGATTTGGGATCCATAGATAATGAAGTAGCTCCCTTGATTGTCAAACAGGTACACACCTAGGAGTTGAAGAAAAAGGACAAATGAAAAGTATATAGCAATAAAGGTTGTCTTTTAATTATTCATTTGTGTTTCTAAGGCAGATACTGGCAATGGCGAGGAGGAGAGGTCCACATCTGTGAGAGGGAGGATATCATATCTCATACTGATATGTTTGAACCTCTTCCATAAACTCAAGGCTGGTGTGTAGGAAGGCACCTCTTCTACAGAAGAAACAGGGCCTCTTTCATTCCCATGGTCTGTTCGCAACTTTGAGATAAAGCCCCCAATCATAATTTTCACCTGGCTTCTTGCTGACCAAGCTTATCTTAGCAAAAAGCAAGGTTGTCCTTTGTTTGTTCTCCTTCTTAGCTAATATTGTTCACTATTTGCTTAGCCTCTGTCTTCTTGACCAAACTCTGGATTTTGGGCCTGTAAAAAAAGCTGACACAGTCTATATATCAGGTTGTAACATAAACAGCATACAGATTTTAGCCCTTCCGCTTCCTTTCCATTTTCCTGTAAACAGGGAAGGTTATAACTGACCTTTTGTAATGTTTATTTTAAATGCTTTAGTTATAGTTTTGTGAATAAATCAAATACCATATACTCCATTTCACCCATTGTCTGTCTGTCAGGGAATAGGCTTCAAACAAGGTATTTATTTATTCTGTAAATGACACTTAAGTAAAAAGATGTGTTTCAGTGTACTGCTTCCTTAAATAAATGTTTCACCATTTTCCTTGATTATGTTGCAGTCAAATTTCTGGCAATTCATCCCAGTTGGTTTTATCTTTCTCTTGACTTGCAAAATCTATTTTTTCTGGCGTGATTATAATCTACTGATTCAGTGATTGTACTGTATAGTGGTTGGTTAACATAAGAAGTTAAGAGCCTACAACTGCTACCCACAAATTGAGTTACTTCATTACCTCAAGTGGTAGGGGCACATGCTTTTAGTGCTGAAATTTTAAACCTTGTTGATAACCCATGCTGGGAATTGTTGCACAGTCAATAATGTTGGTACCTGATTTGAGCTTTTAGAAAAATATATTTTTGTAGTACCTAATATATACAATTAGGATAACTGAATTTGGTAATATTCCAACATTTGCATTGTAGAGATACTTATCTTACCAGCAGGAAAGAAAAAAAAAGCTATCATGTGCCAGCAATGCCCCTTTGCCATGTACATTGGCCAAACCGGACAGTCTCTACGTAAAAGAATAAATGGACACAAATCAGACGTCAAGAATTATAACATTCAAAAACCAGTCGGAGAACACTTCAAACTCTCTGGTCACTCGATTACAGACCTAAAAGTGGCAATTCTTCAACAAAAAAACTTCAAAAACAGACTCCAACGAGAGACTGCTGAATTGAAATTAATTTGCAAGCTGGACACCATTAAATTAGGCTTGAATAAAGACTGTGAGTGGATGTGTCATTACACAAAGTAAAACTATTTCCCCATGTTTATTTCCCCCCATTCCCCCACTGTTCCTCACGTGTTCTTGTCAACTGTTGGAAATGGCCCATCTTGTTTATCATTACAAAAGGTTTTTTTTTCTCTCCTGCTGATAGTAGCTCACCTTACCTGATCACTCTCGTTATAGTGTGTATGGTAACACCCATTGTTTCATGTTCTCTGTGTATATAAAATTGCCCTACTGTATTTTCCACTGCATGCATCCAATGAAGTGAGCTGTAGCTCACGAAAGCTTGTGCTCAAATAAATTTGTTAGTCTCTAAGGTGCCCCAAGCACTCCTTTCCTCTGCAGTTGCTAACAATATGCTGATCAGCCAGTGATTGCTGAGGCTTGTCCTTTCCAAATCATTTGACTTTCCCTGCTTTCCATCCTTCCTGACTGCCTGTATTGATTCTCCTCCTTTACCCACCTTTCTAACTAATTCTGTTCCCATTATTTACCTACCACCATCTGCCCTTCCAGCTACCTCAGACCTTCTTCCCCACCCCTCCACCTCTCACCTCCCCAAACAGCCTGCCTCTCTGGCTTCTGTGCATTCCCAACACCTTTCCACTGATGCTTCTTCTTTTCCCCCTGCTACTCAGAAAATCTGCTTCCAGCTATCACTAATTTCTCCCATAGGACTCCTAAAAACTAATGTGTGAATGGATTAAGAACATTCAAAAGTAGCTGCAAATAAATACATTGTCAATCAATCCCTAAATCCAAATGTGGAACTGAACACTTGTAGTGGATAAAGGCAAGGGGAGAGATTCCAGTTTTCACTTTAAAGTGATATGGCCCTGATAAAAGACGATAAAACCATGCTGTGTCTTTCCAGTCGTTACCAATAAAATCTGGAAATTTGTTCCCAGATTCTAAAGCTTTTCTTCTGACTGTGGCCTCCCATATATGCTCTCTAAACAGACCAGCCCTTGGCTCATCTCTAATAAAAGAGTAATGGCTTATAATGCCCTGGAGGTTGAAAACAGCAACACGATATGTGCTGGGGAACACTGTGGAAGAGCTAACACGGTAAGCAGCACTTGATCCGTAGACGTTGCAGAGTAACTACTCTGGTTATTTCCAGAGAGGCAGAAGAACATGTTTTGTCCAAAATGCACATTAAATTGAGAGATCTCATGTGGAAAAATAATTATACTAATTTTCTTTTTCTCCCGTCACTCACAGGTGATATCATTTAATTCAGACAAAAACAGGTGGACAAAGGCAATGTAGCACTCACTTGCAGGAGCCGTGGTTCAGCTGGGAGTCAGTCTAAGGCCACTGGGCACCCCAATGACAGGCTATTTTTCACTGTCTGCCCAAACACTCTGCAAATCAAGGCAAATATATGAGAAAAGCCTACGATGGATTTATCAAATGATGCCAAATATATTATTTAATCTCATTCATAGTCCAGACATACTCAACAAAAGCAGGGTGATCTCTGGGATAAAACATAGGCTTGGGGGAGATGAACCATCATGACCAACATGGAGGGCATGCTGCAGAAAGTGTTAGATGAATAAGAATGTACTTTCGTCTGCAGTAACTCAGCCAGCTGCATTGAAAATCTTTTGCATGACATGGTCCATGTTCCAATCTGGCTGGTAGCACTGAAATCATCACCAGCTTCTCAAAATATGTTTGACTTCCTTATGCTTTCCAACATGCCATTTAAGCATACTCGTGAACTCAGCACAAATTTCATGGTGTGTGCACTCCATAGGGGGCAAAACAAAAGCATACCAACTGTAACAAAAAAACCAGATGGTTTTCTGTGTTGAAAGCAGTAGACATATTGCTTGTCTGTGGACATTTACTGGGTTTCTTATTAAGTGAGGATGCCACAGAAAATAAATGTGAAAAGCTATCTTCCAAAGAGAGGGGCTAATAAAAGTGTATGGAATTTTTAACAGAAAACATGACTTCTGTGGTTGATATGAAATGGCTTAAACCAGAAGACATTTTTGTACATCAGGAGCTAAATTCTCTGCTGCTGTATTTCCACTTCCCAAGAACATTCTCTGAAGGTGCAACTCCACTGAAATCAATGTGCGCAACAGTGTGTGGGCTGCTTGCAAAACCTTACCTGAAAATAAGCTTGGGAGCAATCTTGGTGGGTCAGATTTTGATACCCTGACTCATGCTGAATGGAATCGTACTCCATATGTAGCCTTACTGGAATCTAAGGTGCTGCTAAACCAGACTAAAGGTATCAGGATCTGGCTCTCTGAGTACTGTTTTTCTTTGCAAGCCATTCCATTGATAGAAGAGTAACTTCAAGATGAGTAAAGGTGTCAAAATCTAGCTCAGTGTGTTTTGTCCTGCAACAAGCTCTCCAAGGCAAGAATTTTCAAAAAAGCTTAGCTCTTCTTTAGGCACTAGAATAGTGCCAGGGGTACATTGGATGCTGATCATTTAAAAAAATCTGTACATAAGCATCCCAGTGAAAACCACTGAATGCTGGAGACATGAAAGTCTAGTTCTCCTATCGGGAGATGAGTCTTTTTGGAAATCTGTCTGTAACAGCATGCCTGCAATTTGAGAAGCAGAGGACTTGGAGGGCAGCTTTTGCTTGTTTTCCCCCCCAGCAGTGCATGACGAATGGGAGCCAATGATACATTGAAATACAGTCACCTACCATAGCTTTTGATGTTTATGAAGCCTTGTGGTGGTACTGGTCTAAAAAAATCCACTTATTTGGGAAGGAGGAATTTTATCACCATTTCGAAAACATTAAGCTTTTTTTGGAGCATTTTAGCCATTTAGAGAGCTTTTCTGTGGAGTTTTAAAACTATCTAGTGGAATCTATTCAATATAAAGTTAAAAGGAAGATATTTGTTGTTGGACAAGAAAATTCAGATAGCGACCAGAATGAGGAGACAGTGTGCTGTGAACATACCGCTGATACTTTAGATTGTATAGTATTTTAAAGATTCTTGACCCTTGAACTTTTAAACATGATAATTTTGAAACTTGACGCTGATTGGCTATGCTATGCGGATGTGACTTATTGTGATAATAAAGTCTGCTTATCTCATGGGTGGTTGTTTTGGGGTTTCTTTTTTTAAACACCATTTTGTAAGATTATGAGTCTTGAACAGGCTTCAGAATGAAAACCAGAATGCTTACTCCTATTTTTCCTGATCCAGTCCAGCCATTTCAGGATTTTAATTGGTTCAAATCATTTATGCAACTGGCTGCACTGTTTCTCTGGACAACTTTTACATTTCTAGCTGCGTACTCATTTATGGGGTTCCAGTTTTGACTCTGCTATTTACTATCTTTCTGAATCAGATTAGTTGTTGGCATGATGTAAGACTTCCATTTTACAGGAACTACAGGAAGATTTTCATACCACTTATGGGTGTGCTGACAACTGTGTGGTAAATGCCTGTATAAAGGAATGGTTAAACACCTTTTTCTTTTTGATAAATCCAGTGAAAATGTCAAGATAGTAATTGGCTTAAATGTTGTTGGTTTTTTTCATGGATGTCTGCTAAATCCAGGATCAGTTAAAATATCTAATATTTTCTTTGATTTACAGCTGTTTTTGAGCTAAGGTTTCTTGGGATCATTGAAGACTTTTGATCATGTTTACCCTGGTCTGATTAAAAAAAAATAAATTCCTGATTTTCTCTCCTAGGGATTAGATGGCAAAGTTGTTAGCAAACTTTGGATTGGTCACTGGGCCTCATTTTATCTCACTTTAGCTGGTGTAAATCAAAGTAACTCCACTGAATTCAATGGAATTTTGGCAGTGGGAAATGGGTGTATGTGAGATCTGAATCAGACCTAAAACCATTACAATGCAAGCTTAGGTAAGTGTCCTGTGATAATGCTTATGAATACCGCTGGTCAATTTTTTTTTGACAGAACACTTTTCTGTCAAAAAATGGAGTTTCAGCTACGTAAAAATGTATCTTAAAAGTATCAGTTTTGATAAAATTATGGGAGGGGAGTTCAAACAAATCATTTAAACTTTCTTGTTTTGATAAGGTAAATATTTTATTTTGACTTTATCAGTTTTATTCATCTTGTTTTGACTATATATTTTCATTTCAATTAATTTCATTTTGCATATAAGGTAAAATATTTCATTTCAACTATCAAAATGAAAACTATCAAGTTATTGAAATGAGATGTTTCCGCAATTCCAAATTCAATATTTTTTGCATTTTCATTTCACAGGTAACTTTGGCTTTTCGATTTAGAATGACTTTTTGGGGAGCTTAAATGGGTGGAGAATGTTGGAATTTCCTGTGGAACTAAAATTTCAGTTTCTGACTTGTTCTACTTAAGAAAATCTGCTACAGTGTACTGCAAAGAAGTACTGTGATAAAGTGCTTGGTTACATGATCTCTCTGCTGTTGCATAATGTCAGGATTAGGAAAATTTGCTTGTATTTGATGCATTTAGTGACTAGAACAAGTACATTTCTCCAATGCTGTCATTATTCAACAGGAAGAAGGTCATGTTACAGCAACATTTTCAGTCACATTTTGCAGTACAATTTAATGAATCATTATCAAAGGGCATCCTTGGTCTTCCATCTGACATTGACATTGTTGGAGATGTGCTAATGTAGTGCAAGTGACTAACAGACATTGTGAAAAGTATCTTTGAGGCAAGCTCAGTAGTTATGCGTTTTTTAATACAACAGATCCAGAGTCGTCTTGCTGTTGCTATACCTGGCCTCTAACACACCTTTTTCTTTGGTATTGAACCCTGCCTTACATCTACTTTTTAAATGAAATAGGTACAAATCTACAGATTGATGTAGGTCTCAAGGCTTCTGAACTTAAGCAGATCTCCTGCTTCAACATGCATCATTGGCCAGGGGATTGGAAGAGACGTTTTTATGTTTTTGTTCCTCTTTCACAAAGTCCCGTTCTCTACCGTAAGCAACCTTGTCAGTGCAAACTGGAAGAAATATTAATTAGATTTACCAACTAAATCTACATATAATTTTATACCATTTATTGTATTTATTTGCCTTGCATTAGCGAAAAGCACAGCAGCTGCAAGAAGGTTTGAAAAAAGTAAAGGAGGACTTGTGGTACCTTAGAGACTAACCAAATTATTTGAGCATAAGCTTTTGTGAGCTACAGCTCACTTCATGTAGCTCACAAAAGCTTATGCTCAAATAAATTGGTTAGTCGCTAAGGTGCCACAAGTCCTCCTTTTCTTTTTGCGAATACAGACTAACACAGCTGCTACTCTGAAAGAAGGTTTGAGTTTTTAACAATTCTTGCACTTTTAGAACTCTCCCTCATAAGAGGAAATTGTATGGAATCCCTGCTTGCAGATCGGGCACTGGGAAAAAAGAAAACAGTTACAAAATCGAGACAATTTTAAATATGCTCTTATTACTGTACTAGTGGTATGTAACTTTCTCTGTATTTCCACTGTATTTCTTCCCTTCTCTTTGTGTCCAGGCAGAAAAAGAATACCTTTTAATGACCAGATGAGAAAGAAATTCACAGAAACCTTTTGAAGCTCAATTTGGTAAATCTCTTACACCAATTTGGGGTTTAAAACTAGTTAGAGATGATAGATTTCCCCTCATGCCCCAGAAATGTAAATCTCTGGTATTTATCAAGGAGATTTAATTAGAGAGAGAGAGATTATTCTAACTAAAGAGAAGCCTGTGCTAAGTGTGAGAGAAAGAACTCTTCCTATACAAAGGAAAAGCCTGATCAGATGCAATCCCTGGAGCCATGCGAAGCTGTATTGGAACCCACAGGAGTCTGCCCGAACAGAATTTATTGTACGATCAGGGCCTCAACTGGCACAAAGTGCATGGTCTCTGTGCAGTGCATATTTTTAATCCTACTTATTCACTAGCATTTGTTTCTCTCTGTCTGCCCTCTCTCAGACCCATGACAACATTTTCTGCTTGCTCACTGTCTGATGCTCTCTGCTCCATAGTCATTGTTCTATCCAACCTGAAGCAAATACTCACCAACAACCACATACCACACAACAGAACCACTAACCCAGGAACCTATCCTTGCAACAAAGCCCGTTGCCAACTGTGCCCACATATCTATTCAGGGACACCATCACAGGCCCTAATAACATCAGCCACGCTATCAGAGGCTCGTTCACCTGCACATCCACCAATGTGATATATGCCATCATGTGCCAGCAATGCCCCTCTGCCATGTACATTGGTCAAACTGGACAGTCTCTATGTAAAAGAATAAATGGACACAAATCAGATGTCAAGAATTATAACATTCATAAACCAGTCGGAGAACACTTCAATCTCTCTGGTCACGCAATTACAGACATGCAGGTCGCTATCTTAAAACAAAAAAACTTCAAATCCAGACTCCAGCGAGAAACTGCTGAATTGGAATTCATTTGCAAATTGGATACTATTAATTTAGGCTTAAATAGAGACTGGGAGTGGCTAAGTCATTATGCAAGGTAACCTATTTCCCCTTGTTTTTTCCTACCCCCCCCCGACGTTCTGGTTAAACTTGGATTTATGCTGGAAATGGCCCACCTTGATTATCATACACATTGTAAGGAGAGTGGTCAGTTTGGATGAGCTATTACCAGCAGGAGAGTGAGTTTGTGTGTGTGTGTGGGGGGGGAGGGGTGAGAAAACCTGGATTTGTGCTGGAAATGGCCCACCTTGATTATCATGCACATTGTAGGGAGAGTGGTCACTTTGGATGAACTATTACCAGCAGGAGAGTGAGTTTGTGTGTGTATGGGGGTGGGGGGTGAGAAAACCTGGATTTGTGCTGGAAATGGCCCACCTTGATTTTCATATACATTGTAAGGAGAGTGGTCACTTTGGATGGGCTATTACCAGCAGGAGAGTGAGTTTGTGTGTGGCGGGGCGGAGGGTGAGAAAACCTGGATTTGTGCTGGAAATGGCCCAACTTGATTATCATACACATTGTAAGGAGTGATCACTTTAGATAAGCTATTACCAGCAGGAGAGTGGGGTGGGAGGAGGTATTGTTTCATGGTCTCTGTGTATATAATGTCTTCTGCAGTTTCCACAGTATGCATCCAATGAAGTGAGCTGTAGCTCACGAAAGCTTATGCTCAAATAAATTGGTTAGTCTCTAAGGTGCCACAAGTACTCCTTTTCTTTTTGTTCTGTCCATGGGATTTTAGTATTATGTTCATTTTAAAATTTGTATTTGTTTATTTTTACACTCCGTCTTCTCCTCAGTGGGAGTCAGATTTTTCAAACCCGTAGTTTTGAAAGCCATTAAAAGTTATACAAAACAAGGCCACTAACTTCTACTTTCAAATGTCACAAAGAAAAGACATTTCCGCAGTTCAGGCTTCCTGGATCTGACAGAGGCAGACTCTGCAACACATGCTGGTAAGCAATGCTCTGTAAAAATCTCCATTTTAAATGACTCCTTAGGTGTTTACTATCAAAAACCCCCAAAAAAAGACTTGTAAAATAAGCCTTCCTCTCTCTGCCCTTCCCACTTCCCCCCGCCCGCCAACAATAACTCAGTGGCCCCAAAATCACTCTTTCCCCAGCCTATTCTCCTTTCCTCAGTTCTTTGTGGCAAGCCTCAATGGATAGTAGGCTGGTTAATTCTTCCGACTTCTACACTAGCTTACTCAGCCCAAGCTAATTCATTTCCAGTTGGTTTAATTATATTCCCACTGCTCATGACTGTGGAGCCAGCTCCACTCAGGTCCTGGCAAACTAATTAACCTGGCTATATTCACATGTGGCTGGGGTATCTCTGCAGTTTGAAGCCATATAGAAAATGTGGACATAGTTCTCTTCCTGAAAACTGGGGTAAGGGCTACAAACTCCATTATGTGATATTCATGTCCTAGATTGTCTTATGAAAGCACAGATGGACTTAGTACCATTTTTAACCATTTAAAGTGCAGTGCAGCTTTTTAAGGATACTTTAATATATATGATAAGGGAATATATGTGCAGTCTAGTAGAGGTAAAATCCCATAAAAACTTAACCTGATAAAAGTAAATCTCCTATAGTATATTAACATATTTCTCATTCACCGAAACACAACTGGTTTCATGACAGAGTAAATCCATGTTATTACAAAAATTAGGTGTTCTGGTGTAAACAACCACTCAAATTCTTTTTTGTACAATCTCTTTAACAGTTGTATTGCATTTAATAATCACACTGGAAACAATTTTCATTTAAAATTAGTATACAATTCACATATTTACGAATCAAGCTTTTTTCCCTAGAAAACTTAAATAACAGACATTCACATGGCTATTTCTATAACTGAGCAAATGGAATTAAATGACGTTGCAAATCGAATTAATTAGTTGCTGCCTTTTCACTTCTAAGTAGATACATTTAAGAAAATTCTCATAGCAAAGTTACTGTAGTTATGTGGCATTTTATACAATACTCTAATAGCTTTGGGTGATCATAACCTCTTGCGCCATTGGTAGACTGAAGAATAGGTTGTCTTTGCTCTTCATTCTCAATTTGTACAAAAACATTAACAAAAAAGAAAGATAAAACATGGAGAGAAACAAATCAAAATGTTTTTGATTTTATTGAGGAAAATCAAAACTTTTTTTTTTTTTTTTTTAGTCAGAAACTTCTGCCTCTTTTCACAGTCACAATGTCAGAACTGGGAAACTTGAATTGACACTAATGAGAACAGTCTAACATCTGATCACAAGCAGAGCCAGAACGTTATGCTGAACCTCCACCCTCTCTGAATATTTATCCAGTATGTGCCTGTGTCATGTTGTCGGCCAGTCATTGTTCTCCATTTGCCTCCCCTGCTAACGACTCCCTCTTCCAACATTTATCTGTCTTGTCCTGTTTAGAGGTGCAGTGAGTATCTCAGGGACATACATCCAAAGTGGCTGAATGGATTTCCTGTTTGCTCTTGCAGCCATAGATAAGCCTGTTAGCACTGTTGATCGTTTACTAGAGTAAGCTGACCAACTAAATCACATTTTTATGCCTCTCTCTTATTAGTATTGGGTAAGCAGACATAGTTTTCCTATTATAAGGCTACTGATGAGTACCTGATGAATCCTCCTCTCCATGGACAATTTTTTTCTATTAACTTATTAAATTTTCATATATTTATATTCGGGCTGTCAAGCGATTAAAAAATTAGTTGCGATCAATCATGCTATTAAACAATAAAATACCATTTATTTAAATATTTTTGGATGTTTTTCTACATTTTCAAATATATTGATTTCAGTTACAACATAGGATACATAGTGTACATTGCACACTTTATATTTATTTTTATTACAAATATTTGCACTGTAAAAAAGAAAAGAAATTGTATTTTTCAATTCACCTAATACAAGTACTATAGTACTATAGTGCAATCTCTTTATCACAAAAATTGAACTTACAAAAGTAGAATTATATTAAAAAAACCCCTGTATTAAAATTTTAGAGCCTACAAGTTCAATCATTCCTAATTCTTGTTCAGCCAATCACTCAGACTAAAAGTTTGTTTACATTTGCAGAAGATAATGCTGCCTGCTTCTTGTTTACAATGTCACCTGAAAATGAGAACAGGAGTTTGCATGGCACAGTTGTAGAGGGCATTGCAAAATATTTACATGCCAGATGCGCTAAAGATTCATATGTTGGTATTCCAGAGGACTTGTGTCCATGCTGATGACAGGTTATGCTCGATAATGATTCAAAGCACTGCGGACTGACGCATGTTCATTTTCATCATCTGCGTCAGATGCCACCAACAGAAGGTTGATTTTCTTTTTTTGGTGGTTCGGGTTCTGTAGTTTCCGCATCAGAGTGTCGCTCTTTTAAGACTTTGGAAAGCGTGTTCCACACCTCATCCTGCTCAGATTTTTGGAAGGCACTTCAGATTCTTAAATCTTGGGTCGAGTGCTATAGCTATCTTTAGAAATTTCACATTTGTATATTCTTTGCCTTTTGTCAAATTTGCAGTGAAAGTGTTCTTAAAATGAACAACATGTGTTGGGTCATCATCCGAGACTGTAATAACATGAAATATATGGCAGAACGCGGGTAAAACAGAGCAGGAGACATACAGTTCTTCCCCCATGGAGTTCATTCACAAATTTAATTAACGCATTATTTCTTTAACGAGCGTCATCAGCATGGAAGCATGTCCTCTGGAACAACGGCCAAAGCATGAAGAGGCATATGAGTCTTTAGAGCATCTGGCATGTGAATATCCTATGACGCCAGCTACAACAGTGCCATGTGAATGCGTGTTCTCACTTTCTGGTGACACTGTAATTAAGAAGCAGGCAGCATTATCTCCTGCAAATGTAAACAAACCTGTTCTTAGTGATTGGCTGAACAAGAAGTAGGACTGAGTGGACTTGTAGGCTCTAAAATTTTACATTGTTTTGTTTTTGAGTGCAGTTATGTAACAAAAAACCCCTACATTTGTGAGTTGCACTATCATGATAAAGAGATTGCATTATAGTACTTTTATGAGGTGAACTGAAAAATACTATTTCTTTTATTATTTTTACAGTGAAAATATTTGTAATAAAAATAATATAAACTGAGCACTGTACACTTTGCATTCTGTGTTGTAATTGAAATTGATATTATTTAATAAATTTCAATTGGTATTCTATTGTTTAACAGTGCGATTAATTGTGATAAATTTTTAATCGCGATTAATCTTTTTGAGTTAATCGCGTGAGTTAACTGATTAATCGACAGCCTTAATTTATATATATATATATATATAGAGAGAGAGAGAGAGAGAGAGCAAGCGAACTATAAACTATAAATAAAACTTCTCATAAAACAGAAACTTCTCATAATATATTAACCATTTGCTACCTAATCTTAGCTATACTCTATACTTGAAACACACAAACACACACTAATATATATATTTATATAAATAAATGGTTAAAATATAAATCAATTATTTGTATTAGACAATTTACACAAAAATTTGTTTATAAAAATCATCCAACTAGTTAAAGAAAAATTAAGATAAGATAAAGAATAGAAACAAAATTCAGAGGATGGGGAGGTGCGGCGGGGACGGGGAGGGAGAGGAGAGAGCATGTACTTAACAGGATCATTCAGGTACTCCAGGAAAGCAATCTCGTATTTTTTCTTGGATATTTCTGCTACGATATACAATTCTTTCCATGGTGGCCAAGTTTATGATGTCTATGCTCCAGTCTTCAATTGTTGGTCACTTTTTGGATTTCTATTTTTGTAGTACTAGTCTTTTATTATTAGTTTATTATTATTTATAATAATTGCAATTATTAGTGCTCTGTTTAGCCAAAGTTTTCCAGATTCATTCTGCTTCCAGTTAACATCCATTACATTTAAAATTCCATGTCTAGCTTGTAACATAATTTTATTTTATAAGAAAAAATAACTCTGCAATTAAGCTTTGCCCAAAACATATGGGTATAGAAGCATTCCCAGAGCATATGGGTTAAGTTTATCACCGGCTAAATCACAGTGCCAGCATTTGTCTAACTTAGTGGCACCTGTTTTGATCAATCAGAGTGGGGTCCAATGCATCCTTCATATAATTTTATGATGGATTAATTTTAAATGGAGGTTGAAGGATCAGTTCAGAGCACCGGCTAAAATTTGTTTCCATTGGTCGGCAGAGAATAATTGGCCTGGTTCCTCCTCCCATTTCTTTTTTAGGGAGTCTGTGTTTAATTCAAATTTCCTGGCCAAGCATGCATGTAGTGTTGTACTAGGCCTTGGCAATCTTTGGTGAAATGAAAACAGTACAGGTCAGTCAGGAGTAGTGTGGACATTGGGGCAAATAGATGGGAGACAGGATGCTTATTGGGATTTTTAAGATGGATATATTGCCCCTTTCCATGGACCTTTTTTATGACAGGCTGAGCCCACATCACCTCAGACTTAGGAGGAAGAGGTCTTGGAGGAAAGAGGAGACAGGCATACAAGTAGAGGGTCTTCCTTTCTCCCCCATGCCATATGCTTAGATATTTAGAGCTAGGAATTTTGTCCATTAGAGCAATAAATTAAGGTGGATATTTCCTGATATATAACTCACTGTACTTTGGTGCCTGGTATTTTCTGTAATTGACAGCATGCAGATATTTTGTTTTGCAATTATACATCATATTCTCCACGGCTGAGATGAAACTTATACAAGATCTGTTTGGACCTGTTCATGACAATTCTGATCTCTCTGGTATTAGCACTTTTTTTTAGCATTATCACAGTGTTGCTGTATTGACTAACATATATGGTTTAAATGCCTAAAGATGACCAGGTGAGGCTGCCAGAGTGGGAAAGTCTATTGTTTTGGTACATAGCTGAATGACTGCAGCAGAGTTTCAGGACAGACAGATATTTGTGGATAAGCATCTCTCTGCAACTGGCCTCCCCATATAATACATTTCCACACTTTGCTGCATGTAATGTCAGCGGGACAAGTACTGGAGGGAGCAATTGTCTCAGACCTTCAGAATGAGAATCTCCAAAGAATCTCTTCAGAATCTCCAAAGTTGGGTTAATCATGAGCCTCTTTTGCTTTGGATTTTGACTTCTTGTTGTATTCCAAAGAGAGGTTAGACTCAGCTTGTTTGGACACAGGGCCAAATTCTGCCCAGTTTACACTCCATGCAACTTTAATGACATTGCACATATTATCAAAGGGGGCAGAACATGGCCCTGTATCCAAACAAGCGGATACATTTTGTAAGAGGTGGCACTAGTATACATAGTTTTGATCCATGTCATTTCTTCTAACTGCCGTAGCAATGGGAAACTCAGAATGTGTCTAGAAGCAGCACTTTGCTTTCTCTGGTGAGCTAGTCTTTTTTGGCTTAGGTCCTTCTACCACTCCTACGTTTTATTGCAAAGTCTAGGCTTTATAAAACTAATTAGTAATGCAGAGGTCATGCTGGGCGAGAACAATCCCTTCCAAGACTGTACCTGTTGCTGAATATGAGAAGTACAGTCCGGAAGCCTTAATATTCTTCCTATCCTGTAGGGGACTCCATGCCCTGCAGGGTGAATTTCACTGACTAACATTAAGTATCTGTTAAAAACATGCTCTCTTCCGAAGGACAAGTAAAATGTTAAGACTTTGGGACTGGAGGTGAAATGGGGGCAAGAGGAGGCATTTTGGTTTTGGGAAAAGGCAACAAAGAAAATATTTGATAATTTTTAAAGCAATTTAATTGCACAGACTTCTGCAGTGGGTTTTAATGTTTATAGTGTAAGATTATACACCGGTTATGCCTATGCATCTTTAATTCAGCCCCATGATGCATATACAATACTTTATACTCTTTCATTAAATGATGACATACGATTTTCCTACGGGACTCCCGCCTCATTCAGTGCACAGTATGGACAGTGTTTAATGAATAAACCATGCTTATAGAAGGAATAAAACATTTGTCTGTATGACTCCTGCCACAGGCTCCCTAAAATTCAGAAGGTGTTTAGAGAATGAGACCAGAATCTACAGGCAGAGAAAATGAACATTTTGCACTTTCTTCCTACAAATGAACTCTTATTTACTTTGATTTAACAGCTAGATAATAATTAGATCTGCATTATCACCTAGTTGTTTAAAATTTAATTAAAATATCTCTAATGGGAGGGGTTGCAAGTGCTTTTGAGGATAGGATTATAATTCAAAATGATTGGGACAAACTACAGAAATAGTCTGAAGTAAATAGGATGAAATTCAATAAGGACAAATGCAAAGTACTCCACTTAGGAAGGAACAATCAGTTGCACACATACAAAATGGGAAATGACCTCCTAGGAAGGAGTACTGTGGAAAGGGATCTGGGGGTCACAGTTTACCACAAGCTAAATATGACAGTGTAACACTGTTGCAAAAAAAGCAATCATCATTTTGGGATGTATTAACAGGAGTGTTGTAAGCAAGACACAAGAAGTAATTCTGCTGCTCTACTCAACGCTGATTAGGCCTCAACTGGAGTATTGTGTCCAGTTCTGGGCACCACATTTCAGGAAAGATGTGGACAAACTGGAGAAAGTCCAGAGAAGAGCAACACAAATTATTAAAGGTCTAGAAAACATGACCTATGAGGGAAGATTGAAAAAACTGGGTTTGTTTAATCTGGAGAAGAGAAGACTGAGAAGGGACATGGTAACAGTTTTCAAGTACATAAAAGGTTGTTACAAGGAGGAGGGAGAAAAATTATTCTTCTTAACTGCTGAGGATAGGACAAGAAGCACTGGGCTTAAATTTCAAGAAGGGAGGCGTAGGTTGGACATTTGGAAAAACATCCTAACTGTTAGGGTGGTTGCCTAGGGAGGTTGTGGAATCTCCATCATTGGAAATTTTTAAAAGCAGGCTAGAAAAACACCTGTCAGGGACGGTCTAGATAATACTTCGTTCTGTCATGAGTGTAGGGGACTGGACTAGATGACCTCTCAAGGTCCTTTCCAGTCCTATGAGTCTATAATTTAAGAGTTGTTCCTAAGAGTATATGGTAAAAACTTTTCAAACCCTACAGATTGATTTTCCTTTTTGTTTTGCGAAACCAGTGAAAAGCCAAATGTTTCAGTTACAAACTATATGTGAAATCTCTCACATAGCATGACTTACAAGACACCACACTTTAATAATGAGACTATGGAAACAGTCTTACAATAGCAGAATTCTTAAAAAATATGAGTCTTTACAAGAGCTAGAGAATGTGTGAGCTCTTGTTAAGAGAGACTCCACAAATCATTCTGTATGATGGATAATTTATAACAGGCATACATGGAGAAGAGATGTTGATGTGCTTTGTCTTCGTTGCAGCCACTTCACTGTGGAGTACAGACTCAGTTGACTTAACAAAATAAAGTGCATCTACCTTGTAAATATATCACTAGTAAAATACTCATCAGAGAGGCAAGTGAGAGTTCACAATCTACCTACAGTTTGACAACAGTGCTAAGTATCAAAATTTCACCTGTCCTGTAGGATATTTTCCACTCTGCCAGGTGAACTGCATGGAATGTCATTAAGTTCCTGTTAAGAACATATCCTCCTTCTGCTGACCAGGTGGACTTTTAAAGCTCCCAGGATTGTAGCTTTAGGCAACAGATGAGCAAAAAACCCAAACCAATCCACCCAAACGTAGGCCCCAGTTGGGGGTACCCTTTTTACTCTCGTTGAAGCAGCAATTTAATATAAAAATTGTCCTCTGGATATCAGTGGGACTGCTCACAGATGGGCAGATTGTGAACTCCTTACTCACACTGGTGAGCAGTTACTCACAGCAGTGGTCCCACTGGACTTAGTAGGACTCCTCATGCAATTAACTGCTCACCCATGTGAGTAAGGAGTTGACAATCTGGCCCAGAATAAGGTACTATACAATGTGCGTAACGGTAGCAGAATTGGGGCTCTTGGAGAAGAAATGACAACTGCACTTCACCATTAAAACTCCACTTCTAGCTGAGATCAAAGCATAAGAAGTCTCACCTTAAAAAGTAATGTATTTTAGAAAGTTATGAGGGTCTTTAGGTATTTTGACTGTGAGTGCCATCTCAGCTGTACCTAGATTGTCACTATGTGATGCTATAAAAAATGCATTAGCTAAATTTAGGCATAGAATTAGAGAGTAACTGCTGGAAATGTCCTGATAATGGTAGATGGCCAGGACCCCGGGAGGCCTACTCCGTTGTCCTTATGATTTCATTCATAATAGATTCTCTGCTAATAGTTGCTCTCTGTTGAAAATATTGAAGTACTTGCAAGTGCTATAGACTAGATGTCCTGCACTGGCCTATCAGCCTTAGGAAAGGTATCTTCTGAAGTAACTGAATCAAAAATCTCTAACCAATATTGTCAATCTGGTACCGTTTTATAAATGCATAAATCTAATAGATAACAAGTGCCAACACTTATACTGTTATAATTTTCCATGGGGTATATGGAAATATATAATGTGGTACATGGTATATAATGGGGGTTGCGGGAAGCACAGGCCAGTACATCCCTCAGCTCGCACCGCTTCCTGCAGCCTCCATTGGGCTGGAACGGCGAACGGCGGCCAGTGGGAGCTGCGTCTGGCCGAACCTGTGGAAGTTGCAAGTAAACAAACTGTCCCAGCCCACCAGCGGATTTCCCTGATGGGCTGCGTGCCAAAGATTGCTGATCCCTGATATAAAAGATGATTACTCCCACCTCTTGACCCACTGAGGTCTCACTAGAGAGTGTAGGCTTAGCATGATAACCTTCAGTTATTTATATTAAAGAAATAGAAGGGAAAATATGATCTCTGAAATGAAATCTTACCATTTTTTATCCTCTTAACCCCGGGATGGGGGATATGCCTTTCCACATGGCTGGTCCAGGAGTTGGTCACCCTTAGGATTCTTCAGCTTGTTGGATTCAGTCAACTCTGCTGAGCACATGGCGACCTCAGTTTTATATACCCTAGTTTCAGGGCTTGTTGGAGGGAGTCTCCTGCTGCTTCCTATTGCACATGTGCCAAGTGGATGCTCAGGGCTGGTTTACACTGAAAAGTTACATCAGCATATCTGTGTCACTCAGGGGTGTGAAAAATCTGCACCCTTGAGAGACATAATTAATCAGACCTAACCCAGTGTGCAGACAGCAGTCGGTCAGTGGAAGAATTCATCTGTTGACCTAGCTACCCCTCCCATCAGAACAGCAAGTGTCTACATTGAAGCTCTACCGTGGTGTCCTGTGCTGCTACAGCATTTTAAGTGTAGGCATAGCCGCAGATTTCATCTTAGTTTCTCTACTGCTTTCATTGGCATCCAGTAGACAGCATGGGCTTATAACAAATTTTGTTAATCTTTTCTTATCAGAGGCTTTTTAAGCTTGAGTCATTTCAAGGATTGTATTTCATTATTAGCCCTTACTACTAACTGGGATTGACCCCTTTTAATCAGTTTCTCTTAATATGCCAAAATTATACCCTGGTTTATAACTTTCAACATTCCTTCTTCCTTGTGCCAGACAATTCCTATTACTTCTAGGATACAACAATTATTTACAATGAAAACTAACAAAAACCCTTTATAATCTTCTAAATTTGGAGTTCACACTGTATATATGCATTTCATATTATTTAGGATTTACAGTAGAACGAGAGATTTCCCAAATATAGGAGGATACAGATTTGACTCACAAGCCAATCAAACATATAACTTCTAATTTGGGGTGGTGAAAGACAAATTATCTATGGTATATTTGATTTACAAAAAAAACCACGTATAGTTTATAATTTGGGGTGTGGCATGTATTTCTTGGGATAACACATAGTTTACCCTATTTGACCTTCAGTTCTATAGCCACATGTCTTGCTTAACTTCCAGCTGCCCACCCATCTCTTGATGGACTGAATGTGCAATGAACCACTTTGCATAGGAAAGTAGCATGTGACCCTGGCTGGTTACATAGAGTTCTTTTTATCTAGGAGGGAGAAAGAGGTTTTATCCCTAAGCAAAATATGAGAGATTCTTGCCTATGGGGGTTAATGACCATCTCATTAATCCATTTTAGTTTCTGTATTCAATCAGAGGAACTCTTGATTTGGGCTGATCTGTAGGTCCTAAGACAAAGTATGATTGCATCACCAGTTTGGGGTTTGTTTGGGGTTTTTTCCCATTTAGAAAAGTCAAGGATATTTAATGTTACATAAATCACATGATGTGACCCATTTTCTTATTGTCTTTACTTCTTAGGTGGATCCTATTTTGAGATAAATAGAGGTGAATAGATTTTCTAATTTTTGAGGGCCAGAATGAATCAGTAGTTATTAATCATTCAAGGCGTATCTGTGCTACACATCCCTTAGAGAGAAAATATGGAATATTGTGATTTATATAACATTAAATATCCTTGACTTTTCTAAATGGGAAAAAAAACCCAAACAAACCCCAAACTGGTGATGAAATCATTTCAGAGCTTTGTAAACAGCAGCAATTCTGAGAGATTCTCAGAAAACTAAAATGTTTTGACTGAAATGCAAAAACAAAAGTTATCTAGTATTTTACTATAATCCCCTGATACTGATGATTGTTTTTTAGACTTTTTACTATTTGCTGTAATTGGCCATAAGGATGATCTTAGTTTCCAAATAATTGAAGTATCTTAATTCATGGTAATGTGTTTTTTCACAGTTGAATAATTGAATGAAAATGGATGGAAGCTTATCATTGTTAATAATGCATTGTAGCAAGAGTAGAAACAACAAGCACCACTATTGTTGAAAATGTAGAAAAGATTGTGATTATTCTGAATTTGCATGAATTAATCCAGTAGCAAATAAGGGAATGTTGGAAGAAAATAATGGATAGTTATTACTACATAGAAAACTTCATTTAATTAAGATTAAGGTTGAAAGAGTATCTCAATGGACTCCAGCTAACAATGCAACAATGCCACAGTTATTTATAAAAGTGCTGTCACTTCCAAATAACCTTATATTTTAAAGTACCTGATCCAAGGCCTAATGAAATCAATGAACTTTGGATCAGGCTCAGTAGTTTTAGAAACAAACATTTAAGGCATCCAAGCAGCACCCACTGCCATAGAATCAGTCACTCACTATCACTTCACCCAATTTTTATACCATTAATTAATTGTTAATCTTACCTCCAAATTCTGGAAAAATAAACTATCAAAATATCAAATTACTCGATTACAAAATTCCATTTCTTATATAGAGATCCATTTTCAGTACACTATAACGCTAACATATACTAATTATGAAATAAAAAACAAAGCAAAAGAACTCTACACATTAGTTGCTACGCAATATAGTTAAAACACAAATTTATAATATACTTTCACATAACCTACCCAACCATATAACCTTCACATTTCATAAGCCTCTGTTGGTATTCTAGGCCACCAACACAGCACACTGATTCCAGGATCACATAAAGTATCTGTAGCAGAGCTGTGAGAGAAACAAAGTGTCCTGACTCCTAGCACTTTGCTCTAGACATCCATCAGCATTGCTTCCAGAATGTTAACCTCCAGCTTTCTCTGTAGTCAACCTTTAATTTGGCATCGTGACTTTCTTTTAATGAAAACATGTTGCTGGGTAGGAAAGGCCCCACAAAACAGACAACTGATGCTTTCCTGGTACTGAAAGGCAATCTAAAACTACATTTTTTTCTCTTCCTCTCCTTGTGTAGTGTCTTCTGATCTAAGCTGTTATTAGCCAGTAAGGAATAGTTAATGAAGGCAGTGAGGTCAGGTATTTTTCATTATAATGATGTTAAAAACACCACTTTCCTTTTATCACTCTGAATACTGTATGTATCAGGCTTGATTTTTAAAACACAGTCCAGCTGTTTATTCAAAGTATTCCTTTAGTGCGGTAATAATTCTGCTGTATGTATAATGTTAGCTTGACTTGGTGCCCAGAAGACACTGAAACATTTTAACTGTTATGTTAATTTAATCAAGCTGAACTGAAATATTGTGTCATTTCAAATTGTGAACCTTTACATTGGTTTAATATGTAAATTCCTTCATTAGCTACTTCTTTAGCATGTTTACCTCAGACATGTCAGGCATCCACTATAAATGATTTTTATGCTAGTGTTCTTTTTCTGAAGGGATGGGAGGGTAATCAGGAATAAGAGATTCAGAGTTGTTCCACAGGAAAATCAATATGTAATAATGTAACATGCACGTGTATATTTGTCCCTATTCTTTGGGGAGGGATTGAGTGCAAATGTGATCACAGAACTTGTGTCTCTTTGAGCAAAGTTCACTAAAGCATAGTGAAATGGCCACCAGATTCAGAGAATGCACTACATTATATCTGTGAGGCTTTATTTTATTCTGTATACACGTCAAATGAGGAGAGAATTGCTTTTCCTCTTATATTATGGGAAAAATTATGAACAGAGTGCTATGATGACTGGATTAAAGAGGGAAGATTAATATTGGTTTCTGCTTTCCATCACCCCTGAGAAACAGTGTGCACTTATATGGGAGCCTAGCCAGAAATATTGAAAATCCTCCAGTTATAACCCCCTTTTTACTGAGCATGGAAGTATACCTGGAATAGTAAATTGGATGACTCACATACAGAAGAAAATAGAGTCATAGATTCATAGATACTAAGGTCAGAAGGGACTATTTTTCACCCCTTGACATGAATTTCTTATTTATTCCAAGCAAGGAACATGGCAGGCAGTAGCCACCATTCATTTTATGTCTCTGTGTGCTCTCTGCGTAATCTGATGAAGCCCCTCTGAAAGAGAGTATTATATAATATGAAAGTGGAAAATAGAATCATCTTCTCAAAAAGGGTCATATCTGTTTAAAAATGATGAATCTAAAAGCATTTGGTTAAAGAAACAACTGAGAGGGGGCATGATCCTCTGCATAAGGCACTGAGATAGGATGTGGGTTCTATACCCAAGATGTACTACAGAATCCCCATTTATTACCTAGCAAGTCTTACAGTGTCTCTAGCTTAATTCTACATCAGTAAAATGAGGACAATACAACTTTCTTTTGCCCATTCTTTGTCTGCCTTGCCTAGTTATACTGTAAACTCTTTGGGGCAGTGACTGAATCTATTTGGACATATTGTGTCAGTCTGGGCTGGAGGCCTCAGGATGTTATTGCTATAAAAATAAGGTTAAAAGTCACTGTTGATCCATTAGGATAGAAGAATCAATGATGCAGTAAATTATAGTTTATCTCTGCAGCAAGTTCTGATTTGGAAATACAGTCATGTCACAAAGGTTAAATAATATTGACAGCTAGTTTAAACTATAACATTGAATGGATTTCAAACCACTCCATGTAAGAAAATTATAAGAAAGTTTTTTTTAAAATAAAGCGGTATACAAGTATTGGCTACAAATTTGATTGCAGGTAAGAAAAACTGCCCTTACTGATTGATAGAGTTAAGTGAGCAACAGTTGGATTTGAAGAGTTGGGGCTTTGAGATCAGAGGCAGCAGTAGTGGTCCTTTCTCATCTCTTTCTGGTTTGGAGAAGTTGCTGGGGTTGGTTTGCTAGTATATATTTTTACTGTATGTGACAGGCCTTTGCATCCAAAATAAATAGACACACATCATTGCAAGATATTTGAAAAGAGGAGTCTTTATAAGCTATATCTGGTCCTTGATACGTGAAATGACTTCTGCTGATATCAGTCAGAGCACTGTATATGGGTGACAGATAGGTAACCTACATTTAGGAGGAAAGTAATTTGTATTTTTGCTGAATGTCTACAGAGCATATTTTTGCCTCACTGTACCAAGTTTTGTGTACACATCATTTTTTATCCTTGTAAATCCTCCCCCAACATGCTATAGCCATTGTTCTTCAAGTGTATACTCTTTGAGGCAGGGACAATGTCTACCTCTCTTTTCACAGTACCTATGACAATAGACCTGGATCTGGACACTACTGAAAGGAAAACAAATTAAATAAGAATAAAGGTAATTGTCAGTCTAGCAGGAAATTGCCATGCTAAAGAATATTTTCTTGAAATCCTTCTTTTCAGTGCACCTTAATACGGTTGGTGTAATGAACAATCAGTTGGCAGCCAGGGTTACTTTAATGGACACCACCAAATGACAGTAAGCCTTCACCATTTGTTACATCCTCTAATTCTCTACTTACAAATAAGGAAAGAACATTATTCCTTACTGCATCATACAAAGAAATGTGGTTTAAAAGTGTATGTTAGTTACTCAATGCAACATACGTCTGTTGTGTCCTCTCATAGTTTAGATACAAATCTGGGAGAAGCAAATACTCTTACCTCAGAATGGCAGCAAAGAGAAAAGGATGTATTAATCAGCTAAATAAATCAGCTATTTAGAACACTGTATATATATTGTCACAGCATTCACCCTATTTAAAAAGACAACTCTGCTTGCAACCTAGGGGAAGATGCTATTTTTCAGATTTGTGATTATTTTAGAAACAACAACTCAGCACTGCAAAGGCTGAAACAAGAGATTTCTTCCCACTTGCACACCCCTTGCTGAGGCTGGGACCATCTCAGACTCAGTGCTCCTGGTAGCACAGGAGACTTTTCCCCCCATATGCAGCACTGGGGATGCAGAACAGCCCAAAGACATCAGGAAGGAGGCTTGGCCATGTATTGCCCCACCCTTCTCAGCAGGGTACTATGTGGCACTATGTGGCAAACTGAACAGCCTTTGTGCTAAGGAGTTCAAGACCCTCCTCAGAGTTATTTGCAGAACTTTAAAAATGAAGTACAGTACAATAGGGATTTTTCTTACTCTAGTTATGGAAGAGGTTATGGCACAAGTACAATATTAGAGTTCAGGGCTTCCTGTAATTCAATCCGGAGTCTGACATCAATTTTTTCTGTGGCTTGGGTATGTCACTTAACCTTTCTGCTTCAGTTTCCCTAGCTGGAAAGATGGGGATAGTAAACATAGCCCATAAAGATGTTGCAAGGAGCTGTTAGTCCAAGCTTGTAAATGGCTTTGAAGATGGAACACACTGTAGAACTAAGAGGTCTTGAATACTAACTTCCTATTGACTTCATATATGTTCTCATGTGAGAATATATGACCTCAGTGGGAGCTGAGGGTGCTCAGCACCAATAAAAACTAGGACCATAAGTTTTCAAATGAACCCTTGAGAAATGCCTACATGGTTAACCAGGAAAAGGCTACCTTTCGGCTAAGTGGGAAGAGCTGTGTGCTGCCGTAGATCATGCAGCTCCCAGTCATGTGTGGGAACCATTCATAGTAAGGCTATGCAGTGGATGGTGGACTCTTTGAACTGGTGATATGCCTGCTGTATGTGACAGTGGTTTCCCCAGGAATTGAAATTAGGGGGGGGTGTTCGAATTTACAGGGGAGAGGGGGTGTCAGGGCCGATGAGGGATGAGATTGTGACGGTGAAGTTGGGCTGTATGGCACCATAGTAAAAACTGAAAAATGTTTCATGACCATTTTGTTAGATTTAACTCACGTTTTAAAATCACACAAATTAAAGTTGGCTACTCAAGCCTTCTATGAAGCACTACATCTACATCCTTCTTGGTTTCTTGTTATAATTTTGTACAACTCTGTTAATGAACTTCTTGAATGCAATGCGTTCATCTTTGGTGGCTTCTCGTGTGTCCAGTACTTCCATTCCTTCAATTGATATGCTCATTAGTTCATTCACATGATCAGGCGGAAGACAACTTCTTTCAGAACACAAAATTCTATTCAATGATGAAAAAGAATGCTCAACCGTAGCTGGTGTGACTGGGAGTAGCAAGAGATGAATTCCTACTTCTTTCATCCCAGGAAACATACCATAAAGATCTGGTCGAGCCACTAGTGATGATAAAAAAAGAAGTTGAAGTCAAATCTTCATTCATTTGTCGTATGATATTCCATTCTGTGTTCAAATTCTCTATTCTGTCCTGATCACATGGCAGACCCATTCCTGGTTGTGCCTCACTCCACTCAACTGTCCGTGTTCTATAGGACAGGCATCTGTAAAAGCTACGTAGAGGTTGAGTAGAATCTAGAAGTCTCTGTTGTAGATTTTTAAGAATGAAGTCAGTATACTTTTTCAGTTGTCTTAATAAACACTTCTTGTCCTCTTCACTTAAGGATTCAGTATAAATGCCTTCATTAGTCAACTTCTGGACTGAAGTCTTTGCTTCTTCCAGTACTTTTTCAATGGATAGAAGCTACATTTGGATCAATCAGAGAGCTATTGCTGGACAAAGATCTACTACTGTTGTAGCAGATGACTGGATGACATTGTTTAATGTCCCAAGTGGTTTCAACAGTAGACTTACAAGACAGATAATGGCAATAGTCTTTTCTGAATGTAGTAGCAAAAGTAATCCACCAGCCTCACTACTTAGATCCATCCCATCTTGGTAGATGCTTTCCAAAGCCAGTAATAATGGTTGGAGTAATTTTAAGACAACAGCCAAGGATCGCTCATGAGAAAGCCAGAGGGTTTTCCCAGGTTGGACTAATATGAACTTCAGTCCCAGTGTATCTTCTATATTTTCCAAGATATTCAGTCTTTTTGGACTCTTGCTGAAAAAAGAATATAATGAAGACATTAAATTTATAGCTTTTTAAATGTGTTTTGAAGATTCTGCAGCTCCTACTAGTGCTAGTTGTATAGGAGAGATTAGGGTTACACTTTTCTCTGAGCAAAGCTTGTACTCCACCATGTCTTCCAGAGAAGTTTGCAGCTCTCTTAAATGCACAAGCAGCCATCTGTTTGGGGTCCAATTGACAAGCATTTAATTCTTCTAAGACGTGGGTTGTCACAGATGCAGCCAATGTGTCTTCTATAACTTGAACATCTAGAAATGCATCTACTGGCCTACCACTGACATCAAGATAACATACACAATGACTTAATACTTGATGCCCATTTGCATCAGTGCATTCATCAGCCATGTATGTAAATTTTTTGATTGTGGTGAGAGAGTTCTTCACTTTTTCAACTGTTGAGTCTTTCACTGTTGCACTGCATGCTTCTAGCCAGTCAGCTGAGTTTCTTGCAGAAAAATAGTGAGCATTTGCTCGTCTTGTTCGGAACCAGTGTTCAACTACAGGATGAACAAGTGACAATGCTCTTAACATTGGCCTCCAGTTTGTAATGTGTGGTATCTCTTGCTTAAATAGAAAGTCTGATGCCACAGCCATGTTTGTTCACATGAACTGTGTTGTGTCTCCAGCATTCTTAACAGCCTCATTAAGTACTTCTAAAATTGGCTTTGAAAGTGGGCTTATAAGACTTTCTGCATGTTGATGCAATCAAGATGCCTGGTGTTTTGCTGCTTTTTCACATAGTTTGTCAGCATTGGTTTTGCTGATCGGTCTGACAAACGAAGCTCCTCAACTTTTACCAATTATAGCATTGGAAAGTGTTCCTTCTGTGTAAGCTTTTTTGCAAGAGGTGCACCAGTAGTCATCTTTTGTAACTTCAATAAATGGGAACACTTTGACTGACAAACATTGGGAACTGCCTTTAGGTTTTGGAGACACTTTTCTTCAGTAGGTAGCTGTATTTGTGCTTCGGACTGGTCGGATATAGATACACCACTTGAACCTTCAGATGAAATGTTGCTATATTCTTGGTTCTTGATGTGTTCTTCACCTTGGTTAGTTTTTGAGGCCTTTGTCTTTTCATTTTCACTTTGACCTGCAACATGTAAAAGAGATATGAATAAATTAAATGTTTTGTTAGGATAATGTAAATTTAACATAAGGATAATGCAAAATACACCAAAACACATAACCCGTCTAGATTTCTAAAAAATATATAATTTTTTTAAAAAAATGTATTTAATTTAAATTGACTTTTGAAAAGTAAGCCATCATGGGATAAGAGGGAAGTCCTCTCATGAATCAGTAACTGGTTAAAAGATGGGAAACAAAGGGTAGGAATAAATTATCAGTTTTCAGAATGGAGAGAGATAAATAGTGGTATCCCTGAGGGGTCAGTACTGGAACCATTACTGTTCAACGTATTCATAAATGATCTGGAAAAATGGGTAAACAATGAGGTGGCAAAATTTGCAGATGATACAAAACTATTCAGATAGTTAAGTCCAAAGCAGACTGCAAAGAGTTACAAAGGGATCTCACAAAACTGGGTGACTGGGCAACAAAATGGCAGATGAAATTCAATATTGATAAATGCAAAGTAATGCACATTGGAAAACAATCTCAACTATACATACAAAATGATGGGGTCTAAATTAGCTATTAACACTCAAGAAAGATATTGGAGTCACTGTGGATGGTTCTCTGAAAATATCCACTCAGTGTGCAGCGGCAGTCAACGGAGCAAACATAATGTTGGAAATCATTAAGAAAGGGATAGATAATAAGACAGATAATATCATATTGCCTCTATATAAATCCATGGTACATGCACACCTTGAACCCTGCAGACCTGGTCACCCCATCCCAAAAAAGATATACTGGAATTGGAAAAGGTACAGAGCTGGGCAACTAAAATGATTAGGGGTATGAAACAGGAGGAGAGCTTAAAATGATAGGAATTTTCATCTTAGAAAAGAGACGACTAAGTGGGGATATGATAGAGATCTATAAAATCTTGACTGGTGTGAAGAAAGTGAATAAGGAAATATTATTTAATCCTTCACATAACACAAGAACTAACAGTAACCCAATGAAATTAATAGGCAGCAGGTTTTACAAAAAACAAAAGGAAGTTCTTCTTCACACAACATAAAGTCAACCCGTCAAACTCTTTGCCAGGGGATACTGTGAAGACCAAAACTATAACAGGATTAAAAAAAGAACTAGATAAATTCCCAGAGAATAGGTCCATCAGTGGCTTTTAGCCAAGATGGAGAGGGATGCAACACCATGCTCGGAGTGTCCTTAGCCTGTTTGCCAGAAGCTGGGAATGGGTGACAGAGGATGGATCACTTGCTGATTACCTGTTCTGTTCATTCACTCTGAAGCACCTGGCCTTGACCACTGTCGGATGACAAGATACTGGGCTATATGGACCATTGGTCTGACCTAGTAGGACCATTCTTTTGTCAAAATTAATTATAATAATAAAAATGTTTAGTACAGAAACTCCCCCAACATAATGACCTCTCAAGTTAGCAATGATGTGAGACAACAACCTTGGCAAATAATGCATTTTAAAAATCTTGGCCTACTAGGAAACATTTATAAAAGTTTCTATTCCCAGTCACAAACCTAGCATTCTGGAGCAAAGTCACTAAAATATAGCCCAACAAACAAATGTTTATTTAACGTGCCCCTCACTTTTCCCTCCACTGCACCCCACTCACCGGTTTTGTCCTTGGTCAGTGGAGACTCAGAGTTCAGAGGTGCTTTCACATGAGTACACCTCCCAGGTGGGGTGCAAGAAGGCACCTTGCTCATTCCTCCAGCTGCTCACTGTTTGCTCTGGCCACTGTTGTTCGGTGTGCCACCGTTCACTCCACCGCTCTGTTGCCAATGGCCCTACACAGTCACCTTCTGCTGCCACCTGCCACTGTGGTCTCTATGAGTTAGTCTCTGGAGGTACCACCCAGCTCTCAGTGATTTCAGCTGGGCTCTCAGTGGGGGAACCTCGGTGCTAGTGCAGACTGGGCCATCTCTTCCACAGAAACACTGTCCCACAGCAGGTCTAAGCACTTAGACCTGATTATCAGTATTTCAGCTGTAGTGGTCACTTAACAAAACAAAAGACTATCTATGGAGCCTAATCAGCTCTGTCTTTAAACAGTGGAGAGGGGCAGGTCAAATAGTGCTTGTGACTCAGACAGACAATCAAGCAAAACACCTGTCCCTACCCTCTCTCTTGATGCCCTCAATCAACACAGGCTAAGTACAGTTCTACTGCCCTTTATTCATACAATAGAACAACAACATTTCATTACCCCCTGCATTCAAGTGATTTGTAACCCAACCCCAGCCAAAATCTATCTTGGGCAAGATAGGCTCTGTTTGCTGGATACCTAGGTAGATTAGGTGTGAATGTAAATCCAAACTGGTTCTGAAGCCTTTCCCCCTAGCCCATCACTAGCTGCCAGGGAGAGCTCATTTAGACTTTGCTTACAAAATATAATTTGAAATTATTAGGTTGGCCAACATCACCGAAATGAATGCACTGACACTGTCATAAAAACAACAGCTGTATAAGGAAGCTAGTCTATGTTCATACTGTCAAGGTTCCTTCCCCACTCTGAACTCTAGGGTACAGATATGGGGACCTGCATGAAAACCTCCTAAGCTTACTTTTAACACCTTAGGTTAAAACTTCCCCAAGGTACAAACTAATTTTACCCTTGGACTTCCACTGCCACCACCAAACTTTATCTGGGTTCCTGAAAAAAAACATAGTTTGGACAAGTCTTTCCCCCCAAAATCCTCCCAATCCTTGCACCCCACTTCCTGGGGAAGGTTTGGTAAAAATCCTCACCAATTTGTATAGGTGACCACAGACCCAAACCCTTGGATCTTAGAACAATGAAAAAGCATTCACTTTCCTTACGAGAAGACTTTTAATAGAAGTAAAAAAGAATCACCTATGTAAAATCCGGATGGTGAATACCTTACAGGGTAATTAGATTCAAAACATAGAGAATCCCTCTAGGCAAAAACCTTAAGTTACAAAAAAGACACACAGACAGGAATATTCATTCTATTCAGCACAGCTATTTTCTCAGCCATTTAAAGAAATCATAATCTAACACATACCTAGCTAGATTACTTACTAAGTTCTAAGACTCCATTCCTGTTCTGTCCCCAGCAAAAGCATCATACAGACAGACTCAGACCCTTTGTTTTTCTCCCTCCTCCCAGCTTTTGAAAGTATCTTGTCTCCTCATTGGTCATTTTGGTCAGGTGCCAGCGAGGTTACCTTTAGCTTCTTAACCCTTTACAGGTGAGAGGATTTTTCCTCTGGCCAGGAGGGATTTTAAAGGGGTTTACTCTTCCCTTTATATTTATGACACGCCACCCAAATCTCAGCTAGAGTGAAACACTGGCTGGGATTTCTTCCTGGAGCTCTAGGAAAACAGAGTTAATAAGACACATGCATCTCTAAATATACTACCAAGTACATAAAGACTAACGATATTTTCCACATCTCAAGGATGATTTTAATCAGTTGATTCTGGGAAACTTTCAGGGGAGAGTGCATCAGCCACTTTGTTAGAAGCTCCTGAGATGTGTTGGATGTCAAAATCAAATTCTTGGAGAGCTAAACTCCACTGAATAAGTTTTTTGTTATTTCCCATGGTGGTATGAAGCCACTGTAGCACAGCATGGGCAGTTTGCAGGTGGAAACGCCGTCTCCAAACATATAGGCGTAGCTTTTCCAGGGCGTAGACAATGGCGTAATATTCTTTTTCACTGACTGACCAGTTGCTTTCCCTCTCAGACAGTTTTTTTGCTGAGAAACACTACAGGGAGGAATTCTTGATCAGGTCCTTTCTGCATTAAAACTGCTCCCACACCACGCTCGGACGCATCTGTGGTTACTAGGAACGGTTTGTCAAAGTCTGGGGCCCTTAGTACAGGGTCAGACATGAGTGTCACTTTAAGCTGGTTAAAGGCCTTCTGACACTCTTCAGTCCACTGAACGGCATTTGGCTGTTTCTTTTTCATTAGGTCTGTCAGTGGGGCGGCGATTTGGCTGTATTGCGGTACAAATCGTCTGTAATAACTGGCCAAGCCTAAGAAGGATTGAACCTGTTTCTTTGACTTTGGGAGAGGCCACTTTTGGATAGCAGCCACTTTGGCCTGTAGGGGTCTGATAGTTCCTTGACCCACCTGGTATCCAAGGTAAGTCACTCTGTTTAGGCCTATTTGACACTTAGCCTTAACAGTTAGTCCTGCCTCCCTTATGCACTGAAGGACTTTTTGTAGATGTTCCAGGTGTTCTGCCCAGGAATCCGAAAATATGGCCACATCGTCAAGGTAGGTGACTGCATATTCTCCTAATCCCGCTAGGAGACCATCTACAAGTCTTTGGAAGGTGGCGGGTGCATTTTGCAGCCTGAAAGGGAGGACATTAAATTCATATAGCCCGACATGTGTGGTGAAGGCTGACCTTTCCTTGGCGGATTCATCTAGCGGTACCTGCCAGTACCCCTTGGTTAAGTACAAGGTAGAGATGATCTGGGCCCATCCCAGTTTCTCTAATAGTTCATATGTGCATGGCATTGTATAGTTGTCTGGGTGAGTTACAGCATTTAGCTTATGGTAGTCCACGCAAAAACGTATCTCCCCATCTGGTTTGGGAACTAGAACCACTGGAGATGCCCATACACTTCCAGAGGGGCAGATTACACCGATCTGTAACATATCCTGGATCTCCTGGTCTATAGCAGTTTTAGCTCGAGGAGACACCCGGTTAGGTTGGACTTTAATTGGGTGAGCATTACCTGTGTCAATGGAGTGGTTTGCCTGTTCAGTCAGTCCTGGGGTGGCTGAGAACGTTGGCACGTAGCTAATGCACAGCTCCTTGATCTGCTGTCGCTGCATACGCCCAAGGGTCATGGAGAGGTTCACCTCTTCCACACCACCAGCACTTTTCCCTTCGTAGTAGACACCTTCAGGCCACTCAGCATCGTCTCCTCCCTGGGCTGTAAACTGACAAACCTTTAATTCTCTGGAATAAAAGGGATTTAGAGAATTAATATGGTACACCTTAGGCTTTTGGTTGGAGGTGGGGAATGCTATGAGATAATTAACAGCTCCCAGGCGCTCCTGGACCGTGAATGGCCCTTCCCACGATGCTTCCATTTTATGGGCCTGGAGCACCTTTAAGACCATGACCTGGTCCCCTACTTTGAAGGAACGCTCTCTGGCATGTTTATCATACCAGGCTTTTTGCTCTTTTTGAGCATCCTGTAAGTTTTCTTTAGCAAGGGCTAAAGAGGTTCGGAGGGTGTTTTGTAGGTTGGTTATAAAGTCCAGAATGTTGGTTCCTGGAGAAGGTGTAAATCCCTCCCATTGCTGCTTCACCAACTGTAATGGCCCCTAAACCTCATGGCCATATACAAGTTCAAATGGGGAAAACCCTAAACTGGGGTGTGGTACAGCTCTATAGGCAAAGAGCAACTGCTGCAACACTAGGTCTCAGTCATTGGAGTGCTCATTTACGAATTGACGTATCATGGGCCCCAAAGTTCCATTAAACTTCTCCACTATGCCATTTGTTTGATTGTGGTAAGGAGTGGCAACCAAGTGATTTACCCCATGAGCTTCCCAGAGGTTTTCCATAGTTCCTGCCAGGAAATTAGTCCCTGCATCTGTGAGGATGTTGGAGGGCCAACCTACCCTGGCAAAAATGTCTGCAAGTGCCTGGCACACACTTTTAGCCCTGGTGTTGCTTAGAGCTACTGCTTCCGGCCAGTGGGTGGCAAAATCCATGAAAGTCAGTATGTACTGCTTTCCTCTGGGTGTCTTTTTCAGAAAAGGACCCAGAATATCCACAGCTACTCGCTGAAATGGAACTTCAATGATGGGGAGTGGCTGGAGAGGGGCTTTGACCTGGTCTTGGGGTTTTCCCACTCTTTGGCATACTTCACAAGACCGGACATAGGTAGAAACATCCTTGCACATTCCCTCCCAGTGGAATGACCCCCCCCCAAACAGTCTTTGGTCCTGTTCACCGCAGCATGGCCACTAGGATGATCTTGGGCTAAGCTCAAGAGCTTGGCCCAGTATTTAGTTGGAACTACCAACTGTCTCTGAGGATGCCAGTCTTCCTGGTGTCCACCAGAAAGAGTTTCCTTGTATAAAAGTCCTTTTTCTAATCGATCCAGGTTTGTTGTAGAAGAGCTGAGAGATGGTGGGTTGCTCCGTGCTGCCATCCAAGCTCTCTGGAGGCTTTCATCTGCTTCCTGTTCGGTCTGGAACTGTTCCCTTGATGCTGGAGACATCAGTTCCTCATTGGATTGTGGACCAATGCTTGGTCCCTCTGGAAGCGATGTAGGGGATGGGGCTGTTTCCGTGGACTGTGAACCGCTCTCTGCTGTAACACTATGTTGGGGTTCAGGCTCTGACTGAGCCTCTTGTGTAGGGTGATGGGCTGCTGATGGTTCAGGTTCGGTGGGGCCCTCTGGTGTTGAGGTTGCAAGTCCTGGATTAAGTGCTGGTAATGGGTCTGGTGCTGGTTGTTCCGCTGGTTCCGGTTCTGGGACTGGTTCCGTCTGGGTGTCTGGGACTGGATCCACTACTGCTGTTGCAGACATTGGCCTGGGGTCCAGGTCCATCACCTCTGACCGGGTCTTGATAGAAGTTTCTGGAACAGAGCTAGGCGTCACGGCTTGTTTAGCCTGGTTGCGGGTGACCATTCCCACCCTCTTTGCCTGCTTCACATGATTGGCCAAGTCTTCCCCCAACAGCATGGAGATGGGATAATCATCATAGACTGCAAAAGTCCACGTTCCTGACCAGCCCTGGTACTGGATAGGCAACTTGGCTATAGGCAAATTGAAAGAGTTGGACATGAAGGGTTGAATCGTCACTTGGATCTCTGGGTTGATTAAATTGGGGTCCACTAAGGAAGCATGGATAGCTGACACTTGTGCTCCAGTGTCCCTCCACACGGTGACCTTCTTCCCGCCCACACTCACAGTTTCCCTCCACTTCAAGGGTATCTGGGCCTGCGGATCTCTGGTGTGATTCTGGTGCAATGAACTGTAATCTGTTGGGGTTCTTGGGGCAGTTGGCCTTTACTTGCCCCAGCTCATTACATTTAAAACATCGTCCAGCTGACGGGTCACTGGGGTGAGGTGGGTTGCTGGAGAACAGGGTGGTGGGACGATAAGGTGTCTGGAGGGTTCTTTGGGAGGAAGGTGGGGCCTTGGGCAGCCCCTGGTAATAGGGTGTGGTCTGGGGTTGTCCCTTCTGTCTCCGCTCCAACTGCAACCAGTTTTCTTCTTCTCTGCCACCTCCACCCATCTGGCTCCAATCTCTCCTGCCTCGATTACAGTTTTGGGCTTCCCATCTAGGATGTATCTTTCTATTTCCTCAGGAACAGCCTCTAAGAATTGTTCCATTTGCATTAGGAAGGGCAAATTTACTGGAGATTCAACACCTGCTCCTGATATCCAGGCATCCCAATGTTTCACAATGTGGTAGGCATGTCAGGTAAATGACACGTCTAGTTTCCACCTTAGGGCTCTGAACCTCCAATGAGAATGCTCGGATGTTATCCCCATTCTGACTCTCGCCTTGGATTTAAACAGTTCATACTTGTTCATGTGTTCTTTAGGCATTTCAGCTGCCACCTCAGCTAATGGTCCACTGAGCTGTGGCCTCAGCTCTACCACGTATGGGTCTGTAGAGATGCCGTACCCAAGGCAGGCCCTTTCAAAGTTTTCTAGGAAGGCCTCAGTATTCTTGCCTGCCTTGTAGGTGGGGAACTTTCTGGGATGGGAAGTGGTACCTGGAGAAGGAATGCTAGGGTTTGTTGGTATATTCTGCTGAGCCTTTATCTTCTCCATATGCTTCCTCTCTTTTTTCTTCTCCTCCAGTACTTTGTCCTTTGCCTCCATTGCTCTCCTGTGAGCAGCTTCTAGAGCTTTTTCAGCTTCTTTCATTGTCTCCAGTTTGGCTAACTCCAATTTGTGTTGTGCCTTGGTGTCTGTCATCTTCACCTGTCTGTTTTTAACAAACTTTACACCCAAGGGTTAGAAATAAAACAAACAAAACTTAGCTTGTAAAATTTTGCTGTGCTGGAATAGGATATCTATTCTCTGATAGTGTTTGTCAGCCTACAGAAAAATCCAAAAAAAAAAAAAAGAAGAAATTCAAAACCTAACACCTTTTGTCTCCAGGCAAATTGGCAAAAATCCCCTCAAGTTACTCTCAGGTAAAAAAAAAAAAGAAAAAAAAACTTTCAGGTCTGTGAAGACTGGTGAATTTCCCTGCAGGAGGTTAACTACTCTGCCTTTGGTAGAGAAAACCTGTCTCTGCTCTGGCCCCAAAGCAAAGCAAAAAAGCTTTCAACTATTTCCAGTTGGAGACCTGCTTTCCAGCAGTCCAAAGGAAAAAAATTCCTTTTCAAATCTGTGCTCCTTGTTCAAAAATAAAAATCAAAATCCTAAAAAACCCAAAACCTAACACTTTTGTCTTCAGGCAAATAGGTAGAAATCCCCTCTAGTTGCTCTTAGGTCTGTGAAGACTTGTGAATTTCCCTGCAGGAGGTTAACTACTCTGCCTTTAGGAAGAGAAACTGCAGCTCCCAAAGACAATTCCCTTTTGTCTCTGCTCTGGCCCCAAAGCAAAGCAAAAAAAAAAAAAAAAAAACTAGCTGCTTTCAGTTGGACCTCCTTTCCAGCAGCCCCAAAGGAAAAAAATACTTCCTTTTTAAAGTCTGTGTTTCTGGTTCAAAAAAAATCTCAAATTGATCTCAAAATGATTTCAGGTTGATCCCACTACTCTGCCACCATGTCAAGGTTCCTTCCCCCACTCTGAACTCTGGAGTACAGATGTGGGGACCTGCATGAAAACCTCCTAAGCTTACTTTTAACACCTTAGGTTAAAACTTCCCCAAGGTACAAACTAATTTTACCCTTGGATTTCCACTACCATCACCAAACTTTATCTGGGTTCCTGAAAAAAACATAGTTTGGACAAGTCTTTCCCCCCAAAATCCTCCCAACCCTTGCACCCCACTTTCTGGGGAAGGTTTGGTAAAAATCCCCACCAATTTGCATAGGTGACCACAGACCCAAATCCTTGGATCTTAGAACAATGAAAAAGCATTCACTTTCCTTGCAAGAAGACTTTTAATAGAAGTAAAAAAAGAATCACCTCTGTAAAATCCGGATGGTGAATACCTTACAGGGTAATTAGATTCAAAACATAGAGAATCCCTCTAGGCAAAAACCTTAAGTTACAAAAAAGACACACAGACAAGAATATTCATTCTATTCAGCACAGCTATTTTCTCAGCCATTTAAAGAAATCATAATCTAACACATACCTAGCTAGATTACTTACTAAGTTCTAAGACTCCATTCCTGTTCTGTCCCCAGCAAAAGCATCATACAGACAGACTCAGACCCTTTGTTTTTCTCCCTCCTCCCAGCTTTTGAAAGTATCTTGTCTCCTCATTGGTCATTTTGGTCAGGTGCCAGCGAGGTTACCTTTAGCTTCTTAGCCCTTTACAGGTGAGAGGATTTTTCCTCTGGCCAGGAGGGATTTTAAAGGGGTTTACTCTTCCCTTTACATTTATGACACATACTTTTCAAATCTATTATACTTTTGCAGATACACATATTTTATCATACACTGTATATGCTTTTAAAGTGTGTATTAATGTTTCAATTTCAATTAAAATTTCCAGTCAGTAAATTGCCATGTAACTAGTTCACAAAACTGGGGGGGGGGGGATGTTGGGGAAATTCAGGGGTGTGTAGGCAAATCACTGGTAGGCTAAGATTTTCAAAGACACTAAGAGATTTGGGTGCCCAATTCCCATTAAAATGGGAATAAATCTCTTATGCTGCTTGTCCATATTCTCTGACCACTTTCTGATATGCAGGATGAAGATGAGACAGGCTTCCATAAGCACCTCCTGCAGGGGGAGACGTAACAGAAATGTAAGTCTGGGGCATCTATTTCTTACTTTGTCTTTTCCTCCTCTCCCCCCGACTAACCTGTCTCTTACCTTCATTTAATAATCTATCATTCTCCTGTTCAGCTCGTAAAAGCATTTTATACAGAAGCGCAAGTAGTGAGAAACCTTCTGTTGTCTTTCAAGATTTCCTGTTTTTTCAGTCAGAAAGGTGAGGCTGAAACCCCTCTTGTGGTCTCATGCTGGGCAGAAATGAGAAAGAGATTCAACATGACAGGTAAAATATGTGAGAACTGCACGTAGCACGTATTGAACAGAAAAGCATGTGCACTGCTGAAAGATGGCACGTGTAGCAGCTTGTCCTCTAAATCATGTCTTATTCTGTATAGAAAAGAAAATGCTCCACCTATGCTGTTAAGTACCTTCCCATTGCTCAGGGCATTCCCTCAGGTACATTCCCATATCAAAATCCTAGTGCATTTTAGTTTATGAACCTTTTACGTGTACAGAAAGAATTGAACCAACCCTTAGAAGCCAGCTGGGTCTCAGATTTATTGCTTTAAATTCAGGTGGGACCACTGTGATCATCTAGTCTGACCTCCTGCGATACCCAGTAATTCCTGTATCAAGCCCAATAACTTGTAGCTGAGCTAGAGAAGATCTTTCAGAAAGGCATCTGATCCTGATTTAAAGAGTTCAAGTCTCCTGGAGAGCAAATGCAATTTCAAGAAACTTCAGAAGGCCAATAATATTGTAGACAGAATATGCTCTAACTCCTATGAACTCATCAACCCAGCAAGTTTCACAAGCCTCTCTTGGCCAACCACTCTGCTCCTTCAGCCTTGGATTTCTCTCTACCCTCCATGCATCTCTTCACAGAGCCCTCTTTCTTAAATGCTTCGGTTTATATGCAAAGCTATCTTCCCCCTACATGCTAAGTAATCACAGTTTTTTTACATCTTGCCTTACAATCTTAATTACATCTTTAGTTTCTGATTGTCCCTCCGTGTCATTGTGATGCCTTGTGTGAACATGACCTTTCAAAATAGTAATTTTAATACATCTACTGGACTTAGGATCCCCAGTCATGGGCTGGGACCCCCACTGTGCTAGGTGATGTAAAAACAAAACAAAAAGATAGATGTGAGTGGGGCACAGACTAAGAAGATTACTAAACTAAGGAGACTACTTCCCAGGGGTTCCCTATTGTGGCCATATAGGTCAGGTCATTATGGGTGGGATGCACACGTTTCCCCCACTAAAGTTACCATTGGAGCACAGAGCATTTATTTCTGAAGCGGGTTTGAAGGGATACTAACAGCCTCTACGCTTTGGATCTGAATCTAGATTTGTGTCGCTGTTGACAATGACCATTACCATCAGACAAATATTGGGTATCCCACCCTGTGTGAGACAAATGTGTGGTGGCAGTCCAGTCATTAACAGGCTTTTAAAAGTCCCATATAACAATAGGACTAATGTTGTCTTAGCAGAGAGCTCAAGTATTGGATGAACATAGAAACTGAAACCTCATCTTTCCCCTTTGGTAGGTTAAGGGGCCTTGGTGTGGCAGTGTGGGTAAACGTGCACTGCTTACTACCAGCTGTGCTCTATGATACCTGTTCTAAGACCACCATTTCCAGAGCAGGCAACAGGGGACCGTTCACCAGCAATGAAAGCACTTGAAAATAATGAATGAATTCCAGTGACTGCATTAACACATGAAATAGTCACTCTGCTGAGTAAAATAACACTCATTCACTTTAAAACAGATATTTTCTTTCTGGTAAATGGAGTATCTTATAACTTTAAGTGTTTTTAGATTATTATTTTGTACTAGTGGTAAATAAGAGGAAAAATTGCCATGGTTTTGAGGCTGTGGTGCCACACGTGAAAGGAAGGCATGAGAAACAGTGGTCCTTCCTGAATGCAGACAGATATATTTGCATTCCAATGGGGGAAAACACACCTGACCTCACTGAACGTGTCAGTAAACACTGCACTCCAGCACAAATGCATACAGTACAATTTTCTCCTTGTAAACAGTTCAGTTAAAAGAAAGTGGTGCAATCAAAATTGACAGTCAAAATATTCAGTGCCAGAGGGAAACAGTATTATCCAGCTTTTACCTTTTTTCTTTTTATAGCATGTTGCTTGGTTGCTCAAGATTAGTGGCTTTGCAAACTGATTGCAAAGTTCTTACAGTGGATGCCTAACCTCTTCTACAGCAGTTTACTGGATTTTATATCATTTGATTTTACTCTAGCAAAACCAGAATCTGATCTTTGGTTCCTCCTACTCTTTTAAGAACACAATACTAAAGCTTTTCTTAGGGGAATCAAATTGTGTTCAGACTTCTGCTGTTTTGATGATCATAAAGTTGAATTGTAAAGCTAGAAAAGCATTTCTTCCTTGTGAGGGAGTATTTTTTGTGTGTTCTTTCTGAGGTCAAATCCTGCTTGCCTTACACAAGATTTCAGTTGCATGAGTAAAGTTAGCAAGGTTTGACCTTTGATGTTCCTAAACTAAAATGTTGCCTTTAAATATTCTGTGACAGATATACAATATGCAAGTTGAGGATATATCTATTTTAGGTTTAACCGCCAGCTAATATATTCTTCTTTGCACTGCACAGTAAAGAGAGTAATATAAATTAACTAGTTTGTAGAGAAATGCATACAGAAGTGTTTCCGCCTAACTTATCTTGATACTTGGTCCCTGCTACAGACATCCTGTAATGTCCCATTTTGTTGGCTTGAGCAGAATCCATGTTAGCTTTCCCATTCACATTATGACTGTACTTTGAACTTCTTAAGAAAATCAGACCTAGAAAATATCTCCAGGAACTAACAAAATTATTTTAAAAAATAGGCTTTAAAACTCTTTAATAAAAGGGCATGACTTTCTTAATCATTCTACCTGTTAAGGGAATTCAAGTAGAAATGATATTTAAATTAAATTAAACTTGCTTAAAACATAGGTGATTATTAGATGACAATTCCACGTTCTATTTTCTGAGGACATCAAGCTAGCATTTGTCAGCAAAACTGGCTGCAGCAAGCTTCAGAAAGATAGATTTAGAGTAGTCAGTTTTAGACAAACCAGCTATCGCAGGAGTGGGTGGGTGGGTGAGGTTCTGTGGCCTGCAATGTGCAGGAGGTCAGACTAGATGATTATGATGGTCCCTTCTGACCTTAAAGTCTATTTGTCTCTGAGAATCTGAGATGTTATTCATGTGTCACAGAAGTGGCCTTTGTAGTTTTCATTATTATGTTTAAGATTGTTAATCTCTTTTTACTTTCTGCATTGAACATTTGTAAAGATTTTCAACAGTTCAGAAAAGTAAATATACAATAGAGTGGTTGCTGGGGTAGCCATCACTACAGCCAAGGTTGCAAACAAGTCTGCCCCTAAGCATGGCTCAGCAGTCGTTGCACTGCATTTTCATGCAGCGTTTTAGTAACTGAACACTGCATGATTCAACAGAAAAGCCCTCCCAGAGTCTGCCACCTTGTTACAAAGCAGAGGTGTGAGATGCAGAGAGAAGCAGCAGAGTTGTGCAGAGAATTAGAAGTGGAAGATGAAAAACTTGAATTTAATATAAGAGGTGAGAAGAAACCAGTGGATGGATTTGATGAGGGACCTGTCTGACATGGGCCAAATGGCAGATAAAGATGATGAGTTCAGCAACACTTTCTGAATGGAGCAAAGTAGGGGTTGAAGATGGGAATTGGGCAGGCAAGAGAATTAGACAAAGTTGGACATAACAGACCAATGTATTTGCAATACAGACAGAGAGGAAGGGTTGTGGTTTTAAATGAAGTTGAAAAAATATCAGCAGAATAAAAATATTTTTTCTCTGTATCTTTATATTGGTATGGAGAAATGTGCAAAATTCAGGATAGTTACAGGTCTTAGGTTCAGTTTGATGTGATTTGATCTACTGACAATCTGTCTTTATGGTGATTTTCCCAGCAGACTTCACACATCTTTGAGCAATAGTGTTTTCAGCCTCTTCCCCCACTTATTGTTTTTTGCTTAAACTGTTTTCAGGCAGTACATGATAATGAAATACATAACTATATCTTGGCAATTACGTTTACAAACAGATGCAAGAGTCTGGCAGGATGAATCGTTATTCTGTGGCTCAGACATCACTAATTAACACCAGGAGTACTGTGAATTCAACTTGAAATCAAGCACCCCTCCCCCACATCCTGAAACATTGCGTACAGTCAAGTAGTCTGCATATCTAATGGTAATAACAGAACTAACTCTCTCTCTCTCACTACATACAGTGTGAAACTGTAAGAATAAGTTAGTCATTAATGGAAGAGTGCTTTTTGACATTAAAAAAGCCATATAGGAGACCTATGCGCAGAAAACTAAAGAATGCCATTGCCTTTTCCCTCATTGATTCTAATTTTGTTTGGCAGAAAGACACAAGGACCAAAATTCAGTGGACTAAATTTGTATCTATATCCTCTCCAAAGGTTACAATTTCATATAATACTTTTGTGTTTGAGGGTGTTGCTCTGCTGTATTGTGTTTTTCATTAGGGTTATGTCTCTGTAAGGTGGTGTACTCACTACCTGGAGCATCCCCTGGTGTCAGGGGGCAATGCTGCAAGGGGGTCTCATTTCTGGCGCCTCCTGCCATGTCTTCCATTGCTTAGCCCTCTGGCCAAGTACAGTCTCCTTCCAGGGTAACGAAAGGTCTATCTGAAAGACTAAGCTAACCATCCAAATAATAATTCTTCCATCCCTCTCAGGCTACACTGAAGTATTTTGGCAGGCTCTACCTCAGGGCCTGATCTACTCCTGCAGTTGGGTTTGCATATCCCTTCCTCAGAGGCTGGGAGGGGAACCTAGGCCCACACTCTACTCTGGGGTCTGGCCTTCTGCCCAGGATTAAACAGCTAGGTCTGCTTTTTTTCAGATATGCTGTTATTTCCCTGGGCACCTTCCTACCTCTAAACCCCCTTATGCTGCTTCCTCAGAGCCTGTGCTTAACAGAGCCCTTCTTTGAGTTTCAGGCTATGTCTACACTATCACTTAGATTTAGGGCCCTACCAAATTCACAGTCCATTTTGGTCAATTTCACAGTCATAGGATTTTCAAAATTGTAAATTTCATGAGTCCAGCTATTAAAATCTGAAATTTCACGTGGTTGTAATTGTAGGGGTCCTGACTCAAAAGGGGGCCTTGGGAGAGTCACAAGGTTACTGTAGGAGGGTTGCAGTATTGCCACCCTTACTTCTGTGTCAATGTTCATGGCAGCGCTGCCTTCAGAGCTGCGCAGCAGGAGAGCAGTGGCTGCTGGCTACGACTCCCCTGTCTCTCCTTTTTGGGTCAGGACCCCCAATTTGGGAAACACTGGTCATCCCCTGTGAAATCTGTATAGTACAGGGTAAAAGTACACAAAAGACCAGATTTCATCGGGGGACACCAGATTTCATGGTCTGTGACACGTTTTTCATGGCGTTGAATTTGGTAGAGCCCTACTTATGTTGGTACAACTTATAGAGCTAGGGGTGTGAATAAGACACACCCCTGCAGGACATAAATTACACCGACCTAAGCACTAGTGTGGACAGGACAGGTCTGTATCAGCAGGAGAGCTGGATTAATTAAGTTGATGAGAGAGCTCTCTCCCTTTGGCTTAGCGAGCTACACTAAAGGGCTTATAGTGGTCCAGCTGCATCGGTGAACTGCTGTAAGCTCTCTAGTGTAGCCATAGCCTCAGGCTTCTGGCTTCCCCCTTCTCTGCTCCACTAATAAATCTTCCACCCCTCTCAGGCTACATCAAAGTGCTTTTTCTGACTCTACCTTAGAGCCTTACCGGCTCCTGCAGAATTTTTCCTGTGTTGCTCCTTGTCTTAGTAGGCTTTCCTTACTGCCTACCTTCCCCAGGGACTCTGGCAACTTCTATTAGGATATCCCTGCTTCTTGTAGGCCCCAGCGCAGGGTTTCCCCTACAGGAGGCTATACTGCCCCTTGTAGGACCTCCTGTCTGACTTCCTATCTGTTCATACCTCCTCCCTGAGTTTTCTACTCTGATTGTACAGTCTTTGTTCTAACTCTTTCACAGGTGGGGTTCTTAGTTATCACTAAGTTGCCATATCACCATCAGCTTGGGGCTAGCTGCTATGTCACAGACAAGGCTGAGCTTGGCTTGCCTTAAGGGGCCAGCCAGTCTGTAATAGTCTCTTAATTTATCAGGTATAAAATCTTAGAACATGATTCTGTAGGATAGAACTCCCATTGGCTTCAGATAACATGGCTCTTGCTGCCCTTTCATTCCATCAGGAAATGTAAAGGGGTTTCTCATTGTGTGCTCTCACTCTCAGTTATTTTTGAGGCCCATTGGTGGTTCACTATTCTGTGTCAGCAACTCTAGTCAGGCCTGACATACTCACTGCACCTAACACACTCCTGTCATGATATACACCCAAAACGTGGCATGCAATATATCTTTGGAAAACTAATAATTCACTGATCATTAATATTCTTGCTTCATGTACGTATGGGGTATGTACAGAGTTATGAATATATGCTAGACTTATGTTTTTAAAATGTGTTTGGTAAGCAATGCATAAAAGCCCAGTCTGCCCTAGACAAAGGAAGGTATATTTGTTTGCCTGACCTGCCCTAGACAATGAATGTCTATTTATATAAAAGGTAAACAAAGCCATGAGCCTAGCAAGTGGGAAGATATTGTCTTGCAGGGTCCTAACCTCAAATGATAAGCAATTGAATCAACTGATTGTATGCAATATTACTGTGTTCTAGAAGTGTATCAAGTAAGGTATTTTATGAAAGCCTGTGACACGCTGGTGATTAATATAATTGTAAAGTGTATTTATTAACACTACCTGAGGAATTATGGATACTTAATGATATTAAAGTCTGTGTCCAAACACAGGGAGAAAAAGATTTTCCAGCAGACAGGAGGGAAAGCAGTTATCTAACTGTCTCCAATGAAATTAATCAGGGTGTGACCATGAACAATGAAAGTCCCATTTAAACAGGAATCAGCAAGGGAGAAGGAAGTCCACAGTCAGGGAAGAACAGCATGAGGTTATCCTGAGTCTGGGGACACAATAGTGAACTTGGGAAGATATAAGGAGGGAGAAGAAGCCATCTTGGCATCTATCACTGGGCAGCCATAAGGGGCCAGAGTACTTTCAAGCTGAAAAAGATAGGCCCTTCAACTAAGGGGTTTGAAGTCTTTGGGAACTGAATATAGGTGTGTAACCAGCTTAGGCAAAGATCTTTCACTTGTGAAGACCAGGGAAACCAGCAGCTTCTACTTCTGTGGAAGGTTCTGACTAAGAGAAAGTCAGCCATGGCTGGAAAGAAAAAGATTGGTAAGAAATCTACCTTGAACCAAGGCTGTAACTTGTTAAGTCATAGTCACTAGGAAGTATATTTCTCCTTTTGTTTGTTGGTAACCCATTCTACTGTCAATCCTTTCTACTTGGTATCACTTAACCTATGTCCTTTTGTTAATAAACTTGTTTTATTTTTACTATAATTGAACTCAGTGCCATGTTTGAATTGAAAATATTATTAACTCTAGTTAAAGTGATAAACTGTGGAGTTTTTTGTCTCTTTAAAGGAGCAACAAATCATATTAATTCTCTGAGTGTTCCTGGTGAGGGCTAGATGCTTCTGGGCAGTCAGTTTTGGGAAAATCTGGGTCTGAGGGTGTACTAGAGTCACTCTGTATATAGTAACCAAGGCTAGTGGAGACTAGGGTGGGGCTGTTGTGTTGTAGGCAGGCTGCTGGGGTCCAGGCTGTGAGCCACAGCCGCAGAGCATTTAAGGCACCTAGGGGTATGGGCGTTCTGTGACACAACTTCTCTGGAACAGTCTGGATTGCACTCCCAAATGTGACAGTCACATGGCTCTGCAATGGGGAAGGGGAGGCATGTCCTCTTTTAAGAAAGGACTTCAGGACCCTGTTCTCTTCCATGTTCAAGTATTAGAAGAGAGAGAAAAGCTAGTGCAACGTTCAGGCTTTATAACTTCCTTCACATAGACAGTCCTCTGTCATCAAACGCCTCCTAAAAGTTGAGTTGTCAAAGGGTATTACGCAGCCTGTGGGAGCAAGTCTCCCAGCCTGGATTGACAGACTTGGACTTGTGCTAGCACTCTTAAAAATAGTTGTGTAGATAGCACATGAAGTTGTGGCTTGAGCAGAAGCTCCATCCCTAGGCTTCAGAACCCAAGTTGCAACTTCAAAGTGCTGTCTACACAGCTATTTTTAGAGCACTAGTGTGAGCCCTGCGAGCCCAAGTCTATCTATGTGGACTGGGAAGCTTGCTGCCACAGGTAGATGGACCCAGAGCTCCTAGATGTTGCCCTATATACATAAGCATACTATAACACCCCCTATTGTGAAGTTAACTATATCATAACCTCTCTTTTTGTCATTTATTTGAGGTAGCAAAATTAAACACACATACCATAACTTGCTTACATATTTAGGATTCTATTATACTACCTTATATCGGCATACATAATTTAACATAACTTAAAAAAATGTTGGTGCTAACTCTTAACTTACTTGAGAACCAAGGCATTTTCTTTTGGGTTTTGGAGGATTGTTCTTTCACACCTTAATATAGTATAATGTATTGTGTATATCTTGCAGAAGGTTTGAGTTATTGCGGGTCTGTTTTGTGACAACAAAAAGTGGAGGCCCAGTGGCCTAACCACTAGGTGATGCTAAGCCCAGCGCCCATTACAGCTTCTAATTGCTTTTACCTTTTCAGGGTCAGGTCACACCCTGGGGAGGTCAGCAAGAGTCCCGTATATGGTACTGCGGTCAGTCGTGTTGCCGGCACGCAGTGCCGAGAAGCAAAACAGCGGGGGTTCGTTACCCGGTGTGCGTCACCCAATAATCATAACGGGGTGGAGAAGCAGAAAAGTTTATTTGCAGCTGCAAACAAGGTACAGGGAGAATAGAATCTCAAATCTTGCACCCAGAGCAGGAAGTTACACAGGCTTTTATACATCCTTTCTTCAGCATACTTATCCAATAGCAAGCTGCCCTAAGTATCCATATAGCCAGCCAATCCAGTTAGCAGCTAGTTCCCTTGTTTTTTTTATCATTTGTTAAACTATACATAAAGCTGCTTTATTCAGCATTGTTCTTCCATGTCTGCCGTTTGGCCTTGTTTAGTTTCAGCAGTCTGACTCTGCAACATACTGTTGCAGATCCTCAGCATAGCTGCTGCGAGTGCCTCCAGGCGGGAGGGGGGGCCAAGGACACCTGGGCCTAGTGCGAGGGGGCTTCATCGACACTTGTGGTCTTCCATCTCCTCGAGTTACCTAGTGGCCATGCCCCAGTGTCCCCAGCAGTTGCAATTTCAGGTCATTTTTATTATATTTTAAACTTTGAGTCTTTCTAGAAGATAGATGAGGTTGTGGTTGGTATCTGCCCACAACTTCTGCCATGTCATTCTGGAGGTATAGAGACAAAAATAGCATCAGGTCCTGTCTCAGGTTTAGGTTTCGTAATTCACTTGCTGTAGCGGAAAGCAATGGCTTCTGTGTTATCTGCACTACCTGAAATTTCAACCTGCATAATCTCCTTTGGTATTCTGCTTGTAATTTATATTATCCTAGTTGCATTATGATCATGCCATTGTATATTTTTAGTTTGGCTTTGATTGGTTGTAATTTTGCTTTTGCTTTTTCTTAATGGGGAGGAAGCCTTTTGTAGCCTAGCACATTCACTGATGCCTCACTGTCTAGTTAGCATTCAATTTCCTATTTATGTGCTGCTGCTTGTCTTAGCATCTGGAGCTAATCAGAACTTTTTAAACCATTTATTTTTGATGTTTTGCACTTCATTAATGTCGTCATACACATGCAAATTCTCCTCCTCTGAGTCACTGCTTGCTTCCTGAATCTGGTGCATTTTTTCTTTGCTCTTCTTATCTGTAAGCTTTGGCATGATTTCTCTTGCCATAGTTATTGTATATGACCCCATGTGCAGGCCTTTTTCCATTATCATGTTTTTCTCCACAGTGCCCACAAGTCATCCTCTGTATTTTGTTTTTCTTCTGCTTTGTATTTATACATTTTCTTTTGCACAATTCTTGATATATTTTACCTCATTTTCATGGTACTTGGTGAATTATCTTTTTGTCTGTTTCATCTGTTCTCTTCATTTGGGTGTGAAATTGTTCACTAGCATTGCACATGTCCACAACTCTTGGTTAGTGTGGACTCTCCTGAGCGTTCTCAGTCAAGGTCCTGCATCTTTGATCCCTATTACTAATCTATCACAAATTTGTTCCTCTTTTACGATTTGATAATCACATGAGTCAGACATATTGCTAATAGTTTGCCAATAGACTGATATACTGGTTATCTAGAGTTTTGATCATAAACTCACAGACTTTAGTCAGAAGGGACTGCCATGATCATCTAGTCTGGCCTTCTGCACGTTGCAGGCCACAGAACCTCCCCCACTCCTGAAATAGATCCCTAACCTCTGGCTGAGTTACTGAGGTCCTCAAATCCTGGTTTAAAAACTACAAGTTACAGAGAATTAACCATTTACACTTGTTTAAATGTGTAAGTGACTCATGCCCCATGCTGCAGAGGAAGGCAAAAAGCCACCAGGGTCTCTACCAATCTGACCCAGGGGAAAATTCCGTCCTGACCCCAAATATGGTGATCAGTTAGACCCTGAGCACGTGGGCAAGACCCACCAGGCAGACATGTGGGAAAGAATTCTCTGTAGTAACTCAGAGCTCTCCCCATCTAGTGTCCTGTCTCCAGCCATTGGGGATTTTTGCTACTGGCAGTCACCAATGTGCGACATGCCATTGTAATCAATCTCATCATACTATCTCCTCCATAAACTTATCAAGTTCAATCTTGAAGCCAGTTAAGTTTTTTGGCCTGCACTGTTCCTCTTGGAAGGCTGTTCCAGAACTTCACTCCTCTGATGGTTAGAAACCTTTGTCTAATTTCAAGCCTAAATTTCTGATGGTCAGTTTATATCCATTTGTTCTTGCGTCCACACTGGCGCTTAACTTAAATAACTACTCTCCCTCCCTTGTATTTATCCATCTGATGTATTTATAGAGAGCAATCATATCTCCCCTCAGCCTTCTTTTGGTCAGGCTAAACAAGCCAAGCTCTTTGAGTCTCCTTTCATAAGGTAGGTTTTCCATTCCTCAGATAACAGTTGTTGAAAATACTTCTGAAGCCCTTATAGAATTTTCCATGGGTCCTCCTGGTCTGCTGCTAACATACCCAGATAGTGCTGGAGTACATGGCAATCTTTGCCCTTATCAGATAATAGCATGCTTGCTCTTAGCTTGTTTTGCTTTTTTTTAATCCAGGCCCTTTGCAATTTTGTAGCTTTCCCATTGTGATCTAAGAATGTCCAGTTGCTCAGCACATCCTGTCATGCGCAGAAACAGGAATCTGGTATGCTGCCAAGATGGTGTGTATTTGCATTTTGCAATATTTTAGTTTCTGATTTAATGTATTTGTAGGAACTTAGTCACCCATGACACCATGTTCAAACATTAAAAAAGAGTGAGCCAAGACAATGCAACACTTAGGCATTATTTCTTCCTCCACATGTGCAATCCTCTCTTGTCAAGCTCTTCCTGAAAGTAGATTTTCAAAATTCCTAGACATTACCCTACACATAAGTATACTATAATGCCCCCCTATGGGGAAACTATCATAACATCCATGGCACAATTCTAAATAATACAAATTAACCATCACCCTAAACATAGCTGTATTAATAAGGACCCTCTCTATTTCCATGAGTCTTCCCCATGGAGAACAACACTGAACAAATATGGGTCAAAAATGTATTAACTCAAGATAACATTGCTCACCAGCTGGCCATGGATAATAAAAATAATAGTCTCTGTTGCCAAGCTTTTCAAATGATGAAGTGGGTATGTGGCTCTGAATTCTTAACATGCTAACTTTTAAAAATACATTATATAGTTTGGTATTTATTTTAGCATCTTAGATTTTTAGTTAAATCCCTAAATCTGATTTAGTTGCTGTTGGTCCTGCTTTGAGCAGGGGGTTGGACTACATGACCTCCTGAGCTCTCTTCCAACCCTAATATTCCATGATTCTAATTATTGATACAGTGCAATAGCTGTGCATGCCACTTATAAAATTCAAAGGCCCTGGCCTAAAGAATAGAACAATTATAACAGAACAAGGTTCTCTTACATTCTTTCTTGTTTGCCTATCACCATCTTTGCTTTTGATAGAAAAATATTTTTAATTAATTTTTTTTTCCCTCAGAAAATCAATATGTAAACGTTAAGAGGGGAAGAGATTTCACAAAACAGACTCAAGTTGTGTAACTGAAATCTCATTTTGGGCTCTGTTCAGATGGGCGGGGGGAAACTTGCAGTACATCTGTGTAACTAGTTACTAAGATGAAAAATCCTCAGGAGGTCCTTCTGTTGAATGAGGTTTGAATTTTCTTCTTGTATTTACAGAAGCATACTAATAAGGTACAGTCACCAGACTATCCTTAACTGAGATTTCATGTCAGTCCAGTTATTCAGCAGACTGTTAAATCTAAGGGGCCAAATCTCATTTGCCTTACTCACACAAATAATCTGACTAGAGGGAGCTACCTCCATGAGTAAGATAAGAGGATTTGGCCCACTGTCTTAAAAACAAACAAAAAACCCTAAATAAATCAGACATCTGTGAAGGGTCATGCGGGAATTGTTAGCACAATATAGTTGAAAGCATTTCTTTGCTGACCCAGTAACAGATGGTTGTGTGAGAGTGAATCATTTAAATGACATATTACATGCACTGTGTATGCAAGGCAGGGCACATTTAAGGAATTCTGCTCAGAAGCTGATGAAACTTGCAAAGATTTTCTGAGTTAGAACTGTTTCTCTCTGGCCTCTCATAAGAAGGCTGTAGCTTGATTTGTACATTTAAATATTTTTCCTTGTTTAAAAGTTTGAGGTACAAATTTCCTTTAAACAAAAATGATCCTTTAGCTTTAGCAGTGGTTATTATTTTCTATCTGTATTGCCATAGCCCCGAAAGGCACCAACCAGCCTTGGGGCTCCATTGTGCTAGACCCTGTACAAACTTATCAAAAGAAATATCCCTGCTCTGAAGTGCTAACTGTCCCCATTATCAAGAGAGGGTATGTTGTAGTAATCGTCTGCTTCCCCCTCTCACTCCCTTCCCTCATAGTGCATTCAAAATCATCATATAGAACAAACTGTATTTCTTAAGGTGGGTTTATATATAAAGATGGAGTTTGCCACAGATTACTGAGATGACTCTGCTACATCCCTTCCCCACTCCCACCATCTGAAGATAGAAATAGGCTCAAAGGCAGGGGAGGCAAGTTATATAGGCCTGTGGTGCCTGGCCTCCAGCAATATTCAGCACCTTGGGGTCCAGATGCACCAATGTTTGGGGCCAGGTCTTTCCCCCAGCACCGCCAGCCACCTCCCGTGCACCTCCCTGGTGCCCCGCGGAGCATCCCTGCCTCAAGCCCATTGCTGACCCCTACAGCTCCATGCTGTGCTTCTCTCTGCTGGCTCCCAGCATCAACTGCTGCTGCAGGGTCCTAGCGCTCCCCAACCACTAATGCCAGGGCTTACTCTGCCCTGCTCTTAGCCACCCCCTCTCCTGCCCACAGGGGGCCATTTCAGACCTGATGTCCTGGGTGGGATGGTCTTTCCATGTGATCTGGTGATGGGCAGGGAGTTCCCAGCTGGTGATAGATTCTAAGGAATAAAATAGAGGGTCAGTCAGACAGGTTGTTTTGATCAATCATAGCAAAGCTTGTAAATGCTCAGACTTCTACAACTTCTCTATTCACTATTTGTTTAAAATGCCAAAGCTGGAGCACGCGGAGCCTGAAGCCTTTATTCACTAGTGAAAGGGGGGAACACTTGTAGAGACAGGATCCTTAATTAGATTGTAAACTCTTTGGGGCAGGGGCCATCTTCCTTTGTTCTATGTTTGTACTTCAGCTAGTACAATGGCATCTGTGACTAGGGCTCCTAAGTGCCATGGTAATACTACTATTCCTAATAATAACAGGAGCTCCAATATGTTTCCAAAAGCAACCTCTTGTCTCAATGTGCCATAATCCGTTATTAGCATCTAAACTGTGACTGAAGTACACCATAATTTAGTTGAAGCAAGCATGTCTTTTAATTAAAAAAACAAAACAAACCATTGATTAGATTTCTATATTTTGCAGTTTTGCTTATCTAGAATTTACTTCTGGAAGGGGGAAAAAATGTCCTGGCAAAACCATTCAGAAATCAGCTTCAATTTGAACAGCTGCACTGTCTCTGAACACAGGAATTATTCATAGCCCATAAAGGGACACAACATCTTGAAAATATTTTAAGGAAAACAAAATTCTGGGAGGATCATACTTGAATTTTACGTCTGTATAAATCAATTCAGGAATGAGTCTGTAAAATGGAAATATAAGTAAATGAAATTATTTGAGGCCACTTTATCCTTTTTGCATTCATACTTGGGGACATAATTTGGCAAAGGTGTTTGTGTGTAGTTTTGTCAAGCTTACAGATAAGCAACAGCACAGTCTAACCTCCTACCGCTGTTTCTTTCTCTTCCTCCATGCTTTCTACGTGTGTGAGACATACACACACACCTTTACTGGTTTCAGAGTAGCAGCCGTATTAGTCTGTATCCACAAAAAGAAAAGGAGGACTTGTGGCACCTTAGAGACTAACAAAATTGGTTAGTCTCTAAGGTGACAAGTCCTCCTTTTCTTCTTATACTTACTGGAATTCAACTTATTGGCCTGAAAAACATGGACTGAGAATAAGCTATTCAGAGTATTTTCCTTATGATCCTGATTCAGAAAGTTGTATATCTTTAAGAATAAGAGTTGTGCCATTGGGACTACTCATGCCCTTAGAGTTAGGACCTTGCTTACATAGACTACTAATGTCCTTCTTCAGCAAAACATCCCTAACCAGGATTACAACATGGGATAGCCCAAGGGGGGTATGCTTATCTCCCCACAGGGACTTAAAGTTAAGCAAAGATAGAAAGAAAATAATGCCACCTACACTCAGCTCTAATTTTGAATAGTCAAACTTTTTACATGATCAGTATTAGTAGTACCTGAGAACATCATGTCACACTAACAAATATTAATACTCCAAGACTTGTGCTCAGATGTTTAAAAAAGCCTCTTGGGGATCTTAAGCACTAGTAATACAAATATTTAATATTTTTTAAATATTATAGGATATGCTAGGAGTCCAAACTGTGCTACTTGACTTCTCTCACATCAAATCACAAATGAAAAACTTCAGAACAAAATAACACTTATAAATATATTTTATTCATGGGGAAATCACATATTCAATTCTGGTGTGCCTCAGGCAGCCAGCTGGAGTGTAAATGGAGCACCATGGGGCTTTCCCTTGCACCTGTTATAGATAACAACATGCTTTAATGGTGGGATGTTTCCAAATCATAACAGTTCACAATATGTACGATCATACTCTGTGCTCTATCCATGTATTTCTCGTTCATGTCACTGTTAGCCAGAGTAAGGCATTGATGGAAATTACTTATGAGCCCATACTTATACTTTACAAATATATTGGGTTTTGCTCTAGTACACACTGAAAACTCTGTGCACAATAGCCCCAGCCATAATCACACTCCTGCAGAGATGGGGCGGGGAAACAAACATTCTCACCCCCCCATATTCACATAATTGGCTGCAAGAAACTTTCTAGGCCAGAGCATATGGCCTACATGTCTCTCTACATGTGGTGTGATCTGCACTGGCCCTTGGTGCTTTATGCATGCACAGATGTTTAGTAATGGTCATTACTTTTGGTTTAAGAAGCTTGTGTGTTTTGGTGGTGGTTTTTTGGCAGGTTTTATCTTTAATCTTTTATCCTGTTGACTGGGCAACAAAATGGCAGATGAAATTCAGTGTTGATAAATGCAAAGTAATGCACATTGGAAAACATAATCCCAACTATACCTATAAAATGATGGGGTCTAAATTAGGTGTTACCACTCAAGAAAGAGATCTTGGAGTCATTGTGGACAGTTCTTTGAAAACATCCACTCAATGTGCAGCAACAGTCAAAAAAGCAAACAGAATGTTGGGAATATTTAAGAAAAGGATAGATAATAAGACAAAAATATCATATTGCCTCTACATAAATCCATGATACGCCCACATCTTGAATACTGCGTGCAGACGTGGTTTCCCCATTTCAAATGAGATATATTGGAATTGGAAAAGGTTCAGAAAAGTGCAACAAAAATGATTAGAGGAATGGCATGTCTATCATATGAGGAGAGATTAATAAAACTGGGACTTTTCAGCTCAGAAAACAGACTAAGGGGGGATATAATAAAGGTCTAAAAATCATGACTGGTGTAGAGAAAGTAAATAAGGAAGTGTTATTTACTCCTTCTCATACTACAAGAACTAGGGGTCTCCAAATGATATTAATAGGCAGAAGGTTTAAAACAAACAAAAGGAAGTATTTTTTCACACAATGCACAGTCAACCTGTGGAACTCCTTGTCAGAGGATGTTGTGAAGGTCAAGACTATACCAGGTTCAAAAAAGAACTAGATAAATTCATAGAGGATAGGTCCATCAATGTCTATGAGCCAGGATGGGCAAGGACGGTGGCCCTAGCCTCTGTTTGCCAGAAGCTGGGAATGGGCGACAGGATGGATCACTTGATTACCTGTTCTGTTCATTCCCTGTGAGGCACCTGCCATTGGCCACTGTCAGAAGACAGGATGCTGGGCTAGCTGGACCTTTGGTATGACCCAGTATGGCCGTTCTTAATGGTTACTAAGAAATAAGACATTAACATATAGGAATATGATCAGGGCACTCTAACAGCTAAAGCCCTAAAGCTGAAAAGGTCAGATTAAGTCAAATAGGCTGGATCAGTGGTTAAAACCTGCTCTTGACTTGGGCATTGCAGTGGGAGAGGGTGCATCAAAAAAGGGGCTAAATTGTTTTTGAAACTCTTGGAGGGTGGGAATAGCAGTTTCAGGGCCCATTGTAAGTCTGGGATCAATATCCTCATATAGCTGATAAAATGATTCAAACCACTCCCTAGCTCCAACCAGGATCCTTTGGATGGATAGATGAGATTGATTCTGCTAATATAATATTTATTTCCTATATTGCACATACAGTATGGAGCACTTTGTAAAGTAAGTAATAGCAATCATAGCAATAGCATAGCGGTCATAGATCACTTCAAATACTCACAACACCCAGGGACAGATCCATGATTCAGAAACTCAACAGAAGTTGTGACTCAGGGTGTTGGAGATGCACTTGGCAGCTTGTCTGAATGTACAAACACTGACGGGTACATTTGCAGTTCAGCATGTGCATAAGTTAGGCACGCAATTCCTATTTAACAGAAGTTGCATATCTAATTCCCCATGCATTACACAGAAAATATCTATATCTATCAGTACCAAGTAGCACTGTTATATATAATGTCCACCAGGATTGCCAATATTATTTACTTAGTGAATCAAGAGCACAAAATTATTAAAGAACAGATCAGGAATGTGCATTTTTCTGAAGTGTTTAAAAATTAATTGAATCATTTAAAGTTTCAGAAATAATAATTTTAAAAACAAGTTTGCCTGTTTTTAGTGCTTATGTAAATAGATTCAATAGCTATTAGCCAGGATGGGCAAGGATGGCATCCCGAGCCTCTGTTTGCCAGGGGTACCTGGCTTTGGCCACTGTTGGAAGGCAGGATACTGGGCTAGATGGACCTTTGGTCTGACACAGTATGGCAGCACTTATGTTCTTATTCACATTCTTGAACTGCCCACAAACTAATCCCTAGTGAGATTCTTTTCTCTGATACAATTCCTAAAGTTTGATATGAAACTGCCTGCTATTAATGCTTTAAACGACTATTTCTTTTTATCCGCAACTAATAGAGATTACACTATGCAAGCTGATAATATAGTTAATGGATGGAATTTTCACAAGTGACTAGTGACTTTGGGTGCCTCAGTTTTTAAGTTCCTGGCTTGATATACCTTATAGGAGATTGGTTTTCGGAAGGTGCTAAACGCTGGAAAGAAGTCACTTTAGGATGTCTCAAGCTGGGCACTCAAAATCACTAGTCAATTTTGAAAATTTAGACCACAAGAGTTTAACAATTGTATACTGTGAACCTAGACTGAAAAGGATACCCAGAAAATAGGGGAACATTGAGATATATACATTTTTATGGTGATTCTTTGAGTAATAGTGACCAGTACTAAAAGGCCTTTTAATATCTTCAGTGTCAAACTTTTATGTAGGTTTGTTGCTGTGTTTTCACTACTGTAGTTGGACCATGGCCTAAGAGAACTAGTAGCAGCCATTCTGCAGCATGCTGATGTTGGCTAAGCAGACTTGGAGTTAATAACGGACTGTGCTGGCTTGTTTTGTTGGCACCTGGTGCAGATCATGGTTGCGTTGTCCCAGATAGTTAAAGGTATTTAGGCAGTGCAATACCCAACTAATCTGGTTCCTACATCAATTAGACTGAGTGCAACAATGCTTAAATACCTTTTAAAATCTGCGGCTTTGTATTTTACCTGCGCAAATGCCTGTGTGATGGTTTTTAAATCAAATCTGAGAATCCTAAAATTGACAGAAAAGCCTTATTTTTTTGCCATGCTTAATTTTTAGACTTGCAGTGGTAATATCCTCAGCATCCAAGAGGAAATGTTCTCCTACAAAAGCAGATACCTTAGCAGTAAAGTTCCCAGGAATAAAAGTCACCACAACATGTATTCCAGTGATGAAGGTTGGCTATCTTACTAGGAAGAGAAATCTGTCACTCCGATAATAGCAGTAATTCTGGCAAGTGGGGCAGAAGAAGAAGAAAGAGTAGTGGCAGATTCCGTGCAGGAGCAACTGGATAAGTACTGATGTCAAAAGCAATTCTAAGAGCCGTGAGTAAACATTTTGTTAATTCCTTTCAAAATGGGACTTTATAGAGACTGTTCAAAAGGCTTGAGCTTTACCAATCAACTTGATCTGACTTGCTCAGGTGGCCGTATTGTGTGCAGCTGTTACCCTCCACTACTATTTTCATCAACAATATTACATCATTATTGGTTCTATTTGCCAATTTGTTATTTTAATGGTCACTTAAAATCCCAAAGAGCCCTGGTTAAGATGCGACTCCTTCCGCTCTGAAACTGGTTGTGGGTGTGCTGCTTTTTTTTTGTTTTTTAGTAAAAATACTAATGGGCTACAGAGGATACAGGTCCAACTACATTCTTTACTGAAGTGGCTTTATCACTTTCATATAAACTATAAAAGTAGATAGTAATGGGCCACAGAGGGCAGATGTTGTACCACACCCACATGCAACGTGCATGTTAGGTGTGCTGGAGAAATACAGTGCTTCCTATTTACCTCCCAAAGGACCCTGCTTTCAGCGCAGTGAGGTTTTCTCCAAGGTAAGATTTACTCTGCCACTGAATTGAAAGCAAAGAGTTGTCTTTTTAAGCCTGGATTCACAGAGATACAGGCTGATTTTAGAAAGGGCTGCTGTTCTTAGACCATAACCCTCCCAATCAGGGCCGGATTAAGACCTTTTTAGAGGCCCTAAGCACTGAAAAGATTAGGGTGCCCCCCATATGTAATTCAAAATAAAAACAATACTATACCATAACATAATTTTATTTTTCGAAATGACACAAAACTTACATGTATGCTGAAATTAAAATAGCTTCTTTCTAGATTTTTCTGATTGCAGAATCTGATCGCAAAATTCTGGATAAATTCACTGAAGCTGACTTGATGAAGCATGTCTGCTTCCATACGCAATAGGGAAAGTGAATCCAGTCTGTCCTGACACATTGTTGTTCTCTGAGGGTTTTTTATTCTTTTCAGCTGAGAGAGAGCATTCTGTGGAGCAGTTAGTAATCATCAGTGTTAGAAAAATACATAGTGCGATCTCTACATTTGGAAATACACACTGTATTCCATCTTTCAGTATTGTCATGAAGATCAATGTGATTGAATTTCATTTTTCCTGTTTCATTAAACTTTGCACGCATATAACCGTGGAAGTGCTGTACTTCTCCACAGAGATTCATGTTCAAGTCAACAGGGTATGAGTCAACTAGCTTTTGGGAATTTTGTGAATATTGTTCGTCAGATAAGTCCATATAATTTAGAAAAGAAAATCTACTTGATACTACTTCACCTCTCCTCTTCATATGAGCTTCAAGTGTATCAATTATAGCTTAGAAAGTAGATACATGAAATTTGTCTCTAGGATTCAATGCTGTTTCTGTTGCACTGTTATCATTTGCTTGTTTTTTCCTGATTTGCTTGCAGGACGGGGCTTCTTTGTAGTTAGTATCAGGCAAGATATCTTTTGATATGTCTTCAAATCTTTCAAAATCATTCCTCAAAGTGTGTAAGTGGATGCTAATGATTGGCAGAGATCTGCACATGTTTTCAAATCCAATTCTTGGAGAGCTTGACTTGTGTGGTAAAAATGTTGTAAAATTTCATTCCACATGGTCAACAGTGGAAACAGTCAAACTCTAGTTCTTGCATCTTGTTTGCAATGTTTTCTGCCTCTCGTACAGTTTCTCCCTTTTGTGATTGGTCTTCAGCTATACTTTCTAATGCATCCACAATCTTTGAGTAGGACTCCAGAATTGCACTTGTTGCCACTGAATGTGCCTTCCAGCGAGTATTAGAGATTTCAACACACTACCGTTGCCCAAATATGTTTTAAGAACTGCCCATTGGTGTGTTGAGGCAGAGAAAAATGTATAAAGTAACTGGACTGTTGAGGAAAAAACTTACTGCCACCGGACAACAATCAACAGCACTGCAGCCAACAAGGTTAAGAGTGTGCAGCACATGGCATGAATATGGTATATTTGTTCTGTTCTAAAAGCTTCTTCTGCATTCCTTGATAACACCCTGACATGTTGGCAGCTTGTCATAAGATTGACCTCTGCACTCTGAGAAATCTATTTTGCAAACTTGGCACAGATAATGCACCACTTGATTTGCCATTTCTTCACCAGTGTGGCTTTTCAAATTGAGGAATGTTATAAATAGTTCAACTGGTTTTCCATCTGTGGGAGACACATCTTAGTACAATACTCAATTGATCAACATGTGAAAGATCAGGTGTAGAATCGACAGAGAAACTGATACACCCAGCAGTACTTATTTCATCCACAATAGCTGAATGAACTTGGTCACTCATTAGACCAATGAGTTCATCACATATTGTCTTGGGTAAGTATGATGGGTTACCTTTGCCAGCATTCCCATATTTTGAGATATGGCCTGCTAAAAATGGGTAAAACTGAACCACAAGCTCCAACAATCGCAAGAAATTTCCATTCTGCAATGATCCAACTGTCATTTGATCCCCAGAAAGGCAGACCACGTTAGCTAATGTTTGAATAACTCTACAAGACATGTTGCCGGTATTCACGTTCCCCTTTAATTTGTTCTTCCAATTTTTGTGTCAGTCTAAAGCCCTGTCTTCGATTTAAATAGGTCAACATGGAATCTCTGTGAGTAGTGCTATTTTCATGTTGTTCAATTAAAACAGTATTCCGCCAGTCACTAAATCCATCTGCAGCAAACAGGGATGTTGACGGTTTATATACAAAAAGTTTTCAAACAAAACAGTACGCAGATCCTGTTGATGGTGAATACAGTAGCTGTTCTCGAATGTATTTCTCACCATTCGCTTTCATGCCGAAAAATATTTTTTGTGGACAATATCTTGTTTGTTTGCCATTGGTAAAAGTCTGACATGATTTCTCAAATGGCCCAGTGTGGTGTTGACAGTCATTTGGTCCATGATCTATCCAGTAAGCTACATCATCGGTACTGAAATCAACCCACATACCAGGATCTTTTCTCCTATTTACAGCATGAGCAGGTTCAGTCTCTGACACATCCACACCTTCTACAACAATGTTTGTTTTTACCGCCAGAAGCAGGATGATCAGTTACAGTTTCTGACACAGCCACATGTTCTGGAATGATGTGTTTCACCAATAGAAGAAGGGTCAGTCTCTGAAACACCTACAGGTTTTGGAACGATGTTTGTGCTACTTAGGGAAGATGTTGCTTCTGATGGATTCACTTTGAAAAATGCCAGCTTTGGCAGATTTTGGCAAATTTCACTAGGTTTTTTGTTTTCTTCTGCCAGTTTGTTTCTGTGTTCCACTCAGTTCGCTACATTTCATCCTGCACCTTATCTCAGTTATCTGAACTTAACCCCCCCCCCCAAAGAAAATTATACAATGTACACTGTGTGTCTGTGTGTGTAAATAAAAGAAGGGGGAGGGGACCGAATCAAGTACATATAACTCAGAAGAATATATCAATAATAAAACATAAATTTATTGCAATACATGACAGGATCTGATTTCCTCACATTATTTCAATCTGTTAGTAGGATGCCCCCCATGGTTTAGGTGGGGATAAGTAATAAAAAGAGAACAGAAAAACGGGGGAAGAGTGTGTAGTGGAGTGTAAGGAAGTCTAACAATGTTCTGATTTTTTTCCCATGATGACTACTTAGATGCTTTTTTAAACTTTTTTTTTTTTGGTGCCCCCTGCTTTTCTGGTGCCCTCAGCACGTGCTTAGTCTGTATATTGGGTAATCCAGCCCTGCTCCCAATGTCCCTTTCTATGAAATACCATGGAATGTGATCAACTTGCAGGAGCACTCTTATTTTTTTTGGGGGGGGGAGGGGTCAAGGGAATTATGAAACTTAGACTCAGACGTTGTGTGTCAGGTAGCAAATTAGATGCTCTTACAATACATTGTATCTTGCTCAGACTCCCTTAGCTCTATTATCACCCCTCCACTGGAGTGTGAAGCGGTCAAAGTTTGTGTAACGTAAAAGGTGAGGAGCCAGACTATGGGTAAAAGGTGTATGTTAATTCTGGGTTGTGGCTATTGTGGAAGTGCTGAGTCTGCTGGTGTTTCTGCTTTATTTGGACTGAACTGAGCAGTGCTAATTTTGGGTTTTGAGTTCTTATAGAACTGTCATAAACAGGCCTCCTCTTTACTTTGCTGTACCTCCAGGATCCTTTGACATAAGCACAAAGATAATGCAAAAGTAACATGACATATTAACTATACATTATCTATTAACTGCTTCTGACCATTGTAGCAACTTATTCCAGAATTTGTTATCCTACCCTCACCTCTGGTAAGAAATATATATTTTCCATTATTTTATCTATTTATTTTAAAATGAAGCAGAGTATCCCAATGTCAAACTCTGGAAATACTTAGCTGTAGGGAGCAAGCAGATATTCTGAAGGCAACATTAGCAAAGCACTCAGATGGTAGAAGATACACTATCCACAATCTTAATACTATAGTGTATCTTATACACAAAAAATGTTATGTGCTGGAAAGCAAAATGTGATACAACATAACATAGATGGAGGTCGAGAGCTAAATCAACAAAGACTTGTTTGTTAATGTAGGATAATGTAATGCATCAATAAAAAATTCAGATTCAATAAAAATATCAAGGTACCTCATAGGGGCTTCCCACCATATCTTCATATCAAAGCAATATAATCGGAACAGATTTATTATAAAACCTATTAAAAAGATAATTTTCAACCCAACTTTTAAAAGCACTGTGACCTGATCCTGTTCTTATTTACATGGGTTTAACTTCCTTTAAACTCAAAGTGTAACTGAGAATTTGGTCATAGAAGAAAAATGCAGACCTTCGAAGCAGGTACCAGATTGCCTTTGAAGTAGTTGCTTATATATTCATCCAACCAGGTTTTTGATTGGTAGACTAGAAAATAGTAGACCATCTTTCTTTGTGGAAAGGAATCCTAGATGTAAAGGGTAAGAAGGCTTAGTAGCTAAGATAGACTGTAACCATTCAGCCAATATATTGTACATCTAGTCTGGATAATTTAAACAGGGCCAGCTTTCAAGGCACTTAAATTTTAGAATGGATGCCATTGATAAACCATGGAGCCAATAAAGAATAGTAGCAATCTAAGCTGTAAAACTAGTGCTTGTGAAATGTTTAGCTGAATCATTTGCCATCTGGTGAAGAGAACACAAAGCTGGAAGAGCAGCAACGGGAGGAAGAAAACCATATTAAAGATATACTAATAAAGGCTGCTTCTAAGAATGGCATGAATTAGTTTATACCACAACCACTAAAGAGAACTATCTGAGATCATTAAACATTTTTTTTATTCAGCTTTACTGGAATATAATTCAATATGGAAATTTCCCATACCGCCTTTTGGCGTGTTGTAGGAAAGCACAGAACTGATTTTATTCTTGAGTGTTTAATATTCCAGTAACAGGGAGGAAGGATTGTCTTATGTTTTGAGGTACTATTCAGATTTTCACCATGTATCTATGAAACTTTAACAAAGTACACATTTGAGAGGCTTAATTAATAAAGAATTAAAGAAGGATAACATAATGCTGATCAACATGGCTTTATGGAAGATAGCTCCTGTTGAATTAACTGGATATATTCTGAGATTACAAGTTTGGTTGATAAACTGTGTGATGTAATAGACTTCTGTAAGACATTTGAATGTGGATCTCTGCCAGAATTCCTGGCCCCTCCCTCTTCTCTCCTGCTGGACTGAAGAGAAGCTTAGCTCAGCAAAGGAACCAGGGCAATAAATCACAAGGCTTTCTTCAAAAGAGTTCAGTATTTGCCAGCCTATGTTACGTCATGCTTATTTGACAAACGTACAAGAATATTGCTACGTTTGTAGCTGTAGTTGTATATTTAAGATTTTTAAAAGTCTTATGCATTTCTGATGAGACTTACATTTGAATGGAGAAGGAGATTAATCTAATACTGGAGGAGGGTTGTGTGTGTTTGTGTGTATTTAATCCAAGAATGTTCCCAGAGTATAGACCCATATGTTTGTACATCAGATATGTCATATTTAGTAGACATGTGAATATGAAAATACAGCTACTACTATATCTCTAAATACAGATCTAAGGAAATGAAATAGCGGAATAAGATATGCATTTCTCATTTTTTTTTTTCAGAGCCAAGTTCATTCATGAATTAAGTGACAGTAAGTCTCTTAAAGTCAATATAGTTACGTTAGATCTGAATTTGATGTACAACTTACAGAAAACTGCCAAAACTTCACTTGTACATTGTTTCATTTTCTCCTATTGGGTAGGGTTTCTTCTGTAGTTGACCACATAAGAGGATCTGTCCAACTATTTTTATAGTATATTGAAAACAAAATTTGACATCAACCCCTATATCAATAAACAAAACTAGAAGAACTGTCATTAGTAAGACTTTAAAAGTTTGTGTTTAGCAATATATATTACTGGAAACTTTATTTTGAACTATGCCCCTTAAACATTTGGGACACACACTACTTCAGAGAAGTGATTGAAAAGGCTTGCTAGAGGGTGTACCATACAGCGAAAATCTTCCAGTTGTCTTTTTCACACAGAAAATACTTCTGAAAATACAGATCAGGGAGTAGCCTGAAGAAAGTGGCATAGAATAATAGTAACAAAACTTAATTTCCTTTCTGTCAATCCTCACCCAAATATACGTAAACTCAAAAGAGAGGAAATGAATCAGTTATTCCTAACTGAGTACAGAAAGGATGCTGTAATTTTGGTGGTTGTTACCTTAGCCAGTATATGAAAATCTTTATCTGAAAAGCGTACATTGACCCTGACTAAGCTATTTATACAGTAAGAAGCCTTTTGAGGAGACTTTACAGAAACAGTCTATAGGTACAAATATTTTATTTTAATAAACAACAGTTTACCAAGGGAATACAATATGTAGGGATCCATTTTCTATCACTTTCATAAACACATTTAACTGGGTAGGTTAATCAGCTAAGATGAAGGGATGGGACAGCTTCATGACTATTTAAAATTACAAAGAAGTAAATGCAGTACACCACCAGAAGTTAGCTATGTTTGTTAAACCCCATTTATTTCCCAAAGGATTATTACTAATAGATAGAGCTGGTCAGAAAATTCTAATAGTATAGTTTTGTCAGAAAATGCCAGTTTGACAAAACTGAAATTTTCCATGAAATCATACCGCTTTTGTAACGCTTTCCAGATTTTTGTAATCTTCCATTTTGGAAAACATCACTTCAAAACAATTTTTTTAATTTAAGTTTATTTTTCTCATTTGTAAATATTATTTTTACATTATTTCATGTCAATAACACAAGTGCAAAACATAACATGTCCGCATTATGTCGTATTGACACAGTCAGAATGTCATTTTTATTTTGCTTAAAAAATAAAATCTAAGGGAAGCTGTTACTTATTTTCTAGATCCAAGTGTCTTCTGTTTGTGTTGTAATGAAAGATTGTTTCATTACAACACAAACGGGAGATACTTGGATCGAGAAAGTAAGAGAAACTGTTTCGATATGTAGTATTATTTCAACTAAACTATATCATGACATGACTTGATATATATGACACAACATCATATTGCATTACTGATAGCTCATGAAATATTGTAAAAATGAAATTGAGGAAAAAATCACAAACTTTTTCTGAAATGTTATATGCTAAGATATACAATTTCTATGTGCTTGAGCTGAGGAATGAGGCAACCCTATGCCATCCTTCCCCACACCTTATAGCGACATAGCAGTGCCATATGAGAAGGCTTTATAAAAAGTCCAGTTTTGAAGGTAGACAAATTTCCATGTGCATATGTAGTGCTGACACAGCCCATCACACCAATTATTACTTTAACAGTAATCTAGTAGAGCATAAAGACTAAATAAATGGCTAAAATAGTAAGGTCACTAGGAACAATGTGGACAATAAAGACTTTATTGCTTCGCTGGTGCTTTCCCCTCTTTGTTAGTAGAAACACTACCACTTAATTTTTTCCCCTGAAACTTAAAAATGTCCTCAATTGTATCACTGCTCAAGAGCCAACTGCTGCGCTTGACATCCCATAAATCTTATTCTAAATTGTTTGTGGCAGAATTGTACAAGGGATCGATAGATTCATTTACACTGATTCCCCATTCTCTTACTGAAAACGTGTCTGCACATGCAAAGGACGAGATTATCAAATTTGCTTCACAGCCTCTTAGCCGTCTTGGTAACCAGTGTACCTGGGACTCAGGGGAAAACGAAGAAAGAATTAAATCAGGAGCTCTGCTTCAACCTGCCACTCCCAGCACTGCTTAATCTCTAACATGATTGGAGTGACATGTTGGTTTGTCCCTTAACCCCCATCTCTCCCATCCATTAACAATAACTGTTAACTCTTGGAAAGGACTTTCACAGATGTCTCTAATTATGAAATGGTAAACAAGCCACACATTCTATTGCAGAATATCTGTGATTAGTGGCTCCTACTACTGTCCCTGCTGCATTGCTTCCTTTTTTTTTTTTACAAGATAACCGTAAGGGAAAGTGTTTGGAATTATCACCCACCAACTCAAGAGCACGCCTGAGTATGAACATAACTCCTATTAACATTATGTACAGTAATTTTCTCACTGTTGAGTTTGGGCCCAATTTTCGTTGTTAACAAAGGAAGGTCCATAACCTTGACTAGAGAAGAGCTGCTTGTATGCACAAAATCAGACTACAGGATTGGAATTTCAGATTATAAAGCTTTCAGGTTGTGGGGCCATCTCTTCCTATGTGTTTGTATAGCACCACAACAAGATCCTGATCCAGGCCTCCGGGCACTACTGTAGCAGCATGAAGAATAATAACAAATAACTAGGTCTGTCGAGCGATTAAAAAAATTAATCACGATTAATCACACTGTTAAACAACAATAGAATACCATTTATTTTTAATATTTTGGATGCTTACTACATTTTCAAATATATTAATTTCAATTACAACACAGAATACAAAGTGTACAGTGCTCATTTTATATTTTTGATTACAAATATTTGCACTGTAAAAACAAAATAAAATTTTTGAATTCACCTCATACAAGTACTGTAGTGCAATCTCTTTATCATGAAAAATGAATTTACAAATGTAGATTTATGTACAAAAAAACTGCATTCAAAAATAAAACCATGTAAAACTCAGTCCCACTTCTTGGTCTGCCAATCACTCAGACAAACAAAGTTGGTTACACTTTGCAGGAGATAATGCTGCCTGCTTCTTGCTTACAATGTCACCTGAAAGTGAGAACAAGCGTTCGCATGGCACTGTTGTAGCTGGTGTTGCAAGATATTTATGTGCCAGATGCACTAAAGATTCATATGTCCCTTCATGCTTCAACCACCCTTCCAGAGGACATGCTTCCACACTGATGATGGGTTCTGCTTGATAAAGATCCAAAGTAGTACAGACTGACGCATGTTCATTTTCATCATCTGAGTCAGATGCCACCAGCAGAAGGTTGATTTTCTTTTTTGGTGGTTTGGGTTCTGTAGTTTCTGCATCAGAGTGTTGCTCTTTTAAAACTTCTAAAAGCATGCTCCACACCTCATCCCTCTCAGATTTTGGATGGCACTTCAGATTCTTAAACCTTGGGTCGAGTGCTGCAGCTATTTTTAGCAATCTCACATTAGTACCTTCTTTGCGTTTTGTGAAAATCTGCTGTGAAAGTGTTCTTAAAATGAACATGTGCTGGGTCATTATCCGAGATTGCTATAACATGAAATATATGCAAAATGTGGGTAAAACAGAGCAGGAGACATACAATTCTCCCCTCAAGAAGTACAATCACAAATGTAATTGACACATTATTTTTTTTAATGAGTTTCATCAGCATGGAAGCATGTCCTCTGGAATGGTGGCTGAAGCATGACGGGGCGTATGAATGTTTAGCATATCCGGCATGTAAATACTTTGCAACATCGGCTACAAAAGTGCCATTGCGAACCGCTATTCTCACTTTCAGGTGCCATTGTAAATAAGAGACAGGCAGCAGTATCTTCCGTCAATGTAAACAAACTTGTTTGTCTGAGCGATTGGCAGAATAAGAAGTAGGACTGGGTGGCCTTGTAGACTCTAAAGTTTTACACTGTTTTGGTTTTAGTACAGTTATGTAACCAAAAAAAAATCTGAATTTGTAAGTTACACTTTCACGATAAAGAGATTGCACTTCACCACTTTTATGAGGTGAATTGAAAAATACTATTTCTTTTGTTTGTCATTTTTATAGTGCAAATATTTGTAATAAAAATAATATAAAGTGAGCACTGTGCAATTTGTATTCTGTGTTGTAATTGAAATCAATATTGAAAATGCAGGAAAACATCCAAAATATTTAATAAATTTCAATTTGTATTCTATTGTTATAAGTGCGATTAATCACAATTAATTTTTTAAATTGTGATTTTTTTTGAGTTAATTACATGAGTTAACTGTGATTGTCAGCCCTACAAATAATATTTAAAATGGGAGGTAAAATGTTTAAATCAATGGAGCAGCTAGGCAGATTAACTTCAGACAGGTGCTGTAAACCCAAGAGCTTCAGCAGGACATAATTCATTCCTAGGTGTGTTTAACTACTGTATATGCGTGATTGCTCTGTCACAATAGTCTTCTGAGTAAAGGATTGCTTTTATAGGTTTATATTTTATATCTGCAGGGATAATTTTATTTTGTGAGTCAGAGGAAGAACAGATCAAAGTTTGAAGAATGTCAGCACTGTTCTTTATATGCATCACACTGAAATATCGTTACTAGAATATTTTAAACATTGTCTAACTGTATAGGGACCAGATACTGACCCCACACTCCTTTCTGCTAGCATAGAAGGCTATAAAATTAGCGGAACCATTACTCTTCTGCTGCCTGGGGCGGAGAGGCCACAAGCAGGCCTGTGCCAGTTGACTTGGGCTTGCAGGGCTTGAGCTGTGGGGTCATTTAATTGCAGTGTAAACTTCCAGGCTTTGGCTGCAGCCTGAGCTTGGGGATCCTCCCACCTCGCAGGGTCCTAGAGCCTGGGTGCCAGCCTGGGCCCAGAAGTCTACATTGCAATTAAACAGCCCCACAGCCAAGCCAGCTGGCATGGACCAGCTGCGGGTGTCTAAGCTAACCCTCAGTATGTATTGAATCAGCCTTTTGCTAGCAAAGACTGATCATGTGTCTCACAAACCCTGGCTGGAAACTGCTATAGAACAATCAAAAAGGCATTGACGTTGCATGACTCTGCCCTGGTAGAACAATAGGCATGCTGAAGACGGTGACCAACCTAAAGGAAGCTGGTTCTCTCAGATTGTCTGCATGGGGTGGGGTTGCAGCAGTGGACAATCCCCAGCAGAAAAGAGAAACAAGAAAGAGGTGTTGTTAGGAGCTGCTATTAAAAACGAATATGTTCTCTGAGTGGAGGAGACTTTTGGCTGCTGGACCTGAACAAGCTAGGGGGAGGGAGAAGAAACTAGAAGCAGGTAAGATTAGGCAGGAGGCTAGAGGTGAAAGAAGAGAGGATGTTCCTGGGACTCTGAAAACACGCTGACAAACTCCCATGGGGATTTTGGAGGGGTGAGAAAACTGAGGCAGTGATATGCCTGCAGGTTTTGTTGTTTTTCTGTAGACTTGTACTGTCTTAAGGTAAAATGAGCATGTGTTTAGAAATGCCCTTGCAGAGTCTGTGTTACTTGCTTACATTGCCACACTGTCCCTGAGGCCCAAAGCAGAGGGTCCACAACTTTGGTGCGACTCTCAACGCAGGCAGCAGCTACTGATAGGGCTTGGGAAAGACAGCACCAGTTTCAAGGCCTAGGCAATTGGACTAAGGGGTCCTCACTGCCAAGAGAGGTATCAGACTTGGGGCCTGCACCTGTGTGTCTAGGGTCCCAAACCCAGAGAGAGATAATATCTAAATGCCACCTAGCCCCTCGCCCCTCTGCATGCACAAGAAGAGATCCAGATGCGGATCCTCTGCGGTGGTCTACTATTATAGTGCTCTGTGAGGCACCCCCACACCAGGCCTGAAGGGGTTAAGATGGCACTGAAGAGGCCAATTATCCTTCATAATTGCACCTAAATGGAGGCCCAGGGATTTATAAATTCTAACTGCTGATGAAGCCCCGCTGGAGGAGAAGCTGGGAAAGGAGTATAAAGAAAGGAAATCTGTAATAGCCAGGGGCTAAAGAAAGTGTGTGTGGGAGAGAGAGCACGCATGCACGCACGCACTCAGTCATTCTTTCTCTGGGAGTTGAGAGGGTGGAAGGGGCCACCGTATAGAGAGCCAAGCCCTGAAAGAAGGATCAACCCTATAGGAGTTGTGAAGGCAGGATAACAGAACAAGGAGAGGGACTGCGTAGCCTTGGTTGTTGGTTATAGTGTCCCTGGCCTGGATCCCAGCATAGAGGAAGGGCCTGGGTTCCCCTACCAGCCACTGGGAAGTGGTGAAGAACTGCTGGGGGTGCCATCCAGACAGCTGGTCTGGTGACCGTTTGATACCCCAGAATAGGGGACCATGTATTGACCTAGCTGGAGGACTGAGTCACACTGAGGGACTGCTACAGTGATGGAGTGAGCATTGGCAGTCAGTGCCATATGGTAAAAAAGCAGCTATGCCATGTCTAGTCAGGAGGAAGAAAAGGAGTACTTGTGGCACCTTAGAGACTAGCAAATTTATTTGAGCATAAGCTTTCGTGAGCTACGGTTCACTTTGGGTAGTGAGGTCCATTACATGAGAGTTTTATATGACTCAAACTGATGAGGCAGGGTAGTCCAGTGGTTAGGGTGCTCATCTGGGCCTCAGGGGACCTGGGTTCAATTTCCTGTTGTACCACAGACTTCCTGGGTGACCTTGGATAAGTCACTTAGAGTACATCTACACTGTAGCTGGGAGCGTACTTCCCAACTTGGGCAGACAGACGTGCTAGGGAAGTCCTATCATCACCATTTTACAGATAGGTAACTGAGGCACACAGAGACTAAGGGTATGGCTACCCTGAAGTTGGAATTGTGCTTCCCAGCTTGGGTAGACAGACATATTCTAGCTCTAACTTGAGCTAGCATGCTAAACATAGCAGTGTAGCTGGCGCATATTGAGCTAGTCACCTAAGTACATATGCAGGGGGTCCTGGCAGGTTGTACTCGGGTGGCTAGTCTGAGCTGCAACCTGAGCTACGCTGCTATTTTTAGCATACTAGCTCAAGCAGACTTAGTGTGTGTCTATGTGAGCTGGGAAGCAGGTTTCCAGCTTCATTCTGTGTGCCTTAGTTGCCCACCTGTAAAATGGACTTCCCTACCTCATATGGTATAGTGGAACAAATACATTAAAAACGGAGGTGTTTGGGTACTATGGTATGGCATGGTAACATCATTGGACTAATTCCCAATTTACACTGGTATAAGTGAAGAGAGACTCAAGTCTAGGGAGTATTTTTTTAGATCAACGATGGAACTAATTCAGGATTTAAAGTAGTTTTACACGGTTTGCAATTTAAAATGGATGCACTCAGACATTTCATGGCCACTCAAGATCTTTACTCATATCTTATAGCTGTAAAGCTCTTTTAATTAAACAAAATGCCAATAATATATAGTAACTACAATGCTCCGGTCTGTTACTCAACATTATCTGTGGAGGAGAATAAATGGAGAATGCTGAGGGCCAAATGCTGCCTACGGAATCACTTATATGGCTCTAGTTGAGGTCAGTGGGAGCCATGTATACAGCTCCAAGGGCAGAATTTAGCCATGAATTATTAGAGGTGTAACTGCTTGGCCTCATTTACATGTGTATGGAAGAATTACGGAGTTTGCCTTCAAAATCATTCCATTTTTATCTTGGAACTGTGTTTAATGCTGTGATTTTCATTTCAAAGAAGGAATGGTAGAGGATACATGTGCTACATGGGACTGTAGAACGTAAACCCCACTCTCCTTTTCAGAATATTTGTAGAACTTTAGTGATTCCTCCTCTTCTCCCCTTCCTGCTCTTTCCCCCTGAAATGACTTTTTCCTTCCGGCTCCAAGCCTGATTTCATACCATTCATAATAACAGACTAACACTATCACGCTACACATAGTAATGTTCTGAAATTAGTCTGAGGAACTGAGTGTGGGTTGCATAAGGCCCCATTTGTTGCAAACCTAACTTTGCAAGTTGCATAAATTAGAGCCAGGGAAATATTATATAACACAGCATGAATGGTAACCTATATCTTTCATTTTCATTCACACCCACAATTTGAGATCCTTTCTCTCAAGGCCTGTTACCGGGAGGTAATCTTTTGGGAGGGAAGTCATCAAAAACATGCCATCCCCCTGGTGTTAAGTATAGCTGAAAATATCAAAATAGACACTCTGCAAAGCACTGCTCTTTCCATAGGCTTCCTCTGACTACAGAAAATGACTAATGTAAGGCTCTGTTTTTCGCATATCATATTAATATGCAACTGGGGTAAAATTTTCAAAAGGACCTAAATGACTTGGGAGCTTAACTTCCATTTTCTTCACTTTTTATTGATTTTTTGGTAAAGAAACAACACACAAAAAGGTAAATGACTGACAGTATGTCTTTCCAAATACCTAACTCCCATTTCCAAAAATGACATAAGCACCATTTACTTTTAATGAAACAAAGGCTCTTAGACCCAGACTCTCAAAGGTAGTTAGAGGTCTAAGTACACCATTTAGGTGCTACTGACATTTTCAAAACTGCTGCTCAGTTGGCACCTAAATCCCCCTGGCTCCTAAGTTTCCACTGGGCAGCATTTGCAAGGTGTTTAGACCCTGATGCCATCCCATAGCTCATGAGCAGCTCCAAGCCCTAGCTCAAGCCAAAACGCCAGATGCCCCAAAGCAGGGTTCTCAAACTAGTTGGGAGCTGATCCTGTAGCTTGCTCAGCACACACCTAACACCTGGTACCTGTCTGACCCTGCAGCAGGAGAGCCAGATGTGCCTGAGTGCCTTTAAAACTCTGGCCTTAAGTGCGTAAGTTTCTTTTGAAAAGAACTTAGACACTTCTGAAAATGACAGGTTTCAGAGTAGCAGCCGTGTTAGTCTAGGTTTCAGAGTAGCAGCCGCAAAAAGAAAAGGAGGACTAGTGGCACCTTAGAGACTAACCAATGTATTTGAGCATGAAGTGAGCTGTAGCTCACGAAAGCTATGCTCAAATAAATTGGTTAGTCCCTAAGGTTCCACTTCTGAAAATGTTTCCCTTAACGATTAATGTAGATATAAAGTTCCTTACAAGTTACGCGCTGGACAAATGTATTAGCTTATTCAGAACTGTTTCTTTGATGCATATTTCAAAATTCCACCAAACATGCTCTTTTACGTGACACTGATTTCTGTGTTCTTGTGTGATGAGAATTCATGAATTATAGGAAATGTTATGAGAAATTCAGAAAGGCTTGAGTTTGGGAAGCTAGGTCCCCAGATGTTGTAGTTGTGCTGCTATGGTGGTGCAAAGCAGATTTAAATCTGGCCTGAGTGGTTATAAGGACATAAGAACGGACATGCTGGGTCAGACCAATGGTCCATCTAGATCAGTATCCTGTCTCCAACAGTGGACAGTACCAGAGCTTCTGGGGAGTATATAGAACATGGCAACATGGAGAAAAAGACGGGTGAATTTCTGCTGGCTTTCGGCAGTCGGATATTTAGGGTTTCCCAAAGCATGGGGTTACTTCCCTGAACATCTTGGCTAATAGCCACTGATGGCTATTGATGGTCAACTGGGGTTTCCCCTGTTACGGACTATGCCAATTATACACCTTCCCCCTCACAGCCCTTGGGAGCTACTACAGACAGCCATAATTTAGAGCATAATTTAGACTCCCCTGGTGATTGGGTAAGTGCAACTGTGCCCGGTCTTTCCCCTCACATCCTGGGAGAGAGACTGCTTAAGGGAGTGAACACAAGCTGTCCCCTTGATTTTGTTATTGAGGGCTCATGTAAGAAAAACTTAGTCACCGTGTAAGACTCACAGAGGGGGTTCTGTCCCCAGGAAGCTAATATGCTGTCTCAATGTTGCTTTAAGAGGAAATTAAAAAAGAAGTTAGTTATTGATATTTTCCAACTTAAAAGTGCCAGTTTCTCTGAATTACAGACAGCAGTAACTCCACAGCAGCAACAACAGTTTGACCAGTTATTTAAATTTTAATTTCAGCCGAGTTCTGTATGGAAGTGTGCAGGACAATCAGATGGGAAGGGGAACGGAGGAGAAGAGGCTATGTGAAGTGTCTGTACGAGGGGCTTCACCTATGCAATCAACACCGACTCCACTGCTCTATTTACACAATAAAAAGTACTTGGTTGTACCCTTCAGCAGTTTGTTTTTTAATATTCTCTTCACCTTTTGTAAATCATAGTTAGTGACTTTCCCTCCTGCCAGAAAAACAAATAAATGCTGTAGCTTCCGCATTGCATTTAAAATTCTGAGATCAAAAGAAGATGGCTTCAGGCTGAAACTGTATCTCTCATAAAGTGTATGAACTCGATTTCATGACCTGTCTCTGCCCATTGAGTACCCTTTAATATCGGGATGCTTTTAGTTCATGTCTATGCCTCATGCTGCTTCTGAGGGATTGTATTTGGAATTACCTTTTTAATACCAATCCAGAGAGCTGAGACTGTGGCTAATAACTGAACAATTAAGATGGTAACATGCCAAACTGCATGAATGAGTGTGGCATAAAACATCAGTCCAATATCTAACCTATCACAACTGAGACAATTAGTTCACCACAGCCTTGATGTGGGGACAGTGGACCTGTATGTCCCATTACACTGTGCCAGACCTGGTAGCTTAGAAAAAGATACTAAAAGAATATCTGAATTGGAATTAATGCATGACTGTGAAATGAAAGAGACCTCATGTTCTAATGTCTATATTTGAGGTTTGGAAAGCTAATGCCTCTGTTTCTGAGGGCGATGTGGTTACCAGCAGCAAGAAAATGAAAAGTATTGGAAACCATAGGTGTGATAATTCAAGGTATCAGTTCAGTTAGGATTCACAGAGCCAGGGAAGGGCCCAATCCTGAAAATACTTATTCAGGTGAGTGGTTCCAGCAATTTTACTGGGATTATGCATGGGATAAAAGTTACTCAGCTGAATAAGTGTTTGCAGGTTCAGACCTTCAGAGAACATGTGTTAATGATGCACTGTGGGAGTTTACTGGCATAACAGTTTAGAAAAGAATTGGATAAAATCTCTGGGTTTTGTTCGTATAATTAATGGTGTAAATAAAAACAATGGGGAAGTTTAATTAAAAACAAAGGAATATATATGTGCACACTGTGAATGTGCAGTATGTATATTTCCACGGAGTATGTCTACACAGAGTACATGTATATACATATATTAACCACAGAATAGTAAAATTTGTAATAATATTCTTGGGTTTTTTTAATTCCTCATAGGCAGACTCTTGCTCCAGCTGATGTCAATAGGAAGAGGATTGGATTCACTGTAATTTAAATATATATGATAATGGGGTGCCCTTCCACCAGTATCTGACCTGTGTGGTATATCTTTCTTTCCTCCCAATTTTTTAGAATTTTGCATGTCTCCTTTCTTTTACTGTGTCCATATGATACATTCAAATTTTCCCATTCACTTATCAAATTTAGAACTCTCATGCACAATTCTCAGATTATAAAGAGCCACAATGTCATTTTAGAAGGCCACAAATGCTTTTACCAGGCTACAGCACTGTTTCTATGGCATTCAGTATGCTTTGCCTTTAATTCAACACCAACTGTCTTTAACATGGCTGCTGTGTTTGACTGTAGATGGAACATGTAGTAAAGGTTGCTTAATCATTTCCATTCTAAAGGGCCTTTTTCAGTTACTTACAACTTTCTTGTGCTTTCAACTCTTGGGCTGAAATTTTCTAGATCTGGATGTTGATCAGTTGTTTGGAAAGGTTGAACCAAATGGTCCACTCATTTTAAAGCAACAAAGGAATTAAATACAATTACTTGTTTGATATTTAAAAAATGGCAATATGAACAGTTCTCAGACCACAGTGGTTTGGCATGGATATTTAAAATCTGACAGGAAGTGCTAAGTACCCAGCCTCTGAAATTCAGCCCATTTTCAGTGACCCAGCTTGGGCCCACAAAAATTGAAGCACTCAAAATTACTAGTCTATTTTGAAAATTTCAGCCATGGTCCCTAGGTTGTGCCTTTTGGTGGTCTGGTGAAAACACATACTTTGCACATATTTTTGTTCTTTTACTAAATGAAAGATCTTATTTTTTTAACCCATGATCTCTCAAAGTTTTATTAACACTGTGCATATATGTGTGTGTTGTTTGAGTGAAATTATGTATCTCTGAAGGTGTTGATTGAAACTAGGCAGGCAGCCATTATATATTCTTTCAACAGTTTTTTATATGAACACAGTTTTGTCCAGTTGGGAATATTAATAGCTCAATTTGGAAACATTCTTTAATACATGTAGGTTCCCCTCTCTATGGAAAATTCTAGAGAATTGAAAAGAATTCGTAGAACAATAGAATTTTTTTTAAAATGTTCTCTATTACATTCTATAGGTTCTAAAAACCTGTAAGTTTATATCTGTGGAACCCTATTGACTTAATCCCTATTTTCCATAAGGGTCAGTTAAACATATTACGAAAAATGTTTTGAAAAGGGCTTACAGGTGTCCAAATTTGTAAAGACAATTCAAACTTGAAAAAGTGAGTTTCAGTTCCCTCCCTGTAGATTTGTAGGAGTCATTTGAGGAAGCATTATGCCCCCTTGCTACACTGATTGTATAAGGAAGATTTTAATTGCTAAGATAGTACCCAAACCCAGAGGAAAACTTTCATCACTGTAATTCTTAAACCTGCCCCAAAGTACAGAAACTGTTTAATAGTTATGGGATAATATTATTATATTTGCATTGAAATGCAAATGTGTTAGGTTAACATTAATGATAAATATGTATATAATTTAAATGATTATATCTTTTCACATGCGTTTGTGACAAATCTAAAATTGACAAAAAATAAAATGAGAAAATGATAGTCTTTTACACATTTTATTGATTACCAGAGGCTGTATAAACCTAATCAAGACACTAGCTAGAACATCAGTGAATGTTCTTCTTAGCAGTATTGACTCTAACATATGTAGTTTTGGCCAGATGTAAACATCCAAATAATATTCAGCTGCATTAATAAGCCTAAATCAATCAGACAACAGCTGTGACTCTGCTTGCTCACTCTTGAGAGAAAGCTTTTGTCAGAAATGTATTGGGTTAACTTTTTTGCTCCTGCTACACAAATTTGACTTTGAAAACATTTGTCATCACTGCATTGAAATTCTTTCTGTAGCTATAGGAGCCTCATCTCTTACTAATGGAGTTTTATTATGCCTCTCTTAAATACACTGGGGTTTGATACAAGAATGTCTGCCTGCCCCGCCCCTTCCCCTCGCTGTTCAATATGCTTTTGGGACCCCCTTGCATTAGCCATTAGATGAAAAGAAAAACACTCTCTTTAAAAAACCTTTGAAAATCATTGCCTTGGAACACAACCCAGGTTCAGCTTTGCCAAAGGCAGGCTAAAATCTGAACCTCTTCAGGTTCATCCATTCCTACTCCATCACCTCCTGGTGAATCCTTTTCTGATAGAGCTGTGATTATATGTTAGCTTGTAAAGAGGTAGCGTGGGCCAGTGGCTAGAGCACGTAGCTGTGACTCACCTGGGCTGTATTCCTGCCTCTCTCCTGTGATCTGCTCTGTAGTCCTGGCCAAGTCACTTCACGTTTTAGTGCCTCTGCCTTATTTCTTTATGTTGTAAGCTCTTTGGGGCAGAGACTTCCTTATGTGTCTGTGGAGTGCCTAGCACAAATAGGCCTTGATCTCGAATATGATCACTAGGTGCTACTCGAATAATATCTGGCTGATTTTTTTGTATTAATGTGGCTTAAGACCATGGAAATGCTTTGTGCCAGGTACATTTCAGAAGTAGTCTGCAACTGAAATATTAAAAAAAAAAGTTGAATGTGACTTGACTGAAAAGAACAGGGAGCATTTCAAACCACTTAGCAGCTAAGCTACTCATGTTTACCTGCCAATGTCATTTTGTGAGGGCTGTCATGCAGGGCATGAGCCAAGCCTGCAACCACTTTTGAGGCACCTTTTCACCATGGTAGCCTGGGCTCATTGGTTCTCTAGAAATTAGCTGTGTAATGACTTTCACCAGATTTAATGTAGATAAACAGTCACAAATCTGTTTTATCATGCAATTTTATTAGAAGAATCAGTTTACCAGCTAGACAGTTTCAATTTCTTCTCTCCACCACTGAAAAGCCGGGCTTCTTGGTGGCAAACGCAATGTGCTAATCTTCACTCTTTTACATTTCTCATCTTTCTTCTGACTTGGGCATTTGCACTTGTTTTGTTTTTGTTTTTTCATTGTTGGCTCAGATGTCAGGGTCACCCGCATATAACTAGGCCATTATCCAATATAACAGATACATCATTGTAACAATTGAATCATCTACAGATGCCTATAATTACTTCCTTTTCATTAGACAGATGACATATGGACTTGATCAATGTTGTTATATAGCGATGGTGCCAGCTAGCGTCACTCTAGTTAAAGCTCCTTCAGTATTTTCATTGTAAATCCTTTTATCACTAGTTTATAATCCAGAGAGACAAGGTGGGTGAGGTAATACCTTTTACTGGACCAACTTCTTTTGGTGAGAGAGACAAGCTTTTGAGCCACACAGAGCTCTTCTTCTGTGTAAGCTCGAAAGCTTGTCTCTCTCTCACCAACGGAAGTTGTTGGTCCAATAAAAGATATTACCTCACCCACCTCGTCTGTCTAATATCCTGGGAGCAACATGGCTACACCACCACTGTATGCAAACATAATTTATAATCTGGCAGTTTATAATAAAATAAAACACCCCTCCGAGACCCTACCTGGCAGCAGTTTGTATACTGAACAGTAACTTGTTTTACTCAATCACACTTGACTGAAATCAGCCTGGTCGTTTTGAAGTTATGAAGGTAAGGTGAGAGCCTTTTGCCTGTGTTATGCAGGAAATCAGACTAGATTACCACTGTCACAGGCTCAGATAATCTGCACAAGTATTGAACCTCTATGGTCCACTCCTATTGTGTTCAGTCAGGTCTCAGGTTTCCAGCTGTCACCTGTCTCTGGGTAGGGAATCTTGTCCCACTCCCTTCTGATTGGACTTTTAAGGCTGCACTGCTTCCCACCTTACGTTGTGATACCCCCAGTAAGCCAGCCTGCCTAACAACTAGCTTCTGTGCATTGCTTTCTCTTTGAGGGCTATGACCGGAGTGACTAACCATTAATCCAAACTGCTTTTTCTAAGCAAGCACATATATTCTTAAGGTAAAAGCATTACAGAGAAAAATATATAGAAGTTAGATTTAAACCCACACTAAACTTACCAGGGAAACCCCGGTCACTCTTTTGGGGCCCTAGTAGGCCAAAGTCATTCCAACCCTTCGGCAGGATTGGGTCTCCCTTGGGCAAAAGTTCATGTCCATTTGATGGCTCAGAAAGAAGTCCCTGTGTCAATCTAAGACAAACATTTTATACAAAAGCCCTTTTTTTGTTTCCTATTCTCTGGAAAAACTCAGCTTGAACCAGTATATGCAAGCTACCCCAGGGGGTGTTACCTCCCTGGAGTTGTTTACAGTCTGAATTATTTGCCTTAATCACCCCCTACTGTTTTTAGTTCCTGGAGGAACTATGGTAACCCTCCCCCATGGAGTAGAACATAATACATAAAATTACGAATGGTTTAATACAACATCCCTGAAGATACTGCATGGAATTGCAATATCTGTCAAATCATAATGATCCCTTCTAGCCTTAAGATCTTTAAGCCTATGAAAAGTATGGCTTTTTATAACTTGAACCATTTATTTGAAAACTGTTTTGCCTGGTATAAGAAAAAATAGTGGGCTCCTAGTAAATTAACCTGAGAAATTATTGCCTAAATTTGGATTGTTTCATTAGAGTCCCAGCACCCTTGTACGAATCCTTAGCTCAGAGTAATGGGGTGGAGGTGGGGGTGGGAGAGAAAATGATGTGGAAAGTTTGAAATGTCTGAACTCCTGTTTCTAGCTCCATTTTCTGTCATAGTCTAATTACCCCTCATTATAGAGCACCTGACAGCCACAAAACCAGAGCACTTCCTATGTACGAAGGGCTTACAGGAATCAAGCAATTTAGATAACTAGGGGGTGGAGGTGGGCTTCAGCTTCCCCCTAAATTTAAGGATTGTATCAATAAATAAAAGAAACACTTAGTTTGGAACAGAGGCTCATTTATCTCACTTTATTAAAAGTGGAGAGGTTTAGTTATGGTTCAAAGCTACTCACTGAAACAATATTCAACAGCTATTATTTTTTTTTAACCTCTAGTCCCACCCCTAAGTAACAAAAGGTGTCTATGCCCCTAGAGGATGCCAGGAGCATATGCAGGGGTTACAGGCTTCCGGCATGCTGCGCAGCAAAGTTCGCAGTAGCTCTGCAGCCTACCATGCAAGTTGATTCTATGAGTAGGGGAAAATCTTAGCTAGTAGCTCTGCTGCTTCAGTCATATTCTTCCCTGTCTGCCCCTGGGAGGGGGCAAGCTGCAGCCAAGGGGTCTGTTGCCACCCTGAGCAGTTCTGTTACCTCTTCAAATCCTGAGGGGTAGAGAAGAATTCCATTTTCCCCTTGGGTTGCTAAGGTTTGCTTCAGTGCACACCCCAGTTTCTTGAGCCTTCTTGGGACATTTGGCCCCGAAAGAACATGGGCACAATTCTAATCTGAGTCCCATAGGCTTCATTGCCACACATCTCCTTCACAGATGTGTTGTAAGTTCAAACACTTTGAACTTCTCACATGAAAGACGCTTTGAGAGTCCACCTTATTCTCATCATCATCATTCTATGTTGACAAAGTAAGTTTTTTCCCTTGGCACATTGAGGTAATGGGGCTAAATTCCTGGGGATCAAGTTTAAATCTCTCTGATGGAGATTCACAGGTATACCATTTGATAAAAGGATGACCCTGATTTTTCTGCTGGTATTCTCTCTGCCAGTGCAACAGGTCCAAGGACGTGTGAGAGCTGCTGCTGCTGCATGCAAACAGATACTCTACTATATACCGGTATTTAATTCTTATTAAATACTGCTGAATTTATCGTAATTAAACCTTTTGAGGTTTCCAATCACTTTAAAGAATGAGAATTCACAAGATATAAATAAATGAAACCCTAATAAATATTTCAGTTGAACTACAGGTTAAAATGCACATGGCACCAGAATGATGAAGATCATTCCTATAAAAGGCAGGCCTTAAATAAAGCAAGTCATAAAAATGTATTTCTCCCTTCTGATAATCAAAGACAAATTATTGCACGTCTAGTAGTAAAAGATGTTTTTCATGTGTCTTTTTGGATTACATTTTGATAAACAACATACTGTTTATTCCTCTGTGGTTTTGATTGATTAGTCCCTGTTCTCCTTGGTGTGCCATGAATGGGGTGTACTGACATTTGATTAGACTGTGTCTTAAAGGCACAGCCATATTTTGAAGGAGAGAGAAGAAAGGGAATTTGTATGAGGGGGATTCTTTAATAGGGTTATACAGTGGAGTGAAGATGTGGGGAGGAGATACATTTTAGTTCTGCCTTAATACATTTCTAATTATATTTTTAATATAGAGAGTCAAGTCTAAGGTAACTGCTGTGATAAATATGGACATAAACACATGAAAAATGACTGCATCTGATTCTGAAGAGACTGTTGCCTTTTTTATTTGTCTGTACAGTGCCAAGTGCAAAGGGATCCTGTTCCTTGATCGAAGTCTCCAGGTGCTACCATAATAAAAATACATGATCATATGTTTTGAATGTCCCAACCCTTGAAGTGTTTTGGTTACTTGAGCTACCACTGAGCAACCATTGCAGTTCTGAAATACCATCATTTTACTCCTTTCAGAAATATTCCCTAATTCTACCTGGAGGCTACAGGGTAGTTCCATCTCTATTAGCTTTTTTCAGCTGGGTGTAAACAGAGTGATGTGGATCTCAGGCTGACAGTGAAGGGTTTATCACATTTTCACAACTAGTCCAAATGACACAATAATTTCCAGTCTGAAAGGCATAATTGCTGTTAAATTTCATCTTTGATTCGTGCCAATGTCATTTTTAAATTATGTTGAGAGCAATTACTGATGGTCTCCTGAGATTCTGGAGTTTCGCTAATTAGAAGAGTAAAGAGTTGCCTTTTCAGTTCAGCAACTTCAGTGAAGTCTCAAAATATTTATTACACCACATTATATGCGTGCTATCTATATAAAAATACATTATACTACTCTAATGACCACTCTATCAGTGGCCCATTCAGAGACTACACTTCTTTTTTGTCCTTAACAACTGATTCAAGTCAATAGATCTATTAATGGGGTGAGGTACTACTAAGCAGAAGTAAGGGTGGCAGAATCTGGTCCTAAATATCCTCTTCCCCTGTTTTTAACTTCATAAATCACCATGATAGCCTTTGACAGATAAAGTGGGAAGTTGGATAGCTAAGGGGCTATCAGTGAAGTCTCGTTTTGACTCTGACCAAGTATGATAAAGGTTTATTTTGTACCCTTGCTGTGCAGGAAATAAGAAAAAAAAAATCTCTGCCTCAACCAAGTCTCTAGCAGCAGCACAGCATGGATAATCCTGGTTGTTGCCGTGAGGCAGCTCTGCTGGTACTTGTAGGCCTCAGATTTCCCTGATCTCAGTCAGCCTGCTTTTAGGCCTGAATACAATACAGAAATTGGGCTGGATGTGTTAGCCCTGGTCTACACTAGGACTTTAGGTCAAATTTAGCAGCATTAAATCGATGTAAACCTGCACCCGTCCACACGATGAAGCCCTTTATTTCGACTTAAAGGGCTCTTAAAATCGATTTCCTTACTCCACCCCTGACAAGTGGATTAGCGCTTAAATCGGCCTTGCCGGCTCGAATTTGGAGTACTGTGGACACAATTCGACGGTATTGGCCTCCGGGACCTATCCCAGAGTGCTCCATTGTGACCGCTCTGGACAGCACTCTCAACTCAGATGCACTGGCCAGGTAGACAGGAAAAGAACCGCGAACTTTTGAATCTCATTTCCTGTTTGGCCAGCGTGGCAAGCTGCAGGTGACCATGCAGAGCTCATCAGCAGAGGTGACCAGGATGGAGTCCCAGAATCGCAAAAGAGCTCCAGCATGGACCGAACGGGAGGTATGGGATCTGATCGCTGTTTGGGGAGAGGAATCCGTGCTATCAGAACTCCGTTCCAGTTTTCGAAATGCCAAAACCTTTGTCAAAATCTCCCAGGGCATGAAGGACAGAGGCCATAACAGGGACCCAAAGCAGTGCCGCGTGAAACTGAAGGAGCTGAGGCAAGCCTACCAGAAAACCAGAGAGGCGAACGGCCGCTCTGGGTCAGAGCCCCAAACATGCCGCTTCTATGATGAGCTGCATGCCATTTTAGGGGGTTCAGCCACCACTACCCCAGCCGTGTTGTTTGACTCCTTCAATGGAGATGGAGGCAATACGGAAGCAGGTTTTGGGGACAAAGAAGATGATGATGCGGAGGAGGTTGTAGATAGCTCACAGCAAGCAAGCGGAGAAACCGGTTTTCCCGACAGCCAGGAACTGTTTCTCACTCTGGACCTGGAGCCAGTCCCCCCCGAACCCACCCAAGGCTGCCTCCTGGACCCAGCAGGTGGAGAAGGGACCTCTGGTAAGTGTACCTTTTAAAATACTATACATGGTTTAAAAGCAAGCATGTGAAAGGATTACTTTGCCCTGGCATTCGCGGTTCTCCTGGATGTACTCCCAAAGCCTTTGCAAAAGGTTTCTGGGGAGGGCAGCCTTATTGCATCCTTAATGGTAGGACACTTTACCACTCCAGGCCAGTAACACGTACACGGGAATCATTGTAGAACAAAGCATTGCAGTGTATGTTTGCTGGCATTCAAACAATGTCCGTTTTTTGTCTCTCTGTGTTATCCTCAGGAGAGTGAGATATAATTCATGGTCACCTGGTTGAAATAGAGTGCTTTTCTTCAGGGGACACTCAGAGGAGCCCATTCCTGCTGGGCTGTTTGCCTGTGGCTAAACAGAAATGTTCCCCGCTGTTAGCCACGGGGAGTGGGGAGGGTTGAGGGGGTAGCCACGCGGTGGGGGGAGGCAAAAAGCGACCTTGTAACGAAAGCACATGTGCTATGTATATAATGTTAACAGCAAGGTTTATCCTGAAAGAGTGTAGCCACTGTTTTATAAAATGTGTCTTTTTAAATACCGCTGTCCCTTTTTTTTTCTCCACCAGCTGCATGTGTTTCAATGATCACAGGATCTTCTCCTTCCCAGAGGCTAGTGAAGCTTAGAAAGAAAAAAAAAACACACTCGCGATGAAATGTTCTCAGAGCTCATGCTGTCCTCCCACACTGACAGAGCACAGACGAATGCGTGGAGGCAAATAATGTCAGAGTGCAGGAAAGCACAAAATGACCGGGAGGAGAGGTGGCGGGCTGAAGAGAGTAAGTGGCCGGCTGAAGAGAGTAAGTGGCGGGCTGAAGAGAGGGCTGAAGCTCAAATGTGGCGGCAGCGTGATGAGAGGAGGCAGGATTCAATGCTGAGGCTGCTGGAGGACCAAACCAGTATGCTCCAGTGTATGGTTGAGCTGCAGCAAAGTCAGCTGGAGCACAGACTGCCACTGCAGCCCCTCTGTAACCAACCACCCTCCTCCCCAAGTTCCATAGCCTCCACACCCAGACGCCCAAGAACGCGGTGGGGGGGCCTCCGGCCAACCAGCCACTCCACCACAGAGGATTGCCCAAAAAAAAGAAGGCTGTCATTCAATAAATTTTAAAGTTGTAAACTTTTAAAGTGCTGTGCTTAAAGTGCTGTGTGGCATTTTCCTTCCCTCCTCCACCACCCCTCCTGGGCTACCTTGGTAGTCATCCCCCTATTTGTGTGATGAATGAATAAAGAATGCATGAATGTGAAGCAACAATGACTTTATTGCCTCTGCAAGCGGTGATTGAAGGGAGGAGCCGAGGGTGGTTAGCTTACAGGGAAGTAGAGTGAACCAAGGGGCGGGGGGTTTCATCAAGGAGAAACAAACAGAACTTTCACATCGTAGCCTGGCCAGTCATGAAACTGGTTTTCAAAGCTTCTCTGATGCGTACCGCGCCCTCCTGTGCTCTTCTAACTGCCCTGGTGTCTGGCTGCGCATAACCAGCAGCCAGGCGATTTGCCTCAACCTCCCACCCTGCCATAAACGTCTCCCCCTTACTCTCACAGATATTGTGGAGCACACAGCAAGCAGTAATAACAGTGAGAATATTGGTTTCGCTGAGGTCTAAGTGAGTCAGCAAACTGCGCCAGCACGCCTTTAAACGTCCAAATGCACATTCTACCACCATTCTGCACTTGCTCAGCCTGTAGTTGAACAGCTCCTGACTACTGTCCAGGCTGCCTGTGTACGGCTTCATGAGCCATGGCATTAAGGGGTAGGCTGGGTCCCCAAGGATACATATAGGCATTTCAACATCCCCAACAGTTATTTTCTGGTCTGGGAATAAAGTCCCTTCCTGCAGCTTTTGAAACAGACCAGAGTTCCTGAAGATGCGAGCGTCATGTACCTTTCCCGGCCATCCCACGTTGATGTTGGTGAAACATCCCTTGTGATCCACCAGAGCTTGCAGCACTATCGAAAAGTACCCCTTGCGGTTTATGTACTCAGGGGCTTGGTGCTCCGGTGCCAAGATAGGGATATGGGTTCCGTCTATGGCCCCACCACAGTTAGGGAATCCCATTGCAGCAAAGCCATCCACTATGACCTGCACATTTCCCAGGGTCACTACCCTTGATATCAGCAGATCTTTGATTGCGTGGGCTACTTGCATTACAGCAGCCCCAACAGTAGATTTGCCCACTCCAAATTGATTCCCAACTGACCGGTAGCTGTCTGGCGTTGCAAGCTTCCACAGGGCTATCGCCACTCACTTCTCAACTGTAAGGGCTGCTCTCATCTTGGTATTCATGCGCCTCAGGGCAGGGGAAAGCAAGTCACAAAGTTCCATGAAAGTGCCCTTACGCATGCGAAAGTTTCGCAGCCACTGGGAATCGTCCCAGACCTGCAACACTATGTGGTCCCACCAGTCTGTGCTTGTTTCTGGAGCCCAGAATCGGCGTTCCACAACATGAACCTGCCCCATTAGCACCATGATGCATGCATTGGCAGGGCCCATGCTTTCAGAGAAATCTGTGTCCATGTCCTGATCACTCACGTGACTGCGCTGACGTCGCCTCCTCGCCCGGTATTGCTTTGCCAGGTTCTGGTGCTGCATATACTGCTGGATAATGCGTGTGGTGTTTAATGTGCTCCTAATTGCCAAAGTGAGCTTAGCGGCCTCCATGCTTGCCTTGGTATGGCGTCCGCACAGAAAAAAGGCGCGGAACGATTGTCTGCCGTTGCTCTGATGGAGGGAGGGGCGACTGACGACACGGCTTACAGGGTTGGCTTCAGGGAGCTAAAATCAACAAAGGGGGTGTCTTTACATCAAGGAGTATTTCAGGCAGGACTTCACGGAGGGTTCCAATAAGAAATGGTGCACCTAAGTTATTGTTCTTATTGGAACGAGGAGGTTATCCTGGCCTCTGATTGATACATGGCTAGATTTACCTCGCTGCACCTTCTCTGTGAGTGACTGCAGTGTGACCCAGAGGAATGAGTCCCCTAGACAGGGGAGGAGGCAAATGAGTACAAAACAAATCTGGTCTATTTCTTGTTTTGATCCACTCCATCTATCTTTTACATCTTTGGCTGGCAGCAGATGGTGCAGAAGGACTGCATGCCATCCACATCCCATGGCTGCTCGGCAGAAGATGGTACAGTACGACTGCTAGCCATCCTCATCTCTTGCCTGCCTGGCAGAAGATGGTACAGTACGACTGCTAGCAATCCGTATCGCCTGCCTGCTCACCATAAGACGGTTCAATAGGACTGACTGCAGGACTAAAGAGAATGACCTGGTCAAGTCACTCCAAATTTATTCCCTGCGCCCATGTCTGCCCAGGCGCTCCCAGCCAACGTGGCCAGGAGCACCTCGGACACGACGAGGACGGCTACCAGTTGTATTGCACCGTCTGCTGCCAGAAGGCAATGGGTTGCTGCTACTGTGTAGCAAAGCCGTACCATGTCTGCCAGCACCCAGGAGACATAGGGTGACGGTTACCTGAGCGGGCTCCATGCTTGCCGTGGTATGGAGTCTGCACAGGTAACTCAGGAAAAAAGGCACAAAACGATTGTCTGCCCTTGCTTTCATGGAGGGAGGGAGGGAACGGGGGCCTGACGATATGTACCCAGAACCACCCGCGACAATGTTTTAGCCCCATCAGGCATTGGGATCTCAACCCAGAATTGAGACTGCGGGAACTGTGGGATAGCTATCCACAGTGCAATGCTCCGGAAGTCGACTCTAGCCTCGGTACCTTGGAAGCACTCTGCCGAGTTAATGCACTTAATGCACTTAGAGCATTTTCTGTGGGGACACACGCACTCGAATATATAAAACCGATTTCTAAAAACCCGACTTCTATAAATTCGACCTTATTCAGTAGTGTAGACATACCCTTAGTCATTTTCCCTCCATCAGTGAACAAAGATCAAGTGTCCATGCTAATTTTGGGAGTAATGTCAGCTGCCTTTTATCAGGAATGGGGACAGCAAAAGAGAATGAGCAGATGTGAGAGTGGATCAGCTCTCACCTCGGTGTTAGAGTCTGTAGCAGCAGCCTCATCTAGCTCATGGAGGCAGGGGAACTTGGGCCCTCCCACTCCACTGGGTTCTGACCCTGGGGCCCTCTTGAGCACTGTAAGGAAGGCATCTTCTACTTGCACTTGAGCCAACACATTCCCCTGGTTCTCTTCCTACTCCTCTGACCCTCCTTCGGGTGTGTCATGGCTTGTGGTTGTCCCATGCAATCCTGCCCATGGGCCCTTGCAAGCTTGGGAGTCCAAGTTTCATGCAGCACTACTCCCCTGGGGATACCCTCCTGACATAGTCCTGCCACAATAATGAGTGCAGGTATGTCTCCTCTACCCACCAACCCACTGTCCTGAAAATTCTTTTAAGCCCCTTCTCCAACTGGAGCATGCCCATCAGGCCTGCTGGAGTGGGACTTTCTGGACCCAAAGTTGTGCTTGCACCCCATCTCTCCAGTGTGAGGTTTATCTACCCCATCAGAGAGAGGGGGAGTCAGAGACTTGGAGGCCCTATCCCACCTGCACTTCCCTCATACTGCAGCACCAGAGGCAGCTGGGAATACGAGGAGCCCTGGAGCAACCCACCTATTACACCTAGCCAGCAGCACAGGAAATAGCCATGGGGAAGGAGAACCCTGGGGTTCCTCCTCCAGGCAAGTGACACTGAAGTAGAATTCCCTTGTGTAGCAGGCATCCCATTATGTGTTCGCACCTCTAAGAAGAAGGGGGAAAGAGTTGCGGCTGGCTGGGAGTGGCTGCGGGGTGGGGGTTCAGTAGCCAGATGCTGTTTGTAACCTTATATTTCACACACCATAGCTTCCTAATCAAAGAATTGTGAATTTGCTCTTTAAGTAGCTGAGAGATTCATTGCCATTGGACTGAATGGTCTGTTAGTATTAGTCATAATCTAGTACCTTGGCATTCTACCAGTACAATGTGTGTGTGCATGTGAGTGAGAATGTATATCTATTTTATAGGCACTTTTTCCCATAAAAAATTTAATCTTGTCAGTGGCTGTTATGTTACTGAAAAAATGAATGAGGCCATATTATTATTAACCAATAATTCCCAACTGAGCACTGTTCAACTCTGGGTGTATAAGTTACTTGCTCAATGGGTTTTGTGAGTCAGGAATGAAGTGAGAAAGATAAACCACTTATTCCAATTGTTTTTTCTTCCTTTACCAACATAATATGCTGCCCTGTGTGTTCTTTTCCCTTATTTCAATCCTGTCCTTTTACCTCCCACTAACAAGCTGCATTTCTCAAAATTAGAAACTAGATTTCCAACCCAAGTTTATAACATTTAGGAGGGCTTGGGAGACACATTAGGCCAAACTGATCCCTGATATAACTCCACCACAGTGAATAGTTATACCATAATTAATTTGACCCATTCAGTCTGGATTTATGAGTTGCAGGAGATATGTTAGCAGCATACTACAGGAGTGAGAGGATATGGGCGAAGGAGTGGTTTGGTTAAATAAAAATGACCAGAAAACCATTCAGTTTATAGCTTATTTGTATTTGCATGTAGTCACAAGTTGTCATAAACATACAGCTCAGGGTAGCATAAAATCCCTCCTTTACCTATAAAGGGTTAAGAAGCTCAAATAACCTGGTTGGCACCTGACCAAAAGGACCAATAAGGGGAGAAGATACTTTCAAATCTGTGGGGGAAGGTTTTTGCTTTGTCTTTTTGTGTGGGTTCTCTCGGAGCCAGAGAGGGACCGGGGCAGGAAAAACCATCTCTTAAAACCCTGCCTGAATTAAGATCTAGGATTACAAAAATTGTAAGTAAAGCAAGGAAAGGCGTTAGATTATCTTTTGTTTTAGCTTGTGAATTTTCCCTGTGCTAAGAGGGAGGTTTACCCTTGTTTTTTTGTAACTTAAAAGTTTTGCCTAGCGGGGAATCCTCTGTGTTTTGAATCTGATTACCCTATAAAGTTATCTTCCATCCTGATTTTACAAAGGTGCTTCTTTTACTTTTTTTTCCTTTATAATAAAGTTCTGTTTTTTAAGAATCTTGTTTACCTATTTGGTTGGTGGATTATTCTCAAGCCTCCCCAGGAAAGGGGGTGATGGGGCTTGGGTGGATATTTTAGGAAAATAGGAACTCCAAGTGGTCCTTTTCCTGAATCTTTGTCTAACTCACTTAGTGGTGGCAGCAGTACCCTCCAAGGACAAGGAAGGATTTGTGCCTTGGGGAAGTTTTAACCTAAGCTGGTAGAAATAAGCTTAGGGGGGTCTTTCATGTGGGTCCCCACATCTGTACCCCAGAGTTCAGAGTTGGGAGTGAACCCTGCCACACGTAAAGAGGAATGATGAGACAGTGGTTAGAGCACTACCTGAATGCTTGAAAGATCTGGCTTATAGTCCCTGCTCTTTCACAGACTTCCTTGGACAAGTCACTTAGCCTTTCTGTGTGCCTCAGTTCCCCATCTGTAAAAGAGGGATAATAGTAATTCCTGCCTCAAAGGGGTGTTGTGCAGATAACTACATTAAACATTGTGAAGCTCTCAGATACCACGGTATTGTAATCCTTAAGAGAGAGGCTAAATGATGACTAAATATAACAGGGCAGAATCCACCTCTCAAGAGCACTCCTTTCTGGCCAGGTGTATCTGCAGTCATTCAGTTCTGGTGACACTTGGCAGTGGTTTCTCAGGTTTTTTTGAGTGACTCAGCCTGTGACGTTATTGACATGAACTGTGACTGTATAGATCATTGTTGCAACCAGGGTCCTATGGTAGCACCAGGTCTTGTACAGAGGAGGTCAAGTGGGGTGTCTATGGAAAGGTTGTAGTTTGATGGCTATGATCATGCTGTCTGCATGTGTGTATCATTTTTGTATTTGAAGTTATAAATATTGGCTAAGTACTTGTATATCAGTGTGTTTGATTCTAAGTAGCCTCAGTGAAACATTTTGTCAGCTTCTTGAAAAAGGACTACTCTCAGTAAGTGCCCAATCAAGAAACACTTAACTGACAATGGACTTTGGGAGATACCAATCTACACCTGAGTATTCCTGGGAACGTTCAAACTGACATGTAAACAACGGCGTTGACCTGCAAAAAGCTGAATCATTCATGGACATGTGACTTGCCCAGGTAGCTACAAACTCCATCTTGTTGCTGTGATTTTGCACAGAAGAACAAGGGGGTTTCTGCCCACAAGACAGAGAATATAAAAGGCCCTGAAACCCCCCCCCCATTTTGTCTTCAGCTGTCTTAAGAATGGCCCGCCCCAAAGAGATGCCTGAAAGAAACTGGAACAAAGGATAGTAACTATGGGGGCATGAGTGATTGATGGACCCAGACTAGGAAGGAGTCCAGTCTGTGAAACAAACTTATTGGAACATCTCTGGGGGTGAGATTTCATCTGTAATCCGTTTCTTAATGTATTAGGCTTAGACTTGGCATGTTTTGTTTTATTTTGCTTGGTAACTAACTTTGTTCTGTCTGTTATTACTTGAAACCACTTAAATCCTACTTTTTATAGTTAATAAAATCACTTTTGCTTATTAACCCAGAGTAAGTAATTAATACCTGGAGGAGTAAACAGCTGTGCATATCTCTCTATCAGTGTTATAGAGGGTGGACAATTTATGAGTTTACCCTTTATACAGAGTAAAACAGATTTATTTGGGGTTTATATCCCGTTGGGAGCTGGGTGTTTGGGTGCTAGAGACAGGAGCACTTGCTAAGCTGTTTTCAATTAAATCTGCAGCTCTGGGGGCATGGGTCTGTGTTGCAGCAGATTAGCGTATCTGGCTCAACAAGACAGGGCTCTGGAGGCCCAAACTGGCAGAGAAAGCAGGCTTAGAGGTAGTCTCAGCATGTCAGGTGACAGTCCCAAGGGGGTCTCTGTGACCAAACCCGTCACGCACCCCTCTGGCCGAGTCTCACATACTGTCTGTACGTGAATCAGAACAGACCCCTTCCAGGGCCACCAGGGGCCTATCTCAGTACCCCTTGGTTGGTGTCTCTCTAGTCCTCCTCAAGATCAGTCTTTAATCCTGACCCTGGTATGGGGCTGTAGCCCCAGGGCTTCTTCCCTGGAGATACTGTCTTCCTATGGCCCTCCCCAGGCTCAGTCCTTACTCAGTCCCAGCAACCAGCCAGGAGCTCCTTCATTGCTCCTCTGGTCCCCGCCAGCAACTGTCTTAGGCTCAGTTCTAGCAAACAGCAGGAGCACTCTTGCTCGCCCAGTCCCTGGTGGCACTGAGGTATCCATGGTCCTGCTGCTCTTTCAATCTCTCTCCTTCAGCTCCAGGCAACAAATGGCTGTTGCTTTGGTCTTCAGGTCCTTTTTTATGGCCCTCCTGGGCCCTGATTGGCTGCTCCCTGCAGCCTCTCTCATTGGCTGCTTCCCTGCAACCATTCTAGGCTGCTTGGAGGACTTCTCTTCTGTTCCTTCCTGGGATGGGGTGTGGCAGGACCCTAGGCCTCTGGGCCTAGTCCACCCCATCACAGTAAATAATAAATAAAATGAGTATATGCATGCATAATTATCAAATATAAAAATATATGTAGTTTTTCTTGTTACTGCTAATCACCATTATTATGAAAGCAGAAAACAAGTGCTAACTAAAAAAGAGATACTGGCAACTGATATTTTCTGTTTTCTTCCACTAGCCGAAATATCACTGCCAATCTTTTTTTTCTGTTTGCAGAGCATATATATATATATAGTTAATGAATAGCTTTGCTTCCCTAGCCAGAACACTGGCAAAGCATGATTGTCAGCTGTTCCAAAAATAAATGTTGCATAAAATACTTTAAACTTGTGAACTATCTTGACTGTCACTTTGTATTACTGAAAATCTGACTGCTCTATTCACACAGTATGTGATGTGAAATAGTTTAGGTGAAGTATTCGTATTCACACTTTTGTACAGAATAAAGCGTCCCACCCCTCCACGTACACCTACTCAAACACTTAACAGATAAACTGCTTCTATATAGTTCTCCAAGTAGACTTGAATAAGGTGTTTTTCATGCACAATGTCTTTCACTGAAAACAAATAACTATTCACTGTCTTCTGGATGAAGGTTAAGAGCTAACAGGTACAGTGCTATAATCCATCTTCACAGTGCAGCTTTTTGTCCCCCAGTAGAGGCTGGCCCACGAAGTGGTTTACAAGTCAGTTATAGCCTTTGTCCTAACAGAACTGTCTCCTTTAGCTCAGGGAGCTGAGGCTTATATTTTTAGATCCACTTAGGGACATTGTTTTACAGTGGTAATACCAGCAAATAAAACCTTGAAATGTTTTGGATTTTGATATGTTGGAGCCATGATTTCCATTATAATAATGGATCCAACTAATTTTAAGTGGTGTATGCATATAGGCAGAATGGAAGGAAGAAGCCAGATTTAAAATAAGCAGTTGGTGAGCCTGTCCAGAAATCTCTTTCTCTCTCTCTCTTTTTAAATTTGATGCATTTTTTGTGTCCTCAGATATAATATGCAGATCAGGCTATATGTACACACATTAAAGCATCTAGCATAGTGTGGGCACTGTGGGCTAAATCATGGGTCCCTCAAACATGGAGATGTGGTGTAGGAGATAGAAGTAAGGAGCTCCATCCTCCCACAAGAGGGAGCGCAGCGTCTGCTACCTTGGTTGCAGGGAGTGCGGTTGGTCCCCATTGGAACAATTCACTGAAAAGGCAGCAGGAGCCATATGTTTGCAAAAATAAAGGATTGGATTTTCAAAAGCCCTCAGTTTTGGCCTAGCTGCTCCCACTGAAGTCAATGGCAAAAGTCCTATTAACGTCACTGGGAGTGGAGATAGGCCAATACTGAGCATTTTTTGAAAATCCTACCTTTAGATAAATAGTAAAATATTAAACTTAACATCACAGGAAAAAATGAAGCTTCCTAATGAACGCTCTTGTGAAGTGCAGAGGCCCCCCCATGCCATTGAATTTTCTAAAGACCCTTACCCAATTCTAGTCACAACACTGGGACATGGTTATTTGTGAATGGTGACAACTGTATAAAATCTACTGTATGCAAATAAAAAGATTGTGTTATGACAAAGACATAAGCCAATTCCTCACTTGGTATAAATCAACATAGTTCCATTGGCTTCAATCTGGCGGTGAGTCTTTTAAACACATCTTATCTTATCTTATCCCAGGCCTTCGACTGTTTGTCTGGCTTCCAAAGCTTTCATCTAAGGCTGGTTTCTCTTCACTATTTTTGCCAGCAGCTCTCCAGCACCTCAGTTTCAAAAGACCCAAACTCTAAACTTCCTGGCTGCTGCTTATTTGCTTTATCATTAATTACAATAAAACATTTGCATCCTAAGGCAAACACTTGCATCTATTTAACCACCTCTCTAACTGGTGACTACATCTATTTTCACAATATTACCACGTTTCCCCACAAAAATAATTAAAAACAGTATTTGATGTGCTTCCTGGTGGCCTCTTGTCTCCTTGAAAACCTCCTGGAAAATGATGGGGGGACAAGGAGTGTGAGGTAATATCTTTTAAAGGACCAACTTCTGTTGGTGAGATAGACAAGATTTTGATCGCTCTTCTTCAGGTGGAAAGTCCTTTTTGGAACTATTAGACTGAACAGTTGGTACCCTAGTGGAAATTCCAGTTAAACACTCTCATTTGGTTTCTATTAGTTATAGTTGACCAATCAGATTTTAGAACATAGCAACATTCCACAGTTGCCTGGTGCGCCTGATCCTCTACTTGAAGCTATTGGTATCTTCTGGCCTCTAATGGACACACAAAGAAACCAACAGAGATCAATTGATGGAATCTAGTCCTATTGAAGAATATCTAGCCCATACCACTCAGATGCATTTTATTGCCACCCTGTGTAATAATAATAATAATAATTAATAATTAATAAGATACAAACTGAGAGCCTGATCTGCTTTCATTTAAGTCAAGGGGATTGGATCAGGCCCTGCATTTAAATTCCACATTAGAAACCATTTGTTCAGTCCTAGCTTTGAGACCAAATATTTATACACTTAGAAACAGTATTTTCCTTCTGATAATTTACATATTCAGTCAGAATAGATTGGTCAGAAATAAACTTTTGGCACAGTTTAAGCAAACTGTGTTTATATACTGGTATGTTTCCAGTGATATGGTTCCCATAAATTCAGTTATTCCAGCCATAATATATTCATATCTGTTTCAGTTAAGTTCTGGCATCACATCCTCAGATCCAGTTTCTGCTGCAGCCAGGTTGTATAAAGTAACCTGTTTTTAATGAGTCTCTGTCATCAGTGATGGTCTTTGTAAATATGAATTGAGAAGTCATTAGAATATATAAATATGCACATTTGATAATAATACTAATTTAATTTCTTTAAACTTGTATAATCTAGTAAGTCTTGTGGGTAATGCATTGTTGTTGCATCAGATATGTCTGAATTAAGTCACTTTTATCTCTTTGCTTTTGCTAATTCAAGAAGGATTTTACCAGAGTTGAGTAAATAATTCATAACAAATAATACATGCAATGTATTTTCATGCATGTTCTGTCCATTTGTGAACAGACTGCAATTTGCTTGGATTTATTAATTGTTTTAACTAATTTACAGGCTATTTCTTTCCATTTATTTTTTAAATGTAGTGCTTTGCACTTAAAATTTAAACTGATTTGCTTCATTTCATTGGTTCAGTAAATCACATAACATCACTTCTCTGATTGGATAAATGTAATTTACAATCCAGTTTGTAGTGCAAATTCTTGTAGAGAGTAAATTTAAATTAGCTGTCTGAGAGCATGTGGAAGTATGAACTTAAAACTAACTTTTTGTGAATACTAGTGTTACTAAAATCTATGGGTTTGAATGTTAATTTTCAGTAAATACAACAAGAGCATGAATTTGGATGAAGTGAATTCCTTGAAAAATTCATACCAATCTCTGCAGAACATTTTCTACGCTACTCACCCAGATTTAAGCAAATACGTATGTACATGCTTAGTCTCATTAGTTACAATAGTTCTACTAACATGCATAAGTGTACGTAGGATCAGAGACTTAGGTATTAGTTATTAGAAGAATAAATAGTCTTGCATTATGTGTTGGTGTAACAACATGGCTTGAATGATCAACTTTGATTTTAATAAAAGATTCTAGAAAAAGTCTAGCTCAGAAGAGGATTTGTGCTGAAAATTTCAAGCATATTAAATGCTAGTTTATCTTATTTTCTTACTACCACACATAGCATTTTGCTAATAATGTACCTTGGTCTTGGTAGTATTGAAAGCATAATCAGCAGAGGATTTCCAAGATTCCTACTGAGAGTTTATTATTTAAGATTTTGTTGTTTCTGTTGGAGTTAAGTACTGTAAAACATATCTGTCTCTTAGGAAATGGTTTACAAGTCTTCTGCGGACTGCCTCAATTATACCTCCATCTTCCTCATTACAATATTTAGATAATGCTTCTGAATTCCCTTGTTGTGATGGTGATGGGTCCTACTCTGTTCCAAGGTCTGGACAGAATACAACAATGATTTCTCTAATCATAGGCAATTTGACCACTATTGTCACAATGTGCTGTGGTGGATTTGGAGCTACTCTGTGGTCGTATATGAATATTGTATGTTGGCCTGGTTGTTGAGATGTTTATTGTATAAATGCGTTGCGTTGTCTATTGCATTAGGGCAGTAGAGGACTGTCTGAAGAAACAGGAGGGAAGGAAAAGAATGTCTCAAATTAGCCACCTCTCAGCAAACGCTGAAGGGTCAATAAGGGACAATGCCAGAACTATTAGGTTTCATGATTTTGCTTCCGTCTTCAGCCAATCTATGGAAGCAATTCATCTTCAGCCAATCCGTCTTCAGCCAATCTTTCTCAAAACACAGAAAAACATACAAACTCTGGCAGGACTTCAAAGAACATTCTCATGAGAAAGGCCAGTTAATCAGAGGGAACCAAATGGAGACATATGTACCTACTCAGATGTCTGAAGAAGCTTGACTGCTTATGTCACCAAATGATGGCAAGTCTTTAAATAAAATAGTCAAGTGTGAAGCACACTATTAACAAAACCCTTTGATAGTATGACCTTCTGAGATTATTGCACAGCTGCAACTTGACAATCCACAATTGTTACTGTACATGGGATAGTTGCATTGTGCAGATTCCCCTCTCCCAGTAATTCTGTATTGGAGACATTTTCTGATTTCTTATCCTGGACCTTTCTTAAATTTGTTAGTCGCTAAGGTGCCACAAGTACTCCTCGTTCTTTTTTGTTCATACAGACTAACACGGCTACCACCCTGAAACCTGTCTCCAATATTATTGTTTAGTTTGACATTCTGTTCGGTGATCCCATAGTTAACTCCTTTCATGGCAATGTTTCTGACAGAATTCCAAGTGAACTTTTTAACTTTCATGTATCTATATGTTGCAATATGTTCAACCAAGCTGAGGCTCCTCATCTTGATATGTTGCCGTCATTCTATGAAGCCATACTGTTTTCTTTGTTCTGCTCATCAGTGATACAGACTTGTCTGAACCTACACAACAAAATATCAAAGAAGAGTGTGATGGGGTATACAAACCCCACCCTGGACAACACGGGGCTAAGGAGTTATTCTAGGATCAGCTGGCTCTGCCCTGCCACACCTGCAAGGCATGCATGGGCTGGAGGAGGAGCTTAATAGGGGAGCAGAGCAGCTCATTTGTTGGCAGACCAAGGAAAGAACACACATTCAGCTCCTAAGGAAAGGAGTGAGAGAAGGTAGGTGCTTCCCAGATAGTAGGTCCCTCCCTGAGGGAGGATAGGGCCAGATCCTGATGCACCTTGAGAGGGAATCATTCCCCTCTGTCTCTTACTAATTCAGTGTATTTGCGTTAATTCCCCTTGCTTTTGCTTTTTGTTCATGGACTATTCTAGAAGGGGAGAAACTTTAAAGTGGTCTATCTGGAGGGTCAAGTCACAGAGGCTGAGCAGCCATTGGCAGAGGCACCAGTGAGGAGACAGCTTCTACACCCCGCCTGGCCATGAGGAGTTGACCCCTTCACACAATACAGTCTGAACACAGGACTAGGGGCCATGACTGCTGTATTCTGATCCCACCACCAACACTGATACTTTATGAAACTTGGATAATTCATGAAGACATCAATTCAGCAAGGTATTTAAGCACCTGCTTAACTTTAAGCATGTGAGTCATCAGTGGGTCAACTCACAGAGATTCATAGAAATATAAGACTGGAAGGGACCTCAATAGGTCATTTAGTCCACTGAGACAGGACTAAAGATTATGTATACCACCCCAAACCTAGTCTTAAAAACTTCCAGTGATAATGACAACCTCCCTAAGTAATGTGTTCCAGTGCTTAACTACCCTTATGGTTAAGAAGTTTTTTCTAATGTTCAACCTCAAACTCCCTAGCCGCCTTGTCCTGTCCTCAGTGGATAAGGGAAACAATTTATTATCCTCCTTTTTATAGAAACCTGCTATGTATTGAAGATTGTTATCATGTCCCCTCTCAGTCTTGTCTTCTCTGGGCTAAACAAATCCAATTTTTTCAGTCTGTCAAACTAACTGTTTTAAGTTAAACAGGTGCTTAAATGCTTTAATGGACTATTTTCCCATCTGTTAAAATTTTGTTTTTCTAACCCCCTGGGAAGAAAGAAAGGTAAGTAAAGTGTTGGTAATTAAAATCATAGAACTGGAAGGGACTTGGAGAGGTCATCTAGTTCAGTCCCCTGCACTTGTGGCAGGACTAATTATCTAGCTAGACCATTCCTAACTGGTGTTTGTCTAACCTGCTGTTAAAAAATCTCCAATGATGGACATTCCACAACCTCCCTAGGCAATTATTCCAGTGCTTAACTACCCTGACAGTTAGGACATTTTTCCTAATGTCCAACCTACACCTTCCTTGCTGCAATTTAAGCCCATTGCTTCTTGTCCTATCCTCAGAGGTTAAAAAAAGCAATTGTCTTCCTACTCCTTGTAACATACTTGAAAACTGTTATGATGTACCCCCCTCAGACTTCTCTTTTCCAGACTAAACAAACCCAGTTTTTTCAATCGTCCCTCATAGATCATGTTTTCTAGACCTTTAATAATTTTTGTTGCTCTTCTCTGGACTCTCTCCAATTTGTGCACATCCTTCCTGAAATGTGTTGCCCAGAACTGGACACTATATTCCAGCTGAAGCCTAATCCTAGCAGAATAGAGCAGATGAATTACTTCTCATGTCTTGCTTACAACACTCCTGCTAATACATCCCAAAACGATGTTCACTTTTTTTTGGCAACCGCGTTACACTGTTGACTCATATTTAGCTTGCGATCCACTATGACTCCCAGATCCCTTTCCGCAGTACTCCTTCCCAGGCAGTCATTTCCCATTTTGTATGTGTGCAACTGATAGGAAGGAACAAAGTGGAATACTTTGCATTTGTCCTTATTGAATTTCATTCTATTTACTTCAGACCATTTTTCCAGTTTGTCCAGATCATTTTGAATTTTAATCCTATCCTCCAAAGCACTTGCAACCCCTCCCAGCTTGGTATCGTCCGCGAACTTTATAAGCGTACCCTATATGCCATTATCACTGATGAAGATACTGAACAGACCTAGACCCAGAACTGATCACTGCGGGACCCCACTCAATATGCCCTTCCAACTTGTCTGTGAACCACTGATAACTACTCTTTGGGAACAGTTTCCCAACTAGTTATGCACCCACCTTATTGTAGCTCCATCTAGGTTGCATTTCCCTAGTTTATTTATGAGATGGTCATGCAGGACAATATCAAAAACTTTACTAAAATCAAGATATATCACATCTACCACTCCCCCCCCCCATCCACAAGGCTTGTTACTTAATTAGTGTTTCTAAAATTCTTTGAAGATAAGCACTCAAATGCATGTCTTATGTATTATTATGCATGTCCCCATGTATTTAATTTAGAAATGGGCCTGAACCAAACCACTCTCAGAACACCATGAACTTTCAGTTGGGAAAGCAGAGAGAGATCAGAATCAAAATGCAGATTTTTTTCTAGCTCAGACTCCTTTCTAATCTCAATGGAAAAACCCACTGTCTCCACACTGATAATGAGAATAAGAGTCTAAAAGATATGATGACGTAAGAGACTAAAAAAGAAGACCATACGAACTGACCTGCTTATAACTCCCTAGCTGCTATTGCATATCTCAGAGCGTCGGAGATGTCTGTCAGGATCAGTACTTCCACACCTGTTTTTAATGCTGAAGGCAGGATGCTGAAAGAAAAAAAAAGAGAGACTTTTGCTTCTCAATTTATAATGGAACAATTAAGCAGAGCTGTGTTGAAAAAATGCGCACAGAAATCGAAAGCAATGTCTGTAAGCAACAGAAATGGGGTGATTGGAGATGGGCAGGGAAAGCCCCTATATGAATTTAAGGTTTTTCTTGGGTCCTAGAATTCCAGTGCTTTTACCTGTAATACGCTCTACCTTTGCCATGCCATAGCCCATAGCATAGTTTACTCTAGCCCAGTTATAGACTTTTGGGTTGTAGATACCTGTTTATAATCACCAGAGCTACTAATTAAAAAAAAACCCTGAAACTGTATAATAGCTGCACTTGTGCAGCCATGAATTAATGTACTTTTGGCACCAAACCATCAACATACCTTGTATACTTCACATGAGCATGGAAAATGTGATTTTTATATATGGCTTGCTGCTAATTGACTTGGATGTTCCCAAACTTTGTGAAATCCCAGCTGGAAAAAAGCGATCCCAGCTGGAAAAAAGTTTATGGCACCATAAATTTACTCTTTTTTATCATCACACATCTCTGCACTCAAGAACAGAAATGTGGGGAAACCTGCTCATTGCAGGAATCACCTGTCTCAGACATTCAGGCACACTGCCAACAAACTAAAATGAGACACAAGGTGAATGAGGTAATATTTGCTATTGGACCAGCTTCTGCTGGTGAAAGAGACAAGCTTTTGAGCTATGCAGAGCTCTTCTTCCTCTCCATTTTTGTCTCTCTAGTATCCTGGGACCCAGATTTCTACAACACTGCAAACAATTTACTAAAATGTTATGGGTTTGCATTGCTCCATGTCATGTGATGTGGGTCTTTTATTGTGTTGACGCATTATGTGAGCTTACCAAGACATCTTTCCGCTGATAACGATAACATAACCAGACGTGAAGAAGAGCTCTGTGTAAGCTCAAAAGCTTGTCTCTTTCATCAACAGAAGTTGGTCCCATAAAAGATATTACCTCACCTATCTTATCTCTCTCATATACTGGGACCAACACAGCTACAACAACAATACAAACCATAATAGAGCCATATTTGATTAACCAGGGAGTACAATCCATTCTCTCCCTCAAAACTCCAAGGTTATTGACTTTTTTAAAAAAGGTATTTTCAGCTATCCACACACAGAGAAATGCAATGCAAAACCAACATTATATATATATAATCTTCCTTTCTTTTGTTCAGTCAGAATTTTCTCTTATAATCAAGATGTATTAAAACTCAAGAGTTTAGTAAATAGAAAGAAAGATAGTCTGAAATTTCAAATTCCTGGGACGTTTTTTCCCCATATATGCTAAAAGGCCACCAAATTAGAAAAAAAATCTTCATGATTTTGAAGCAACATTCATGATAAGTACGTGGAAAGGCAAACTTCTCTTTCTTACCATCACAAAGCTATGGTGGAGATATATGTACAGTAAATGACTGATCTTTTTGGGATATCTTGATCGGAAGCAAAAAGCTTCCTTTGCCTGTTTTCTAGCTGTAATGAAGTGAATGGAAGTTGAATGAAATAATGTTGTATAAATGACTCGCACATTATTTGACTCATACAAAATTTATCTCTCCTGGAGCTGTCAGAAATATTTCAGTGCATACATAAGAATGCTCTGGTTACTGCCCGGAAGTTTGGAACATAGTGATGATCTTGCCTGATGCTACTCTTCAGTTTCCAAGCTATGACCGTAAGTCATTCAGATCCAAGATGACCTGTTTTCTTGTCATAATTGTTTGTTGAGTGATGATACTCGGCACTGTATGGAATATAGGAAACATGGTGATGCCATGAGAGGTTTACACCTCCTCTCAGCCCCACCCTCATACCACCCCTTCCCCCAAGGCGTCACCCCTGCTCCGTCCCTACCCCTCCTCTTCGCCACCTCTTTCTGGCTGCTCCACAGAACGAACCCCATCCCTGCTCCTCCCCTGCCCTCCCAGTGCCTCCTGCATGACACTGAACAGCTGTTCCCCAGAGTGCCAGAGGCACTGGGAGGGAGAGGGGGAAGTTGATCAGTGAGACAGGCAGCCCTGGACATGACTTGTGGATTGCCTGGAGCCAGACGTGACTCGCTTACCCCCTGGAGTACCCTTGTGGACCTCCTGGATTACCTTCGCTGACCCCCTGGGGTCTGCAGACCCCAGTTTGAGAACCGCTGCTATAGGCAATAATTAAGACACAGGTCACCCAGTGGCCATCAGTTGTATTCATTACAGAGCAGTACAGAAAATAGTTTGCTTTAAAATAAAATTAGTTGGTAGATTGTAACTGATAGATTTTTTTTTTTTTTTTGCTTCTCCAAAACACAGTCTTTGGGTGAAAGGGATTGTTAATCATATCTCTTCATGACATTAGTAGTTAACAGCTACAGTATATAAACACACATTTACTAAAGGGCATACTCTTTTGTTTCTCTATACTTGACTGTAGATATTGAACACATGTTCAAACAAAGAGTATGTAAGACCATATTTCTCTTACTTATCTTTCACTTATTTGAGGGAACGTGCACAGTTGTTCACCTGCATTACATTTTTCCATTCGGTCTTATTACGGTCAGTATGTGCATCATTTGGCATCTCCTTTAAAGGTCAGGGCTAGTGACAGCAGGGTATACATGAATAAAAGCATTCATGTTCTGCTCACAGAAGATCTCTACAAAGTTGTAAGGTCTATATTTTTATCCAGGAATCAGATTAAGACAACATAACTTCCATGGATTTGTGCTGACTAATTTAATCATGTTGGAACCATTAGTGCATTAGAAATTGAGTTTGTATAGGGTTCAAGCAGCATTTTCAGGGAGTTACAATTTAGCTGTGAAAATTAGCCCTGGCTTCAGTTTGACGTGCTTGTACTTACAATAGAACAGAGCAGATAGTTGCAGGAAAAAGTCTTTACAAATGTGTTCACAAATACTGATCGCATATTGATCCAGCCATTTTTGCATCTTTTTTTATTTGCCTCTTTGAGAATATTTGTGTAAACAGCTTTGTTGACATGGGTGTTTGAGGAAGAGCTTTTAACTATGCAAACACATCTATTTGCATGTAAATGAACGTATGCATATTTAAATGTGTAGGTAATACAAACTGACTTTTTGTTTGTGAATTGTAGTCATGTTGGTCCCAGGCTATGGGAGAGACAAGGTGGGTGAGGTAATATCTTTTGCTGGACCAACTTCTGCTGGTGAAAGAGACAAGCAGTTGAGCTATAAACTTCTTCTTCAGCTCTGGAAAGCGTAGTCAGAGGCTATGGCTACATTAGAGAGCTTAGAGAGGCGCAGCTGCACCAATGCAACTGTGCTGCTGTAAGCTCTCTAGGGTAGCTGCTCTAAGTCGATGGGAGACATCTGTCCCATCAGCTTAATGATTCCAGCCCCCATGAGCGGCAGTAACTATGTTGACAGGAGAAGCTTTCCTGCTGACATAGCGCTGTCCACACCAGCGCTTATGTTGGTATAACTTACATCGCTCCGGGGGGCGGTTTATTCACCGCCCTGAGCGACATAAGTCATGTTGACATATGCTGTAGCATAGACATAGCCAAAGTGTCACAGGTAAATACAAGGTGGGACAGATTATTTAGCATAAGGGGTAAACATGTGATGCAGGAGAGCATTTAAAATGAAGTGGCCAATTAACACATCTGCAGTCATAAGACAAAGAAAGGACAGCAGGTTACAGTTTGTGGCAATGAGTCATAAAACCAGTACCTTTGTTGAGTCCATGATATTTAGAGTCTAAGGCTATGTCTACACTACAGCTTATGCTGACGTAACTTATGTCGCTCTGAGGTGTGAATAAACCACCACCCCCGAGCGACATAAGTTATCATAACATTAGTGTGCATCTTCATGAGATGCACCGCTGCAGCACTGTACGTGTAGAAACGTCCTAGCAGAATTATGAATTTAAGCTCCCAGGCTCGTCTTTTGAAGGTGTTGTGCAGGTTTCTTTTGAGGGTGAGGACTGCAAGGTCAGAGATGGAGTGATCGCTTTGTGAAAAATGTTTGCCCTCTGTGATAGGGTGTTTTTTGTCTTTATCGTTTTTCTGTATGAGTTCTTTCAAGGCAATAGCAACAGTCTGGTTTCACGCCAGCACTTTGTTGGGGAATTTGATGTACTGGATGAGGAACATCACATGTTGTGATAAGCATGTGGAGGACCCATGAATCTTGAAAGATGTGTTGTAAAGGGGAGAAGTGATCATTTTAGCAGTGGAGGTGTGTCTCCTGGTTTTGCATTTATTGTTCTGGCAGTCTGGTGCTGCTTTGAATCGGTGTGCCCTGGTCTGCGGGAAATTTGCCTCTGGTGCTGAGCTTGGCGAGATTGGGGAGTTGTTCGAAGGCCAAACGATGGGGGGTCAGGAACAATTTCTTTCAGGATAAGATCCCCACAAGTTTGGTTTGTGTTTGTGTTTGATGATACCCTGTCCACGTTCCAGTGTGGGGTAGTTGGTGACAACTAGGGGTGTGCAGTTGATGGGTTTTTGTTTGTTTGTTTGTCTTGTGTACTGAAGCAGGTTCTCTAGGGGTACTTGGGTGGCCCATTTCATGATGCAATCTACTTCTCTGGTGCAGCGTCCTTGTTTGTTAAAGTGGTTTTAAGTGTGTTAAGGTGTGTATCCTAGACTTTCTTTCTGGGGTGTACTCTGTGGTATCTGAGTGCCTGGCTGTAGATAGCAGATTTCGTGGTGTGTCTCGGGTGGTTACTGGATGTATGGAGGTAGGTATAGGGCTCTGTAAGTTTCCTGTATATGGTTGTCTGTAGAGTTCCATTGCTGAAAGTGATTGTGGTGTCCCAGAAGTTGATGCTGGTGACTCCAGATGTGTTAATTGCGCTCTTCATCTTAAATACTGACTGGCAGCATGTGTTTATCCTTTATACTAAACAATCTGTCCCACTTTGTTTTTACCTGTGTCATCCTTTGATTACCTTTCCCAGCCCTGAAGAAGAGCTCTCTGTAGCTTTAAACTTGTCTCTTTCACCAACAGAAGTTGGTCCACTTAAAATATATTACCTCACCCACCTTGTCTCTCTCTCAAACTGACTTCGAAAGTCCTACCTGAGTCACCTCGCTTGCAAACACACAAACAACTGAAGGATCATTCAGAATGAAGAGCAGTTAAAAAGAGGGGGCAGCATGGAGATACTTGAGCAGCAGAAAGACACCTTATCTTTGCAAGAGTTCTAGACCCAGAACATGGACTGAGATGTCCACAGCTGGATTCAGTGCCAATGGAAAGCCACACAATGAAATGGGTCTCTGTGCGATATTCGGTTCTGAAGCCATTCACACACATGATGTCAAATGTTCACTGACAGAGAGGAGGGCATCCGCCTCTATGTCAATTAGTCTTGATGGTTTATCTCTCTCTCCCCTCTCCATCCCAGGGAGAAGAAAGTAACCCATGACATTTTAAAATATGGGATCCTCACATGTAGCCACAGGATAATCCTCTTCTTCATATATTTCTCTGAGGTGGCAATTACCCACCCATGTTTTTTTTCTGCCATGTCCTCCTCAGACAGCTTAACCACAGAAGTTATTTTGTTCCAATTCATAGATCATTGGAATGACCTAGGAACAACCAGCATCATTCCCACTCATAAGCCTTGTGGCATCATCATAGAGCCCTGGGAGTCCTGATCAGTGGTTAGTCTCCTGATGCAAAGGGCAAGTGACTGTCTCTCTGGGCCTGAGAGAGGAAAGATAGGTAAAAAGCCTAGATAGCAATGCACTACTTACAGAGGCAGCTCAACATGTGGTGTGTAGCATTCCACAGCATCACAATGTCCTGCTTCTGTTGAGGATGGTGAAGTTGATGCTTTAACTGGTGTAACTATTTAATGTGAATAACATTCAGTGATCATTTAAACCATTTTCTGTTCAATTAACTTAATTTTTTGTGAATGTATCAGTTATTTGCTAGTATTCTTTGGATAGTTTATGCTAACAAATTTAAGTCTTGGAGTCCTTGCAAAATGTTCTGATAGGTGACCATTCACACATTGCACATATGTCACATGGTATTGTTTCTGTTCCTTAAATGCAAAACTAAAACTTTTAAAACAGAAGACTAATAATCAACAAATGAGGAATAATGCATATTGCACTTTAGGTATGGGCTTCCATATGTATACTCATTTTTGTGGTTTCTGACATTCAGTACTGTTTTTATGAATACCTTATTGCCAAATACCCACAAACCACAACTAATATGACCCAACAAATCACAATGACCCAAACTTGCAGCTTGAATTTGTGAATCAATTTTTTTTTAACATTTAGCTGCTGTACAGTTGGAGAACACATCACATAACATACACTGGACAGAAATGGATGCTGACCTTTCGGACCATGCTGTGAAGATCTTCAGCTTTTGCATCACTACTGAGGAACAACTTCACCACTAAGTTGATGGTAATTATTGTTATAGGGTTTTATGCTTAGAAGTAGAGGTTACCTACTTATTTAGATATGGGGCTATCTCTTCGATTATTTAGCTCATCTCTCACCATAAGCTTGTTATTATCTAGATAAGTCATATTTTTTCATAGGACCATTTAAACAATAAAGTGGTGCTTCTTCCTGCAATTCATAGTTAAAAATGCATTTGATACAATGTAAATGGCTTTTTCTTTAGTGAATCACTTATAAATAATTCATGGTTCAGAAAACATTTAAATGAGGGGGAAATAAAACCTGTGCTGGAAAATGTATGACCTATTCCAAACTCCTAGGGTTCTGAATACAATACAAAGGTGGGCAAATGAATTAGTTAACCAGGCTTAGGACCTCATATATCTAAAAAGGAGACTCTTGCTGTAAACAGACTAATTCTTTTTGAGATATGACTACATTTGTCCCTGGAGTCACATTTAGAATATGTCCCATTTACATTTCCAAGGAGCTGAGTTTGATGAAGCAGAGGAAATATTCCAGCTTCTCCCTGAGATGACATGAGAGCAGGGTGGTGTTTTTTTTTTTAAAGGAGTCATTTGAAAAAGTGAGAAGCAAGAATGTAACACCAAGTAACACTTATGCAAAGCTCCATGTTGTGAATGAAAGTGTCGTCACTAGCCACATTAAGCATAATGAATAAAGGCTCCACGTATATGACTGGTCCTTGTGCAGGGCCACAAGAGATGGGAAGAAAGGCTTCTGCTATGGTTCAGAAGCATTTGGGGGTAGCACTGGGCATTCCAATGGGAAAAAGAAAGGGGAGAAGCCAAGGGGCAGAGTCAAGGGGATTGAGGGACAAGAAAGCAAAGCTCTGTTTGGCTTGGCTGTGTGGCAGTTTCTCCCTGCTCCTTGGCTTGTACAGTAAGATCTCCACCCTACTTTTTTTCAGTCTATTTCCATCCTTCATCCACTGGTTGGAGCCCTAGATTCTGTTCTCACTTCCCTTTCTGGAGCTGGCCATTCTGAAACCCTTCCCTGAGTGGCAGAGATGCAATTCTAGTGAATGAGCCCTTAAGTCCTCAGGAATAATTCTTACTGTAACAAACCAGAATTCCTACTGGTCACTCCTGCTGTAGGGCCTCCCCTTGTGTGTCAGCCCAGACTGTTTGCAGTGTTGTGTTTTGTGTTTGAAGATATGGGGACCTCTGTGTTCCTCCATTTGTATGTACACCAACATAACTCCAGTCGTTTCAATGCAGTTACACTGCCCTAAAACTGGAATAATGCAGTGGTGAATCAGGAACAGGGAGTGCAATGTAACTTTTTTTGCATGTAGTCTTTATTCAGTGGTAACGGGATGGACCCTTCATTTATAGTGTGTTCTAGGAAAGGTTATGGTTTGGGCAAAAGTCCAAGGAGCTGGCTCTTTTAGCTGAACAATTTATTCCATTTATGTCCGAACAAATTAGTTAGACTTAAATAAGAAGTGGACTTTAATCCAGTCCTCAGAATGAACCTCTGAATGCTTCTATGACAGGGTGTATAGATTGGCCGGGAAGGGGTTAAGGAACAGTTCTGGGCTAAGGAGGCTCCACCCTTTAGCCCTTGCTGAGCATCATTGGACTGGAAGCAGGGTTTAAAAGCCAGCCAGGCACCTCAGTCTGGGGCTGGCCAGCCAGGGAGGAGGACATACCCTGGGAGCTCCCAGGGAGGACCAGAGCGGAGACTGCCTCATGCTGGTGAACAGGAGACACTCAGTACTTGGCAGGGATGAGGGCTGGGTGCCCAAAGGTGACTTTCCCCAGAGTTGGGTGGTGGTCAGATGGGACCCAGACTGGAGTAGGAAGTGACTCAGGGAAGTTGATAAGAAGCCGGACATCCTACAAAGCAAGTGAGCAGGAGAGTCAGTCTCCCAGAGCCCTGGGTTAGAACCCAGTGGAGGGGTGGGGGGGGAGGGCAGGGTTCCCTTACTTCTCTGAACTCTAGACATTTGGGAGAGACTGCTGCCGATGGAATTCTAACCACTGGGTAGGGGGCCTCTGAGGAAAAAACCCCTCCCCCAATCATGGCTTCCTCTACTATTTCCACTCTAGACCAGTGGTTTTTAACCTCTTTTTTTCATTTGTGGACCCTTAAAATATTTCAGATGGAGATGTGGACTCCTTTGGAACTCTTAGACATAGTCTGTGGAGCCCCAAGGGTCCACGGACCACAGGGTGAAAACCACTGCTCTAGACTGTCACCATGATTTACATATTTTCCGTGTCTGATGAAGTGGGACCAAACTTAATTGTTTCATTTCTCTAGGGGGTTTCAGGCTGAAAGATTCTTTAGTTTTATAGGCAGCTAGATACTACCTCTCCTGGAGCTTTGCTCTTGGGTTCCATTCAGATCCTAATATAGCAAAGACTATATTGTAACTTCACAATCTGCACTCAGCTATAGCGTCCCAAGAGCAGACGAGAGAATGAACTGGGATTTAGATCCACAGTTCCTTGTTTGCTCCCACCTTGTTCTTATGGGGAAGTAAGTTATTATTCCTTTCCGTGAAGCAACTTCCTCCCCACTGCAAATCTCTTTTGTTATGCTGGCTGGTGAATGGTGGTTGGAGTCAGGGTTCCTTTTGCTCACAGAGGGGAGTATTACGTGAATATTTCTTGTTCTCCTCCCTTTGACCGGCATAACAATCTGGGTAGGGCCAAGCAGGGATGCAAGGGAAACCTTGTTCCCTCTTACTCCCCAGCATGGCCGAGTAAGGACTTTGACAACAATCTAGGCCACAGTGAAACTAACTTGAAACCACGTAGTTTTGATGCAAAGGCAAAAATTGTCCCAGATTTATTTGAAACTGGGTCCAGATTTGCTTAAAATATTTGCAAACTTCATTGAATGCTTCAATGATGATCCTTGGATGAGTTTTGGGTATGTTCTTCAATCTGAAAACTGGTGAGTTTCACCTGTTTTCAGGATTGTAAATGAAAGTTTCAGACAACTACTACAATCAAGAAAAATATTAAATGACTTGTGTGATTAAGAGATTGTGAATGCTCTTTTCATTTGCTCTGGTCTTAAATCAACTTGACTCTTTTTATCATAGTTATTCCAGAAAGTCACTCAGAGTTTCTGATGGTCTTCAACATAAAACAGCAATGTCATCAACATATTAAACTGCATTTTGGAGAGGGGGATCTCAAATTTGATAATTTTTTTAGCAGTTTTCTTTCCCCATCCAGGCCTCAAGAGCATCAAAAGGATGTTATAACTTACATCTCTGACTATCAGCTAACTACACTCCTACTTATCATGCTTGAGGCTGACTCATACTTGCCAAGAATCACAGGGAGTTTTATATCCTTTGCAACCAACATCAATGCATTAAATTGTCTAGAACAAATAAGGTGACAAAGGGTAATGATGAGTGACAGAAGAAATGGAGAACCAATAATTTAGGGACTGACAAAGTCATTGCAGTTTACCTGAGAACAATCAGGTACAGTAAGTGTCTCTGAAATTAGATATTATACAATTTCTAGCTTTTTAACAGCAGACTGAGAAATTTGTCAAGTTGTCTAAAGCAAGTTGGGAGACTGTCACTGGGGAGGGGGAGGAATGGGGAAGAGCACATAGCGCTCTGCTGATCCTGGGTTTGTGCAGCAGTCAGCATACTTTAGAGCAACTCTTTAGACTTCTGCTGGGCTGTTTTGGCCCATTGCTGGCCTAGGATCAGGCTGTGCTGAGTCAGTTGTGCTGATACAGCTGAGGTTCCAGCCCATAACTTCCTTGAGAGCTATTTACAGCATATAAAAAGTGGACTTTAATGTGTCAACAATTCATATTTGATATAGAATAGAAGGTTTTCTCTCACCAGTCTATCCAAAAAATGTAAAGGTAGACAGCTTTACTCAGTCTAATACCTGCAGCCAGGATCCAGGCATATGACAATTTAGATTGACTAAAGTGCAGAGTAGGTCAGAGTGGCATTTCAAATGCCAGGTATTAAGTTGGGAAATACCTCCAGAGCTAGACTGGGTGCAATGTGAAGATATGAAGGATCACAGCCATTTTAGGAAGAACAGAAGGAACACCCCAACATTGTACAGTTGATATGCTTGTGTAACAATGGCTGGCATGTGTATAACAATGAACTCTATTACACCTTGAACATCAAAAATGGGCATTGTAAAGGAGTTGGATTCAAAGGGAAGAGGAAACTGAAGACACCTAAAACCAGAGGCTCTGTCTCTTAGGTGCTGCTTGGCCAACAGGGGCAGATAGGGACATGGCTAATAAGTCTGGAGGCCATAGAGTCAGAAGGGGGAAAAAGAGAAAATGTGAGGTATTCTATTATTCATTGTAATCAACCCTATGCTATATCCACTTAGATGGATTTTTTCAGTTTCAGACCAGATCTGTTTATGCAGACAGTTTCTTTGGTTTCAATTTTATCTTTTCCATATTCTTAAGAAATCTTGGTTTTAATTGGATCACTTGAGTCATAGATTTTGTTTGGGAACTTCACAGAGACCATCCAGGGAGAAATAACCTTCAAGCTATAAGAAGAGATAGCGAAGGAAGGGTATTGGGAGCTGAAGTCACATTCTATAAAATATGGGAGAAGATTAGTGAAAAGCAACCGTGTGAAACAGTTGAAATTTGGATGAGTTTGTATGGATTTATGCTGGGAAGGAGTACAGTTGATGCCCTATTTACTCTATGAATCCTCATGGAGAGGTTCAGAGAAAAGAGACTGCAACTGTGTGGACTTAGAGAAGGTGTATAATCATTTATCAAGAGACTTAGTATGGTGGAGTTTGTGATGGAGAGGTGTGCCAGAAGGATATGTCAGTCTAATCCAGGATATGTAAGAGGAGTGACTAGTATTGTCAAAACCAAATGGAGCTACAGCAGAGAATTTCCAGTAAGTGTTGACCTGCATCAGTGTGCAGCCAGTTTTTGTTTGCAGTTGTCATGTATGTGAAAAATATAAAAGGAGATGCCTTGGAATATGTTTGCTGATGACTTAATGAAAAGTGCAGAAGATTGTGAGACCTTGCAAACCAATTTAGAACACAGTCTTGAGCAGAACTGAGAGTGTACATTGGTAAGACTGAGGCTTTGATAAAGGAGGAAGACGCACTATAAAGGATGTTACAGGCAGAGAGCTTAGAGTGAAAGAATCTAATGCCTAGGATCAATAGCTGCTGATGGTGGTGCCCTCTTGAGTGATACCAAGCATCATGCCAAAGCTGCCTTGTGCAAATGGCAGGACATGATCCCAGTTCTCTGTAATAAAAGGATGTCAAGTTAAAAGGTAGAGTATATAAAACTATAATTTGACCCATCCTAATATATGGAACAGAGACTTGGCCAGCCACAGGAAAAGAAATCAATAGGCTTTCCATTATAGAGACGAAGATGTTGAGATGGTCATATGGTTGGAAACTAAATGATGTTGTGAGGTTGCCCCAACAGAATCCAAGATGAGGGAGGCTAGGATAAGTTGATATGGACGTGTCCAGTGGAGACTTGAGAGCTATATTGGCAGAATGGCACTTGCAATGATCCTGGATGAAAGACTACCAATGGCTTGGCCAAAGACTTGGTACATAGACCAGATATCAGCAAACCATATACAATCAATTTGCAGAACAACCATACAATCATGAGTTTTGGAAGAAGGCTATAAAAGTCACCAACTCAAGATAGGGATATGACAGAAAAAAAGTGATTGAAGGGTATTTGGAGCTTGTCACTTCCAGGATTCGTGGTCAATACAAGGATCATCTGCCATAAAATATGTCTCTTGCTGGACTGCAGTCCAACAGATGCAGAGGGTTTCCAACAACCACAGGTGAGATATGAGTTAAAGGTGTCAAAGATGATGGTCCCAAGAATGATCTGGTTAATGGAATCCATTAGTCCATTAAAATAATAACAGAATATTTAGTACTTGCCTAGAATTTTACACATTTTACTTTGTTTATTGGGAGATAGGGAGAGAAAAAGCATGTGCCATTTAACTGTGCTGTTCTGATAATGCTCTTATTGACTCCTATTACAAGATCCATCAGTAGAGCTGAGCAAATAACTGACTTTTCAGTTCACTGGCAGTCAAAAAAGCAGATAAATTGGTTAGGGTCCCACTGAAATTTTTTGGAATTTTCAGTGAATCAAAAAGGTCAACAAATTTTGTTTTGGGTCAAATAGCTTATTCCACAAACTCTAGTCTGGTCAATTTCTCTTTATAGACCAGCACCAACTGAATTAAAAAAACAAATGTTTATAGTTTTGTGCATGAACACAAATCATAAAATCCATGGGCGACAGCAGAAGCTCAGAAAAAATGATTGGGGTATTGAGTCTTTTACTATTTACACAACTCTCTGAAACTCAAATATTCTGTAAAAGATCTCAAAGGAAGGAAAATATTTGAAATTTCTTGAGCTAGGGAGGGAGGAAAGTGATGGTAACGCTCATCTATTTTCTTTTTTCCCAGTATTTTTCTTCCCCAGTGCTTCTGTCACTCCACTACTCTTCCCCCCGCTTCCCTAACCCCCCCCCTCCACTGACAATGTAGGAAGTGACTGTGATGCTGTATGATTGAAACATGACCAGGTATATCATTAATATTGCCATTGTAAGTCAATTGCAACAAATTTTGTACAAAGTATATCATGTAAGGCATCAATGGAAAAGTTATGATTTGCTGAATAGGATTATCCTATTCTTATGCATGTATCATTTTTGTATCTGAAGTTATGAATATTACTATGTACCAGTATTTCAAATGTGTTTGCTCCTAGGGTTTAACACCCAGCAGGTAGTTTACATCCAGTCTACCCAGCACATTGTAAATGGACCGTTCAAGTTGATGGCCCATTAACGAACACAGTGAGCCATAGAAGAAGCTTATCCCCACCTGGTGAGCCTTCCTTTAGACACCTTCGCCAGAATATGGCTGCTCCTATGACTCATCAAAGCATGAAAGGGCATGTGATTTGCTCATGTGACCCTGGATTCCATCTTGTATTGCAATTTTCCACAAACTAAGACTGAGAGCATTCCCTCCACATGGGAGAAAGTATAAAAGGCCCTGGAAGCATCTCCATTTTGGCTTTTTCCTTCTCTGATCTCTGGACTTACATTAAAAGGAACATTTCAGCCAACAGACTGAGGACCTCCCAATCTTTTGGAAGTTACCAGAGACTTTACAAGCCAGCACTGCTACAAACCAGATCCAAGAACTTTGCAATGAGTGTATGTATTTGTTTTCCTTGACCATTATAACTCTCTCCTCTTTCTTTTCTCTTATAAAGAAACCTTTAGATATTAGATATGAAAGGATTGACAACAGCATGATTATTGGGTAAGATCTGAGTTATATATTGGCCTGGCTGTGTGGCTGATCTCTTGGGATCAGAAGAAACCTTTGTTTGCTGAAACTGGTTTTAAGTAACCATTCATTAAGTCTAGTGTCTGGATGGTGAAACAAGGGCTGGGATACCTAAGGAGCCTGCATTTCTGACTTCTTGTTAGTCACTGTGGTGAGACAGAAGTTTACTTTTGTTACTGGCTTACATATCTTATAGAAGAATAACCACTAGTTTGGGATGGGGCTGCCCCATTTCTCAACAGTTTGTCCTGAATCTGGTATTCTCAGCTGTGACCCACTGAGGCATGGTGACAGTGACCGTATGGGATAATCACTTCTACCCCATAAGTGAACTCTGGTTAAAATAGTAAAAACGAAACCTCAACAAGCCCCCCCCCCCCAAAAAAAACAAACAAACAAAAAAACCACAGCCTCCAAACTTCAACAAAATATGAATCATTCCAGAAGTCAAAGAGTTGGGACTTTGCAAATGTGGATGACAAAACAAAAGTAATTATATAAATTTGCAAAAAAACCAGCCAGCCCTGGTAACAAGGCTGTTTTTGGAATCTATATTTTTCATATTTTAGGGATCCTGTCAGGACTGGCAACTGTCTCAATGGTGACTCATGTGATTTAAGTTTTTAATAGCTCTTGTGTAATATTGGTTTTGGGTTTTTTCTTTAATTCCACCAGAAGGAGGTTCTCTAGAAGAATGTAATTTAAAAGAAAGGCCTGACACAACTGCTGTATTATGTCCCTTTCTTAATCTAATCTAATATGGATAGAGGCAGCTTATTATTCATATGTAGAAGTGAGTAATAGGCCATGGGCAATGCAAGTGAAAAACAGTAATTTTATACTTTTTTTCTGCAGAAATTTATGTACACAAGTCTTTCAAAGTACAGCAACTCCAATTTAATTCTAGCCATCATTAGGTTAAAGTGGGGAGAAAAAGTAAACAAAACTAGACAGGACTTGGTCCTGTTCTCACTGACCTCACAACTCCAGTTGAAGCAAATGGAACTACAAGCATTCAGCATCTCTGAGAATCAAGACCTTGTTATGTCAAATTGGATTTCCAAACTGGAATCACAAATTAGTGGATTTTTTAAATATAATGGTGGTCTAAATCTATAATTTCTTTCTGTCAGACAAGCCAGCTCAGTTTTCCCATGATCCCCTCTTCTTAAAAGAAATAGAAGGCTACAGGGACGGGGAGGGAGAGGGTGGCTGGGAGGCACATGGGGAAGAAAAGATAGTATGTATTAATGGCATGTAAATTGGCGTGTGTTTTGGATTCTTACACCAAGTTCACTGACAGTTTCTGAACAGTCACAGACGAACACCACCTCTCATTTTATAAGATAAAATAAGTCTCCCCTGTTCATTTTATCTGACTGTCGATATGGTTGGCTAATAATTTACCATATTTCACACCAAATAGCTAATGTTTTCAAAGGGGAAACTTACAATTGATTGTATTAATCAGGGATGACCTGTTGATTGAGTTCCACAGGCAATGAATGAACAGGTCATACCAAGGAGTATGCATAAGATTAAAAAAAACAAAATGTATTTCACAACTGCATGTTCTCCCACTCACTCTTTCTAATCTAATCACTCTGTGGAGAGAGAGAGAGAATTCCTTTAATCCCTGGTATAGTGTTAATTTACAGTTAATGTAAATTATGGATTTGCTTGCTTCTGATTAAGAGTAGCATTTGATTAGTTCTCAATTATATATTGTACAAATAAAACATTTTTAGACTATTTTAGTATTTGATTTACAGTAGTTACCATCAGAAATGAACCTATGCACATTATCCTGTATTGTGAGCCTATGCTATTTTTTAAAGAGGAAATGAAGGCTTCCATATTTGTGGCTTTTTAATTCACTAGGTGATATAGCTGTGTGAGCATTTAAGGTGTAGGATAATGAATTGAGCTCATGAGGTAAAACTGTCTCTCACTACTTGAGAGAGGATGCAGTTTTTAAAAAGCCTGCTTTATTTTCATTTGAGTTTAAAGTTTCTGGTTTGTGTTTAAAAACAATCTCTGAGCGTCATGTTAGCTGGTTTTATCAGAGAGCAACAAAATAAGGCTCTCTTCAAGTTTATCATTGTTTAATTAATTGAGTCTTTGCAACGGGGGTTTACCTCAGGACTCTGAGAATAAATTCTAATAGTTCCTTGTTTTCATCATTGTTATCTGAACTGAGCTCTCATGTCCCGGGGGAAAGCAACTAGAGAGTTTTGGCTGGTCCTAGTCTCAGGGCATTCTTTAAAATGTAAAGTTCACTCTTTTTATTATGAATTCTCTCTTCCCATATGGAAAATGCAATTAACAGAGGTAGCAGGTGAATTGGCTCACTAGGCATATTTTCTACTCACCTTCAGCCCTGTTCCTAGAAAGAATGGCAGGGTATAACGTTACCTACCTCTCTGCTAGAGTGTGCGCGCTGAGTTTTCTAATATCCCAACCAGATCACTATCAACTATAATACTCCGGTATTCAGAACAAATGTAATTTCATTTTTTGCATATGAAACAAATTTCATAGTTTTGACCACAATTAATCCTGACATTCTCGGGGGCCCAATCTGCAGTTGGTGTGGTTCTAGTGAAGCCTCAGTAGACATACCACAGCACTTTAAATTGATCAGCCTCCATCATAGTAGAAATCAAAATAGTTTCATAAGTTATGTTCTATGGTTTTTAGGTTAAAAAAAATTAAGTAGCTTTATCATTACATTTTCAGGGTTTTTTTTGTTTTGTTTGTTTTTTTTGACTACTGCAGTACTACCAACCCCGAACATTAAAAAAATTATGAGTCAGGCCCCAAGAAATCATAAGATTTACTTACGTCTTTATTAAAATATATTTTTCATTCTGTTTATTTGCCTTCTGTTTTAGAGCCTTTATGATTCACATTTTCAAGGTTTTGTCCATAACCAGCGGAGCTTAGAATAGGGCTTGTTGAAAAGTTTCCATTGAAAGTGTACTGTGATGGGGGTGGCAGGAATCAAGTTTTCAACCAAATGAAAATTTCATGGGTTTGGTCTACTTTCTGTGGATAATTTAAACTTTTAATTAAAAAATATTAAAACTGAAAATTTTTTGGTCAAAAACTTTTTTTTTAATGAAAAGTCAAAGTTTGCTATGGGGGGAAAAGAATAATTTTCTGACCAGATATAGGGAGAATTTTTTTTTTAAATTGGGAAGAGCAAGCTGAGATCCAGACCTCCAGGAGATAAGTTAGGGAAGCATAAAATACCATAACTCATGATAAAACCATCAAAACCAGTAATAATTATACTTGAGTACATTTTAAACACTTCTTTCTTAGCTTTGCAAAGAAGAATTTTGCATTTATAAAGAGTGCCATTTATTTAAACAATTTTTCTGTCCTGTACATACTAATAACTCTTGGAAAGTGTTTGGAATTATGTTTTTATTTTAAGTACATTTTATTAATCTAGTTTTCCACAGGAATTTATTAAATAACACATATAAAATGTAAGTTTTTTATTTTATTTTATTTTCTTCTTCCCACACAGTAATATATGTACTTTGTGCTTTAAAGAGGCCAATTTTCCAATGTGAAAAACAATCATAAGCAAAACTGAGTGTCTGTGTGTGTGGCAGGGGGGAATATTTAAGCATACAAATATGAATGAGAACGAGACATTGTTTATGATATATTGGAAGCCCAAAATCCCTACAATTTTTCCATCATAAAAGAAGGCTTCTATGGTTATACATCCTAAATAAAAAGGCAAGTGAAAGAAATGATAAAATATTAGCACTGAGTATAAGTTAGCATGTCCACCCATTTCTTTTCCCTAACCTGTGATCAGCCTTCTCCTCTTCTATCCCCATCATTTTATAGATTGGTTCCAGTATTCTCCATTACATCTTCCATCTTGCCCCCCCCCCTCTGCCACACACAATGTATGAGCCCCCAACCCACCCTGCCACCCAACTGTGCTGGGGCTCTCCCTCTTAAAGGTCTTCCCTCCCATCAAGACCTTTCTCACAGGTGCAACAGGGCAGAGCCACCTGAGCCCACATTGGCTCATTAACCCATGTTGTCCAGTGTGGGGTTTGTATACCCCATTACAGTCTTCAACTGGGCTGCAGATACTTTGTTTGGGGCATGGTCACAATCATAATAGTATTTGCTTCATCTATCAGATGACAACATCTCATTTTTCAGGGGTTCTTGTGGGTTCTGAGCTCCTTTCTAAATGTCTACTTGCATTTCAAAAGTTTAATTACAGGAATGTATGGTCCCTTTTCAAGCATGCAGTTAGGAAAATTATACATTTAAGCTGGTTGTACTTGATGTGATACAGCTGAATATTCATGTAATTATAGAAGTGTTACGTATATGTTGGTATACAACTGGGATTCATATTTGGAACAGTGACCTTATATGTTACTGATTTATAGTCCGTAGTAGTTGGGTATTGCTTGGTACATAAGTAGTGGATACAGTGAAATAACATAGGACACAGGAATTGCCATTCTGGATCAGACCTGAGGTCCACCTAGTCCAATATCCTGTTTCTGAAAGTGGGCATCGCCAGATGCTTCAGAGGAAGATGTATGAACTCTGCAGTAGGCAGATGTGGGATAATCTGCCTCTCACATACTCTGTCCTCCTGGTTTTACACCTTGAAACATGAAGTTTAATATAAAGCTAAGCAAAATTTTTCAGAGAACTTTTCCCACCCAAAATGCAGATTCAGGTTGACTGAAACATTTTGTGAATTTGTGTCAAATTTGCCAAATTGTTTCAGTTGAAGAAAATTCTGAAAACATCAAAGCGTTTCAATTTGAGCCAATTTTTTTTTAATTGCCTGGAGAACTGAAAACTTAGTCCTCAGTGACTTCCTGTGGCAATGAGGTCCACAGTGTAATTGCAAGTTGTGTGAAAAGCATTTCCTTTTATTAATTGTGAACTTTCCACCTTTTAATATAATGTAATGCCCCTTTGTTCTTGCATTATAAAACAGGGAGTACTGTATATATATGGAATATAATTTCTATTAATAGATGGATCCCCATAAGTGGGGACAATTTGTATAGGAGATATCACTCACAAACTAGGTTGCTTGACAGTTGTTGTCAGGAATAATGAGTAACTGGTCTGGCTAAGTCCCATCTGCCATCAAAGCTGGCCTGGGATTGTCTGCTTCTAATTATATTTTGTTCAATATCCTGGAATCTTGCTATATATTTAGCCACATCATCTGTGTGGGAGTTTCTTTTGTGAGCCAGAGTACTGTAATGTATTTCATAGTGGCTATTGTTAATATTTAGAACACGTCCTTCTTTGTTGCTTTAACTTCAAGAAATATAGTAAACTTGAGTCTTATGAAACCAAATGCTGGCTGTTTTTTCTAAGCTATCATGTATGGGTGGCCAGAAGGTTTGTATCTGAACACAGTCCCAGAAAATGTGTGTGTGGTAACTAATCTGCCCACAATCATTCTCTCTCAGCATTTGGATGCATTTTATTGGCTCTATCTGGTGCAGAAAAAAACCAGGAGAACTTTCCACTAGAATTCCCTCAATTATCGAGAAAGGTGGCAATGATATGGGTTTTTTGGAAAGTAATAGGCCAGGAGGATTCTCTTATGTTATAGTGAAATTCTACTTCAAATTCTTTTATATGTTGTAACTTTTGTGTCTAATATTGTTCATTTGTATTACAGTTGCACTTAAAGGCCACAGTTGAAATCTGGAGACTGTTGTGCTAGTCACTGTACAAATGGACTGTGAGAGGCACTCCCTGCCCTGATGTTTTTACATCAAAAACACACAACACATTAAAAGTGATAGAGGAAACAGATGCATACTTACTCAAGCTCATGAAACAGGTGAGAGGTAGAGCTAGGAATTGAACCTGGGAAATCATGTCTTACTAATCTATTAGAGTTCTTTGAAGTCCAAACATGTGGACAAGGGGGATCCAGTGGACATAGTGTACTTAGATTTGACAAGGTCCCTCACCAAAGACTCTTACGTAAATTAAGTTGTCATGGGATAAGAAGGAAGATCCTTTCATGGATTGAGAACTGGTTAAAAGACATGGAACAAAGGGTAAGAATAAATAGTAAATTTTCAGAATGGAGAGGGCTAACTAGTGTTGTTCCCCAAGGGTCAGTCCTAGGACCAATCCTATTCAACTTATTCATAAATGATCTGGAGAAAGGGGTAAACAGTGAGGTGGCAAAGTTTGCAGATGATACTAAACTGCTCAAGATAGTTAAGACCAAAGCAGACTGTGAAGAACTTCAAAAAGATCTCACAAAACTAAGTGATTGGGCAACAAAATGGCAAATGAAATTTAATGTGGATAAATGTAAAGCAATGCACACTGGAAAAAAATAACCCCAACTATACATACAATATGATGGGGGCTAATTTAGTTACAACTAATCAGGAAAGAGATCTTGGAGACATCATGGATAGTTCTCTGAAGACATCCATGCAGTGTGCAGTGGCGGTCAAAAAAGCGAACAGGATGTTAGGAATCATTAAAAAAGGGATAGAGAATAAGATGGAGAATAGCTTATTGCCCTTACATAAATCCAAGGTACGCCACATCTTGAATACTGCATACAGATGTGGTCTCCTCATCTCAAAAAATATATACTGGCATTAGAAAAGGTTCAGAAAGAAGGGCAACTAAAATGATTAGGGGTTTGGAATGGGTCCCATATGAGGAGAGATTAAAGAGAATAGGACTTTTCAGCTTGGAAAAGAGGAGACTAAGGGGGGATATGATTGTTGTGTAAAATGATGAGTAGTGTGGAGAAAGTGAATAAGGAAAAGTTATTTACTTGTTCCCATAATATAAGAACTAGGGGCCACCAAATGAAATTAATGGGCAGCAGGTTTAAAACAAATAAAAGGAAGTTCTTCTTCACTCAGCGTACAAGTCAATCGGTGGAACTCCTTGCCTGAGGAGGTTGTGAAGACTAGGACTATAACAGGGTTTAAAAGAGAACTAGATAAATTCATGGAGGTTAAGTCCATTAATGGCTATTAGCCAGGATGGGTAAGGAATGGTGTCCCTAGCCTCTGTTTGTCAGAGGGTGGAGATGGATGGCAGTAGAGAGATCGCTTGATGATTACCTGTTAGGTTCACTCTCTCTGGGGCACCTGGCATTGGCCACTGTTGGCAGACAGGATACTGGGCTGGCTGGACCTTTGGTCTGACCCAGTATGGCCATTCTTATGTTCTTATGTTCTTAACCTGACTCTCCTGAGTCCCAGACTAGTGCTCGATCCCCTGTATCACACTCCATCTCACTCTTTCAACTTCATTCATTCACTTATAGTATGCTGATTAATTTTTTCCTTTTCCTACTTGTCTAGGCTGCTTCAGTTCAGTTTCAGGTTCTGACATCAGCTGGCTGAGGTCATCTGAGTTGGAGGACAAATGGAGGTAATGATACCACTGGAGATATTTGTGAAAATCTGACCTTTCTAGTTTGCATTTCATGGTTAGTTGTTCAAATTATTTCAGTTTTGACAGGCTGAAAATGTAGAGTAGGAGAATCAGTTTGTTCTGCTCCCATTTGGCTCTGATATCATGGAAGACCCTAGGTGTAAAGTCAGAAATGTCAAACACTGGTATGTGTAACAGGTAGGATAATGGAATTCCTACTTTCTTCTGACATTTTTCAAGTGGACAAGACATTTCTGACCCATATTTTGCCTACATATTCCTTCTATTTTTGTAATATTATAAAAGGGCTCAAAGTTTTAGAGGTCTAGTGATAAAGACTGACTGCTGTGATTCTGGCAAACCAGGTGTCAGCTCATGTTAATGCCCCTAGGCTTCACCGACACTAACAAATGAATAGCTGGAAACCAGTCTGGCTCACCTGTGTGTTAGCATTGTTAAAATAGATCTTCTAATATGTTTAGAAGAATGTGTTTAGTATTTGGACTTTATGAAATGCTTGTGAGTTGCTGCATGTATTAATCTAACTTATAATATCTATATCCCATGTTATAAGGTAACATAAGTGTTTGCTTTGAAACTGTGTAACTTCTATGAAACCCACAGTCAGGAGAGAAGCATTACCAAGTATGAAATACTACGTTAGCACACGAGGTGTCATCTCCTGCCCAACAAAAGAAGGCCCATAGACACCAGATGAACCATTGTGGAACATCGGTGGACAAAAGACTTTGTTGATTTGCTCTCCCCACCATAGGCACTGACTCCGTGGGTTCTCCGTGGGGCTGGAGCACCCACGGGAAAAAATTGGTGGGTGCTCTGCACACACCGGCAGCTCCCCGCCCCACCCCTGCACCCCAGCTCGCCTACACCTCCTCCCCTGAGTGCACTGCCTCATCCTGCTTCTCCCCCCTCCCTCCCAAGCGCTGGGAGGGAGGAGGAGAAGGAGGAACGCTGCGCACTCTCAGAAGAGGCGGGACCGGGGCGGGGATTGAGGAGGGGTTCAGGGAGGGAGCAGAGTTGGGGCGGGGCTCGGGACGGGGTGGGGGGCACGAGCACCCACCGGCACCAAGGAAAGTTGGCACCTGCACTCCCTACACCCATGAAGAGGGGATGTGCACAAACGCTTGTCCCATCACAGTTTGAACTCTGGAGAAGGGAATAAAAATCCCTGACCAGAAGGAACTGCATCACTATGCTACTTAGAATTTGGAAGCTTAAGCAAGAGATCCCCAAGCTGCTTAGCTGGGTTAGTCCTGAAGGATGTAGAGAGCTTGCACATTACAGCAGCTTCTGTTACCTTTTGAAATCTAAGACTGTAATTCATTTGTGTGTGTCTGTTACCTGCTTTAACCTTACAAATAACTTGCTTATTTCTTTTTCCTAGTTTAGTTAGTTTATTACAGGATTGACTACAAGCATTCTTTTTGGTGAGAGCTCTAGGGTACAACTGATCAGGGGTAAGGGACTGGTACTTTGGGACTGGGAGTAACACGAATATTGGTGTGATTTTTGGTGTAAAGGGACCAGCTATCACAAAGGCAGGCTTGCCTGAGTTACAAGATAGACCAGAGTGCTCGAGGGGATTATCTGTGACTCCATGCTAAGGCTGTTATAGTGCTTAAGGATTTCACACTTGATCCTTGGTTGCTGAAATCTAATAATAAAGAACACAACCGGTTTGTAACAGTCTGCCCTGAGGTTGGCACCCACATTTGTGAGTCACTCCAGACAACTTGACAACTGAGCCGTACATATCTGTATGTACATAACCAGAGGTCCAGCTTGCTAAGATGTGATGAAATTGGGAGGAACCAGCCCACCAGCTTCCCTGTGATCTTACATCACAAACAGGTACAGATGTTTGGCTCTATTGAGTGCTTTCTCATATCCAACCACATGACAAAGTAGCTAGCTACAGAAAGTGGTTTAAATGAAAATATTTGAGACTCTTCTTAGGTTGTCTGAGTCTTGTCTTGCTGTGTGAAGTAGCCAGTTTGGTGTAGGTTTATGAGGCCATCCATTGAGTGGATTTAGGTGGTTGGTTATTATTCTTGTCAGGATTGTAGCTCAGTCGAATGGGGAGATGAGTCTATAGGAAGTACACAGGATCTGTGCCTGCCTTCTTTTGGCAGAATTGTAAGGGCTTGTGAGGTTGAGGGAGATATTCTATGGGTAGAATGTGTGTATTGCACCCTCTGAAGGTTTTAATCTGTTCTAAGAAGGATTTATGAAAGTCTGCCTCAAAACCATCTAGGCCTAGACATTTAGTGTACTTTCTCCTGTACAAGGCATGAACAAATGGGCTTTCTGAAGGGATGCTCCCTGGGGGTTGAATTCTCTCCCCAGGGCATGGAATGCCAACAGTGCCACTCTGGCTAATACTCTAGCCTCGGGATTCAACAGTCTCTTTAGTAACTGTTTTCAGAGGGGGTTGAATCATGGATGTGAGTAGTCATAGATTCACTGGCCATGTCTCTGCTCTCTATGCAGTGGACAGAACATTGCAGCCCTGTTGAACAGGCTGTCAACATATTGTTAGTAGTATGAGAAATATTTATATTATAGTGGCACCCAAAGCCCCAGTCGGTATTGGGGTCCTAGCCTGTTGGGTGCTACAGATAGAAAAGAGATAAGCCATAAGGGGAAGGGCTTACAGTCTCTACAAATGCATAAAGGGTAGAGGATGGGGTTATAATGTACACACAAATTAATATGGTGATTAATTGGCATAGCTTTGCTAATTTTCTTCCATGCTCAGTAGATTTAGTGGGTTCTAATGCCGGTCAGGCCACATACACCTGTAGAGTGTGTGGGGAGTGGGGGGAAATGAATGAATACTTTCCTGCAATACTTAGTTTCAGTATTTGTAATTATGGAACAAATGTACTCAGTTCCAAATAACTAGATTCATTATCATAGGGAGAGCTGCTTGTGACCTTTTCATTTAGGTTGCTTTACATTTTCCTTTATAAAAGATTCTTGCAACATTTCTTTGAAAATCTCTCACACCTTGTTGTTTGCAGCAGGCCTTTGATATTCCACAGGGGAAAGCCCCAGTGCTAGAGAAATGCTTTTTGCTTTGTCCCGTGACATGACATTCACTTTTGGCTGAGCTATAACCCATTAAAAATCACCATTTCCCTTCTCTCACTGGTGTTTCTCAGAAAAAATTTCCCAGCATGCCAAAATACTGACCGAACGTGAACATTCTAAGGTGAGGCCCATGCCACTGCCAAAAGCAGCAGCACCACACACTGTGTTGGGCACACCTCAGAGCTGCTAGAGTGTCTGTATTGGGATGTGAAGGAAAGAAAGTAGGCCAGGGTCCATCCAGTGGCACTTCTGAGGGCACCAAATGGAAGAGTAGCAGGTCTTCCTTGTGGTTGCGTGAGCATTAAGATGAAACCGACTATAGAGAGAAAACAGTGCCATTTACTATACACAAAGGGCCTAAATTCATAACTTAAATGGAAAAACATATTTTTCCTCTCGTCTCTTTGTTACAATAATCGGAGGTGTTTCTTGTGACAGTAGTAGGTAAAAAATTTTCAAGCAGAAGCAAAATGTTTTTAACTTGAGGTGCTCCTTTATTCAAACTCCCAAAGAGGAAATAAAAATGAACATGAACATGTTTTTACACCATGTTAAACACATTCTGATCTATGGAAGAACTATAAAGAGAATAAACAGTTAAGGATGAAATACTTGTTTAGAAATTACAGAAAGCCTTCAGGTAGATTCACTTACTTTCATTCTGGGAGAAAGAAATAATGGAATGCCAGCTTTAGAACACAGATCACATTCCTGGAATTAGAGGAGATGCAGTTTTTGAGTTAAATCTTGTTACTGATATCTTCATGTATTTATTATTTTCCTTGATTTTTGCCTCTGACTGATTTGCAAACAGATGGACAGTGAATTCTTGGAGAAGCCCTGCAGTTAGATTGGATTGTTTGTTTGCTTATTTGGCTAAGCCTGGAGAAATATAACTGGGAGCAAAGCCTGAGGTCAAAATTTAGATGCAGGTGTTTTGACTAAGCTTTCAGAGCTAATGCTGACTCTCCATATGGGTAGGAATTTGTTCCCAAGCATGTTCCCTACTCATAACCCCTCATTCAACAACTACATTGCATCAAAGTGATGGGGTTTTGTTGTTTTGTTTTGCAAGCAACTTTTATAAAGACACGAGTTTTGCATTGTTGTAGGGAAATAATCTTTCTGGCAAAACTTGTTATCAAGTTATGTAGGACCAAATCCTGCAGCCCTTACTCAGGCAAAACAACTCTTAATTCTGGGCCAGATCATGGTCAAGGCTGTGTGGCCAGTGAGGAACACAAGGGAGGGTTAGACCCTCCCCCAGTATATTCATTCACATCCTCCTTTGGTCTGGGTGCATAGAAGTAAGGAGGTGCAGTACACAAACTACACCCCTCTCATCCATGTAGTGGTATGTAGCCTTGAGGGGAGGTAGGTGGAGCCAACATGCTGGCCAGCATAGCTAAACCAGCACCAGGGGGATACAAATCTGTTACTGGTAAAGACCAATAGCAGATTGCTGCCCCCTGAAGCACAAGGACGAGTAGAGACAGAATCCGTCTTCTCTGAGGCATCATTCCTTCCCTGTGCTGCTCCAGAGCTTCATACAATCATTAAAATATAGCCAAGTCCAGCCCCCTGGGCTGAGACAGCATCAAGTAAACCTAGATCATCCCTGACAGGTATTTGTCCAACCTGCTCTTAAAACCCTCCAGTGATGGGGATTCCATAACCTCCCTTGGAAGCTTATTCCAGAACTGGAACTTATCAAGGGAGACTATGTCAGGCTGGGAAGATGCTTAAGGAAATTGAGGGTCAGGTGATCTTCAGTGGGATTCTGCCTGTTCCTATACAAGGGCAACAAAGGTGTGACAAGATTATGATGATCAACAGATGGCTCAGGCAGTGGTGCTATAAGGAGGGCTTTGGGACGTATGGGGGAAGCATACGTATGGGGGAATGCTTCCACTGGGAAGCATTCATGGACAGAGGACTGTTCTCTCGGAATGCACTTCACCTGAGTAAGGAGGGAAATTGGCACAACCGATTAAGAGAGCTTTAAACTAGGAATCTGGGGGAGATGGTTGGGAGATGTCCAGGTAATCTCCATACCACATTTTAACATTGAGAGGGAAGAAAACGAAGTAAGAAAGGGTACAGCTGTGGGTAGGAGAACGGACATAAGGATAAGGGTAGTGTAGTTACCAGTCTAATAGATGATACTGGTGGTAAAATGTCTGTGCCTAATCGGATAAAGAATGTGAGCGAAGACAAACGGCAAAAATTAACATGTTTGTACACTAATACGAGGAGCCTAGGTAACAAAATGGAGGAACTAGAGCTACTGGTGCAGGAAGTGAAACAAGATATTATAGGGATAAAAGAAACATGGTGGAATAGTAGTCATGACTGGAGTACGGTTATTGAAGGGTATGTGCTGTTTAGGAAAGACAGAAACAAAGGCAAAGGTGGTGGAGTAGCATTGTATATCAATGATAAGGTAGACTGTAAAGAAAAATAAGAAGTGATGGAATGGATAAAACACAGTTTGTCTGGGCAAAAATCACATTGGGGAAGAAAGCTAGTAGAGCCTTCCCTGGGATAGTGCTTGGGGTGTGCTGTAGACCGCCGGGATCTGATCTGGGTATGGATAGAGACTGCTTTAATGTCTTTAATGAAGTTAATACTAATGAGAATTGTGTGATCATGGGAGACTTTAACTTCCCAGATATAGACTGGAGGACAAGTGCTAGTAATAATAATAGGGCTCTGATTTTCCTAGATGCGATAGCTGATGGATTCCTTCACCAAGTAGTTGCTGAACCAACAAGAGGGGATGCCATTTTAGATTTGGTTTTGGTGAGTAGTGAGGATCTCATAGAAGAAATGGTTGTAGGGGACAACCTTGGTTTGAGCGATCATGAGCTAATTCAGTTCAAACTAAATGGAAGGATAAACAAAAATAGATCTATGACTAGGGTTTTTGATTTCAAAAGAGCTAATTTTAAAAAATTAAGGAAATTAGTTAGGGAAGTGGATTGGACTGAAGAACTTGTGGATCTAAAGGTGGAGGAGGCCTGGAATTACTTCCAGTCAAAGTTGCAAAAACTATCAGAAGCCTGCATCCCAAGAAAGGGGAAAAAAATCATAGGCAGGAGTTGTAGACCAAGCTGGATGAGCAAGTATCTCAGAGAGGTGATTAAGAAAAAGCAGAAAGCATACAAGGAGTGGAAGATGGGAGGGATCATCAAGCAAAGCTACCTTATTGAGGTCAGAAAATGTAGGAATAAAGTGAGAGAAGCCGAAAACCATGTAGAGTTGGATCTTGCAAAGGGAATTAAAACCAATAGTAAAAGGTTCTATAGCCATATAAATAAGAAGAAAATAAATAAAGAAGAAGTGGGACTGCTAAACACTGAGGATGGATTGGAGGTTAAGGATCATCTAGGCATGGCCCAATATCTAAACAAATATTTTGCCTCAGTCTTTAATGAGACTAATGCGGAGCTTAGGGAGAATGGAAGGATGACAAATGGGAATGAGGATATGGAGGTAGATATTACCACATCCGAGGTAGAAGCCAAACTCGAACAGCTTAATGGGACTATATCAGGGGACCCAGATAATCTTCATCCAAGAATATTAACGGAACTGGCACATGAAATTGCAAGCCCATTAGTAAGAATTTTTAATGAATCTGTAAACTCAGGGGAGACTGGAGAATTGCTAACATAGTTCCTATTTTTAAGAAAGGAAAGAAAAGTGATCCAGGTAACTACTGGCCTGTTAGTTTGACATCTGTAGTATGCAAGGTCTTGGAAGAAAATTTGAAGGAGAAAGTAGTTAAGGACATTGAGGTCAATGGTAATTGGGACAAAATACAAAAGGTAAATCATGCCCAACCAACCTGATCACCTTCTTTGAGAAGGTAACAGATTTTTTAGACAAAGGGAACGCAGTGGATCTAATTTATTTCGATTTCAGTAAGGCATTTGATACGGTTCCACATGGGGAATTATTAGCTAGATTGGAAAAGATGGGGATCAATATGAAAATTGAAAGGCGGATAAGGAACTGGTTAAAGGGGAGACTGCAATGGGTCATACTGAAAGGTGAACTGTCAGGCTGGAGGGAGGTTACTAGTGGTGTTCCTCAGGGATCGATTTGGGGATCAATCTTATTTAATCTTTTTATTAATACCCTCGGCACAAAAAGCGGGAATGTGCTAATAAAGTTTGCAGATGACACAAAGCTGGGAGGTATTGCCAAAACAGAGAAGGACCAGGATATCATACAGGAAGATCTGGATGACCTTGTAAACTGGAATAATAGTAATGGGATGAAATTTAATAGTGAAAAGTGCAAGGTCATGCATTTAGGGATTAATAACAAGAATTTTTGTTATAAGATGGGGATGCATCAGTTGGAAGTAACAGAGGAGGAGAAGGACCTCGGAGTATAAGTTGATCACAGGATGACTATGAGCTGCCAATGTGATATGGCCGTGAAAAAAGCTAATGTGGTCTTGGAATGGGACTAAATCGGGGGATAAGGTATTTGCAGTAGGGATAAGGAGGCGTTAGTACCGTTCTACAAGGCACTGGTGAGACATCTGGAATACTTAGTTCTGGTCTCCCATGTTTAAGAAGGATGAACTCAAACTGGAACAGGTACAGAGAAGGGCTACTGGGATGATCCAACAAATGGAAAACTTGTCTTATGAAAGACAAAGAGCTTGGCTTGTTTAGCCTAACCAAAAGAAGGTTGAGGGGAGATATGATTGCTCTCTATAAATATATCAGAAGAATAAATACCAGGGAGGGAGAGGAATTATTTAAGCTCAGTACCAGTGTGGACACAAGAACAAATGGATATAAACTGGCCATCAGGAAGTTCAGACTTGAAATGAGACAAAGGTTTCTAACCGTCGGAGTGAAGTTCTGGAACAGCCTTCCAAGTGGAGCAGTGGGGGCAAAGACATATCTGTCTTCAAGACTAAGTTTGATAAGTTTATGGAGGGGATGGTATGATGGGATAGCTTAATTTTGGCAATTAATTGATCTTTGACGATTAGCAGTAAATATGGCCTGTGATGGGATGTTAAATGGGGTGGGATCTGAGTTCCTACAGAGAATTCTTTCCTGGGTATCTGGCTGGTGAGTCTTGCCCATGTGCTCAGGGTTTAGCTGATCGCCTTATTTGGGGTCGGGAAGGAATTTTCCTCCAAGGCAGATTGGCAGAGGCCCTGGGGGGTTTTCACTTTCTTCTGCAGCATGGGGCATGGGTCACTTGCTGGAGGATTCTCTGCACCTTGAAGTCTTTAAACCACAACTTGAGGATTTCAATAGCTCAGACATAGGTTAGAGATTTGTTACAGGAGTGGGTGGTGAGATTCTGTGGCCTGCATTGTGCAGGAGGTCAGACTAGACGATCATAATGGTCCCTTCTGACCTTAAAGTCTATAAGCCTAACTTAATTGCCCATACAGTTAGAAAGTTTGCTAATATAAATCTCCCTTGCTGCAGATTAAGCCTATTACTACTTGTCCTACCTTCAGTGACATGCAGAACAATTGATCGGAATCATCTTTATAACAGCCCTTAGCATATTTGAAGACTTTTATCAGATCCTCCCCAGTCTTCTTTTGTGAAGATTAAACATGCCCACTTTTTTAACCCCTTCTCTTAGATCATAAACTTTCTAAATCTTTTATAATTTTTCTTGCCCTCCTTTGGACTCTCTCCTATTTTCCACATCTTTCCTAAAGTGCGGTGCCCAGAAATGTGCACAGTATTCCAGCTGAGGCCTCACTAATGTTGAATAGAGTGGGATAATTACCTTCTATGTCTTACATATGACACTCTTTTTAATACACCCCAGAATGATATTAACCTTTTTTTGCAACTGCATCAGGCTGTTGGCTTGTATTCAGTTTGTGATCCATTATAACCTCTAGATCTCCTTCATCAGTACTACCACCTAGCCACTTATTCCCCATTTTGTCGGTGTGCATTTGTTTTTTCTTCCTAAATAAAGTACTTTGCACTTGTCTTTATTGAATGTTATCTAGTTGATTTCAGACCAATTCTCCAATTTGTCAAGATTGTTTTGAATTCTCTTTCAAATTGCTAGCAACCCCTCCTATCTTGGTGTCATCCACAAATGTCATAAGCATACTTCCATTCCATTATCCAAGTCATTAATGAAAATATTGAATAGTAACAGTCTCAGGACTGACTCTGTGGGACCTCACTAGATAGGCCTTCCCATTGACAGTGAACCAATCATTGACAATGAACCAATGATAAACACCCTTTGAGTATAGCCTTTCAACCAGTTGTGCACCCACCTTATAGTAATTTCAGATAGACCACATTTTCCTAGTTTGTTTACGAGAATGTCATGTGGGACTGTGTCAAAAAGCCTTACTAACATCAAGATATATCACTTTACTGCTTCATCCCCTATCCACTAGGCCAGAACCCTGTGAAAGAAGGAAATTAGTATGGTTTGGCATGATTTGTTCTTGACAAATCCATGCAGGCTATTCCTTAAAACCCTATTATCCTCTAGGTTCTTACAAGTGGATTATTTAATAGTTTGTTCCAGTATCTTTCCAGGTATTGATGTTACTGACTGAATTAAATTGACTGGTCTATAATTCCCTGGGTCATCTTTGTTCCTATTTTTAAAAATAGGTATCATTTTTGCCCTTCTCCTATCCTCTGGGACCCACCCTCACCCATTCTCCATGAGTTCACAAAGATAATTACTAATGCTTCTGAGATAGCCGCCAGCTAGTTCCTTAAATATCCTAGGATGAATTTCATCAGACCCTGCTAACTTGAGTGCATGTAACTTATCAAAATATTCTTTAACTTGATCATTCCCTATTTTTGTTTGTGTTCCTTCCTCCTTGTTGTTTATATTAATTGTGTTGAGTACCTGATTACCATTAAAGTTTGAGTGAAGAATGAAGCTAAATAGTCATCAACCTCCCAGCATTCTTGATGTTATCTCTACTTTCATGCTAAGTAGAAGACCTACACGTTCCTTTGTCTTTCTCTTGTTTCAGAATGTATTTAAAGAATGTCTTATTACCTTTTATGTTCTTCACTAGGTGTAACTCATTTTGTGCCTTAGCCTTTCTGACTTTGTCCCGACATGCTTGTGCTATTCTTTTGTGTTCCTCTTTAGCAATTCATCCATGTTTTCCATTTTGTTGGATTCTTTTTTGAATTTCAAGTTGTTAGAGAGCTCCTGATGGAGCCAAATTGGCATCTGACTGTTCTTTGTATCTTTCCTTTGCATCTGGATAGTTTGCTGTTGTGCCTTTAATATTGCTTGAGAAACTGCTAGCTCTCTTGAACTCCTTTATCCCTTAGATTTTCTTCCCATGAGACTTTATCTACCAGTTCTGAGTTGGTTAAACTGCTTTTTTGAAGTCCATTGTCCTTATTTTGCTGCTTTCTCTCCTTCCCTTCCTTAGAATAATGAAATCATCATTTCATGATCACTTTCACCCAAATTGCCTTCCACCTTCAGCTTGTGCAGCCATATGTCAGCTCTAACCCAGGGCAAACTGCAAATGCAAATCCCTTTATTGGGAGTTTTGCCTGAGTATGGACTAAGGGACCAACCCTGATCCCACAAGAAAAGGTTGAATAAAAAGGCTTTGCCTACAGGAATTATAGGGGTGATGGGATAAAATTCTCCCCTATTATACATATAGGGACTGGTGTATCTATACAGCTGGGCTGTGGCTGCTTGCAGTGAACATAAACAGGAGTAGTGCATTATGCATGCTGTTTATCTTCCTCCCCTCTGACAATATTATTCTTGGCCTATGGATTCATGCTGTACGTAGGCCTACTCACTGTGGCCCTTTAACACCTCTAGTCTATACACATCACCCTCTTTCCATGAGGATCAGCACAGAACTGTCCCTCCCTAAAGCTGCCACAGAAGTGTGGAAGATTATGCTGCATTCATTTTCCAATGGCTGGATCCCCTCAACTGTAGAAATGTGACATTTTCTGATATATTTTGCATTTTTCTCATTCACTTGGGGGTTGGGAGCAAGAATTGTCCCTGGGTAAGGAATTCAGGATTTTATTGTGGATACTTCTATGTAATCTATAGATCCTAATGGATTTGGCACTGGTCACTATGCTGTGCTCTTATGCAGAAATAAAATGTATAGGTTTAGTCTGGATAATGGCTTCAATATATCAAGAGTATCTGCCAAGAAATATCACTTCCACTTGCATATTCCTATAAATATCCAGTCTCTAAGGAACAGAGTTCTGTGAATAATTATTCTAAAAAGTCCATCATTGTGTGCTGGATACAGTGTATCATTTTGATACAGAAGCAGCAAGTTGGAATATGGATTGTGTATGTGGGAATACAGATTAATAGCCCTTTACCACTTCATGGCTGAAGTATAATATACGATTTATTTTCATAGGTACAACAGATCAAAGACAAAAAATTCAGTGTTTTAGCATGTAGTGATTTTTGTTACACAATTACAGAGCTTTATAAAGGCTATTTGGCTGTTTGTTGTTCTTTATTATTCATCCTGTGTTGTTCTTTATTATTCGTCCATTGGGCTAGGCACTGTACAAACATATACCAAAAAAGACAGTCCTTGCCCATAGGAATTTCCAAGCTATGTTTAAGCTGAGACAACACAAGTGGACACATTGTAATCTTTTATTATACATAAAAAATTGGCACCCTTTAAATGAAGCTGCAAAAGCTCTCAGCAAGAAAAAAGAGACGAACTTGCAAGACTTAGAAATGATAGACCTGATCATTCCGGCTAGATCTTCTGTGTGGGGAGGATCATCAGTTTCTACTGAAGCATGGTACCTCCCCTTTCCTCAAATTGTGGAGGGGTCTTTGGGGGCCGAGGGACCCATGTGTAAGAAAGTATCCCCAGCCCTAAGTCTTTAAAAAATCATGAATCAGGCCCTCCCCATCTCCCTAGCTTAAAAATAATGGGATTTTATATTACATGTTGGGTTCTTATTATTTGTCTTCTCATTTTTGAGCCTTTAGGGTTCATGTTTTCAAGATTTTTCTCCACAACCAAGAGGGCTAGAAATCTATTGTTTTAAAAATATTATCACATGTGTGATGCAGGTAGGTCAGGTGCCAGCTCATGCTAAGGCCCCAGACCTCACTGTACACTTACAAATGCATAGTTGGAAACCAGTTTTGCTTCCCTGTGTTAGCATTATAAATGTAGATATTAGATGTTAAGTTAATAAGAATGTTTTTAGACTTTACTGATGTATTGTTCTCACAAATAAGCTCTGTAGCCCATGGTATAAAGTTATAAAGTGTTCGCATTGTAAAGCTCTGTAATTTGTGTAATTCAAACAGGAAAAGAAGCATTAATTAAGGTAGAATGCTGAAGATGGTCCACTGATAGAGAAAAAGGTATTTTGCAGCATCAAAGGAAAGAGGCCTTGTTGATTGCATTCCTAACTCCCTCCAGGAAGGGGAGACCTACGGGTGAACTCATCCCATCAGTTTGGACTCTGGAGGGGAGGGGATAAAAATCTCTGACAAGAAGAAACTGAATCTCTTTCATGCTATCCAGACTCTGAGGGCAAAGATTCCTAAAGATTAAAAAAAAAAAAATCCTCATGCTTCTTGGCCTCGGTTAGCCCGTAAAGATATTTTGAATTGACTGATTGCGACAAATCTGTCATCTTTTGAATCACAGACTGAAACTCATGTGTGTATATGCTTGTTTGCTTTAACTTGTAAATAACACCGATTCCTTTTTCCTAGTTAATAAACCTTTAGTTAGTTTATTACAGGATTGGCTACCAGAGTTGTCTTTGGTGTGAGATCTAAGGTACAAATTAATCTGGGGTAAGTGACTGGTCTCTTGGGACTGGGAGCAACCTGAATATTTTGCCAGGTTTCAGAGTAGCAGCCATGTTAGTCTGTATCTGCAAAAAGAGCAGGAGTACTCATGGCACCTTAGAGACCAACACATTTATTATATTATTAGTATTTATTATGCTCTAATACATTTGTTAGTCTCTAAGGTGCCACAAGTACCCCTGTTCTTTTTGTGAATATTTTGTGATTTTATTTAATTAATTGATTTATTTTCATGTAAGTGACCATTTATCACCAAGTCCAGCTTGCCTGGGTGGCAGGATAGACTGGAGGGTCTAAGGGGACTGTCTGTGGCTTCATGGTAAGACTGTTACAGTAATCCAGGCGTTCACATTTGTTACTGAATTGGTGAAATCTAATTATCGACTTTACCACCAATTTGGGGTGTCTGCCCTGCTTTTGACAATCTTCCTGAGGTAGGCACACACAGTCATAAATCACTCCAGACAGTGTGACAACAGGACTCTGAGCTGGAGCTATCAGAAAAATACCAAATATTGTGACACTTATGACAAAATTGTGAGTTGGCAACACGAGAGTTAGGATCAGGGTCTAACTCAAATTAACACTATAGTCATGGGAAGTTCAGGGGGCTGTACATTATTTCTGCACCCTATCCCACATGATGTCTTCTCTGGAGTTAATACAGTCAGACTTACTAACTCTGGAGGAGAAGCTCTTTCCTGCTCTGGAATCCCCAGTTTGAGAGGTTCCAGGAAAGCTGTCTGCTGGGAAAGCCTTGTCCGCATAGCCTCGGGAGCTTGAGGGAAATCACATGTGAATAATCCTGTCTCTCTAGGCAGATCTGGTGTATTTGAAAACTGTATTGCGATTGTAAGATGTCACTTTAATTTGTAAGGGGTTCCTGGTAGTGCAGACTAGGGATTATGTAGGAAAGCACACAATCGGAGTTTGTCAGGAGAGAGCCAGTCTAGAGCAATGCGAGAGAGAGTTGTGCCTCTCTGCCTCAGGGAGCAGCCTGCTTTGTCTCTCTGTATTTGGTTACTGTGTGTTTATTGTTCTGGAGTCGAGGAATATAAGTAGTTATCTTCCAGAAGGATAATGAAACAACCAATACTCTATCTTCTCTGAACATAACAGCAAATTTGGGGGGATTTTCAGGAATAGGCAGGTGGGGAGGGGTGAGACAGTATCCACGCTGCTCCTTTGAGGAGGAAGGAAGAGCAAATGCCATAAGGTGATTCTTCTCCCACTCTCACTCTCACTCACACACACAAACTTGCCTATATGTTCAATATTTTTTTTTAGTACTATAGGATTTTTTGAGTGCAATCAAGGAAGCACAGAAAGTACCTTATAGAACATAACAGCTGGAGCTTTTCGAATGGAACAGTTTACTGTTGGAAAATTCTGATTCAACAACACTGAAACATTTTGCAGGAAGGGGATAAATTTGTCAATTTTGTGCAGGTAATTATCAAAACATTTTGAATTGTGTTCTATCACTTAAAGGGATACAGTCAAAATGTAAAGTTTTGACCTTATCCAATCTAAATGTTTACACAAAGTTGAAATAAAATATTTTCAGAGTTTTCATTTGGTGAATAATTCCAAGACACTAACTTTTCAGCCCAATTTGTGATGAAACCAGATTTACAAACCTCAGAATTTCTGGAAGGATGGAAATTCCATTTTTCAACAAACTCTAGGAACAAAGGCAAAGTAAAAAAAAAAAAGTACTTACAGGACCATTTTTAATTTACACAGCCTAATGTTCTGGGGTCAAAAATTCATGGCCAATGTACAAACAGCTACCATCTATTTGTGTTTGTATCATCTGTTGTGTTTGTAATAGGTCTGAGAGTCCATTGGTAGTTAAGAAAAAGCCAGAAAATCCAATCAAATAAACACAGAATGTACTATTTTCACAATTAATGTAAATATAACAAACTAGTCAAAATTCAAATATCCTTATTTTATTATTTTAACTTGTCATATGAAATTAATGGATAATACAACTTTCTATTTCTTCACCTTCTACACAAGAAACTTAAAGCACATTAGAAACACTAGGGTGAAAATCACCCTTTAGAGAGGGTTAGCACAAGGCCTTAAATCCCTCTTAGGCCCTGTCTTGAGGGATGGACTCTTTGTGTTTGTATAATACATACGTTTAAGATGTTTCTGAAGCACTAAATCCTGCAGAACCTAGGCAGATAGACTGCATATGACATGGATAGTACAGTAGATAGTTTGTTTTTCCTTGCTCAGTGCATATCTATTTTTGAATCGATGAGCTACTTAGCAAGTCATTAAAAGTTTAGCAGGATTCAGAAACTTCTGTTCTCAAACAATATAGGCAACTCTCATTCTCCCTCTCTGTCATCAAAGGCAGCTTAAGGCTTGTGGAAGAGTAGAATTAAAGCAGCTGTGTATACATCAGAGACGATGACTAATTGCATGGCAGTAGGATGCAACTTTTGAAGCATGTCATGCTCCTAAATAGGCTGAGTGAGGTTTAATTAGTATGTGATTGGCAGGCAGGTGACTGTGGAATTTTCAGAAGGGTGATCTAAGCATATGCATGCATGCTCTGCGCACTGGGGTTGATGTTCCTAGTATTTGTGTAATGCAGGCATGTTCAAGGGATTTGGTGGCCAACAGAGGTTTGCAAAGCAAGTGGGGAAAGCCTGGTAAGTTTGGATGCTGAAAATTCCAGCTAATCCATAGCATGCCAAGATAGTAGGCTCTCATCCAGATTTCTTGTTGGTGGCAGATTAATGCTGGAAAGGATGCCTGTGGGAAACTTACTTGGAGTGGGGGTGGGGGAAGGCTGAATGCAAGGAAACCACAGAAAAGTGTGTGTTACAAAAGTTAATGTATCTGAATGAAGTTCAGATTGTGGGGGGTACAGAGCAGAGAGTTACTACCAGCAATAGAAGTGAAAGAGGTCACTTCCTCTGCTGCTTGGCCTGTTGCATGGTGACTTTCTGTGATGATGCCCTCACTAGCAGGGCCCATATATTTTTAAGCTCTCCTTGAAGCCGGGGCAGGAGCATCTGGCTCATTCATTTCTGGTGATGTATGGATGATTCTTGTGAATGAGTATGGGGGAAATGGTAGCATCAGTAGTGGCAGCCATATTCTACCCTGAGACTCCTCATGCGTGGGCAACTTGCTGAGTAGAACCAGCACATTTAGGTACTGGGTGAGCTGTTGGTGGACTCTGTTAAGAATATCTGTGCTTTTGTAGACTTTCCCAAGGAATCAGCCGGCTACTCAGGGTCACCACTGCTGTGCATAATGGGCAAGACACCCCACTCTGATGTGGAGGGCGGTGATAGGGCCTTTAGTTCTTTACCCCTTGTTCTATTACATCTTTAAGTATTAACTGGTTTTCAATAACGTTTTCCATGAGTAGATGAATGGATGCAGTAGCACAGACTATAACAACAAAAAGCCTTAAGCAATCCGTGTGTTTAAAAACAAAGTTTGGTTTAGCTCTGTTTCAAACCATTGAACTACAGTAGATCGTTTGAAGTTTGCCTGACCCTGATCTTATAACTATCACAAAAAAGATCAAAGCCACACAGCTACAAAAATTCTTGAGGAAAGGGAGGGAAGATGTTCCAGCTGATGTTGCCTGAAAGATTAAAAACAAATAGATGAGCATTACATTTTCAGGTCAAAACCAAAAGTTCTCTGAGGAAGAAAACACTATACACAGATAACAACAGGAACTCTTCAAGGAAGCATGCTTTGTAAAAACAAATAGGACTTAGAGGTGAACAACTTTTGTAATGCTAGGGCAGCAAAGGGGGATTAATCAGTGACAAGGAATAATGATGGGTGACTCTCAAAAGATTGAGAAGTTTGATTCAGTTCAGAGACACACTGAAAGTTCAAATAATAAACTGAGTTGTGCCTATGAACTTTAGGTCTAAGGAACTGGGCTGGAAATCTCAAGACAGCACATTTTCCCAGTGCTTCCTGCTTCTGACCACTTCTGATGTATCCTGAGAGCCTCTCACAAAGGTATGCTCGTTCCAGTCTTGGCTGAAGCCAGGATATATGGAAGTATGTGAAAGTGAAAAGGCAAGAAAATGATCAACTATTCTGCCTCATCCAAAGTGTACAATTGCATTATGAAGTTCCAGTGGGGTTTCTTAGCCGAACCATTTTGCCCATCGCAGCTAAAGGCGAGAATTAAGAACTACAGAATATTAATTTGTAATATTGGGAAATTTAGAACAAAAATTAGCCGTCATGTTAAAAACATATGCACTGAAATGGATATACACATAGTCTATTTTTCAAAAGGTCCAAATTGCACTGTTAGGGCACAGATCTGTATTCTTTAAAATGTGCATATATTATGTATGAGTGTGTACATGTAGGTTCATGCATGCTTATATATCTATGCCCAATAGGCGTATATAGTATTTAGATAATATCTATACACATTAATAGATTGTAAAGAATGAAAAATCAGGAACTAAAAAGTTAGAAAATATTGACCTGACTTTGTCCCCTTGTGCTTATTTTTAAAATGTGGTGTCTCTTTTAAAGCAAATACTTTTCCAATGAACACTATTCAATAATAAAATACAAATCTGATTTTAATACAACTCTACAGGAAGTTAGTATGCTATTTTAAAAAAGGCATTATTTGTTTCAGTAGCTTTTCTCGCTAAATCACATCTTTTCTCGGCCACTTCTCAATTTGCTGCATGCTAATTAATCATCACTTTCTAAAATATGGCTATGTCTACTGATGGCAGCTTTTGTCAGACTGTAATAAATACTTTAGCAGGGACTGCAAATATGAATGAAGGGAAACAGCTACTTTAGACTGGCTGCAAGGAATCTTCACAAAATCAACCTTGTGTAACATCTGCCAAAGAAACAGCACAGAATTGACTCCTGCTGATACCCCTACTGATTCCACTTCTGCTTCTTCTCAGATACAAGCTGCTGCCTTGAGGTCTTCTGCTGCTGAGGCGGCCTGTCTATGATTCGATTTACATGTTAAACCGTGAGGGGAGACTGTGAGAAGCTACAGCCTTCAGTGTTAACTATACTAACTTTGCTTCCCATTCTCATCAGATGCAGAGAGAGTGATCGTTCAGACATCCAGGCCCTGAGAGAGGTAAGTACAAGAAAGAAAACAGCCTGCTCAAACTCAGCTGGCTAAGACAGGAGTTATATTGCTTGAGAGGGAGACTCACTGGATGACCTGGCCGGAGCTTTGACCTCATCGATCCCCTGGTTATCTAAGCAGTGCACAATCTCGGGGTCATCACAGAAATGCCTTTTGCCTACCTCAGCCAGCGAGGAGGCGCTGCTCTTTCCTAGCCAATGTGAGCCTAACCATAGTTATCCTTCGCTCTATCATATGCCTGCTTGGTCCCTTCTTCTGAAGAAGGTCATGTGCTACTCAGTGGGGAAGGAGGGAGCAGGAGGAACTATGGGTGACTCTGTGCAGCTGAGAATCTGAGCCAAAGCCACGTGATGAGAGAAAAGAAGCTTGTGCTAGCAGGCTTTAGCCTTGGGGTAATGAAATGAACCTGTGCAGCCAGGGAACAATTTGTACAGTGGGGGTGCTGCGAGCCATTGAAACAAACTGTAAACTGTAAACCCTGTATATAATGGAAACCACTTCAAGTCAGGGGGCACGGCAATACCCCCCCGCACCCTTAGTTCCAGCGTCTATGTGCACAGCCAGCTGTAGAAATAGGTAGATGTGTGACTTCCAAGTATGTTTGTTTTTAATAGTGGGTGAACAAGTTCTCCCACTCATCTGCATTTCTCCTGTGCCTTCTGCTCACCCTGGCATAGGCTGGTGCCTGGCTGCCAGGTTGGGAAGCACTGTTCTGCATTTTTTCAAGGATCTAGTATGGTATTGGTATTCAACCAATTACTATTAATACAGTACAATAACTAAGATGTGTTCCTACCCCCAGTTTGAGTAGGGTGAGCTGCGTCTTGATCTGCTTGGTGGTGACTTTACCAGACATTTTCCCATTATCTGTTTTTCAGTAGAGAAACCTAGATATTCACAGAGCTCCTCATTCCTACCACACTGCTGACAACAAATCAGTGGCTGGTGGTTTTCATGCTTCTCATGGGTATTGCCATTTTCTGCACTAACACCTAACCTCAAACACAGAGGATAGACTTTGGGGGCAAGAATCATGTTTTGTTATGTGTGCGCACACTGCCAAGGACCATGGGAGGCCCTGGTCATTGATTGAGGTCTCTGGTATTACCACAATATCAATAAGTAATAATAATTAATAATGTAACTGCTACTTCAGCCTGCCACACAGCTTATTTGTTGGGGTACTCTGTAGTACAAAATCCATACCTGTGAGCCTCTTACTCATATAGGTTAGGTTACTATAATACAAAGTCCAGATCTGCTATACTGCCACCTGTTCAAGAGTTCAAAAAACACATGCCAGCTCCCGCAAAAAGTCAAGATTGGCTTAAAAATCACAGAGTGGTGGTGGTGGTGGTTTTTTTTTTTTTAAATTGAGGTTCTTTTTATTTGTCTTCTGGTTTCTAAGTCTTTAGAGTGCACTCAGGTCAAGTTTTCAAGATTTTCTTTGCATCTCTGAGGTCTTGAAATGTACTTAAAAAAAAAAGAATAAGAAAGAAGCTGAGATTCTCACCTAACCCCATTCCTCCAGGAACTGGGGCTTTAAGAAAAAAAGACCAATATCCTGAAACTCATGATAACATGCCAAAAGTTGGCAACACTGGGTATGAACTTGTTTCCTGCTTTGCACCTTCAAATTACAGCTTGAGGGCCAGAATTGTCTTCCTCTGTGGGAACTGGTGGGCAAGGAAGAGGGCTCCCTGTGCATGTCTTCCTCTTTCACATCTGCATCAGGCCCTGTGCTGACACTCCGAGCGTACTAAAACTGCAAAGATCAAGTGCCTCCAGTGCCACTAGACTACCCCAGAGGTCTGCACTGGCTGGCAGCCAAAAGCGGATTGAAGAGTACAGAGGTACTCAAGGCTCTTCCATAAGGGAAGTGTCCTTCTAGACCTTATCTTTGACTCTGGCTTAAGTCACAATGGAGCCTTAAATGTTTAACGGAGGTAGAGCTCCCAATGTGCCATTAATTATTTATCCACAGACCTATTGTTTTTCAAAAATAGCCTCATACACCTCAAAATTGGCTTTCCAATCTGGATAATTCCTTAGAAACTGCTGAAATCTCAGTGATTTGAAGAATTCTGTGGTCTTTGATTTAACAGTTGTGTAATTCCCCAGAGTTTTCAGAAGACTAGCTTTGCCTTCCTCATTTGATTTCTGGATGAAATTGAAGGGTGTTGCTATTTACCTAGAAGCCCCTAATATCTGAGTCCTGGTTATTGGAGAGATTGCCTCTGTCTCAAGGTAAAATGTTGCAAGGTAAAAAGTGATTTAGGGAGTCTCAGTCCCAATGGGAGACATAGGGCAACTTAGTTTGGATCTGTGCTAAACCCGCACTCAGTCAAGTGAAAGAGGAACAAAGTGAAAGGGAACAAGTTCCCTAGTTGTCCACTGACCCAGCCAATGAGACATTAAAACTCATACAAAAGAATGACACCAGGGGAAAAAACTATCAGGGATCCACCACTATCAGTTGCTTTCACTCCTGTAGAGAGAAGGTGGCTGGAGTATTTGCCATCTAATAGAGCAATAAAAGTGAGCTCACCTCTGAAATAGTGAGTGTCAACTGGGAGCTGGTTAATGGCACTTGCTCTTATGTACACAGCCTGTCTAATCGATGTAAGAAGGCACTTTGTGGACTCAGTAAGCAATAACACAACATTTAATAATATGAATGCAAACAAATCCAAAAAGAAAAATAAATAATTAAACTGTCTTGTGGGTTTCTCCATCATTTATTATTAAACCATTGAGAACATAGAAAGCACATAATGTGCTAAACAGATAAGAGTACACAGTGCTTTAAAATAAAAACTCAGACAGTACGAATCTTAAGCATCCAGGGTTGAAAATGTTGTCCTTAACTTAGGCTACACACTTAGGCACTTGAATAAAAAACAACCTTATTGTCAGAGGCAGAGCACCTGCAGCTCCCGAAGCCTTTCTCTTCCAAATCAGAGGCACAAGAATCTCTGGTTCCACTGAACCAGCTGACCAAAGAAGTACTTTGTGTCTGAAATCTTGCGACCTTCTCTTTGAACCTGTAACATCTCTGGAAGATATCTCACCGTCCGTGCTGACCACTTTAGTGGACATCCAGCTACTGTTGGATTGTGAGCAAATGTTGGAACGGTAGACAAAAGTTACACAGAGTACCATCGTTTTTTTTCTTACTCTGATTCTGGGCATGTGTTTTGTTGGGTTTTTGTTCACACCCATTTGCTCACATCTCTTATTGCTAGATTTCCACATTAGGAATGGTGTGTGAAATAGTTTGTCATTATTAGACTTCAAAGTTGTGTACTATGTCCATGAATGGGAGCCATCCAGCTTTCCCTTAGACCAAATAGGCCGAATTCATCCTATGTGTAATTCTATTGGATTGTTACACCAGGGATGGTGAAACCTGGTTCTGTCTCTCTCTCGGTGCAGACCTGGACAGGACTTGATCACCTCCACAACTATGAACACAAGTAACTTTTCTCTTAATGAAAGCTTAATTTTTACAAAAATTTGAAGGGGACCACAAAAACATTTCACTACATATTGGCTCGGTCAACACTTGTCTATAATACCACAGCAACAGAGAGAGAGAGAGAGAGATTTCAAGTGTCATCCTAACACAATCCCCTGGCACACACATCCACACAAATCAAAATGTGGCATTCTAAATACATACAGAATCACAAAATTCCTCTTCAGAACAAGTGAAACATTTCCCCCCCATGCTTGAGGGAAGAGATACATAGGGGCTGATCCAAAGCTCATGTAATTAAATGGAAAGACTTCTATTCACCACAAGATCCCATTTCTACAGCTGGTCAAAACATTTCCAAAAGGAAGTTTTCCACTGCAAAATGTACTTTTATCAAAATTGAAGAGTTTCATGGGAACATACAGATTTCAATGACATTTTCACAAGTTAAAATAAGTCATTTTGACTCTCATTTTGCTTTGATAAGACAAAAACATTTTCTTTTGACTTGAGACTTTATTATATTAAAATATTAATTTACTAAATTTGATTCAGATATATTATATGTAATATTATATCCAATATCTGAAATATTCATTCAAAACATGTTAATATAAATGGCTCCAAATCAAATTGTTTAGACTTTCTGTTACACAAAAAGTTTTGAAATTTTGACTCTTCATTATGATTCAGAACAAAGATAAATTTGAAAATGTCAGTTTCCCAGGGAATGGAAATTCTGTTTTCCAACCAGCTCTACCCATTTCCTGTTTTTACAGTCAAAGGCATATATTTTATAAGAATATAAGAATGGCCATACTGGGTCAGACCAATCCATCGAGACCAGTATCCTATCTCTGATAGTGGCTGATGCCAGATGCTTCAAAGGGAATGAACAGAACCAAATGATCCATCCTGTAATCCAGTCCCAGCTTCTGGAAGTCAGAGGTTTAGGGACACCCAGAGCATGAGATTGCATTCATGACCTTTTTGGCTAATAGCCATTGATGGACCAATGCTCCATGAACTTAGCTAGCTTTTTTTAACCCAGTTATACTTCTTGTTTTCACATCATCTCCTGGGAATGAGTTCCACTGGTTGACTGCGCATTGTGTGAAGAAATACTTCCTTATGTTTGTGTTAAACCTGCTGCCTATTAGTTTGAGTGATACCTGGTTCTTGTGTTATGTGAAGGAGGAAATAATACTTGCATATTCACTTTCTCCACAACATTCATGATGTTATAAACCTCTATATTCCTCTTAGTCGTCTCTTTTCTAATCTGAAGAGTCCCAAGCTTTTTAATCCCTCCTCATATGGAAGTTGCTCCATATCCCTAATCATTTTCGTTGCTCTTCTCTGTACCTTTTCCAAGTCTAATATATCCTTTTTGTGTGTGTGATAGGGCAACCAGAACTGCATACAGTGTTCAAAATGTGGGTGTACCATGGAGTTATCTAGTGGCATCATGATATTTTCTGTCCCTTGCCTCATGTTTACTAATATTGTTCGCTTTTTTGACTGTCAATGCACATTGAGTGGATGTTTTCAGAGAACTATTCACAATGGCTGCAAGATCTCTTTCTTGAGTGGTAACAGCTAATGTATGTATAGTTGGGATCATGTTTTCCAATGCGCATTACTTTGCATTTATCAACATTGAATTTCATTACCATTTTGTTGCCCCGTCACCCAGTTTTGTGAGATCCCTTTGTAATTTTTTACAGTCAGCTTTGGACTTAACTATCTTGAGTAATTTTGTATTGTCTGAAGACTTTGCCACCTCATCATTTACCTCCTTTTCCAGATCATATATAAATATGTTGAACTGCACTGGTCTCAGTACAGATCCTTGGGGTACCCTGCTGTTTACCTCTTTCCATTGTAAGAGCTGACCATTTAGATCTATCCTTTTGTTTCTTATCTTTTAACTACTTACTTATGAAAGGACCTTCCCTCTTAAGGCATGACAGTTTAGTTGCTTTAGAGCCTTTGGTGTGGAACCTTGTCAAAGGCTTTCTGAAATTCCGAGTATACTATAACCACAGGATTACACTTGGATTACACTCTCAAAGAATTGTAGTAGATTGCTGAGGCAAGATTTCCCTTTACTAAAACCATCTTGACTCTTCCCCAAAATATCATGTTTATCTATGTGTCTGATAATTTTCTTCTTTACTATAATTTCAATCAATTTGCCAGATACTGAAGTTAGGTTGACCAGCCTGTGATTGCCAAGATCTCCTCTGGAACTTTTTTTTTTTTTTAAAAATTGGCATTACATTAGCTATCCTATGGTATCCTGTGGTATCTCAGGTCCACTGCAGTAAAGGCCAATGCAAAGAATCTATTTAGCTTCTCTGCAATGTCCTTGTCTTCCTTGAGTGCTCTATTGTCCTGCTTCTCATGTACTTAGCATTTCTTTTGCTGCTATTTTTTGTGTCTTTTGCTAGTTGTTATTCTTTTTTGGCCTGACTAATTATACTTCTACACTTGACTTGACAGACTTTATACTCCTTTCTGTTGTTCTCAGTAGGATATGACTCCCAATTTTTAAAGGATGTCTTTTATATACTGCAAGGATATATTACACGTCTGTTAGATTATGCACCAGAGTGATCTTGTTAGGAAAATGACTAAATCCACTGAAATGAAATGTCCGCTTACATTTCCCGCCAAGAAAGCAGAAAGGAAAATGTGTGTACTTTGCTCTAAAGGATATTTGTTTTCATTCTGAACAAGTTTTGTAGGTCCCTAGTCTATTATTATTATTAGCAGTAACATTGTGATAATACCTGGAGGCCTCAACTGGGTTGGGGCCTCATTGTGCACGGTACAAATATATGAAATTATGGTCCCTGCCCCAAAGTATTTGCACTCTAAAATGACAAGAGGTAACAGATGAATGAGACTAACATGTAGGTGGGAGATGGGGAAGCTGACAAAGTAACTTACAACGGGATGTTTTAGCACAGACATACCAGTGTGCAATTCGTGGCCAATTAGTAACAGCAATCACAGGCATCACAATAAAGACCTAACCAAACAGTGTCTCTCTTTCAGTTACTTTTTCCTCGTAATATACAGAAAAATGCTGTTAGAAATAGCTTACCAAAAACTGTCCATTTGTTTGTAGTAATGAGACACTATGAGTTACCCTGCTAAGTAACAAGGCTTTGAAACACTATTGAGAGTTCATAAAGCTTTTCAAAAACATGGACTGGAAAATAAAAATGAAATATTAGTTTAATATCACTAGACCAACACATTTAATGTGCATATAATTTTCAAAGACCCTAAACAGTAAACCCCAAGAGCTGATATTAGATTCTGTTCTTTTATTTTAAAATTACTTTACATTTCCCAGTGGAGACTTTAAAGGTTTGCTATTGTATTCCATCTGAATAGAATCATGGATGATAGCACAACATAAAACATAAAATTTAGCACAACCAGGGATGTTAGATTTGCCAGTATCTTTCCCCCCCTACAATTTGCTACTAGACTTCTGAAGAATTATTGTTTCCTTCAAGGTGTAATTTCCCACCACCTGGAAACAATCCGGCCTTAATTAAAGAACTCTTACAGAAACTGGAAATTGTACAAGGTTGTTTGTTTGTTTTTGAGGCTTGATGGGCTTTTTGGCTAATGTTTACACTAATTTGTGTGGATTACACAGCATCTGGAAAACATTCAGGAGGACTATTTTATTCTCAACTCCCTTCTGGGTTTCTTGTTGGTTTTGGGTTTTTTTGTTTTTGTTTTACAGACAAATATATTACTTAGAAAAGGAAATAAATTAAACAGTATTTCATTTTTGCCATTTGTTGTGGTAGTGGAATGGGATAAGACATTACATAATAATTTTATCCTTCCCTTTTCTACATCCCAACTTCGGATAAAAAGTGAGAGAGGACATTCAGTGGAGCTAAGCAAATCCAGCTCAAATTAGTTCTTACAAAACTTTTTTTAGAAAACGGTACTCTTACCAAGAAAATTTCTGCTTAGGACAGGACTTTGGAAAATAATATGTGCTATCTCCTTCTTTTAGCTTTAGTCCCATCTACGTGAGGTTGATTGATGGATTTCTTTGGTAAAGTTTTATGGCTATCTGGAAGCCTGATGTCAACCCTCCTCCTTTTTCAACCAGTCTCGGGACTGGCTGTGGCAGAGTTTCAATAATATATGGCATACAAATATCTATTAATTTCAGTTAAAAACAGTGAAGAGGAAGCAGGATGGTTTTGTGGTTAAAGCACTGGACTGGGTTGCAGTAGATCTGGGTTGAGTTGCAGCTCTTCCACAAAGTTCCTAGGTGACTTTGGACCAATTAGATTTAAAAAAACCCTCTCTTTGCCTCAATTTCCCCATCTGTAAAATGAGGATACTATACTTCCCTCTCTCTCCAAAAGTTTATCTTGTTTATTTGGATTGTCAGCTCTTTGTGGCAGGAAATATCTATTACTATTTGTAAGTACAGTGCCTAGCCCAGTGTGGCTCCAATCTTGGGGGATGAGGCCTTCAGGCACTACTGTAATAAAACTATTATATAATATGTGTTCACATATATGGGACAGGCAGTTCTCAAGGGCTTAAATGATTTTCAGGTGAAACAAAAAATAGTTTCCCTTGTCCAAAAGGGTTGCAATATAGGAGCATATCCATTGTGAAAATACAGGATAAAATAATACTAAAATGGAGTGACAGTTAATCATTTGACACAGAACAGGCTGGGTTTAAGGTGAAGATTTGTCATAAAGAGACTGAGGGAGCTTTCTAGAAGCATTTGTGTCTACATTTTTCACAGGGTTTTTTAATATCGTAGGGAGCCTTTTGTAATACAAAGATGAATGGAGACTTCCTGTGAACATGCAGCTGAACCACATGAAGAAAAACAGAAGAAATATTTCTTAGAGAAAGAAGCTTCATCCATTCTGTAAATCTTAGGCACTTAAAAACATAGGGCTTTTCAGAGGTCTGATCACAATTTGCTACCCACGTTTATTCATGGTGGGCATTGCCTTTTTTCTTTGGTTGTGTGGTTTTTGTCATCCCTGCAAATATTTCCTTTGAATGGGGTTGTTGATGGGAACGTCTGGAAATGAACAATAAAGGGGTCTAAGTAATTTTCCCCTACCGCCTTATAACTCTTCATCATCTTCTCTCCATCCTCCCAGTTTACACCACCCACCAGATCTTACCTTCACCCATTAAAATTTGCTAGAAGTAAACGCAAATGTCAACATAAAATATCAGGGCTTTGATCCTGCAATGAGCTCTATCTGGGAAACACCACTGAAATCAATGAAGCTTAGAGAGAGCACTCAGAGGTACTCAGAGTCCACTGCAGGGTTGAGAGCCAGAAGATTATATACCTATTAAGTCCTTATATAAAGTTCCCCTTTGCTGTATTAGCTGAGCACCCTCTCCCCCACAAAGGTAAGGAAAGTGCTTGCTCAGTCTCTTTCCTGCTGACAAGAGGCAGGTTTGGGGTATACATTTACTTTGGTTTGTTTCTGTTATTTATTGGAAATAGATCCCCTGAACAGGAAATGTAATTTTAGAATCTCCTGGTATTATGTTGGTTTGAACTTGGGATATAACTTTTGCAAACTTTAGTGGGTGAAGTGAAGATTGGGGGTGGGTGGTAGTGAGACAAATCGTGTCATACAACATAGCACAGGCTCTCCCAGTTCCAAGCTTCTTTGGGTTCTCCATTATGGTCTTAGTGTGTGTCCAGGTTCTGAAGCCTACTTCTCTGCCCTCAGCTCCAGTCCCTAGATGCTTAATGGCTCCCATATGAAAATGAGATAGTGAGTCTGACTAGCATGTAAACGGTTCTCCTTCAAGGCCTGTTCTCATTTCATGCTGCTGCTTTCACCCTCACATTATACAGAAAATGCTCTCTAGGTCATTTATGCTTAAATATTGAGGTAAATAACTAAAACCCAACCCACTGCAAGGTGGGGAACTGAGTCATGCATTTACTCAAATTTAGGCATAATCAATTTTGCCTTTATTTATAAATTTTCAGACAGAATTATTGTCACTTTGGATGGTTTCTGATCTTTATACAAATGACAGGTAATGAACAGATAAAACAGAGCAGGTACCTTGTCTATCTCTATTTTGTCTATCTCCAAATTACCAATGTCTAGGGTACTAGGAAGCTTTCCTATACTTCATGATGGTCATCTCAGTCTCTGGTCTGGTATTTCTCCAGATTGGGCCCCTCTTCACTTGGTTTCCTGTATCTTTCCATATTACATATTCATTAGCATTCCTCCAATCAGTGTTAAGCATTGTGTATTAGATAACCCATATAATACGCATGCACAAGCTTCAATTTACATAATTTTTGCTGTCAATACTATTTTCATGTCATTCTATTGTTATGTCACCTTATTCCTGTTTTTCCCAATATAGGGACTTGTAGCATTACGTTTGGTGTATTTTATTATACTCCCTCTTATCTAAATCCTCCAGCACAACACAGTCCATGAACAAAACACCACCTTTATCCTGTTAGCTGTGAGCATTATCTAAACAAGTCTATATAAGAGAAAATGAGACAATACTCATGTCAGTCACAGGATAGACCAAAGACGTGACATAAACATTATCCTGGTCCATCCAAACTTATTCACTATACAGAATCATTAACTATTAACATTAAACTAATAAAACATTGCCCTTATTTTACCATTCAGCAATTTTCTTCATATTTCCATATCCTAGTTCAGTATATGTGGTTTATCCTAAATTATTTATTGATATAACCTTTAATTTTTATTTATGCAGGAGAGTTATGGAAAACAATGTGACCTTAATATGGGTGTTTAGGGACATCTTGATCAAAGTCCAGCATCATGCTTGTACATTATTAAAAAAGCTTTGTCAGTAGTTTTGCTTGTTGCATTTTGAGGTTCTTTAGCCCATTTTGGGGACTAGGTATTTAATTGTTCCCCAATAGTAGGTTACTAATATAACTGGATAAAATAACTGTACAAAAGCTATGCCTTCCAATATCCAGTCAAGCACCAGTTTGGCCCTTATGCCAATTGATGTTCTACCTGATCCTACACTCATCCAAGCCAATAAAATAACAACAACATCCATTGATTTCAGTGGACATTGGGTTAAGCCTATTGTTGAGAGGGAGGTTAGTGTCAAGTTTCATCTCCAGCTCTTTCACAGTAAATCAGGAAGAAAAGTTTCCTGACTGTGATTCTGGAGTGCTCTTCCAAGGAGCTATAGGTGTTTGACCCCTTTGCACACAATTACATTGGGCTTCTTGAAAGTCTTTCCAAATCTCTCCAAAGCAACTGCTTTAGGGAAGCTGTGCTGGAACTGTGGGATAACTATGCAGAGGGCTACACCATTGCAGCATTTGACTAGAGTTCTCTGTGTGAGGACACTCAACAAAACTATACCCCAAACCACAGCATCAGTGGTATCCCAAGCGTACAATTGTATAATTTGGATATAACTCCTTGGAAGTGATATAAACCCCATCCCTTGAGCTATTTTAAAAGAAGACTAGAGGAAACCACTGTAAGAAAAACAATCAGGATCATCCTTTAATTGCAGGGGGATGAACTAGAGATATAGTTTAATGGGTCTTTTCCATCTCTGATTTCTGCACTAAGGGATTATTGCTTTAATCTTATCCATTAAAGCTTGTGGATGTCGCACACAAGAACAGAAGGAAAATATATTTCCTGTTGTGTCAGGGTAATTGAAGCATAATTTTTAGCCAGAGTGTGGAAGGAATCCTTTTTCATGTGGATGAAAAAAAGAGTATTTTCTGATGTGATTTGCTGAAAGGAAATGTGTGTTCAGAATACAAGTAAAGAAAAGTTGTTTCATTTTATGTTTTGTTTTATTTTTACACCTCCCAAGATTGTGGCACTTTCAATGAAATGATGAAACCTGAAATTAATGGACCGGGCTTTCTCAACCTTGTCTCTCTCTATTTTTTGTCTTTGTGGATAGGAATATCTCTTTCAGTTTCAATCTTTGGCGATTCAGAGAGCACATGTAATAGTTAAGGTTTTATAATTAAGGGTAGGACCTTGTGGGTGAAACCTGTGAGATCGTTGCCCTTATAAACCTGAGCTTCTCAGAAATCTAAGGCTTCTCCAGGGTCACTGGCTTACTAGGTAAAATTATTTTCTTCTCTAACTTGCCAGTGTGATATTGTAACTGTACATTTTTGGAAAATGCATCATCTGTTCTTTTCCCATGCCTCTAATCCTTTCCCCCTCCCCAGTGGTTTCTTTTTAGGTGGACCTTGCAGTGTCTTGTGGAACTGAAACACAGCTGGTGCAACACAGAACTTGAAGCCCAGGAAGAGTGGAGGCAAAGGTGGCTTAAACATACCTTTGTGCCCTTCTAATCTCGTGCTGCTCCAGGGGCAAGAGCTGCTCCCAACATAATTTAGAAAGCACTGGCAGCTTGTCTATGTGATGACAGCCTCCCCGTGGCTGCCCTATGTGTGTCTGGGGAAGCAGTGCTGCTCAATTTCCATAGTGCAATATACTGTAGCTTCACCCTGACATGTCCCTCCTGCTCCCTATACCACTGCTTGTGAAGTGGTCCTCAGAAGGTAGCTTATAGCTATCCTCTGTAGCGCCTGTGACCAGGTGAATCCTCCATGGCTGGATCTGGAGCTTTTTAGAGCTGTTTCATACCACTCCAGCCTTTGCTTGGTGTAAAGTTTTGACAAGGATGAGAATTTCACTCCGTGTATGGTAAACAAGTTGGTAGTGTCCTTGCAGTACTTTAGACCATTTTCTTTGCTTTCTAGTATTGCATAGTATTAATAGTCATTCCATTTTGGAAATGTGGAAAGTAAATCAAGTGTAATGTGTATTTTTGACTAGATATGCCTAAAAGCTATAAGTATATTTTTCAATTATAATTGCTTGACATTTTAATGAGTGTGCATACATTTTTCTGGGCCATAGGAGAGCTGGAGCTCTCACTCACTTTATCACAAACAGAATATTTTGTAGGTTAGGGTTTTCATTTTTTTTTTCAGCCACTGTGGGTTGTTGTAGAATTCTGCAGTTATTCTACTAACTTTTATTTTAGCAATAGGATCATAAATTGGGCCCCAATCCTGCAAAATGAAGTCGATGGGACTAATCATAGCATACCTCTCAAACTCCAAACATGCCAGTGTGTGTCACAAGCAACAAAAATGTGTGACAAACAACTAAACTATGGATCACTTATGGGTTGCACCATGCACGAGAGATTATAATGTTTTTTAACAATAAACCCTGTTGCTAAACATATTTGCTCACTGTGCTAATTAAATAAACCAGTTTTAATACAAGAAAATTAGAACAACAAATTCCATTATGTGCAACCATAAAGACTCCTTACATAGGTCAACAGTAAAGTTGGAATCATAGACCGTTAAAGCCCTAGCCTGGACCTCTACCGTTTGAGCTAAAAGAGTAGTAAATGTCCTTTATGTGGCCCAGCTAGTAGAAGGGGGCATGAAATACACTGGAGCAATGGGTTACACAACTATTTATTAGACAGTAATAGAAAGTTAGAGGGCCAGACTGGATTCCAGTCCCAATTCTAGGAGGAAAGGGTTGTCTAGTGGTTAGAGCAGTGATTGCTAGACGACAGTGCATATATACATACTGTGAAAAGAGACACACGCATTAATGTAGAATATTGTCATATACATGTAAACAATATAGTAGAGATGAAACTGGATGTACTGTTGTAAAGCAGAGAAAAGTTTTAAAAGTTGCGTATATTTCCCCAGGAGGAAACCTGTCTCTTCTGTGACTCACAGAGAAACAGATAAGGTTGTGATTGTTTCTGAAATGTACCAGTCACGGGGTCCACTCGCTGCTACGGTGCGCCTCCGCCTGGCAGCTTTGGGGATGAGCTCTACTCGTGCTGGACCCTCCTCTGGTGGACTCTCCACCCATCTTTGCAACTCCAGGCGCTTCTTCTTCGTGACTTGGCCCTCCGGCCAGGTCACTCTGTGTGTATTCCCCCCTTCTGGAGTATCAAAGTCTTTCAGGGCAAACTGTCCAAGATAGTCTGCTCCCCACTATGTGGTCTGTGCCACTGCCCCAGGGGCTGGTAGGGGGATTGAAGCCTGCCCCTCTAATCAGGGTTCCAGCTCAGGGCCCGTTCATCAGCAGCTAAGCTCTGTCCTATCCTCTCCCTTGAGTAGGGTGACCAGATGTCCCGATTTTATAGGGACAGTCCCAATATTCAGGGCTTTGTCTAATACAGGCACCTATTGCCCCCCACCCCATCCCGATTTTTCACACCTGCTATCTGGTCACCCTACCATTGAGCCTTTCCCCCTTCTCTGGGTTTGCCAGCCCAAACTCCATCCTCCCATGAAGTAACTGTAGACCACTTGTCTCTGTAGCTCCAAACATACCTCCGTTCTTCCAGGGAGTGACTGCAGACTACTTCCCTGCAGCCTCCCAGCTGCTCCTGGGCTTTAGAACAGGCCTCTCCTGTTCCCATTCTGATGGACCTTCTCTAATTAATCACCTCTCCCTGGCTCCTCCTCCAGGTGCAGCCTGGCCATCTTAACCCTTTCAAGTCTTGTGTGGGATGGACATCCTGTCACAGGACCTTATTCAGCCTTCGAAGAATTTCTTTTTTGCTGCATCATTAATCATGGCAAGATCATCATACTACTTATCAGTTCTAGTAGCCTGGTCCTTCTCTGCTTGCTGCTTCCATCCTCCTCATCTGGCTCACAGCTCCTGGGGCTCTTGCTTATCGTGGGGAACATCACAACCCCCCAAATAGTCTCCCACTAATCTTGGATCTGGAAAAGCGTGTGTAATGAGGGGAGGGGAGTTCTGCTAATCTCCACCACCAAAACTGTCATTCCAGGCTTCATCTCATGGAGAGAACATTCCTAGACCACTATCTAAACCAGAGGTGGGCAAACTAGGGCCCGTGGGACCATCCTGCCCAGCCTCTGAGCTCCTGGCCCGGGAGGCAGCCCCCCGCCTCTGCAGCCACACTGCCGCATGGCGCAATACTCTGGGCAGTGGGGCTGCAGAGCCCGGCCTGACCTGGTGCTCTGTGCTGCGTGGCACCCTGGCAGTGCAGTAACGGGGTAGGGAGCGGGGAAGGGGAGTTGGATATAGGGCAAGGGAGTTCAGGGGGTGGCCAGGGGCTTGGATAGGGGTCAGGACGGTCAGAGGGTGGGGAATGGGGGTTGAATGGGGGCAGGGGTCCCGGGGGGGCAGTCAGGAAGGAGAGGAGGGGTTAGATGGGAAGGGGTCCCGCGGGGGGCAGTCGGGGGGGGGGGGGCTGAATAGGGTGGTGGTGGGCAGTTGGGGCGAGGGGTCTGAGGGTGGTCAGGGAGAAAGGGTGGTTGGATGGGGCAGGGGTCTGGGGGCGGGGGGGAGTCAGGAAGGAGGGAGGGGTTGGATGGGGTAGCAGGGGGAGTTAGGGGCGGGGGTCCAGGGGCAGTCAGGGGACCAAGAGCGGGGGGTGGATGGGGCAGGGATCCCCGGGGGGCCGTCAGGGAACGGGTTGGATGGGCAGGAGTCTCGGGGGGCGTCAGGGGGCGAGAAGCAGGGGGGTTGGATAGGGGCCGGGGACCGGGTCATGCCTGGCTGTTTGGGGAGGCACAGCCTCCCCTAACTGGCCATCCATACAATATCAGAAACCCGATGCAGCCCTCAGGCCAAAAAGTTTGCCCACCCCGATCTACATCCAACAAAAACAATCATAGGTGCAGGAACTAGGGGTGTTTGGGTTGTGCTGCAGCACCTCCAGTTTTTTTCATGGGGTCCTGGCTGCAGACCCCACACCCAGGGCTCCACTATTGGGCCCCACACATGGGGCTCTGCTCTCACCCCCAGCTGTGGTCCCAGCCTCAGCCCCTTTATCCCTGTCCATGTGTTGTTCTCTCCCCACACCCCCGAGCTATGGCTCCCGGGAGAGGGGGCACAGACAGGGGTATGGGGAGGTGCAAGGTAAAAAAGTTTGGGGACCACTGGCTTTCAGCCCCCCCACTGTAAAAATTGTTCCAGCACCACTGACAATAATAGCAATAATAATCTGACTAAATAGGACAAATATTTGTTTCTTTTAATTCTGGGATACTCAGAGAAACAAGACTATTTTGTAATAGCTAATTTCAATGCTTTTTAATGTAAAGGAATTTTATTTACTATATCTCCAATCACAGCAGAGTTTAAAACACTACTTTCTATTTGTTTGGTCTGATAGAACATTATTCTTTCACTCCTACTCCCTTTTTTATCAACATACTTTTATTCCCAATTGGAGCGTGTTCTGCTTTTGGTGTTGGCTGTAAAAAATGAAAAGCAAGTGGCTGAATTTAGTTCTTTTCTGATTCATATTTATATTTGATCTTTCCTTTTTTTAGCAAAACAAAACAAAACGAAATGAAATAATCTCTTTTCTATTATATTTGCTTTTCCAGCATCCCACACTCTCCTAAGTGGTGAGTCTTTAATATTAAAGAAGATTTCCATTTCTTCATCTGTCCTTCCACAAAGTTTCTGGTGTCTTAGGAATTAAGTATCTGGCATCTATTACGGTTTTTTTTTCTAAGGCAGTCCTCAAGTGGTACCGGGACTGATCTTTTAAGCATGCCACACTTCTCTCCTCTGCCTTCTCTGTGCAACATATCAGGTCCCAAGTGTCACAAATGTAATCTGTACTAAAATAAATTAAATGATGTGTAGACAAAAAAAGTATGCACCTTAGCAATAGGACCAGTCACTTACCATATCTCTAATTCCTAGATCTTTCATCATAACTTTAATAGCCTCTCTTACTTTAGATAGCAGTCTGTGTCTAGGAGTCTATATTTATCCCCATATAAATCTCATACTATGTTAAAAGCTGTCTCCCAATCCCAAACTGTGTGATGACAGGTATGTTGTTCAGCTTTCCCAGAAGCTGCCCTGAGGCTAATAAAATATCCTTTGAGTTACCATAATTTAGAGCAAAGAAGAAGAGACTAAGTCCTCAATCCTGCACATACTCATGAATGGTTTTATTAGTATTTGCATTAGCATTGTGCCTAGGAGCCATAGTCATGAACCAGGACCCCATTGTACTAGGCGCTGTACAAACACAAAACAGAAATAGCTTACAACATAAGTATAAAGTAAGAAACTGCAGGTGGATACAAAGAGACCATCATGGGAACACAAATAAACAACGAGACCGTATTAGCATGGCAGGTAGTGGTCTCAGCACACCAGCAGCCAAACTGTTGTCAGTGTTTTTTTGTAGGCATCGTGGAAAGGAGATTTTTAAGGATTTTGAAGGAGGATAAAGAGTTAGTTTAGTGGAGGTTTATGGGGAGCTCCTCCCAAGTGTGAGGGACCACGCAGGAGAAAGCATGAAGGGGATTGTTGATAGAGGGTGATGCAGGCTGATGTCACTGGCTGATCAGAGCTGGGAATCGCCGTCTTGATTAGAGTATAAGTATGAGAGATGACAGGCAGGGTGAGGATAGGCCGTGAAGGGCCTTGACAGTGAAAAGAAGTAGCTTATCTGTGGTGCAATAGATACATGCTTAACTCTTCTCATGGGAGCACTCCCACTGAAGTCACAGGAATGCTCACATGCTTAAAGTTAAGCATGTGTGTAAGTGTTTGCAACATCGAGGCTGATTATGTTATGGAGCAGATACTGCAAGGTGGAGCTTGGTGCAACCAGCTGAATAAAAAGGTAACTTAAATTGTGAATAGTTTCACAAATCAAAGCAATGAGCTCAGTTCACGATGCTTTATGGACGGGGTTACATTGTTAGTATTCAGAAGCATTCAGGCAGCTACCATGCACTTATAAAAATTTGTGGCTGTGGGATCCTGAAACTTTCACAATATTTTGGCTGAATAATAATTTGTTCTGTGGAAAGTTGTAGCAGGAAGATCTCTTCTGGCTATCTTAAAAACTCTGTGTAGATTAGGAAGTGGAAGAAGGGAGGTTTGTGGCAGGAAAAGTAGTTCGAAATTCAATAAATAAATTAAAAAAATGATGATCATCAGCAGAAAGGATGAGGTGGTTAGAGAGATGGCTTCTCTCCACGTGCAGTGCAGGTGTTGGTCAGACGAAACATTCTGAATAAAATTGTCATGTTGCTAATTTAGGCCGTGATTCAGCAAATCATTTAAAAAACATGCTTAAGTTCTGCAAAACACTTAAGCACGTGTATAAGTCCTATTTAAATCAATGAGTTTTAAGCAGATGCTTGAAATTAAGCACATGCTTAAGTGCCTGTGTTAAATCAGGACTTTAGCCCCTTTATTGGTTAGCAAATTTAGTCTGGGGAAAAGATAGATGTTCTCCGCCAAACTTGATGCGAATTGAACAAGGGGTTTCTGAATTATCACATCCTAATTCAAAAAGTCTAAAAGTCTTTCTTTAAAAATCCACTTCTGTCTAAAACCTTCCTCAGCCCCCTCCTGGCTGGCTTCTTGGTAGCCTTTTAAAGAGATGACCCACCCTCATGCAGTTCTAGCTCAACACTGTTGCTTTCTTAGCATGACCCCAGAGCACCTGGCAAGCTGCTAGACAAAGGCAGGTTCCCATTGCCTCTCACACTGGTTTAAAGTGGAGGTTCTAGTTAAGTGGGTTAAAAATGTTGCTTGCCGCTTGAGTCTTCACTGATAATATGTGGGATGGGCTATATCAATGATATTCAGCCTTGAAGAGATGAAAATGTGTTATTGTCTAATGGAGTCAAACGTAATCAAGGTGGGAGTTTCTGACATTGTGTTGCAGAAATCAGTAACATAACTTTGCATGTCTTGTTCTCTGGTGTACTTAATTTTTCAACTAGAGTTGGTGTTGTGTAACTATCCTTGAAGTCACAGCTTGGGTGTTTGATTCAAGGCTTCATATTTAAATTCCTTTGCTTTTTGGTTTGTTGGTTTTGTTTGTCAAAGGTTACCCATTTGAGATGACTAATTATACCAACTCAGTGACCCATCAGTGAGTGTGTAATTGTTTTATGATGCAGCAAATAAAAAAAGAAAAAGAGAGAAAAAAAATTCAAGGCTACTCTGTTTAGATTTCCTTAAATATTAACGAGAAGTCTAATAATTCTCAGGAGGAATTTAAGAATAGAGATGGAGCTCCCCACCGTAACACTTCATCCAGATCATAGAATGTAATGGCTGTTTTGATTCCACTTATCATGAGATAATTCCAGAGAATGGAAATGACATGGAAAAGAGAAAAAAAGTACTTGATGATATTTTGTCAAGACACATTCTTGTTCTATCCAACAGTGACGTTTACCTGGAGACTATCTAGTGAGACAAGAACGTCTCTTAAAATACATGCTTGGAACCAGATATACTCCTGTCTTGAAAGTGTCATACTGGAGTTTCTTAAAGATCCCAATTTTTGCTGAATAAAGTGCCTTTTTATAATTGATATGCAGTTGAAGAGATAAAAATACATTAATATTTCTAAAAGCACTGCTGCCCGGCACAGAATACCCTTCAAAAATGTCACCACCCTAAACCTTAGAATGAAGACCTTTCCCTATAGTAATTTTCCCTCCCCCCTGAAAAAAAAAAACAACTCAGTTCACATCTGGAGAATGTAATCATGTATGTTCTACTTCCAGAAAGAACTTCCAGTGTTCCATTTCCAACACAGCTAGTTAGTCTATGAGATACATTTGTCACCCTTTGACATTTCACACTTCTAGAAGAATTTTTTCTTTTCCCCTTAGTCATGCAACAGGTTTAGTCAAAAGGCTGAAAGATGAACCCTAAAAAGTAACTTTGTAATTCATTCTGAATCTCAAAGTCACATTTGCAGACCTCCTCTCTGCTTGGAGAATACCATTTTTTTTAGAAAACTGTTGGACCACAGCCTTGATAACAAGCGTTATTGATACAGCATCTCAGATGAGGGAGTTTGTCATCAAAATTTTCATGATGACTTCTGTTGTTATTTGTATTGTGGTAGCACCTAGAGGCCTGAACAGAAATCAGGGCTCCATTTGCTAGGCATTCTATAAATACATAGTAAGACACAGCCCCAAATTCTTACAATCTGAACGGACAGGATATACTAAAGGTGGGAGGAGAAACGGAGACTTAGACAGTTGAGGTAATTTGGCCATGGTCACAGAGCAGATCAGTGGTAAAACCAGAAAAAGAACCCGGTTTCCTGAGTACCAGAGCAGTACCCTGGCCACTGGACTCTGCTACTCAGATTACCCAATTGTTAGAATTTTCAAAAGCTTACGTGGATACAAGAGGCCTATTGTGGCTACAACCGTTTGGACACTTGGCATTTTCAGCATTCCTGTTTGAGCACTCCAAGAGGACCAATTCAGGACATGGTAAGGGGTGGGTGCCTAACTGACATTTTCAAAACCACTTAGAAACCCCTCAGTCAGAGTTAAGACTGTACTAGGAATCACCAGTTAAGTCACACAGGCACCAGTCTAAGCCACAGATAGTTGGGGTCATGATTTAGGGGTTACCTTGAAAACTCATGTTCATTTTGTTATGAATTCAGATAGCTGAATATGCTTATTCTGTTAATAGTCTGTTAATCTCCCTGCTCGTGCACTTTCCATTTTGGTTGCTTTGTGTCCCAGAACCTCCTCTGTAGATGTGGAAAGTAGAAGCATTATCTATGCTTGTCATCTTAAGATGCTGCTAGTTTAGACAACATAAATGATAAATAAAGTGCATGGGGTTACATGATCAATAGCAGACAATACCTTACAAGCTGCTGTGATAAATAATAAATAATTGCAGTGATAAATAATTCCATTAAGTGGATCAAAGTTTATGATGGCCACCGTAACTCAGAGCTGGAATCAATTTCAGGCAACTTGTGTACTATATAACTACTAAATTTATTGTTCTGGAAATTTCCTAATGATGACATTGGTTTAGAGCTTAGAAGGAGGGATGGGGTGGGGAGGAAGAGTGGGACACATACATTAATCTGAAAGATGTCATGTGGTGTTTTGATGGACACATGCTGTAACTGTTCATTTAATTATTGAATTCACATAATTACTCTAAGTATGGAAGGAACACAAGGTCTCCATTCATTAGACTTTCATGATCCTGCTTCTCATCCTTTTGCTGTACACTCGATGATACACATCTCCACTGGCTCAGTCCTTGGGACTTCACTCCCACATTCCTTACTGATTCCTCTGAGTCACGAATAGATTTTTCTACCCGTTTGCTACAACTTGGTGGCAGATGGTTCTGGCTGAAATTACACAGGCACAGATGCCTTCATGCTTACTGTCTCTGCACACAGAGAAAGATAACTGCGCTTAAATTATGTGTTCTCCTCTTTTGTTGTCCTCACTCTCTTGCACATTGAAAAAATGGGAATTTGATTTGCTCTGGAGCTGGATAAAGAAATAATTAACAGGCACACAGTACTTTTATGTAATCAGCAACAATAGCCATAGTTTTTTTTTGGATGGTACTGGGCTGTAGATCATATAGAAGTGTCAGCTAATCCAGAACATATCTGGAGTTTGAGTAAGAACTTGTATACACCATTCTCTTCATGAATCCTTTGCATATCTGATATTAGTTGCCCTTGGTGAAGTTGGCGAGAACCAGGAGATGCTAACAATCACTGCCAGTGTGTATACTGTCTACTGGGTATTTCCTTAGTTCTTGTTTTCTGTCATCTTGTGCTCATGGTCCTTTAACACTTAACTCGGTGGAGGCAGAGAAAAATCACAGGTGTTGTTCAATAGTATCACCAGTTTTCTCAGTTCACATTTCAGTATGGAAACTGTGTTTCTCAGGATCACTAGACAGAAATTTCTGTGGCAAGCTCTAGACCAGATTGTTGTATGGAGTGAACTTGGTAGTCTGACGGGTACAGAGTTCTGTGTTGAAGTGTTTATTTCATACAAAAAAAAGGTGTCACAAATCATACACAGATAGATAAAATCTGTAAAACTCATTAAAAATAAAAAACCTCTCTCTCCTTTGGGGTGGGGAGGGAGAAGAAACACCTTTCAGGAAATGCCTGTCTAGACAAAACATGAAATGGGGAATGCTTGAGTACTGCTACTCTAAGCACCAACATCTCATCTCTTCTCTCCTCTTCCCTTTCCTCCCACAGCTCTGCTCTTCCTCAGCTCCCACCATGAAGCTTTCTTAAATGCAAGCAGAATCCAAACAGTCCATACGTGAATTAGCCATCCTATTACTCTTCCCTAAGTAGGCCTAACAGGATCCTTTGTAAAACTGGACCCAGCTGCTCTCTCCACTTCTGTAGCTCACAGGTGGCTTCCCAATAACGTAGGCCAGGAATCATTTGCCATCATTAATAGGTCAACAGAATGAAAAGCCCTGCCCTGTGTGCTGGCACATTATGAGGGTTGTATGCTGTTTTGTATAGAGACTGTGATGTTGCTATGAGCAATTGGTGGAGCTAATGTTTGTTTCCAATATGTTCATTGTTTAATTCCTGCTGATTGTCTACAATCTTCAACTGTGTTGTTTTTGATGAGCAACAAACTAGGTTGCAGTACTTTTGCAAAATAAATCAGATGCTGCAATAATCACCAATTTCCAAAATCTGAAGTAATCTGCACATTTTTATTTAAAGTTTTACCTGGAATCCATTTACGTAACTCTAGAAACTGTGAGGGCTGGAATCCATGTAGGAGGAGGATGCAACATAGAACACCAGAAACAAACAGACACCTACCAACCAATGTTTTCAGCTATTTCATGTTTAATTTACATTTGAATAAGGTTCAGTTCACCTGAGCCTTATCATCCAAATCTAATTATAGTGAGAATAGAATGGCTTAGGAACTTGTGATTTCTGCTGAGGATTTAAGCTAAAACATGGTAAATTCTAATTACATAGAATATTGTTTTCATGATAGGATTTTTTTGTTTAATAAAAACAAATGCAGATTAGAGATGCAAATTTACTAAAATACTTGTCTGTACCCACAAGTACTACAAAAATACTCACAGCTTGTTGGTAACCTGACTCAATGCATTGAACTGTCCGACCCAAGAGTGCCTCCTCCCAGTGATCCAGCATGTTAAATGAAGGGGTTTTGGTGGGGAGCAATTGAATCATACATTTTTTTTTAAAGAGTATTGCACAAAATGCATGCCAAATCATTAAGAAAAGTGCCTGGTACTGGGGTGGGGGGGGGAGATAAATAATATAAAAGAGGGGGGGAATGCTCACAAAAGGAGTTACCAGAATGGGAAAGGCAGTTTGTAGCAGATTTTCTCTCTCTCTCTCCACATTGGATTGCATGCTAAATTGTTAACAGAGATCGGTTGCCTGGGGAGGTGGAAGTGGTGCTTCCAGAATTGGTGATTCACAATATTGAAGATCTTTGGGGCACTAACTGGGAAATTAGTAAGTAGAGGACTTGATTCTCCTGTTGTGGTTACCATTGGACTATTCTCTCTCCAATATTAAGAAATGTTGAAGATAAAAATCTGTTGGTAAACTGAGCTGGCGTGACAAAAGTCATGTAATTTTGTGTGTATGCATATTCCCTTCCTTGGGTACAGCAGGAATTTCCTAACCATTAGAGCAGCTCAGAATGTTCTCATGGCTATTTTATAATCCAGTGTCTGCACCCCATTACAAACACCCATCTCTTGAGCTGAAGGAGTAACAATGTTAGTTGTCAACAACAGGCAGTCGGTAATGGAAACCATCCTCCATTAAGTAAGCCATTGCATTATACATGGTTTCAGAGTAAAATCAAGAAGAGCTTGGCAATTTCATCTTGATTTTATTTTGAAACTCAAAGCAATGTTTGGTTTTAGGGAGTGGGATAGTCAGGAGACGATTGGGCACCTGTCTGCATGTGTGCACAGCCTCCCACCCCCATCAAGTTTCTCACTAACTCAGCTACTGGTCAAATAATGCAACTTGATTAGCAAAGAAAGGAATCTCTAAGGCCCCTGTTCTCTTCAGTCATGTGATCCCAAGAAGCCCTTACAACTCTTTCCACAGCAGAGCTTCAGATTGTCTCTGGCTGGAAGACAAGCAGCACTTCATCTGTGGTGGGCATTACACAACCTTATAAACATTTCATGAAGTATTTTTAAAAGACTTCAGTTGTTATTATTTATGAAGCAGCTGGGCTTTTTACAGGGGGAGAGACTCTCTCCAAAAGGCAGGACAGGTTGCCTAGGAGAGAGGAGAATGAGTGAGTTGCCTGTAAGATGAACAGCATTTTTGAAAAAAAGAATGTACTAACATATTTTTTAAATAGTGTTTACTTACTTTTTAATTTAAAATGTTTCATTTTTATTGGCTCTATCAGAACTTGTACTATTCCAGGACATGATATTACTCAAGCACAGAAATTATTTCAGAGCCTTGATTTCTATATTATTTGGGCAATGAGAATTTTTCTTTCAGTTAGCATTTACTATTTGCTGCAGTGCTGTAATGCCTGGGGGCTGAGTTTGCTCCTGCTTATACCAATGTAAATCAGGAGTAACTCTACAGAAGTGGATGGAGTTACCCAGTATAAAACTAGTGGAAGGGATAGCGGTATCAGAACTTGCTTACCTTTGTCGCAAATAATCATTACGAGCCCCAAAGGAACGGTGCCATTTCTTGCTGATGTTGTTCCAGTGATATCACGTATCTAATCATGGTACCTCTGATTTTGCTGCATTTGCTGAAATATCAGATACAGTCACATCCAAAACTTGGACTTGTTTATGGGAAAATGAATATTCCCCAACTAGTGATCGTTCCCTGTGAACTTCATATACGCACGCATACGGCTTTACAGACTTAACCTGCGTCTCTGAGATTTCTTCTTGCCCATAGGATCTTATTTTTGCATCGCTAGAGTCTGTATTTGTGGCGACACCAGTGTGAGACGGATGGTATTTTTTCAAAGAGGGGCAGACATATAGTGACGTCTGGGTGTTACAGCTGCCAGGCTGTGCAGCACGAATGGATTTTTACTAGGAATGCACAGCTTCAGTCACCTCAAAAACACCACAGTCCTTGCACTGAATCCTTTCATGAAAGAACCTGCCACATCTGTAGAGTTCCACTTCCATTTAACCTTTAAGTCCATTTTTCATTCTCTTGATGTCTCTGTCTTGGTTGTAATTAGCTCCATTTCTTTTAGCTCACTCCCACACATATGCCTGCAACTATTAAGGTTCATGTTTGTAGAACAGTGGCCAATGAAAATAGCTGGCGTTTAAGATCAGTGAGCACCTATACCTTCTGAATGTGTCATTTTACATTGAATAAAAAGAGAATTTTGCACAGTTAAAGGGGGAAGATCTGAAATCTGTGCACAGTCCAAAGATGCAGGCTCTCTGAGTCTTCAAATCAAAGAATTATTCCCCTTCCTCAGTCCTACATTGCCCTTGGTGGGTGAGGTGTTCCTTCTCTTTCATGGGGTGAGTGGCCTGAGTACACACACACACTCCTTTATCTGGTAGTTTATACTCCAACAATTTCATTTAATCTTTCATTTAAAAATGTGAAATGAAATGTAATATAATCACATAGCAGCAGTCGTAACTGCAGATGGGCATGGAGATTAAGTGCCACTCCTTTGGCCAAAGCACAAGCCACAATCAGTCTGAATGTTTTTTAAAGTCAAAACAATTTCTGTTATTTTTTCCCCTTTGTTAATCATTTCCCCATGCCCCTGCACTTGCAGATTCTTGCCTGGACTGAAAGAAGAGCTTACTAAATATCACGAAAAAAGTTCTTGCAGTGTTGTCAACTCAGCAGGAAGTACTGGAGGAAGAGTTGGTCGAAATTTTTCATTCCAATCTTATTGGAAGGGAAATCCCCACTCTCCCTCTTTTTTTTTTTTTAAACTAAAATCTTTTGTGAAAAACTTTTGGGTTTTTTAAATTATCTGGTGGGTTTTTTTTAGTTTTGTCTTTACATTTTTCTCACCCTATATTCCTTCTTGCCACTCAATGGAATAGAATGAATTATGGCTAGATATTTTGAGGGAGAAGAAGTTGGGGAGTCCTTATCTTTGGAAAAGTTGCAGGGCAGCAAAAGGGAAAATGAAATTCTGTGACTCTGCCACCCTAATTTTTTTTCAAGAGAAAGTTTTGAAAAGTGACAGAGTGGCAAAGGAAGAATGCAAAAAAGGAAATGAAAAAGCCAAACCCTGAAAACAAGCAACACCCCCCCCACCATGGCCATAATTCATTTTATTGCGTTCAGTGTCAAAAAGAAAAAAGAGGAAGAGAAGAAAACCTTCCAACACTTTGGTGATTACCGTCAGGCCCCCTCCTCCCATTATTTTTCAACCAGCTCCATTTGGAAGTCTCACAAGAGATTTCCAGTCAGGCTTTGTAGATTGAAGAAGTTTATATAATTGAGGTTGCTTCAAACCAGATAAAACGAAGGCCCCAATCAAGCAAAGCACTTAGGTCCAGATCCTCAAAGATATTTAGGCTCCTAGCTTCCACTTATTTCAGTGTAAGCCCTGATCTACACTGGGAGTGGGGGGAAACAATCTAAGTTACGCAACTTCAGCTACATTAATAGCATAGCTGAAGTTGACGTACTTAGATCGACTTACTGTGGAGTCTTCACCGTGGTGAGTCAACTGCTGCTGCTCCCCCGTCAACTCTGCCTGCGCCTCTCATGGTGCTGGAGTACAGGACTCAATGGGAGAGTGCGCGGGGGTTGATTTATTGCGTCTAGACTAGACACGATAAATCGATTCCCTGCTGGATTGATTGCTGCCTGCTGATCCGGTGGGTAGTGAAGACATACCCTAAGTTAGGAGCCTAAATTCTCCTATGAGGATCTTAAACACTTGTAGTACTCTGAGGTTAGGGGTAGTCCCATTCATGTCAATGGGACTACTCATGAACTTAAAATCAAGGACTTGTGTAAGTGCTGTGCTGGTTTGGGACCTAAGTCTTTGAGGTTCATCCATGAAACAGTGGTCACACCTAAAAATGTTCTGATTACCCTTTAGATAACAGTAAGGATTTTCAGTGGAGCCTAGTGGAGATAGGTACCCAACTTCCACTGAACTTCAGAACCACGAATACAGGGAATGCCTAGAAATTACTGCAAATACTAGGCTATATTATCTAATGCATAATGAGAGTTTTAGACATGTTTAGATCCCATTACCTTAATATTTGCTGTGTTCTCTGGGGTAATTTTTGTACTTCGTAACTACAGAGTATTATTCATACACACAAAAAACGATGTAAAAAGAACATTATTGAGGTTGTAAAGTCAAGCACTTAAAAGTCAGGAATGCCAGAATTCAGGTTGCCAGTGCAAATGTAATTTGGTCTCCTCATGTATTATGATACAGTCTTTAATTACATGATAACAAACTTTTTTTTTCCCACAGGACCCTGCCTCATTCAGTGGTCGGTCCTCACTTAATGACCAGCAATTCAATATTTTGTTTCCTCCTCATTATTCAACATATGGCCTCATGCCTTAGTTATTGCACACTAGTCAAATCCAGTTCTGAAGACAGAATTATTAACTTCCTTATGGGCTATTCTATGGCACCCTTGTATTTTTACATTAATCTGTGAGATGTGGGGGTATGATTATCCTTGTTTTACAGACAAAGATCTGAGACACAGAGACACTGAGGTCAAAAGTATCCATTAATTTTGGATGCTCAGTTTAAAGCACTAGGACTTTATTTTTCGAAGTATGTAGCATTGTACTGCATGTGTTCAAAGCACAGCTTCCACTGACTTCAGTTGAAGTTGTGAGCATTCAGCACTTCTGCAAATCAAACCCTCGGGTCTCAAGTCAGGCACCCAGAAATATGGAACACACAATTAGTGACTGTCTATGAGATGTTTGGTTAAAGTGACTTGCTAGACATACATCACACAGGAGTTCTGATGCACAGGAAAGAACAGAATTCAATTCTCCATGGCAGCTTTTTACTAATTTAACCAGGAGACCCTCCTTTCTCTTCCTACAATCCCCTGCCTCTACACACTACACACATTCTATCTTCTGTGACAAATGAGACAAAGATCCTACAGACAACAGCCTCCTTCACTACACAATCCTGATTCACCCCCAGAGCAGGTCAGTCCTGTGCCCTGAATGATATAGAGGTTCTGTTAAAAAAAATTGTATGTAAAGCTGGTCAAAAACTGGCATTTCCATTCTGTAGGAAATTTTGAAATGAATTTTGGAACAAAAAGGAGAGATGTTGAAATTTCCTGTACAAATTCAGAAAAATTAGTTTTGACGTAATCAAATAGTTTTGCTTCTGAAATTTTGAAACAAAATTCTGCCTGGCAGTCAGTTGTCCTAGCTTAGCCCTGGCTTTCAAGGCTTCAAAAATTCAGGCTGAAACAAACATCCTGCATGAAACATTTCAGCCTGAAGAGTTAAAGTCTGGCATGGTTATAAACAACTGAAAACAGGGTCTTATAATGGGAAGTGTTGAGTAACCTTAACTATAGGTGGTGCTATGAGCCCCACCTAGAATACTGAAAATATGGAGATAACATTATCTAAATATCTTTAAGGCAGATCAAAAGTGATTTAGTGTGAGCACTTTAATTTAAAACCTGATGCAGGTGGGTTATCCTGACATTTAACTTGTTAGCACACTTTTTTCTCTGCATAACTAACATTTTATAAATATCCTTTAATAAAATCATGCACACAAAGCAGCACTAATGTACTTAAATTCTTTCCTCTCTCCTTTTTGGTTCTGTTAACACTCTCGATCCCTTCATTTTTATATTCTATTGTTGGCCCTCATTCCTTTGCTCCATTTGTTGCTGCTCTGAGATCCTCTTTGATAGGAAGATGTAGCTTATTCATCATTCTCCTGTTGATTCAGATTGAATGGTTGTATCACCAAAATGTGCAGTGTTTGTCAGAAGTATCGTTTTTCTGGTTTGCTGTAATTGCAGTTATGCTTTTCTTTCTTTTACTTGTGGAATGAATTCTTGCACTTGTCTTGACACGTTTTTTCCTATATCAGCGGAAACAAGGTGATGACAAGTTCATCTCTTTTATGGGAGTCTCACTTTCCTTGTGACCCAGGGCTATCAGTTTCCAATCTTCCCACAGCTGGAGGGACTGTTGCTTATTCCCTTCAGAACTTTCCCTGAAAAGTCCTCCCTTAAATATTTTCCACACTCTTTTGAGACTGAAGGTGGGAATTTAATGCTAAGTGACTAAATGAATTGCTTCACTTTGTAGTGTAAGGGACTAAAGAATTCTTGAGACAAAACAATGGGTTCCCCCCCCCACACATGACAACAGATTATACAAATATGCAGTGAGAACTGTGATTTCTTTAGCATTTTACAGATATGCGCCTCTAAAATGCATTTTAGTGAATTATGGATGAAGAATGTGCTCATTCAGAATGTTGAATGAATGACACCATGGTGTGTGCTGCTCAAGTATCACAACTCTGAAATCTAAAGCACTGAGCAATTAACTTGGAAACACAATCAAAGTGGGTAGGAAGAAGTTATGAGGAGCACACTGACAAAATGATTGGTTCACCCATTATTGATTGACTGCTGTCCATTGCTTGTTTTGTTTTATCTACACATAAATCTTGGGGTGTGATTATGATCTCTCCAGGAACAAAGTGTCCTGTAATGTTGCTCATCCTTGGGAGTAAACTTTTGTTTGAGGATCTTAAAGCACTTTGAAAACATGAGTGAATTAAATCACAGAGCATCCTCTGACACGAGGAAGTATTATTATCCTAGTGTCCCATTTTACAAATAGAAACACTGAGGGCATGGCTACACTTGCAGATGTAGAGCTCTTTGAGTTAAACCTGCCTTCGGAGAGCACAGTAGGGAAAGTGTTGCAGTCTGTCCACGCTGACAGCTGCAAAGCGCACTGGTGTGGCCACATTTGTGGCACTTGCAGTGGCATTGGGAGCGGTGCATTATGGGCATCTATCCCACAGAGCACCTATTCCCATTCTGGCGCTGTGGCTTGTGGGAAGGGGGTGGGGGGGCGGGGCATTCTGGGTTCTGTCCCAACTCCCTGTGATGCATCGGTTCGCATCCCAGCAATCCCTGTGCTTCTGTCCACATTTGGCATTCACCACTGTGGAACGCCGCTTTTGGGCTCGGGAAACAAGCACTGAGTGGTGGGATCACATCGTCATGCAGGTCTGGGATGACAAGTAGTGGCTGCAGAACTTTCAGATGAGAAAAGCCCCTTTCATGGGACTGTGTGAGGAGCTCTCCCCCACCCTGCGGCGCAAGGACACGAGATTGAGAGCTGCCCTGGCGGTGGAGAAGTGGGTGGCTATTGCAATCTGGAAACTGGCAACTTCAGACAGCTACAAATCGGTCACTAACCAGTTTGGAGTGGGAAAGTTGACCGTTGGAATCGTGTTGATGCAAGTTTGCAGGGCCATTAATAGCATCCTGCTCAGAAAAATTGTGACTCTGGGTAAGTGCATGACATTGTGGATGGCTTTGCACAAATGGGTTTCCCTAACTGCGGAGGGGCAATAGATGGCACACACATTCCAATTCTGGCACCAGCCCACCTAGCCTCCGAGTACGTTAATCGGAAGGGGTATTTCTCTATGGTTCTCCAGGTGCTTGTGGATCACCGTGGGTGTTTCATTGACATTTAACATAGGCTGGCCCAGAAAGGTGCATGATGCACACATCTTTTGGAACACTGGCCTGTTCAGGAAGCTGCAAGCCGGGACTTTTTTCCCAGACCAGAAGATCGTAGGGGAAGTCGAAATGCCTATTGTGATCCTTGGAGACCCCGTTTACCCTTTAATGCCGTGGCTCATGAAACCCTATCCAGGGAGCCTTGACAGCAGCAAGGAGCAGTTCAACAACAAGCTGAGCCAGTGCAGAATGACTATGGAGTGTGCTTTTGGCCATTTAAAGGGCCACTGGCGCTCTCTGTATGGAAAGCTGGACCTGGTCAATGACAGCATCCCCGCAGTTATATCCGTGTGCTGTACCCTCCATAACATTTGTGAAGGGAAGGGTGAAAGATTTACTCATGCATGGAACTCGGAGGTTCAACACCTGGAGGCTGAATTTGAACAGCCAGAGAGCAGGACTATTATAGGGGCCCAGCGCTGGGCCACAAAGATTAGGGATGCCTTCAGGGAGCAATTGGAGGCTGAAAACCACCAGTAATGTCTGGTGTCCTGCATGGGAGTGAAGTGCAGTGGTTCCAATGTTAGTAGGAATCTGTGTTTGCTATGCTGACTTGCAGTGCCTGTTTCTTTCCTGGGCTAAGGTATCTTTTACTTTATGCAATAATAGAGAATGTTTTCAAAGACAAAAATCCATTTATTGAAAAGAAAATTCATTTATTGAAAAGAAACACAACTGCTTGGGAAAAAGAAAGGGTCAGGGAGTGGGGTGGGAATGGTACAATCACAGATTTGCATATGTCCTGTATATACTCAGCCTTCCTGTCTGGAGTGCTGTGCAATGAGTGCTGCACTTCAGGATGGCTGTACTGCATGGTGATGGGGGTTGAGTGCAGTGGGTAAGGGTCGTGGTTTTCAGGGCTGGGTGGTGACGCTACAGGTGTTGGAGGCAGCTGGTGGCGGTAAGAACCCGGATGTTGGGGAAAGTGGGTTGGAAGTGACATGGGGGCTCAAGGGAAAGAGTTTTAGGACAAGGGGTGCAGGGGAGAGTGGGCAAAGTAGTGCTCTGCCTGCATGGCTATGAGAGCCTGGATAGAGTCCGCTTGGCATTCCATTATGCTTATCAGCTGACCCATGCTTTGCTGCCAGAGCACCATGCTTTTGTACCGGCTCTCCTCATTCTGCTGGCATGATCCTCCTTTCACTATCCCACCACTCTGCACTTTTTGATTTTCATTACTTGAATGCTGCGTTACTTCATGCAACATGTCTTCCTTGCTTCTACGTGGCCTCTTTCTGATTCTTTGGAGTCTTTTGGCTGGTGATAACATGGACGGCTGAGATTTCAAGGTTGAATCTGTAAAGGCAAAATACAACACTTAACAGAGGCAGCGTTGTTCACACCAGACAGAGCAATGATTCCCCCGTAGTTAAGGCAAGCACAGTCTACACAATAGTATAATTTCCCAATCCCAAAGTGAGTGCACATAACCCATGGGAGCCCCAAAATGGTGAGTAAGCACAGGGGCAAGCGTGACTGATTGTTTCACGGCTGTACTGTCCTCTGGGTTTCTTTGCATTGGGGAGAGCCAACAGCGGCAGGGGGCCCCTATACTGAATTCTGTCCCCATATTTTCCACAGGAGTTCATCCTGGAAGATATCTCTGAGGGTGACCTGGGAAGCAAGGGAGGGTCTTCTACTGAAATGAGACTTCTTTCCTGGCCCATATGCAGCTTGCCTCATGGCACGGTGGTGCGGACAAGTTAGCCTGACTGAGACAAAGACCACGGTGGCTCTCCCAAGAAACCTGCACAAGCGCATTGCCCAAGTTCTGGATGACACCTTTGAAGAGATCACTGAGGCCGATTATCATGATGTGAGAGAGCACATCAACGCCCTATTCTGCATCTAGGCATGCATGCAGACCTAACCTTCCTCACCCCAAGAGCCTGCACCGAATAACTTCCTTCCCGGAATAAAAGTCACTTACCGGGAACCTCCTCTGGTGTTTGTCCTTCCCCAAGCACCGGCCGCCACAACTGGCTACCTTTCTCCTGGCTTGAGAACAGCTCCTGGCTGCATGCATCTGTGGATTCTGGTGTGTCTTCCTCCACCTCAGCACCCTCGCTCCCACTTTCCTTCTCCTCCTGCCTTGTTGAACTGGGCTCTGAAGTGTCCATGGTGGTACCTGGTGTGGAGGTGGGGTCACCCCCAAGTATCATGTCCAGCTCTTTGTAGAAACGGCAGGTTGCAGGGACAGCACCGGAGCGGCTGTTTGCCTCATGGGCTTTGCGGTAGGCATTCTGCAGCTCCTTCACTTTTAACCCTGCGCTGCAGTGGGTCCCAGTCATGGCCCTTTTCCATCATGTCCCTTGATATCTGCCCGAAGGTATCATAATTCCTACGGCTGGAGCGCAGCTAGGATTGGACAGCTCCTCCCCCCAAACACTGATGAGGTCCAGCACCTCACTATTGCTCCATACTGGGAATCACCTGGCATGTGGAGGCATGGTCACCTGGAAAGATTCGCTGAGAGCACTCCATGCCTGGCTGAGCAAACAGGAGGGGGATTTTCAAAATTCCCAGAGAATTTAAAGGGCGGGTCTGACAGTTGGTCACCTGAGGGAAGGGCAGTAGAGTTCAAAGTGATGACCAGAGTGGCTAGCACAGGCATTGTGGGACACTCCTGGAGGCCGGTCAGAGTGCACTAACAGACCAGGTTGTCCATACTGGTGCTGCGGTGCTCCAGCGGGGGCACACAAAATGTTATTCCGCTCGCCGAGGTGGAGTACCAGGAGCAGTCTAGCCGCGGAGTCAGAGCACTCTACATGCCTTGCCAGTATGGACGAGTAGTGAGCTAGTGCGCCTGGGGCTCCTTTAATGCGCTCTAACTCGCAAGTGTAGCCAAGCCCTGAGGCATAGAGTGGTTAAGACCTAGATCCTCAAGGGTATTTAGGCTCCTAACTTCCATTGAAATCAATGGACCTAAGTGCCTTGTCCAAGCTTTCATGGACAATCTGAGAAAGATTTGAGATTGCACCTCAATTTACTAAAGGTGGAGGAGTCTCCAAGCTGCTATATCCTGGTGCTCACTGAAGCTCTGTACCAGTACTCTGAGCTAAGAAGTGTGGTGAACTCATGCAAAGCACTTCCCAGAGCAGCAACACTATTATAAAAATACCTACTTATTAAAGACTCTCAAGATCCCTCACACACCCAGAAGCCACACCCAAGACTCAAGCACTATTTAGCAGGTGGTTATACAGTGGGCCAGCTCCTCAGCTCATGTAAATTGGTGTTGTACCATGAACCTCAATGGACTTGTGCTGAATTACAGCTGCTGAGGATATGACCCTGTGTATAAATGCCTACAGCTATCTGGGAGCTATTATTTCAGAACATCTATTAAGGAGACGATGATAATACATAGCACGTTTAAAACATTTTACATATTTAAAAAATTAAGGGGTAGTGGGCTGACCCTGGATTTTCACATTAATAACTGAGGTCAGAATCTGGTCCTTACAATTTATAGTTTCCATCTTGTCTTTTTCTCTCCCTTCTGTCCTTTAAGTATTTGAGTCTCCTTTTACATCATATACCCATATCTATTTCCCCTGCTATTTGGCCCCTTTTTTGTCTTGCAAGTATTCTTCCCCTGCCTTGAGGGACTCTTCTCTGTGTTTCTCTCATCTCATGAAAGCTTGGCCAGTATGGTTTACACAGATCAGCTAGTTCTGCCCTATCATGGTGAAGGTGCTAACACGTCTCTCAGTGCCTGCTAGAAACCAGTGATTGAGTCTCCTTTGCACTCTCCAGAGATTTGATAGAAGAGGCCCTTCCAGTCACTGGCCTTCCATTCTCTCTGCATCCCTTTGTCAGACATGCCATGCAGAGTAGTTACCCCGTCTTACCTTGAATACCCAGCCTTAGGGTCTATACCATAAGAAGATAATGATGCACTGCTGCCTATCACTTCCTCTGAGACAGTTGTCATGTAAGTAGGTAGCAAGCTGAGACTACTGCTTATTATAATGCGTTCATTTTACAGTTACCTTGTCCACCCACCCAACCCGCGTTTGTCTGTTTCTTCCACTTATTACGTCTTGCCATAATCCTAGGCTGTGAGCTTTCTGAATCAGGGACTATTATTTACATAGTTGTACAGCACCAAGCGCAATGAGGCTTTGATCCTGTAATAGAAATAAATAATAACAGTGTATTTAAATGCATTCTAAATCCCAATGAACCCTAGTGTTGGGGCTGATGAATTCATCACCATTTATTTGAGAGCCACCATCCTTAATGGGCATGGCTAGAAGTTTAGATTCTGAGGAATCCAGAATCCCTACTTGAGCAGATAATTTCCACATTCATCTGCTAGGGCACATATATTTATTTTAAAGCCTTGGTATGAAGTATATATATTGTGACAAAGCTCCATCCTTGCCTCCGTGGGTCCCGCATTTCCTGGCGGATTTCACTAGCCTCAGAGGCTCACTGTGACCCTCCATGTAACCCTTCTTTCTCTAGAGAGAAGGGTCACAGTCTACTGAGCCATTTTCATCATAAGCCAGCAAGGGAGGTGAGGAGAAGTTATCCCTTCCTTGCACAGTCTCTGTTGTCTCCCAGTCTCAGTGATTAATCAGGGGACAAAGGGGGGGGCGGGCCCACCCTCTACTCCGGGCTCCAGCCCAGGGACCCTAACAGTATCAGCTATGGTAGCTGACCTTTTAGAAACATGACATGTACAATTCCCTGGGCTACTTCCCCCACAGCAGCCCTCACTTCCTCAAGCTCCATTTCACCCTTACCTCAGGGCCTCCTTCCTTGTGCCTGATATGGTGTGTACTACTCAGTCTCTCCAACAGCACAACTTACTCCCACAGCTCCGACATGCACACCCACCTGACTGGCTGGGAGGCTTTTAACTAGTTTCAGCCAGCCCCTGATTGGCTTCAGGTGTCCCAATCAACCTAGCCTTCTCCCTGCCTTCTGGAAAGTTCTTAATTGGCCCCAGTGTTTTAATGGACCTGGAGCAGCTTCCATTTCACTTAACCTGGTACCAGGGATTTGTTTAGACTGGAGCTAATATATCTATCTCCCACTACTTTTCTATAGCCATCTGGCCTTGCCCCGTCACAATATCTAAAAAACCATTCATACTTAGCTGAACTGAGGCCTTAAAATCAATGAGCAACTCGTTCGCAATACTCTTATACACATATACACTTTTCTATTTGCAGGTTTTGTTATATTTTAAAGTGTAAAAAAATATACATTTTTAATTGTATTTTGCTGTTGTGATTTTGATTTTTTGCTTTGCTAACAACACCCACATGCCATTAAGCAGAGATACGGTTGCATTTTGCCAGCAGCATAAATGTCCGTTTCAATGTGATGAGATGAATTACTGTTCATCTTTTTGTAAACCAGAAGGATCTGAGAGTGCAATCTCAGAACCTTTGTTTCTTGTGTTGTGGTGCCTGTGTTTGTGTTACCCTGTTCTGATGTGGCTTAAGGGATTTACCACGGTCTATCTGCTTGACAGTTCAGAGCTGCTCTAGAAGAATTTCTAATATCTTGTGTTAAAACGCTGTCTCTTGACAATTTCTCTGCAAGCCTGTTGCCTCATCCAGAAATCACGAAAACTGATGACCCACATAGAAAGGCAAAAAACAAAAGAACGTGGGTTTTCCTCAGTGGATTTTCCACACTGATTGTTCAGGATGTGCATATTTTCCTTCTCCTACATTACACTGCCAGTTGGTTTGGCACACAAGCTGCTGCAGCTTGTTTTAATCTTGAGTTTTGTCTTTCAGAAAGCTTGTCAAAAATATTCAGTGTTTGAAGTGTTACTCTAGCTGGTGCCATTTACTTCTCTGGGGACCAAAGTTGCTGTGAGTTTTGGAGAAGAAAAATTAGAAAACTGCAAATTCTCCTTGTTTCATGTGCGTGGGCCGGAGAAGTCCCTTATGTAGATATTCCTTGTTAATCAAATGGATTTTAAACAGCTAGGGAGAAGAACATGTTCACTATTACAGTAATTATTCAAAGAAAAAAATATGATAATAGGAGTACAAGATAAACATATATTCTGATTAAACCATTCAACACTTTGCTACTAGGAATAAATATTAAAAGTAGCAGTGCTTGAAGTTATAAGACCCTTTTTTCACTTGCTTCTATCTTTGCCAAAATTTAACTGTTGGTACTGGAATTTTCCATGCTGGATACCAGTCACAGGCTGTTTTTTGTTGGTTTGTATGTTTTTTCCTTTTTCTTTTGTCTATTTTGTTGAAAATTTAATCAAAAACAGTTCAACCACTTCTGAGAAGAAAGCTAGGGGAAAATATGTTATGTTGCCAAAATTAAATTCTTACAACCATTTCTGTGAGAAACTAGCACTTCCATGCTTTGGAGCAGAAACTTGAAATTTAGCAAGGGACTGGGGGTTGTCTTGGTATCACGGTTGTAATTTATGCCATCACTGTGAAAATTCATCCAAATTTGACCAAGTTATAAGCCTTTGAAACTCAGCTTGCTTATCTACTCATTAGAAGTTTGTTTGGAGGCCAGAAGAGTCTGTATTGAACAAACTCCATCTCCGCACAGCTCCTGCATGCTGACTGCAGTGAGCACTATTCCAGGGCTGCCGGGGCTGAGTCAGACTGTTCATTCAATTGCTCCTCCCAGCAGCTTGGGTCATGGTTATGCTGAGCAGCAGAACTGGGAGCAAGGAGACCTTCTTGTGTTCTCAAACTTCCTATTGCTGGTACCCAGGCAGCATAGAGGAGAAGGCCTGGCTTGCTTGAAAGTAGATGATGAGGAGTGGGGAAATGGTGATGAGGAGATGGTATGATGGGATAATAGATGGTATGATGGGATAACATGGTTTTGGTAATTAAATATTCATGGTAAATAGGCCCAATGGCCTGTGATGGGATATTAGATGGGGTCGGATCCGAGTTACCCAGGAAAGAATTTTCTGTAGTGTCTGGCTGATGGCTCTTGCTCATATGCTCAGGGTTTAGCTGATCACCATATTTGGGGTCGGGAAGGAATTTTCCTCCAGGGCAGATTGGAAGAGGCCCTGGAGGTTTTTTGCCTTCCTCTGTAGCATGGGGCATGGGTCACTTGCTGGAGGATTCTCTGCTCCTGGAAGTCTTTAAACTACGATTTGAGGACTTCAGTAGCACAGATATAGGTGTGAGGTTTTTTGCAGGAGTGGTGGGTGAAATTCTGTGGCCTGCGTTGTGCAGGAGGTCAGACTAGATGATCATAATGGTCCCTTCTAACCTAAATATCTATGAATCTTTGAAAGATGGTTGAGGTAGGCTAGTGGTGCAGGCTGGGGGTGATGGGAGCCAAGAGGTCTGTAACTATGAGAGCAGTTCCAGAATTCCTGACTTACAATATTTCTTCGCTGTCTGCAAATATCTGTGAAGCACCGTGGCAAAATATATGTTTCATCCCTCTTGAGTGTCTGGTCCATATACAGAATAACATCTCTACAGCTGCCTCTTAACACACAGGGTAAGAGGTCTGTGCTATGTATCTCAAGGCTCTCATCCTACTGGTGATCTATGCGGAGGTCAGTATGGTTCTCTGTGATCAGATTTCTGTTTTTTCAATTTGCTTTTTAAAAAGCTGAAGAAATTACATTAAAAACGTCCCTTACACAAAAGAACGTTAAGGTTGCAAAGTAAAGTGCTCAGAAGTTAGGACATGCCAAATTAAGGTTCCCTGTGCAACCTGGCCACAGCTTACTGAATGGGGAGCTATTCAGTATTTCTTATTTGTTTGTGTCATGTGGTCCCATGCCTAGTTTACTGCATGCCATTTACACTTTACACTGAATACATTATTATTAATTTCCTTATGGGCTTTTCTAATGATCTCATGGGCTTTTCTGTCTCATTTCATATTAATTTCCTCATGGGCTTTTCTACACTCATCACCACGCTACTGGAGTGTCCACAGATATTCCCCAACGTGCCTTTCTGTGTCTCCAAATTAAAATACATATACCCTGATTTTTTGGCAAATCTAAGATTCTTGTAGCACCTCATGTCCAAAGCACAGCTCTCATTGACTTGAGTTGCAGCTGTGAACTCTCAGCACTTCTGCAAATTGGCTCTCCAGTGTCTCATGTTGGATGCCCAGAAAATGAGAAACATCTATGACAGTTCTTCATACAGAAAATCCATCAATGGTTCAGGACTGACTCTTGCTCTTTTTGGATCTCAGACCAAAGTGATTTAATGGTGTAAACCCCACAGCTGTGAAGGGGTGGAACAAACATTTTCTTGGACATGTTGATATAGAATTAGAATTTTTTTTAAATTAGCTGCATTACTAAGTTGCCATGCCAGGCTTTACATGCTGCAATCAATCACAATTGGACTAATATGTTTTGTAAGTTGATAATATGTTTTTGAATATGAATCTGAAGGTGCCACTTGGGCACTGGAGACTGATTTGTGATTGCCTTGTGACCACTAGCTGCAAGTGAGATTCTGGATCTGCTAACAAAAAATTGACTCAGGGTGAGGAGTGCAGTAGAAGGAAATTAAAGAGAGAGCATTAAGAGTGCCACTGTATTATTGGTCATTATACTGACAGAGACCAGCTGTAAGGAATCTTGCATAAGAATTACAGGCTTCTGAGTCTCTTCTCACTACATCTGTTTGTAAATGTGGGTAGTTGATGAAGGAAGGATGGGAACTGGATGATCATGCACTAATATATATCTCACAGACTGGTATCTTGCTGCAGCTTTCCTCTCATTTATTATTAATGTCCATTGTGTTAAGTTGGTAATCAGATAATGAAGCTGTTTCACCTGATATATGAGAATATTTTTGCTATGTGCAAAGCTTTGAGTACTTTGCCATCTGGGCCTTAATACTGTGGCAAATCCCCCTGGATTCTGTAGCAGAGTGGAAATTCTCTGCCAACTGCAGGTAAATTAAAAAATTGAGGTTTACTGCTAAATTAAATATAAAAATACATAATTCAATCAATCAGCACAATATTCCTGGTGCTACATATTTTCATAGTAAATTCCATTTATTCCACTATGTCCGTAGTTACACTTTCATCTCCAGAGTGCTTCATATATTTTGCATCAACAAAGTAACTACATTTTAGACCTTGTCGGGGGAGGTTTTAGCAAGGGTTAGTGGACATTTTTGGCATCTAGGAAGGTGTGGGAGGCTGCTTGTGAAATAAGCATATGAGCTACCTGTTTGTGCTAAAATGATTGTTAGTGAAATAGTTAAAGACTGACATTTGTAAGTATCAATGGGATTCAGATGAGATGAAGAGGCAGTTCATAATTTTCCACTCTACTTTTTCAGGCTGATAGCAAATTCAGGCAGACATCACTGCATCTTTTACCACTTGATTCACATTTTTAAGGGAGCATAATTCTTCTGCAAGGAGTGGATACAAATTCCACAGCTTTGGAAATGCAGAATTCATAGAGCCCTGACTATGACTAAACATACAAGTCTAGGGCTTTTCTTTTGGCAGATTGTGTAAAGGTAAAAGGAATGTCATGAGACTAGCAATATCAGGGGCAGCCCTAGACTAGCTGCCAGCTAATGGCGCCCTAGGTGAACCATGCAATCGGCACCCCCCAAACCCCAAGGGCAGATCTAGGCTGAGGTTTTTGGTAAACTGGGAAATATTTTGCCCCTTTTTTCCTTCTAATGCTTAAGTGTTTTTTTTTTAAACAGAGGCTTAATTATTCAGTTTGTCCATCCATCTGTCTGTCCAACCAATGTTTCTGAGATCAGATAAAATAGAGACACGAAATTTTCAGAATAGATTTGTACATGACAGCTAGATGATATTTCAGTCCAATTTCAAATAAAAATGCATTAAAATGTTAATTATCATTTTTATTATTACAAATCCATAATCATCCATTACACTATCCTGCTTTAACTGCCATTACCACCACATCCAATATAAAAAGAAATAAAACTCTTCAATGAACTTTAACCTGTATTTACAAAATACTTCAAATAAAAAACACTCTGTGCTCTTAAAACATGACTTTTCTTGCTTCAAATTTTGAAAATTTAGTCACTAGTTGTTTTAGATCCAGTTTTCCAGCTAGTTCATGCGCTATTGACATTGTGGCAAGTCCAACAAGTCTCTCTTGCACCATTGTTGAACGCAGATATGTTTTTATCAATTTTAACTTTGAGAAGCTACATTCCACACTAACTACAGAAACTGGCAAAGTTAAAAGAATGAGCAGAGCTATAAAAATGTTTGGAAAACTGTGAGTTTATTTTCACAAACAAACTTCAGTACTTCTTCAGGAGTGGAATGTTTCTTAAGTTGTCTTGAAAAAGCCTGAAGCTCACTACACAAATCTGTAGCATCAATGTCTTTTGAATTTTCATGAGTCAATGCCGACTCCAGTTTTATACAAAATTCTCTTATCTATTTTGCTGTTTTCTTTTGCAAGCTGTCGATATCATATAGAAAGCCAAATACTGACTCTAGCTGCTGCATCTGTTGAAATCTTTCGTCAACCGAGTGAATAGCAGTATCAAGGACTGCAAAGTAGAAATTCACTTTGAACCTTTGTTTTGGGTTCTGAATGGATGTGTCTCATCCTTAATACGAAAACTGCTGTTTCTTTTGCCAAATATGAACTGGCTCTGGTTCAAATTCTGTTGGAAAGTCTATTTCTTCAGCAAGCTCAGGAGAATCTACCAGTGTTCTTTTGAAACCTTCATCACTTCTGAATTCCTCCAGAACATTTTTAGTTTGCTGCAGTTTTTGAATAGCAGAATGTATTGTGATGGGGCAAGGCCAGATGGCTATAGTAAAGTAATGGGAGACAGATATATTAGCCATGGGCTAAACAAATCCCTGTTACCAGGATAAGCAAATGGCAGCTGCTCCAGGTCAATTAAGACACCTGGGGCCAATTAAGATCTTTCCAGAAGGCAGGGAGGACAGCTAGGTTGATTGGGACACCTGAAGCCAATCAGGGGCTGGCTGAAACTAGTTAAAAGTCTCCCAGTTAGTCAGGTGGGTGCGCGTGTCAGGAGCTGTAGAAGGAAGTCGCACTGTTGGAGAGACTGAGCAATACAAACCATATCAGGCACAAGGAAGGAGGCCCTGAAGTAAGGGTGAAGTGGATCTTGAGGAAGTGGGGGCTGCTGTGGGGAAGTGGCCCAGGGAATTGTACGTGCCCTGTTTCTAAAAAGTCAGATACCGTAGCTGATACTATTAGGGTCCCTGGGCTGGAGCCTGGAGTAGAGGGCGGGCCCAGGCTCCCCCCTTTGCGCTCCTGATTAATCACTGAGACTGGGAGACAACAGAAACTGTGCAAGGGAGGGTAGCTTTTCCTCACCTCCCTTGCTAGCTTATGATGAAAATGGCTCAGTAGGCTGTGATCCTTGCCTCTAGAAAGAGAAGGGCTACATGGAGGGTCACAGTGAGCCTCTGAGGCTAGCAAAATCCACCAGGAAACGCAGGACCCATGGAGACAAGGACAGAGCTTTGTCAAAGTACGTTCAAGTCCTTTTCCTGAAGCTGCTTACTAGTGAGGTTAATCTCAAAAAGGCTATTATACCACAAAATCAGTGAAGTCACAAATTTGAACTTGGAAAAGCCATTTGCAAGAGCTTCTGCATCTGAATGTGCCGTATTGCCAGATGATCCAGTAAAGATAGTATCATCAGAAATTTCAATTAGGGCATCATAAATGTTTCCAAGTTCACAGTGAAGAGGCTTCAAACCATCAATGCGACTCTCCCATCTTGTCTGAAGTAGTTTCACAGTTAGAGAATTCACATGGCAAGTCAGAATTTCCCAATGGCATGTTGAGCCTGAGAAAAACACATAAACACGTTGCACCAGGTTAAGGAAACTGCTTGCCTCCAAACAGCATCTAGCAGCATCATTGACAACCAAATTCAGAGAATACGCACTGCAAGGAACAAAAGAGGCCCTAGGATTGATTTCCATCATTCTCCTTTGCACACCATTGCCTTTACCTTTCATATTACTCTCATTATCATAGCCTTGGCCACGTAAGTTTTCAACAGATAATGACATTGTTTCAAGCTCTTGTAGAATAGTTTCAGTCATAAATGCTCCAGTTGTCTCTTTAATAGAATATCAAGGTTGGAAGGGACCTCAGGATCATCTAGTCCAACCCCCTGCTCAAAGCAGGACCAATCCCCAATTTTTGCCACAGATCCCTAAATGGCCCCCTCAAGGACTGAACTCACAACCCTGGGTTTAGCAGGCCAATGCTCAAACCACTGAGCTATCCCTCCCCCATCCTCAGTGGCATGAAACCTCAGTGGTAGAAAACTCAAAAAATGTTCCTTTATGAGCACTTCAACATTATCTTCATCTGCAGACTTTTCCATATCCACAAAATGAATGATCATCATCATTTGTTCAACATAACTCATATCTGGTGTACAGTCCAGTATTATTGAAAAGTATTTTGCAGAATGGGTAGCTTCTACAATTTTCTTTTTAATGGCATTTGCTAGGATTTGAATCAATTCATTCTGCATATTTTTCGTAAGTAATGAACTTGTGTTTCATGATCAGTTATTTTACATAGATGCTCCTTCATGACTGGATCAAACAAAGCTAGGTATTCAACAAATTTTAAAAAGTTTCCATTACCCGGAGTGTATAATTTTTCATTTCTACCATGGCAGCAGAATGCTAAATTTTGCCGACCAAGAACTGTCACTAAAGCAATCTGACGCTCTAATATTTGTTGCTAATATTCTTCTTTTTCCTTGATCACACGTAAATTTTCTTCATCGATTGTTTTTCCTTTTTTCAATCGTAATTCAAGTTGTTTCCAATTTTGAAAACATTCCAAATGTTCTGTACTTTTCATTTGAAGATATGTTTTTCCAGTCCTTCGAACCATTTTCTATAAGTGATGTACCAATTGCTTGATTTCTAAACAACTTGCAGCAAAAGCAAAACACAGAGTCCTTCGACACTGAATATTGTAATCAGTTTCAATGAATTTCTTCCCCAGTAATGAGTTTCCTCTTGTAATGCTGAGTAGAGAATTTTCTTCTATTTCCATCCTTAGGGAAGGGAAATTCATGAACTTGTTCGGGTCCATGTTCTATGAGAAATTGCCGCACCTGTCATCACATCTGGGCCATGAAGCTGGGTCCCCATACTGTAACTTGTTTGTAACTTCCTCATCCTTTCTTCTTTCTACTTCATTTACTTCAATTTCTGCATGTGTCTCTGAAGGTGAATACATTTTCTCCACTTCCATATCAGTCTGATGCTGTGAGCTGCCTTCATCTAGAAGTAAGTTTCCATCATCTTGAGTTTCCAAACTGCTTTTCTGTGGATGTGCGCTACCCTCATCTCAAAGTAATATACCTTCATCTTGATGTTCCAAACTGCTTCCATGCGGATGTGAGCTAACCTCCTCTCCAAGTAAAATTCCTTCGTCTGGATGCTGTGAACTACTTCCATCTTTATTTGGATTAAAGAGAAGATATTTCAGGAAGGATCCCTGATGTTTTGGTTGGTCCTTTTCCTTCTCAGCCTTTCATTAATGATACTCCGCTCCTGAGGGTTTTCTTTTTCCTCTTTCTGCCATGGGGCATTTGAATATTATGTACTGTGCTCCCGACTGCAAGCATTATAGCGTTAAAGATGGCTGACACACCACATGGTTGGCGATTTAAACCACACTGCAGCCATCCCAGCACGTCTTTTCACTGCTTAAAGGTTCAATGATTAGTAACAAACACTTACTTACCTATTAAAAACTGTTAGTTACAGCATTTACAAGGAAACAAAATGACCTTTTTCAACGTTATAACCCGATACCGGTTGTTTGGAAAGTAATCCCCTTCCTCATGGTTACCCGCTTGGAGTGTGATGTCATCACTTTCATAGTCTATTAAGCGTTAACGCTATTACTTTTCTTCTGTGGACATTATTTATTACATGTGAACCAGTTATAACAAAGATAAATTCATAATTATACAGCCCGATAATAATGCTAAGGTTTAATAACACTTAAAGATATTCACATTTTGGATTTATAATGCTGAAAGACATTATTCTTTATTCTTTGGCACCAAGAAACACTATTTTCCACAGTATTCGCCCAATTCTTAACCATCTACGTGCGACGTGTGTTAAAATGACATTTGACATGTATCAACTCATGATATCTCTGCTCTAAATGAATTTCCGGCTATGCAACCTTGATGTATATTCGAGTTAGGTGTCACTAGCATTGCAGCTCTTGCCGCTGGCGGATGTGTTTAATTGTGGCTGAGTTACTGCTTATCAAAATTGCAGAGTGGGTCATCTTGACCCTACGTCGCAAATTGAAAAAAAATCGCTAAAATATTATTTATTTTTGCAGTAAATAAAAGATTTGACATATTAATAAATTCTCAGAAATGTAGAGAAATGAATTATAATTCATATTCCCTCCATACACGCACGGGAATTGAAATAATGACATCTTCATTATTTTATTTGTATTTTTTTCATCTTTCATTTTTTTTCTTTTTTTCTTTCTTTGATTTTTTTCTTCCAATTTGGTGCCCCACTTAATTTGGCCCCTTAGGCGACCGCCTAGTTCGCCTATATGGAAGGGCTGCCCCATAGCAATATCTTTTCAGGCTAAGGGAAAAACATATATCCTTTACTATTATATTTCATGGAGAATTTACTTTTCCAAAGAGAGCTATGATAGGGAAAATGAAGACATATATTGTCTCAGCAGATGTTGTGAAAAACAAAGGGGGAAGGAAAGCTATTAATAAAAGACATGCTAGAAAGAAAATACCCTTAGAAACAAATATTTTTTTCAGCCTTTTTTCGGCTTGTAGAGAAAATTAGAGAGAAGACAATCTGTAACCGGTCAGACTTGAAGCTCATGGATTTGAACAGTAAAGACGTTGTTTATTGATGGAATATGTTTAGAATGCTATAGCTCATTGAATTTTTTGACCTGGTCTTTTATGCCTTTTATATTTGCTACGTCTTAGTTCTACAGTTCCACGGGTGGCACTTTACAGACAATTAGGAAAGCGAGGGTCCAAATTCAGCAGGGACATTGTTAAATCTATGTTAGCTGGAGTAACATATGCAACAGGGGGCGGGGGGAAGAATGCACTCATTATTATTACTTATTTATTATTAAACACTAGGGGCAAGGTGATTTACATAGATTTAAAAAAGAAACACAGTCTGTGCCCTAAGGAGTGTACAGTCAAGGCCCCAGTTTTGTTACTGGCTTCACATAGGTGGATCTTTGCATTTATAGAGGGCACTTGCAGAATTGTGACCTAAATGGACAAACATAGAAAAGAGCTACTGGGGGCAGGAGAAGGAGGGAGAAGGGCTTGAAGACACGTTAGTCATAATTAGGGCTTAATGAATGGAGAGGAAAAAACTCTCTGCACTACCTATCCAGCCATGCCTGCTTCCCCCCACACACCCCTTTTGTCCATTTTTCTCAGAACATTTTGTGTGAAGGGGTTTTTAACTTTATTTATATAAATGTTGGGGCATGTTTATTCTTCACAGAAACTTTGGTATTCATACGTGAACCTGGATAATCATACGTGAATACAGGTACTTGCTAGTCAAGCATGAACTGCTCAGCCCTTCTTTACAAAAGTTTCATTGTTCTCCATGTCCCCTGAAGTTAGGATAAGACATAATTGGCTTAATCGTCAACAAGGAAGATTTAGGTTAGACATTAGGAAAAACTTTCTAACAATAAGGGTAGTTAAAAGTTGGAATAGCCTTCCAAGGGAGGGAGTAGAACTCCCATCATTGGAAGCTTTTTAAGAACAGGTTACACAAACACTTGTCAGGGATGGTCTAGGTATATTTGGTTCTGCCTTACTACAAGTGCTGGACTAGATGACCTCTCAAGGTCCCTTCCAGCTCATAGAATCATTTCTATGATTCTATGACCATTCACATAGTATCAACCATGAGTAAATGGTGAGACAGGGTCAAAGTAAATAGTTCATTAACAACCAATTCACCTGAAGATGTTCATGTAAAGTTAATGGAACAATTAAAAATAATACATTCATGAAAATGAGTCTGTTCACAGATAATTCAAACACAGAATAAAGGGCTATATTTATCAGTTAAGTTGGTATCTACCAATAGTTCAATCAGCTGTAGTGAAGCTATCTTGTAATGTCATATACTTTGAGACAGAGGTAGGCTAGGAGTGCAGTGGAAATAACTGTCAAAAAGGAAGGTGAAATATAAGAATATATAGAAGGAGGAAAGTGAGTATGTCACTGCAGGTGAGAAGATGTGTGAAGATGAGACAAAGGGAACAGCAAGGCAAGAAAAGGGTGAGTGTCATAGGGAGCAGTGGGAGAAATGGGATGTAGGAAAAATAGAGCTGGCAAAGTAAATGAAGAAAGGCACAAGGAGTCAATGAAGAGACACAAGAAAGAGGGTGACAATTTCTAAATTTAGACCCCCAAAAGGCAAAAATATTTTGATGTTGTTTTGACCAGTATTTTGAGTGCATGAAATCTTTACACTTTTTTCACTGAAAAGATTGTTTGCCAAAAGTATTTTGCATTTTCCTACAAGTTCTGGTGCAGATCAAGTTATGAGAGACCCCTATTTTTCTTCATTACATGGCTTGGCATTAGTCTTTTATAAGCCACAATACATGAAGGGCATTTTCTTTCTGGTTACTGATCCCTGTATACTAAAGTGCAGTAATGAACCAGTCAAGCCTCTTGGGGTACGCTATGATATTGGAAAGGTGCTATAGAAAGGCATTTCCACAAAGAATTACTTTAGATCCACTATGAGAAGAACTTTTGGAGCTGTATGAATCTGAGGCTTAAATTTGCATTGTATTACTATATAGTAATACTTTTGACTAGTTTAAACTGTTAGATTTCAGTTGCAATAGCTCAATTGGCATGATAAAGAATACAAGTGGTGTCAATGCAAGTATATCAAAATAGTGACTGGGATCTGCTTAACCGCCTGAAGGGTGTAGCTGGCTTTTCGACAGTGAGTCTGTTTGTCAATAGTGTTCATGTCTGCCACATATTGTAAGGGTAGTTCTACATTCTCTTTCCTACGTCCTCAAGTTATACAGACATTTTTTTCTTTGCTCAGAACTCTTCTATTATTTAGAGAGCTTTAGGAAGTACCGCTGTCATACTTTGTATTTTGTACTTTGAAGCAAATAGTTTGTAGGTGAGACCCACCTCCAGCCCCTTTATGTTTCATAAAAAGGCTGGAGAGGCATAAAGGCGCCTTAAAAACCCCATATCTGCCTGTGGGAGAATCCCCCCACATGAACTGTGGAGGACAGCTGTCAGACTGCGTTCTAATGACATCCCTGACATGTTGGGGGCGGGGCCACCTCAGACAGCACTACAGAGATTCTGAAAAGTACTGTGTCTCCCAGGGAATCCCAGAGAGGCTGTCTGCCCACGGTCCCATGCAGCCCAGGTTCAGAATGGTTCAAAGGTGGCATATAGCCACCTAAGTCCCCTCTGTCCTTAGGCTGCATATTCTGTTTTGTGCTGTTTAGTGCTGCAGCACAGAATTGCACCCTGTGTCTCTCCCAGCTTTTTCTTAATTACAAAATAACTGTCTTCATTGGGGTTCTAATGTGCTATACAATATGGACCAGATCTTCAGCTGGTGTAAATCATAGAATCATAGAACTGGAAGGGACCTCGAAAGGTCATCTAGTCCAGTCCCCTGCACTCAAGGCAGGACTAAGTATTATCTAGACCATCCCTGACATGTGTTTGTCTAACCTGCTCTTAAAAATCCCCAGTGATGGAGATTCTACCACCTCCCTAGGCAATTTATTCCGATGCTTAACCACCCTGACAGTAAGTTTTTCCTAATGTCCAACCTAAACCTCCCTTACTACAATTTAAGCCCATTGCTTCTTGTCCTACCCTCAGAGGTTAAGAAGAACAATTTTTCTCCCTCCTCCTTGTAACAACCTTTTATGTACTTGAAAACTGTTATCATGTCCCATCTCAGTCTTCTCTTCTCCAGACTAAACAAATCCAATTTTTTCAGTCTTCACTCATAGGTCATGTTTTCTAGACCTTCAATCATTTTTGTTGCTCTTCTCTGGACTCTCCGATTTGTCCACATCCTTCCTGATATGTGGTGCCCAGAACTGGACACAATACTTCAGCTGAGGCCTAATCAGAGTGGAATAGAGCAGAAGAATTACTTCTTGTGTCTTGTTTACAACACTTCTGCTCATACATCACAGAATAAGTTCACTTTTTTTGCAACAGCATTACACTGTTGACTCATAATTAGCTTGTGATCCACTACGACCCCCAGATCCCTTTCCGCAGTACTCCTTCCTAGGCAGTCATTTCCCATTATGTATGTGTGCAACTGATTGTTCCTTCCTAAGTGGAGTACTTTGCATTTGTTCTTATTGAATTTCATCCTATTTACTTCAGACCGTTTCTGCAATTTGTCCAGATCATTATGAATTTTAATTCTATCCTCCAAAGCACTTGGAGGTAGCTCAGTTAATTCAGTGGAGCTATGCTGATTAACATCAGCAGAGGATTTTGCCCTGTGTCTCCCAGTTTCTATTTCCATTTTGTAATTACTGAATTTGAACTCCCTCATCCCCAACCAACCTTCCTCCTACAAACAGAACAAATTGTTACTTTGGGTGAAAGAAGACATGTTTTTCCTTATTGGTTTATGAAATAATTATGAAAATAATCCTGTATGGCAAAGTCATTTTAGAGAAATATACTTCCACTGCATTTCCTTCAGTTTGCTCAAGAAAGAGAGTGAGTGGGTGAATATATACGAAGGTAATTTTCTACTGTCATATTGATTTTACGATAGTGTAACTCTATGGACTTCAGTGGAGTTACTTGTGATTTATAACAAAGACAAAACACGTACCTTAATAGCTTACACTGTATGTATGTATATTGTAGGTGGGGCTGACAGCACCATCTTTAAGGCTGCTTGATACGTCCAATTATAAGACCTGTTTTCACTTGCTTATAATTTTGCCAAACTATAACCATTTGGGCTGACATTTCCAATGCAGAGTGCCTGCCTCAGGCTGAAGTTTTCTGGAAAATTTCAACGAAAACAGTTTAACTATTTCCGAGAACAAGGCTAAGGAAAAAAGCTTATTTTGTCCATATTTAAAAAAAAATCTGATGACCTTTTCTTTGAGAAGCTCCAGAGATCCCATCCTTTGGAGCAGGGCTTGACAATTTGGCAGGGAGGCAGCCTTTGTGTCAAGGATATGCCTTTTGCTGCCCCTGTAAAAATCCACCCAAATTTGGCCACATAATAAGCCTTTGAAAAAATACAGTTTGCACATGCTCAGACTTGCTACAGCTTTGCAGATTAATTCTGTAAAGATTCCAGCCACAACGAGCAGGACAGCAGGATGCTGGCCACCAGATCTGAGATCCGGGATCCTGTCTGTTTTGTGGTTTCAGTTAGAACTGGGCCAACAATGGATTTTTTGGTTTGTTGGCAATTCCAAAAAGGGCAAAAAACAAAATTGTTTCTGACTGAACCAAAAATGAAATTTTTCAAAAAATTTCAGCAAATCAAAAAATTGAAACAATGTTATTGGATCAAAACAAACATGTTTGACCTGACCCAAAATCTTTCATTTTAATTTTGGACATTTTGACAAAAGCAAACGAGAACTATATTGGGATTGGGGGAGGAGGACTACCAAAACCTTTAGTCCAGGGCTCAGGGTACTCACTTGGAATGTGGGAGATCCTGATTCAATTACCCCTTCTACCTGATGGATTTAAACATGGGTTTCCCACCTCTCATGTGAATTCCCTAACTACTGGGCTCTCAGATATTCTGTTATGGATGCAGGTGTCAATATGATGCCACATGGTGGAAAAGAAGATTCTTAAGGTTCTATAGTCAAGCACTCAGAAGTTAGAAAACTCCAGAATTCAGGTTTTTTGTGCAACCTTAATTCGGCCCCTTGAGTAAGTGCATTATGATATAGTCTTTAATTACATGATCACACGCTACTTTTTCCATGGGAACCCTGCCTCAGTGAATGCACAGGAGGGACCATGCTGATTTAGGAACAAGTAATCAATATTTTGTTTTCTCCTCATTGTTCCATGTGTGGTCCCATGCCTTATTTACTACATACTATTCAAACCCTGCTCTGAAGATAGCATTATTAATTTCCTTCTGGGTTTTTCTGTGGCTCTCTGAGGATGTCACAAACTTAGCCCTCAGAGTCTTTGCAGAGTTAGCTGCTTCAGCCAATCTGTCAGTGACCTCTTGGCAAACCTATCTTTTTCTTGAAGGTTAACAGATTCATGATTTCTGAATTCAAGTTACCACTTACAGATCATACAACTTAGAAATGAAATCTTTTTGTTCTTGTTGCCAATTGGAATTGTATCACAATAATAATTAGCTAAGCTCCCTTATTGTTGAGCTAAGATAATGGTCTAGCATAAAGAAAATTATTTTTTGCAAATATATGAAACAGTTTAAATATTTTCAGACTTTTGTCTGTGTAGTCATAAAGCTTAGATACTAAAAGCTGCATTAATTATGATCTATGCTATTTATAGTATATGGGCAATTTTCAAAAACGCCTGAGAGATTTAAGAGCCTAAGTCCCATTTCCAAATGTGAAAATGGGACTAAGGCTCTTAAGTCACTTACGTGTTTTTGAATATGGTGACATAAACCACATGGTAATTCTGTTAAAATATTATTATTACAATATTAAATAGGGATGGGCAAACTTGATAGATGAGCTCAAGGATTTGCTAAATGCCAAGAAATGTTGGTGTTGCACAGGTTCACGAAACTGGCTTCTTTCTCTTTAATTTCAACTCATGTGTTTTTGTCCAAGAGTCAGTCAATTTAAAACAAATACATTTGTTTTCTAAAAGCTTGTGCTTTGTATTAAAGGTCAAATAACCTCAAAAGCTGAAATCAGTAGGGCTTTGTGCAGACACAGTGATCTGCCCAAGTGGAGCAATGTGCAAGATCAGGACTTATACTTTCCACATTTATTATCCCAAAAGACTGCATTTAGCAAAATATCCAAACAACATTTTGATGAAGAAGCAAAAAATACCCGATACAACATTAAGTGTGAATTTTTATCTGTATGTATGTAGAACTTGGTAGGGTGCAAAAAACATGTTAACCCTCAAAACTCTTCTATTCAAATATATATTTTCCTCCCTTCATCTCACTGTGTTCCTATTGCATTCCAGGAACAACAGCAAAGCCCTCTACTGGCCAAACTAATAATGGAGTTGGCTGAATACTGCAAAAAAGTTCATCATCGTCATGTGTTTAACTAAAACCTATGTATTTGCTTCTGCACTATCTGTAACTAGAGCTGGGTGGAGAAAGGTACTCTCTTTTGTGGAGGATGCCACCATTTTGAAATTAGGTTTAATTCTGATTAAAAATGAAAGCCAAAAAAATATCCACAAAGAGGATGGCGCCGTGGACCCTGGAAACCCTGACTCAGGCTATGTCTACCCTTGGAGCTAGGGGTGTGATTCCCAGCTCCATTAGACATAGTCACCCTGGCTCTCATCAAGCTAGCATACTAACACCAGTGGTGTAGCTGGAGTAGCAGAAGCAGCAGTGAGTGGCACCATGGACTAGCTGCCAGGAGGTCCAAGCTGGTTTGTAGTTGGGGTGGCTAGCCTGCGCTGCCACTCATTGGCCATGCTACTGTGGCTACACTGCTATTTTAGCATGCTAGTTCTATGAGAGATAGCCCAAGTATGCCTACTACAGCTGGGAATCACACCCCTAGCTCCAAGTGTAGACATAGCCTTTGAAGCAGTCTGTCTGGAGGGCTGTCCTACCACCGTGGACGCTGAGATTCCAGCAGCCCACGGGGCAGGTTGCCCAGGAACCAGGCAAGTGAGCTGGCAGGAAACCAGCCTGGAAGACCTGGTTTCTGGCAGAACTTTGTCAAAATCGAACCTTTTTCCACAAAATTTTTCAATTTCAACAAATTGGCAAATTCTGACCAAAAAAAATTATTGGAATTTTGGCATCTGACCATCTCTGTTTGTAACCTGTCTTATTAGGGTTTTGTAAATATTCATACAAATGAATTTTTGATCACAAAAATCTTCATGGAAATAGTGTCAAAATATGCACGGATATTTATTTGCGTGAGTATGTGTATCGGAATTCTTCTGCAGCCATCTTAAAAGCCCTTTGAGGAATAGAAAATATACAAAAATAGTCAAAGTAAATAACTTGTAAGCAGGTTACAGGATGATAAGTTTGTCAAAACCGTACCCTGAATAATTTAAAATAGCAGATTGAAGTTCGTACATAGATAACTTGGGATCAAGAAAAGGAGCTAACCCGGCTGAATAATTTTTTTGCTGTGAATTGCTCACCCAACGTTATTAAATGAAGCTTTTTTTATGTGAGAGTGGAGAGAACATCTGCATCAGATTTTCAAGATATCAGTGAAGAGCTGCTGTTTTGCAGTTGCCATGGCAGAAGGGACTGAAATCTCCATCAGAATGCATTTGCCATGGATCTGCCACAGGTATTGCAGTAAAGGAATTTCATATATGCAGCCTTAGGTCCTGTTTCCCCTCTCACACCAGTGAAAATCCAAAGTGACTCTCTGGAGACAGTAGAATTACTCCATTGTTGAACTCATATGAAAGGCAAGTTCAGATCCTGTTAGAATGATTTATGCAGGCCGTACAGATCCATTGGTGCCCTGATATATTCACGCTTAAAAACGTGATGCTGTCCAATTCTGGGCTTGCCTAAACAGTGGGGTAATGTGATCTGTGGGGGTGTGATTTTTAACGTGCACTAGCATACTGTTCATTAATTGGTCAGCGTAGACCCTACTGATTCCTAAGGTTCCCTGATATACTTTAACATAGTATTGTTTCAAACAGCACTACATCAGTTGGGTCTATATGGACCAGCAGGGTCTACAGACCAATTAATGTGCAATACATTTGTGTGCTTTAGGAACCACTCCCCATATTTCTCATTACCCCACAATTACACAGGCCCTCAGTTATGCCCTTAGATCCAGATCCGCAAAGGGACTTAGGTGTCTAAGTCCCAGTTTGAGTCACCATGTGTGATCCACAACATGCCTGCTCAGCTGCTTCCTAACCCTGTAGGGGCCAAAACTCATTCTGTACCGAAATTTTTGCTGTAAAGGTCCCTTAGGCACCTAAGCTTGTGCCTCTGGGCATGCACGCAGCTGAGTCAATCTGGGTGTGCCGATATCTCTCTCATGCCTAAACTCCAGCATGATCCACAAACTGGAGAAAGATAGGGGCTCCTCTGCCTATCCTGCCTGTGGGGCCTAATCCAGTAGATGTACTCAAAGCACAACTTATGCCACTGGAATGACTGGGAGGAGGCTGCAGCAGCCTCTTTTATAACCTTTAGCCCAGTGGTTAGAGTGGTCACTAGGGATGTGGGAGGCTCAGATTCGATTCCTAGAGCCCTGCAGGGATACAAATTTATAACCATGCATGCGGCTATCTGCTGATATAAGTCAGATCCACAGAGCTGCAGGACTCTACTGGGAACTGCAGCGGCGAAATGCCCCCAGACAGGAGTCCCTTCCATGCAGTGGTCTGTGTCTGGGAGCATGCAAGCCCCTTGAACACAAGAAGGGACAGCTGCTGGTGAGCCTAGTGCCCACCCCAGTGGGCAGGGCTGGGGGAGGTACAGCCACGCTGAAGGAGCTGCCAGCATGGGGCACTGGCTCCTGGGAGCCCCAGCCCCATGTGCTATTCCTTTCACCACTGCAGTTCCTGGTAGAACCCTACAGGTCTGCAGATACCAATGTATATCCTCCGATATCCACATCCGCAGATATAAATTTGTATCCGCACAGGGCTCTATCAATTCCTCCCTCTGCCTCCATGTGGGATTGCCTTCCTGAGTTAAGGATATTTGGGGGAATTGCTAGATTTCCTATGATTGAGTTAATTAAGGGCAGCAGAGCCTCGTTAAATTAAGAGTCTTAAACGAGGGGCTGGGTTTCCTCTGAAGAAACAGATGGGGTTTTCTTGTTAGAAAAAATCAGAAAAGTATGCGCTGGAGATACAAAAAATGATCTGTTTTTATTTTCTTGATAATCATATTATTTGTCTTTGTGTTTAAAGAACATTCAGCTATGTGACGTAAAGAAGTCAGTGATTTTGTTTGTTCTTTTTTGGTTTTGGTGCACCAAAAATATCTAATAAATATACCCATACTCCAGTAAGTTTGGCTCAGGTTCCACAGAGCACTTCTTCAGGTCCTATAACTACAGAGGCATTAATTGCCAACTTCATTTTGAACTGTTTCTTGCAACGTGTTAATTCCCTATGTTCTACCTCTATTCAGCTGTGACATTCTGATTATCTTTTCCAGATCTGAAGAAGAGCTCTGTGGAGCTCAGAAGCTTCTCTTCCACCAACAGAAGTTGGTCCCATAAAAGATATTGCCTTTTTAATGGTCAATGATTCCAAGGCCAGAAAGCACCATTGTGATCATCCAGTCTGATCTGATGTATAACACAGGCCATAGAATTTCTCCAAAATAATTCCTAGAGCAGATCTGTTAGAAAAGCATCCAATCTTGATTTTAAACTTGTCAGTGATAGAGAATTCACCACGACCCTTGGAAAATTGTTCCAGTGATTAATTACCCTCACTCTAAAAAATACATGCCTTATTTCCAATCTGAATTTGTCTAGCTTCAACTCCCAGCCACTGGAACATGTTATACCTTTCTCTGCTCGATTGAAGATCACATTATTAAATACTTGTTCCCTACCTAGATACTTAGGCTGTAATCAAGTCATCCCTGCAATCAAGTCATTTTCTTTTTTAAGCTAAATAAATTGAGCTCTTTGAATCTATCACTGTAAGTCATGTTTTCTAATCCTTTTATCATTCCATGGCTCTCCTCTGAACCTTCTCCAATTTATTAACATCCTTCTTGAATTGTGGACACCAGAACTGGACACAGTATTCTAGCAGCAGGCGTACCAATGTGAAATACAGAGATAAAATAATCGCTCTACTCCCGCTTGAGATCCCCCTATTTATGCATCCTAGGATCACATTAGCCCTTCTGGCCACAACATCATACTGGGAGCTCATATTCATCAGATTATCCACCACAAAATCTTTTTCAGAGACACTACTTCCTTGAGTAGAGTCCCCCTTCCTGTAAGCATGGCCTACATTCTTTGTTTCTAGATGTAGACATTTACATTTAGCCTTATTGAAATGCGTATTGTTTGCTTGCACCCACTTCACAGAGCAATCCAGATTGCTCTGAATCCATGACCTGTCTTCTTTATTATTTACTGCTCCCCCAATTGTTTGTGTCATCTGAAAACTTTATCAGTGATGATTTCAGGTTTTCTTCCACGTCATTGATAAAAATGTTAAATAGCAAGAACTGATCACTGTGGGATCCCATTGGAAATGCACCGACTTGATGATGATTCTCTATTTACAATCATATTTTGAGACCTATCAGTTAGCCAATTTTTAATCCATTTAATGTGTGACATGTTAATTTTCTATCATTCTAATTTTTTAATTACAATGTTGTGCAATAACAAGTCAAATGCTTGACAGAAGTCTAAATATATTACATCAGCACTATTACCTTTATCAACCAAACTTTTATCTGATCAATTAAAGTAATCAAGTTGGTTTGACAGGAAATATTTTCCATAAATTCATGCTTATTTGCATTAATTAGATTACCCTCCTTTAATTCTTTATTAATCAAGTCCTGTATCCGCTGCTCAATTATCTTGTCCAGGATCAATATCAGTCTGACAAGCTTATAATTACCCAGGTCATCCTGTTTACCCTTTTTAAAAATTGGCACAACCCTCATTTTCTTCCAGTCTTCTGGAACTTCCCCAGCATTCCAAAGACATATTGAAAATCAACATTAACAGTCCAGAGAACGCCTCAGCCATCTCTTTTAAAACTCTTGGGTGCATGTGATCTGGATCTGATGATTTAAAAATGTCTAACTTTAGTAGCTTCTGTTTTACATTCTCCAGAGATGCTAGTGGAATCGAAAGAGTGTTATCATCACCATATGATGAGACTATATCATCTGTTTCCCCCTCAAATAAAGAATAGAGATATTTATTGAACACTTTTGCCTTTTATGCATTATTATTGATAATTCTACCATTTCCATCTAATAGTGGACCAATATCATTGTCAGGATCATTTTTGTCCCTAATATATTTTTTAAAATTCCTTATTATCTTTCAGAGTAGTAGCTGTGTTAGTCTGTATCCGCAAAAAGAAAAGGAGGACTTGTGGCACCTTAGAGACTAACCAATTTATCTGAGCATAAGCTCTCATGAGCTACAGCTCACTTCATCGGATGCATGCAGTGGAAAATACACTCAAATTGAAGAGCCTCATGAGCATAGTTTTTTCCCCCTACACATTATAGATAGGGGCATAAGAAGATTGTCATCCTGTTCCCTATTATGATTTAGTGGTCTGTAGCAGACACCAATACCCCATCTTGTGCTTTATCTGCTACAACATTGATCCATAAGCATTCAGGATCATTTTCTTCTGAGTTATCTGAGACTTGGAAACAGGTGATGCCATTTTTGACATAGAGTGCCACTCCCCCTCCTCTTTTGTCCACTCTGTCCTTTCTAAATACGTTATAATCATTGATTTTAAGATTCCCATTGTGTGAATTATCCCACCTGGTTTCAATAAGACCCCTAAACTAGATCAAATGTATGCTCATAAATGAACAATTCCAATTCCTTTTGTTTATTACCCAGGTTCCTAGCATTAGTGAACAGGCAATTAAAGAATTTCTTCTCTTCATGCCCTTTGGTTCCTGACTGCTCTAGCCAGCTTGTTCTTGACGAGCTTTCTCTCCCTTCTGCTGAGGTGGAGACCATCCACACTATACAGCCCCCTCTCCCCATAGAAGGTGGATCAACATTCCACGCAGCCAAAGCCCTCCCTCTGTACACCACTTACTTAGCCAGCGGTTCACTTCCAGAATCTTCTGCCTTCTGTCTTCCTTTGCTTGTGGGATAGGAATGATCTCAGAGAAGATTCCTTGGACATTCTTCTTCAATATGCATGCAGGTTCCCTGAAGTCCTCTACTATTTGTAAGATATCCCTCAAAGGAATGTGCTTAGTGCCAATATGTACCAATACGGATCCAATATGGATCCTTGCCCATTGGCTTCAGAAACCTACCCCATCTTAGAATGACATTGCATGTCTTGGCTCCAGGAAGGCAGTGCACTGTCCTGTTGTCTGCCTGTCCCTTTCAGAATGTTCTTCTGTGTATTGAATCTCCAACAAGGATTGTCTGTCTTCGTTGGATGATTAGACAACTTTTTGCAGGCAGGCTTGATTTTCTTACAGGTTGGGCTTAGCTGTCATCCATAGGTGTGTCCTATACTTGTCTCCATTCCCTTGTATCTGTCAGATATTGAGAGGTATCTTCCAAAGTTTCCACATGGAGGACCTGGTATTGCTTTAAAACTTCTAGCTGTGTGGAATTTCTCCTGGTCCTCATCTCTCTGGTGGCAACAGTTTGCCCATCCTCATCTGTCTCCAGCCATGTAGAATGCTGCCATGACTTCCTGCCTCTAGTGGTTATGGCTACAATTAAACTCTACAATATTTAGGACTACCTTGTCTTATTTTTTATTTTTATATTTTGCTTATCCCCTTATCAGTGAAATTTAGTACATTAAGCAGCTTATTTCACCTGGATTAGTAAATAATGTTTTTCATTTTTTTTTGTTTTTTACATTTTAAATTTAAGACATGACATTAAATTTGGATGCTTTTCAAGTTTGAGCTCTTGAAGATAAACTGAGTTAACTCTAATTGTGTAATTGTGTTTTGTTTAACTTTATCATTTGAATAAATAATCCTTTCCTACTGTGGGTTATAGAGAAATCAGATTACTGGTGAGTTTTTTCTTTCCCTCTTGCAAGAGACTGACTAAACAGAGAAGCTTCCATTATGTAAGTTAAGCGGTTCAAATATGGTACCTATCTATAAAAAAAAAGGCATAAATAAAATAAGTATATTACCTATCTATAAATAAAGACACCCCAGGGAATTATAGACTAGTTTGTGGACAATACCAAACTGGGAGGGGTTGCAAGCACTTTGGAGGACAGGATTAGAATTCAAAATGATATTGACACACTGGATAAATAGTTTGAATTTGTCCTATTGAATTTCATCCTATATATTTCAAAGTACTACACTGAGGAAGGAATCATCAATTTCACAAATACAAAATAGGAAATGACTGCCTAAGAAGGAGTACTGAAGAAAAGGATCTAGGGGTTACAGTGATCACAAATTAAATGTGTGTCAACAATGTAATACTGTTCCAAAACAAGCAAACATCATACTGGGGTGTATTAGCAGGAGTGTTGTAAGTAAGGCATGAGAAGTAATTTGTCCACTTTACTCAGCACTGATAGGTCCACAACTGGAGTACTGTGTGTAGTTCCAGGCACCCAATTTTGGGAAAGATGTGGAGAAAGTCCAGAGGAGAGCATCAAAAATTATTAAAGGTCTAGAAAACATGACCTATAAGGGAAGATTATAAAGACTTATATTTGTTTAGTCTGGAAAAGAGAAGATTGAGGGCAGGGGCATAACAGTCTTCAACAAACTAAAAGATTGTTATAAATAGGAGGGTAATAAATTGTTCTCCTATCCCCCGAGGACAGGACAAGAGATAATGAGTTTAAATTGCAGTAAGGGAGATTTAGGTTAGGAATTAGGGAAAACTTCCTAATTGTAAGGGTAGTTAAGCATTGGAATAAATTACTGAGAGAGGTTGCGGAGTCTCCGTCATTGGAAGTTTTAGACAAACACCTGCTTGGGATATTCTAGATAATATTTAATATTGCCTCAGTGCAGGGGACTGGACTAGGTGAGCTACTGAGGTTTCTTCCAGTCCTACATTTCTGTGAGTCTATGAGTGATTACATTTGCAGTTAGTAAAATTTCACTAGTATCAAAACTGGGACATGTGAAATTAGTATCAGGTTCTTTGCCTCAGTGTCCATTGTGGGTGGATTTTTGGCCATAGCAGAGTTAATCATAGTTTGCTGTCTCATTTCAGATTATCCTTAAAGGTCATCAAGTAAACAAACTCTGAGTAAGAGAAGAATTTTACCTTCTCTTTTATTTTATTTTTTTAATTTGGTAACTGCAAATATGTTCCACACTGAATGAAAAAAAGATAAAGGTTACAGTTTTGAACATGTTTCAGAGTGGTAGCTGTGTTAGTCTGCATTAGCAAAAACAATGAGGAGTCCTTGTGGCACCTTAGAGACTAACAGATTTATTTGGGCATAAACTTTCGTGAGCTAAAACCCATGTCATCAGATGCATGGAGTGGACAATACAGTAGGAATACATACAGAGAACATGAAAAGATGGGGATTGCCTTACCAATCCTAACAAGACAATTCACTTAAAGTGGGCTACTATCAGCAGGAGGAAAAATCACTTTTAAAGTGGTAATCAGGGTGGCCTATTTCAAACAGTTGACAAGAAAGTGTGAGTAACTGTAGGGGGAAAAATTAACATGGGGAAATAGTTTTTAGTCTGTGTAATGATCCATCCACTCCCAGTCTTTATTCAGGCCTAATTTGATGGTGTCCAGTTTGCAAAGTAATTCCAGTTCTGTAGTTTCTCATTGGAGTCTGTTTTTGAAGTTTTTTTATTGAAAAATTGCCTCTTTTAAGTCTGTAATTGAGTGTCCAGGGAGGTTGAAGTGTTCTCCAACTGGTTTCTGAATGTTATAATTCTTGACATCTGATTTGTGTCCATTTATTCTTTTGTGTAGAGACTTTCCGGTTTGGCCAATGTACATGGCAGAGGGGCATTGCTGGCACATGATGGCATATATCACATTGGTAGATGTCCAGGTGAATGAGCCCCTGATGGTGTGGCTGATCTGATTAGCTCCTATGATGGTGTCCCTTGAATAGATATGTGAACAGAGTTGGCAACGGGGTTTGCTGCAAGGATAGGTTCCTGGGTTAGTGTTTTTATTGTGTGGTGTGTAGTTGCTGGTGAGTATTTGCTTCAGGTTGGGGGGGATGTCTGTAAGCGAGGACTGGCCTGTCTCCCAAGATCTGTGAGAGTGGGGGATCATCCTTCAGGATAGGTTGTAAATTCTTGATGATGCGCTGGAGAGGTTTTAGTTGGGGGCTGAAGGTGATGGCTAGTGGCGTTCTGCTACTTTCTTTGTTGCCACTTAGCTGTAACATCTGTTGCACGGGTGAACCATGTGTCACATGTAGAAATATATGGTACTAAAGAGAGCAATGGTTAAAGGGGGAAGTCAGGTTTCCTGAGTTCAAATCCAGATTGTACAACTAATTTGCCCTGTTACCGTGACAATGTCAGATAACCGTCTTAGTTAACCACCATAGTGCCTCCATCTTGAAAATTGATATATTTAATAATTAACTGTTTAACAAGGTTTTTCTTAGGTTTAGTTAATATATGTAATTTTCTTTCTGAACTTTAGATGAACAAAGTATAAGTGCTTTCCAGTCATGTCCACGTGAATAGTTTTGTTTCAAGTAATATGGAATAACAAATCAATGTAGGGGTGCTGTATATTTTTTTTGTTGGTATATCACACAGTTGTTCACTGTCATATACCCAAAAAAGGAATTCAATAAAAAAGAAATCAATATTATTTCATTTTTGATTGCATGGAAAGAAAATTAAATTTACAGTAAGTGGGTGTCTTGAAAAAGGAGGACTATAAAAAGGACTTGAGCTCCTGCTTCTGCACCAGAGAAATCATTTTTGAATTAGATTTGTTCTGTGCTACTCTGCATGGGAGACAGAAAAAGAGATTAGATTATGTAATTGTGCTTTTACGCAGATATTTCTGAAGTCCTATTTGAGAGTTTCAGTAACAAAGGAGGAGCAGCCTAGAAGAAGTATTCAGATTATGACCTCCTGCCCCCTCATAGCCTTCTCCGGTACTCACCATGTTTACCCATTGTGGGGTGGGTCCAGAATTTGGCCCTAAATACAGTGGTGAAAGTCTTTTTCTAACGAACTATTGACAGCTTTGCCCTAAAAAGTGACTGAAAGCTCACAATGTAGATTCAGATCTTAATTGTATCTCACTAATTTCAATATATAGTTTCCTTAGCTTACCTTTTCACTTTCACACTGTCATTGATAAAGATTTTGTAGGCCAAGTTACATCCTCAGTGACCCCTGTGCAAACCCATTGTGCCTAATTTTTCACTTACACCCATGTACAACTGACGTTCAGAAAGCATTCCGATTTGCATGCTGTCACAGTAAACACAGGAATCAATGGACATACACCCCTCCTTCTCCCACGTGACAGGGATAATTGTAAACTTGTAACTGTAATTTGTAATCCTGAAAGAAGCCATGGGACTCCAGAAATAAAGCCCAGTCTCTTACTAGCATTCCTGTGAGTTGCAGCTTTATTACAGAAGCATTTGACACTCACTTTGCACAGGTATAAATTGTAACCAAGATACAAGGTAGTGAGAATCAGCCCCTCAGAACAGTTGTGTGACCCTCCTTGCTGTAAGTGGGTTTGCACAGGTGTAGATGATAGTATTATTTGGGCTGAAGAACCTTTATAACTAGTCAGAGAAAAAGACAACATCTTTACTTTTAGAGAACAGTGTGGGCTTGGGGGTCAGGTATCTTGGAATAGCATCTTTTAAATTGCAAACTGAATATGAAAGTGAATGAAATCTTATAAATAGAACTCTGCAAAACCATTTTGACTCACTATTATGGTAGTACTATATTTTAAAAAAGGAACTATTCAGAGACAGATTATTTGTATTATAAGAGCTCTAAAGGAAGAGGAATAACTTGCTACACTGTTAATTCAAGTGTAAATTGCTGATATTATTTCTATTGTCTTGTCATCAATGAACTAAACATGTGGGAAATGGAAAAATTATTTAATATACTATCACCAGGAATGTTTGTTTATTGTGCTGACACTTTACAAATATTAGCAGCAACTTCCTGAAAGTTTTATCTAGAAAAGTTTCCTCAGGGAAATGACAGAAGCTTTATTCTTGAAGACATTTCAGACTTGTCAAGACAAAGTACTACTTTTTATAGGGGACAGGGATGGGCTGTTTAAGAGGCTTAATAAGACTTTTCCTCTAATTTTTAGGAGGTCAAATTCTGCTTTCAGTTAAACTGAAAATCAGTTGGGTTGTGCTGGTGCATCTAGCACCAAAGTCAGGTCCTCCGTACCCTTCTTTTACAACCATGCACAAAACGTCCCTTTAGAGCTCAGTTCCATGCTGCAAAAGGGAAGCATGCTCCCTGTGCAACCTCACTAAGTCCTGTCTGCGCTGTGCATGTGTGTAATGGAACAGTACAGTTTGTGTGGAACTCACCTACTGAGAAGGGGCCTGATTGCCCCCTCAGCAAAATCATTACCTGAACCAAATTCTGCTGAACAGCTCTGTGTTTGTTTAAGACCATCCTGATTTGTTTAAAATGTTAATGGTTTGCCAGCTTTAAAAAATATTTTGTTTTGAAATCTTAAACAAGTATGCAGCTCTTTCAACAGGCTGGAGAACCTACAGCTAACAGCTGAGTTATCTTGGGCGGTAGAGGAAATCAACACTTCTGATCAGGACACCTTGGTATCGAGAAATACTGCCCCTTGTGTAGATGACCCCATGGGACCTAGTGCTCTCTACACTGGCTTGGGCAGGATTTCAAAGCATGGTTCAACTCCCAGAACTCACTTCTGCCGCCTGGCTAGTAGCAAACCCATTTAAGCATTGTCAATTTTTATCAATCTCCTTCACACTCTTTTTATAACAGGTCAGTTTCTCCCTCATTAACGAGACAGAATTCATTTCTGAGAGAAAGGAGCTGCTATCCCATATTTACCTCCCCAAGACGCTTCATGTAGCGTCCAACCTGCATCAAGAACAATACAGTCCTATAGCCCCAAAGTTGCACCGCTCCAGCAGGGGATTTTCTAGTTTACAGGGTGACTGTGCTGGGATTCTTGTAACAATGACACCCCCTTCCCTGCAGGAGAGTTGGGATCTTCAGGATTGCAGGGCTGTATGGCGTTTAATTTGCAAATAAATTATATTATGGAGAATTAACCCTGTACATTCAAAACGTTAGTGACCAGTTGGTTGAAATTTCTTCCACTCTGATACCATTTCACTATCACATTTATAATATTGTTCCTGGGTAACACCATCAGTGGTTACTTCTGTAGCAGTAGCAGATGACGATAACAATATGAGGATGATAATATTACACATATAGGGTCAATGGCCCCATTCACTGGACTTGATTAAACCCCAGATGTGTGTATAGCCCTCACCAGCTGTTTTTCAGGGACATCAATAGGACCACTCAGAGTGCCAAAAGTTAAGCATGTATATCTTTGCAGGATGGGAGCTTTACTAACACAGGAACCAACTTAATCTAGCAGTCCTCCTGAAGCCTCAAACCATCTGTCAGAGCCTGCTTTCTTGAAAAATAACTCTCTTTCAGTCTAGTAGGCAGGAAAGAAAGAGAGAGAGAAAAAAAGAAGAAAACAACCCATAAAGTTGACCGTTGTCATGTACTGTTTAACTTTTGTGTGTAATCCTTATTACAGCAAATTCCAACGTTGCAAGAAACTATAATTAGTTTTGCAATTTTTTTTTCAATTAGAAGACTAAGCTTGCCAAAGAAATTTATGAATTTGTCCTTTATCACACAGTTCAGAGATAGTATACATTCGTGCCTATAATGAGGACCTGATACACATTAGTGTATTGGTCCAAACGTTGTTAGTGGAGAAAGCTTTGATGTATCACTAATTGGTGTTAGCACTATAGAATAGGTGCTGAAATCAGTAAGCAAGAAATTGCAAGTAGTAGGTGGAGAGGGATAATTTTGAGTCTCACCATATGCTTTGAGAAATTAAATCATTGCAACATAAGAAGAAAAAAGAAGTTAGAACTTGTTGCTTTTTTATTTTTAAAACAAACTCATTATGGATTATCTGTAACATCCAAAAATATGCTTAACTCTAAATCATTAAAAGTATCAATTTCACAGTTTTTATTTTTATTTTTGTAGAAACAACTCTCATCTTGCTTGCCTGCAATGTGCTCTGCATTCTTACACCTAATGTCTGGTGAAGAATATAGTAACAAAGGAAATATATCTGCATAACATGGGGAAATTGCCAAACCTTTAATTCACTCCAGACACTCTATCACAAAACAGCAAAACACTAACTATACATTTGAGCTATAAGACACACACAAAAACCTGAGGGGAGTTGGGTGATCTCAAACAATACATAGTAATGGTAGCCTGAATTATCCACTCTATAATTCCATGGTTGTATGGTAACTTTTATTCAAGCAATAACTAATATGGTCCATGGCTTTGCCTGTGGCTTTATGCCAGTCTGGGAGGAGAGAGAATTTGTTCTGGGTTAAGAGCTGTGTGGCTGGCTAGTTTACATTAAGAGGAATTCCGAGTGACTGGTAAAAGCAGGCTATTCCTCATCAATTTCCCAGGCCTTGATTATGTTTGACTTCTGGTCTCAATAGGATTTTCTTATTAATTCCTGTTGTTGTCACTTGTTTGCTGTGTTTGTGTTCTCTCTGTGTGCTGCACTGGCTCTGGCCAGAGAGACTGTCCAGCAGACTTTGATCCAACTGCCCAAGAAGACCACAGACTCGGTTCAGTGTCAAAGGCGCTCGGCCAGGTTTATTGTCCCACAGGTCCCAGCGCTCTGGCTCAATGGTTACAGGTATGCTAACACATGTATCCCCGTTACAATGGGCTAGTTCTGTGAGCAGCAAGACTTTCTGCTCCCATGTAGGCCAAACTAAGACACCGCCTTTGTGACCCCTCTTATACACAGACACAAACAGGTTACATATTGCCCCTCTGACGTGGTAAGTTACCACCCTTTACTTTGTACTTATTGGTTTGATCAAAACATCTCTATCCATAACCCTGTCATCCTGAACTTATCTTTCAGAAGGGTCAGCGTATCCCTGTATTGTCTTCAGGAAATGTGTTTATACCATAACTTTGTATAAGGGTGTTCTGGTATTACCCTTCTGGAATGTGTTTATGTAAATATCTTGTGCTTAGCACTTCTTAGGAGTGTTTGTGTTTTTTACAACTCCAACCCTGTTGTTGCCAAGTTCATGTTCCGTACAGTGCACCTGCAAGCAGGCATGTTTTATAATAGGGCCTGACTTTTGCACATAGCCTGACTCTTGCTAACTTTGCTTTATATCAGCAGGGCCTGACTTTAGTATGGGCCTTAGGCCTCACACTGGGCCCCTTATACGGGGACTCATGTCTCAGGTTCTTTTTCTATTTAGATTCCTTTAGACTATTCTGTTCTTGTGTTTTTTATGCCGGGGTAACCATAGTGTTCATATACTCTTCCAATAAGGAACTATAATCATCAGCCTTAAAAATGTCAATGTCTCAGATGTTTATTTTCCTTTTTTTCTAAATGACAAACTTTTAGACGTAACTTCTTGGGAGGAAATTCTCTTCTTTGAATAATCTGAACCACTTGGCATAAGTATGCTGTAAAAATATAATTTCCCATGTACTTGTCACTTAATTATCTTAAATTGAGTGTAAATAAAATTTATACCCACAGTAAGGTTGCTTTACACTTCCAGAACAGTGGAAAGGGCGGCGGGTAAGCAGTAATCAGGCCCATGATGTTCCATTGATGTTCTTGTTGTACAGTTCCTCAGGTAAGCTTATCACTCAGAACTTTCATCTTAGTCCTTTGCTGTCATCACTACTTCACAAAGTCTCCTTAAATGACCACAAGAAGTAACACAAAATGCATAACATTTCAGTTAGTATCTCTTAAAAGTGTAATGACTTTAAATACGCCATAGAATACTCTTCTTTGATGACAGGGTGAAGGCTAAAGACAACAATGAAGTCTGTTCTATTTAGCCTTGTTTCAAATACTTCCCAACCTCCTACTGACAGTGGTGTCCTATAAGTACTATTTTCTTTGCTCATTCTTCTCTTTGGGGTACTTCAGTAATTAAACATAGGACCTTCATACATTTTCCACATAATTTCTGCCCAGCCGATCGCATTCCCTTTTATTTCAGTATCCAGGCAGTACACTCTTACATCAAACAAATCCTTACTAGAGTCACGTTCATCATCCTTTTCCTCTTGAATTTAGGCATTTAAAAAGAAACAACCTTCCTCCCTCCCCAATTTTTTCTTCAAATCCTCACTTAGCAGAAACAATTATTTACATCTCGTATGTAATCTGCATTATTGAAATGGTGAATAAATCAGGTATATAGGCAAAGTCAGTGCCAGCCTCTTAGAAATTGCCATGATACAGGATTGTGTTACTCCATTTGTATGCTGACATAGACAGCTGACACACTGGCCCCTAATTGTCCCCTTCACATGTTTTGCCCTGCCCCCAATTAAGCAGCAGGGGAAAAGGCTAGAAAGTCAGTGATTGTTCCTATGTGTTGGTACTGGTGGAGGGTGAGATGTTTACCTTTTCCTTCACCGTAGCCTAATTCTCCACTTTGGTACATTGGTTTGATGCTTGTCTAACTCCTTTGATTTTTGACTGTAACTACAGTAGTGAAAATTGGCGTTAGGGAACGGAGATTTAGGTTTAGATCAAAATAATTCTGTGTTAGGGCTCGACAGGTAAAGCTGGATTGTTTCCAGATGGAAACCGAATTGAATATTTCTTGCTCTGAAAGTTTCCCATCTACTTCAGACTGATTGGATCGGAGTTAGTCCGTCAACACAATGGATATGGTTCCAGAATAAGAAGGACCCAATAAATCCTTTTCTCTGTTGAGTTTCATCTAGTTTCACTGAGATGTTGCTATACTCACCTATTTGTGGGATAGTAATAGAGGAGAACCTGAGAATCATTACCAATGAGAATTGTTAATACTTCCATTTGTGAGGGTAAGTTATCTACAGCTTTAAAGGAAATGATCAACAAACAGCTCCTTCATGTGAACAATTTCAACAATTCCTGCCCCATCTCAATCATTCCCTTTCCAGGGAAGATTATTGAGAAGGTAAATCCACTCACAGCAGATTTGTTTAGTTTCCTAGATCCCTCTGAATCTGATTTGAGATCTGGCCATGGGATGAGGACTACAGAGTGATTGATTTCCTTGTGATCAACATGGGGCCAAGTGTGCATGCTGATTTTATTGGATTTTTTTGGGGTTGATCACACCAGGACTGTCAGTTTGGTAGAATCCCTTGATCCTTTTGAGTATGAGCCATAGATTGTATCTATAATACTAAGCTTTAGAGTGAAATTATATGAGAAAGGGAAAAAAATTGTCACTGAAAAAATTATTTCCACTGAGCTTCACACTTAGTTCAGTGTTTCTTAGATTTGCCAAGAAATTATACACTTGAGAGTCCATGCAAATGCACTGTTTGAAGTTGAAAATTAGTACCTGTTAGACACTTTTTTACCTTATGCATCTCCTATGCTGCCACTAACCTCCACAGTTGTCTTGTTTCAATGCTAATTATGGGTTGCAGTTTAATTCATAACACTAAATCATGAGTATTTGTTCAAATATTACTCCAGGAGAATATTTACCAGCTGTAAGTGAAGCATTTGCAGTTGAAAATAAAGACTTCAGAGGAGCAAAAATGTGTCATGGATTGACAAATAATTGAGAGACACCTTAGTTCTTAATATTTTATGTACACTAGCCTAAGCAATTAACTGTCAAATACTTCTCACTTTGCTCATGTCAGCAAATCCATTGACTTCTACAAGACTACGTGCATGAATAAGGCAAATGAAGCTGCTGGCCTTGGCTGTCCCTTTTTTTCAAATTAGAAAAGTGTATTTTGCAATCTATAGCATGTTGCTTTGACATGGTCTTGAGTCCCATGATTTACAAAAAATCCACATTTGAATAATATCAGACTTTAAGGTGCTATGTGGAAGTGACTTATTATCAGATTTTAACTCCTAAATTAGGGAAAAGAAATACATTCAGGTCACCAACTTTAGACATGTTCTTCCTGTCTTATCCTGTGTATTGTATGAAAAAGTCAATGGGTGCTTTGGTTTTAGTAATTTTAGTTCTTTTTGCAGATTATTAATATATCTAATGGTAGTTATTGTAATGGGTGTAGGTTCCCCTTACTGATGGGCTTCCAAAGAATTTGTTGGTACCACATACAAGGGGCAAACGAGGTACTGAATAGAACTTTTCTTAATTTTCATATTCAAAACAATGAAGGTGTAGCTGTTTTATTTTGAGGCAGCATTGTTTGTTCAAAGGGTAATGTCTGTAAACGGACCACTTGTGGTATAGCCTGGACTGGAGAGTGAGTCTTCCCAAACACTTGCCAGACACAATCTAGTCAACATCACTTATAAAGGGCTGTGAGAAGAATGACAATTTGAAAAGGAAGGTAATTAGTGGGATGGATTGTTGGCTTCTCTTGGCTGATACTCCAGCAAGACAATCACTGGATTAGAAAGCTAAGTGCAGTATTAAAATTGCCCTAAGACACAAATTATACTAAAGGAGAAGTCAGAGCAGATTGGACATCCTAAAGGGAGCCAGATAAGGGTGTTTGGCATGGGTCAGTACAGGTCAATTGGCTGGACATCTTTGAAATGACTATGGTGTATATGAAAACCATGTAGTTTGGGAAGCTCTTGGAGTTATCAGCATGCTACAAACTCAAGTAACATCTTGTAAGGGACCTAGTGAATAGGGGTTGAATTTGGTTCCTACAGAATAGCAAATTGGTGCATACTGTAAATCAACAACAATGAATTATCATATTGCTGCAAGTTACATTCCCTCTTACTTCCTTGGTGCTATAGCTAGTTAAAAAAGGGGAATGAGATCCCAAAAATTCTGTGTAAAATGTTCCTTTTCTGTGAATTTTGAAAGTTTATTGAATTTGTGAAAAATGTGAGTTTGAAAGTTTTAATCATCTGTACTTTTCTGTTACACCTGCATTCTGACTGACAATGCTTAGTGCCTCATCAGCCCTCCATGCACAACTTCTAATGCGGTAAATGAGAGAGGGGTGTGTGTATAATAGAAAGAATAAACAGACTCACTCTAATGTATACTACTGTTTAATATCCCCAGTAAAATTGGGCCAGCTGAACAGCCTAAGTAACTGAACAACCTAAGCAAAAAGAAAAAGAGAAGCCTTTGACATTGTTGATAATAGGACAGTACTAAAGATAGCAAATACTGAGAATAATCTCTTTTCTTTAATGTTGGAAAAGAAAGAACTTTCAGGACTTTTATTATTCCAATTAACATATAGACAGTTTGGACAATTTTTGCACCTAAGTAGACAGTTTTCACTTGGTTACTAATGACAAATCATAGTTAAATATCAACTTCAAAACTCAATACCTTCATGGTACATTTAACAATAGCTTACAGGCCCTGTCTCCTTTTAATTCATTTGGACCGTTTCTTGCAAATCCGAGCTATGGTATATGTGAGTCAGAACTGAGAGTTGAAGATTCAGGAATTGCCAGATCAAATAGCTCCAGTATATCTATATAATAGATAAAAGGGGAACATGAAGGGAGAGATATAGGACTAGGAAACTCATTCAGTGGGACAATGCTATTGTAAAAGGACAGGTGAGAGCCCTTTTATCTTACTGTATCTCAGTGGTTCTCAAACTTTTGTACTGGTGATCCCTTTCACATAGCAAGCCTCTGAGTGTGACCCCCCCCCTTATAAATTAAAAACACTTGTTTATATATTTAACACCATTATAAATGCTGGAGGCAAAGCGGGCTTTGGGGTGGAGGCTGACAGCTCATGACCCCCCACGGAATAACCTCCCAAACCTCTGAGGGGTCCTGACCCCCAGTTTGAGAACCCCTTCTATATCTGATCAGGCTTGGTGGGCAAGAATATGCACTTTAAAATTGGAACAGGACAATTGAAGTTGGTTTGCTCATATTTTGTATCGTGTGATATGTTATTGTGCCAGAAAGAACTGGATAATCAGTATTTAGATAACAATTAAACTTAGATTATCAGCAGGACCTGACTGAGGATCAAATCCTCCCCACTGTTGCATGTGTGTTAACGAGAGAAGAGACCTCATAGAGTTTAAGGCAAGAAGGGATCATTAAATCACCTCATTTGATCTCCTGTATATCATAAACCACCAAATATCACTCAGCCGCTCCTGCACCAAGCCCAGCAACTAGCATTAGACAAAAATATTATCTCTTTCAGGGGAGTAAACTATTACTGCCATAGGCAGAGAAGAGGATGGACCAGTGTTCACCAATGCCTGATGTCCCTGCAATGGCAGGGAATAGATTTAATGAGATAAAGGCAGATGATCAAAGGAGATGGCAGGTGATAAAAACCTACAGATAGATAGTAAAAAGAGGTGATCTTATCAGAGGGCTGATGTTGAGATAAGGGGGAAGGAAAATTACAGTAAGTGTGTAGGAGCAACAAGGAAAACAAGTGGGGGAATCTGGCCAATATCCCAGATGTCTGTACACAATCTCAAGGAGTATGGGGAATAAACAGGAAGAAATAGAATTATTAGTACATAAGCTAAATTATTACTTATTTGACATCAGTGAGACTTGGTGGGATAAATTATAATGACTCGAATATTGGTATGCAGGGGCATAGCTTGTTTAGGAAGGATAGGTAGGGGGAAAAGGGAGGAGTTATATTATACATCAAGAATATACACACTTGTTCTCAGGTCCAGAAGGAGGTAAGTGGCAGACAGTTGAAAGTCTCTGGGTGAAGATAGAAGAGGAAAAAACAGGAGCAACATCATGGTATGGGTCTATTATAGACCTCCAAATCAGGAGGAGGAGTTGGATGAGGCATTTCCAGAGCGAATTTCAGAAATATACAAAACACAAGACCTGGTTATAATGGGGGACTTTAACTACCCAGTCATCTGTTGGAAAATACAAAATAACTTCTAGGAATGTATTGGGATCAACTTCTTGTTTCAGAAGGTGGAGGAAGTAAGTAGGAGGAAAGCCATTTTAGACTTGATTCTGACTCAAAGGGAGGAACAGGGTGTGAATCTGAAGGCAATTTGGGTAAAAGTGATCAAGAAATGATAGATTTCATGATTTTAAGCAAAGGAAGAATTGAGATCCACAGAATAAGAAGAGTGGACTTCAAAAAAAGAAGACTTTAACAAACTCAGAGAACTGCTAGGTAAGGTCCCATGGGAAGAAAATCTAAGGGAAAAAGGTATTCAGGAGAGCTGGTAGTTTCTCAGCGACAATATTAAATGTGCAAAAGCAAACTATCCCAAAGGAAAGAGAGGAAGAATAGTAAGAGGCCAATATGACTCCACCAGGAGCTCTTTAATGGTCTGAAAAACAAAAAAGATTCTACAAGAAGTGGAAACATTGACAAATTGCTAAGGATGAGTACAAAAGACTAGCACAAGCATGCACAAAATGAGTTACCCCTATTAAGGGTCATAAAAGGCAATAAGAAAAGGCTCTATAAAGAGCAAGGGAAAGTTTAGGTCTTCTACTTAGGGGAGGAGGAGAGCTAATAACTGATGACATCAAGAAGGCTGACGTATTCAGTGCCTATTTTGCTGCAGTCTACACTGAAAAAGTTAATGGTGACCAAACACTTAAATGATTTATATTAACAACAAAGAGGAAGGAATGCAAGCCAAAATAGGGACAGAACAGGTTAACGAGTATTTAGGTATGTTCAGTGTATTCAAATCGGCAGGGCCTGGTGAAATTCACCATAGAGTACTTAAGGAACTAGCTGAAGCAATCATCTTTGAGAACTCCTGGGAGGATGGGATCTGACTGGAGATGGGCAAACAATAGTGCCTGTCTTTAAGAAGAGGAACAAAGAGGAACTAGGAATGATAGATCAATCAGCCTAAGCTTGATACCTGGAAAGATATTGTAACAAATTATTAAACAATTTGTAAGCATCTAGAAAATAACAGGGTAATAAGTAATAGTCCACATGATTTCCTTCTTTGCAGGGTTATTAGCCTAGTGGATGTGGGAAGCTGTAGATGTGATATAATTTGATGTTAGTAAGGCTTTTGACACAGTTCCACATGCCATTCTTACAGGGAAACTAGGAAAATGTGGTCTCGAAGTAACTGTTATAAGATGGGTACACAAAACTGGTTGAAAGACCATACTTAAAGAGTAGTTATCAAAGGTTCAGTATCAAACTGGGAGGATATATCTATTGGAGTCCCACAGGGGTCTGCTCTGGGTCTGATACTATTCAATATTTTCATCAATTACTTGGATAATGAGTGGAGAGTATACTTAGATCATTTGAAGATGACACCAAGCTAGGAAGGGTTGCTAGCACTTTGGAGGTTAAGTTTAGAATTCAAAGTAACATTGACAAATTGGAGAAATCACCTTACAAGTCGGAGAAATCAACAGGATGAAATTCAGTAAAGACAAGTGGAAAGTTCTGCACTTGGGAAAGAAAAATCAAATGCACAAATACGAAATGGGGAAGAACTGGCTAGGCAGTTGAATAGGATCTGAGGGTTATAGTGGATAACAAATTCAATACAAGCCAACAGAGTGATGCAGTTTCAAAAAAGGCTGATCTCATTTGGGGTGTATTAACAAAGTGTCACATGTAAGACTTGGGGGTAATTGGCCTGCTCTACTCAGCACTGGTGAAGCTGCAGCTAGTTCTGAGCACTGCAGTTTAAGAAATATGTGGACAAACTGGAGAGAGTAGAGATGAGAGACACAAAAATGATAAAATGCTTAGGAAACCTGACCCATGAGGAAAGGTTGAAAAAGGACATATTTAATCTTGAAAAAAAAAGACTGAATGGGGACTTGATAACAATCTTCAAAGATATTAAGGGCTGCTACAAAGAGGATGGTGATCAATTTTCTCCATGACCACTGAAAGTAAGATAAGAAGTAATGGGCTTAATTGGCAGCAAGGGAGATTCAGGTTAGATGTTAGGAAAAGTTTTCTAACAATAAGGACAATTAAGCACTGGAATAGGCTTCCGAAGGAGGCTGTGGAATTCACATCACTGGAAGTTTTAAAGAACAGGTTAGACAAACACCTGTCAGGGATGGTGTAGGTATACTTGGTCCTGCCTCAGCACAGGGAGATGGACTAGATGACCTCTCGAGGTGCATTCCAATTGTACATTTCTATAATTCTGTGATCCTAGCAAGTGAACACCCGCTCCCGTCCACACACAGGAGCAGACGAGGATCTTCTAACTTTCTAACCTAACTTTCACAAAAGCAGTAGGATGGGGGACTAACTACTGACCTAGCTACGTATAACAGCTGCAAGGCGTCATGGTCTTCGTGTGTCCATTTTCCTAGTACCTGCACAGTGAACATCACAGTGTGCAGCATAAGTAAGTGGATCTACATTGTAGGGAGAGTGGTCACTTTGGGTGGTTTTTGGAGGGGGGTGAGGGGGTGAGAGAACCTGGATTTGTGCAGGAAATGGCCCACCTTGATTATCATACACATTGTGAAGAGAGTGGTCACTTTGGATGGGCTATTACCAGCAGGAAAGTGACCACTCTCTTCACAATGTGTATGATAATCAAGGTGGGCCATTTCCTGCACAAATCCAGGTTCTCTCACCCCCTCACCCCCCTCCAAAAACCACACACACAAACTCACTCTCCTGCTGGTAATAGCTTATCCAAAGTGACCACTCTCCCTACAATGTGCATGATAATCAAGGTGGGCCATTTCCAGCACAAATCCAGGCTTTCTCACCCCCCTCTCCCCCGGGAACACACACACACACACAAACTCACTCTCCTGCTGGCAATAGCTCATCCAAACTGACCACTCTCCAAGTTTAAATCCAAGTTTAACCAGAACGTCTGGGGGGGGAGGAAGAAACAAGGGGAAATAGGCTACCTTGCATAATGACTTAGCCACTCCCAGTCTCTATTTAAGCCTAAATTAATAGTATCCAATTTGCAAATGAATTCCAATTCAGCAGTTTCTCGCTGGAGTCTGGATTTGAAGTGTTTTTGTTGTAAGATAGCGACCTTCATGTCTGTGATTGCGTGACCAGAGAGATTGAAGTGTTCTCCGACTGGTTTATGAATGTTATAATTCTTGACATCTGATTGGTGTCCATTTATTCTTTTACATAGAGACTGTCCAGTTTGACCAATGTAAATGGCAGAGGGGCATTGCTGGCACATTGTTTCTTCCTCCCCCCTCCCCCCAGACGTTCTGGTTAAACTTGGATTTAAACTTGGAGAGTGGTCAGTTTGGATGAGCTATTACCAGCAGGAGAGTGAGTTTGTGTGTGTGGTTTTTGAAGGGGGGTGAGGGGGTGAGAGAACCTGGATTTGTGCAGGAAATGGCCCACCTTGATTATTATACCCATTGTGAAGAGAGTGGTCACTTTGGATGGGCTATTACCAGCAGGAGAGTGAGTTTGTGTGTGGGGGGGCGGAGGGTGAGAAAACCTGGATTTGTGCTGGAAATGGCCCAACTTGATGATCACTTTAGATAAGCTATTACCAGCAGGACAGTGGGGTGGGAGGAGGTATTCTTTCATGGTCTCTGTGTGTATATAATGTCTTCTGCAGTTTCCACGGTATGCATCCGATGAAGTGAGCTGTAGCTCACGAAAGCTCATGCTCAAATAAATTGGTTAGTCTCTAAGCTGCCACAAGTACTCCTTTTCTTTATTCTAATCCACCTGTCTCCTAGACTAATAAAGGCAAAGGCAGGATTTTTGTATAATCTTGAGCATTAACTGTGTTCCTGGTAAATCATTTAGGGAAACTGGAAGTTGGAATTGATTGTCTAAGGAAGGAATTGATTGTCTAAGATAGAGGTAGGATCCGTCATTTAGCTGTTGATTTGAACAATTCTTTTCATTGATGCTTTCCTTCAATGGTAAAGAAAAAAGTGACTTGAATAATTTAATTGTTGGCCTGGTCATTGCTTGTGTTCTCACTGGTCATTGCTCTTGGGAGACTAAATAAAGTAATGAAATTAAGAACAAACTAATTTTTGATCACAGATAAGATGGAAGTTATAGAGCTGGTCAAAACACAGTAGTTGTCAAAAAAAAATTGTGAAAAACATTTTTTTTTCAAAATGTTCCCTCTTTTTTATTTTTTCCAAATGAGAAACAAAGTCAGTATTAAATTTTTGATTTTCAGAAATGCAAATATTTTGGTTTTCACTTTTTTAGTTGTTTTTTTCTCCACAGACCCCTCTTTTTTCCTTTTCCTCATCTTTCCCAGTGGCAAAACAGAAAAAAAAGGAAAACAGGAAAGGGGGAAATAAATCTATTTCTAGTTTTCCAAAACTGAAAAATTGGGGGTGGGGGGGTTGTCAAAAAAATCAAAAAGCTCAAAGAAAACAAAAATGTATATGAAAACTTTTCTATAGAAAAACATCTATTCTTCTTTGAAAAGCATGTCTAAATGAAAAATTTCAACCAGTTCAAGTATATTGTACTCCCATATTTATTGAATTCAGTGCCTTTAGATATACTATCTTAATGATTTGTCTAATTTTAAAGAAATTTTAATATTAATTGTATTGAGAGTGCTAATATCATCAGAGCAGTGGGCTGAAGCTATCACAACTTCAGAAATATGTTTTAAATGGGAGATAGATGTAAATAAATGGACTGATTCTGCATAATACTATGCTCCTCCCTGAAAAGCACGAAGGTTGGGAACAGGGACTGAAACTTTTAATGCCATTTAAAATCAAACAAAAACCCCACCCACTCTTTATTGCAAGAATATTTGCAAGAAAAGCAAATGGTGTGTTTTGTTTTTGTAAAATGAAAACTTAGGGATAGTTCATTTGTAGATTCGACTTAATCTGAAGCACTTGTATTTTGAGTGTGTTGGGCATAGGAAGGAATTAAGGGAAAGGTTTTGGTTTGGCCTATTTCTTTTGAAAACTGAAAACCATCCACATAGGTCAGTGAGTCGATACGGAAACATTTCCCAGTGCTACCCAATCCCTCAACATAAGATATATTACATTGCTGAACTAATGAGAAGTCAGGAGTTAGTAAACAACAACAAAGCTTTGATTGTTTCAGGTGATGGGAATCCTAATAATTTTGTTTGTGACAGCTTTTGCCAACTTGGCTCATTTGACCTTGCAAAAAATGAGAAAGATAAAGAATTGAAGCAAGCTAATATCACTGGTGTGAGCTGGAAAGGTTATGTAAATTTTGACAGATGTCAGTGTTTATTTTAAGCATTTTTTTAGATTTTTATCAATTTAAATTTTCACAGTAACACCAAATTATGGGCTTTAAGCTTTTTTATTTCTATTTCTTTCAGTGTTCACGGTTGTGGGAAATTATGGGGTGGGTCAGATGATGGAAAGAGTCAGACAATAATTATTTAAAGTCAGTAGAAGTTGTGATTCAAAAAGTTAAATCTCTGTCTGTTAAAACACAAATTGCTGACATCACATGTCAAAATATACAAAATAAATATCCTTAATATCAAACTGTAAGAAGTTTTCAAGCAATATTTTTTTTATTTATCAATGGAAATATTTGTTGTTAATGTGTGTGTGTATGGTAAAATAATTTGCAGGTACTTACAGATAAAAATCTAATACTTCCAAGACCATTTATAAGGATTAACAAAAAATGAAAACTAGCGTATAGATATATTTAATCTCCTGCCAAAAATACAAAAAAACTCATATGGCCTAGTTAGTGTGAAGGATTAGAAGACACTAGGATCCTAAATTCTAACCCAGTTTAAGCCACTTACTCAATTTGTGGCCTGGGGCAGGCCATTTTAACATCATATTCCTCTATCAATCCACCTGGAAAAAGTACTAAAAAGTAGAACCATACTGAAATCAGAAGCTGAATCTTAGCTGAGGGATTTTTTTTAAATATATAAAGAAATTTGAAGTAATAAAAGAATATCCTTCATCCTAAATGTATTTTCAGCCTAGCTGTGAAGTCTATTATTCTCCTCATTCTCTCAGTTGGTGCCTTAGGAGAACAAAAGTATCACTTACTTGTTGCCAATGTGTAAAATAATTTGTCAAGGCAATTCACTATAGTCACACAACAGTAGCATATATAAACTGTTCAAAAAATGGTGGATTTCAGTGAATTTTCTCTTGTACATCAATTGATAGCTGCTTCCTTTTGCATGAACTACACAAGTACCTGCTGTATGTTCCCCCTCACTGACCTGTCATGTTGTAAAGTTAATCTTCGAAATATCATCTCTGCTAAGTAGTACAAAGACAGAACTGTGCTATCCACTTGGAACTTCCAGTGCTACTCTCCAGCCTCCAAAAGATTGAGGGTCATGCCACTCAAGAAATATTCAGGCATGTAGCCTGAACATCTTTGTCCCTTTGCAGTAATGTCATTCAAAATGGGAGACATTCTATAATATAAAATAATTACTACCAGGAAATAATGAAGGATACATTAGCTCAGAAAACCTGTAAGAGGGGAAGGATGGTCCAGTAGTTAGGGCACTAGCTTAAGACTTGAGAGACCCAATTCCCTGCTCCACTATAGACGTCCTGTATGACACTGGGCAAGCCACTTAGCCTCTCTGTGCCTCAGTTCCCCATCTATAAAATGGGGAATAATAGTACTTCCCTATCCCACAAAGGTGTTGTGACACACACAGATACTACAGCAATGGCAGCTTTCTAAGTACCTAGGATAGATAAGAAGCCCCACCTAAGAGAATTAAGTTAATATACTATACAGTATTCAGACATGAAGGAAGCCATTGCTCCAAACATCAATTATGTAACTTCAGCTTACTTATCCATTCCACCTTGCTTCATACAGATAATATAAGGCCACATTCTGCCCTCACATCCGTTCAACTTCTTTGATGCCAGTGAGGTTGCACTGGTGTACCATAAACGGCCTATGAAACTTTGACAAGTCTAGCCTTCTAGTAGGTTTTGGATGAGTTTGCCTTCTTTTTAAAGTTGAAACTGGTTTGTCAATCATCAAAACAAGATTTAAAAAAGGGGTTTATTTCCAGTTCATTGATATTTTCTTGAGATTCATTGTACCAATGACAGAAATAATTGTACATAGTGTAACAGTAGTTACAATTTTTTGATGCTGATGCTTTACTCATTACAGAAGCAAAGATTCTCATTAATTTTGGTAGGAGCTTTGCCTGTGTATATAACATGTTATCAGTCCAAGCCCTCAGTTTGTTTAACTGAAACATAAGAGTCTATCCACTGTCTAAGGTAGATTTGTTATGAGGCCAAAGCTGAATAATGTCATTTGCTCACCAGTTGTTTTCCGCTTTGATCTCCCTGATTATATATCTCTGTGGTACTTTAATTTTTGATTCTGCCTGCCCTATTTTGTGTTTTGCATTTGTGTGTAATTTTATCCTTGTACTGTTTTTAGAGTTGGTGGCTTTGTTTTAGTCTGGCCCTGAGAATTTATATTCTTTTCTGGAGAATACAGTCAACAGTATACACATTTCCTTTTTGTATAATCCTTGCATATATGCATATATTTTCTCCTTCAATTCTGTGATAAATTATGCCTTTCCAAGTGATGAATCTGTACAGATTTGCCTCAGTATGAGAGAGGGCTATATTGAACTGAGCATCATAAAACTGTCTGGCCTATTTGATGTATATCTATTATCCAAATGCTTCCTCCTCTTTTCCTCTCTTGTTTGGCATTAATTTATTGTTTGTATTTCAGTAGTTCTACAACACAGTAGGCTCTTTACAAATGTATAGGAACTCATGGTCTCTGCCCCTAAAGAGTTAACAGTCTAAAAGTAGTGGATCCTTTATTGCATTTATAGGCATGGAATACTACTTTACAGCTACTGCACTTGGCAATCATAACATACGAGTTACAGTTTCAAAGAATTAGGAACAACCTCCCCTCCCCACACACACACAGATGAATTATTTTACTGTGAGCTTCTCTGAGTTCATCAAAGTTTCATTAACTTTGACAAATTTGCCATCATTGACAATATCTCATTTTACATTTTTCTATGATTGATAATTTGAAGATTAAGCAGTTTTTAAATGACTGAATAGCATCCTGCTACATACTCGGAAGCTACAAAAGGCACTCCATATATATTTAATTAAACTGACCTTAAAGCCAGCCTGAAATGTTCATTTAACAAACATCTTGCTGTGTAATTCACTCCTGGAAGATTTGGTTGGCATTAAGGATATTTTAGGAATAATCAACAGCTAAAACATCATTAAGCTTTAGAGATTATCTATCATTATTGCTTCTAAAATATATTAGTATGAGAGACAAAGGAAAATAGAGACATTTGATTTAGAGTGATAGATTTTAAGGTCAGAAGGAACCATCATGGTCATCTAGTCTGACCTCTTGCACATTGCAGGCCACAGAACCTCAACAACCCACTCCTGTAATAGATCCATAACCTCAGGCTGAGGTACTGAAGTCCTCAAATCGTGGTTTAAAGACTTCAAGTTACAGAAAATCTACAATTTACACTAGTTTAAATGTGCAAGTGACCCATGCCCCATGCTGCAGAGGAAGACAAAAAAAAAAACAGGGATTCTGCCAATCTAACCTGGGGAAAAATTCCTTCCTGATCCCAAATATGGCAATCATTTAGACCCTGCGCATGTGGGCAAGACCCATCAGCCAGACACATGGGAAAGAATTCTCTATAATAACTCAGACCCCTCCCCATCTAGTGTCCCATCACTAGAGGTTGGAGATATTTGCTACTAGCAGTTGCAGATTTGCTACATGCCATTGTAGGCAAACTCATCATACCATCCCTTCCGTAAACTTATCAAACTCAGTCTTGAAGTCAGTTAGGTTTTTTTTCCCCCACTGTTCCACTTGGAAGGCTGTTCCAGATCTTCCCTCCTCTGATCTTTAGAAACCTTCACCTAATTTCAAGCCTAAACTTGTTGATGGCCAGTTTATAACCATTTGTTCTTATGTCCACATTTGTCTTTAACATAAATAACTCCTTTCCCTCCCTGATATTTATCCCTCCTATGTATTTATAGAGAGCAATCATATCTCCCCATAGCCTTTTTTGGTTAGGCTAAACAAGCCAAGGTCTTTGAGTCTCCTCTCATGAGGTACGTTTTCCATTCCTCTGATCATCCTAGTAGCCCTTCTCTGCACTTGTCCCAGTTTGAATTAATCTGTCTTAAACATGGGAGACCAGAATTGTACACAGTATTCCAGATGAGGTTTCACCAGTGTCTTGTATAATGGGACTAACACATCATAGAATCATAGAATATCAGAGTTGGAAGGGATTGCAGGAGGTCATCTAGTCCAAAGAAGGACCAATCCCCAACTAAATCATCCCAGCCAGGGCTTTGTCAAGCCTGACCTTGAAAACCTCTAAGGAAGGAGATTCCACCACCTCCCTAGGTAACCCATTCCAGTGCTTCACACCCTCCTAGTGAAAAAGTTTTTCCTAACATCCAACCTGAGCCTCCCACACTCCAACTTGAGACCATTACTCTTTGTTCTTTCATCTGGTACCACTGAGAACAGTGGAACCCCCTTTCAGGTAGTTGAAAGCAGCTATCAAATCCCCCCTCATTCTTCTCTTCTGCAGACTAAACAATCCCAGTTCCCTCAACCTCTCCTCACGAGTCATGTGCTCCAGTCCCCAATCATTTTTGTTGCCCTCCGCTGCACTCTTTCCAAGTTTTCCACATCCTTCTTGTAGTGTGGGGCCCAAAACTGGACACACTCCAGATGAGGCCTCACCAATGCTGAATAGAGGGGAATGATCACATCCCTCAATCTGCTGGCAGTGCTCCTACTTATACAGCCCAAAATGCCGTTGGCCTTCTTGGTAACCAGGGCACACTGTTGACTCATATCCAGCTTCTTGTCCACTGTAACCCCTAGGTCCCTTTCTGCAGAACTGCTGCCTAGCCATTCGATCCCTAGTCTGTAGCGGTGCATGGGATTCTTCCGTCCTAAGTGCAGAACTCTGCACTTGCCCTTGTTGCACCTCATCAGATTTCTTTTGGCCCAATCCTCTAATTTGTCTAGGTCCCTCTGTATCCTATCCCTACCCTCTAGCGTATCTACCATTCCTCCCAGTTTAGTGTCATCTGCAAACTTGCTGAGGGTGCAGTCCACGCCATCCTCCAGATCATTAATGAAAATATTGAACAAAACCGGCCTCAGGACTGACTCTTGGGGCACTCCGCTTGATACTGGCTGCCAACTAGACATGGAGCCATTGATCACTACCCGACGATCTAGTCAGCTTTCTATCCACCTTATCGTCCATTCATCCCTCCCATACTTCTTTAACTTGCTGGCAAGAATACTGTGGGAGACCATATCAAAAGCTTTGCTAAAGTCAAGGAATAACACCTCCACTACTTTCCCCTCATCCACAGAGCCAGTTATCTCATTGTAGAAGGCAATTAGGTTAGTCAGGCATGACTTGCCCTTGGTGAATCCATGCTGACTGTTCCTGATCACTTTCCTCTCTTCTAAGTGCTTCAGAATTGATTCCTTAAAGACCTGCTCCATGATTTTTCAGGGGACTGAGGTGAGGCTGACTGGCCTGTAGTTCTCCAGATCTTCCTTCTTCCCTTTTTTAAAGATGGGCACTGCATTAGCCTTTTTCCAGTCTTCTGGCACCTCCCCCGATCGCCATGAGTTTTCAAAGATAATGGCCAATGGCTCTGCAATCACATCTGCCAACTCCTTTAGCACCCTTGGATGCAGTGCACCTGGTCCCATGGACTTGTGCTCGTCCAGCTTTTCTAAATAGTCCTGAAACACTTCTTGCCTGTCTCTACTGGAAATACCTTGCCTGATGCATGCTAGGACTGCATTAGCCTTTTTCCAGGTGACATCACATTGGCAACTCATATTTGTCTTGTGATCAACCAATAGCCCCAGGTCTTTATCCTTCTCTGTCACTTCCAATTTATAAGTACCCAGCTTATAGGAAAAAATCTTATTGTTAGTCTCTAAGTACATGACCTTGCACTTCACATTATTAAATTTAATTGCATTTCTATTACTCCCATTTTCAAGGTCATCCAGATCTTTTAGTATGATATTCCAGTTCTCCTCTGTATTGGCAATACCTCCCAACTTTGTGTCATCTGCAAATGTTATTAGCACACTCCCACTTTTTGTGCCAAGATCATTAATAAAAATGTTAAATAATTTTGGTTCCCAGACCGATCCCTGAAGGACTCCACTAGTAACCCTCCAGCCTGACAGTTCACCTTTCAGTATGACCTGCTGTAGTCTCTCCTTTAATCAGTTCCTTAGCCACCTTTCAATTCTCATATTATCTACAGCTTTTCCAATGTAACTAATAATTTCCCATGTGGAACTGTATCAAATGCTTTACTGAAATCCAGGTAGATTAGATCTACTGCATTTCCTTTGTCTAAAAAATCAGTTTCCTTCTCAAAGAAGGAGATCAGGTTGGTCTGGCACGATCTAGCTTTTGTAAAACCCTGCTGCTATTTTATCCCAATTATCATTTACCTTTTTGTTCTTTAAATACCTGCTCTTTCAAAATTTGTTCCAAGACCTTGCATACAATTGAGATCAAATGTACAGGATGTTGGTCTCCTGAATCATTTGTTTCCCCTTTCTTAAAAATAGGTACCATATTAGCAATTCTTCAGCCATAGGGTACAACCTCTGAGTTTACAGATACATTAAAAATCCTTGCTATTGGACTTGCAATTTCTTTTGCCAGTTCCTTTAATATTCTTGGATGGAGATTATCTGGGCCCCCTGATTTAGTTCCATTTAGCTGTTTGAGTTTGACTTCCACCTTGGATGTGGTAATTTCTACCTCCATATCCTTGTTCCCATTAGCCACCCTTCCACTACCCCTAAACTCTTCACTACCCTTATTAAAAACTGAGGCAAAGAATTTGTTTAGTTGTTGGATCTGGCCTAGATGATCTTCAATCTCCACGCCATCCTCAATGGTTAGCGGTCCCACTTCTTCTTTCCTTTTCTTTTTATTTATATGACTACAGAACCTTTTACTATTGGTTTTAATTCCATTTACAAGGTCCAAATCTGCTTGGTTTTTGCCAGTTCTCACTTTATACCTATACTTTCTGACCTCCAAGAGGTAGCTTCCCTTGCTGATCCTTCATATCTTCCATTCATTGTAGGCTTTCTGCTTTCTCTTAATCACCTGTTTGAGATGCTTAATCATCCAGCTTGGTCTGCTACCCTTGCCTATAATTTTTTTCCCCTTGCTTGAGATGCAGGATTCAGATAGTTTCTGCAACTTTGACTTAAAGTATCTAACTCCAAGCCCCTTCCAAATTTGGATCCTTAAGTTCTTCAGTCCAGTCCACTTCCCTAATGAATTCCCTTAATTTTTTTTAAAGTTTGCCCTTTGGAAATCAAGGACACCAATTACAAATCTATCTTTTGTTTATCCTTCCATTTAGCTTAAACTGAATTTGCTCATGATCACTTGAACCAAGGTTGTCCTCTACAATCAGTTCTTCTGTGAGGTCCTCACTACTCACCAATGCCAAATCTAAAATGGCATCACCTTTTGTTGGTTTGGCAACTACTTTGGTGAAGAAATCTGTCAGCTATCACATCCAGGAAAATCTGGGCCCTTCTACTATTAGTAACACTTTCCCTCCTATCTACATCTGGGGGGGGGGGGGAAGGGGAAAGCAGGGTCTGAAGCATTCTCCAAGCACTACCCCAGGGGAACCTCTAATAGCTTTCTTCCCCAAAGTGATTTTGACCCAAACAAACTCCATGCCATCACTTCTAATTTCTTTACAGTCTATCTCATTGTTAATATACCATGCTACCCCACAACCTTTGCCTTTATTTCTGTCTTTCCTGAACAGCATATATCCTTCAATACCTATACTCAAATCATGACTACTATTCTACCATGTTTCTGTTATCCCTATAATATCATATGGTTTCATTTCCTGCACCAGTAGTTATAGTTCCTCCATTTTGTTACCCAGGCTCCTTGCACTGGTATACAAATAACTTAGTTGTTTCTGCTTGGCTTCGCCCAGATTCTTCAACCTTTTGGATACAGTCATTCTACTGCCAGTATCACCTACCTGACAGTTAGCTTCATTGGTATCGGCACTACCTTTCCTCTTAATGTCCATTCTCCTACCCACTGCTGTTCCTTTCTTACTTGATTTTCCCCTCACTCAGTGTTAGAATCAGGCATGGAGATTACATGAGCATCTCCCACCTCCCCTGAGTTCCTAGTTTAAAACTCTTGTAATCAGTTGTGCCAATCTCCATCCCAGAAGTCTATTTCCCTCCTTAGGTGGAGTCCATCCCATGAGAACAGGCCTTTGTTCATCTGGTCTTTTCCGCTGCCTGGTTCTCGTAGTCACATGTTCTATTAAAATCAGTGTGGGCTAAATCACCAAATATTTATTTCCTTAATCTGGCCTGGAAACAAAGATTTTTAGCCCCCTCATCTTGCAAGGTGCTGAGCATTGTCTGTGGGATGCTGAGTATTCTCAGGTCTTAGTAACGGCACAGCAATGGCAGTTGAGGCTTCCCAGCACTTTAGCCCTCTGCATTATTGAGACCTTTGTTACTGATCATCACAGACTACAGACCGTTTCTCTGTGCTTTCTGTTAGAACTGCTTCGTTTCTTTGACAGTTCAAGGACATTTCCATTTGGAGAGAATTGTGTGAAAAATCTGGGAGCTGCTTTTTTGTTTTTAAAAAGAGACAAATGGTATTTTGTGTGTGCTCGCCACATTTTAGTTAAATGAAACAACTGTGATGCTTAAAGTAAGGCCACTACTCTGAACAAAGAGAGCGATCTCTCAAGTGAATTATATACAATGGAGCCAAGAGATTATGGAATCAACAGTGACTGGTTTGTATCTGTTGAAATGGAATTGGCACTCAATAGAGGGGGGACGGATTATATAACAGGTGCTGCTGTTGAGTTAAAATAAAATGGTTGAACAGAGATAATATTTTATAACCTTAATTTATTCAGTGAATTTAGCCTCTTTTTCTATTCATGGAACAGCCATGTCCTCACTGTTAAATCTTTCCCAGAAATACTACCATCCAGCGGAAGCACTAAGAAAAATAATTTTGCAATTCAGTTTCCTCAAATGTATTCATTATTCAATATGTTCTATACATTTTGGGTGATTTTTTTCTAACTCTTTGGATTGCTTATCAATAGTTCTCTGTGAATGTTCAATATCTGAATTGTATTAGGTATGGCCAGAAAAGTCAGATGTGTTATTTCTGTTTTCTGGTGGATGTGTGTGTGAGCACACTGCTGGAATATCTCTGTTCAGGTGAATGCAGAATTTGGTTTCTGTGACTATTAAAGTTTGCTTTCCCAAATGTTCATGCCAGTAAAACTCAGTTGCATGAATATTTGCAGAAAGTGAACACACAAAGGGAGCAAATATGGAAGAAGCAAATTTATTTAAACAGTTGAATCTTTAAAAAAGGGAAGAAGGAGGATCCTGGGAACTACAGGCCAGTCAGCCTCACCTCAGTCCCTGGAAAAATCATGGAGCAGGTCCTCAAAGAATCAATCCTGAAGCACTTGCATGAGAGGAAAGTGATCAGGAACAGCCAGCATGGATTCACCAAGGGAAGGTCATGCCTGACTAATCTAATCACCTTTTATGATGAGATCATTGGTTCTGTGGATGAAGGGAAAGAAGTGGATGTATTGTTTCTTGACTTTAGCAAAGCTTTTGACACGGTCTCCCACAGTATTCTTGTCAGCAAGTTAAGGAAGTATGGGCTGGATGAATGCACTATAAGGTGGGTAGAAAGCTGGCTAAATTGTCGGGCTCAACGGGTAGTGATCAATGGCTCCATGTCTAGTTGGCAGCCGGTATCAAGTGGAGTGCCCCAAGGGTCGGTCCTGGGGCCGGTTTTGTTCAATATCTTCATAAATGATCTGGAGGATGGTGTGGATTGCACTCTCAGCAAATTTGCGGATGATATTAAACTGGGAGGAGTGGTAGATATGCTGGAGGGGAGGGATAGGATACAGAAGGACCTAGACAAATTGGAGGATTGGGCCAAAAGAAGTCTGATGAGGTTCAATAAGGATAAGTGCAGGGTCCTGCACTTAGGATGGAAGAACCCAATGCACAGCTACAGACTAGGGACCGAATGGCTAGGCAGCAGTTCTGCGGAAAAGGACCTAGGGGTGACAGTGGACGAGAAGCTGGATATGAGTCAGCAGTGTGCCCTTGTTGCCAAGAAGGCCAATGGCATTTTGGGATGTATAAGTAGGGGCATAGCGAGCAGATCGAGGGACGTGATCGTTCCCCTGTATTCGACATTGGTGAGGCCTCATCTGGAGTACTGTGTCCAGTTTTGGGCCCCACACTACAAGAAGGATGTGGATAAATTGGAGAGAGTCCAACGAAGGGCAACAAAAATGATTAGGGGTCTGGAACACATGACTTATGAGGAGAGGCTGAGGGAGCTGGGATTGTTTAGCCTGCAGAAGAGAAGAATGAGGGGGGATTTGATAGCTGCTTTCAACTACCTGAAAGGGGGTTCCAAAGAGGATGGCTCTAGACTGTTCTCAATGGTAGCAGATGACAGAAAGAGGAGTAATGGTCTCAAGTTGCAGTGGGGGAGGTTTAGATTGGATATTAGGAAAAACTTTTTCACTAAGAGGGTGGTGAAACACTGGAATGCGTTAACTAGGGAGGTGGTAGCATCTCCTTCCTTAGAGGTTTTTAAGGTCAGGCTTGACAAAGCCCTGGCTGGGATGATTTAACTGGGAATTGGTCCTGCTTCGAGCAGGGGGTTGGACTAGATGACCTTCTGGGGTCCCTTCCAACCCTGATATTCTATGATTCTATGATTCTATGTTAGATGTCCAATTGCTACTAAACTTTTCAGTGAAAACTGAAATAAAAAAGCACATTTAGCACTTGTCCACATTTTCTGTTATTGTTTCCTCCCCCACACCAATTGATTAATGGCCCTGCCCTATCTTTGGTCTTTCTCTTATTTCTAATGTATTTGTAGAAATATATATGTTCACCACTTTTACAAAACTAGGATAATATTTGTACAAAGTATGCCTTGTGAAAACTCATCATTCACTGATCATTATTGTCCTGGTAAAATATATGCAAAACATTGTATGTAAAGTTATAAGATTCTACTGCATGATGTTACTAAGGCATATTCCAATTCTGAGGAAGCAGCCTAAATCAATTCCTCAGAGAGAAAAAGCTAGTCAGCACCTCAGCCAAATGTCAGCATAATCAAATAGACTATCACCATTTTAAGCAGCCATTCATTGGCAAGAAAAAGGGTGTGAGTGATAAATTTACATTTTGGCAATGGAACAGTTGGAGTTCCCATCCAAAACAGACTTGTCACCTGAACCCGAGTTGGAGATGATTCTTAAAGAAGAGAAATGCTATAAGAAAGGAGAACAGAGGACACAAATTACCTCTCTTCCAGCATCAACTACTCACTGCATCAACAAAGTTTGAAAGATAAAAAGAGCATCATTGAACTGGGGGATGGGTCCTGGCTGAAATATCCAGCCATACTGCTCTGACCACATGGTGAGAAAAATCTTGTTGCTTTAAGTTCACTTAGTTTGTTAAGATATGTATTAGTTTTCATTTTACCTTTTATTTCTTTGTACCCAATTCTGACTTTTATGCTTGTAATAGCTTAAAATCTATCTTTCTGTAGTTAATAAACTTGTTTTATTGTTTATTTAAACCAGTGTGTGTTTGGATTGAAGTGTTTGGAAACCTCCATTTGAGATAACAGGGTTTGCCTATATTATTTTCTGTTAATGAAATGATGGACTTTCTATGAGCTTGTATTGTCCAGAAGGAAAGGGCTGGGCAGTATAAGGTCATAGAATCATAGAAGATTAGGGTTGGAAGAGACCTCAGAAGGTCAGCTAGTCCAACCCCCTGCTCAAAGCAGGACCAATCCTCAACTAAACCATCCCAGCCAGGGCTTTGTCAAGCCTGACCTTGAAAACCTCTAAGGAAGGAGATTCCACCACCTCCCTAGGTAACCCATTCCTGTGCTTCACCACCCTCCTAGTGAAATAGAATTTCCTAATATCCAACCTAGACCTCCCCCACTGCAACTTGAGACCATTGCTCCTTGTTCTGTCATCTGCCACCACTGAAAACAGCCAAGCTCCATCCTCTTTGGAACCCCCTTCAGGTAGTTGAAGGCTGCTATTAAATCCCCCCTCACTCTTCTCTGCAGACAAAACAATCCCAGTTCCCCCAGCCTCTCCTCATAAGTCATGTGCCCCACCCCCTAATCATTTTCGTTGACCTCCACTGGACTCTCTCCAATTTGTCCACATCCCTTCTGTAGTAGAGGGCCCAAAACTGGATGCAGTACTCCAGGTGTGGCCTCACCAGTGGCCGCATCTGATGTGCGTTTCCAGGGACAAGTCTGGGAGTGGGAATTTGCTGGTGTTACTCTGCAACATAATTCAGGAGTGGCTGGCTTGAAGCACTCATATCGTTCAGCTGGGAGTGATTTTGCATGCCAGAGGCTGTGTGTGAACAGGCTAGGAGTGTCAGTTCTCACAGCAAAAAGGCACCCCAGGTTGAAAACTGAGGGGGGAACAGCTGTACAACAGTTCAGTTTATACTCTGGGAAATGTCACAAACTTCTCACTCCTTCATTAATTAATCCAAATGTGTAACAGATGTCACCTTCCCCAAACCGTGCCCTTCACAACCATCACTTTCAAATACCTCCTCAAAATAAATTATTTCTGCAAAGCCAAAAATTCTAAGCCACCATCTCAATTTAGTGACTAAAGAAAAATTCTCTAACATGGAAACTTCCTCTGGATCTTCCAAAGTATTTGTTCAGGAACATATGGAGATTTTTAGTAACACAGAAGTAAAATGCTCCAGTTGAATCAATGGGACCAGCAGGTGCTCAGTAGCTCTGAAAATCTGGGCCTAAGTTTCTTTTAGCTGGATGTGCAAAAATCAAGGCACCCAAACTTAGTGACCATTTCTGTAAATTTGTGACTTTTATGGTGAGAAAAATGGAATAATGAAACTTCAGGAGCACATCATCCATCAGATAGATTGCAATACATCATCTATCAGATGGAGTGTAATGAATCACCTGTGAGAGTGAGGAGCAACCCTGAAAAGTTCACTTCAGACACCCCTCCACACACACACACACACTCTTCAAAGCCCCGTTTCCTTTATGTTTAATTTTCTTCTGACAATCTTCTGAATTACTCTGACTTTTTTAACCCCCTTGTCCCCACAAAGCCCCCATTTATGGGCTAAAACTATTGAAAGTTAATAGCTGACATCATGAAAACCCACAGATATTTTCAGAGAGTGAGAAATGCCTTGTTTGTGGAGGAGTATAGTGCCTCTTCTCTCTGGAATAATTCAATGAGGGGCATGACAAAAGCCCTGTGGGTATTTGTAAAGTGGTTCCACTGCAGTTACAAAATATCTGCTCACCCTGCAAGTTACTGAAGACCTTTTTGATGTGAAATACTCAGATCTTTGGAAGAAATAAACTACCTACAGCTTTCTCTAGCTTTTAGATAGAAAAGCACCTACTTCTTATTCTGGTTACCCTACGGACAACAAGATTAATGCTGAAGAGGGGTCACAAATTCTCCCTGGAGTCTTTTTTTTCTTGTTAATATTAATGTATAGTAATGCTAACTGGACTCTCAAACTTGTACGTTGACATCTGGTTATGACCTGTGGATCCCTGAGTTGCAGAGATAATTCATGTTGACAGGCAACCCTATTGTACCAGTTAGTTTGGGGTTTGGGTTTTTTTTTTGCATTTTAGAAAAAGGAAGTTTTGCTTTCTAGTAGACAGCTGAATGGATAAGAGCAGAGATGACTCAACCTACAAAATTCAGATCTGGATTTTTCAATATCACTAAATTAAGAGTTGTTTGGACCCAGACTTTTTGTTTGTGAAGTTGTGAACCATTGGCAAAATTTGGATCTGGATCCAGACTTGATTTCAAATACCAACTCACTCTACCGCAAAAACAAACAAACAAAAAACCTTGGAAGTATTTAGATCTGGGACTTTGATTCAGGTCCATTCCTGGATAAAACACACAAGAGGGCAGAGAGAAGGAAGTCTTCCCCTTCTCTGTCTTTGTTACCCTCCACAGAGCACCTATGAAAGTTTAGCACCACCAGCAATGTAAGACTCTGTTAAGTTGGGGCAGGAAAAGGAGGGGAGGGAAACCTCATTCTGCACAAGCCAACAGTGATGCCCTTGCTCTTGCAGGACTGATCTTTATCCCACTGCATTCCTGGAGTAATTAGTCAGTGTTAGGCAAAATAGCTCACTACCTGCTACCAGGGCTGTATGAAGGTATGCCAAACCCAGTGCAGCTGGTAACTTGATATAGCCACTACCAGTAAATTACATGTTAGTAAGTGGGTCTTCCATCTAAGTCTAGAGGAAGTCTAAGGCCATGTCTACACTACACACTTAAGTCAACATAAGGCAGCTTATGTTGACCTAACTATGGAGGTGTAGCCACTGAAATGCTCCTCCCGCTGATGTAACTCTCCTGCTACACCAACATAATAAAACCACCCTGATGAGAGGCGTAGTGCTTAGGATGATGTAGTTAGAGTGACAAACCATTACTGTAGACACTGTGTTGCTTATGTGTCCATGCCCATCGTGACCATTCTGGTCACCAGTTTGAACTCTGCTCCCCTGCATCCAGGTACACAGGCATCCGCCCCACCCTCTTTAAAGTGCTGGAAATTTTTGAAATTCCTCTTCCTGTTTACTTACTGTGATCAGTTCACATAGCATCTGGCCAGCTGACCATGCCAGCTCCCTGCAGCAAACGCAGTCCTGCCTGGAGTACCCCAGAGTTGGTGGATCTGCTGGGTCTGTGAGGAGAGGAGACTGTGCAGTCACAGCTCCACTCCAGCCTTCACCATTAGCTCTCATTTTGGTGTTCTTGTGCCGGAGGGCAGGGGGAAAACTCCTCACACAGTTCCAGGAAGGTGGCTTTGCACATCTGAAAGTTCTGCAGCCACTGCTCATCATCCCATGCCTGCATAATGAAGCGATCCCACCACTCAGTGCTTGTTGCCTGCACCCGGAATCGACAGTCCACCATGGGCAGCTGCTCTGTGAATTCCAAACGCAAGCTTGAACTGTTTCTGTCCAGGCCACACAGATATCACAGTGTCATTATCAGATTTTAAGCTCACAAAATACTGCAGGATCAACCGCATTGTGTTAAGAGCTGTGCAGGATCCATGCTTTCAGACAGAGATAGCGGGCACACAGTTTACAGGGGCTGTTGAAAAGCGGCGCAAAATGTAGTTGGAAGCCCATGGAATGATGGGATGGTTAAAACTGCATTATGGGATGCTGAGCCCATCCCCATGAGGCACTGTGATCCCTTCCCAGAACACCCAGCAGCAGATGGTAGCGAGTTGCACAGTGGGATATCTACCCATGGTGCACTGCTCTCTCTGTTGATGCAAGAGCACCAACTAGGGATGTGCTCCACTGTCACAGGGAGTGTTGTGTGGACACGCAAAAGTGGTTTAATTAGGGCGATGGATGAATGTTGGCGTAACTTAAGTTGACTTAACGTTGTAGTGTAGATATAGCCTAAGTCTCAGGCTGTCTATATGTCATCTAAACTAGTGTAACACATGTGGAGGAGTGTAACAAGGTTTTAACCTGCACAGTTAGCAGTAATTATAACTAGAGCTGACTGGGAGATACAGACAATTCTGTTTCACGAAGACTTGAGGTTTTGACATTTGTTTTTATTTTGATTTGGCTTGAAAAGTAAACCTTTTGAATTTTTTTGTGAAATGGGGTTGTGTCGAGCAGTTCATCTGTGGATCAAAAGGGTCACCTTTACAATTTGTGTTCTCCTTCTTCTCGTTTTCTCAGATATGTTCCAACCAGCTCATGTTATAATCCTTCCTATAGCAGCCGAGTACATTTTGCTATCTCATTGTGGCAGGGGGCTTGTTAATTCAATCTGCCTGTAAGAGAAGTGGGCATGACACTCAGAATTAGAGTTTGAAATAAGGATGTCTTTCAGAGAACCCTAGGAAAAGCCAGCTGCGGGGAGAACACTAGAAAGAGAAACCCCTGGCAGAGGGTATATATAATCTATCTGGGGCAGGGCACCTCCTAAAAGGTGTATATTACATTACATTGGACACCCTCCTGGCTTACTGAAACTCACCTCTGAGTTTGGTCCTGTAGCATTTTTCTCTGTTATGAAATCATCAATCAGGTTGACAGCAAGTTGTCTGTGAGCAACCAACCTCTGTCTACATATGCATTATCCATTGATTTCAATGGGAATTCTGTCATGGATAAAAGCAGCATTTGGCCTTAAATATACTGCAGATAAAATAATCCAGTAAATAACAAACTAAATAAGACAAAACATTTGACAGTATCAGAGCTGGTTCTCTGTGTGGTACTGTCATAAATATAAAGGGAAGGCTTACCACTTTTAAATCCTTCCTGGCCAGAGGAAAAGCCCTTTCACCTGTAAAGGGTTAAGAAGCTAAGACAAACTCGCTGGCACCTGACCAAAATGATCAATGAGGAGACAAGACACTTTCAAAACTAGACCGGGGGGGGGGGGAGGGAGGCGGCAAAGGGTCTGTCTGTGAATTTGATGCTTTTGCTGGGACCAGAGCAGGAATGCAGGTCAGAACTCCTGTAAAGGGTTAATAAGCAATCTAGTTAGATTTGCATTAGATTCTGTTTTGTTTAAAAGGCTGATAAAATAAGTTGTGCTGAATGGGATGTATATTCCTGTTTTGTGTCTTTTTGTAAAGGTATTTACCATCCTGGTTTTACAGAGGTTTTTCTTTTACTTTTTCTTTAATTAAAATTCTCTTTTAAGAACCTGGTTGCTTTTTCATTGTTCTTAAGATCCAAGGGTTTGGGTCTGTGTTCACCTATGCAAATTGATTAGGATTTTTATCAAGCCTTCCCCAGGAAAGGGGGTGTAGAGCTTGGGGGGATATTTTGGAGGGAAGACGTCTCCAAGTGGGCTCTTTCCCTGTTCTTTGTTTAACACGCTTGGTGGTGGCAGCATAAGGTCCAAGGACAAAAGATAAAAGTTTGTACCTTGGGGAAGTTTTAACATAAACTGGTAAGAATAAGCTTAGGGGGTCTTTCATGCAGGTCCCTACATCTGTACCCTAGAGTTCAGAGTGGGGAACACTGCTAAATTGACACTATAGGGAGAATTTCAGTGGGAAATTCTTTACTTCCTTGAAAACAGCAGCATGTAAAATTTTACTTGTCTCCTCCCAACTGATCACCAGCGGGACTTAAATTAGCAGTGGTATCTAACAGTTTATTTAGCTGCCAATTTTTTTTTAAAAATGCATAGTGGAGACAGGCAGCACACAGTGAAATGTTGAAAACAAGTTTGCTTTTATACAAATGTGTGCAAAGCTGAAAAACACAGACTGTAGCCACTAGAGAGCAACAAGGACAAATTTCATTAAACATTTTATTCAAAACCCTTGCCTCTGTTCTAACTTTCCTGTGGAGAACTTTGGCATGTGTTACCACTGAAGTCTGTGGTTTAAATACAAAAGGAAAAAGGAATCACAAAAGGAACAGCCACCCCCAGAATCATTTCAATTCAAGGGCTTTCTATGTTTGTTTTCACAGCACAATCCATCTACATGTAGTAAACCTATAAAGATACAATGTGTCGATGCAGATCCACATCATAGGAGACTTCTGTGTCACTTTTTAAAAAAATGATGAAGGAAAATTTTTTGAAGTACTGTTTCTTTATTTCCTAGAGAATGGAAGACTTCTTGAAAGATTTAAAAGGTACCAATGAAGCCTCCAGCAAGAAAATAGCAAGTTACTGTTGAAGATATAAGGTAAGGTGTCAGAATGTATATGGATTAAACTAAGGACTGTTGGGTTATTTCACTGCTGTTTATTGTGCATCATACAGGGTATTGGGGATGGGAAGGGAGACTGAGTGATGGTAAGATTTTAAGTTTGCCACACTTTTTTCAATTGATAGCCATATGTACATAGAACAGAGCAATCTAGTTCCAGACAATGCAGCGTGGAAGGGGCTTTAATAGAACTGTAGAAATGTAGGGCTATAATGCACCTTGAGAGGTCATCTAAGCTAGGTTCCTGCACTGAAACAGGACCAGGTATACCTAGACCATTCCTGACAGGTGTTTGTCCAATCTGTTCTGAAAAACTTCCAATGGTGGGGATTCCACAACCTCCCTTGGAAGCCTATGCTAGTGCTTAACTATTCTTATAGTTAAAAACCTTTCCCTAATAACTAACCTAAAATTCCCTTACTGCATATTACCTCTTGTCCTACCTTAGGTGGACATGGAGATCAATTGATCACGGTCTGCTTCGTAACATCCCTTAACATATTTTGAAGACTTAACAGATCCCCACCCAGTCTTCTTTTCTCAAGGCTAAACATGCCCAGTTTTTTAACTTTTCCCAATATGGCAGGTTTTCTAAACCTCTTATCATTTTTGTTGCTCTCCTCTGGACTCTCCAATTTACTCATATCTGTCCTAAAGTGCAGTACCCAGAATTGGCCATAGTACTCCAGCTGAAGCCTCATCAGTGCCAAGTAAAGAGGGACGATTACTTCCAGTGTGTTTCATGTGACACTCCTGTTAGTACTCCCCAGAATGATAATAGCCTTTTTAATCCACTATAACCCCAAGATTCTTTTCAGTAGTACTATGACTCATGTTCCCCATTCTGTACTTGTGTCTTTGGTTTTTCCTTCTTAAGTGTAGTACTTTGCTCTTGTCTTCACTGAATTTCATCTTGTTGATTTTAGACCAATTCTGTAATTGGTCAAGGTTATTTTGAATTCTTATTTTGTCTTCCAAAGTGATTACAACTTCTCCCAACTTGGTGTCATCCACAAATGTTATAAGCATACTCTCTACCCCATTATCCAAGCTATTTATGACAATATTGAATAATACCAGACCCAAGACTAACCTCTGTGGGGTCCCACAAAATCCATCCTCTCAATTTGACAGAAAACCGTTGACACCCTTTGAATATGAACTTTCAACCAGTTGTGCAGCTACCTTACAGTAATTTCGTCTCGACCATATTTCCCTAGTTTGCTTATGAGAGTGCCAATGTGGGACTGTGTCAAAAGCTTCACTAAAATCAAAATATATCACATATTCTGCTCCCCACCCCATCCACTAATCCTGTCAAAGAAAGAAATGAGATTGGTTTGGCATGGGTTGTTCTTGACAATATTTCTTATAACACCATTACCCTCTAGGTGCTTACAAATTGATTATTTAATAAATTGTTCCAATGTCTTTCTGGATTTCAGAGTTAAGTGGCCTGGTCTATAATTTCCCAGGTGTCTTCTTTTCTTCTCTTTTTAAAAAGATACTATGTTTGCTCTTCTCTAGTCCTCTGGGACCTCACCTATCCTCAATGTGTTCTTGAAGATAAAATTGCTAATGGTTGAGAGATATTTTGACCAGTTCCTTAAGTATCCTAGGATGAATTTCATCAGGCCTTGAGGATTTGAATACATTGAATGTATCTAAATATTCTTTAACTTGTTCTTTTCCCATTTTGGCTTGTATTCCTTCCTCTTTGTTGTTAATACAATTTGTTTTAAGTGTCTGGTCACCATTAATCTTTTTTAGTGAAGACTAAAGCAAAATATACACTGAACACCTTAGCCTTTTTGATGTCATCAGTTATTAACTCTTCTTCCCTGTTAAGTAGAACACCTACACTTTACTCTTGTTTCTAATGTATTTATAGAACTCTTCTTACTACCTATTCTGTCCCTTTCTAGGTGTTACTCATTTTGTGCCTTAGGCCGTGTCTACACTAGCAAGCTTGCTAGGATTGCCATTTTGCTTGGATGTGTTCCTAGAGGTTTCATCACCTGACATGACGCATTATGCCAACGGGAGAGAGCTTTCCCATTGATATGATAAAACCAGCTCAACGAGCGGTGGTAGCTATGTTGGGAGACGTACACTTGAGCCCTTATGCTGGCAAAACTTATGTCACTTGGGGCTGTATGTTTTTTCACACCCGATAAACAAAAGTTTTGCTGACATAGCCTTAATCTTTCTGATTTTGTCCCTACATGCTTGTGCTATTCTTTTGTACTCATTCTTAGCAATTTGTCTAGGTTTCCACTTTTTGTAGATTCCTTTTTGATTTTCAGGTAATTAAAGAGCTCCTGATGGAGCCATAATGGCCTCTTACTATTCTTTCTCTCTTTTCTTCACATCTCGATAGCTTGCAATTGTGCCCTTAATATTGTCTCTTTGAAAAACTGCCAGCTCTCTTGAACTCCTTTGTCCCTTAGATTTTCTTCCCATAGGAATATACCTACCAGTTCTCCGAATCTATTCAATATGGTGAAGTCCATTTTCCTTATTTTGCTGCGCTCAACCCTTCCTTTCCTTGGAACCATGAAATCTATCATTGCATCATCACTTTCACCCAAGCTGCCTTCCACCTTCAGATTCAGTTACTCCCTGTTAGTCAGAATCAAGTCTAAAATTGATGACCCTGGTGACATCCTCCACTTTCTGAAACAAAAAGTTGTTCGCAGTACATTCCAAGAACTTACTGGTCATTTTGTGTTTTGCCGTATTACTTTTCCAAAAGGCGTCTGAGTGTAATCCCCATTATTACTAGGTATTGTGCTTTAAATGTTTGTTGTTTGTTCTAGAAATGTCTAATCCACTTTTCCCTCATGATTTGGTGGTCTATAGTAGACCCCTACCATGATGTCACTATTGTTTTTTTCCTCTTTTATCTATACCCAGAGACTTTTTTCAGCTGGTCTGCCTCTCACCTCCTTCTGGACCTCAGATCAAGTGTATGCGTTCTTGATGTATAATGCATGATCTCTTCCCTTATTTCCCTGGCTGTCCTTCCTGAGCAAGCTATACCCTTCTGTACCAATATTCCAGTCATGAGATTTATCCCACTATGTCTCTGTGATTCCAATTAAGCCCTAATTTGGTCCTGATTTAGCTTAAAAATAATACTTTCAGTTCTTTCTGTTGATTCCCCATACTGCTTGCAGGGAAATTATGTGCATTTAATAAGAATGTGCACAATTCCCTGTGGTTGGGTTCATGTGATCCATTGTGACATTGGAAATTGTTAATTGTTTCACTGAGAAAAGATGGCCGTGGCACCAAAAAGGATACAAACATTTCAGTTGAACAATGGTGTTGTAGAAACACATATGGTGGCATCTACAGATAGATATCACTGCATATCCTCTCAGTGCCAGATGTACCCCTTGTATGTGCTGTGTATGCGTTTGCTGATTCGGTTCATGATGCCTTTGTAATTTGTACAGTGCCTCCAGAGCAGTGTAACACTGCAATGCTATCTCAACTGTAAGAGGAAACATTTTTTCTAGTCTTGAATTTCCAAATGTAAGTGCACTGTATACGTGTCCTTTCATGATTTATGGTGCCTGGCCAGGCTACATATAATGCCTAAAATGCACATACTTTGTTGTTGAGAAACTGCCTGCATATGAAGACTTTGTCTGTATATGTAATCCCATCTTACCAGTCTCATGAAATCATGTATTCTTAATGCTGCCTCATTTCCTTTGCTAGGAACAATATCTAGTGCTGCTATTGATGCAGCCAGGGCCTTTGCAATAAAGTTCTATTTAAAAAGAGATTTTTCTGTGTGGAAAGAGGTTTGAGTCTAATGTGGACACTAGATCTGGGTTTGTACTCACCTCCTGATGTAAACGGAGAGAGTGGAAAGTTAATTGGGTGTGTTGAGAATGGCAGAACACTCACCAGGAATGCTGATGTAACTCTGCCTCATCCTCCCCTTCTTAGCCAATGAACACGTCTTCCTCATCCATCACTCCAGGAGGAGGGGCTGAGGGGTGGGGGGAGTTTCCTTCTCCATTCCAGGATGTGAAGTGTCCACAGTGATTGCACAGGAAGGGGGCAGGTCCAGGCTGAATATCACATCCAGCTCATTATAAAAGTCACAAGTCATGCAGGTGACTCCAGAATTATTATCATTCTCATTCACTTTCCGGCACCTTTGCCTCAGCTCTTTTCCTTTTGTGTGGAAATGGGAATCCACTCTGGACTACCAAAGTTTCACTATCACCTTCACCAAGTTGCTATAAATATTCCTGTTCCCATGGAAGTGCTGTAGCTGCGTCTGAACATTCTTCTGTCCCCAAAGTGCAAGGAAATTGAGCCCCAACCTCCTGGACCAGGCAGCGGCATAAGACAAAGCGCAAGGAGACATGCTTTCAGTGAAAAGGTAGCAGGTAACAGGAAGAGAAGTGGCTGGGCATTTAAAATTGATGTGAATCCAGATACTGTGACCCTTGTGCAGCAGAATTCATATATGCTACCAGACTGGTCACGCCTGAAGGGAGTCTTGTTAATAGGACACTGCAGCTTGAGGACTGCTTATAGTGGTACAGGTCCGTGTACCCCCACACTGACACTGTCTCAATAGAACTTTTCTGACAGGGGACTTATGTCACTCTGGAAAGGAGAATAACTTCCAGAAAAAGTGCAGAGTTTTGTTGGTAGGAGACAAAATGAAGTGTGGATGCATACCTGGCTGTGCTGAAAAAATGTGAATTTCGCCAGTCCAACTTCCTAATGTAGAATAGGTCTAAGGGACAAGACCAGAAATTGACAGGCACACAAAGAACTGAGATCTTTTGGTCCTAAATTAGGCTCTGGCATCAATTATGAGGATGGAGCAAGTGGACTCTACCACACTTGGAGACCAGGAGTCCTCCAGTAAGGGGCTACAGTTAGATGTTTTTGTGATAGCCTGATTCAGTCTGTTAGTTGTACTTTTTTGTTAATATTAAAATAACTGAGCAAGTCTTTTAAAAACTCTGGTGGAGTGGTTTCTATTAGTCTGAGCTCTTGACAGGAACTAGTGACAAATGTGTGGGTAATAAGCATTGTTTGCAATGTTGTAACCATGTTGGTCGCAGGATATGAGACAGACAACGTAGGTAATATCTGTTATCGGGCTAACTTCCCTTGATGGAGGGACAAGTTTTCGAGCTACACAGAGCTCTTCTTCAGGTCTGCCAAAGGAAATCTGAGCATCTGGGCTAAATACAAATTGGGACAGATTTTTAAGCATAAGAGGTACCACATTTAGGCAGTCACTGAAATGAGGTGCACAATGGAAGGCTAAATTGTTATACATAAGGCACCTGAAGTGGACAATTAAGGGGTAGCAGGCAGGGTGGTGTGTTACAAATTTTTGTAATGAGCCATAAAACCAGTGCCCCTGTTGAATCCATGATTTTTGGTCTCTAGCAGAGTTATGAATTTAAGTTTCCAGGATAATCTTTTGAAGGTGGATAGGTTTCCTCTGAGGATTTCATTTTCATTTTCCCCTTGGTGTTTTTATATAGCCACACTTACTTTGCAAAGTGTGCATCTTTCTCAGTACCAGTACAATTTTATAGTGTTACCTTGTGTTCAGGAAGAAAACATTCTGGGAGACTACTCCATAGCTTTGGGTCCTATGGAGGTTTGGGGCTTAAGATCCCAGACCTTTCTTAAAGTATGTTATAAATATAAAGTGAGGGGTAACAACCTTTATGTATGCAGTAACATCAAATCCCTCTTGGCCAAGGTACAGAATTACTTACCTGTAAGGAGTTAATCAGTTTAATTAACCTGGTTGGCACCTGACCAGATACCTTTAAATTTGGGGGAGGGGAGGTTTTGTTTGTGTGCTCTTTGTTTTGTTCCCTCTTGAGACAAAGAGAGAGATCAACCAGGTAATCCAGCTCCTTCTGAAGTGATACATCTAAAATTACAAAAATTGTAAATAACAGCAAGGAAATGCATTAGATTATCTTTTGTTTTAGCTTGTAAATTTTCCCTATGCTAAGAGGGAGTTTTATTCCTGTTTTTGTAACTGTAAAGTTAAGTCCAGAAGGGAGTTCTCTGTGTTTTAAATCTTTTATTACCCTGTAATGTTACCTTCCATCCTGATTTTGCAGGTGTGATTCTTTTACTTTTTTTCTTTATAATAAAATTCTTCTTTTAAGAACCTAATTGATTTTTAGCATCCTAAAAACCAGGGATTTGGTCTGTGCTCACTTTGTTAACCTATCGGTTGGTATATTATTCTTAAGCCCTCCCAGGAAAGGGGGTGAAGGGGCTTGGGGGGGTATTTTGGGGGAGATAGGGCTCCAAGTGGCCCCTCCCTGAATGTTTGTTTAAATCACCTGGAGGTGGCAGCAATACCGTCCAAGGACAAGGAAAGAAATTTGTGCCTTGGGGAAGTTTTTAACCTAAACTGGTGGAATATAAGTTTAGGGGGTCTTTCATGTGGGTCCCCACATCTGTACCCCAGAGTTCAGAGTGGGGAGGGAACCTTGACAAAGTAAAAATCCTTTTAATTAAAATATTGTTTAAGTCAAGTGTTGTGGTTCTCTTGGCATCAGCAGAAAATGAGAGGAACTTCAAACTTTTTATATAATGTGAAAGAACATCTGTTCAATCTGAGATTAGAGGAAGTGAATCTGTGAATAATTTTGTTTGTCTGAGAGTAAGTGTGGAGTGTCTGAAGTATGAATAAATTTAGTTCTAACTTTTTGTCAATTTTGCCTTTTATTTATTTTAGAATTTTAAATTGGATTTATTACTTTAAGGTGGCCTGACATAATATCTCAGTGGAACCTATAACTAAAGAGAACTCAAATCGGCTTCCTCAAAGTTGTTGGGACCCTAAGTGTTTTTTGGAGATCACAAAACAAGCAGTCTGGGCACTGTGAAACATTCAATAGTTTTAAAACATTATCTTGATAGAAAGCTATATTGCCAAAGTCCCATTTTTCATAAATTATATATCCAGAACGGATTGGAAGACAAGTCTACCATCTCCACGCTGTGCCTTATTTAGATTTGTTAAGGAATTTCTGGAAGAAAATACCAGAAAGAATGGAGAGGCAGGTTATGAGCCTTTAAAATAAATTGTCTCCATGACTACATTATCATTGCTTCAGAAGCCAAGTGACTGTGGTATAAGCCTCTCCCCTTTTTGGTTGCTCAACAACAGGATGGAGTAATCCAGTCACATCAGCAAAATCAAGACTCATTGCAAGCAAGCAAGAATATCCTGGCAGTCTGAACCCTGAAGACCAATTAGCCTGCAAAGTTTTTGTAAATGGATGTAGGGATTCCTTCCTCAGGTCTGCTCATCCCATTCCCTAAATCTGGTCTCCTCCAGTGACCACTTCCATCTGGTGAGATAATGAGTCCTCTCCCTCAGTGTGTTAGGAGAACCCACTTCATCCTTTTGCTACAGAATCAATGCCTGCTAACAAGGAGGGTTATTTCAAGTAAACACTGCCGGCTTGTTACAAGGGATGTTTAAGTGAACTGACAGGGTTGTGAAGGCTTTCTTAAACAAACTGACTTTCTACAGGATTCAGAAGTTGAAGCAGCCGGAATTTCTTATGGCACTAAATACAGTTGAAATGGATGAAAACATGAGTGGACTAATGCACAAGCTGCATTGAATTCCTTATTGGCATTTGTTGTAGATATTCTCTGCACTGCAATTGGTAATTATATCCAGGGATTTTAGGTTTGCTTCAGAACCCTAGTTTCCATGATTGTTAATGTGAAACTGTTTTTCCCTTAAATAAATAAATCTGTTACACTGATATAACTACAGCTGACCTACACTATGTGGGTCAGTAGAGAACACAGTGTTTCAAATACCATGCCACTAACTAACTAGTCTTTATTAATTCCCCCTTACCATACATACAGGCAATGGGAGCTGAAGGAACAGGAAAGGAAAGGAAAAGTATAAAATGGCTGGCTGTCCCATAAAGCAAGCAAAAATCCAGCCCACATCATTTTGCAGTTTGTTTACTTGTGGCTTCATTAAAATTGTATGCTGAGCCAATGACTAGATTTTGTTAATGGCTCCACAGAGGGACAATCATTGCCAAAACGTGAACACTGTGATCCGTTTCCCCAATTATTGCTTTGTAACCATTTCTAATTTGACAGCTCCTGCTGAACAAGGGTTTGTTTATTTTGTTTCATTGTTCTGAATATAGAAACATCAGATGAGCCTAATGGCAGAGCATTAATAACGAGCATCACTAATCAGAAACATACGTTAACAGCATGCTAAGGGAACATAATGACTTCTTTGGGACTATTTGAAAGATTTTTTTCATTGTAGAATCTCTTTAGTGGACATAAATCACAGTGTTTTGTTGCTCACTAAACAAGGAAAGGTAAGGATATTTAATTCCTTGTGGCCTACAGACAAACAATGGTAACACGGTGAAGTGATTTTTTTCATCCTTGGCATTATTGCATAACTTTAGGGGAACATGGAGTAGAGGAAGTTCCAATTCTTCATCGTGAACTAGCATTCAAACCAGTTCTAAGTTTGCATTTTTATTAATTATCTCAGTGGGCCTTTGTGGTTGCTTTTGTGATGTGGATATCCATTTGTAAAAACCCTAATATAACTGATTGCAATAAGGAGATTACAGCACAAATTGAAGTAAATATTTCTAAAATGACATCAAAAGGGGGAAAAAATGGAGTGAAAAACAAGCAATTAGCCCACAGTAAATACTGGACTAGATCAGACTTAATGATCCACCTAAAGTGAGAGGCAGCACATTGCTGCACTGTCTTGGAGTATACTGGGATGCTGACTGTGACTCAGGAAATCTTCCTCCCAGACTCCCTGGTACTTCCAGGAGGGCATAAACTAGGCCAGATGTAGACACAGCGTCACGTATTCTCCACGATGTGCTGGGGAGGTGGACCCAAAGTTATGTTCATTCTCTGCACCCTGCCACCCACCTACATATCAGGGGAATGTAACAGCTCTGCAGAGCCTGTTTTCCCTCCTGTGTTGATACCTGTGATGTGGGTAGCTGGTGCAGGGGAGTAAGATTACTTCCTTTTGCCACTGCACAAGTCAAGGCATAATTTGGCCTATTACATTTGATTAGTTCATGTTGTCATTTATTTCTGGCTTTCAGATTGGTTAGGCTGAATATACAATAATTCACTTTCAGTACATGTTCCACCAAAGGCTTGCTACTTTCCAGTTTTAGCTGTAAAGAAATTTATGGAAATGATATTTTCTATCTGGACCTATTGCTTTAATGTACATTTACATGTTTTTTTCAGGTAATACATCCAAAATGAAAAGCATGTAAGAAATCAGAAGAGAATCTTTAGGTCCAAATTTCCGTATTTTTTTTATTTAGACTGGATCATTATATTAGCAATGGTTCTACCTTTTAGCACTCTGGAATAAATTATTCTGGCATGTGATGGAGTGTTCACATCACACTTGCCCAGAAAGGGTTAATGAAGATTAAAAACTGGACACAGTACTCCAGATGAGGCCTCACCAATGTTGAATAGAGGGGAATGATCACATCCCTTGATCTGCTGGCAATGCCCCTACTTATACAGCCCAAAATGCCATTGGCCTTCTTGACAACAAGGGCACACTGTTGACTCATATCCAGCTTCTCGTCCACTGTAACCCCTAGGTTCTTTTCTGCAGAACTGCTGCCGAGCCATTCGGTCTCTTGTCTGTAGCGGTGCATGGGATTCTTCCGTCCTAACTGCAGGACTCTGCACTTGTCCTTGTTGAACCTCATCAGATTTCTTTTGGCCCAATCCTCTAATTTGTCTAGATCCCTCTGTATCCTATCCCTACCCTCCAGCGTATCTACCTCTCCTCCCAGTTTAGTGTCATCTGCAAACTTGCTGAGGGTGCAATCCACACCATCCTCCAGATCATTAATGAAGATATTGAACAAAACCGTGGGGCACTCCACTTGATACCAGCTGCCAACTAGACATGGAGCCATTGATCACTATCTGTTGAGCCCGACAATCTAGCCAACTTTCTATCCACCTTGTAGTCCATTCATCCAGCCCATACTTCTTTAACTTACTGGCAAGAATACTGTGGGAGACTGTGTCAAAAGCTTTGCTAAAGTCAAGGAACAACACGCCAATGCTTTCCCCTCATCCACAGAGCCAGTTATCTCATCATAGAAGGCAATTAGATTAGTCAGGCATGACTTGCCCTTGGTGAATCCATGCTGACTATTTCTGATCACTTTCCTCTCCTCTAATGCTCATAAGATTTCCAACTGAAAATAGACTTTATTATGGGATTGGTGGAGTGTCTGCTTCTTGACCTGGAAAGATCTTGAGAGCAACTTGTGTTGCAGAATTTAATTATTTTTGGTGTTTCAGGTTCAAAAACCCCAATCAAAAACTAAGCAAAAAGTTTTTTTTTCCCACCCCCCAAACACCTTATTCAAACGCTTCACAATCTGAAAAGGTTTATGTTTGGTTCTATAATGAAAGAAAGCACAGAGGAGAAAGGGAGGAGGTGGTATCCTTTAAAAAACAAAAACAAAAACAAAAAAACTACAGTATTTGCAAAGTTAATGTTTTGAGGTGAATATCCATATGTGTGTTCAGAAATTGCATTTCAATTCACCGTAGAATAAATAGGAGCCAGTGGCAAAATCAGATCTATATTTCATTTTGAATTTCAAACACAAACCAAAATTGGTGGATGACTGAGACCAGAGGTTTGTTTAAGAGCATCTCCAGTTGTGAGACACAACTTGTAAAGAAATGCAAATAAAAATCATCCCTAAGGGAGTAGTAAACCAAAACAGTTCAGAGACATTTCCCTTTGTATGATAGAGAACATTTGTGGTTTATTCTCTTATCTCTTTGAAGTCTGGAGGCAGGAGGCACCTCTTTTCATTCTTCCTCTCCAGGAACATTAGCAGCAGTCTTTCCTATAGATTTATTTTGTTAAGTCTTTTTATTTTTCCTGGTTGGAGAGCTGACTGAGACGTTCTGATTTGCATTCATCTTTAGATTGTAAGTAGGAAAACTTAAAAAAAACTTGCTCCATATTTGTAACAAGGGAAGAATCTTTGGGCTAAATCTTCAGCTGATGTAAATCAAATTAGCTCCATTGACCTCAATGGAACTATTCTGATTTCCCCCATCTGAGGATCTGGCCCAGAATATTTATCTGCTATTGACCCTTTGATAAAGATTTTAGTAGTAGTTTGTCCTTATTCGAAGTTAATAACATAGCAGAGAATTTTATTCTCTGATTGTAAGATTGTTAAGAGAACAATCTTAAATGGATAGTTTGTGTCCTTATTGTATTTTGAGACAGGCTTTTAAATTCTTAATCTGTACTATGGAAACAAATATTCCTTAATGTTTAAAAATGTACATGAATGAATCTCGCTTTAGAAGTAGATATAAAATCTCATATGTGTCTGTTTCACCACAAGGAAGGTCCTCTCCTGGATCAGTAACTGATTAAAAGAGAGGAAACAAAGGGTAGGAATAAATGGTCAGTTTTCACAACGGAGGGAGGTAAACAGCAGGGTCCCTCAAGAATCTGCTCTGGGACCTATGCTGTTCAGCATTTTCATTAATTATCTGGAAAAGTGGGTGATCAGGAAAGTGGTGAACGTCATAGGTGATACAAAATTATTGAAGATAGGTAAGGCCAAAACTGACTGAAGGGTTACAAAGGGTGACAAAATGGCATATGAAATTCAACATTGATAAGTGTAAAGCTATGCACATTGGAAAAAATAATCCCAACTACACATATGTCAGGAACTATTAGAAAGGGATAGAAAATAATACCGTAAATTTCATAAATTCATGATATGTCCACACCTTGAATATTGTGTCCAGTTCTGGTTGCCTTGTCTCAAAAAGGATAGAGTGGAACTGGACAAGATACAACAAAGATGATCAACAAAGAGTCCTGTGGCACCTTAAAGACTAACAGATGTATTGGAGCATAAGCTTTCGTGGGTGAATACCTGCAGGTGTTCCTGTACCTGTGGATGACATGCATCCGACGAAGTGGGTATTCACCCACGAAAGCTTATGCTCCAATATGTCTGTTAATCTATAAGGTGCCACAGGTCTCTTTGCTGCTTTTACAGATCCAGACTAACACAGCTACCCCTCTGATATTGACAAAGATGATCGAGTGTTTGGAATGGCTTCCATACAAGGAAAGAATAAAAAGATTAACTCTGGTCATCTTAGAAAAGAAGTGATTAAGGGGGGATATGACAGAGGTCAATAAAATCATGAATGATGTGGAAGAAGTGAATAGAGAAGCATTATTTACTCATTACCAAAAATCCAGGGTCAACCATTGAAATTAATTGGCAGCAGGTTTAACACAAACAGGAGGAAGTATTTTTTCATCCAATGTACAATTAACCTGTGGAACTCACTTCCATGGAATGTTGTGATGGCCAAAAGTATAACAGGGTTCAAAAAAGAGCTAGATTAGTTCATAAAGCATAGGTTCCTCAATGACTATTAACCAAGATGGTCAGGAATGCAACTCCATCTTTGGGGGAACCCTAAACTTCTGACTTTCAGAAACCAGGAGGAAAGATGGGGTGGATCACTCCAACTACCTGTTCTTTACACTTGCCCTGAAGCTCTGCTACTGGCCACTGTTGTAGACAGGATTCCGGGCCAGATGGACCATTGGTCTGACCCATTGTGGCAGTTCTTATGTTCTTAAATGTTACAGGCTTTCTATCACAATAGCCTTTACAGCAGTTTCTTATTTTATTTCTTAAAGATCAAATTTTGTACAAAAAATGCATATACAATTGTACTTCTAAATTTGCATAGGCACTTACCATATCATGTAGATGGGTATTTTTGGGTCTAAATATCTTGTCTAAATACCTCCAATAATTGCAGCAGTTGTGATATCTGTGCACACAACTATAGGCTTCCTATTTTGTGTGCATTGTTGCATACAGTGAAGGGCCTCACTACAGTTTTATTTCAGGGTGGGGTGGGAAAGGGAATCCTGAAAGGCACCAGAGCAGCATCCACCAGCATGGATTTCAGCTGAAATGATATGGCCTTCACTACAACTTTGTGTTGAGGAGTGATACTGGGCATCAATTACTTAGATCATGGAGGTCCCTCATGTTGGGCAGCAGGGCAAGTGTAGCCCACCTGCAAGACGAGAAAGTCCCTCCTCACCAAGGAACTCGGCCCAGATCGTGGTGAGGTGCGAGCCAAGGATGTCACAGAATGCATGGTAGAACTCCATGGTCAGCCCATTTGTTAGTGAGCATCAGACAGGGCTTCCAAGAACTTGGTCAGAGTGAGACGGTGGTCTAGAAAGTGTCAGTTGCCCTCACTGATCATAGGAATTTCATCCTACAGAACCCTGCAAGCATCAGCGTTGGTCAGGTCTGGAGAGAAGAGGCTGGTGTAGAAAGCCCTGCCTTTTCCCACAACTACACTGGATCTGTAAGATGGGTGCCATCCTCTGCCAGAAGACAGGTGAAGTGCTTTTTGGTATCCCCCCCTTTTCTCCAGGGCACAGAAGAAGCAAAAGGTGTGATACATCTCCTGAAGGAGCTGGATATGGGATCCAAAAAGCACCCGGGGTCTGATGGTGGTTGAGGGCCTGGAGCTAATCCCAGCTCTCCTGACATACTCTGCAGAGGGACAGATCTCTGGGTTGAACAGCCAGGTACCTCTCCTACTCCAAAACAACAGCTCCATTGCCATGTCCCTCCTCCTACTGGTCCCCCAGTGTAGTTGCAGAAGAGCCAGGTGCATACCTTCCTCACATCCCAACATCCGTGTGCTGAGGAAAAGGCATGTCTCTGGCCAGACAGAATTCTCAGAAGGATGCCATGAAGCCCACATCCTGCAGCAAGCTGCCAAAATGCTAGTAGGCCAGCCCCGGCCACTCAGCCATTCACTGCCACCACCAGTTGAGTGGTGACTTGCTTGTGAAGGAAAGCAGAACTGAGGTTGTGTGTAATATAAACTAAAGAACAAAGAAAGAACAAAACACTGATTTTATCAAAACTGAACATTCTGATTGACCTCAAATGAGATATTGGATTTAAAAAATATATATTTTGTGGTAAATTTTGATGGGTTTTTTTTGGTCTGATTAGAAAAGAAAAGAAATGTCAAAATTGCAGAACTTCCTGCAAAACAGAAATTCCAGTTCCCCTATAGCTCTATTAGCAGCCTGAATGACATTCCTTTAACATAGTTTTTCATTTTCCAACCAGCTCCATTTAATGCACTAAGTAAAAGATAAAAGAATTTCAGAAATCAGACCAAAAGCTTGGTGACTTCTCAGGCAGATACTTTAAGACTATACTAGAGCTCTCTACATACCTATCTTCATCCTCACCCTGCTCGGGCTTTCACAGGCAACTGGATCACATGATCCTAGTTTCTTGTGGTCAGTTAGTTCCAGCTTGGCTCTAATTGAACCTTCTGCCTCTTTACACACATTCCAGAACTCTGGAGAAGTAAAAAAGAAGTGCAAGTCAAAATGAATTCAATACGTCAATCTGAGAGGTGGGTCAGTAGTTTGGGGGAACGGATGGTTTTCTTTCTGGTTTAGGGAAGAGAAGTGGAGCAGCAGGACACTGCATGGATGGGGAGAAGAGGGGGAAGAGAGAGAAATCATTAACACGCACACACGTGTGAACAGTTTCACAGAGTAGACAGAACTACCATTAAAGGCTACCATCCTAATGGTCTTGGAAAGGGAGGGCAATGGAGTTTCCATGGATCCTAACAAATCTGCACATCTTCCTAGGCTAACAGTGCTCTCACATATTGTAGGTCAATTCAGAAAACCAAGGAACATTGTGTATTTCATATTTGTAATTGAGTCTTCTATCATTTTGATTCTTAGGGATTTGTGCACAAACTGTATTCATCACTGAGCTGAGAGAGTGTGTCTATCACACCTACCAGGACTGTAGCGGCATACAGAATTATCTTTAGTACTAGCTTAGCATTTCACAAGAAATCCTAAAATATGGTACTGAAACCATAGTTTTCTTTCCTTACCCCACAAGTCCCATCCATTAGGTGCTACTCCTAAATAACCCTGTAAAGCAGGGGTAAGCAATTGTTTTTTTTTGTCAAGGTCCAAATTTCTTGGTCAAGGTCCAGACTCCAGAGAAGGGGGGGGGGGGAAAGTATTAAAAAATAAAATATTTCAGGGTCTGTTCAAAAACGGCTGGTGATCCGACTTTGGCCTGTGGTCTGCCTATTGATTACTCCTGCTGTATACCATTTATAGTGGATCTGAAGACCAATCCAAATTACTGGAGAATTGATTTTTAAATTAGGGCTAGTTAGCTTTGAAAAATGTATAGCTATTGAAAACGGGGGAAAACGAGCACAGAACTATATTTTCATCATCATCTAAGCTCCTTATCGTTATTTTACTTCTAAGGCTGAGTTAGATGCACTCCCCATCAGCCCAGTGCAGTTAAAAGTCACTCAACCATTTCTTTAGCCTGAGGTTGGATTGAAAGGGGAGAAGGCAGTCTCCTCATAAAGTGACATGTGGAGGAGTGGCAGGAGGTATTCAATGAGGAAACCATTACATTAAAACAAGCCAATTAAAATTCACTTAACAATATGAACAAATAGCAGAAAATGTGTGACACAGCTGTGCATATGATTAAAGTTTTTGTCAGACTGTCTTGTCGTGCTAAGTACTCTTTGTCTTTTGACTTTTAAAAAGTATGTATCTCAGAGAAACCCCACAATTAGGGAAGTAGAATTGCTCAGTTAAACCAGCTATGATCCAAAATTTGAACCAAAGTTTTATGAAAATAATTCGATATTTTATTAAAATTATTTTAATGTGTATGTGATTCTGTATTTCCTCATTCTGAAAATACTTTAAGATAGGCTATACTTTGGTCTGACCAGCAGCAGAAAGTACCAAAGATCTTATATGATTTGTAGTCTACTTTTACAGATGTCTTGGAGAAAGGGTCAATGGCCCTAGGAGGGTGAATGGGAAAAAAGAGATTATGACTAGTCTTGGAAAAGAACATTTTGGGATTGATACCTCCAACTTTTTTGGGCTTATCTAAATTTATATTAACTTTTTCCATATTAAACTCCTTTCTGTCCTAATATGTTCTTTATAGTCTATGAAAACATGACTTCACTTTCACCATGGCACAGGAAGTGCTGTCTTGAAGAGACCGGAAAGACATGTAAGCAGAAACTGTAGAATTAACAAAATCAATCTTTTTGTTACATTCTATTAGGTAGTGAAAAAACAGATTTGTGTCTCTGAGAGCAGTTTGTCTTTTCATTGTTACGCACAGTAAATTGTTCCTTTAAAACACTGAAGGCATAGGCATGAGAAGTGGGGGTGTGCTGCAGAACTCCCAGGTTTTATGCGGGGCTGCTGGGCCCACTCCCCAGCCACTGGATTCGCGCATAAAACTTGGGGGTTTCCTGTGCCTATGCCCTGCTCCCAGCCCTCCGCCTGCACTCTGCTCGCCAACCCCTCATCTCATCTGGGGCTTGGGTCCTGGCTGCCAGCCCCACCCCCACTCCCAGGGCCCATCCCACTCCTGGCCCCACACTTCAGGCTCTGCTCTTGGCCCTGCACTTGAGGTCCTGGCTGCTGGTCCCTGCCCAGGGCTCCACTCCTGGCTCCACTCCTGGCCCCATGCCTGCCCTCAGCTGTGGCCTCGGCCTCCTTACCCCTGTCCAGGTCCCCCTCCTCCTGGAGACACAGCCCTACTCACAACCTTGGAGTGGGTGGGGGGAAGACAGGAGTAAGGGGGCTGGCTTTCAGCACCCTCACTACTTAAAATGTTCCAGCGCCACTGACTAAAGGATGATATTCCAGATTTAAAACCTTAGAACACCTGAGTTCTGTGAAACAGTTGGCAGGTGACAATAATCAGGACTCAGGTGGCATCCAGCATTTAAAGGCTCACTGAGTGCTTGTGACTTAAAAAGAACCTAGCCTTCATTTCCCAGCTGAGATCTGGGGGACACAAAAAGATATAAGCAAGCTTATGAAAGCTTGTGTCTTTTACAATATCTTATATTATTTGATATACAGCCGAGAAAAAAAGACAGTTGAACATAAAACTGGATATTGATTTGCAGCTTTTTATTCTCACACAGTGCTGCATTCAGTAAAGAATTGGGATGACTACAGTACATATGTACTTTCAAATGTTAATGTATAATTCCGGTGAGCATTGCTGAACTTCTATACTTTTTGTGTCTCAACAACCAAGCTCATTTATTTCTTAACATTACAATCTCCCTTTCTTATGCAAACTAGTGGTGTCCTGTAACCTTGTAGACTCTGCTCACTTGTTCTCCACCATCAGCTGATTCTCCAGCCTCTATTCTCCTTATCATCCTTTCCTCCCTTCTGCCCTCTTTTTATCCTCCTTTTTACTTTTCCTCTCTTCCATCACAAAACATTATTTCTGAGCATTCCTTTGAATTTGAAAAAGGTTCACACCCCTTTTTAGTTTTTTATGACCACTGTAGAGAATAAGATTACTTGGAGCAACATTCATTAGAATAATGTACTTTAAGTGAATGTTTATTTATTTTGATTTCTAATAAAGTACCTATCCTAGAATTTACATGCCTTTGCCAAAAAAAAAACAAAAAAACAACAACACCCAAGAAAAATACAATCACCTCAAAAATAAACTCAGCAGAAGCTCTTCTTTTCCAATCCTCCTGTCCTGGCCCAAAAGAAAAGGAAAAAAATTCCTAACACATTTAAATTAATTTCAAACAATGCACCTGTCAGGGTTCCTTCCCCACTCAGAACTCTAGGGTACAGATGTGGGGACCTGCATGAAAGACCCCCTAAGCTTATTCTTACTAACTTAGGTTAAAATCTTCCCTAAGGTACAAACTTTGCCTTGTCCTTGAACCCTATGCTGCCACCACCAAGCGTGTTAAACAAAGAACAGGGAAAGAGACCACTTGGAGACATCTTCCCCCAAAATATCCCCCAAGCCCTACACCCCCTTTCCTGGGGAAGGTTTGATAATAATCCTCACCAATTTGTACAGGTGAACACAGACCCAAACCCTTGGATCTTAAGAACAATGAAAAATCAATCAGGTTCTTAAAAGAAGAATTTTAATTAAAGATAAAAGAATCACCTCTGTAAAATCAGGATGGAAAATACTTTACAGGGTATTCAGATTCAAAACACAGAGGATCCCCCTCTGGGCAAAACTTTAAAGTTACAGAAAACAGGAATAAACCTCCCTCTTAACACAGGGAAAATTCACATAAAACAAAAGATAAACTAATCCGTCTTGCCTGGCTTACCTATACTGGTTGCAATATTGGAGACTTGGATTAGGATGGGTTGAAGAAGATTGATTTCTGTCTGGCTTCTCTCAGTCCCAAGAAAGAACAAACACTTAAACAAAGAGCACAAACAAAAGCCTCTCCGCCGCCCACCTCCCAAGATTTGAAAGTATCTTGTTCCCTTATTGGTCCTTTGGGTCAGGTGCCAGCCAGGTTAGCTGAGCTTCTTAGCCCTTTACAGGTAACAGGATGTTGCCTCTGGCCAGGAGGGATTTTATAGCACTGTATACAGAAAGGTGGTTACCCTTCCCTTTATATTTATGACAGCATCCTTCTCCACAAACTTCATCTCTTATCAAGCTTCTCCCTCCCAAAAACCTGAGTATAGAGGTGGATGTGGCTGCCTTCCTTAAAGGGCAGTAAATTATGGCTTTGTTGGACCAAGCAGGGAATAGAGTGCAAAGCTGAGGGTCACTCTTGGAGAACATGCTTCTGATAACTCTTCCTCTTTTATACTGAGGCTCCTGCTCAAGTAACAAAACCACAGCAGACGAGTCTGTTGATGGAACAGTGTCTTACCGCAGTGCCTTCGGGGAGTACTCTGGTTTCATTAACCTTTTTAGAGTAGATCATCAAAATAGGACTGTCACCCTAAAAGGCTGCTTGTACCCCAATCTGAATATGCAGGAGATAGTGGTCTGTCAACAATATTGTCCTAATTTCCAGCTGCCTAACTTGCCATCTCATCCCCAATATGACATCATGAGCGTGACCAGTCACGTGAGCTGAACCTGAAATAGTATCACGGTGATCTCAGCTGATTCTAAACTGATCCCAAGAATTCATCATCCAAGCTAACGATACATTCACTGAGTAATATTATGTTGGCTCTGCCAAAGTCACTGCGGTGAGAAACGTCCAAGGTCATGCACAGAGGTGGTCAGATAGGTTCAAATTTTGAAATTTCAATGTGATTTTTCATTGAAATTCAAAATTCGAGGGAAAAAATGGGCTGAATTTTCAAAAAAAAAATACCCAAGCAGTTACAATTTCCTAGTTTTCAACCAGCTCTGCCCATGCTTGGACTGTGTCGTGCGGCAGAGGAATTGGAACACCAGAACTAGATCCACCTTAACTCTGTTGTAGGACTCACTCTCAAGATGGAAAGTATCTTGTCTCCTCATTGGTCATTTTGGTCAGGGGCCAGCAAGGTTCCCTTTAGGTTCTTAACCCTTTACAGGTGAGAGGATTTTTCCTCTGGCCAGGAGGGATTTTAAAGGGGTTTACCCTTCCCTTTATATTTATGACAGTGACATTTTTTGTCAGTGGTCTCCATTTTAGTACTCTCACTCTCAAGATGGATGCCCTGTGTTTTGACCCTGAATTGAAATGGATCTTCTACATTTCAGGCTGGATGCAAACAACATTGCCATGTTGCTTCCACTCTAATACCCCTTAGCCTCATGTTGTACCAAATATGTGGTTAATAACACCTGTACACAAACTGCTTGTCCTGCTGCATTATGGCAATAAATGCAATATGAGGAGGCCTCACCCTCATGATTGAAAAGTGACATTTTATTATATGCCAATCTGGCAAACATTGCTAAATAGCCACAGAAAGCAAATCTTGAATCCACATTCAAGCAAGAAATCTGACTCTAAAGAGTTACATCCATGGTCTGAATAGGTTCATTCTGCTCTGGTATTTACTTGTGGTTGCCATTAAAAATTCTAAATTTTGCAATGTTACTGAACCATGGTAGCAGTTACCACAGGATGGTGAGTTGCTACAGTTATTTCCCATTATATATACTGCAAGTTGAAATTTAAGGAAGAAGCTGAGCAGTTTATATTTCTGAATGTTTGACCATTCCCATCCTCTCATTCCTTAACCCTGCAAGCCAATACATGGCTTCCTTTCCTTCATCTGTCCAGATTTTCTCAGCTCAGCAGCTCCTGCACACAAACTGACCCAAATATTGTAATTCCCTCTCTTCACTCTGATCCCTATGCTAAATAGCAATTCCCAAGAGCATCCCTATCCTTGGTGACTGTCAAGGTTCCTCCCCCACTCTGAACTCTAGGGTACAGATGTGGGGACCTCCATGAAAACCTCCTAAGCTTACTTTCACCAGCTTTGCTTAAAACTTCCCCAAGGTACAAATTAATTTTATCCTTTGTCCCTGGATCTCCACTGCCACCACCAAACTCTAACTGGGTTTACCGGGAAACGTAGTTTGAACACGTCTTTCCCCGCAAAATCCTCCCAACCCTTGCACCCCACTTCCTGGGAAAGGTTTGGTAAAAATCCTCACCAATTTGCATAGGTGACCACAGACCCAAACCTTTGGATCTAAGGACAATGAAAAAGCATTCAGTTTTCTTACAAGAAGACTTTTAATAGAAGTAAAGAAATCCCCTCTGTAAAATCAGGATGGTAGGTACCTTACAGGGTAATTAGATTCAAAACATAGAGAATCCCTCTAGGCAAAACCTTAAGTTACAAAAAAGACACACAGACAGGAATAGTCCATTCTATTCAGCACAGTTCCTTTCTCAGCCATTTAAAGAAATCATAATCTAACACATACCTAGCTAGATTACTTACTAAAAGTTCTAAGACTCCATTCCTGTTCTATCCCTGGCAAAAGCAGCATACAGACAGACACACAGACCCTTTGTTTCTCTCCCTCCTCCCAGCTTTTGAAAGTATCTTGTCTCCTCATTGGTCATTTTGGTCAGGGGCCAGCAAGGTTCCCTTTAGGTTCTTAACCCTTTACAGGTGAGAGGATTTTTCCTCTGGCCAGGAGGGATTTTAAAGGGGTTTACCCTTCCCTTTATATTTATGACAGTGACATTTTTTGTCAGTGGTCTCCATTTTAGTACTCTCTTCTTGCTACTCTGCTCTATTCAAATCTTGCATGTTTCTTGATTTTCTTGGAATGCCATTGGATAATTTTTTCTTAGCTTAATAGCACCAGGGAAGTCTAGAAATGCGTTCAGTCTAAAGACAGTAGCCAGATCAGCTGTGATTGTCAGACCTGGTGACCTCCTGTGCTGGATTTCAACAAATGAAAGGGGCCTTTGTGGGTTGAAGAAAAGTAGGAGGGAAGGTACTACTCATTTAAAGTTTCAATACAGTCTGAGTTACAAAATGGTTCCTATTTTGTTTGAAGAAGTACAGTCATCCCTTCCAAAAATGCACATACAAAAATAGATTTTGAACTTATTCCGTCTGTCTTCTCAAAAGAATGGGAAAAAGGTACAAAAGCTGAGCTAACAGCAAAACTTTTATTTATGTTAGATGATACTCTTTATAGAGAGACAATAAGCAACTCAGGACCAATAACGTCATTTATGATTTTTCAATAGATTAATCAAATCCAAAGTCGGATTAAAATACACAAGTTCATAATTTTATGGACTTTCTAAAAGCCACTCTGATCTTTGGCTTTTTCCACTGATCTGTTTTATTATTATTATTATTAACATGAATAAAGAAATATTGCTCACAATTCCTTAGAATGATAGCCAGTGTCTACACAGTAAATGTAAAATGGAAATTTCTTGTATTGCCATTTTTTTTCCACTGTCTATTTGAGTGAACAGAATTGAGAGAGAATTTAAATTCAGATGCTTTCTCTCCTGGCGTTTCACTTATGTAAGAGATGACAAGGATGTGTGCCATGTAACATGATGTTACTACATTACAGGGTATCATATCACCATGAAGCCATTGTCCATCATGAAGCTGAAATGATGATAGTAACAATTACCTGCAAATCAGTAATGTGACATGGCGTAGTAAACCTAGAACTTTGTGAGATTTTTTTGGTAAGGAAATGTGAAAACAGGCAAAATTCACCAAGATTCAGTCGTTCCAGCAAAATTTCTTGAGGGGATTTGAGCTGGGTCCTACACAGGCAAATTTTGTCTGGTTTTAGATTTGGTTTAACTAGATCCTTTTACCCCTCATTTGTCCAGGCTCCCACCAACAAGCCTCTGTGCTCCATTCTTTTGTGCCCTTCAGAGTGCGATTCCTTTTACCCACTCCTCACATCTTAATGACTACAGAGTAGAATATTTTGGAGCTTGTCTACACTGAATCTGAGGGTGCGTCTATGCAGCAACTAGACACCCACTGCTGGCCCGGGCCAGCCGACTCGGGTTTGCGGGCCTCAGGCTGTGGGGCTGTTTCATTGCTGTGTAGACTTGCGGGCTAGGGCTGGAGCCCAGGCTCTAGGACCCTGCAAGATGGGAGGATCCCAGAGCTCGGGCTCCAGCCCAAGCCCAGAAGTCTACACTGAAACTACTCCACAGCCTGAGCCCTGCAAGTCCGAGTTGGCTGGCACAGGCCAGCCACAGGTTTCTCTTTGCTCTGTAGACACATCCTGAGAGTGAGCTTTCAGCCTGGGTTACAGGGCTCATGCTAGTGCTCTAAAAATAGCTGTGTAGACCTGCTTCATAGCATCCGCTTCAACGTTGCAGCTTGGGTTGGATTTCAGGCTCTCAAGGCTTCCCCCATTCCCTCTCAGGCTTAAAAGCCCAGGCTCCTCCCTAAGCCACAATGTTGAAGCACTGTCTACAAAGATAGTTTAAGAGTGCTAGTACAAGTCTGTGGACCCAGGCCGGGAGGCTTATTCCCAGATGCAGTGTAGACGTGCCCTTGAAGGTTAAGAATTGAATTCATTATATCCAGATTTATAGTTGCTCTTTCCTGTGTACATCTACCTACCCACACTGAATGTCTAAATTTGAGATCCCATTAGTTTTACAGTATAGTAACTCCGCTGACTTCAGTGAAGTTCCTCTTGATTTTCACTGTTGCAAGAGAGAAGAGATTCATGCCTGTGATGTGCACTTAAAGAAAATAGAAAACACACAAAATGTTTATTTCTCAGCCTGTTCTTTTCGAGTGAAGCAAGGCATGATTTTGTTTTCATTGCATTATCTGGGGCAAGATAAAAACAGAAATGTTTTGGAAGATGAAGAAAGGTGGCGGTGGTGGTGGTGGGTTATGCTCAAACCTCCAGAAAAGCACCTGACGTGTTAATAAATTTCATCCCCCAAAATACTCAGTGATGAAATTGTGTTTGAAGCATAAGTAACCATAACCCAACAATTTATATTTGCATAAAGTTATAGGCACCTGAACACGGGGGCTTAAATTTAAAGTTCATCATAACTATAATATCATGGTATAGTAGGGTTGGAAAAAAGGATATAATTGCTGCTACAGAAAATGATTAATGGGAACCCTTTAATGGTAGTGCTGTTTATTTTTAATCAAATAATTCCTGGTCCAAGTCCTAAAAGTGACAGAAATGTAACAAATGTGTCAATTAGATGCATATGGACAAAATTCAGCTTCCTCCTAAGGTAAACTTCACCACTTACTATTACACACTTGGGAAATACAAGCAAGCTGTACCCTGTGTGCATTTGGAAAAGGGAATGGCAGAGCTATAGAATGTTTTAGTGGATGACCATACAGCATAAAGTATCCTTACTTTATTTCAGAACACCTGGGGAGTTGATTAATGAAGATGTCTTTAGGCCTCTCCATTAACACTAATTTTAGTCTTATTTAACCATAATTACCATAAAACAGAACTGTGAATGTCTTATTTCATTAAGCCTAAGCTTTGATGAATTTCACATAATTTATTTTACGTAAACTTTAAGATGCTTTCTCTTTCTCTGTCTTCATTTCCCTTTAATGCATATAACTTATAAGAAATTAGTCTTTTATTTTTACAGGTGGATAATTGCATTATTTTGTAGTATTATTGTACTTGTGTCACTACCATCGTCAATTGCTTAATATTCAAGCTCTTATCAGTAGAGTCCTGCATAGATACAAATTGAGATCAGCGGATGCGGATATCCACAGAGCTGTCGGGCTGTACAGGGAACTGCAGTGGTAAAAGGAGCAGCACGTGGGGCAGCCGCCCAGGAGCAGCGCCCCGCACTGGCAGCTCCTCTAGCACGGCTGTACCGCCTGCAGTCCCTTCCATGCAGTGGTCTGCATCTCCTATCCGGGGCCATGCGTGCCACTTGAACACACGAGCGGGACTAGGGCCAGCTGCCAGTGAGCCTGGTGCCTGCCCCAGTGGGTGGGGCTGGAGGCAGGGCTGCGGGCAGCACTAGGGGGGAGCTGCCGGTGCTGGTTTCTGGGAGTGGCTGCCCCACTCCTTTGCTCCTTTGGCCACTGCAGTTCCTAGTACAGCACTGCAGCTCTACAGATGCCAATTTATATCCTGGGATATCCGCATCTGTGGATATAAATTTGTATCCAAGCAGGGCTCTGCTTATCAGCCTGGGTGGGGAAGGCCATTGTCCTTTCAAAAGATAAATAGAGTGGGCCACGTTTTCCTCTCAGTTGTACTGGTCTAAATGCGGAGTAACGCCAGCAACTTGGTTATTCCAGATTTACATTAGTGTAAATGACAATGTAGAACTAGATTTTAAGCCACAAGGGACCATTAGATCTCCTAGTCTGAACCCTTTCTTATACAGTATTTCATCCAGTTATTTTGTATTGCTGTCCACCAATTTAAGGGCTGGGAACACTGATTTGATCCGCAAGCTGCTGGACAGCTTTAGGATAAATGGGTAACGTATACAGGGATAGAACCCCTTCTTCTACTCCTGAGTGCCCCATTGCCTTTGGACAGCTTGAGAGATGTGAGCTGACTGGCTCTTTCTTCCTACAACCATTTGCCTCTTGCCCCCTTTTTACCTGAACCTAGCATCCATCCCTATAATTATATGGTACAGGAACTGTGTTTTCAGGTTGTTGTGTGTCTGATTGATTGCCCGTTCAAGAGGTCAGGAAGGAATTTTTCCCAATAGGGCCTAATTGCCTGGCCCTAATGGATTTTTTCAATTCCTCATAACATCGTGAAGACACAGTTAGGTAAATAGGCATAGAATTTAGGTATTGTGTGCACATTAGTTCATTGTAACTGGTGTCCACTGTGGATTAAAGGCCAAAGGATCAGCAACAAGAAATTAAGAGATGCAGGGTTTCACTGGTGGATCCAGGTCTACGGAAAAATGGAGACCCCATGCCATACAGACCTGTGCCTTTTTCATACCTTTTGTCCTCTTCACAGAGGGGAAGGTGAGAGGATTCAGCAGCAGATGCTTAATCCTAGGGGTAGTCAGCAGAGGGTCTACCCTGAGTTATGGGCTATATCAGTGGTTTTCAAACTGTTTCAATGGGGACACCAGGACTGGCATTAGAATTGCTGGGGCCCGGGGCTGAAGCCTGAGCCCCACCACTTGGGGCTGAAGCCCTTGAGCTTTAGCTTTGCCCCCCCCCCCACTGGGCTGGTGGAGCTCCGGTAGGTGGGCTCAAGCTTCAGTTCCCACTCTTGGGGTCATGTCATAATTTTTGTTGTCAGAAGGAGATCACAGTGCAATGAAGTCTGAGCACCCCTGGGCTATATGACAGAAGTTCTACACTGGACCAATCTAAATGCCTAGTATGGGGAGATTGGCAAATAGTGTCCCTCTCCAATATTACATTTTAATTAAGTTTCAGCCAGCAGTTTAAAATCCATCCCTGTGTTTGTCCTCATTCATTTGTGCATCCTGATCAATCAACCCAGTAAGTTGTATTTGACTAAAGCATGTCTTCCAGAAAGACATCCAGTCTTGATTTGAAGACTTTAAGAGATGTCAATAGAATTTGTTCCTCATTCTTTCTAATAATTGATGCATTCTCTTCAATAAACTCCATAACATCACCGTGGTACTCTGGTTTTATGCGAAAGTGATGCAGCGATAAATCAGGCCCAGTATTTTAGGATACACTTCAATTAAAGTACAGAACATCAAAACCAGTATGGTTTCTTTTCATTTCTTATTGACCAGTTAGTATAACAAAGAACCTATACATTGCCCAAAATTTAGAGAGAGAATAGTACATGTATATTTTGTAGATTAAAACATGTTTTTCAAATAGTAGGAAAACATGACAAAGTTCATCTTATTCCATATTAAATATACCATTTCCATGCTATATTAGGTCTTATTTGGAGTGAAAAGTAGTATACAACCGTGAAGAAATATTCTCAGTCAAAATGAGCCAAAAAAACATGCTCTCCTGGAAGAAAGAAATCTAGCCAGCCATCCAGGCCCCTGAATGTACAGCAATTCTAGGGTCTTATTAATTGCCGTTTATTCTGCATCCAGCAAAAAGAAAGAAAGAAAGAAAGAAAGAAAGAAAGAAAGAAAGAAAGAAAGAAAGAGAGGGGGGGGCATGCTTTATATTAAGGTTACATGTATAAATAGTTTGAGGAGTTGATAAATTATTTACTGAAGTTGTACTAAATGGTTAATCAATTGTTATTGACTGTTTTTGAGTCCAACAGGTCAATAGATCATTTATAACTATGGCTTATAATCAGCTAAAGCATCTTCTACTGTTGTGCTTCTAGCACATATTTGTCACATTTGCTTCTGATGTCAGTGGCATGCTTATAACAGCTATTAATCATTTATTAACATTGTGTAACCCATTTATAAATGCATCCTTAATATAAAGTGACTGCAAGTATACATTCAGCTACAGAAGTAAATGTAGAGGAGAAGACAGCTAAAAGTTTGGTAGTAGAAACAAACATTTTTACTATCCTGAAAGAGCGCCTGGTGTGGATGTTGCATGTTCTCATACAAGTATGTGCCTTGCTTCCATTTGCAAGTTTTCTAGTAAATAAACACACCTTTCCTCTCATCTCCCCTCCCTGTGCATCACTGAGCTCATGTCCTTTAGGAATCACAGTGCTTCACCAAAGAAGTCAAATCAGTTGGGGGAAAAAAAACAGGCTGAGTTCTTACATGAAGTACTGTACAGATTTAAAGAGACCTCACAATAGTAGATTATCAGTGAAATAACCACTGCTGGCAAATATATTTATTTATAACTTTGAAACACTGTTGAGGCGTGGGTTCGCAATTCGTTGATAGACAAGAAAAAGAAACTTCTTTTGAAGACTAGATACAGTTCGAGGATTTTCTTTTTTTCTTCAGATTATCATATCTTTCTGCATTTCATGGTCACATGAGCTATTGTTAAGACAGGTCATGTCTGCAACATCCCTATTTTATGTTAAAAAAAAAAGTCTTGTTGCCTTGGCAACTGCCATATTGCCTTCTTGAAATAACACGCACGATACAGACTTTGATCTCTTGCACTGTAGAATGTTCAAGGGAATATGTTTCGTGGAAAGCACATTTTTTTTCAAACTTTAATGAGGTTTGAATGATATTTTTAACCATTTTTCTATCTTCTCTTCTCATTCAAAGCACTTCTGTAATGAAAAGAACACAGTGCACCAACAAATGCATTCATACCTATTGACCCCTGTCAGAGTTACCAGTATTTTTATTAAAAAGACAAATAGAATTGTTGACAGTATTCATTATTTTCTGGACTGATATGATAAAAGTTATGGCAATGATTTGATTTAGTCACTTCATCCCACTTGCTCCACTTTCCTCAAATAGCTCAGACAATAAAGGCATGAAGTTAGTACAGGCAGCCAGGTTTCTCCTACCCCACATTTGTCTCAATTATTTTATTAATATAGTCCTCTATTTTAGGGCCAGAGGATTTTAGTCTGACCTCCTGTATAACACTAGCCATAGAATTGCACCTAGTAATTCCTGCATCAAGCCATTAACATCGGTTTTGAGCTACGGCCTATCTTTTTAGAAATATATCATCAGAATAGCCATAATGGGTCAGACCAGTGGTCCATCTAGCCCACACTTCTGTTTTCTGACAATGGCCAGAGCCAGTTGCTTTGGAGAGAATGAGCAGAACATGGCAATTATCAAGTGATCTATCCCGTCATCTAGTGCCAGCTTCTGGCAGTTGGTGGTTTAGGGACACGCAGAGCATGGGATTGCATCCCTGGCCATCTTGGCTAATAGTCATTGACGAACCTATCCTCCATAAACGTATCTAATTCATTTGCTATATTTAAATGGGACTTTCATACTTTTGACTGTTCCTTACTAGCTCCTACCTGTACTTTACCAACTTCTTTCCTATCCTCTTTACCGGGATATAGAATTCCTTCTTTAAGGGATGTCTCCACCTGAACTGTGCGCTCCTCTGAGCCTGTCAACTTTCTTTCAGCCCTTAGTTTAAAAAATCCTCTACAAATCCTTCTGAACTCCATTTTTACAGTTGATATTTTGCAAGCGAAGTCCTAGATTGTGACTGGATCTTATATAAGTGTATGGGAGAATGGAGAAAGAGCATTGCACACCTTATATGCCCTGCATAATTCCTTTATCCTGCATCCTCTCTGCACTGGGTCAGGGAATGGGTCTGGTGCACATGTGCTGCACCACCTGAAGGGTTATAGCAGGAGGCATGCTTTCCTGTAATGGGGTGTTCACCTTACATTTGCCCTTTAGAGATTAATGTTGGCTAAGAAGGGGGCCAATTAACCAGACAGGCCACAGCTGAGAAAACCAGATGGCTCAAGTAATCTCCTGACTGAATAATAAGGGAACCCAGCTGAAGGAGAATGAGCTGGGCTGAGTTTATAAAGGCAGGAAGCTGACAGCAGAGGTATGGAGTCTGCAGGGAAATAATCTGCAATCACTCCCTGGGAGAAGGGAGGTTTGTTTGGGGTTATAGAGGCAAGTAGTATGCAGTTACTCACTAGGAGGAGGGAGTTGTGAGGCTTGCAAGCTGGGAGGGAAGAGCCAGAAGGTAAGGAAAGGGCTTAGGGAAAGGCATTAAGGTCCAGGAGGGAACAGACCTTGGCTGCTGACTAGAGGTTCCCAGTGTTGAGGGTGAGCCCTGGTTCCTCTGCTAGCCACTGGGGAGGTGGCACCATAGGGGCAGTGACTAGGAAGATTGCCTGCTAGTGAGGAAACCCTTTGGTACCCCAGAAGGGGAAAACATGTATTGTGGCCTGACTGGAGGGCTAAGTCACACAAAAGCACCCAAAGTTGCAGAGTGGGAAAGAGAAAGCAGCATTATGTCATGGAACAAGAGGCAGGAGGTGGCCCCACACCTGGAAGGAGCTAATCCCAGAATGGCCAGGAGGAGGTACCCCTAATAAATTCATAGATATTAAGGTCAGAAGGGACCATTATGATCATCTAGTCTGACCTCCTGCACAATGCAGGCCACAGAATCTCATCCACCCAGTCCTACGATAAACCTCTCACCTATTTGAGCTATTGAAGTCCTCAAATCATGGTTTAAAGACTTCAAGGAGCAGAGAATCCTCCAGCAAATGACCCGTGCCCCATGCTACAGAGGAAGGTGAAAAACCTCCAGGGCCTCTTCCAATCTGCCCTGGAGGAAAATTCCTTCCGGACCCCAAATATGGCGATCAGCTGAGCCCTGAGCATATGGGCAAGATTCACCAGCCAGATACCCAGGAAAGAATTCTCTGTAGTAACTCAGATCCCACCCCATCTAACATCTCATCACAGGCCATTGGACCTATTTACCATGAATATTTAAAGATCATTTAATTGCCAAAATCATATTATCCCATCATACCATCTCCTCCATAAACTTAGCGAGTTTAATCTTAAAGCCAGATAGGTCTTTTGCCCCCACTGCTTCTCTTGGAACGCTATTCCAAAACTTCACTCCTCTGATGGTTAGAAACCTAATGATGAGGTGGAGCCTGTGACAGGGCCCCTTGGGGGTGGAGAGAGGGCAGAAGCTTTGAATCATTCCAGTGAAGGACTCATGATCAATAGCACCCTGAGCTGATAGAGATGACATACCTTTATTAGCTACAGGACCAAAGACCCTAAATCATCATTTGTCTTTGTCTAAGTTGAATAAATAGCTCCCTAACCCAATAATAATATACTTGGGGCACAGATCCCAGAAACAATTCTTGAATGGATATACAAGTGCTTCTTAAGGGGCTGATCCAAATTCCATTGAACTCAACTGAAGAAAAACTCCTATTTATTTCAGTGGGCTTTGGACCAGGTCCTGAATGAATTTTTTAGATAAAGGAAACGCAGTGGATCTAATTTACTTAGATTTTAGTAAGGCGTTTGATACTGTGCCACATGGGGAATTATTAGTTAAATTGGATAAGATGGGCATCAATAGGAAAATTGAAAGGTGGATAGGGAATTGGTTAAAGGGGAGTCTACAACGGGTCCTACTGAAAGGTGAACTGTCAAGTTGGAGGGAGGTTACCAGTGGAGTTCCTCAAGGATCAGTTTTGGGACCAATCTTATTTAATCTTTTTATTACTGACCTGGGCACAAAAAGTGGGAGTGTGCTAATAAAGTTTGCAGATGATACAAAGCTGGGAGGTATTGCTAATTTAGAGAAGGACAGGGATACCCTACAGGAGGATCTGGATGACCTTGTAAACTGGAGTAATAGGAATAGGATGAAATTTAATAGTGAGAAGTGTAAGGTCATGCATTTAGGGATTAATAACAAGAATTTTAGTTATAAGCTAGGGACGCATCAACTAGAAGTAACGGAGGAGGAAAAGGACCTTGGAGTATTGGTTGATCATAGGATGACTATGAGCTGCCAATGTGATATGGCTGTGAAAAAAGCTAATGTCGTCTTGGGATGCATCAGGAGAGGTATTTCCAGTAGGGATAAGGAGGTTTTAGTACCGTTATATAAGGCACTGGTGAGACCTCACCTGGAATACTGTGTGCAGTTCTGGTCTCCCATGTTTAAGAAGGATGAATTCAAACTGGAACAGGTACAGAGAAGGGCTACTAGGATGATCCGAGGAATGGAAAACTTGTCTTATGAAAGGAGACTCAGGGAGCTTGGCTTGTTTAGCCTAACTAAAAGAAGGTTGAGGGGAGATATGATTGCTCCCTCTATAAATATATCAGAGGGATAAATACCAGAGAGGGAGAGGAATTATTTAAACTCAGTACCAATGTGGACACAAGAACAAATGGATATAAACTGGCCACTAGGAAATTTAGATTAGAAATTAGACGAAGGTTTCTAACCATCAGAGGAGTGAAGTTTTGGAATAGCCTTCCGAGGGAAGTAGTGGGGGCAAAAGATCTATCTTGCTTTAAGATTAAACTCGATAAGTTTATGGAGGAGATGGTATGATGGGATAACATGGTTTTGGTAATTAAATATTCATGGTAAATAGGCTCAATGGCCTGTGATGGGTTTTTAGATGGGGTAAGATCCAAGTTACCGGGAAAGAATTTTCTGTAGTATCTGGCTGATGAATCTTGCCCATATGCTCAGGGTTTAGCTGATCGCCATATTTGGGGTCGGGAAGGAATTTTCCTCCAGGGCAGATTGGAAGGCCCTGGAGGTTTTTCGCCTTCCTCTGTAGCATGGGGCACGGGTCACTTGCTGGAGGATTCTCTGCTCCTTGAGGTCTTCAAACTACAATTTGAGGACTTCAATAGCACAGATATAGGTGTGAGGTCTTTTTTAGGAGTGGTGGGTGAAATTCTGTGGCCTGCATTGTGCAGGAGGTCAGACTAGATGATCATAATGGTCCCTTCTGACCTAAATATCTATGAATCTATGAATCTATGAATAATGCCTCAAGTGAATTCCAGAGGCGTGCTTAGAAACCATATTTATTTAGTATTTATTTTGAAGAACTGACAATGTGTTAAGTACTGTTCAAGATGATCCCTGCCTCAAGATAGCTCCTGCAAATCTAAAAAACCTGATAGACATGGGATAGACCTGATGCATTGGGAAGCTGGAATGAGTAGGATGTTAGGGTTTTATTAATTATTGAGGTTATTATTGTCTCACTCATTGTGTGAATCACAGAAGAACTTGCCCTTGAATAGGTAAATATGGGCTTTAACCAGTAAAACATTTGATTTATATATATATATATATATATATATATAAGCCATATACAATACACATCACTCAGTGTAGATCTTGGTGATGTTATTTATATTTTATATGTATGTAGGAAAATTTATGTAAAAAAAGTGGCTACAGTATTATAATGAAACCTCAAAATGTCCTCAACTAACTCTAAAATGTAACATAAAACAATGACAAAAGTGAGGAAGTTCAGGCTTAGGATTCTCAGCTGAGATCTTCAAAGGCTCCTGATGGGATCTGGGCACCTGACTCCTTTAGTCTACTTTGAAAATTCATGTCTGAATTCTCTTCTTCAGAAACTCCTCATGCCTACTGGGGCATCCTCAGGGCAGATTTTGAGGCAGATTTATTATGGTCTTTCCCTACTACGGAAAATTGACTTGGGCATATACTTGTGTTATTTCCTGCCTAGTTTCAGGTGTCACCAGCCTTCATTTATTGTGCTTAGGTGGCATGGTAGACATATCTAAACACGCTTCCAGGTATGTGATACCACATTGAAGAAAAAATGGGGAAAAATAAGGCCTGAGTAGCTTTAAATGTCTTTGCTTTGAAAAGACCTTCTCCATTGTTCTTCAAAAGGTCCAGATTGTGATACTCTGACTTTCATTGAATGGCACATTACAGCACAAATATTCCTGTTGACGTCTTCCTCCTTAAACCAGTCTTTAGAAAGAAAAATAATCCAACCCCTCCCCCTCAATAATGCATTAGGGAATTGCCTTAGAATTCAAAATAAGTTTAATGACTTTAAAGACAGTTTAGTAGGTAATTCATTTCAGCACAAAGAACCTTCAGCACATGTGCCAAGTTTGTGTGTGAAATGATTTCAGTCAGCTGGGTTCATAATTTCAGATGCAGGAACAGAATAATTTGAAGTCCAAAATTTGGCCCTTAGTATATATTCAGCAGTTCATATAAAAAAAGCCATAAGCTGATACATAGACTATTGCTTAAAATGTTCATCAAACATTTTAAAATAATGTAAAATATCAGTAAAACTTTGTAAATAATTTATAAACAGAAAAATAGATGAAAGTTTGAGATCGTTTATAACAAACAGTTTAACCAACTGTAATATACAGGGAGAGCTACAGATAGGACTATGATTTGTACGGTCATTTGGTGAAGAATTGTACTGCCTTCCATGGGGTACTCCACACTATTAAATAAAAAAGAAAGGGTACATTTTTGCTGGACTTGCTCAGGCCAGGGAAGTTTTCAGGGCTCGGACCATGATACATGGATTCATCAACTGAAATTCCTTTGGCCTCCAATCCTGCTGTAGTGTAGCTTAAATCATTGGGGAGGTCTGGCCTCCACAGTCACAATAGGAGGTCAGGCTTGGTACAGATTTTACTTTTTTTTTCTTCTTAAAAAAATGCTTTCATTTAATGATTTTTCTGTGGAGAAAGGCAGCTTTTCAAACATGAAAATGTCCTTCCCTATAGCAGAGGTAGTTTGAAAAATAAAACTCAATAGCAGGTATATTTCAAATATATCATTTTCTAGGGTTCCTCTTCTAGAACATATTGTTCTCCCGCTCTTTATTTTTGTGCTGAACTCAAAAGAAGTCTAAAGTGGGCTGTCCTGGAGCTTATTTCCAGTTATTGGTCAGTCAGTTTGAAAAGGACCTGGAGTCACCCCTAGTACAGGGCGATTGTCTCCCCTACTCTCTGAGGTGAATCCCCACTCAAGTACAGCTGCCTCTAGAGGCACAATGGGGACAATTTGCTGTATAAGTCAAGCCCATCCATTTCCATCCCCCCTTACCAAGATATCCTTGTAAGTACATCAGAAGAAAATACACCATTTTGAATATTAATAATACTTATCAATTACATAGCACTTTATTTTGTTTACCTCCTTTCGTTCAGAGTACCAAAATGTTTAACAGACTGTATGTTGACAGCAGCACCCACTGGAACCACAGAAATGCAGTTAAATCTGCAGAATTTCTGTACCAACATAATACACAATGGTGCTTAGAAGAAGTAATGGAAAATAACTTCTTCCATTGATATTATGTGGGGATATTTTAAGCACCATGCTGATAATTCCAAGGTGGAGTTTAACCAAGACACTAGAGTTAGCATTACTATATTGCCTAAAAATGCCAGAATTTCATTTTACATTATCTTGATTTTACTTATCCTGCAAAGGGTGCCACCACCCACATCACAATGTCCCTTAGCACCATGCTGGGGATTGCCTATCCAATGACTCAAAGGGAACAGTGCCATCTGCTAAATGCCACCATCATCTCTGGCACGTACTACCTAGGTAATAGTAGTCAGTCTCTCATCCAAATACTGATCAAGCCCAATTGCACTCAATGTAGTTTGAGATCTGATGAAATCAATGTTGGTCAAAGCTTTGTAGTTCAGATTAGGTCCCTCAAGTTTTACAGCACACGCATATTACATTTGGCTGTGTACCTCTCTCTGGGGCTTATCAAGTGTGTGTGCTGATTCTGAAATCTATCATGCCATTTTCTGGAGTAAAACAAACAACTGGGATAATACCATAGCTGTCAAACCCCTTCAGATATAAATTCTGTAATAAAGGCAACCTTTTGTAAATAAATAAATAAATAAAGTTAAGCATTCGCAGAAGAGACATGCACGTAAAGAGGAAAACTGGAACAATGCATTTTATAAAGTGCAAATTGTCAAAACATATTCTATAATAACCTTACCAGCTGTAGTGTGTTTGTCTTCTGTTTTAAATGGCCTTTTCATAAATTGAAAAGGATCATTTCTCTCATTAACCTTTAAGTCAGTAAAATAAGACATTTTAAGTGTTTTCTGCACATATTTCCTTGAGCCTCAGGAAAACTTATCATAGCTCCAAATCAGGAAGACATTTTAGGGGGGATAAATATATATATTTCTGGTTCTTTAGCATTTTTAAGACCCTTGTTTTCTTGTACAAACTGTCGCCTTGTCCTTAAGTTAAAATATGAATGTTTATATTTTATTTTTAATCTTGCATATTCTTTTAAAACAATCACTTTTACATTCTGAATTATTCCCTTTCAGTAAACTATTGTCTGGAGTTATTTAAGAGAAAATGCAACAGAAAAACAACATCATATACCATGGACAAGTTTTGAGTAGAATAACTGAACAGGGGAAGACTGAAAGGCATGGGGAGTAGAGTCTGATTTTTACAATAAAGAGGAAGTGTGAGTTAGGGATCAGAGACCAGGGAAGAATAGAAACGTCTCAGGAAGAATTAAAGAGATTCAGGAATCTCTTCCAGATAATGGCAAAAGAATGGGAAAAAATATCTATTGCTGACTGATGGGGAATAGAACCCAATGAAGTCTTTGTGACTGAGAATATGGGTGCCACTAAGGAATAGGAGGATATAAAGCCGGAGGGGAGGCAGGCAATGTGATCAATTACATAGAGGATCCTGAAATCCAAAGGGAGAATTTACACCAAATTAGTAAATGAACCGAGTCAGATTATGAAGATCAGTGAGTAAGCTGTGAAGTGTCTTTATTTTTCAAGGTTCTTAAGGGTGGGAGTGATGTAATCCATCCCTAAGTACAAATAAGAGAGATGCTGCTGCTGTGCTTTGGATATACAGAGAGTGGGGACAGTAAAGGAGGGACCTGGAATACTTGAGACAAGCAGAGATGACAGAATGAATACAAGCTCATGCTCAAATAAATTGGTTAGTCTCTAAGGTGCCACAAGTACTCCTTTTCTTTTTAATGAATACAATTTTCATCAGCAGAGTAGTCAGAGCATTAGACGTAGACAATGCTTTGGAGGTGGACATAAGCAGCTTCAGACACTTGGGAAATGCGGACAACAAAGGCATGTGAAAGGCCAGGGCCAAAGTGCAGGAACCTGAGATTGGAGTCAAAGAGAATCGGAGGTAGATACGTTTTGGTTGAAGGTGCTCTTCTTACCAATAGATAGGATGTCATTAAACTGAAGGACAGGAGGAGCAAAATGAGGCTGAACTGGGCATAAATGGCTGAATCTGTCTCCCATTAAAATCAATGGCAAAACTTCTTTTGATTTCCGTGGTGTAAGGTCAGTCCCAAAATGAGAAATGGGCCAAATCAATGAAAGTTATGTAGATTTGGATACACTCAATGTAGGAATGCTAACCATGACTGAACTAATACGGAAAATATTTAGTCAAAGGGATAAGATTAATAGTGAAGAGGGCTGGGGCCATCAGAGGAAACCCATAGCACAGAGAAATGTCTATTATGCCGATAGATGATTTTGTTCGGATGTTAATTCTGGGGAAGAGTGTGAAACGAAAAAGTGAGAGAAAAAAACACACATCACAAAAGCTGAGAACCAAGACTAAGGAAGGAAAATTAACTTTAAATTGAGACTTCAGGGATAGAAAGGTTTTTCTGTCTCCCCTTAAATTAATATGATAGAAAAACATTGTAGGCATGATTGCAGCTCTTGTATTCTAAGCCTATTGTATACTAAGTTATATGATAGTAAGAAGTCAAATCTCATTATCATAAAGGAAATATGATAAATATTATCTCTCTTACTGCTTTTGTTGTTCAAAAGTACTGTGAAGACACACTGCAAGATAAAATTACATTTTACTACAATGCCTCAAATTATACTGACAGCTAACTCACATACAGTATCTGCTCACATAAAGTGAAGAGAAAAAGCCACAGAAATGCAATTTAATTGTTCTTGTGAAAGTGCCCTCTAAGGAAATTGTTAATACATTTCAATTTTTTTGTCCAATGTTGTATGTATTCTGTATTTCAGAAAATAATATTTTACCATCCGAGACTATAAAGGCTACCAGTTTAGGTTTCGATGTCCAAATTCTGTTCTGAGTCGGAAAAGTGTAATTAAGGTAAATAGGGTAACTCCCTTAAAATCAGTGCAGTTACTGTGGTTTTACAGTGAGATTACTGAGCACAATTTAGTGCCTAGGCAATAATAAATGTGTCTAAAACATATCAAACATTTTTAAAAGGGGGGAAAATCAGAAATAGGGAAGTCAAACTACTGACCTCAATTACAAGGAATATGTATGATGATTCTGGCTCAACAATAAGAGCCCACTTCTGCCACCCTTGCTCACACTGAATTATATCTTGTTCCACAAGTACTGCCATTAATTTCAATACTTCAAGATAAGAGGCTTCTTAATAAAAAGGAAGAGTGGCTTATCTTAATCACTAAAGGCACAATTCTGCCACATTTCCTCATATTCAGTTGTACCTTGTTTTGGGAGTAGCCTCATGTCAGTGGTCATATATGATGTATATATAATGCTATGAGATGTGGTTGGGAGCAAGTTTTAACAACAAAGTTAATTTAATTAGAAAAATTAGTTTAGTCTGTCACTGTCTAACCTGAGATACTGTGTTAATTAATACAAAATATTAACATCAAGCATTTTGGAGTTATAACAACACTTTTTTGCATTTACCTTTTTTATTTATGTATATCACACCTTGCATCTCAGGATCTTGAATAATTTAACAGATATTGATTTAATGAAATCCCTGTGAAGTAGGTAAATATATTTGTTTTCCAGATGGTAAACTGAGGCACAGGGTAGCAAGGTCACACTATGAGCATTGACAGAGCAGGATCTAGTTGGGAGTCCTGATTCCTCATCTTCTATTATAGCCACTAAAACCACTTTTCTTAGTTTGCAGCTTACAGACTCAAATGAACAATTACTTGGTGGATACTTATAACTTATAGATATTTAAAATTTGATATTTTATTACACCTAGTTAACAAAAAATAAATGTGCCTTTTTCTGTAAGGAGAACACACAATTCAGCTACAGCATTCAGTCAAATATCCGGGGCTGTATTTATATCCACTGTCTATTCTGAACAAGGCCTCTTGGTACCAGTATCTCTATGTGTCTATCAACATTATTTTTGTCAAGTTCCAAGATGCTGATGAGAACCTCTGGCAGACTTTTGAAATTCCCAAGACTGTTTTCAAACTACCTTGAGGAATCCTGTTTTGGGGTCATGAATATTTTCTTTCTTTGAACAGGAATATTAGCATGGTTGCTTAGAAACCAGACAAAGGGATTCAAGGGAGAAAGAAGGTGTAAATGAAATAATGAAAATATCATCTGTGGCAACATCTGATTCAGATGGGTACTGGAGAGGGGGGGCTTTGTGCATATATATTTAACAAAAGTATATTTTCATTTCTGCCCAGCAGTTCTTGAGATGAATCTTAACATCCTTAATCTCTATTTGTTTCTAAAAACTACACCTTTATTCAGAAGTCCTATAGAAATTTTATATTATTTCAAGAAAGAACTGAAGTTAGGAACAACCTTCTGAGAAAGATTGCTTTGGCAATTTGATAATCAAAATTCAAACTTTGTTTGCAATTTTGTTTTTAAGACTCCAGTGGATAGTAACCACTTCTCCGTTCCTGTTAGCCACCATGTGTGTAAAATTAAAATGGACAGTGATCTAGAAAATTACATAAATAAGCCTTTTATCACATTTGCTGCTCTTCAGAAATTAACAGCTCTCTTTTCGATAATTCATGTTTCTGATGCAACTTTACACTGTGTGTATGTTCAGGCAAATGAATATATGTGTGGCATCTGTGGGAAGCTTAGACATATGGTAATACAACAGCACAATCTGAAGTTACCTCAGACCTTTAGACCCTGCATTCAAATAGGTTTGACAGATTCTGATTCAATGTGGCTTGGATGTAGAACAGATGTAACGTGCTCAGGTTGGGACAAAAGAAGCATCCTGAAGTGCTGTTCAGCAAACCATCTGGCTCATTCCACATTACAATGCTGCCTACTCAACTAGAGTTCATTCAGCGAACAAATAGCTTAGTTATTAAATGATTACTTTGAAGCTCTTTCTTACTTTAAAGATTCATAAGACCTGTCACTGAAATGTACTCTATAGTTACAAATCCCATTTATTTCAGTGGGAATTGAGGATGCTTGAGGATTCAGTGGCACTTTTTAATCACATAGGAAAGGCCATATAATTCACATAAAGAAGAGGAGTACTTGTGGCACCTTAGAGACTAACAAGTTTATTTGAGCATAAGCTTTCGTGAGCATGCATCCGATGAAGTGAGCAGTAGCTCACGAAAGCTTATGCTCAGATAAATTGGTTAGTCTCTAAGGTGCCACAAGGACTCCTTTTCTTTTTGCGGATACAGACTAACATGGCTGCTACTCTGAAATAATTCACATAGAGATGGAAGCATGCGAATTCAGACATGCGAGCTAATAATGGTCATAGCCTCATTTATGCTTTACACCATTCTGGCAGTGTGAAGTAGGTATAATTTAATTAACACCCATGTTAAAGGGTCCTTTCATTGGCATAGCTGTGTAATGGGCTCTTAGTGAAAATGAGAATCTGACCCATTGTGTGTATAAGGATATTGGGAATGAAGGCTTGTCCCTAATGGTGGAATTTAACGTAGAGCAAGATGTATGCAGTGTAGTTGTAGCTGTGTCAGTCCCAAGATATTAGAGAGGCAAGATGGGTGAGGTAATATCTTCTATCTGACCAACTCCTGTTGGAGGGACAGACAAGCTTTCAAGACATACAGAGCAACATTAGCAATCTCCCTCAGAACACCATCCTCGCCAGCATGGATGTTGCTTCCCTAGACACCAACATCCCTCGCAATGATAGCATAGCTGCCTGACTCAAATATTTGCAAGACAACAGACAACTCTCAAATATCCACCCCAAACATATAGCCAAACTCATCCATTTCATCTTCACCCATAACAATTCTAGATTCAACTACAAACACCTTGTCCAACCCATAGGAACAGTCATGGGTAATTCAGGCTAAACAATCTGTTCCACCTTGTATTTAGCTGTGATGCTAGGAGTACCTTTCAAGACCTGAAGAAGAGCTCCCTGTGGCTCAAAAGCTTTTCTCTCTCACCAACAGAAGTGGTATAACAAAAGATCTTACTTCACCCTCCTTGTCTTCTGTATAACAAGGTAGTTTACTTGATTTTACATATGTAAAGTAATTAATTATATTTATTATTTCTAACTGTGAATTATATATGATTGCACACAAAAACTACTTTAAAAGACATTAAGGTTGCAATGTTTCAGAGTAACAGCCGTGTTAGTCTGTATTCACAAAAAGAAAAGGAGTACTTGTGGCACCTTAGAGACTAACTAATTTATTTGAGCATAAGCTTTCGTGAGCTACAGCTCACTTCTTCGGATGCATGCATCCGATGAAGTGAGCTGTAGCTCACGAAAGCTTATGCTCAAATAAATTGGTTAGTCTCTAAGGTGCCACAAGTACTCCTTTTCTTTTTAAGGTTGCAATGTAAAGCACCCAGAAGTTAAGAAATGCCAGAATTAATCTTTCCTGTGCAACTATAATTTGGCCCTTTTGTGCATATGTATTACGATAGTCTTTAATTACATGATCACATACTTCTTTTCTACAGGCTTTTTCTACCAACCTAACCCATAATAAATGTGTTGTAATATAAGCTATAATTTCTGTTAGGTGTCAAATAATTTGTATAGACATATGCTATATGTATGTGAATTAAAATAGAATGGAAAAAGAGAAAAATGTATAGTAATATCACTCCAATCCATCATACATATTATGAGGCATTATTATCAGAAGTATCAGACACAAAGGCCTAACCCTATCTCAATCTGTATTTAAAGTAGCACACATTCAGATGCAACAAGGTCAGATAGGTTTCATGTTGTCAGTATGAAACCACAATTACATATTGTCTTCCAAAGAGTAGTGACCCCATAGAGCCATCACATCTATGTTCTCCTGTATCGAGGGGAGCCTTTTGCTCTCATTACTGCCTTAAATTGCCAACTCTTTAGGCTGTTTCTGGCAGGAAACGTAGGACATTGCATTTGACCTTGACTTCACATTTCATTACAAAGTAAACAAGACATGAGCAACCTTTACTCTCTGTTTAGTGCCCTCCACCTATGTGCTTATAATGGCAGCAGCTCAACTTTTACTGTATCTTGATCACTTCATTTTTGATATTCTCAGCACATTTGATGTAAGGCCCTAACCATAATAGTGGTGGAATCAGAGTTGACTAAAAAGAGATAAAAAGAAAAAAATAGTTTGCTTTGTAGGGTTCAGAAAGGACCTGTGTTCTGTTTTTCATGGGAAAAAAAATCCACCATACCATTATTACCATTTTTTGTTTACCAAAACCAGTTTTCAGTAAAAAGGTATTTTTGGTAACTAAAATGTTTCATACATTCAAAATTGATTTTGATAAAAAATTTGGTTAAAATTTCATTAAAAATATCAAAATTTCATTAAATGGGAAATTTCAATAACTTTTGGCAACAAATTTCATTGTTTTTAAAAAGGTTGGTTTTTTTGCCAAAAAAAAAAATTGTAATGTGAAAATTTTCAAACAGCTGTAAGTGGATTTTTTAAGTTATCACTTGACATAACAAATGATGTTAGAGTGTTAATAATTTCAATGTAGATATTCTTCTTTCCGGTTAAACTTTTGGAAGTGTTAACATGTAACTGACAGGTTTAGAACTGGCATCTTTCTACATGCGCTAGGAAAACAAAATGAAGGTTTTAGAGATTGAAAAGTAGTAGCATATATTGTGGCAAGTCTCCTCTTTCACCACATCGGTCTCAGCATTTCTCTCTCTGCTGGGGTGGCCCTGAAGTAAATCAATCCTATTACGGAGGTTTTTATTCTCAACTTTGGTTTATATACAAGCCTCAGGGTTGCCTAACTATCAGCACACACACACTCAAGCACACCCCCTTCCCACCCCCCAGGCCTCCCCCCCCACACACAAAACACATTTCCTTGCTCCCAATTAACTTATTATGCAGGCTTCTGGTCACCAGTCTTTCCCCAAACAGAAGTATATTCAGTGTTTCCCCTATAGGAGGAGAACAGCCTTCTATCCAGGAGAAGCCTGTTCTCCAAGCTGCCCCTAACCCTGCTGCAGCTTATTTCTTCTCCTTGCTTCCCTTCTCTCCCTAGAAGAGAGGTTTAAAAAGTCACCAGCTGACTAATTAACCTGAGGTAACCTCTTTTCAGTTCATAGGGAAAAGGGCCTTTACCATTCTAAGACTGATATACTTGCCTTCCAAGCCTCTCTTATTAGAGAAACAAGGCAGGTGAGGTAATATATCTTTCACTGGACCAACTTCTGTTGAGTGAGAGAGACAAGTTTTCGAGCCCCACAAAGCTCTTCTTCAGGTCTGGGAAAGGTACTCCTAGGCTATATCTACACTACATCATTTACAGTGGCACACTGCACCTATCCAGCTGCATCACTGTAGCACTTCTGGTGAAGATGCTCTAAGGTCTCTCCCATCAGCTTAATAACTCCTGCCTCTGCAAGAGGCGGTAGTTATGTCGGCAGGAGAAGCTCTCCAGCCAACATAGCACTGTCCACACTGGCACTTAGGTCAGTGTCATTTATGTGGATTATCCACATCCCTGAGGGAAATAAATTATACCAAAGTAATTTGTAACATAAACATAGCCCTAGTGCCACAGCAAAATGCAAGGTGGAACAGATTGTTTAGCATAATTAATTAGCACATATTCTAAGGGACCATTTAAGGTAGAGTGGTCTGTTATCACCTCTGCAGTCATGGGACAAAAATGGGGGGTTAGTGGGTCAGAGATTGTTGTAAAAGCCATAAATCCAGTGTCTCTGTTCAGGTCCATGATTTTTAGAACATAAGAACGGCCATACTGGGTCAGACCACAGGTCCATCTAGCCCAGTATCCTGTCTAATGCCAGGTGCTTCAGAAGGAAAGACCAGAACAGGTAACCATCAAGTGATCCATCCCCTGTTGCCCATCCTGGCTAATAGCCTTTGATGAACCTATCCTCCATGAATTTAGCTAGTTCTTTTTTGAACCCTGTTATAGTCTTGGCCTTCACAACAGCCTCTGGCAAAGAGTTCCACTGTGTGTTGTGTGAAGAAATACTTCCTTTTCTTTATAAATAACACTTTCTTATTTACTTTCTCCACACCAGTCATGATTTTATAGACCTCTATCATATTCCCACTTAGTTATCTTTTTTCCAAGCTGAAAAGTCCAATCTTATTAATTTCTCCTCATATGGAAGCTGTTCAATTCCCCTAATCATTTTTGTTGCCCTTTTCTGCACCTTTTCCAATTCTACCATATCTTTTTTGAGATGGGGCAATCACATCTTCACACAGTATTCAAGGTGTAGGTGCACCATGGATTTGTATAGAAGCAATATGATATTTTCTGTCTGATTATCTATCCCTTTCCTCATGATTCCCAACATTCTGTTATCTTTTTTGACTTTTTTGTGCATTGAGCGCATGTTTTCAGTGAACTATCCTCAATGACTCCAAGATCTTTCTTGAGTGGTAACAGCCAATTTAGACTGTTCATTTTATATGTATAGTTGGGGTTATGTTTTCCAATGTGCATTACTTTGCATTTATCAATACTGAATTTCATCTGCCATTTTGTTGCCCAGTCACTCAGTTTTGTGAGATCCCTTTGTAAATCTTCATAGTCTGCCTGGGATTTAACTATCTTGAGTAGTTTTGTATCATCTGCGAATTTTGCCACCTCACTGTTTACCTCCTTTTCCAGATCATTTATGAATATGTCGAACAGTACTGGTCCCAGTACAGACCTCTGGGGGACACCACTGTTTACCTCTCTCCATTCTGAAAACTGACCATTTATTCCCACCCTTTCTTTCCTATCTTTTAACCAGTTACTGATCCATGAGAGGACCTTCCCTCTGATCCTGTGACAATTTACTTTGCTTAAGAGCCTTTGGTGAGGGACCTTGTCAGAAGTTTTCTGAAAAAACTAAGTACACTATATTCACTGGCTCCCCCTTGTCCGCAGGCTTGTTGACCCCCTCAAAGAATTCTAGTAGATTGGTGAGGCATGATTTCCCTTTACAAAAACCATGTTGACTCTTCCCCAATAAATTATGTTCATCTATGTGTCTGACAATTCTGGTCTTTACCATAGTTTCAACCAATTTGCCTGGTACTGAGGTTAGGCTTATCAGCCTGTAATTGCTGGGATTGCCTCTGGAGTCAATCTTAAAAATTGGTGTCACATTAGATATCCTCCAGTGATCTGGTACAGAAACTGATTGAATTGATAGGTTACATACCCCAGTTAGTAGTTCTGCAATTTCACATTTGAGTTTCTTCAGAACTCTTGGGTGAATAGTATCCGGTCCTGGTGACATATTACTGTTTAATTTATCCCAAAACCTCAATCTGGGACAGTTCCTCATATTTGTCACCTAAAAAGAATGGCTCAGGTTTGGGACTCTCTCTCACATCCTCAACTGTGAAGACTGATGCAACAAATTCATTTAGTTTCTCCACAATGGCCTTATTGTCCTTGAGTGCTCCTTTACCATCTCAATTGTCCAGTGCCCCCACTGGTTGTATAGCAGGCTTCCTGCTTCTGATGTACTTAAAAAAATTTTGCTATTATTTTTTGAGTCTTTGGCTAGCTGTTCTTTAAATTCTTTTTTGGCCTCTCTAATTATATTTTTACACTTCACTGGCCAGAGTTCATGCTCCTTTTCATTTTCCTCAATAGGATTTAACTTCCACTTTTCCAAAGATGCCTTATTAGCTCTCGCTGCTTCTTTTACATTGTTTAGCAGAGTTATGAATTGAATTTATGAATTTACAGAGTATGAATGTAAGTTCCCAGGCTCATCTTTTGAAAGCATTGTGCAGGCTCAAAAGCTTGTCTCTCTTCCCAGCAGAAATTGGTCCAATAAAAGGTATTATTTCACTCACGTTGTCTCTCTAATATCCTGGGACCAACTTGGTTACAACTACACTGCATACCACTCTTATAGCTGCCAGGTCTGACTTTCTCAGAACATAAACTTGAATCTAAAATGGCAGCCACAATCTGCAAGTCAAACAGGATTATGCAAAATCTGATAGTGTGTCTATCAAAATTGTCCTATTGAGAACATTGTAACCAACCTCATGTGGAAAGGTAACTTTTGCCTCAGAAAGACACCAGTTATGATTTTTCTTAAGGAAGCAAATGCACCAAAAAAATGGAATTTCCCTGGATTTTTGAGAAATGAATATCAGACCTATTTTATGTCTGAATGTGTACATCCAGTTTATTACTATGGCAAAGTATCTTTTAACTTGGCTAAAATGCCATGCAAAGCCTAGGATTGGTAAGTTTGTAAGCTTCATAGGTCTGAACCCTTTTCTTCCCATCAAAAAAACAAAACAAAACAAAAAAACAAAAGAAGCCCAGGGTGGGGGTTGGAGTAGGAGAGAGGAAGGAGCAGACTCATGTCTTCTACTAGTTTCTACCTGGTGGCATAGTGGAATGTTGCAGAACAAGGACCCAGATTATTTTAGAAAACTTTTCATGTGGAGGCCTCAGGCTTCCATCTGCTCTATGTATGCCTGGAAGGTTGTTGACTATAATGTCCAGGAAGCCATGGGGGAAGACTTCAGCATCAACCCATGTTATTTAAGCCATTTTTTTTAAATGAACCCACCAGGGCTGAGTAAAAAGAGAACTCTGCATTTGACTTGGTTATATTGACTTGAGTCATTAAAAGGGGCCAGGCCTCAGAGACTATCATTTTAACCTACTCTCTTTGCTGTGGATGTAAGGTTCAGATAAAAACAAAATCACATTAACTCACTGTATTGAGATGTCTCTTTACCTTTGTCTTTCTCTTTTCCAAATTCTGTTTTTCATTCAAACAGCATTATCTTAGCAAATCCACAGTGGTAGCTAAGAGAAAACAATGAATTTGGTGGGTTATTCTCTACTATTCTACTATTCTGTCCTATGCTTTTACTGCATCAGTCCTCTCTACAGTAGCTAAGGTTCCTGATCACCTCAGATTTTAACTTGATTTCTATTGCAGTTGGTTATTTTCTGGTTTGGAGATGAAGAGCTGGCTTTACTTTTGATTTGAGTTGTCATTTTAAGGTTTGGCAAAAGCATCTAGAGCTCAAGAGTTCTCTGGTCATTATAAATTGAAAGAAAGAAGAAAAGAATCTGTCATATTAATACTGTCTTGTAAAGTTTTAAATAAAGTGCTACAATATATTATTTAATATGGGGATCACCAGGTGGTATTCAGTTTCACTAGCCCTCATAGTTTAATTTGGGGTGAGAGGGGTACAGGGGTAGCTGAATGCTTTCTCCAGTGATTGCATCAATCTTGCAATAAAGATTGATTGCATCAATCTTGCAATAAAGGTCAAGCGGGGTAGCAATGGAAAATGTAAAGCTGCTAAGGTTATTTTGAGATAGCCATTTGTAGTCTGGTTACCTAACAAGGAATTGCTATTTGTTTATTTAGCACAGCTATGATACAATAAAATGGAAAACTTAAACTAATAAAATTTTAAAATCCATTTTAAACACAGGGGATAAGTGTACATATGTGGTAATATTAGTTAATTCTTCTAGCAATTTGGTCAATGCTAATATTTAAGAATTAATAAAAAGAAAGCAAATGTAGAAATCTAGGTTTATCAGGTTATGAAAAATGAAAGAACAGCAACATGATGATGCTACTGTTTGTATCTCTGTAGTAACAGTATTTATGTTTGTAGATGTATGGAGAAGTGAGAGGATAAAGGTTACATAGTTTTGCAGATGGAGCAGAACTCTGTGGTTTAAGAAAAAATAAGCATGTGGGTACCAAAATAATAAGGCTCTATCCCCATCTTCTAACAACTGCTGGACTCAATGGTATCATATAACTATAATGGTCTCATAATGGAAATGGGATAATACCAGGGTTGTCCCTCCTGTGCTAGTACACTCGTAACTACTGTGATAAAGTGTTGGTACTTTTGCAGATCTTCAAAAGTTGTCATTCATTTAGCTCAAACTTCACCAGTTGTGATGTTTTACAATCCCCTTTTCCCTCCACTCCCACCCCTCTCAAATCACAGTTTTTCTGATAAAAATAGTTAAAGTGCAATTATCTCCAGACCAAGGATTCTACTCTGAAAAAATTTATGAGTAATTTTGAATAACAGATACATTAGAGAATTACATGTGTTGTGTGTGAACAAGTCACACACACACAAAGGATATTAATTGAATGAATTATTCAGTACAAGTTATTCACTTTAGCTCTAATGCTTGGCTGGGAAATATTTACATTTAAAAGAAAAAAAAACTATTAATTTCTTAGCCATTAATCAGACATCTGGTAACCATTTACTGTAACTTCACATTTTGTGTCATGGGGTGGAGGTGGGGAATCAGACACATAGTGCCAAATCATTATGTATAATTCAGATACCTAATGCATTCAGATGTGTTTTTGTTTTTTAGTGTTTGATTCTCCCAGGGGTACAGCCCTCAGTGATGTTCTTTGACTTCACTTGTGCCCCAGAACTAACTCTATGTTTATGATCAATCCTCTCTTTAGAGCCTCTTTTTCTCTGTTTCCAGCACAGATGGATGTGTTCTCTCTCTCTCTCTCTCTCCCTCAAAAACACAGTTTTCACTCTGTTTTGGACTTATTAGAACTCTCTCAATGTTATATTCCTTGCTCTCTCTTTTTTCCAGGCCATAACTTTCTCCTTCTTCCAATTTTCCTTGTTACTAGCCAAGTAAGGGCATTCCCTAATTAATAGTTTGCCCCATTGTTCTCTTAAGAAGCCTGATCTCTCATATTGTTTTGTTTCTTGTTTGCTTCCCCCCAACAGACTCCTTTGCAGTCTGTTGGGGGAAGTGAAGACCAGGATAAAATCAAATGAGTAAACTGAAGCACACGTGTTATTTACAAAAAATAATACATATAACTCCTTCATTTTCCACATGCCTACACAGATAATTCCCACATAGACCTGGCCCTTATTGGAGAACTACATTTTGAGTAAGAAGGAAACAAATTATTCATCTAAAACTACTTTCTTTTTTGTTTTGTTCTTGACTTCAGTGGCACGACTCATAAAAGTACAGATATTCATATAAGTAAGGGTTTGTAGGCTCAAGCCCTTAAAGACCAATATTGTTTATTAATTAATGGGAATAGAGGCATAACCTTACACCCCAGCTCAGCAATTGACAGCATGTGGGTAGACTGTTGCACCTATCCAGAGCCCAATTGACTTCAGTGGGGCACCATACAAACACAGCCATCTGCCTGCGCACTATCAATTGCAGGATCTGGGCCTTAAGAAGTAAACTCAACAGCTTCTTACTATTAGTTAAAGTTTTTCCATCGACATCATTGTTCAGCTCAATGCTATTTGCAATAGACAACTTTTGTAAATGTATCGTCTCCAAGAATTTGTCTGAAATCTGTAACCACCCATAAAATATAAATTTACAGTGTGATTTATCACATAATGTGTTTACTACAAACAATGTAAGATTAAAAGCATATTTATTGTAAGCACTGAAGTGATGAATTAGATGTCTCATGTTTCATCTATATCTGTCATGATGCTACAAAGCTTGATAGCAATATAAGATGTACAGTGGTTTAATATTGGGCTCAGGTTCAATTTTCTATTTTAGGTTTAGGTTTTACAATTATTTTATCATATTATTTCAGAACAGCAAAGAGTGTGTACTCCTGATGACAGGAAATCCACTCTATGACTTAGAAGCAATACAGGCTCACATGCAGCAAAAAAATCTTTCAATTATTCCTTCTCAAATATTTTTCTTCTAGAAGAGGAGATAGGTCTACTGGTTTATGCACGTGAGAATTAAAAGATTTGGATGCTGCCACAGACTGCTTGTATAACCTTGAACAAGAACATAAGAATGGCCATACTGGGTCAGACCAAAGGTCCATCTAGTCCAGTATCCTGTCTTTTGACAGTGGTCAATGCCAGATGCTTCAGAGGGAATGAACAGAACAGGCCAATTTTGAGTGATCCATCTGCAGTCATCCAGCCCCAGCTTCTGGGAGCTGGAGGTTTAGGGTCACTTGGAGCATGGGGTTGCATCCCTGACCATCTTGGCTAATAGCCAGTGATGGACCTCTCCTCTATTTAGCCACTCTGGCCCAGATCCTTAAAGGTATTTAGGCACCTAGCTCCCATTGATTTCAAAGGGAGTTATGCCCCTAAATACCTGTCAGAATCTGTGCTTCCATGTCTCCGTTTACCTATTTGTGCAATAGGGATGATGCCTACCTTACAATGATGTCTTGATGTTAATAATTAATGTGTATGAAATGCTTCGTGATTCTAGGATGCAATATGCTATAGAAGTGTAAAGTACTATTGTTCCACTTTTGTTTTCTCTTCCCTATTAAATGTAGTTGTTTTACTCCCGAATGTTTTACAAGATAGCTAAGCAATGGCATTTTTTCCCATTGGGAACTATAATCAGACATTCCTATGACACTATAGAAATGGAGCTCAGACAACATTAATATGTATCACCATTTTTGAAGTTGCCTTAAAACAAATTTCAAGTTTCAGCATAGCAGCCGGGTTAGTCTGTATCCGCAAAAAGAAAAGGAGTGCTTGTGGCACCTTAGAGACTAACAAATTTATTTGAGCTGAACTCCAGGGTACAGATTTGGAGACTCGCATGAAAGACCCCCTAAGCTTATTTCTACCAGCTTAGGTTAAAACTTCACCAAGGCACAAAGTCTTTGCCCTTGGATTAGGTAAACGCTGCCACCACCAAGTGATTTAACAAACAATCAGGGAAGGAACCACTTGGAGTTCCTATTTCACCAAAATATCCCCCCAAGGCCTTATACCCCCTTTCCTGGGGAGGCTTGAGAATAAATAAGATGAGCACAGACTAGCCTTGGATTTTTAAGCCCCAAAAAACCCAATCAGATTCTTAAAAAACAGAACTCTATTGGAACAAAAATAAGAAAAGAGAACAACTCTGTAAGATCAGAATGGAAGATGATCTTACTGGCAGATAATTCCCCCTACTGTTCCTCATATGTTCTTGTCAACTGCTGGAAATGGCCCACCTTGATTATCACTACAAGAGGTTTTTTTTCTCTCCTGGTGGTAATAGCGCACCTTACCTGATCACTCTCGTTACAGTGTGTATGGAAACAGCCATTGTTCATGTTCTCTGTGTATATAAAATCTCCCCACTGTATTTTCCACTGCATGCAGCCGATGAAGTGAGCTGTAGCTCACAAAAGCTTATGCTCAAATAAATTTGTTAGTCTCTAAGGTGCCACAAGTACTCCTTTTCTTTTAACAAATTTCAAGTATTCAAACACTGAGTTACAAAATTCCAAAATCACACAAATTATTTCTAGAGTGGAGTGAATCCTGCATTTAAAAATGGATTTGTTTCGTCCATGTTTGCTTTGTGCATTCACTTCTTGTGAACATTTGCACAACTGACATATTCATATGAATGCCCGCAGAAGGCGAATGCTAAGCTAATGGGCTCAAGTATTCATAGAGAGCAAATTTTAAATTTGCACCAGCTATCTTTGAAAAATCTCTATGTCGTGCTGAAGCTAGGAGATGTCAAGAAAGGAGAGAGAGGTAAAATGATAATAAGCATAAACTTCACAGTTGCGATTAGGAGATGCCACCTGGGGCTGGGATGGTATTAGATATATCAACAGCAGCCCAATAGTGCCATTTCTGATTCGTGGCAGTGCCCCAATGGCTATTTACTTCCAGAAACATGCAGATCAAACTAGTAGGTGGACCATTCAGTCAGTCCACAGCCTTTCTGGGTTGACCTCTGACTGTGGTCTACAGTTAGTTACCTAAATGCATATTTAGTTACATTTGATACAAGTATATTTTTGTCCTGGTGCCAACAATATATCTAATGCATTCATAAACTCCACTAGGACAAGGGGTCCTGGTCCATGACTAGAGCTCCAAAGTGCTGTGGTCAAACAAATAATAATATCCAACAGCAAATGGTATTAAAAATATCTCACAGACAGCTTTGTAAGAAAGTCTAAAACATTTGATAGAGTTTTGCAAATAATACAAAATTGTCATGCACAAAAACACTCTGCTTAGATACACACATGAGTACAATTTGCGCAAGCTTGAATTCTAATGATTTTTTGGGGATGGGCTACAAAAGAGACACATTAACTTAACAAAGAAACTGTTCCACTACATTTTCTATAAATTTAATTTAAAAAAGGATTTGAATAATCGCCAGTGGTTTAAAAGAATGTTGACAATTCTGTTACTGTCAACTGTTAACCATGGATATTGGCCTCAGGTCAAACGTAAATGACTAATTCATATTTATACTATTATATAACAAGAAATGTATTTCTATTCAGAATCTCTCCAAATGTTCAAGTAAAAATTTCAACAGGTCTGGATTGTCATTAGAAATTACATTCTTGAAATGTCATTGGTAAACATAACAAATATCAATGAGCTTTACCTATATGGTAGCTTGCAGTTTCATATTGAGAAAGTAGTACTGTATATGACAATTATATAATTTTCTTTAAGGGGTAATCCTCTTAATTCCTGGATTTAAGTAACTATACATTTAGTAATGAATTTCCTGTTTTTAACTGGAAAGGAATAGGTTTCCAGTGTTATCATAATTAAACCATTTTAATATAAAAATTCCTTGCTCTTCACAAAGTAATTTTAAATACTAATGTTCAGCTTAATTTAATTGTAAAATGTCTGGCTTAATTACAGATTAACTGGAGAAGAACTGCATGTTGCAGTCAGTTTTTAATTAAATGTATAAAGTTTCTCAGATTAAAAGAATTTGTAGGATGTATAATTGAGAAAATGATAATAAGTTTTGAATTTTTTAATAACTTTAATTGTTTTACAAACAGGAAGTTATGGAAATCTCAAAATCTAATTAGTTTCTTGAGAGTATATTACTTAATGTATAGTCCCTTTATCATAACCTCAACCCCTCTATGACTACAATGCTTACAGGGGGGTTACTATTGCAGTATTCTGAGGATCAGATCCTTAGCATTGACATTACTGAGGTTTGGTTGATTTATACCAGCTGAGAATCTTGCCCCAATTGTCTGACTTTTCACCCATCACCACACCAGTAATGCTGTAGACAGGAAAGCAACAGTGTGATTCCTTTTTTATGTGTATATTTTTAATTTAATTTCATAATTCAAGCAGAACTTTATATGTAGTAGAAACTTTGCAAATCTATGGGTAAAGAGGGGGATATTCTATAGGGTAAATCAACTCTGCCTATCACTCATTTGCTGACAAGCTTCCTTTTAGAGGCAAGGTCTTCTAAAAGTGATCTGGGCAGTAGCAGCTTCCACTATCTTACATTCTACTTTATGGTTTTGGCTCTGCCACTTGTTTACTGTTGTAACCGCACTAAAAACCTCTCACTACCTCAGTTTTCTCATCTGCAAAATTGGGATAATTATAGATGCTGACCTTGGTATTTGGGCAAAAAGCACTATATTAGTAGAAATTATTCTTCTTCTCCTCATTTCTGGGGTAAAGTGGACTTTGTCTTCTAATTTTATCATTTTAAAATAAAAAGGAAGGTACTGAAGACGTACATTTGTTTGTAATATTAAAACGTTTCCAGAATTATTAATACTAGAAAAAAATATTTAAACCCTTCATGGTTTAAATTGGCTGGATTCATCTCTCTCAGCCTCTCATGATTTGGCTCTTGTGTTAGCCTTTGTTTTCTTTATTTACCATTTGTGGCATGCTGCATATTTTAGATGGTTCAAAAGCTTCTATTTGCAGATGGTTTCTTATAACTGTATAATATTATCATCATTTCTACCATCTGCATAGGGCTATCATCTCATGACATAATGAAATCGTTTCTGGAAACTAAAACTAAAATACGTTTCTTGGGAATGATGAATGCATAGTCTTCCCTTCCATCATGAACATCTCTTGCCAGCTGATGAAAGAATAAAAAAACCATAATACATTGGAGTGAGCATAACACTAAAAAAAGGATTACCCAGCCTTAGAGAAATAGGATCAGATTCAATTCTCAGTTACACCCTGTGGAAGTCTAGAGTAACTTCACTGAAATCTCTCTGGATTTACACTGAGAGCAGAATCGAGCCTATGCAGTATCAGGGGAAATATACATTACAACTCTATTGCTGATCCTCAGCTGCACCACTGCCTCACTCTTTGCAACTGCATTGGCACTGGGAGCAAACGTGTCTTCAAGTTACCATTATGCTTATCAGATCCCCAGAACGGCTGGAGGTCAGCCAGCCACCTTCATATCTTCGAACAACCTGAGCTGACACTATAACCAAGCCTCTATAATCTCAAGACAGGGAGAAAAAGGAGTAAAAGAGATATATCTTGACTTTAATATGGCTTTTGACATGGTCTCACATGACATTCTCATAAGCAAACTAGGGAAATATAGTCTAGATCAGTGGTGGGCAACCTGCAGGGTAATCCACTGGTGGGCCGCAAGACAGTTTGTTTACATTGACCATCGCTGGTCCCGGCCAATGGGAGCCGTGAGAAGCGGCGGCCAGCATATAGAGGAGAATTTAATATGTCTATGGCACCATTTATGGCCCTGACCTTGAAAACCCTTAGGCACATGCTTAACTTTAAGCATCTGAGTAGTTTCATTTTTACTTTAAAGTTAATCCTCTTTTAATGAGTTTACAGATTTGGGGCCTAAATGAAGATCTCACATAAGTTTACAAACATTAATGAAGCCTAGAAAAGAGGTATTTGTGAGGGAGGAGAATATTTTTAGTTTTATATAACAATAACTAATTATATATTATTATTATTATTACAGCATTATAATTATAGAAATATATTAGTTTACAGATCAGGAAAATGAAGTACAAAGATCAAGGTGAGTCAATGGCAGAGCTAGGAATAGAATTGAGGAATCCTGTCTTCCTGTTCCCCTACCCTATCCACAAGACAGTATTTCCATGAAGTATCACTTGTGAAATGGATAAGAAGGCTGAAGGCTGGGAGAGTGGGAAATGAGTTTGTCAACCTTGGACATTTCCTGTTTCTCATAGTTTTGGGCTTACATTGACTTCAATCTGGTAGCCTGAGTTTGTACATATTGCTCTTTTGTCACGGCTCCAAATGAAATCTTACTCTGGGGTTTCATAATCATTTGTACAACTGCCTCAGCTCTTCCAGAATGCCTTGCTTTTGCAAAATACCCACTCAGTTCTCTTTGCCCTCCACCTCATACCCTCACTCGTCAAAAGGGCAGCATCGTTGTTTTAGGTACATCATTTAGGCGAGTGAGTGCCAGACTGTTGCTTGCAGCCAGTTCCATATGCATATAGGTAAAGAGAAAAGTCTTTGTTCTGCAGTAGGCTCCCCTCCCTGCAATATTTTTCCCATTGTCACATTGTATAAATAGCAGAAAAGTTGCTGCAAGTGATACTAGTATAAGCCCTTCCTCTCTTTAAGCCATAACTGCAACAATGGTAAAAGAAAGTTGCTTGCTTCAAATATTATTTTCCCATATTCTTGCTCTTTTCATGAGGCAAGCCTGAGCATCAGTGTGTGTAGTATCTGCACTTTTTAAATAAAACAACACATGTGTTTCAACAGACCCTTGCATGTTTGATGGGGTCCCTTCTTTCCGTTTTCATGTCTTCTGAGGTACACAATTTACACGGAGGCTCTGTAATCTTCCTCTGACCTGTTTTGCTAATGTAATAATAAATGCTGTACGTGGCTTGGCACCCTGTTATCATTGTTTCAACACAATGGTTCCAAGACCAGTTGGTGATTTAACAGTGGATTTGGAAAAGAAATCTTATCGTATGCATGTAATAATGAATGCTGTTGCTTCTCTCTCCTGGGCTAAATCAGAGTTTTTAAGGTTCCTTAACAGGGGAAGTGAATAATTTTTCTCCATGAGGTTTCTGTGACATTGTATGATATCTAGTTATCAACTTCTCAAATGACTTTTTAATAAAACCTTACATTTTCTATAATACCTACAGTATTTCACAACAGTGATAACACTGTTATTTTATACCATCTTAAAATTAGACATATTTTAAATGTATATATCCTTTAAATTAAGGGCAGATTCTTCCACCCTCACTTATGTCAAGTAGTCCCATTTAAATCAACTGGACTATTCTTGGAGTAAGTTACTACACAATGGGAGGAAGGATGGCAGAATCTGGTCCTTTAGTATTTTAAATTAGGCCCTGCGCCTACAAATCTTATATGCATACTTAACTGTAAGCACACATCACTGAAGTCAAATGACTAGATTCACAAGGGAAATTAGACCCTTTAGATGCCCACATCCAACATTTAAACACCACTGGTATTCACATAACCACTGCTCAGCTGCCACCTGGAGAGACCTATATTTCCATTGGTAAAGTTTCCTAAATTTTTGCCACCAGGCATGCGAACAGCCCCTAAATCTGACACTGCGAAACAGCTTGGTGGGATTTACAAATGAGGTGTTCCCTTGCCTATCAGGCCCAATGTGGCTGGTGTGCTCAGAGCATGCCTAGCCCCACTCACAAGACAGGAGGAAGGCAGTGTCTTCCTTTTACCCAATAGTTAGCACACTCACCCAGGAGGTTGGAGACCCAGGTTCAAATCCATCCTCTGCTTGAACTGGTAATGGGACTTGAACCTGCATCTCCCACGAGTGCCTTAGCCACCGGGATGTAAGGGATTCTAGGGTGGAGCTTTCTCAATCTCTTCTGTTGAAGCTTTTCTACTTTGTATAAATAATTAAATATTCAGTGTGGGGTGCGGGAAGAGCACATGTGAGTAAATTAATCTATAGCCCAGTGGTTAGGATGCTCACCTCAGTGGAAAGACACATGGGATCAAGTCCCTCCTAAAATAAATATTTAATTTTTGGTGAGGTGTTCAGCCAATGAGAAGACTGAAATGAGGACAGGGATACAAAGATGAAATGATGGAAAGAAATAAATCTCAGTGACGATATGACCTGGCTGTGCAATTTGATCTGTGTTCAGCTCTCCCATTTATCTTAGCAGAATTTTTTAGTATTGCAGAACAGCTCCAGGATCAAATTAAAACTGTGTATATGTATATACCCCCAGCTTGTATAATGTTAAGATGTGTCAGTGACTGGCTTCCATACTCAAACCTGTAGAATATTATTGATCATTAACAGAATTGTAGTCCATAGTTATTTTGACTTTTTCTATAGTCAACACTTAGTGTATATTCGCCCTGCTTTCCTTTTAGCATTGTTTACAACTATGATACAATAGTCAGGAATACAACCAATTCTTGTCTAATTATCAGAAGTTTGTACTATCCAATTAATCTGGCCATATACTTTTTATCTGGTGCCAGCTGTTGCTGTTTTCTCAGAGGTTTTTTTCAGCTAAACACTCAAACCATGAGTGGGAGTACTGCAGGAAACATTTCAGAGACATGCTTGTCCAAAAGCTGCTGATCCTGAAACATGGTGTAAGTGAATTTGCATAGATGAATTAACTGACCCATATCAAGTTGCAGTGCTAACAAATGCTCTCATGAAAGTGACAGGAAGCATATTTCCACCCCTCAAACATTAATGAATCTACATGAATTAATTAGGTTATGCCACTCCATCTTCGTAAATTGCTGATTCAATAAATCTCATTGGAGAAACAGCTGAGTAATTACAGGATGATGCTTGAAGCAATAGAAATCTCATTTGCATATTAACAGACATTTGTCACAATAATTTCTGTTATGGACTGGTAAATGTTAAACATGATTAATTCCAGTCATGATCTAGGTTGACTTATCCAATGCATAATAAAAAAGATATTCCAAAGACTCCAGATATGGGTTATACTCCCTCAGTACAGTAAAGCACACAGGTCTAATTAGTAACAGTAGCTTATGTGTGTGTTATAAGAAATGGATATAAAATAATATTTTTCTTAATTTTTTTATGCAAAGAGCTGCTGTAGTCTCTGTGACACAGGGTCCCATGGGATTTGTGTAGAAGAAAAAGAAGAAAAGTCATTAGCTTTTCTGAACAGCAAATACCCATATTGATTTTCTGCACATGCACAGCATGGAAATAAGATTAGTTCCTACTTTTAAAATGCTTAAGTATGCCTAGGCAGAAAATGAGAGCTTTTCCTCTCCATGCCTATTACATTTACCCAAAAGCATGGTTAAGTCTTGTTATTTTATATTGACAACTTTCTTCACCTACAAGAAAAACAAACTTGTAAAGAATCATGTTCAATAAAATAAGTCTAATACGCATTTTCCTACATGATTTTTTCTTGGTGGCAATAGGATATTCAGTTCCACTTGTAATATCCTCAAGGGAGTATAGGATGTAAAGGTAAAAATGTGCACCAGTGGGATTACAAGCTTCCTTCCTCATCCTGGGTTGGAAAGACAAATTAAACAACTTCTCTTTCAAGTTGTTGCAGTTACACTTAAGGAACTTATGATTCCAAGAACATTAACTGATTTAAAAGCCATGTTTTTCTTGGATATCAATATATTTGACCAAAAGTAACCCTGTGGGATTAATTGATCAGGTGAATAATGCTGTTTGCTTGAGCTGTGTAAAGCTATCAGTTTTCATGCACCTACACTGAAATTCTCACAGAGTTTTTACAGGAATTTCATCCTTTGCACATGTACTGTAAAGTGTTTCCATCCAAGGGTCCAAAGCAAGCCACCTAACAGTGAAGTAGGGTAGAAATTATTAAATGGGAGAAAATGAGACAAAAAGCAACAAAAGTCTGGATTGTAATGGGAGTAAATGTGGCACATAGCTTTCAGGAGCGGACAAGAGAATAGATTGAGATTGAGTTCAATGTTTTTCTTGGAATAGTTTGCTTCCTACTGTGCACCTGGCCAGTTATTCTGGCTGGTCTGTGAAGGGGCGGAGTCAGGGCTCCTCCCATTCGCTATCCTTTCCTTCCCACTTCCTGAATCACAGTGGCATTTAATGCTCACCCTCTGTGGCCATAGTTGAAAACTGAGCAATTCGTACGCAAAGGAAGCCAGGGAAGGGGGGGCACTTTGACAATCTAGCCTTAGGAAACTTGCCTAGGTCACACAGGCAGCTTGTTGAAGAACTGGAATTAGAATCCAGGTGGTTTGACTTTCACTCTTGTGCTTTAGCTACATACACCCCAAATTTGTGAATATGGTGGAAATTTCATCATTTCACAGTCTGTGTTTTATGTAAATAAAGAAATGACAATGGCAAAATTCTGTCCTATCTCAGGATTTCACACTTTTGCATTCAGCCTGTACCTGTACTTTATCTGGGTTTCTGAGCAACGATAAAGATCAAAAGAATATTTAACTGCTTTTGAATTGTCTTTCTCACTCAGTTCTCTCTGTTTCTGTTCTGGTCTCTCGGTTAGAAGAATCCTGAAAGCCAGCAGCACCCTTGAATAGTTTCCAGGCACCTAATGCCAAGTGGGAAATTTTTATGGATGCCATTTTAATCTACTCAATGTGTATAGAGTCTGAGATAATCCATTATCCTTTTAGGTTGGGCTGATCAGAAAAAGAATTAAAATGTCAACAAAAAATGGGAGAGAAAATGGTGGATTTCCCCCCACAATCACAGTCTTTTAGATGTGTTTTTACGTGTGTTAGGTCCCAGCATATTTCCTGGGAATTCTTCTAGATGATGTGGTCTACTACTTTAGTTGGTCCTGTTAATTGAATTAGTGTCAGGGCTAGTCAACTCTTTCATTCAAATCTGTTTTTCAAAAGAATATTAGTTTTTCAACTGAAGATTTCTTTTGCATCAGAAGAGTCTGCTTTCTGTGGAAATTTTCAACTTTTTGTCAGAAAACGGAATGCCTGCAAACCAAAAAAACTTCAATTCAGAAACGCCACAGTGGTACCTTAGAGTTGTAGTTCAGCTGCTTAATGCCACCATTTTCATCAGTGGAGCTACATGTCCCATGATGCATCATGGCCAACGACCCCCCCCCCCCATGAAACACAGCACAGCTCAGTAACACAGGATACCACAGTGCACCATGGAAGATGTAGACCAGTCAGGGAGTCTGGCCCACAGAGGAGAATGTGGGCATGAGGCACACAAATTACAGCTCCAATGTGATACCATGGCCATATTTCCAAATCAAAGCTTTCATTTTTTCACCAAGGATATTATGATTTTTTTGCTGAAAAATTGAAATTTTCCAGGGAAAGTTTTAATTAAAACATTTTTTTTAAAAAATGAACTTCTCCAGTGGGGAGAAAAAGTTCTGAACAGTTCTAACTATTATCACTGTATTTATTTTTCCAATTTATCAATTTTGACTTTATTATTTATCTGTATCATGGTAATGCCCAAAGGCCCCAACCAAGAACAGAGCTCCATTGTGCTATGCACCATACATAATGAGAGATAGTCCCTGCTCAAAAGAGCTCACCATTTAAATCAGCAAGACAAGCAAAGATGGAAGGTGAAACAAAGTCACAGAGAGAAGTAACTTGCCTAAGGTCACATAGCAGGGCTGTGGAAGAGCCAGTAATAGAACCCAAGTCTCTTGATTATTATTATTATTTATTATTTGTATAGCATCTTCATAGAATCATAGAAGATTAGGATTGGAAGAGACATCAGGAGGTCATCTAGTCCAACCTTCTGCTCAAAGCAGGACCAACCCCAACAAAATCATCTCAGCCAGGGGTGATGCTCCAGTTGATGCTCCAACTAAAATTGGGGCCTCATTGTGCTAGGGAATGTATGAACATATAGTAATAGACAGTCCCTTCTTTGAAGAGATTACATTCTTAGTAACTAGGGCAGACAAATGTTGGAAGGGAAAACAAAGTGACTTGCCCAGGGTCACTCAGTAGATCACTTGTAGAGTTGGGAAGAGAACACATGTGTCCATATTCCCAGTCCAGTGTCCTAAGCACTGGACAATGCTGCCTCCTCTCCTGACTATGTTTATTTTAAGCTTTTATTTAGTTTGGTCTTCCAGTTTTTGATGTCTGTCCTCCACGAAGAAGATTCTTTCCCAGTTTCTGCCATATTAAGGCTAGATTCTACCACTCTTATACAAGTTCAGTATCTGCATCCATGAGAAGTTCCTTCTTTTAAGGGGGCTACCTGTGGAGAATAGCCTTATGCAACAAGGATATGGGTGGCAGAAACTGCCCCAGAAATTCCGGTTTAATTTTTTTCCAGCACATTGTCTTCTCTCCTAGCCTCTATTATTTTAGAATTTTTCATTTAATATTTTCATTCGTCTGGACGGGGTAGGCTCAATATTTATTTCTTCCAGCATTTCATTCTCTACAGCTAGGGTTGCCAACCCTCCAAGATTGGCCTGGAGTCTCCAGGAATTAAAGATTAATCTTTAATTAAGGATTATGCCATGCGATAAAACCTCCAGGAACACGTCCACCCAAAACTGGCAACCCTATCTACAGCAGTGGTTCTCAACCTATTTATCTCTGTGGGCCACATATGCAGCTCTCTGTGTGTTATGTGGGCCGCATTCAAACCATATATACTACCTGTGTAGCCCTGAGGATGCGCATGGGCTGCGGCTGTGTGCAAGTGGCCCGTGGGTTGAGAACCACTGCAATACTTCCTTTGACTTCAGTGGGGCCAGGATTTCACCCAGTGTCTCTTTCTGTTGCATCCATCTTTTTCTTTTTAGTTTCCTGTTTGTTAGGGAATAGCTAAAACACCTAGGCCTTAATTGAATAAGCACCTCAAAATACAACAGATAAGATTGCTTGACAAGGTTTTCTAATAATTTATAAGCCTAAGTGCTAAACTTTGAGATGCTAAACTTTGAGCAAAAGACCCTTGAAAAAACATGTTTGGAAAAGATAAGTATATACCGACATTCAGGCCAGGTGTTCCCCTTAACTTTCCTACTCAAATAAGAAAAATAAAGGTCATGTTAATGAATTATTTAGGATTAATAGTTTATGTATTGAATCATGGTACAAAAAGATGTAAATTGCTCAATGGTAAAAATATAAGCTACATTTTATTATTTTAATTTTAATAGTTTCTGGCAATGTATGTTGACTGGTAAAAAGATAACTGAGTTATGTTGATGTAATGTTAATTTATAAATAACCTAGAATGGAGAAGGAAAAACAACTTATGAATGTTTGGGTAACTGTATAATGGGGCATGTGGAATAATAGATGATGTAGAAGGATAAATTAATGTATAAACACCAACTGACCAAAGGCTCAAGTTGGAGAACACTGGTCCAAAGACTGAGACAACCAACATGAAATCGAGAGACTTCCAGTACCCTGCCACTTGGTAACTGGGCCCCTACTTTTTCTGTCTTATTGTCTGTCATATGTGATATGATCAGAAACTATCCAAGACAATAATTCTGTTTATAAATAAAGGTGAAAATTTGATTAAGCTTAAATTGGGTGGGCTCGTGCCTCAGTTTCCCACTGTACATGCTGTTCTTTAGGAGCAAAATTCTTATTTTGCTGCTTCTTTTTTTATGCCCTCTTGGAATTAAAAGGCTCTTTGTCAACTTTTCAATTGGGCTGCAGACTGCTGCTACTTAGGTATCTTCTCTAATTCAGGAATTTTTATTTGGCAGGAGTTTTAGCAGAATACCACTGGGGCTTCTACCAACTGCACTCTGTCAGCCTGGGTGTTTAACAAGATGTCCTGGTTTGATTTTTTTTTTTTAGAGCGAGAGAGAGAGGGAGAGATTCTTATGTGCATTCAAAAGAGATTATAGTTCAGTACAAACACATTGGTTACAATCCTCAAAATGGCATAATAGATTCATACAAAGAACTCAGTGTGTAAAATGTATTAGTGAAGAAAGGCCAAATACTATAGGATGCAAATGGCATTTCCTTCTATTATTTTTAAGTAATCTCAAATGCAGAGGAGAGAAAAGGGAACAATAAAAGAATATCAGTAGCTGAACTGTAATTTCAGTTCATATCTGTTCTTGCTGGTATACAACTTGCCGTAGAGAGTGAATGTAAGAGACAGGGAGTAACTAAATGGTTAGGGTCACTGTGTCAGTGCACTGCAGTTGGTTGGAATGACCAAACTCATGCCCAGCTCTAGCAGAATTACTTGAATGAGTCTGTCATCTTGGCTCTGTGTTGAGCAGCTTTGCAGTTTCAAAGCCCCAGCGCTGCAGGGAGGAGGGAGGCAGGGGGAGGGGAGCATAGCAGATAGCTGTAAATATGAGCTAGAGGTTCAAGAATCAATTTCTTCCCAATGAAACTGAAGTACTGTGTATTTCCAGTTCCTGCATGGTAAGGCACTCTTTTGTAGCAATGTCAATGAAGACTTTTTTAAGCTGTCTCTGACCAGGAAATTGCAATCAGTTCTTCTGGGTGCGGACATCATTATCATAATCCAAATGATCTTCACCTCCACACTACAACAGTATTCTACAAGGGACAACTCCTTAAATCAGCCTGAAAGCCAAAGCTACTGCAGAACCCAGCAACTCTGTTATCAAGAAGAGAATCTCACTGGGGTCACTGACAATGGTACTCTGTGATCCGCAGAGGCTTCCTGTTGGTTTTAGGGTGGGGTTTAATGTGTTGGTTTTGATCTCTAAAGCCTTAAATGACTTTGGACCTACCCACTTGAGAGACCACTTCTCTCTTGATGCAGTATCGCCACGGCGGCAATCAGCTGGAGTTTTCTTAATTAAAAAGGGGTCTGATTCTGCTCCCATTGAAGTCACAGAGTTTAAGACCTGAAGGGACCAACAGATCATCTAGTCTGACTTCCTGTATATCACCACCAGCACCAGCACGCTAATCCTGACAACCACAATTAGATCAAATTATTACAGCCTACAGGAGACTAGACAATTAGTCTGCAAATCACTCTGAGTTTTGCCAGTGATTTTATTGGCAGCAGGATCAGAAGCCAAGATTTTCTCTCTGTGAATAATAACAAAAAGCTCTTTTTCTAAGGGCCCAAGTAACTACAATAGCTCTCAATATTTATATTTCATTGTAATCTATTCATTGGTTTATGGCCCTTCAGGGAGGATCACCAAGCCACATGGAGTCCCTGAGTGCTGGACTTTGCGTTTGGTTTTCAGAATTAGATGGAAGATGTAGAAAAACTCATTTAGACTGACAGCGTCATTTTTACACAAGTCATATGTCTGACAATATCCTCTTGAGCTGTCTGGACAATTGAATTTTTGTCCATCTTTTAGCTAACTCAGAAATCCAAATGCAAAATCAAGCACTGCGGGACATCATGTGAATTTGTGATGCTCCCTGGAGGTCTTGGGTTCATAAACCAATGAAAGGATTACAGTGAGCCAGAAATACAATGCGTACTGAGAGTCACAATATTAATCAAGCCATTACTAGCCTCTGTTTTTAATACCATGTTACATATGCTTAGTGAATTGACTCCATAAGAATGGTCAGACCAATGGTCCATCTAGCCTAGTATCCTGCTTTCCAACAGTGGCCAATGCCAGGTGCTTCAGGGGGAATGAATGGAACAGGACAATTATTGAGTGATCCATCCCCTGTTGTCCACTCCCAGCTTCTGGCAGTCGGATCTGACACCCAGATCTGCCTCTTTCAGATGACGGCATGAAAAATGTATGCATTTTGTTAAGTCCTCCTACCTTTGAGAGTTTCATCATCACAAATGTAGAAAATATATTTACAGTATGTGAAGGCCTTATCTTTCTGGAGTTTGGCAGCATACCAGTGGAGTGACAATTAAGCACATAGATTGCACTGAGCATTTGAAACATCTTATTTCAAATTTTAGATACAGGCAATGAAGCACTGAGAGGGGAATTTGGACCTATAAACAATAGGATTTTCTTAAAACTGATGGAATTCACTTTGTTAATTTCATAAGTCCAGTTTGATCACTGGACCTAAAAAGGAGACTTCACATCCTGACTATTCTTCCTTAATTATCTTAGGCAATTGGCATACACAGCAAGAAAAATATGAAAGTGAAGGAAGTTATAATAAAGTTTGATATGTTTCAAAGTACACATGCCTTTCCTCCTCCTTCACTGTCACATTTTTCTTGCCATGCATGCCAATTGCCTAAGATAATTAAGAAAGAATATGCATGATGCTAGAGTAAACAAAGTAGCAGATTAAGTATTCAGGTTGATCAAATATCTTAATGAAGCTGAATTGCATGAGCTATTTAATGCAACTACTCTTCATAATCATTGACATTATGCTATTGGATGACAAAAAGAGAACCATGATAGGATACAAATGTTTAGCTTGCAGTATATATAAGTTTTTACTAAAAGAGTTTCACTTTAAGTCTTAGGCAAATTATATTTAATGTTATTTTGCTCAAGATAGAATAAACATGCTAGGTAATTGTATATTAAACAACAATAAATTGATGTGGTAATGCAGACACCCCTTTGTAATGCTGAAGGTAATGAACTGTTTTTTATTGTTTCATGAGTTGCATAATAGGGTTTTTACTGCAATGCTTCTCTTTAAATGATATATCCCCTGAGACCAATAGTCAAGCATTTGTCACACAAAGATTTATGGCATATCTATTTAAAAAGAGACCTCCCCCAAAGCATAGGTAAGGAAAACATTTTACTGCTGGCTAGTACCCTCTCAGGTTATAAAATACAATTAATCCAAGTTGTCACTACTTCTGCCACTCATTTTTTTAAATCAGAAACTTTCTCTAAGAAATGTTCCTCAAAACAAGATTTGTGTGTCAGTAAAAAAAAAGAAACAAGGGAGACTTGCAAAATACGGCAGGATGGATCTACTATACATGTTTGTGGTTAATTAACATTTTCTTGGTATTTTATATGAAAAAAATGTTCAGTGACCAAATATTTAAAAAGGGAACACACACAAACATTTTACAGTTTCTGCATCTTTAAACCCAAGTTTCTTTCTGTGAAATTTGCTAACTGAATGCTCTACAACAGTGACCTTGCCACCTGACCCAGCACTGTCGATCAGTTAGAAAGAGAGTTCCTGTTGTCATGGTGGCTGAAACTCAAGGCTGCAGTGGCAGCGGGTAAACTGTGTGTTTGTCAGGGTTTAACTGAACTGTCTACAATGACTCCCAAGTCTTTTTTTTTTTTTTTTTAGTGGTACAATTAAAATAGAACCCAGTCAATATGCCTGAGCAGTTGAAATTATTCTTCCAGTGTGCATTGCCTTGCATTAGTCAACACTGAGTTTTATTGGCCATCGCGTTGCCCGCTCACCTAGCGTTAAGTCCCTCTGATGTTTCTCAAGTCTTCTCTGGTCTTGATTATACTAAATAATTTCATGTCATCTGAAAATTTTGGTGCTACACAGTTCACTCCTTTTTCTACATCATTAGTAAGTAAATTGAACAACAACAATCTTAAAAGGTCTCCAGTGACTTGGCAGCCCAGGAGCCCCAGTTCTCTTAGACTAAAAGCCTGTCGTTGGTATCAGGCGAACATGCAGGTGGAGGAGATCTTGTGAGCTTGGAGTAGTTTGTTTGCCAAAGCTAAAGTCTCTTGATGAATAGCTCCCGCTGGAGCTTTGCACGGAGGCTAATCTGTACATCTAGTGTATCTTTGAGTCCTCTGGAAGGCTGATTTGATTTTGCGCTGTTAAAAGGTGCCAGAAGTATTTTTTTTAAAGAAGTTTAAGAAAGATTATAAATCTGCATATTTCCCTGAAATATTACAGTGTCACCTTGCTGTAATGCTTCCATTTCAGCCCCAGTCCTGTTTGCAGGCAGACTCTGGTCCCTGTGCAGAATTGCTTGCATGATTAGAGCCTATGATTATATATATATATTTATGTGAAATTTATCTCCACATATTTTATCTCGTGAAATATAAATGTATGGCTATGCATGTAGGGCTTACATTTTTAATAAGATATTAAACTTGATAAATGATCATTCAAAGCCATCAACAAACAACAAATAGACATTTAACTAAGTGCAGCTAATGACTTATGTTGACATGAATTATAGCAAAACCTTTAGTACCAGGATAAATCCAACTATTAATAATACCAGTCTATTTCATACAGTCTGTCTGATTCATTTTTTGTGGTAGAGGTATATCATGAGAAATTTTGTGATTGCTTTCCTATTTCTTTTATGAAACTTTTGAAATAATTATGAGTCTGCAGGAATCAAATGATAAATAACATAGAGAAGAAAATGTTTTAAAAAAATAGAATATCAAAGCCTGTAAGAAAAGGTCCACAAAAATTAGCACAATAGAGAGTTGTGTAGGGGAAAAATAATTTTTACTAACCCGCAGATTACATTTTCAATGCCATACCTCCCCCATTAACCAATCCCTGTCAGATGACCTTGTGAAAATGAAAATAATGAGTTAATTTACTAGTACGGTCCTGTTGTTTTGTGCAGCTCTATCCATAAATCTGGTTTAATGGCTAGAGGCTACTGGTTAATCTGGCCCAATATTTCTCGTTACAATGGAACTGTTTTGCAAAACAGATTTGTTTGGATTTATACAATAGACATTTAATATATTGAAAGAGAGATGAGCTGCAATCAACAAAACTAAAACAATTAAAATTTTAACTGTTAGTGCCTCAATAGCAATAGACTTAAAAATGGAATATCATCTATCTATCTATGTATATGTATATCTATATAAATTTCCATCGTGAACAAGTAGATTATCTTTTATATGCTCCAGTTATGTCTTTAGTACCGTAATCTTTCGTATATGGCCTCCATTACCAAAAAGAACAGGTTTACTGCTAAACCGATTGCCCCAGTTGAGGTCATGTCACGATGTATTCAGTGGTGAGAAATGACTCCAAAACATCTCCCTTTTTCCTTCTGTCTCCTCTTTGGGGGAGAATAATGAAAAGAGAGGCAAATAAGAGGGCTCGCTTGAAGGCAAGAAAACTAGAAGATAATCTTAATATCTCCCTTCTCTATGGTGGGCCTCAGTGTAGGAGACTCCACAGAACAAGAGACAAAGAAATATGGAGACTTTAAAAGGACGTAATGAAAATGGCCCACAGGATAATGGCCCCGTATTGGTGTATTAAGGAAGCTCAGGATGTTCCAAACTAAATCTTGATAGTAGGGAACATTGCTTCTCCCCTCCCCCACCCAGTCTGAATCTAGAGCTTTTCATTGAAATCCTTCTCCAAGTAAATGGAAGCATAATGACTGTAAGTCCCTAGGGCTCTCCACCTATCATGTACTTGAATGGATTACAACAGTAGAGAAATACATGATATTTTCTAGGTTAGACATTAAGGGGGAGAATCAAGCATAAGTGGCTTGAAAATAATGGAAAGAAAGTGTTGATTTCAAAAGAGATAGAGGCCTCAGGGAGGTGTACAAAATGATTTAAATTTCCAGACTGGTCTGACTCAATTAATCTTTCAAGCACCAAGGTTTATAAAGAACTTCAGGTGCAAGTATAATAAAGTGTGTGCATCACTAGTGATCTCTTATATACAATGGCTGCATATGGAATAATGTACACACAATAGTATGTAATTAGGCTCTAATCCAGTGCAAGGGAAATCAGAAACCATGAGTGTATACTTTGAGTGGTTTATCATGGTCTCTAGAACCCTCCCACACCAGACGTGTACTTATAGCATATAGTATATTTTTTCAATCATTCAGTTTATTCCCAAATGTTGGGGTTATTTTTCTTTATCTTCTGCATAAGTCTGAAATATGGGAATGGCCAATAGATATCCATAGGGAATTTTGGCAACATCTGTAAGCTCTTTGAGACTGGGAGTGCCATGCATTGTATGTCTGTACAATGCCTAGCACAATAGGTCTGAGCCTGTAGGCCACAATGGCCTTTAGGCACTACCACAGAATAAATGTGAAATAAATAGTGATCCTCATCTGTGGAGGTTTCCTTCACTCACCCATGTTGGTAGAATTTTTGTTAGGATTTTGTTCATTCTGCTTGATTCTGCTCATATATTTTAATACCAGCTGTTGGTAAAATAAAGGGATTAATGAGAAATGACTTCATGGTCTCAGTCTATTTCCCAGTGGAAAAGTGTCCATGTTATAAACACCATGACACTGGTACTAAATGGAGTCCTTGACACCTCAGCAAAGAGGCCAAAGAATAAATGGGCCATGAACTCTGAAATATGTTCTAATTCCCCCAAGATGGTCCTCCTAGGTCAGCTTCGAGCCACATTGTCAAGGTAATATTGCCTCGTTCAAAGCTGTTCTTTGGGAAAATAATGGCTTGTCAGTTATCACAGGCAGTAAACTACATTTAAAGGAAAGATGCAAGGAGGACCATTCAACAACAGCCTAATAAACTGAGCCATCTTTGCTCCTGCTGAACATGTATGCTTCACGCCGGATTACCTGCACCATAAAGGAGCCTCTGCAGGGCCTGGAGGCAGAAGACGTGGACCTGAGTGTGCAGACACTTCAGGCCGTGCCCTCCCTCCTCCAGGGGTAGATGGAGAACCCCTGCAGGGACCCAGTGCAGTCCTGACCAAAAGAACTCCAGAATCGATGTCCGGAGGTTGGCCAGGAAACCTGGGGCCAGGACCAGGGTGTTGAGCCGGTACCAGAGCATGGACAGGACTAGTTGATTAAGCACCTGCATTAGGATCAGTTGGATCCAGGGAGAAAAGGCTTGCGTAGAAGGCTCTCGCCCTCCTGCACATCTCCACTGGATCCGTGAGGGGGGTGTCGTCTTCTGCTAGAAGACAGGTGATGTGTTTCTTGGTGCCCCTCCTTTTCTCTAGGGTGTAGAAGAAGCGGGAGCCGGGATCCAGCTCCTGAAGGAGATGGATGTGGGATCGAACAAAGTCACCCTGGGCCCGATGGTCCTCAAGGGCCCGGAGCTCCTCCCGCTTTTCCTGGCAGCTCCGCAGAGGGGCGGATCCTCAGGGCTGGCAGCCAGATGCCTCTCCAGCTCTAAGACCTCCCGTTCCAACTGCTCTATCGCCGCATCCCTCCGTCGGCTGGCGCCCTGTGTGTAGTTATGGCAGAAGAGCCGGGCGCGCACCTTCCCCAGGTCCCACTACCATCGTGCTGAGGGAAAGGCACGCCGCTGCCCTCGCCAGGCCAGCCAGAACTTCCGGAAGGACGTCACGAAGCCCACATCCTCCAACAAGCTGTTGTTAAAATGCCAATAGGCCGGCCCCGGCCTCTCCAAGCAGAGGGAGGCCATCATGGTGGCTAAATGATGGTCAGAAAATAGGGCCGGCCAGATGCTCGAGGAGTGGGCTCGTGAGAGATGGAAGCGTGATAGATAAATGCGGTCCAACCGGGAGTGGCACGACCGATGGCCCTCCATCCAGACAAAGGTGAACGTGGAAATGTCATCCGGGTGGTGGTCGTGCCAGATGTCCACCAGGGAGCGGTGTTCGACTATCTCCCGGAGGACGTCCGCGGTGGCTGGGCACTGCTCGGTCCCTGAGCAGTCCCGCTCCTCAAGGGTGGTGTCCTCAAGTCCCAACCCAGGACCAGGCACTCATTAAGATCCAAGGTGCCGAGGAAGGCGGACACCTGCTGATAGAATTGCAGTCGCTCCAGGCCTGATGTCAGGGCATAGACGTTAACGAGGTTGACCACGAGCCCCTCTATACGGACCCGGAGGTGCAGCAGATGGCCTGGCACAGCCTCGGCGACCCCCAGCACCTCGGGCCGTAGGTCGGGGGAGAACAGGATCGCTGCTCCAGCCGTACGAACTGTGAGATGGCTAAAGTAGACTCTGTCCCCCCATTCCAGCTGCGAGCTGTCTTCAGTGGCCGGATCCGTATGGGTCTCCTGCAGGAAAACCACAGAGTACCCCCCCTCCCGAAGGAAGGAGAGCACCTGGCACCTGCGGAGACCCATCCTACAGCCTCGGATGTTCAACGTTGCGATGGTGAGAGGTGCCATGAGGAGGGCTGGGGGGGATCCTCGCCAGCAGGGGTGCTCGTGGCTCCCAACAGGCGGTGCAACAGTCCGTGACCTACCCCGTAGGTGAGTAAGGAGTCACAGAAGAGGCGGACCCGCTGGTAGGCCACGGCGGCCTGCCTCCCGGTCCTTTTACCCTCCCCCATGAGGGCCCTCGTGGCCCGGACGATTTGATGGAGGCCACGGACATCCTCAAGGAACTCCCGTATCTCCTCTCTCAGCACATGGGGGGGTGGGGTCACTAGTCCCCGGCTTTCCTCCGGAGGGACCACTGACACAGCCCCGTGGCCCACCGAGACAGGCCAGCAAGGGGCGGACCCCCGACGTGGTGCCTGATGGGCTGGCGCCACGCGGCCCCCTTCAAACCCCGGCTCAATTGCGGGTGGTGGAGGGAAGATAGCAGCCCCTGGTGAGTCGGGACAGAGAAATACAGAGGCCACTCCCTGAGAGCTTTCCTCTGGAAGTGAGGAGATGACGGCCCTAGGGGCGGCAATGGTATCATGGGAGGTGGAGGGGACAGGGACGGGGTTGGCATCAGGGGCAGGGCAGGCCTCTAGAGTAGGAGCAGGGCAGGGATCGGGAGCAGAGTCAGGAAGAGGTGCAAAGGCAGGATCCTGGGCCCCAGTAGCCAGGCCACTGGGAAATGGCCCCTCTCGGTCAAGCTCAGGAAACTGGGGGGTTGGAAGGGGGCCCTCCATGATGCCGGGTTCTGGCTCCATGGCTGGCGTAGTAGCCACGGCATCAAAAGGGGACAGCCTTCAGTGGGGTCCCCACCCGGGAAGGAGGTCGGTCGCCCCACGCCCACGAGGGACAGCCCATGGAGCTTGGGTCCCAGCCGCATGGCACCAGCCATCGCCTCAGTAGGCTCGGCGGCCGTCAGCAGGATGCCACCCGCAGCCAGGCAAATGGAGGACCCCAGGGAACCCTTGGAGGCAGGAGCAGAAACAGCGGTTAGGGGAAGGGAGCATGGAGAAGGGGGGGCCAGGGTGAGATCGCTCAGATTGAGGCCTGCTGGCAGAGAGTCGTCCTCCCCCTGGGTGACTGGGGTCAGACCCAGGGACTTGATCTCCTCGTAGATGGAAGGGAGCTCTCCTTCCACCACCCCGGAGTTCTCCCCACCAGTGCCCAAAGCGACGCTCACCTCAGGACTCACAGGGGCTCCAGATGGTAATGGGGCATGAGGGGCTCCACTGGGGGCCTTGGAGGGAAGGGACTCCAATGGAGGGGCGGTACTGCCCTCCCGTGCTGCCACGTCTTCCCCAGCCGATACCAGTGGATGGAACGCACCTGCGGGCAAGGCAGAAGGCTCGGCATCGGTGCCCCCCTTTCTTGTCTTCTGGGGGGCTTCCACATCAGTGGAAAGGAGTGGAGCTCGAGCCTTCTGCTTGCCCCGCTTCCCCTGGACTAGGGCCCAGCCCTCCATGGCATCATCTGGGGACCGGCTAACAGGGGTCGGGTCGGGAGGCAGGGGCAATGGCTCAGGGACTGTGGGAGGCAGCGGTGGGGTGGCATGAGGGAGTAAAGATTCCCCCTGGGGCAGGCCCCCTCCCATGCTTGGTGGTATCGCTGCCGCACCCTCCTCTAGGGGCTCCACCAGATTGCAAGCAGCAGAGGTGAGGCTCTCCCGCTCGTCTGGGCATGCTGGGGGATGTACCCCTTGAGCCTGAGCGGGAGCAGTGGTGGACTGGGAAGGAGGAGGGGTGCCTTCAGGCGCCGGGCAGCCAGGGGCGCCGGCGATGACAGGGCCGGTGCCCTGCCGAGGCTCGGGGGTCCTGGATGCCCATCCTTGCCGGGCCAAGGGGCAGTCCCTCCAGACGTGCCCCATCTCCCGGCAGAGGTAGCACTGGGCCTCCCCCATGGAGTAGTGCACCCAGTAATGGGCCCCCTGGTAGGGGACCAGGAAGGACCCCTCGAGCGCCTCTCTGTCCCACGCCGCCGGCGGCAGTTGAAGCTGAACTTGCTGGCGGAATGAGAGGACGTGACGGAGGGCACGATTTTTGCAGCCCAACGGGAGAGGGCTGACAATGGAGATGGGTTTCCCCAGGGTAGAGAGGGTGGGTAACAGGGTGGCATTGGGAAGAAAGGGAGGGACAGAGGTCAGGACCAGATGGACACCCAGGTCCTCTAACGGCTCCAGGGGGATGAACATCCCCCCGACTTCCAGGCCCTTCTCCACTGCCTCCTGGATGGCAGCCTCCAATGCTAAGAAGAAGACGACCTTGCCATACATTTTGGAGGCCGCCACAATGGCCATAGGCCTCCACGTGGGATGAGGCAGGCACCAGGAGGCAACGGACACTGTGCTTCCTGGTCATGGTGGGAAAGGGGTCCCGGCCACTATAGATGGTAGCGGAGGCAGTGGGCAGGAGAGATGACGATGGCCAGAGGGCTACAGGAGAGTGATTTTTTTTGAAGCAAAAGATGTTTTTATTTGCATAACACACTTACAAAGTAAAAACAGCAGCATATGCAATGTTTAATACAGCAACCAATCACAATTGTTTTGTCATTAGCTTCAGGGGAGGGAAGTGTTCAAGCTTGCCTGGGCCCAGAGCAGGGGGCTTCCTTGACTCTCGTGGTTTTCCACCCTTCCAAGTTACCTGATGGCCCAGAGCGAGGGGGCTTCATTGACTCTCGTGGTCTTCCACCCCCTCGAGTTACCTGGAGCCACGCCCAAGTGTCACCAACAATTCCCTCCTCTGAAAGCACCCAACAAGAGGGGCAGGCTGTGGGGTGGACAATCCGGGGGGCGGGCACGTGCACCCACGTGTGAAAGGACCCCTCTAGGGTGGTGGTGTCCACAGCAGCAATGGCTGGGACTGGGGTCCCTTACTCTCTCCCCCAATCAAAGGGTCAGACAAAGGGACCCGGATGGGGACACCGAGCAGAGAACCTCAGACAGTGCCCACTGCTCCTCAAAAGCATCAAGGGAGTCGGTGGATGCCGCCCAGAGGAACTCCGCCCAGATACGTGAATGGACCAAGGATCGGAAAATGGCCCCACAGTCACAGGAAACTCCATTGGCCAACCTCCTCTCTCTGGTTTCATAGATGGCTGTTTTAGCCAGGGCCAGGAGGAGGTTAACGAGGAGATCCCGTGACTTTGTGAGGCCACAGAGGGGAGTGCATAAATAAAAAGGTGAGGGGAAAAATGCAACCAAAAATGTAGTAGGAGATTTGTGAGGAGCCGGAACAGGGGCTGCAGCCTGGCGCACTCCAAATATACATGCACCAGGGTTTCCCTCATACCACAAAAGGGACAAGTATCTGGGATGGGGGTGAACCGCGCCAAGTACGTGCCCGTGCTCACAGCTCCATGAAGGAGCCGCCAACTGATGTTCCTGACAGGCCTCAGAACCAAGGTGGAATATAGGCTGGCCCACCGGGGCTGCTCACCCTCCAAAGGTGGCAGAAGGTCTCGCCACTTTGTGTTGGGGCGGGACACTAGGGTGAGGGCGTGAAGGGTGTGGAACACGAGTGTGTATAGATGTTTCCTTGGCGCAGTTTGGAAGTGTACCGGCTGCAGTTCATGCAGCCGGCTCACAGTGAAGGGGTGGGGGGGTCGATTGGATCTGCAGGGCAGGGGTCCAATTAAAAAGTCCGGCGGGCCTGGGGTAGAGGGTGGGCGGGGCGTGCCCTCGAGCAGGACCCGGTCGAGGTAAGCTCGAGCAGCGGGAGACAATGCGGCCTTCACCTCCTGAAGTACACGCCGGTGGGTGCGAGGTCTGGAGAGCCCCATGGGCCAGGCAAGCATCAGGGGATCTAGCCAGTCTCCCCGGTCGTAGTCCAGGAGGTCTCCGACCCTCGTGACATCTGCCAGGATCAAGCTCTGGCGCACCGAACGGGACTCCGTCACCTGCACACGGAGCTGGGGGTTGTGTAGCAGGGGCGCCACGAGGAGATCTACCCCCTCGGTGGCCGCCATGGACCTGGTCATTAAAAACAGTTTCCAAGGCCGGAGGAGGTCCTGGTAGAAGACTGGCAGCCCGGAGAGGTCTTGCGGAAGACCTCCCGGACGGAGATAAAAGAGCTGCCGGTCATATCGGAGCCCTCAGATGTGGTGCAGGATGGCGTGCACCAGTGTGCTCCACACCGAACTGCCTGCACCATAGATGAGCCTCTGTAGGGCCTGGAGGCGGAAGACATGGACCTGAGTGTGTAGACACTTCAGGCCCTGTCCTCCTTCCTTCAGGGGTAGATGAAGAACCCCTACAGGGGCCCAGTGCGTTTCTGACCAAAAGAACCCCAGAACCAATGTCCGGAGGTTGGTCAGGAAACCCGGGGCCGGGACCAGGGTGTTGAGCCAGTCCCAGAGCATTGACAGGACTAGTTGATTAAGCACCAGCACTCTCCCTCGGAGGGAGAGACATCAGAGTAGTCCCGTCCATTTCCGGAGCCACTCTATCACCCCTCCCTCTAAATTTTGCCAGTTTTCTGGCGGAGAGGGATGTGTGGCTGAAAGGTAAACGCTGAGATAGAGCAGCGGACCTGCGCTCCACCAGATGGTCTGAAGCGCAGGTGGGAGGGAGCTCGCCTGCCGCCAGTCTCCTACCACCAAGCCAGAGCTCTTGACCCAGTTGACCCGGGCGGAGGAGGCTGTCAAATAGATGGCCTGGCAAGCCTCCACCCACGCCAAGTCGCCGGGGTCCTGGATCACGAGGAGCACGTCAACAGCGTACGCTGACAGGACCAGCCGCAGCTCCGGCTCTCGCAGCACCAACCCTGTCAACCTCCTGCAGAGGAGACAGAGGAAGGGCTCAATCGCCAGAGCGTACAGCTGGCCCGACAGGGGGCACCCCCTGCCATACTCCTCGCCCGAAGCTGACCAGTTTGGTCAGGGTCCAGTTGAGTTAACCAGACACTCTGCGGAAGCGTACAGCACCCGGAGAAAACCCACAAACTGGGGTCCAAATCCAAACGCCTGCAGGAGGAGGTACCCGTGGTCCACCCTATCGAATGCCTTCTCCTGATCTAGGAACAGGAGGGTGAACAACAGACCGTCTCTACGCCCGAGTTCCAGAAGGTCCCAAACCAGAAATAGGATATCAGAGATACTGCGGTCTGGGACAGTGTAGGTCTGGTTTGGGTGGATCACGTCCGCCAGCACAGACCCTAGCCACAGCGAGATTGCTTTTGCTACGATTTTGTAGTCCGTACTGAGGAGCGAGACGGGACGCCAATTTCGTAAATCGCGGAGGTCCCCCTTCTTTGGCAATAAGATGAGCACAGCTCGCCTGCACGAGAGAGGGAGGACCCCGCTCTGCAGAGACTCGGCCCAGACGGTGACTAAGTCTGGACCGAGGACATCCCAAAACACGCGGTAGAACTCCACGGTCAGCCCGTCCATACCTGGAGACTTATTGGTGGGCATACAACGGAGGGCTTCTGAGAACTCAGCCAGAGTGAGAGGCAACTCTAGCCGGTCTCGGTCGCTCGCGCTGACCGTAGGGAGCTCCTCCCAAAGCACTCTGCAAGCGCTAGGTTCAGTCAGATCTGGGGAGAAAAGACTTGTGTAGAAGGCTTGGGCCCTCCCGCACATCTCCGCCGGTTCCGTGAGGGGGGTGTCGTCTTCTGCCAGGAGGCAGGTGATGTGTTTCTTGGCCCCCCTCGTTTTCTCCAGGGCATAGAAGAAGCGGGAGCCACGATCCATCTCCCGAAGGAGGCAGATGCGGGCTTGAACAAAGGCACCCCGGGCCTGATGGTCCTCGAGGGCCCGGAGCTCCTCCCACTTCTCCCAGCAAGCTCCACAGAGGAGCGGGTCTTCGGGGCTGGCAACCAGATGCCTTTCCAGCTCTAAGACCTCCCGTTCCAACTGCTCTATTGACGCATTTCTCTGTTGGCTGGTGCCCCGGGTGTAGTCGCGGCAGAAAAGCCGGGCACGCACCTTCCCCAGGTCCCACCATCGCTGCGCCAAGGGAAAGGCACGCTGCTGCCCTCGCCAGGCCAGCCAGAACTTCCGGAAGGACGTCACGAAGCCCTCATCCTCCAACAGGCTGTTGTTAAAATGCCAATAGGCCGGCCCCGGCCTCTCCGCACAGAGGGAGGCTGTCACGGTGGCTAGGTGATGGTCAGAAAATGGGGCCAGCCGAATGCTGGAGGAGTGGGCTCATGAGAGATGGAAGCGTGATAGATAAATGCAGTCCAACCGGGAGTGGCTCGACCGATGGGCTTCCACCCGGACAAAGGTGAACGTGGAAGTGTCATCCGGGTGGTGGTCACGCCAGATGTCCACTAGGGAGTGATGTTCAACTATCTCCCGGAGGGTGTCTGCGGCGGCTGGGCACTGCTCGGTCCCCAAGTGGTCTCGCTCCTTGAGGGTGGTATTAAAATCACCTCCCAGGACCAGGCACTCATGAAAATCTAAGGTGCTGAGGAAGGCGGACGCCTGCTGATAGAATTGCAGCCGCTCAGGGCCCAATGTCGGGACATAGACGTTAACGAGGTTAATCACGAGGCCCTCTATACAGACCCAGAGATGCAGCAGGTGACCCTGCACGGCCTCGGCGACCCCTAGCACCTCGGGCCGTAGGTCGGGGGAGAATAGGGTCGCCACACCAGCCTGCCGAATCGTGGAATGGCTAAAGTAGACCCTGTCCCCTCACTTCAGCTGCCAACTATCTTTGGTGGTCGGATCCATATGGGTCTCCTGCAGGAAAATTACAGAGTACTCTCCCTCCCAAAGGAAGGAGAGCACCTGGGACCTGCGGAGAGCCATCCTACAATCCCGGGTGTTCAACGTTGTGATGGTGAGAGGAGTCATGGGGAGGGCCGGGGGGGGGGGTCCTCACTGGCAGGGATGCTCGCATCCCCCAGCGGGCCGTGCAACAGTCCTTGACCCATCCCGTAGGTGAGTAAATGGTCACGGAAGACATGGACCTGCCAGTAGGCCGCGGCATCCTGCTTCCCCGTCCTTTTACCTTCCCCCATGAGGGCCCTTGTGGCCCGGAGGATTTGAAAAAAATCTCCCCATCGCGGGAGAGCAAGCTGTACCTTGTTGCGGGAACCACGGACAGCCTCTAAAAACTTCCACATCTCTCCTCGCAGCTCATGGAGGGGTGGGGTTACGGTTTCCCAGTTGTTCCCCGGTGGGCCCTTGGTGCAGCCCCGTGGCCCACTAAAACAGGCAAGCAGGGTGTGGACCCCCGACGGGGTGCCTGATAGGCTGGAGCTTCTAGGCCCTCCTCAAGCCCTGGGACGATAGGGGGCGGCAGAGGGAAAATAGCAGCTCCTAATGGGTCGGGGCAGGAGAACGCAAAGGCTGCTCCCTGGGTGTCATCGATTGGAAAAGGGAAGGAGACAGCCCCTGGGGTGGCGATAACATTGCAGGAGGTAGACTGGATAGGGGTAGGGGCAGGGGCAGGGGCAGGTGCGAGGTTCTGGATTTCGGGAGGCGAGCAGCTGGATGGTGTCACCTCCCCATCAGGTTCGAGGGTTAAGGGGATGGGGAGGGAGCTCTCAGTGATACCGGGCGCGGGCTCCATGGTGGATTTAGTGGCTACAGCATCAGGAGGTGGATTATCTTCTGTTGGGCCCCCGCCCGGGAAGAAAATCAATTGCTCCACACTAATGGGGGGTGCCCTTGGAGGCTCGTGTCCTGGTCGCGTGGCACCAGCTGTCACCTGAGCAGGCTCGGTGGTTGTCAGCGGGGTGCCATCAGCGGCCGGGTCGATGGAGGACTCCAAGGGCTCCTCGGAGGTGGGAGCAGAAGCAGCAGTTAGGGGGAGGGAGCTTGGGGAAAAGAGGGGTGGAGTGAGGTCGCCCAAATCGAGGTTTGCTGGCAAAAGGTCGTCCTCCCCCTGGGTGACCGGGGTCAGATCTAGGGCCTCAATCTCCTCGAACATGGAGGAGAGGACACTTTCCATCGCCCCGGGGTTCTCCCGCTTTGCCTTGGGGTTCACGGGGGCTTCAGGCAGTGTCACGACAGAAAGGGCTTCCTCGAGGGTCTCGGAGGGGAGGGTCTCCCGTGGAGGGGAGACTCTACCTTCCGGTGCTACCACAACTTTCCCGGTTGACATCGGTGGATGGGACGCACTCGTGGACAAAGCGGAAGGTTCGGCATCGGTGCCCCCCTTCCTCATCTTCTGGGGGGCCTCCGCCTTGGGTAGATGAGGCGGATCTTGAGCCTTCCGCTTGCCTCGCTTCCCCTGGACTAGGGTCCAGCCCTCCATGGCATCATCTGGGGGCTGGTTAGTAGGGGTCATATCAGGGGGTAAAGGCGATGGCTCAGGGGCTTGCGGGGAGGACGGTGGGGCGGCATAAGGGAAGGAGGATTCTCCCTGGGGCAGGCTCTCTCCCATGCCTGGTGGTATCTCTGCCACACCCTCCTCCTTCATAGACCCCGCCAGATTGTCAGCAGCTAGGGCGGGGCTCTCCTGCTCGTCTGGGCATTGTAGGGGAGGTGCCCCTTGGGCCTGAGCGGGAGAAGTGGTAGTCTGAATAAGAGGGGGGTGGGTTCGGGTATTGGGCGGCCAGGGGCATCGGCAATGACGGGGCCGATGTCCTGCCGGGTCTCAGGGATCCCAGGTGCCCCCTCCTTGCCAGGCTAAGGGGCAGTCCCTCCGGACATGCCCTGGTGCCCGGCAGAGGTAGCACCGGGCTTCCCCCATGGAGAAATACACCCGGTAACAGGTGGGGGACCAGGAAGGACCCCTCGAGCGCTTCTCCGTCACGCGCCACTGATGGCAGTAGAAGCTGCACTTGCCGGCAAAAGGAAAAGATGTAACGGAGGGTGGGGTCCTTGCAGCTCAACGGGAGAGGGCTGATGACAGAAACAGATTTCCCCAGGGTGGAAAGGGCGGGTAGCAGGGCTGCATTGGGGAGAAAAGGAGGGACAGAGGTCAGGACCAGGCGGACGCACCCGGAGAAAACTCACAAACTGAGGTCCGAATCCAAACGCCTGCAGAGTGCTCAGGAGGTACCCATGGTCTACTCTATCGAACGCCTTCTCCTGATCAAGAGACAGGAGGGCGAACAACAGACCATCTCTCCGTCTGAGTTCCAAAAGGTCTCAGACTAGAAATAGGTTGTCAAAAATGCTGCGACCCGGGACAGTATAGGTCTGGTCTGGGTGGATCACGTCCGGCATCACGGACCCTAGCTGCAGCGAGATTGCTTTCGCTACGATTTTGTAATCCATGCTAAGGAGTGAGACGGGATGCCAGTTTCGTAAATCGCGGAGGTCCCCCTTCTTCGGCAGCAAGGCGAGCACCGCTCGCCTGTACGACAGAGGGAGGACCCCGCTCTGCAAGGACTCAGCCCAGACGGTGACTAGGTCTGGGCCGAGGATGTCCCAGAACGCGCGGTAAAACTCCACGGTCAGCCCGTCCATGCCCGGAGATTTATTGGTGGGCATGCAACGGAGGGCTTCCGAGAACTCGGCCAGGGTGAGAGGCAGTTCTAGTCGGTCTCGGTCGCCCACGCTGACCGTGGGGAGTTCCTCCCAGAGCACCCCGCAAGTGCCAGGATCGGTCGGATCCGGGGAGAAAAGGCTTGTGTAGAAGTCACGGGCCCTCCCACACATCTCCTCCGGATCCGTGAGGGGGGCGCCGTCTTCCACAAGAAGGCAGGTGACGTGTTTCTTGGCCCCCCTCGTTTTCTCCAGGGCATAGAAGAAGCGGGAGCCGCGGTCCATCTCCCGAAGGAGGCGGATGCGGGACTGAACGAAGGCACCTCAGGCCCGGTGGTCCTCGAGGGCCCAGAGCTCCTCCCGCTTCTCCCGGCATGCTCCGCAGAGGGACGGGTCCTCGGGGTTGGCGGCCAGGCGCCTCTCCATCTCTAAGACCTCCCGTTCCAACCGCTCTATCGCCGCATTTCTCTGTCGGCTGGTGCCCCGAGTGTAGTCACGGCAGAAGAGCTTGGCGCGCACCTTCCCGAGATCCCACCATCGCCGCACCAAGGGAAAGGCACGCCACTGCTCTCGCCAGGCCAGCCAAAACTTCCGGAAGGACGTCACGAAGCTCTCGTCCTCCGACAGGCTGTTGTTAAAGTGCCAATAGGCCGGCCCCGGTCTCTCTGCATGGAGGGAGACCGTTACGGTGACTAAGTGATGGTCGGAGAATGGGGCTGGCCAAATGGCAGAGGAGTGGGCCTGTGAAAGATGGAAATGGGATAAGTAAATACGGTCCAACCGAGAGCGGTGTGACCAATGGGCCTCCACCCGAACAAAAGTAAACGTGGAAGTGTCATGTGGGTGATGGTCACGCCAGGCGTCCACTGGGGAGTGATATTCAACTATCCCTTGGAGAATATTAGCGGCGGCCGGGCTCGGCCCCTGAGCGGTCCCGTTCCTCGAGGGTGGTGTTAAAGTCCCCTCCCAGGACCAGGCACTCGTGCGAATCTAGGGTGCTGAGAAAGTCGGACACCCGCTGATAGAATTGTGGGCGCCTGGAGCTCATTTGCGGGGCATAGATGTTAACAAGATTGACCACGAGCCCCTCCATATGGACTCGAAGGTGCAGAAGGTGGCCCGGCACGGCCTCAGTGACCCCTAGCACCTTGGGCCGTAGGTTGGGGGAGAACAGGGTCGCCACTCCAGCTTGCAAAGTGGCTAAAGTATACCCCGTCCCCCCACTCCAGCCGCCATCTGTCCTCGGCGGCCGGGTCCGTATGGGTCTCCTGCAGGAAAACTACAGAGTACCCCCCTTCCTGAAAGTAAGAGAGCACCTGGGACCTGCGGAGAGCCATCCTACAGCCCCTGGTATTCATGGTCGCAATAATAAGAGGCGTCGTGCGGAGGGCTGGTGGGATGGGGGTTTCTTGTTGGTGGGGGTGTTCAGGGCCCCCGGCGGGTTGCGCAGCAACCCGTGACCCATCCCGTGGATGAGTAGATCGTATCGGAAGCCACGGGCTCGCTCGTAGGCCGCAGCACCGCGCCTTCCTTGCCCCTTGCCCTCCTTTATAAGGGCCCTTGTGGCCTGGAGAATTTGGTCAAAGTCCCCCCATAGCTGAAGAGCCAGCTGTACCCTATTGCGGGCGCCACGGGTGTGCTCTAGGAACTTCCGTAGTGCATGCCGCAGCTCATGGGGGGGTGGGGTCACAATTTCCGAGGTGTTCCCTGGTGGGAGTCTTAATACAGCCTCATGGTCTGCTAAGGCGGGTAGACAGGGTGCGGACCACCGACGGAGCATCTGACAGGCTGGGATTATTAAATTAATTTCACGCCTTGGGGTGGAGGGGGATGGCAAGGAAAAAATTGCAACTCCTAATGGGTCGCGACTAGAAAGTGCAAAGACTGCTCCCTGGGGGAAATCTGCGAAAGGCGGAAAGGAAATAACCCCAGGGGCGGCATTAGCATTGCAGGAGGAGGGGACTTGGGCAGGGACAGGGGTGGGGGCAGGGGCAGGGGTAACGCTCTGGGGTTCAGGAGGCAAGCAGCTAAAGGAAAGTGCCTCCTGAGCAGAGTCAAGGGTTAAGGGGTAAGGGAGGGGGCTCCCAATAATGCTAGGCACTGGCTCCATGGTGGTCTTAGCGGACCACCTTCTGCAGGGTGCTCGCCCGGGAAGGCAATTAGGGGGAGGGAGCATGGGGAAAGGGGGGCTGGGGTAAGGTTGCCCAGCTCGAGGCCAGCCGGCAGTAGATCATGCTCTCCCTGGGTGACTGGGGTCAAATCTAGGGCCTCAATCTCCACATACATGGGGGAGAGGCCAGCTCCTGCCACCCCGGGGGCCTCTCTTCTACCGTCACCTCGGGGTCCGCAGGGGGTTCGGGTGGTATCCAGGCAGAAGGGGCATCCTCAGGAGTCTCAGAGGGGAGGGTCTCCCGTGGAGGGGGGATTCTGCCCTCCAATGCCAGTCCGTCTTCCCCTCCTGACACTAGTGGATGGATCTCACTCGTGGCTGTGGCGGGAGGCTTGATATCAGTGCCTCCTTTCCTGGTCTTCCGGGGGGCTTCCGCGTCGGATGGATGCAGTGGAGCTCGAGCCTTCTGCTTGCCTCACTTCCCCTGGACTAGGGTCCAGCCCTCCATAGCGTCATCTGGAGGTTGGTTAGCAGGGGTCGTGTCGGGGGGCGGAGGCGATGGTTCAGGGGTTCTGGGGGGTAGCGGTGAGGCAGCATGAGGGGCGGGGGTTTCTCCTTGGGGCGGGCCCTCTCCTATACCCGGTAATATCCTTGCCACACCCTCCTCCATAGGCTCTGCTGGATTGGTACTAGCAAGGGTGGAATTCCCTTGCTCGCCCAGGCGTTGTAGGGAAGGTATCTCTTGGGCCCGGATGGGAGCAGCAATGGGTCGAGTAGGAGGAGGATTGGTTTTAGGTGCCGGGCAGCCAGGGGCGTCGGCAGCGACGGGGCCGATGTCCTGCCGGGTCTCGGCGGTTTCGGGTGCCCCTCCCCCCCCGGGCCAAAGGGCAGTCTCTGCCGACATGCCCCGCTGAGCGGCAGAGGTAGCACCGGGCCTCTTCGGTGGAGTAAAAGACCCGATAGCGGGCTCCCTGGTAGGGGACTAGGAAAGACCCCTCAAGCGCCTCTCCGTCACGCGCCCCTGCCGGCGGTAGAAGCTGCACTTGCCGGCGGAATGAAAAAACGTGACAGAGGGTGGGGTCCTTGCAGCCCAACGGGAGAGGGCTGATGACAGAAACAAGTTTCCCCAGAGTGGAGACAGCGGGTAACAGGGCAGCATTGGGTAAAAAGGGAGGAACGGAGGTGAGGATGAGGCGAACGCCCAGGTCTTCTAGCGGCTCCAGGAGGACAAATACACCCCCCCCACCGCCAGGCCCCTCTCCACTGCCTCCTGGGCGGCAGCCTCCGAAGCTAAGAAAAAAACGACCTTCCCATACATCTTGGAGGCCGCCACAATGGCCGTGGGTCCTACCACCTTCGCCAACACCTGCACGTATGTCTCCACGTGGGGCGAGGCGGGCACCAGGAGGCAACGGACACCATGCCTCCTGGTCAAGGCGGGGAAAGGGCTCCGGCCGCTGGTGATGGTGGCGGAGGCGGGGGGGGGGCGAGATGACGAGGCGGCAGGCAGGGGGGAACCCATCACCGCCCGGGCATAAGTCCTGGGGGCCGGGGGAGGGACAATCGCAGAGCTGGTGGAGGGAAACGCAGGGAGGGGTGCCACGGCTGATGACGAGGCCACAGCGGTGGGGGCAGCCCCTGCCATGGAGGGCTTGGTGGTTTTAGCGGGGCCCTTTCCTTTCATCCTGCCCTGGCCCTTCCGGCCAGCTGGGGGGGGGGGTTCCTAGCATCTGGGGGGGCAGTGGGCACAGCAGCAGCAGTGATCACCCCGGTGCCTCCTGCTGCCGGTGCCCCAGCATGGGGGGTGGCAAGTATCTTAACAATAGTGGGAGGGGACCTTGGGGGTCAGGCAGGGGGGGTGGTGGGGGAGGGACAACTAATTTTATTGAAGCGGCCTCACCCCTCTCATTCCCCGCCATTGTGAACAGGGAGAGACGGGGAGACACCGGAAGGAGGAGGGGGAAAGAAAGAAGGGGGGAGGGGGAAAGCAAAGTAACCGCTCCTCCCCGCTGGTTGCAGGCGGGGGGGGGGGAATGCCGAAGGGGTTGGACTGGGAGGGGGGTGGGAAATCAGGGTCCAGTAATAGGGGCTGTGGGATAAGCAATCCAGGGGGGGTGCAGACCCACATACGTTTGTCCAAAGAGTCTTGTTTGGTTGGCTGTTATGTCCGGTCCGAAAGGCAAAGTTCAAAGCGAACAGCTGGATCCGAAGAGAGATGACAGGTTGCCAGCAGAGACGGACGGCGGGGGGGCCATGACAGTTGTAGTAATGGTGGGGGGGTTAGGGGCACTGATGGATCAGGGGAGGGGGGCTCCACGTCACACCCCCTGTGCCACCACAAATGCAAGTAAACCACAGTCAAACTCCCCCCCATGAGAGTATAATTCAGAAAATTACTCAGTCTTACGGCCCCCTTCACGATGATTTATAGCTCCCCTGGATTATTTCTCCTGTCTTCTGAAATCTTCTTCTCCAGCTGTGTTGGCTCTGTTCCAAGGCTTCCGGCATGCTGAGAATGTTGTAAAGTCCGAGCTGCCAGCAAAAGGGCTGGGTCTGGGGGTTTCCACTCCCCCCTCCGGACAGCAAAATCGGCAATCTTCCCCTCCCCTCCTCCGGGGGGCTCAGCTGAGACAAATAGCTGCGCCCGAAAGCAGGCATGGGGGGGGGGGGGGGCGGGTGCTGGCGGCAAGCTGAGGGCCGACTAGCACGTAGACGGCAAGAAGAAAAAAAACAAAGAATCAAAACAAAGCAAAAAAAGTGTCTGACCCGGTCGGGGAGAGACTAAGGCAGGTTCAAAAAGTAAGAAAAATCCAGGCCAGGGGGCTTTAGAAAAGAATAGAAAGCAGATAGCTGAGGAGCAAGCGAGGGACGTCCCGTTTCCCAACAGGGACGGTTCTAAAACAATCAGGAACTTGCTGGAACCAATTAAGGCAGACAGGCTGATTAGAACACCTGCAGACAATCAAGAAGCTGCCAGAATCAATTAAGACAGGCAGGCTAATCAGGGCACCTGGGTTTAAAAAGAAGCTCACTTCACTTTGTGGTGTGTGTGCGAGGAGCTGGGAGCAAGAGGTGTGAGGAGCTGAGAGTGAGAAGGCATACTACTGGATGACTGAGAAGTACAAGCATTATCAGACACCAGGAGGAAGGTCCTGTGGTGAGAATAAAGAAGGTGTTGGGAGGAGGCCATGGGGAAGTAGCCCAGGGAGTTGTAGCTGTCATGCAGCTGTTACAGGAGCCATTGTAGACAGCTGCAATCCACAGGGCCCTGGGCTGGAACCTGGAGTAGAGGGCGGGCCCGGGTTCCCTCCACCACCCCCCTCAACTCCCTACTTGATCCCGGAGGAGTTGACCTGGACTGTGGGTTCACGAAAACAGCCAAACTGAGGGCTGCCATGAATCTCTGAGGTAAGCAAATCTGCCAATAAGCACAAGACCCACCAAGGTAGAGGAGGAACTTTGTCACAGTGGTCATTTTCTATTTATGTTCCAGCAAACAAAATACTAGCTGAAATATTTGTGGAGACTATAAATTTTAAGCAAACACTGGAGAATATTTGCAGTAAACAAAGTTGGAACTCGTAAACACAAGTATTCACACCAGGAACCTGATTCTAAGTATCATGCTCAGCCAGTCAAGATATAGGAAAAAAAGGCCTTGTGGACCTATATTATCCAATTAGAAGTAAGCAACACAGCATTCATTTTGAATTTCAGATCACGAATACTTGTTGTGAACTGCTGGTAAGCAATCTCAATTATTATTAATATTATTATTATTTGTATTGCAGTAACTCCTAGCAGCCTCAGTCACGAGTTAGCATCCCATTGTGCTTTGTGCTCCAAGCCAAGTAAGTTATTCATTATGGATCATTCACTCAGCTCCAATAACCTGGTTTGTGTGCTGCTGACTTAACTCATTTGTTATGATTCATTGCAAAACATCCAAGTACAGTGTGCAAATAAATTTTTGAGGAGGCAGATGAGGAGGAGGACAATGGAGGCTTGGGGAAAGGAACCAGAGGAGGGACAGAGCAGAAGAGAGGAGGCAGAGCCACAACTGGTGAATATTTCACAGGTACCAGCTAGTAAGTCTTACAGAGTAATGTGTGCTAGTTAGAAGTGCACTAACCTTATCACAGGTAGCAAGTGTGCACTGTAATATGATTCATTGGCTCATGACCACTTATTGACAGACGGATTTTGGTTCCCCTTTTTTGTTTGTTTTTTGTTTTGTTTTGCTTAGTTTAGTTTCTGGCCACGCCATCTAACCCTGCTGTCTCCTTATTTCTCACTGTTTACAAATGGTGGGTCTCATTAAAAATTCTACATAATCAAAAGCCACTGATCAAGAAAGCATTAAACATGTAAATGCCAGTATCATGTATCTGTGCAAATGGATAAAAGGAAATGTTTTTTTCTAGTAAGATTAAGGGCCAAGGTGTGCAACAGATGCAGTTTTACTTAATTTATCTATATGTGTGGAACACTGACTGTCAACAAGCCTTTTATGCCAGGTTACATTCATGCTAAACAGTTCAGCACCTCGTTATTGGCACCAAGTAAAAGAAATGCTGATAAAGTTTGTAATCTCTATGGAAATTACTTAAACTTAATGTTGTGTTGACATTGGCACATCTGTCAAGAACAGCAGCTGTTCTGGAGAACAGAAGATTCCGATAAGCCTCCTTTTGTTATTGACATGGGCTGCGCAGCACATGGTTTGAAGCTTTGCTGTAATAGTAATCAGGAAATCAACACCAGCAAGATATTCTTCTCCCCATATCCTTGTAGAATGACTGAATGTTTTCTTTTCAAAATCTGTTCATAGAATTGCATAATGAAACATCCTGACAGGTGACTTGCAGATCTTAAAAGTACAACCCTAGTATGGGGAGGTCACACTGTTTATAGCTTCATGGTATTTCAAATACCTCTGGAAAAAGTGGCCAGGTGATGGAGAATTTAATGATTCTTAAAGCCTGCACAAGTTCTACAACTGGGTGATGATGTCTGAATCCATTTGATTTTGGGCCTGACAATTCACACCTAAAGCAGATGTTTTCTTACATTCTACGGCAGGTGCCATCTATTTTTCAGATTAGTCCTAGAAGTAACAGCCACACAGTTGGTACACCTAGGATATACACCACAGTATCAGGAATGCATTGTACTATCATTCCCTATGACATCACCATCTGACAGCTGGAGTTGGTGTTTATGGGAATTACATCACAGTATGGCAAGATAAACAAGCTCTATATGCATGGATACTTTTCAGGATTACTCCCGGACTTGGACTGGTGTTTATAGCAGTCCATATGGAACAGACTACAATATGATACTTGTAACATAAATAGAAATACAAATCAAATAGGAGCTTAATATGCCATCTAAATTAACATTCTCTACTACTGAAAATTAAATGATCTCACAGAGTAATTTTAAAAAATATACATGCGAACCCATATTAGATCTAAACTATACTCTAAGTTATAACTTTGTGATATCACTGACTTCAGTGGGGGTGAGATGCAAATGCGGGGTTGACCCCCACAGTGCATTCAACTCCACTTAATTTGTGGTCAGTCCTTGCCTCTCTGCATCTTTAGGTGCCTGCTTTTAAAAAATCTGGCCCTTCAGCCTGGTTTTGCTTCCACTACACTGGCATGAGCAGTAAAGCTGGCCCATAGGGCATCTCAGACTTTTCTTAGTGAGTATCACATTTTAACAGTGTTTTGTGAGCATCTTCCTTCCCTTTTGTGGTTGTATGACATTCCTTTGGCTACAGCAATAGTTGCTCACACGTGTAAAAAAAAGACTAGAAAATTGTTTAGTGTGGACAGTTTTGCAGCTGGTGTAAACCAGCATAACTTCACGGCCTGGTCTTGGATATTAAGTTGTCTTTAATGTGATTTAGAAGGTAGAGGCAAGGAGAATAAGCAGCCTTAGGCAATCAACCAGCTCACTACAGACTCCTGGCAAATGTTCTGTAGATCAGGGATTCTCAACTAGAGGTATATGTACCCATGCAGCTATGCAGAGGTCTTCCAAGGGGTACCTTAACTCATCTAGATATTTGCCTAGTTTTACAACGGGCTACCCTCAAAGCATTAGAGAAGACGGTGCATACTAAAATTTCATACAGATAATGACTTGCTTATACTGCTCTATATACTATACATGGAAATGTAAGTACAATATTTATATTCCAACAGATTTGTTTTATAATTATATGGTAAAAATGAGAAAGTCAGCAATTTTTCAGCTGTGACGCTTTTGTATTTTTATGTCTGATTCTGTAAGCAAGTAGTTTTTAAGTGAGGTGAAACTTGGGGTACGCAAGACAGATCAGACTCCTGAAAGGGGGACAGTCCTGGAAAGGTTGAGAGCCTCTGCTCTAGATCATTGTTTGAGAACTGCTGTTGCGCCATATTTTATCCGCATGCAGTTCATTTACCAGCATTCAGTTCTATGGATATTCAACCTCTGTTATATATTTTGAAATGAAAAAGCCTATGCTTCAAGTTCTGAACAAGTGACTTATCCATGAAGCCATGTGGTCAGCTTTTTGGATCATGTTATAGGTTCTTAATAACTCTGAGTTAATAGGATGTCATCTAATTGGAAAGTAACTTTCAAACTCTGTTCTTATGATTTGTATGTCACAAGAATCCCTATTGTCCTATAATAAACAGCCGCTTGTTGTTTCTGTTATTTATAATTTACTGCAAAACAAGGAGTTATTTTTGATAAACAATCAAGATAATTAATGGCTCATTTATAACAATTTATATATAAATTATAGTAATCTAGCCTTTAATTCCTAAAAGCTGTTGCAGTGGCATGTTTTGTGGTAGTTACAAGAAGTGCAGGCATGAAGGTGCTAGTTGTTTAAAAGCAGTAGCTACTAAAATGCTAATCCACATTTATTAACAGCATTTGGATCTAATTGCAAAAACCATTTCTGTGACTTAGTTTTCTCATAATAAACGCTTCACACAGCTCATTGGGGATCTGACCCATTGGGGATCAGAAGGTAAAAAGGGGCCAGAAGAGACATTCCCTTGCATACTCATCTTTTAAGCTACTCTTACAAGTGGAGAAGTGAGAGGTTTTTTTGTTTGTTCTTATACATAGATTTTTAAGGCTGGAAGGAACCATTACGATCAGATATCTGGGAAGTGCTCAGATACTATGTTGATGAAGCACATGCAGATAGAGTATATTTGATTGTAGTTAAACATTCTGAAGAGTGTTGAATATGTTAATAATTATGTTAGCTGTCTACCATAATGTGGATACAATAATTTAGAAAGAGAGAACTGCATGCGTAAGTCCCTTTGGGAGGTGGATCTATACTTGCATTTTGGGGACCTTAACCTATTTCAAATATACTTAAATACACACAGATGCTCAGGTGCTATGACGATAGGTCTGAAACATCAGTACACAAATATGTACTTCTTATGAGTTTATTTGGCCTTGTATTTGCCCCAAGATCCAAACTGCCACAGGGCATGGTCATGCTTCAATCTCAGGAGTCAGTACTGCTGCAGATAGTTCAAAGAGCCGTGTTCTGGTTTACAATCACAAAACAGGCTCCCTACTGATTTCAGTACCAGACATTAGCAGATATAAAGTCAGTGCAAATTGTCCCCATCTGTCCCTCATCCTAGCTATCGGTAATCAACAATACAGCAGGGGCTTCTCTGTTCCGCTCTGACTAGTAATTACTTCACCACAGCACTGAAGTACAGAGGACAATTGTGTGTGCTAGGTATTGTGAACAGACCTGGGTGAAATTTTTCATGCAAAACTTTTTCCCCTGAAAAATGCAGATTTCAGGTTGACTGAAACTATTTTCAATTTTGGGTCCATTTCAGCAAATTGTTTCGATCAAAGAAAAGAGAAACATTTCAAAAATGTCAAAACGTTTTGACTTTTCATTTCAGAAAGACATTTTGTTTGGGAATTTCCCTCACTTTTATTTAAAATGTTATAATGTTAAAGGTATAATGTTATACCTTTTTTTAAAATGTTGAAATTGATTTTGGTCAGCACGAAAGGAAACTCCTTTTCACATTTTATGTTGCTGATAAATTCTCAGTTTAGGTTCAACATGAAAGAAATTTATTATTTTGATTGTTGTTATTTTTCAGTTCAGGCACCTAACCTAAAAAAAAAAGGTTTTCACACAGCTCTAATTTGACTTGGATGGTACTGCCCACAGGAGTAAGTGCTCACCAATGTGTGTAAGGACCCAATCTGGCCCTAAGAAAGTAGTAGTATCCCTATTTTACAGATGAGAAACAGAGGCCAGGATCCTTAAAGGTATTTAGGTGTTGCTCCACTCAGCACTGTAATGATTAATCTGCTGCCCAGTGGAATTTTCAGCCCCAAGCTAGACACCCATGATCCCCAAACAATCTATGGGGAAAGTTAGGTGCTTAAGAAAGGGTCTTTCAGAAGTTGGCCAGCTGAGCGAGGAACTGTCTAAGGTAGCCAGAATGAAACACTGAGAAAAAATAGAGTAGAGGGGCTTATGCACCTCAGCAGTTGGCTGATGGACCTGATAGGCATCTTCCTCCACTCAGCTACAAATTCTCTCCTGGAGTTAGGCATCTAAATCAGGTCACTTAAATAGCCCATGCTTCTCTCTATCTCTGTCTCCTGCTCACACTTGATGCCTCTCTCATACTCTCCTTACATTCCCTGTGTCCCTGGTTGTCTTTTGTGCAGGCGCTCTGCTGTCCCTTCACCTAGTGATGGCCTGCATCCAGCCCTCCCGATCTGGGGGCTTTCAGGTAACAGGTGTGAGGTGTGTTCTGAGCATGCCTATGGGATCAGGCCCCGCTGGCAAAAGGGGCATACCCCTGCCTAGTTTGAAAATCTCACTTTGGCTTGAGCGAGGTCTCTAAGCAGCTTCTTGGTTGTTGAGCCGCATCAGCTCTTAGCCAGCTTTGCAAATGCTGACACAGGGAAATATAGCTACCATGGGGACATAGGTGCTTAAGGGGTTAGGAGGCAACTGAGTAGCTGCTTTAAAAACGTCACTGGTGTCTAACTGCTAGAATTAGACTCCTGAAAAGGCAGATAGGCACCTCAGTACCTTCAAAGATCTGGGCCAGAGAGTTTAATGTGTCTTACCCAAAGCTACACAAAACAAATGGTAAACTCAGAAGTTCTTGGATTCCAGACTCTCTGGTTGACTAGAGATCATGCTCCTCTCTCATCTCATCATAACAGAGCTTCACATTGTTTGTTTATAATGTGGTGGTGGGTTCTCCATCCGGGGCAATTTTAAAAATCCAGATCGGATATTGATCTAAAAGATCTGCTCTAGGAAATATTTTGGGCCAGTTCTATGGCATGTGGTATAAAGGAGGTCAGTTTACATGATCCCAGTGGTCCCTTCTGTTCTTGGAATCTATGAATGTTCCAAAGGTTGTTTGATGTTTAATTTTGTGGAAGCTTCTAGAAAAGCTTAGTGCTTTCAGAACGTATCTCAACCTCCAGGCATAACTGCATACTTTTTATAGGATCTGGAAGTATCCATTTGACTGACATATTTCTGTACCTGTGATGTATTATGCCTCATACAGACTCACAAAGGCTTCATAGACCATTTGCATTCCTTCTGACATTGCTAACTTCTGGAGACATCACTCTCAGGAATAAAAAATTTGCTGGAGTATAATAATGCTCCATTCAAAAATACAGAAAACAGCTTGGCTGTTAGAGAATTAAAGAGATGCTTCAGTAATTGGGCTGCTTACAGGACATGATTTTTGAAATATTTCAGACTTTTGGGACAACATAACATTTTCTTTCAGGAAATTAGCTTTTCCTTCAGTTGAATTATGTTGTTGTAGTATTCTCCTTGTTCTCATCACTTTACCTTCAGGAATGATCAGAGTTGCTATAATGTTAATTTTGAGACTTCTGTCCTGTAGGTCTAGCTATGAAAATAATCATCCAGTAAAAGTTGCCTTTTAATTTGGGCCACTTGCACAGGTTTTCCATTGTAGAACCGTTGCATAACCACAGCAAATCTGAATACCACTCACACAATACATTGGCTGAATTCAGAGTAGACAGTCACATTTAACTTCACAAATTGTCATGCTTTTCTAGCACTACTTTAACATCATTATGAATGCTCATTCTTATATCACGCATGTGTTTCTCATCAGGCCAGCTGCCTTTGCTGGGGTAATTTAAACAAAACAGCATCTCCTTTTTCCTTGTTAAACACCAGTGCTCTTCTGATTTGTCATTGCTAAAGCCGTCTTGTGATATAGGATCTTGCTTTGCTTTTCTTCCTGTTCCTTCCCTTCAAGATTAATATCTTGCCATAGCTCTTTAAACACTAATGTACAATAGGTAATGAGCTGCCCTTTTCTCCCTGCTGAAGACTTTATATAAACTCTCCCAATGGCATTTGCCTGGCAGAACAAGTTTAAAATAGAGATTTCATTTCTTTTCTTTTTTAAGCATTGCACTGTAACATAGCAGCATACGTAATAAATTACAACTTATGAGAGCACATAAAGCAGTGATTCTCAGCGTTTTTGGGCTCAGGACCCATTTGTAAATGGTATGGCTTGTTGCGACCCAGTAAATTGTCTGGGGGTGGAGGCCCTGGGGTCATGCTGTTGGCTGGATCCTGCCTGGCACTCACCCTACAGTGTCAGCTCCTGTGCTATGGGCCCAGCTGGGTTTGGCTCTCTGCTCTGGGCATTGCAACCTCTGGGGTTGCAGCGCTGCTCAGGTTTGGCCCCGCCCCCTGTCTGGACCAAATTTGTGTGAATGGAGTTGTGACCTGGCTCATAGAGATGCAATGCCACTCACTCAAATTTGGCCTATCCAGACTCCCGTAGTCATGATGGCTGGGCCAAACCTGAGTGACACTGGGACCCCAGAGGTTGCAGTGCCTAGAGCAAGGAGGTGAGCTCAGCCAGCCCCAGGAGCTGCCACGTGACCCTTTGAAACATTCTGGACACCAGTTTGGGGTCCCAACCCTTCAGTTGAGAAATGCTGACATAAAGGACTTCATATCTCTATAATGTTTAGTAAACACAATGCTAGCATGTCAGTGCAGTATACCAGGTGACTATTAGCCATATTTCCAGCACCTTCATTCATGGATTGCCATACTCTTGGAAAACAGGGCATTGCTCGGACTTGATATGCTGAGACAAGAAAGCAGGAGATTTATTTTTCATTAAGGCTGCTTTACACATTATGAAAGTGTAAAGGGGTCTTGAACTAAGAGTATATATAATTTACTTAACCTTTACTGCCATAATGGTGGAAAGTGGCTTTAGTGTAAATGAGAATTAGGCCTGTAGGCTGCAGTTTGTTTTACAACTCATTCCAAGATCCTCTTCTCTGTAAAAGAGAATCAGGCCTACATGTATTTTAATCCAGTAGTACAGAGATTGTCAGAGGAGGAGAGAAGACAGAGCACTGTGGGTCATAGCTACAAAGTTGAATATTGCATATTTTGACTTATTCAAATTTAATGAACCCCAGGAAGAACTCTTAATGTTTACTTTTTCCTTGTTTGGTTCTAATTAACTCTTCCCATGATTCACAAGTCTGACAAATGTGGAGGACTGTAGTGCTAAGTGCTTTGTTTTCCAGAATTGACTTTAATTAAGCTTGCCCTAAGCTCGAAACCTTTGTAAACTTGAGAGAACTTTATTTTAATTGCCTTCCACTTAGTTCAGTTTACTTATATCTTAGACAAATATTATACATCAAATGTTAACATTATTCGAAAAACTAAGATATTTACAAAGCATTAGTTTTCCACTGTGAAATTTGGTAAACTCTAAATAGTGATGGAGAATCCCATGGGGGGAAAATGAAGGATGATTTCATGAAGACTTCATAAAGCCACTATTCTTTTCCTGCAGTATAAGGTCATAAAGAGTACAAAGTTAGTTTTATCTCTAAATATGAGGTAAAAATATTTTTCCTTTAATTTGGCTGTTAATGAGGCATGTTCATGCTCAGAACTAAAGTGGATGAATTATTTGCAGCAAACAATTTATTCAATAAGTTCAACCCCTTTTTATCTTCACTAATTCTCTATGATCAGACTTCAGTTTTTGTCATTAGAAATTATTCAATGACTAGTTTATGTGAACACATTTCATTCTATGGTTAGCTCACCAACTCTTTACCACAACTATTGAGTATTTGTAATCATAACTAGCTTCTTATGCTGCACCATTGGTCACCAAAGTCATATGGAATTTCTGCTCCCTTACTGGATCAGTGGCATTGCAGCAATTTGTATAGTGGGGGTGTTGAAAGCCATTGAACAAAACTATAAACTCTGTATACGGTGGAAATTACTTCAAGTGAGGGGGTGCTGCCACACCCCCAGTACCCCTAGTTCCAGCACCCTTGGACTGGATCATTCCCATATATCTAAAGAACTTCCAAGGCAACCACACAAACACTTAAGGCACAAATGAATAGTCACACAAGTATTAGTGACACTTTAATAACACTTTCTCTTGTGTAACTTATTGCAAACCAAAATGTGTTCTAACAGATGTTCACAGAAAGCAAATAAAAGGTCATGAACAATATTGAAGCAACTTTGTTTTTTACTACATGGATCATTTTTATCCAAAAGTTAGTCTTTATACAAGAGGCTTTTTCTGTGTTTGTCAAAGTGAGTCTAAAGAGTTATAAAGTAACATTTTCCTCTCTGACATTCTGCTTTCATGATATATATTGTATTCTGAGTTCAAATGGGCTATTAAAATGAATCCCTTAATCTTTCACCCATTTAACATATCATTCATATACGCTCAACTCTGATACGTAGAAAGACTTCTAGACTTCATGTGCATAACATGCAGACGAGTTACATGTATATGGAGACTCCAGTTCTAGCTCTAAGTCCTAACAGATCAATTTGAGCTATTCTTTTATGATGCTTGATGAGGGCAATGTGGTTACTAGGGACTAAGAAACCAAGTCTGCAAAGATTTGTTCACCTGTTTAACTTACAACATGTAAATACATTAACTGAACTTAACAGTTCATGTGTTTAAAATGAAATGTGTGTGGCACTCTGTCCCTCAAAGCAGCACGTGGAACCCCCATATTCACCACTGTAATATAATTATGATATGTTTTGTACAATGTATGTCTTGTGAGGTATCATTTTAAACATTAATATCCTGTTGGATTGTATGTGCTATCATTGTATGTGAAGTTATAAAGTTTTGCTCTGTGTTACTGAAATATATTGTGAGGCTAGGAATACTCACAGTCAGCCTTTCAGATACTACAGCAGAGTAGCCAGATGCACTGATGGCCCGTTAAAGGGAATCCACACTCCCAACGAGCATCCCAGAAGGTTTCTCAGTCAGAGCACCTAAACAATGGAGGCTGCTTGACCAATGGGGGCAGACCTCCATGTCACAAGCATAGATCTTTCCAGCAAGCTGGAAGAAACTATGAAGACGGGAAATGACATCATGACTTGGCCTCAAACCCCCCACCCTCCCAACTCAGTACATCAGGAGGACAAAGACTTTGAATTGGGGAGGGTGGTCCCAGGCTGAAGGAGAGTTCCAGCATGTGTATTGAAGTTCTGTGAGCTGTTTGTACCATCTATCAGGGTAAGACACTGATTCAAATCCTGTTTAGTTTATAGAACTTAGACTGCAAATTTATTTTATTTCTTAGGTAACCAACTTTGATCTCTACACTTGCTACTTATAATCACTTAAAATCTGTCTTTCTGTAGCTAATGAATCTGTTTTATATTTTACCTAAAACAGTGTGTTTTGGCTGAAGTGCTTAGGAAATCTCAGCTCAGGTTACAAAGGCTAGTGTGTGTCCTCTCCACATCGAGAAAGGGGCAGACTGGGTAATAAACTTACACTGGTCAGGCTTTTGAGGCCAAGACAGTTTATTCCAGGAATGTAAGGCTGGAGAGTGGGGGGAAATTGGCTGGAGCCTCTCTATTGTTGGGTCATGGGTGGCTGGGAGAAGCATTCATGCAATTCAGTTGAGTGTATCCCTGCCTGTGCATGTCTGTCTAAGTGCAGTGCCTGTCAGAGATTTATAGCTTGTCACAGGGACACCCCAGGTTGGTGGGACAGAGGGCTCAGCGGTCTCACACCTCAGATTGCACTCCGGGAACCCCATCTCAGTGTGCAGCAAGTGTTTGCAGAATGGGGGATGTAATATGAAACCAACTTCATAGTTAATTTACAGTAGAGTAGTAATCTGGAGTTAAAAAGTTGATATTTTACTAACGAGCTCTTATTGTCCCTATAATCTAATAAAAATCCTTTAAATATTAGACACATTGCATTTCCTTCCTTTCATCCTCCTTTGTCAAACACACAGGAGTATTCCTCCTTCCTTTATACTCATAATTATTATTATTAATGTGACTTAGATCAAGTCTGATTCTAAAACAAACATGTACTGTTAATGCTTTAACTATCCAAATCTGGCCACATGAAGCATCACAAACATATTTATTCAACCAAGTCTTTTTCAAAAATATATATCTAGTTATTTAAGAATTTAATTTTCTCAGAATTCAGGTCCTGTGAAAGATGCCAGATTGACAGACCTTTTGACTGTGGTCCTTTATTTATCCAGTGAACTTGTACAGCAGACGCAGTGGTAATGAATGGTTGTCTATAGGGATCATCTCTGGGACTGGAGAGCATGATTAAGTCTCCATGCCCTGTCAATATGTGGCCTCTCACCTGAGAGTGCCACTAAAGATATGGTAAGAGGATGGTGGCAGATTTGAGGCTCCTGCACAAGAATATAGGACTCTGAGTGACCCTAATATCGGGTGTTCAAGCCCCACACAAAGATAAAGAATAATTGCTACTGACTCATGCTTACAGGTGACTTTTGTTAGCTCCCGGGCAGTTTCTCTTAGTCCCCTGATCTGGCTCCACCACTGTCTTTCCTGACTTCAGAGCAATTTCAGCCTCAGCAAGGGCTGACTGACCATGAGGTGGACATTTTTGTGGGGTTAGAAGTTCAGGCAGCTCTTCATTTGAAGATACTCAGAGCACTCTGAAAAGCCTAGTGTTAGAGAACAGCACAGAATAAACCTGAGGAATGGATCATTTCAATACTGCTGGGGCTTTTTTAGGCTCATGTGTCCTTGTTTAGTCATAGTTACAGTATTAATAAGGAAAGTCTGCAGCCACAGCCTAGATTGAATTAATTCTGTTTTACATTCTGACACTTTAACTTGCCATTGATCAAGAGATGTGTCTGACATGTCTATCTTTAACCCAGACTAATTGCCACAACAGATTGTAATTTGTCAGAAATCTGAAGAATAACTATAACCAGGGAGGGTTATTTATTTTTTGAGAAAGAAAGACAGTCATTCCAAGAGGCTTGGAACATTTAAGAAAAATGATAGTGTCACTGAAATTTTCTGAAGGGAAAATATAACCTCATTTCCAGCAAGAACTTTAAGTAATTGTTGCATCCTGTAAACATTACAATGATCCGTCTGCAATGAAAAATGTTGTCTACTATTTCACTGCCTTATTCAGACTACGACGGGGGGGTTGTGCTTAGCTGTGCATGCTTGTTTTGTGAAAACGTTTTCAATAGCATGTTTTTATTGAGTGAGTTTATTGGCAATTGCAGCCTCTACATAACAGTCATAATGTTAAAGGGGCACCAACTTGAAAGTAACATACAACCTCCCTGGTCCCTCTGCAGGTGTTTCTTTGCCATTCACGGGCATGCAGGAAACCTTGGGAACATGGAATCACAAATGTTTTATTTGGAGAAAAAAACTAAACAAAGCAACACAATAACCAATTTTTTTTCCTCTCTCTCTCTCTCACACACACACATGCTAAAAGGAGCAAAAGTCAGTATTACGAATGTATTAATTGCTCAGCTTACTGAGGTTCAGAAGTTAGCCACACAAGAATCCCCACCCAACTAAAACTCCACTCACAGGTACAATTAGACTCAGTAATAATATGGTGCAGTGGGGGAGCTCTTGTTCATGGGACGGCTCCAGTTCAGTGAAGTCCGCACCTCGCTTTCCTGCTCTGACGTTCAGCTACCTGGTTCAGTTCTGCACTTCTGCTCCCTGCACTGCTGGCATGTGTTGAGGCAGAACAAAGTTGCTCTGAACTGCTGCCACTACTGGTCAGACCTTGCTGCAAAAATCAGCTCTGCACCACGGTTGCTGGCCTGGTTGAGCCTACCTATGAAGTCAGCGCTGTGCTGTCCCACTGCTAGTTAAGCCCTACAAAATCACTCCACACGGGCTTGAGAACGTGGAGATACCTGAGCCCCACAGGAACCTTGGACAGAGTGCCTGTTCCCAGGGACAGAGCTCCTGGTCTCTAGAACAGCACCCTCCATCCCATCTGTTGAGTTTAAATCTTGTTATCAAACCAGAGTCCACTGCTTGTGAAGCGACACTGACCCACTTACTCCAGGGCATGTCCTTTCATGAGTACAGTCACAGTGACAATCGGAACATAGACGTATCCTAACTAAAACAACTATGTCAAACAATGGGTAGGCAACATTATAATTCATGTAAATGGTGTTAACAAAAGTTTGCTTTGCATCTTTTCCCCTACGGAAGGAGTAGAATGTTCTATCCCTCGATGCCTTCTAGTTATGGGGCTTACATTGGCATCATGGTAGCATTTATAGACCTCAATTCAGATTGACGCCACTTTATATTAGATGCTGTACAAATATACAGGACCTTCCTAGATTAAGAAAATAGTTTCTATTTCAAAACTTGTTAGCTATTGTCCTAATCTAGATCTGGCCATAGTGTGATATGGCCCCTATTCCAATAGAGCTGACAACTGAACCCCCCCCACACACACACACACAAAATAAATAAAGGAATTGTTGTTACGCCCACAGGGAGCAGAGATTTTTCAAGATATGCGGGTGACTAATTTCCTCTGAAATCAATATGAGTTACAGTTGTAATACCTGTAAAAATCTGTGCCTAAGTAACTTGCCCAAGGTCACACAGGAAATCTGTTGAAGAGACGATGATTTATCCCTGATGTCCCAGTGCACTGCCTTAAACACAAGACCATCATCCACCTCAGTTAGTTTCTCTTCTTCTGAAAAAAGCCATATAAAAATCCAAAGGGACGCATAAGAACCCTTCAATAACAAAGGACTAGATCATTAAAAATCAAGATAGAGCATTCTTTAAACAGTGTATCCAAAACAGGAATATTTTAAAGTTAGTCAATTTAAAGAGAAATCAAGTTCACAGTGCCCCTTTAAGTTTTACATTGACATTTGTCTGGCAGAATTTAACTGTTGGCAAAATACAAAGATTTTTATCTGTTTAAATCCAGATTATTTTTTCTCCCCCAAAGACTTGTGGTTTTAAAAAGACCAACTGTGTTTTTTACTGTTTGAATATGTAGCTATATAAAATAACTTGCTATATTACTGCAGCTGGCTAGATAATGCCCGTTCCTATTGTGTGTCATTACAGTGCAACGATATCTGCTAAATTATCAGAAAGTGTATTACAATCCCAACTCTTCTTATTATTCCTCACATAAGAGTAAAGCTCCCATTTCTTTCATGTTGATCTGCTGTGCCGTGGCATAATGAAGAAGTTATATAACTAATTAATGCAGATGAATTTTTAATAAAGACTTTGGGATTGATTTTTTGAGACTTAACAAATGAAGTTCTCGAGAGTGTTTCAGAAATTAGTATAGAAAAGGTTGGTTTTAGGGCTGGCAAGATTGTTAATATTCATCAGGATTTCCCCAGAGACTTAGGGCTTCTTTCTTAGGTTAACAACACATATTGTAAGAAATCAATGTATATTTCTGCTCCCTGTCAGGTCAAAGACAATGGAGTTCTCCTAATGATAACCAAAGGCTCTCTAAAATTGATAAACTAGTTTTGCATTTTCTAATCTGTATTATTCATTTAGTTTAAGACGTGGGTACAATTTGCTTTATATAGCTTACTGTACAATATGTAAATATGTCTAAGAAAGAATGAGGACTTGAGCCCAAGTCCACTGAAGTCTGTGGAAAGACTTCATTGTACTTTGGATCAGGCCATGGGTAAATAGTGAACTCCACCATCACCTGAACCAACAGCCAGCTGTTACCGGACCTTGTCGTCACCAATGAGGACCAGAAGAAAACCATGATGGTGGACATCACAGTGCCCTTTGAGAACAGGACCATGGCCTTACGCAATGCCCAAGCTCGAAAGGTGAAGAAATATGCTCCTCCGGCTGAAACCTTGAGAGCTAAGGGTTACCAGGTTCAGACAAATGTGCTGATCGTCAGAGCACTGGGTGCATGGGAACCCGGTAACAAGCGAGTGTTGTGGGACTGCAGAATCGGTCAATGCTACGCTTAGCTGATGGGCAACTCATGGTGTCAGATGCCATCAGGTGGTTGAGGGACATCTATCTAGAGCACATTACAGGATATTGGCAATATCAGGAGAGATGAGCTGGAGTGCAGATGAGAAGCACAGTCGGGAAAGGAACTCAAAATACTTCTCTGATGGATTGTATTTTCTAAATGGACAACCTATCCTAAATTCTCAATTACTGAGGGACAATCTTCACTCACTGATATATTTTGCTTTCCACAACCAACTCTCTCTGTATAACTTTTCATGAATAATGTACCCAACTACTTGGATGCCAATATCTAAACTGTATTGTTAAATATATTCACCTAAATTTGGGTTTTTTGCTGATGATGTACTATATGTATCGTATGACTTTTAAAACAAACTTTGCGTTTGTGGATAATCTAAGCACTATTCCAAGATGTACAGACATTCTTTTCTTAACCTGTGTTTTATATATTTTTTTAACATTAGCTTTAATAAAACTTTTAAATCTGAAAACAAATGTAACATTTAAACTAAAACATTTTTCATTTTTAACTTGCTTTCAAATGTTCACAAAGGTAAATTCTACAATATAAAGCCTGTGCAGGCAGGAAAAGTTAGATAGGCAGCTGATCAAAAATAGTAAGTCTGTTGCACAAAAATAATTTCTCAATTTGTTAAAGAATTCGAGTGTATTTTTTAAAAACAATGCACCCAGAAAGAAAAATCCTGAATTTTTTAGAGGCTTTGCTATTCCAGTTTGAGTTCCTGCCTCCTCTTTTTTTTCTCTCTCTTTACTTTTATTTTTTTTTCCCTTTCTCACCTGTTTTCTTTTTTTCACTTAAAAAGAGAGGGAGAAGAAATAAAAAAAAAAGGAGAGACAAGGGGAATGGGACAGAGCATAATCACTGGAAAAATACAGTTTTGGTTTATAAAAACAAACATCAATATTTTTCCTTCAAAATATTGGAGAAAAAAAATTAAAATGAATTTTCTACACAAATAATCATTTTCATAAAATGGCTTTTTTTGTTGTTGTTGGAAAAATGTTTCCAGGGAAAAATTTCAACTAGGTTGAGTTATATCCTTCTGCCCCCTTGTCAGAGAGTAGAACAGGACAAAAGATATTGGTGAAATTTTCATCTACATTAGAAAGTTTGGGTTAAGATAGCCAAATGACCACTGAATACTGACTCTAGGTCTTATATAGTGTACAGAGTAAGCCTGCAGCACTGATGGCTGGGTTCCATTCTAATTTGTAGACTATAACTATTAAGTCCAAAGCTGTCCTCTTTACACTGAATTCCTCTTCCCCTGCACCAAATGAAGCTGGAGGCAATCTGAAGAAAGGTTGGGATGAGAAGAATCCTCTCAAAGAACTTTCTCTTGAGCAGGTACTATGCCTCCTGGTGTTATGTGTGCGTGGGATGAGGGAAGCCGAACATTCTTTTTAACATACCCACCACCCCCAAAACGCCAAGTGCATGCTGACACTATGATATAACCGCATTTGCTCCAATCCCTCAGACAGAGACAAACACCTTCAAGATCTCTATCAAGCATTCTTAAAACCACAGTACCCATCTGCTGAAGTGAAAAAACAGATTGACAGAGCCAGAAGAGTACCCAGAAGTCACCTACTACAGGACCGGCCCAACAAAGAAGTAACAGAATGCCACTAGCCGTCACCTTCAGCCCCCAACTAAAACCTCTCCAGTGCATCATCAAATATCTACAACCTATCCTGAAAAATGATCCCTCACTCTCACAGATCTTGGGAGACAGACTAGTCCTCGCTTACAGACAGCCCCCCAACCTGAAGCAAATACTCTCCAGCAACCACACACCACACAACAAAAGCACTAACCCAGGAACCTATCCTTGCAACAAAGCCCGATGCCAACTGTGTCCACATACTTATTCAAGTGACACAATCATAGGACCTAGTCACATTAGCCATGCCATCAGGGGCTCGTTCACCTGCACATCTACCAGTGTGATATATGCCATCATGTGTCAAAAGAATAAATGGACACAAATCTGACACCAGGAACCATAACATTCAAAAACCAGTAGGAGAACACTTCAACCCCTCTGGCCACTCAGTAAAAGATTTAAGGGTGGCAATTTTGCAACAGAAAAGCTTCAAAAACAGATGCCAACAAGAAACTGCTGAGCTTGAATTAATATGCAGACTAGGTACCATTAACTTGGGTTTGAATAGAGACTGGGAGTGGCTGAGTCATTACACATATTGAATCTATTTCCCCATGTTAAGTATCCTCACATCTTCTTATCAACTGTCTAAATGGGCCATCTGGATTATCACTACAGAAGTTTTTTTTTCCTGCTGATAATAGCTCATCTTAATTAATTAGCCTCTTACGGTTTGTATGGCAACTTCCACCTTCTCTGTATGTATATATATATCTTTGTACTATATGTTCCATTCTATGCATCCGATGAAGTGGGCTGTAGCCCACGAAAGCTTATGCTCTAATAAATTCGTTAGTCTCTAAGGTGCCACTAGTACTGCTGTTCTTTTTACTGTGAAACAAGTTTCTCAGCTTGTTGATTGCTGATTTGGTGCTTCAGTGTCCTAGCACTGTGCAGATTTAGGAAGTATTGAGTGACCAAGTCATCCACAAAGGGAAAAATGTGGTGTAATGAGTCTTTATGTCTGTGTATGTCTCTCACGCACAGATACAAAGGAGAAACCCTGTAGGGTCAGGTACTTTTTTCTTGTGAAATAGCCGCAGGGGGGATAGGGGAGTGAATAGAGGGTGGAGATGAATCAAACTGCTTGAAAGAACAAAAGTTCAGAGAACTGAGTTCACCCAATAAGCCTGGTGATTTATTAGCAATGTTAGGGATTTACCACATAATCCTTGCATCAGTTCATTTGATAAATTTGCTCTGGTCACTGCTTTCTGACTCAGCATGAGAGCTAATTTACAAACTCGAGATGTGTGAATAGTAAATTATTCTGTTTATTATTCATGATGAATAGCAAATTATTGTATTTACATTCCCTATCTACTCATTTAATATTTGAGATTGATTAGAAGTGAAATGTTGTTAAAATAAGATGACTTTCTGGTTGCACATAGCTTTATCATGTTCATTGTTTCTGGCACTGTCGCTCAGTTTCCCCTCACTTAAACCTTTTCTTTTCCCCCAGCCCTTGAAATATACAGAAATCGCTACAAAAGGTTTTCTCTCCCCCCACCCCACTCTCCTGTTGGTAATAGCCTTATCTAAAGTGATCACTCTCCTTACAATGTGTATGATAATCAAGGTGGGCCATTTCCAGCACAAATCCAGGTTATCTCCCCCCACCAACAAACACTCTCCTGTTGGTAATAGCTTATCTAAAGTGAAAAGTAAAAGCTTATCTAAAGTGAAAGCTGGAGGCATGTAGGTAGGAATAGCGGTCAGTAGAACGCTTCCTCAGCTCTCGTCCCCTAACGCCCCTACTCTACTTGCGCTATATTGATGACATCTTCATCATCTGGACCCATGGAAAAGAAGCCCTTGAGGAATTCCACCATGATTTCAACAATTTCCATCCCACCATCAACCTCAGCCTGGTCCAGTCCACACAAGAGATCCACTTCCTGGACATTACAGTGCTAATAAACGATGGTGACAAAAACACCACCCTATACCGGAAACCTACTGACCGCTATTCCTACCTACATGCCTCCAGCTTTCACCCTGACCACACCACACGATCCATTGTCTATAGCCAAGCTCTGAGATACAACCACATTTGCTCCAACCCCTCAGACAGAGAGAAACACCTACAAGATCTCTATCAAGCATTCTTACAACTACAACGCCACTAGCTGTCACCTTCAGCCCCCAACTAAAACCCCTCCAACGCATTATCAAGGATCTACAACCTATCCTGAAGGACGACCCAACACTCTCACAAATCTTGGGAGACAGGCCAGTCCTTGCCTACAGACAGCCCCCCAACCTGAAGAGAATACTCACCAGCAACCACATACCACACAACAGAAGCACTAACCCAGGAACCTATCCTTGCAACAAAGCCCATTGCCAACTGTGCCCACATATCTATTCAGGGGACACCATCACAGGGCCTAATAACATCAGCCACACTATCAGAGGCTCGTTCACCTGCACATCCACCAATGTGATATATGCCATCATTTGCCAGCAATGCCCCTCTGCCATGTACATTGGTCAAACTGGACAGTCTCTACATAAAAGAATAAATGGACACAAATCAGATGTCAAGAATTATAACATTCATAAACCAGTCGGAGAACACTTCAATCTCTCTGGTCACGCGATTACAGACATGAAAGTTGCTATATTACAACAAAAAAACTTCAAATCCATACTCCAGGGAGAAACTGTTGAATTGGAATTCATTTGCAAATTGAATACAATTAACTTAGGCTTGAATAGAGACTGGGAGTAGCTAAGTCATTATGCAAGGTAACCTATTTCCCCTTGTTTTTTCCTACTTCCCCCTCCTCAGACGTTCTTGTTAAACCCTGGATTTGTGCTGGAAATGGCCCAACTTGATTATCATACTCATTGTAAGGAGAGTGATCACTTTAGATAAGGCTATTACCAACAGGAGAGTGTTTGTTGGTGGGGGGAGATAACCTGGATTTGTGCTGGAAATGGCCCACCTTGATTATCATACACACTGTAAGGAGAGTACATAAGCTATTACAAAGCTATTACCAGCAGGAGAGTGGGGTGGGGAGAGAGAAAACCTTTTGTAGTGATAATCACCCATTTTTTCATGGTTTGTGTGTATAAAAACGTCTTCTGTGCTTTCCACAGTATGCATCCGATGAAGTGAGCTGTAGCTCACGAAAGCTTATGCTCAAATAAATTGGTTAGTCTCTAAGGTGCCACAAGTACTCCTTTTCTTTTTGCATGATTTGTGTTACCAAGTATTGTTTTTCAATTTCTGCTGCTCCTAGGGCTCTACCTTTCCCCTCCCAGTTTCCCTGCACAAAGAGAGATGTGCTGATTAACACTGTGGCAGAAAAAGCAACAAGCGGATGTGGTTAAAAAAGGTCACTCACATTTTCCTGAAATGTTTTGTTAAGTCGGAAGCAATAAAAGGTTCGTCCGCTCCTGCCACTTCCACATACCAGCCTCAATTAATTGTATATTTGTGAAACGTACTCTGTTGCAAAAGACTGGATTTTAATTTCTCTAATATTTTAAAGGTCATCATCCTCACCAGTGGCATGCGTTAACTGCATAGCTATCAGGAGATAACAATCTGAGCCAGCATACAGTAAATTGACAATGCAGCAGGGAAATCTTTTCGTCTGAAAAGAGACGTTCTGATTTATGCAAAATCCTCTATGATTAAGAAATCCAGGAGTCTGAACTAAATAAAATCTCAGTGGGTGGCCAATTGGGAGACCCACTTTTTGTGAATCTCATTTTTGGATAAAACAATTGGACTAGAATCAGGACAAGTCCCTTGGAACATGAAAAGGGGACTGCACACTGGTCCTCTACATTATCTTGCCAGGTAGGAACAGATTGGTTAAAACTAGAAAATACACAATCCTTTCCAGTATTACCACACACTGCTTTTTTATATACATAACAAAAGGCACAATGGCCAAGATTTTCAAAAATGACTAATGATTATTCGTTTCCAACTTGAGATACAAGAAAGGGGCCTCATTTTTAGAAAGTTCTTAGTATGCTCCCTCTGAAAATTGGGCCCCTGCCAAAATTGAGGCACTCAGAATCATTGGTCACTTCTGAAAGTCCTGGCCATTTTTTAAAACCACTTCCAAAGACCAAGTGGCACAAAAAGATTAATCTTTTGTAAGGCACAGTATCCTAGAACATTTTTTATCATGGATGAGAAACATTTTATATGTGAGATTTTCACTTTGCACAAGAATATGGATTTAGCAATATAGCCAGCAGTATGACTCTGATGGTTCTTTGGGAACCCAGGACTGAGTATCCTTGTTAGCCCCTGCCTGCAGTCTGAGGGAGTCTTTCTTTTAAATGGGTGAAAGCTCCCTGACACCACCAGCCTTTTAGCCACTCAAGCACTCATCTCTGGGCTATGCCAGCCCTCACTTCTCCTTGCAGGTTAATAATAGGCACCCAAATTCTTGAGTCCCTTTGACTCATCCCCCTGTGATATCCAGCTCCTGATATTGGCTACTTACAAAAATTCCAGATCCACTTCACCCCAAGTTTCACCTTGCATCACCACTCCAGTAAAATCACACAGCGCTCGGGAGCTCTTATAATAAAACAAAAGTCAGTTTATTTAGGAAAGGATAAAGATTTAACTAGAAATGAAAGTGATGGAAGCAAACGGTTACTACACAAAACAAAGACTAAAACACAAACCTGGGTCTACACTTAGTAGTAGTTACCTTTCCTATCAAAAAGTTTGTTTCCAGAACTGGCTGGTTTCATAAGAACCAGGAACCAAACATTTATGAAAGCCCCCTTGCTCCACCAAGGGTTTCCCTCAGTGAATGGAATACAGAGTGCTTCTCCCTCCTCTGATTTTATACTGAAAACAGCTTTTGTTTCTATTCACAGAGAGGGCAAAGCCTGGTCTTCTTGTAGAGTTTCTTGTTTACCTTAGGTGGTTTTAATTGTTTGCCATTGCCTCTGATGGTTTTCCATTCAAAGTTTTAGTGAAAAGCTAAACAATTTGACCCTTGCATTGCATATCTATATTGCAATGTAAGTCCATACTTGAGCCCAGGCTCAAGCCTAACCCCTCTTGCATCAACATTGCAATTGTACTAACATAGGGCTCAGACCCAGGATCCCAGGACCCTGGAGGGTCTGATGTTGATTTAGCCAGGACCCAGCATCCTATTGCTTTGCAGTGTCGATGCAACCCCGCTTGACTCTGGTCCCAGGAGTCAGCTGGAAGTATCCCACACTTCCAGAGGACAATTTCCTTAGTGTTCTCCATCCCAACAATCTGCAATCCACTCTATTGAAAACAAAAGCCACTCTCCCTTTCTGAACAGCAGCAGCAGCTCAGTTAGCTCATTCTCTTTTGATCTCCAAGCTACAAGCACCTGTCAGACAGCTCCTAAGTTTGCAATACAAAGCGAACTGATCAAGCCTTTTGCAAAGCAAGCTGCTTCCTGGTAATGCATAGGGTGGGCAGTACAGTTTTTCCATGGTCCAAGGGCTAGAGTAGCCACATTTCCAGGGGGAAGGGCAAGGGACTCCGGGATATGGTTATTTGACTCAGGTCTGCACACTGGAGTGTGTATGCCAGAGCCTAGGTTTGAGCACAGGTTAGAAAAGTCTTAACATAGAACTAAAGTGCAATGTAGATGCTCAAGTCTAGGGTTCTCTAACACAGGTCAGCTGACTCAAGTCCCACTGATGCTGGGCTTACATTGCACTGTAGACAAACCCTCACTGGCCAACCAGGGTGGGATGCCAACTCCTCCTTTCCCGAATGGGCCATCACTGAGATGTTATCTCCTAGTGTCTAATTTCTGCTCCAAGTCCATAGAGCATGCTGTCAGTATAAATACATTATTTCTTAAATATTACCCATGCATACATCTCACAATGATTATGAATTTTGACACGTTATGAGCTTTCTGTAGATACCTTACATGTTACTCAGTATGGATAAATTGCCTGTAAGACATTTAGTGTAGCAAGTTTGTCAGATCTGAGGGTGAGAGATGTTTTCAAAGAGCAGGATACCCTTTTCCAAGGGGTCTCTGTGCCACAACGACATACACATAAAATAATGGAGATGTGGAAAGGGCAGTTAGAACTAAAAAATGCTATAGGGCAATTTGCACGCTTGGCTCTATCTGTGCCTGAAGTGAAATTCACCTCTTGGGGAGGGAAAGCACAGTACTACCATTGTCCTTGCCTGAAAATGTAGCTTTAAATTCCAGCCTGGGCTTCATAGAAGCTCTGCCAGCTCCAGTATGTCCATTCCCAGCAAGTGTGATTCACAGGGCCCGTTCTAGATACCCTGGCAGAATGGGAGTTGAAGGCAGTTTATAAGCTGGGAATGGCGACAGGGAATGCATCACTTGATGATTACCTGTTCTGTTCATTCCCTCTGGGGCACCTGGCATTGGCCACTGTTGGAAGACAGGATACTGGGCTAGATGAACCTTTGGTCTGACCCAGAGTGGCTGCTCTTATGTAATAATGCACCCCCCCTTTGAGTAGGCTTTTTGTCCCTAGGAATTGTCAGAGTCATATTCACATCGTTTAAGACCAGAAGGGACCACCAGACCTTCTAGTCTGACTCATCCTAAATTTCTCTGGTGGCTTCTACTGCAATGGAACCACCCTGCACTCCTTTCCATGGTGAGTCATGGCTCACAGAAATGAAAACAGGAGCTTGACTAGTATTAACAAATAGGACCAAATGCTGTAGAAGCAATATCCTGGAAATTCAGACTTATTGCTAGAATAGGACCTCAAGGAGACCCCATCAAGTTATTTAGGCTTAACATTATAGCTGTAATAAGCCAGTGAGGACCAGTGAGGACCACAGCAGGAGTTTGCCTGGGACTGGTAAGTATCCGAGTCTGTGTTTGTTTGCTTGCTGAGGAAGTATCCGAGCGTGTGATTGCTGGGGGGGCAGTGTGAGAGCCTGAGTGAGTGTCTGATTGGCTGCTAGCCTGCAGGGGGCGGGCAGTAGGGTGTCTGTTTGTTTGCGACAGGGAAGCCTGGCTGTTTAAAAATAGCCAGAGCTTCGCGAACCAGCTGAGCGGCGGGGACAGCAGAGCAGCACACAGCAGGAGTTTGCCTGGGAGTTCGCCTGGAGGGAGCCCAGTGAGGCTTACGTCTTGCAAACTGCTCTGAGGAAGCTCATAGTAGGAAGGTGATATGGAAGGGGGGGGTTCAGCTGTTGTGACCTGCACTGGATGTGCCATGTTTGTCTTTCTTCCACAGGACAGAAGCGACTTTGTCTGTACAAAGTGCAAGCTGGTCTCCATATTGGAAGAGAAGATTGAAGGTCTGGAGCAACAGATAACAACCCTGCGTTGCATACGGGAAACTGAGGATTTCCTGGACGAAACTCAGGATAGGCTTCTAGGGGCACAAAGCTCTACAGATATAGAGCAGGTTGCACAGAGGAGCCAAGAGACCAGTGAAGAAGCTTGGCAACATGTGACCTCCAGAAGAGGTAAGCGGAATGTCCGGGTTCCAGTAACACAGACACAGGTAACTAACCGCTTTCATGTTCTCTCCACAGGTATCGTTGCGGAGAGTGGACCAGATGATATGTCTGGGGCGAGAAAGCAGAAGGAGACTCCGCTGGTTGGAAGGCATGAGATGCGCTGTCCTGAGGTTGGGGGTTCCACGACCACCACCCCCAAGAGGAGAAGGCGGGTGGTGGTGGTCGGGGACTCTCTCCTCCGGGGGACTGAGTCATCTATCTGCCGCCCTGACCGGGAAAACCGAGAAGTCTGCTGCTTGCCAGGGGCTAAGATTCGTGATGTGACGGAGAGACTGCCGAGACTCATCAAGCCCTCGGATCGCTACCCCTTCCTGCTTCTCCACGTGGGCACCAATGATACTGCCAAGAATGACCTTGAGCAGATCACTGCGGACTATGTGGCTCTAGGAAGAAGAATAAAGGAGTTGGAGGCGCAAGTGGTGTTCTCGTCCATCCTCCCCGTGGAAGGAAAAGGCCTAGGTAGGGAGCGTCGAATCGTGGAAGTCAACGAATGGCTACGCAGATGGTGTCGGAGAGAAGGCTTTGGTTTCTTTGACCATGGGATGGTGTTCCATGAAGGAGGAGTGCTGGGTAGAGACGGGCTCCATCTTACGAAGAGAGGGAAGAGCATCTTTGCCAGCAGGCTGGCTAACCTAGTGAGGAGGGCTTTAAACTAGGTTCACCGGGGGAAGGAGACCAAAGCCCTGAGGTAAGTGGGAAAGCGGGATACCGGGAGAAAGCACAGGCAGGAATGTCTGTGAGGGGAGGGCTCCTGCCTCATACTGGCAATGAGGGGCGATCAACAGGTTATCTCAAGTGCTTATATACAAATGCACAAAGCCTTGGAAACAAGCAGGGAGAACTGGAGGTCCTGGTGATGTCAAGGAACTATGACGTGATCGGAATAACAGAGACTTGGTGGGATAACTCATATGACTGGAGTACTGTCATGGATGGTTATAAACTGTTCAGGAAGGACAGGCAGGGCAGAAAAGGTGGGGGAGTAGCACTGTATGTAAGGGAGCAGTATGACTGCTCAGAGCTCCGGTACGAAACTGCAGAAAAACCTGAGTGTCTCTGGATTAAGTTTAGAAGTGTGTGCAACAAGAGTGATGTAGTGGTGGGAGTCTGCTATAGACCACCGGACCAGGGGGATGAGGTGGATGAGGCTTTCTTCCGGCAGCTCACGGAAGCTACTAGATCGCATGCCCTGATTCTCATGGGTGACTTTAATTTTCCTGATATCTGCTGGGAGAGCAATACAGCGGTGCATAGACAATCCAGGAAGTTTTTGGAAAGCGTAGGGGACACTTTCCTGGCGCAAGTGCTAGAGGAGCCAACTGGGGGGGGTGCTTTTCTTGACCTGCTGCTCACAAACCGGGTAGAATTAGTGGGGGAAGCAAAAGTGGATGGGAATCTGGGAGGCAGTGACCATGAGTTGGTTGAGTTCAGGATCCTGACGCAGGGAACAAAGGTAAGCAGCAGGATACGGACCCTGGACTTCAGGAAAGCAGACTTCGACTCCCTCAGGGAACGGATGGCCAGGATCCCCTGGGGGACTAACTTGAAGGGGAAAGGAGTCCAGGAGAGCTGGCTGTATTTCAAGGAATCCCTGTTGAGGTTACAGGGACAAACCATCCCGATGAGTCGAAAGAATAGTAAATATGGCAGGCGACCAACTTGGCTTAATGGTGAAATCCTAGCGGATCTTAAACATAAAAAAGAAGCTTACAAGAAGTGGAAGGTTGGACATATGACCAGGGAAGAGTATAAAAATATTGCTCGGGCATGTAGGAATGTTATCAGGAGGGCCAAATCGCACCTGGAGCTGCAGCTAGCTAGAGATGTCAAGAGTAACAAGAAGGGTTTCTTCAGGTATGTTGGCAACAAGAAGAAAGCCAAGGAATGTGTGGGCCCCTTACTGAATGAGGGAGGCAACCTAGTGACAGAGGATGTGGAAAAAGCTAATGTACTCAATGCTTTTTTTGCCTCTGTTTTCACTAACAAGGTCAGCTCCCAGACTGCTGCGCTGGGCATCACAAAATGCGGAAGAGATGGCCAGCCCTCTGTGGAGATAGAGGCGGTTAGGGACTATTTAGAAAAGCTGGACGTGCACAAGTCCATGGGGCCGGACGAGTTGCATCCGAGAGTGCTGAAGGAATTGGCGGCTGTGATTGCAGAGCCACTGGCCATTATCTTTGAAAACTCGTGGCGAACCGGGGAAGTCCCGGATGACTGGAAAAAGGCTAATGTAGTGCCAATCTTTAAAAAAGGGAAGAAGGAGGATCCTGGGAACTACAGGCCAGTCAGCCTCACCTCAGTCCCTGGAAAAATCATGGAGCAGGTCCTCAAAGAATCAATCCTGAAGCACTTGCATGAGAGGAAAGTGATCAGGAACAGCCAGCATGGATTCACCAAGGGAAGGTCATGCCTGACTAATCTAATCGCCTTTTATGATGAGATTACTGGTTCTGTGGATGAAGGGAAAGCAGTGGATGTATTGTTTCTTGACTTTAGCAAAGCTTTTGACACGGTCTCCCACAGTATTCTTGTCAGCAAGTTAAGGAAGTATGGGCTGGATGAATGCACTATAAGGTGGGTAGAAAGCTGGCTAAATTGTCGGGCTCAACGGGTAGTGATCAATGGCTCCATGTCTAGTTGGCAGCCGGTATCAAGTGGAGTGCCCCAAGGGTCGGTCCTGGGGCCGGTTTTATTCAATATCTTCATAAATGATCTGGAGGATGGTGTGGATTGCACTCTCAGCAAATTTGCGGATGATACTAAACTGGGAGGAGTGGTAGATACGCTGGAGGGGAGGGATAGGATACAGAAGGACCTAGACCAATTGGAAGATTGGGCCAAAAGGAATCTGATGAGGTTCAATAAGGATAAGTGCAGGGTCCTGCACTTAGGACGGAAGAACCCAATGCACAGCTACAGACTAGGGACCGAATGGCTAGGCAGCAGTTCTGCAGAAAAGGACCTAGGGGTGACAGTGGACGAGAAGCTGGATATGAGTCAGCAGTGTGCCCTTGTTGCCAAGAAGGCCAATGGCATTTTGGGATGTATAAGTAGGGGCATAGCGAGCAGATCGAGGGACGTGATCGTTCCCCTGTATTCGACATTGGTGAGGCCTCATCTGGAGTACTGTGTCCAGTTTTGGGCCCCACACTTCAAGAAGGATGTGGATAAATTGGAGAGAGTCCAGCGAAGGGCAACAAAAATGATTAGGGGACTGGAACACATGAGTTATGAGGAGAGGCTGAGGGAGCTGGGATTGTTTAGCCTGCAGAAGAGAAGAATGAGGGGGGATTTGATAGCTGCTTTCAACTACCTGAAAGGGGGTTCCAAAGAGGATGGCTCTAGACTGTTCTCAATGGTAGCAGATGACAGAACGAGGAGTAATGGTCTCAAGTTGCAGTGGGGGAGGTTTAGATTGGATATTAGGAAAAACTTTTTCACTAAGAGGGTGGTGAAACACTGGAATGCGTTACCTAGGGAGGTGGTAGAATCTCCTTCCTTAGAGGTTTTTAAGGTCAGGCTTGACAAAGCCCTGGCTGGGATGATTTAACTGGGAATTGGTCCTGCTTTGAGCAGGGGGTTGGACTAGATGACCTTCTGGGGTCCCTTCCAACCCTGATATTCTATGATTCTATGATTTGCCTCTTAAAAATCCTGCATTGCTCTGCCACTTACAACTAAAGAAAAAATAAGTCACAGGCTAGTCTATGCACTTCAGAACATATAATAATATTTAACACTCTGCCTCTGCAGACCCTGTGGAGGGAGTAGAAGTTAACTGTAAGAAAATACACTGTTTCCCCAAGCCGACTTATGATTGATTGCTGATATTGAGAAATGAACAAAGAAGTAGGCTGGGTCCTGGATACTAACAAAGGCTTGTGAACCAGGAGAATCTGCTCCACTAGGGGCTGTCTGCTTGGAAAATGACAATATACAGTGAAAAATCAATTCTTCAGAATGTTTTATGCCAGAGCTCTGTGTAAGGTGTAGTGCGGAGCTCCGTTGTCTCACCAGAAACAATGACCCGATTGTGCCTCAGGCTCCACAGTTTCTCCCTGGCCATCTTCATGTGCGTATATTGTGTGCAGTTTGCTCCATCCACTGTTTGATGGCCACTCTAACTCAACTCCAGGTGCCCACACACTGCAAAGGCTGTTCCAGTATCTTGGGAGAGGGATGCCTGACCATATCTCCTTTCCACTGGATTTGCCACCTGAAGGAGAGATGATTTGACATAGGAGCTGCTACAGCACCTCCGCACCTCCCAGAGGATGTTCCTATGCAGGGGAAATCCTCAAGGAGCTAGTTAAGATGAAACTTTGTACCTAGAGTGAGGATGATGATCTGACCATATTCTTGTGCAAAGACCAACATACTACATAGTTGATATTGTAATAGGGTCACAGGTCTGTATCAGGTTAAAATTTTTCCTAGGTTACAAAGAGTGGTTTAAATTATTACAACAGAAGGAGTTGGCAAAACCTCTTCCCCCCCCCTCCCCTTGTCATTGTGCTGTTTGTTTACTTTTTCATGGCTCTCAGTTTGACCAATGGAAAAAGCAAAGTCAGTTTCACTTTTATTCATAGTTATTTTCTAGTCAGTTCCATTTCATGGGTCTCCTGCACCAGCACTAGTTTTTCATGTATTGTTGCTTCCCATTTGTGCAGAAAAGGGGGGTTTTGTTTGGTTTCTCGTTCTTTAACAATAATTCCCCACTGAAACAAAAGAAAACCAGTAATGAAAACATTCCCATTGATCTTAATTTATGTGAAAAAAAATTATAAAACAGAGTTTGGTAAAATTTAAACTTGCAAACATCTTGTTAAGCACAGCCCATAAATACACCATTTCAGACAATATTTAAAGTATTGCTGCCCTAATCCTGTATTCTTTGTGTGCCCCCAAATCCCATGGATTTCAATGGGCATTTTGGGTGATCTAGGAATGCAGAATTGAGCCTGACAGAATGTTGCATATTTCTATTAGACGCAGTAAGCAAATGCAGTAAACCATTCCAAAAACTGAAGAGCATGTAAAACATAGATAGTAAATAACTCTGGGCCACCGTTATGTTATTGGTCAGGGTAATATGTTTGTAACCATAGCAACAGCTATTCCAAATTTATTGCACTATCAACCAATGTTGAAGGCTAGTTTACAGCTTTTTTTTCATTCAAGTAATATTTTCTGGTTTTACTACTGTGCCCTACAGATGTATGTGACACAAGGTTCAATTTCTCAAGGTCTATTTCTTCTGAGAAGAGAGTCTTTAAGAGAGATGTTTAAGTCTTACAAGTATGAATTCTTTCCTTCTAGCCAAATAGATTAACATTTATCACACATTCTGTCTAGCTATTTGGCATTATTTTTCTCTTTCAATATGCATGATAAATAATAAACTTTCTTCAATATTAATATGAAATCATTTCAGAGCTGTGAACTTAAATAGAGCCTTGTCTATGACACTTTGCCTCTTCTTACAGCTCATGTTCTGATCACGAGTGGAAGTACATCACAAGAATGCAATTAAGGGCTGTTAGAAATTTAGTCTGTGTTCAGCTGTCGCATATATATCTGCTTTGAATAACCTTGATTCTAAAAGAAATCATTTCACCTAGAGAAAATATTTGCACTGTTTACTGAGAAAGAAAGGATGCAAGTCTGCTTTCCTTCCACCCCCATTAATACATCTTTTATTTTTCTGACAGTTAAGATGTTAATAGCAAACATGGAACATTTTAGGGCAGAGATCAATTTAGAATCATAGAAGATTAGGGTTGGAAGAGACCTCAGGAAGTCATCTAGTCAAATCCCCTGCTCAAAGCAGGACCAACACCAACTAAATCACCCCAGCCAGGGCTTTGTCAAGCTGGGTCTTAAAAACCTCTCAGGATGGAGATTCCACCACCTCCCTAGGATGGAGATTCCAACCTCTCAGGATGGAGATTCCAACCTCTCAGGATGGAGATCCCAACCTCTCAGGATGGAGATCCCAACCTCTCAGGATGGAGATTCCATCACCTCCCATTCCAATGCTTCACCACCCTCCTAGTGAAATAGTGTTTTCTAATATCCAACCCAGACTTCCCCCACTGTAACTTGAGACCATTGCTTCTTGTTCTGTCATCTGCCACCACTGAGAACAGCCTAGCTACATCCTCTTTGGAACCCCCCTTCAGGTAGTTGAAGGCTGTTACCAAATCCCGCCTCACTCTTCTCTTCTTCAGACTAAATAACCCCAGTACCCTCAGCCTCTCCTCATAAATCATGTGCTCCAGCCCCCTAATCATTTTTGTTGCCCTCTACTGGACTCTCTCCAATTTGTCCACATCCCTTCTGTAGTGGGGGAACCAAAACTGGACGCAATACTCCAGGTGTGGCCTCACCAGTGCCAAATAAAGGGGAATAATCACTTCCCTTGATCTGCTGGCAATGCTCCTACTAATACAGCCCAATATGCCATTGGCCTTCTTGACAACGAGGGCACACTGCTAACTCATATCCAGCTTCTCGTCCACTGTAATCCCTAGGTTCTTTTCTGCAGAACTGCTGCTTAGCCAGTCAGTCCCCAGCCTGTAGCGGTGCATAGGATTCTTCCTTTCTAAGTGCAGGACTCTGCACTTGTCCTTGTTGAACCTCATCAGATTTCTTTTGGCCCAGTCCTCCAATTTGTCTAGGTCACTCTGGACCCTATCCCTACCCTCCAGTGTATCTACTTCTCCCTCCAGCTTAGTGTCATCTGTGAACTTGCTGAGGGTGCAATTCATCCCATCATCCAGATCATTGATAAAGATATTGAACAAGACCGACCCCGGGGGCACTCTGCTTGATACCAGCTGCCAACTAGACATCGAGTCGTTGATCACTATCTGTTGAGCCCGACAATCTAGCCAGCTTTCTATCCACCTTATAGTCCATTCATGCAATCCATACTTTTTTAACTTGCTGGCAAGAATACTGTGGGAGACTGTATCAAAAGCTTAGGTCCTTGACTGCTTTGGCTTTAGCAGCCAACTCACAAAATTTCTCATTAAACAATTGTTTAAGGTCATCTTTAAGCAAGATACTTAATTATGTGCCTAACATGACCATGTGAGTAGTCAGTGACCTAAATGGAGTTCTCTCCTAAAATGTTCTATGGTCAGTTCTATTAATTGGCTGTTAGCAGTTTAAATAATTGATTTCAATACAGTTACTTGTATGCTTAAATTCAGGCATATGATTCTCGAGCTATTCAGACTTGCTGTTCCACCTAGATGTATCCAGTTATGCCTTCTGCATGACTCATACCTATGCAAAGAAAAACTCTTCTTCTAATTCTTTTCTACTTTATATTACATAGACTCTGCCCCTTGGCCTGATTTATTCCTGCCATAGTGTTGCTGGTATCTGGGTACAATATAGAAAATTAAACCTATTTTTCAATAGTTAATTCTTTTCAAATCCAAATTTGAGTTCTATTATCATCCCCTCATCAAGCTGCCCCTTCTGATAAACTCATCTTATTTTATGAGGTGGGCTACTCTCTGGTAGTGTTCAAGGAGACAGATATTGCTTACCAAATATGCTATCTAAACTGGAGGTTCACTGAGTTGTGCAGTCGTGAAAGGCATAGATGCTGGAACTAGGGATGCTGCAGCACCCCATGTCTTAAAGTGGTTTCCATCATATACAGGGTTTACAGTTTGGATCAATGGCTCTCAGCATCCCCACTACACAAGTTGTTCCAGCACAACTGGTGAAAGGTTAGATGTTGCACCTAAATGTGTATAGGCATTCACTTTCTGAAGTTCTACTCATATTTAAACAAAAGTCTTTTAACTGATTGACTTTAGGAAAAACTAATATGTTTTTCTTCTATTCCTCATTCTTAAATTATAAAGATACCATCTGTTCATATGTAATAAAATAAAACCACTGCCTTTTGACATTGTGTTGAAAAACAATAAAACAATTTTTTTTTAAAAAAAACAAACCTTTGTTTCATTACTGCAATGGTATTAAATATCCTTTTAATAAGAAAATATTATAAGATGTTATATTGTGATAAATATCCAATAATTTGGGGTTCAATCACTTTTCATTTTGAAGGGACTGTTGTAAAATGAGTTTTCAAACTGGAAAATGTTATGCTTTCCATATATGATCCTTTAAAGTGTTCGTGTAACTGAACTGGGGATATCTGACACTGCAACGGCAGTAAAGGTAGCACATTCTCACATAGTGGCAGTAGACATTGCATAGTTACAGTTTCTTTTATAAGCTTGATTATTGTGCCTCTTGCCCAATTAAAAAAATCTGAAAGCAAACAAATATTGTCCTTAAAATGTGTATGTTAAGCATTAAGCAAAGACAGAATTTAATCTGTCAAATCTGAAGTGAATTGGACAGGGGCTTACTGAATTCTAACATTCGACAGTACAATGGGTTGTGGAGGAGAGGGCATGGAAGGTGCCAGCCAGACAAGGAGGGAATGGAATGAGGAAAAGGAGAACATAGGAAAGTAGCAGAACATTGTCCTCCCCTCAATCTCTGTAAGCCCAAGCCCAATGCTTGTTGGTGATCCACTTCCCCCCTCCCCTTTGAGCATTAGTAGGCGTGCTGGGTCTCATCTACAAAATTTTCCACAAGACTTAATAGGTTTGTTTGGGCTCTTTAACCACCCACCATCATTGCACTCAACTCAAGCTTTCAAGGCACTGTGGGTTCCAACATTTCAAAGGATCAAGTCATAATTTCATGAGCCAGCCTATTGCCCAAATGCCACTAGTCACAGAGCTTGCCTACAACTGCTAGGGTCAAGATCATGAAAGTATAGCACTAATGTGAAAAAAAACAGTGTAGTGACAAAGCATCAAACTTAGTATCAGAGACTGTTGTTACAAAGGCAATTACAAAGCCAGTGTTCTATGGTGCATATTTTGATAGTCTATAGTCAAAGGAAGGAAATGGTAGGCTGTCATCTCTCCAGAGGCAGAATGAAGGTATTTTGCTACCTCAGCTGTGAATTTCCATCCTTTCAAATATTTGGATTTCTTGAGCTTGAACCCTGAAATTTCTTGAGTAAATTGAGCTTGAACCCTGAAATTTCTGATTAACCTCTCTTTGGGTGGGGGGGGCGGGCACGAAGGGTCTCTACAGCATTCACCAGTCAGTAAATAAAAAATGTTATTTGCTTTCATCATTCAAATCTCCACATAAACAAGCTCTGCATTGAGTGCTCCTGATTTAAACTCGTAAAACCAACATAATGTGCATGCATAAATCCCCTTGACAGCAACAAAAATACTCACGTTTCTAAGATCAAATGTATTTTGTAGCCAGCTGATGAATTCTAGAAACAACAACATGTCAGTGGTGTGATTATCATAAGATAAATTATAGCCATTTGTAATGTCAAAAAAAGAGGGAGAAATCACTATGGATTGCTTTAGAGACTAAAGGGTTTTCAGTAACATTGGCAATCTAATATTAATTTTTGGAAATGCTCTGAGATATAAGGAGTAATGTCTGTTTTGTTCTGCAGGTATGGATTGTAGAATGGATACCTTGAGTATATCAGAACAAATGTGAATCCAAATAAATGCATACCGATGAAGTGAGCTGTAGCTCATGAAAGCTTATGCTCAGATAAATTGGTTAGTCTCTAAGGTGCCACAAGTACTCCTTTTCTTTTTGCGAATACAGACTAACACGGCTGTTACTCTGAAACCATAGAAAACATTCGACATTCATACAGTATAAGTGTGGCAAATAGTGCCCGTAATTTTCAAGCTTCTTGGTGCATTTTTAATCTTATAACTATATGAATTACAATAAATATTGGGTGTAATCCTTCAATCAGAAGGAACGTTGCCCTTTGAGGAAATGCTTTCAGAGATTTCCCTGCCTGTATTAATAAAATGGTAAAGGCTATAAAGTGCATTAATTATTTTCTATGGTATAGACTGTAACATGCAATGGCAATAACACTTAGTGAGAATTTGATTCCTTACTAGATACTTTATATTGCTGTTGACCATTGGTAGTTCAGAGAGTCTCCTGGGCTCTGTAGCTATGCAAATAAATCTTAATGGATTTGAAAAATGCCACCACAGTTAGACAGCTGTGAAATATCATGGTATGTATTTAGTTTTTTCCCCTGTCTGACAAGGACAACCCCTGAGTCCATCCAAATGACTTGCTAATTAGGCTCTCATTGCTCAGGAAGTCTCCTCAGCATAGTCTCTGTCTGACATGAGACATGGAAATTTGTCAGCTGAAGTAAAGGAGAAATTCATCCTTGAGGCAGAAATGGCTTGAAGTTTGGGGGTGGTTTCTTCAGGGGCTGACAACTCCACACCCAAAGTCAAGGATACTCGGATCAGATGCCAAATACTGCTGCTAGCTCTTCTAGTGCTGGAGCAGCTGTTGAGGTCAAATAATGGACACTTGGGGCTTGGTTTTCAAAGGAGTTGGGCATCTTCCTTTAGATTTGTGATGCTCCGCACTTCTGAAAATCAGGCCCATTAAGTTTTCTGTGGCTGACTTCAGGAAAAAAATCACTTAATCTTAAAGACTGTGAAAGAAGCCAAAGCGGGGGGTGGGGGGGAGCATGGCCCCAAAATGGACAATAAGTACATAAAGCCCCCAAATGGCAGGATGAACTATCTTCCAATTCCTGTCAGGTACCTAAAAATAATAACTAAAACTAGGTGACCAAACATATGTCCTGACCACAGTTAAAGAGAAAAGATTTCATCCTAATATTAATGAGCTATACCTCTTGATGAGTTGACATTTTAGGGGCATCCACATCTGTTTTTTGTTTTAATTATGTCATACTCAGCCACGTGGGCTTGAGAATAGTCATCTATGTGCATTTACCTCATGAGCTGTCTACTTCCTGATGAACTCTATAGCTGATCTCATCCAACAGAAGTGTTTTTAAATAGGTCCTGCAGAAAGCACAACTTTCTGGTGAACAAGGCAGCTTGCCGAGGAACCAGTATCTGTTATCCTGAGCTGCTCAGGAGGCAGCAGGTGAATTCAGTCCTGTGAAAAAAGGAACAGAATCAGCAGACCTCTGCCTAATACCAGCCTCTTTGAGTTCTGGATTCAATTTGCTCTAAAAAAGTCATTTTGTCTCCAAACAGGTGAAAAATAGATAAGCAGTGAATAGTTTGTCTTGCTGCTGCCATTTGCAAAGCTCACAACAGGGTATTTGTGGTCATTTATTTCATGGAATCACTCATTATGAGTAGACTGCATAAGCGAGAAAAATATAAAAGATAGAATACAAATTTGACACTGAAACAGCACCATTCCCAGTGCTTGAATTGTTCTTTTGGTTTGTATTCCTAGGCATTAAGGAGTTAAGCTAGCAGGAGATTGGTGGAAGTTAGGGAAAGAAAAAATTGACTCTCTGTCAAAATTCTAGCTCACCAAAGTTATAGTTCAAAATCCAGAAAAATACAATAAATCTCAAAAAAAATTAAAAGGTTTTTTGTTCCACTCCCCTGCATTTTCTCACCCCAATCCTACTGTGTGTGTGTGCATCATGGAGGTGTTATACAGACTCCACAGTCAAGGTTGAATGAAACTTCAACTTAAAAGCAGGAAAAACATCCCTTTGTTTAATCTCCAGCTTTGACACAACAAATGTTCACAACTGATTTTTTCTGTGGAATATATTCAGTTGTCAATGAGTGGATGCCCCCCATGCTGCTTCCTGGTGGTCTTGCCAGCAGCCCCCTGCCTCAGCTCCCCCCTTCAAGGAGCTTCTTCAATAATTCACAAACCTTTTTGCCTTTCACAGGCCTTATCTATCCTGTTATACAAGTGAACCTTTTACTAACTTTTACAAAAGAAATGTTTAAATATACTTTCCTTTTGAAATGTGACCCCAATTTTTGGCCCACTTCTTTGTGTTTGTCTAGCTAAACAACCACACAAATATACTGGAGTCCTCACAAACTCCAGACATCACTTGCACTCTCACACACACAAAACACGCACTCTGTTCTGACTACCTCTCACACACAGGCCACTTTTGAAAATTTAAAATTAAGCATTTAGGAATTTTCGATGAGTGGATGAGGCAAGGTGGAGAAGCAAAATCATGTTTGTAGGTTGCAACTATTGGATAAGGACTTAATTAATGATGTATTAAAGGCAATGTTAATGATATACACAGTAGTATATGTATAGGGGCCAATTCAGAAATGTACTTAAGAACATGCATAACTTGAAACGCATACAAAACTTTAAGCCCATTGCTGAATCAGGACCATGCACTATTTAAATAAGAATAATCTTTGCTTTCACTTGTCTCATATTTCCTTCCCTGATTCCCATTTTCAATTCATAGAAAAATCCCAGCTTTCTCTGTGTCTGTTCCTAGTGACTGATGTCCTTTCATATCAGTTTATCTGACTGCTTCAGAATGGGATCAGGCCAAAATATTCAGCACAGACATCTCTCTCCCACCTTCCCCATTTCCCTGTGTCTCATCTGGTTGAAACAGTAAGATAAACACCATATGAGGAAGCAAGGCAAATTGAATAGGACAGCAGTAGGTGAGATGAGGGTGAGATTGTGGGTATGGGCTTTTGTTAAGTTAACTTTTACTAAGGTTTAAGGTTATCGTGTTTTCAGTGCCAGTCTATCGTATGTTTTTTGCTGAAGAATGAGTCTGACAAGCTGTGTAGCTGCTCTAATAATCATTAATGATTAGCCACAAATAAAACAATACTTTATTAATAATTTCCCCAAAGGTATCAAATTTAGTTCAGCTGAATGCATGCCATATGTCTATTGATTTGTTTTTATTAAAAAAGGATTAGTATACATTGTACCAAAGCTCAATGGAGAACAAAGATTTGACTCAGCAGAGGTATTAGTAGTAATCAGCTCAATGTAATTACTTAAAGCAGCATTTAATATGCTTAGTCTTGAAATATTCATGATCATACTTGTCACGCTCTCTGAAGTGGCTCACAGCTGTGAGTGCCAGTCTCAGGCCAGACTGTCAGAAAACAGGGCAGGCACCCCAAACTAGTGGTATATTCTATAATTCAATTTCACCACGCCAGTAACAAGTGTGCACTCCTAGATTTCTACATTAGCCTTACCATGGAGCCACAGACAGTCACCCTTAGGCTTTATACCATGCCGACAGACTGGACTTTATGATGAAAGATTATTAAAACCAAAATTCACCACACATCAGGTTACTTCCAGCCCTAAAGGGCCAGTCATTTACCCCAGCTCAGTGGATACTCTGGATCTCACACCAAAACCGAGGCTGATAGCCAATCCTTTGGAAAACTAAAGATTTATTCACTAAGAAGAGAAAGGAGTTGTTGAGCTATTAAAACAGGTGAAATACATGACCGGTAAATCAAACTTTGTAAGTCCAAATGAGAGCAGAGATGGTGTAATCTATTTAATTCTCCATAAGTCTCTCAGGGCTGCCCAAAATGGTTTTGGGGACCTCTGTTTTGTATCTGGAATGGCCCTGACAGCATCCAAATAGATCAGAGATGCAGAATTGTTCCCAGTTGAAAACCGTCTGGGAAGCGTTTCCATCATCGCGTGAGTCTGTCTTTGTTGGCTAAATGCAGACAAAGTTTTACGGATCTTCCACTGTCTTACATAATGACCAATGCTTTAAAGTTAATAACTTTCTCATTTAAAGTTCTAAGGCTTCAGTCCCAACTGAATTCAATTACAGAGACATACATAATACACTTAGTTACGGACATCCATACAATTTCATTCGTTTTCATGAACAATGCAAGATCAAGCAAATTCTTATCCTAACACATCTTTCATATAAGGTTAAGTACAAAAGATAGCAGTGACAGGAAGCACACAGGTGAAGACAATAACATTATCATTACACTAGATTTCATGCATTTAAAGCAAATGTAATTACTGGGCACATGCCATGTCCATGTAATGTTATAAGATCCCTACACTAAGATCGGTACACTTAACACTTCCTTGCGGTTATAACTTGAGCTGGCTAGCTGTCAGAATCTTAAGAACAAGCATCAGTGTTATGTTTTCCTGTAACAACTAGGACATTACTCATGAATTGCTTGTACAAATACTTACGAGCATGACAATTCAGTGCCTTTGAACGCTGCTACACTGTGAATGTGGGAAAATATTAAGTGGCCTCGCATAAGGATCTGAACCAGCTTTTTCTTGTGTCAAACCTTTTGATTGAGTTGGAGCAACTCTTAGAGGTTGAAGGGCTTTGTGGTATTTCAGCACCATCACCAATGGACCCATATCCTTTCAGTTACTGGAAGCAGTCATGTGTTACTCTGGTAGCCTCCATCTACGCAATGGGGTGCAGCTACCTATAAAAGATAGGGAGAAGTGAGTAGGAGGTGGAGCTTTCTCCAGACGTAGCAACAGAACTTACCCAGAGATGAGCATGTGTGATGTCTTGGGGCTTACCCAAGCTAGTAGGGGTTCCATCACTTTCTGCCTTGTAACTCTGGTGTCTCATGGCTTTGTCCAGGTCACACCTATTTTTTACCTAGTCTAGGCTGTCTGGTCTTATACATAGTCTAGTAACATCATCTTCATCATCATCATGTTCCCATTATGTCTCTGGCATTTAGGGCAGCAACGAAGCGCCTCCACTCCTGTCTGTTTCTGGCAAATCTTTCAGTGGTTCCCCAGCTGTGCCCCAGGTTTTTCAGCTCTGGTTCCACAGCTCTTCGCCACGTTGTTTTTGGGTGGCCTCATTTTTGCTTGCCTTCAGGTGTCCACCTTATTGCTACTCTGGTGATGGAATTATTTTCCATCCGAAGCACATGGCCAATCCATCTCCAGTGCCTCCTGGCAAAGATGGTGCTCATATCCTCTTGGCTGCACCCTGTCAATAGATCTTGGTTTGAGATTTTTATGGGCCAAAAGATACAGAGGATTTTTCTGAGGCAGATTGTATGGAATGAAGACAGTTTGGACATGTCATACTTTCTCATTCCCCAGCATTCTGCACTATAAAGTAATGTTGAAAGTACACAGCTCTGATCAATCTTGAGTTTGGTTTTGATGTTGTATTTTGATGATTTCCAGACTCTATTTAAGCTCCTGAGGGTGTTCCTGGCTTTACTGATTTTGCTCCAGATGTCCTGGCTTGTTCCACTGTCCTGGTTGATGGTGCTGCCCAAGTATATGAATGTTTCTACACTGGTGAGAACATAATCCTCTATCCGTACTGGTGATGGTAAAGGAATATTAAAGGTCATGATATCTGTCTTATTGTGGTTGATTTTCAGTCAGATTTGCTGCTTGAATGTGTTGAGTTGTTTTTTTCTTGTGCATGGTGTTGGGTATGTGATAGGAGAGCGAGATCATCTGTGAAGTCCAGGTCTTCAAGGGATGAGAAAGGTGTCCATTTAATGCCTCTTGGCATGTCTTCTGTTTTACGCTGCATTGCCCAGTCGAGGGCAATGTTGAAGAGCATTGCAGACATGACACACTCTTGATGTACTCCTGTTTTGACTTCAAAACTGAGCTCACTATGATCAACACTGCATGTAAAGTTGAAATAGAATGCTTTTGATAGCATTCACAGGACCAGCCTATGGTGCATTCTGCAAGCATATGGAATCCCTCTCCATATAATCAACATAATCAAAAGCTTCTATTTCAACTTTACATGCAGTGTTGATCACAGTGAGCTCAGTTTTGAAGTCTAGTAACATCACGCAGAGGGAATTCATAACTTCACATATAATGTTAACACATGCATTTTACCGTGCAGTTAATAACCAGCATGTAATTAGCTTTCACCTGATACATCACAAGGCATATTTTGAACAAATATTATTGCAATAGTGTATAGGCTACAAATAGAGGGGTGCTTAGGTGTCATGGGGTGCTGTGTTCACTGCTGGAGCACCTCCTTCTGGCCACATCTGGGGATTAGCTCTGCCAAGCCAACACCTTGGCACTCTGTCTGTGTCTCACACTCTTGGGACTCAACTTGGGACTTTCACTTCATAGCTTGACCAGGGTATCAAAGCCTCTCAGGACTCACTGCCCCTTAACAGTGCCATTTCCCCAGTGGCTGGTAGGGGAACCTAGGCCTGACTTCTACACTGGGTGCAGCCCAAAGACCGTACAACAAGCAGTCAAGGTCTGCACAGTCCTGAACCTTTGACTGCAGCCTCTGTCTCTCTGTACCTGTACCCCCCCCCCCCCCAGTTGCTCTCACCTACTGGGCTTTATACAGGCCCCTCTTGTTCCTCTCCAGCTGAGCCTCATCTCTAATTAGTTCTTGCTCCCTGGCTCCTCCTCCAGGTGCAGCCCAGGTGATTAATTGGCCCACCTGGCCACCATAATCCCTTCAGGCCTTGTGTGGGGTAGACACCGGAGTCACAGCATGTCATCCTTGGTGGCAATATAGTGTGCACACTCCCCCTTCACAACGGGAGTGCTGCCCCATCCCCAACTCAGGACCCTAATATGTATAATCCTCATTTGCAGTCTTAATACATATAATTAGAACATGCTGGGCAGATTCAGTTCCCCGTTGCTGCAAAGCTAGAGTAATTCTATCAAAGCAGTTCAGATTTACACTAACATAACAGATCAAAATATGACCTATTGTTTCTAAAACTAAATCTGTAATAAGACTCTTTGAGCGGCAGCTAATATCATATGTCTGGGAGCTACCAGTTGATTTTTAGAACTTATTCATGGAGAAACAACTATAGAGGGGATTATCACCCTATGAACCTTATTTAATACAGACCAGATTCTGACACCCTTGTTTATGTTAAACAGTGTCACTTTTCACCAACAGTTACAATTATTTCAGCGGGGCTTCTGATTCAATTAAGTTATTATGCAGCCAGAATAAAGGTGACAAAATCTGGCCCGGAGTGTGCTAATGATTGGTTGGTACTGAATACAAAAACTGCTTTTTAAAATCTAAATGGAATGCTTTTAGGGATGATTTATTGGCAATGTGGATATGAAAGTCTTAAAATTCCATAGCAGAATACAGCAAGTGAGCCACACTTTTTAAAAGTTTCTATCACACATCAAAGGATACTTAGACTTCTTATATACTAATTAAGAAGCATGTTTCCAGAACATGTGTAGGAATGGTCTGGTTATTTAGCAATTGTCATTTAGATTTACATCAGCTGAGTTTAGATGTACAATATTAGAAACTATTATTTTGTCTAGCCATAGCACTTGCTGTAGTTCCTTCTAATAGAACCTAGTTACAGGAGCCAAGAATATAGAACTTCTTACCTGAGCCAAGTTACTGATGTTTTGGAAGTTACAAAGTCATCAGGAATATCAACAATTTTTTTAAATGTACTAAGGGACTATTAAACACCATACAGACTGGCCAATAATATTACACTGCCAATCTGTATAAGCAAATACATGAACAAAAGTAAGCTAGAACACTAATACCGATGGCAGATTGGTTTCCCTGTTTTAATTTATTCTAATTCATCATTGTAATCCTTTGGCTGTAGTTATTTCTCTTGTTGGCTAGGAACAATGTGCAAACACTCTGAACATATGCAAGTTTTTAAAGCACATTGACTCCAAGAGCTTTTAAATTTTTATTCCTCCTCATGACCAAGAGAACATCCTAAATGACACCACGAAAGACCAGGAGTTGTGACAAACTGGAACATCATGTATTGGTTCAAACAACATCTGTACTATCGTGACCTACTAATTTCCCCAAACTTCATAAGGGATGGCCTCAGACACAGCCCATCTTCCTCCTCACTTCATAGAAATATTGAACCTGGTGAGGAATTCTGCCTTTTTTTGTTATAGGCTTCTTTATTGTTGTCCTGCTTTATAAACTCTTCATTGCTGCCTAAAGTAATCAGGGGAGGATCCAAAAAAGGGAGCCTAGGAAACCAAAGGAACACCACTGCAATACACAAAGCCTGAGTTAGATGCCTATGGTCCCTATTCCATGAATAGTGAAAGATAGGAGCCTTAGAATTTAATCCACAAATGTCTGCATGGTAGCAGAGAGCCACCTAAGCTAGCCAATGGAAGATGGCAATGAAAGGGGTGTGTGCTAAGTCCACCTCTCTCTCTCAGACATAGGCACCTATCTCCGCTTAGCAATCCAGAAACAGGAATGCCACCCAGAGGCTGGTGGCTTAGGTGCCTAAGGATTGAGTTAGGTGCCTGCCTTGGTCCATACAAAAACCAGCTGGAGGTGATAGTGGCATCCACCTTATTATACCTTTTATCCCAGTGGCTGGAGCACTCACCCAGGATATGGGAGACCTAGGCTTGATTCCCACCTCTTTACCAGAAAGAGACAAAGGATTTGAACAGCCTCTACTTCTCAGGAGAGGGCTCCAACCACTGAACTACGAGCTATGATGATGTTCTTGTTGAAGCTGTTCCACTGTGTATAAATATTGAAAGAGATATTCGAGCAGGAGGACAGGACCTGGATCTCCCATCTCCCAAGTGGTTGCCCTAAACACTGAACTACAGAGTCTCTTTCTCTGGCCCAGTAATTGTTCCACTGTGGATAAATACTTAAATAGGAACTGGGCCAGAGAAAGAAAGAGAGTTTGACTAAAACCATCACTGTGTAAAGCAACACCAGATTTAAAGATATTTAAACAACTTTGCTTAGATAATTTACTCAGTAATGTTTAGAGAAGACATAATGCCATTAGAGACTTTACTTTCAGCCTGGCTCCATGCAGGTTGTCCCAAGAACAGATTTCTTCATAATATCAGGTTCATTATTTCATGGATCAGTTTCATGCCTGATAGGAAATAGAGCAGTAAGAGATCCTGCATAAAGCAGTAAGAGATCCTGCATCTGTAGATCTGAGTATCAATCAAATAAAATGAAGTAGATGAAGAACAAATTCTTCTTTACTTAAAGATCAAATATTTCCACATGCAACAGATAATGAGCCAGTGTCATTGTTACGATAAGCATAACCTGTGGGAAACTCAACTGAACACACAGATAACTGTGGCAACCTGAGAAACTTGGATTTAAAAAAAAATCATTAAAAACTGAAAACTTGGAGATTATAAAACAACTTGAAGAGGATTGTCACAAAAGAGGGCCTTTGAAAGGAGAAATAAGATTGTAATAAAATATGTAAGAAGAAAGAGTAGCCTTATTTTGAACAAAGCAAAATTTTATATAGATGGCAACAAGAATTTCAAAGTCCTAGCATGAAAGTTAAAGAAGTCACAGAATTCAGAAACAGATATTCAAGTGCTTAGCTTTACTCCCAGCTCAGTAAATGAAACCTTTGGAGTCTTTTATATGGAAGTGCACAAATCTAACTCTTAGTTTAGTAAAAGTATGCTGGAATTATCCTTCTCTAATATTAAGATACTAAAATGATAAGAAGAAAATACAAATAGTCTTGCAAGACATTACAGGATGGAAAAGCTGTAAAACACTACAGAGTGGTCAATGTCCTGGTGAATATGTGCCAGAGAAATATTAGTTTAAAATGGGCCACTGCTGCCATATTACTACTATTATTACTTATCATGGGAAGGCCCAGGAACCCCATCCCAAGACCAGAATTCCATTGTGTTGGGCAAAAGCACATAACAGAAAACAGTCTTTGCCCCAGAGGGTTTACAATCTAGGTGTCAGACAGAATGAGTCCAGGGGGAAGAAACAGACAAACAAGGAGGGGGAAAGTAAGAAGCTGAGGTAACAAAATGAAGAGTTTAACAGCGAGACAGAGGTCTCAGGTCACACTAGCCTAACAAGGCCTGAATCACCAATATATAAAGATATTTCCACTGGATAGAGATATACAGCCTGAGTTCCCACTGAGTTATACCCACATAAAAGTAGAGTAACACTATGGTGTTTATATATAATTATATATAATTTATATATAATTTTCCACTGCCGTGTCTTCATTCATGAGTTCATGTTGTCATTTTCCTGCATCTCCTGCTCAGTTTCAGAATGTCAGGATTCTTGATGATGATTCAAGTCAGATCCCAGGAATAAAGGTTACATTAGTCCAAATGATTGGCCCAACATTATTCAGCACCTGGAACTTAAACTGAAAAAAAAATGTATACACCGAACTTTGGTCTGAAAAATATGATCAAGGGAAATTTTAGTTTATTTATCCAGAACAAACATTTCTATCTCACATGCTGGGATCTGCTAAATCTCAGTCTTGCGGGTGGCACAAATTATAGTTTTATATCTTGATTACCTGCTCCAGCTGCCTAACTTAGTATCAGAGGGGTAGCCATGTTAGTCTGTAACCACAAAAACAATGAGGAGTCTGGTGGCAGCTTAAAGACCAACAGATTTATTTGGGCATAAGCTTTTGTGGGTAAAAAACCCATTTCTTCAGATGCATCAAAACCCACTTCTTCAGACGCATCTGAAGAAGTGGGTTTTTTACCCACGAAAGCTTATGCCCAAATAAATCTGTTGGTCTTTAAGGTGCCGCTGGTCTCCTCATAGTTTCTGCCTAACTTACTTACTTCAGATACTAGTACCATAAATATTAAGCTTCAGTAGAGCAATTACATGCTAAAGATCAAACCTGCATAGATTTTTGCTAATTGCCAAATGGCCTATGATTTATTAACACATATCAATGAGACCAGGATCTTCTATTATGGGTGAATTCAGAATACCAATTAACAGGGGCATAGGAGGCATGGACCCATCTAAAATATATTTGGAGTCTTGACAACTAAGTTCTATTAATATGTAAATTCTTGGAATAAGCGTCACAGAAAAATTTACTGGAAAAATTTACATGGAAAATGTCAACCCAGAGAAAAGAGTTTTAGAAGCTTCTGGGAGAATGAAGACATGGAAGCTGATTTGCAATATTCACTACATAAGTCATTATTTACAGGCACAACCACTGTCATCATCATAATAATCCAGGTTTATAGTTGTCTACACATATTGGTTGGTGTCAGACATGTAGGTTCTAGGATAAGAAATAGATTTTATATTCAGAAAAACACTGCATATACTTCCTCCACAGGTTGGGCCTTTTGAAAGCTTTCATTACCACATCCAGTCAATCAAGAAGAGTGGAGGATGGCAGGTGTAAAGAGTTAGATAACTGAAAGGAAAGGAGTTGGAGTTCTTAAGGGGAAGAGTTTTATAATGAATCTACTTGCTAGTCTCTGGGAAGGGAGCCTCTGGATACTTATGGAAATGAACCATATGGTAATGTATTTGTAAGAGAGTAAGATTTGTATTTTTAATATGCTGAGAAATATGGCAGCTTAAGCATACACTTTTTTCCAAATGTCTATAAATATTTATCATTGATAATATATTATATAAAACACAAATACATACTTGAATGAGCAAGTGGTAATAAGTATATAAGTAGTAGAGTGATAGATTAAAACTCCATTATACAGGGGCTGTTTAAAAAGGTGGATCCTGGTACAAAATGCTTTGTAAGGTTGTTTGAATAACTCAGAGGGACAGGTGACAAGGTTGGGATGATAGTCGTGATTCCTGTTCATGTTAATTTGAGATGTGTGGCTAAATTTTCATGTTCTACTTTAGAAGTACAAGAGAAATATGGCATCATTTCTATAACAAACATGAGAGGGCCTAAATCAGTCATGCTCTTTGCCTCTTGAGCCCAGATCACATTTTAAGCTGCAATAAGGCCACCCACAGCCAGAAAAGCTATTCAGCTTAGCTACAGGACCAGCGCAAAACATCTTTCCTACCCAGCCTAGACTGTAAGCAGCCCAGTCACCTCTGTGTGACAGAATCTTTGGCCCAGATCCACAATAGGACTTAAATACCTAACTTCCACTTTAGGCCTTAAGTCCAAAATCTAGGGGCCATTGAGATCTTTAACAAGAGCCTAAAATCTCTTAATGCCTAAATTTCCATGATTAAAGTTCCTAAAGTACCTAGGTTTTTGCATCTGCACATGTGCACAAGGCCTCAATTCTGATAACTGGTACTTATCTCATGGCAAACCCACAGTGGGATCCTCAGATCAGGCAGACAGAGATACGCAGCCTGAGTCCCTACTGAGTTACACCCCCATAAACGTGGAGTAACACCATGGTGATTCAGGCTCCATTAGGCAAGTGTCAACTGATACCTCCATCTCACTGCTAAACTCTCTTCGTTTTGCTACCTTGTCTTCTTACTTTCCCCACTCCATTTGTCTGTTGTGTCTTCCTGTCTGACAGCAACCTAGACTATAATCTCTCCGGGCCAGATACTGTGTTGTCTGTGCAACATCCAGCACAATGGGACCCTAGTCTTGGGTTGGGGTTCCTGGGCATTACCATAATACATAATAATAGTAGTAATATTGCTCTGTCCATGGAGTAATGCACGAGTGACCCATTTTTAAATAATATTTCTCTGGCACAAAGACATTTACAGTTTCCATACAAGGGGAGATTAAAAAGACTGGGATTGTTCATCGTAGAAAAGAGATAAATGGGGAGATATACAATCATAAATGGAATGGAGAAAGTGAATAGGAACGTGTAACCAGGCCAGGCTTCTCCCTACCTCCAAAATATATGCTGCCATACCGAGTTCGTTGCAAGGAGGTTTGTTTTCTTAACAGAAGTCAGCAAACCAACAAAAACAGTCTTAACTCAGTCCTCAGTTTCTGGTGTCAGCTCCACCCCTCTCAGGGGCTTCTGGCAAGTTCCCAGTTCTGACCAGTTCTGTTCCCTCTCTGGGGCAGCAGCCTCAGGGTTGTCTCTTTGGGGAACTGGCCCCCTTGCTCCAGGAGACCCTTCACAGAAGCTATCTCCATTCCACTGTGGCTTTCCCACTCCAACCACAGCCTGTTTCAATCAATCCTTCCTCCAACTTCCCCCAGTCAGCTCTTTGAAGGCCCAGGTAGCCCAGCCCTCTTTAATTGGCTGGATAGGACTTGCCTGGTCTGGTCCAGGGGTCCTGGGCCTAGTCTACTCACACGGACCGGATACCTTGTGACAGGAAGTGTTTATCCCTTCACATACCATAGCAGAACTAGGGTTACCCAATGAAATTAATGGGCAGCAGGTTTAAAACAAGCAAAATAAAGTATGACTTCACATAGTACACAGTCAACCTGTGGACCTTGTTGCCAGACGTTTTTGTGAGGGCCAAAAGTACAACTGGGTTAAATAAAAGACTTAGATAAGTTCATGGAATGTATGTCCATCAATGACAATTAGCCAAGGTGATCAGGGATGCAACCCCACGCATGTTCTGGGTGTCTCTAAACCTCCATATGCCAGAAGCCAGGACTGGCTGACAAGGGATGGATCACTCAATAATTGCCCTGTTCTGTTCACTCCCTCTGAAGCATCTGGCTTTGGCCCCTCTCAGAAGACAGGATACTGGGCTAGATGGACCACTGCTCTTATTTAGTATGGCTAATCTTGTGATGTTCTTTCCCTTTAAATGTTTGAGTACTCCCCCTTTCCCCCCAGGTCAAAGTGCCTCAATTTTGTGTTGGTTTCAGTTTTGCTGCCAGAACAATAAAGTCTCCGTCTTAGATGGCTGTGTTTCTACCTCCTTCTCTACTGGGTCCTTCTATTGCACAAGTGTCCAGTGCTCCCACTGCCTGAACAAGAAAAAGCAAGCAGATAACAACAAAAAGGGGGGAAAGTTCACCTAGAGGCACAAGGTGACAGATTGCTGCTCGCACAGAGTGAGCCAGCTAGCTAGAAAGGGGGAAGTTGGCAAATAAAGATAGAACAAAGGAGAAGGGGTCTGCATTTACTGCCAGACCTATTCAAACACAGCAGTCAGGGGGAAGCAAGCAGCTATCTTGGCTAACCACGTGACAGCAAGCAGAGAGAGTGCTTTAACCTTCACTGAGGGTCTTCAACCAGCAGAGGAAGCTCAATTGCAGCCAAAGGAAAAATTCTGATCTCTTCAGTGTAGACACACAACCAGCAGAGGGAAATTCGATAGTGCACAAAGAACAGTTTCCCTGTGGGAAAGAAGATATCCAGGAGTGATGAAGTCCAATAGGAAAGCAAAGAAATGGCAACTGTTGTGGGCAATGTCGGTGAATTTAATGACAATCATGAGTCACAGGTGATATATCTTCGATGTCTGTAGCATCCGTAGCTTGCAACTCCATTCCAGATGGACAAAGACTTTCGACCTTACTGACAATGATGGGCCTAAAGGCATGTGGACTGCTGTGTGTGACACACTGTCTTCAACCATGCCTGGAACTGCCACAAATGATTGATCCAGACAGTTTTAATATGTGACTGGTGGAGGGCTGCAGAGTTCCTGCTTCATATATTCTTTACTCTCTTGCCATTTTAAAGTGCGTGTGTGTGTTCACATGTATACAGGGTCACCTGTTTCTTCGGGTTTTTCAGACACATGGTGGTGCCATTTTCTGACTTAATTCCAAACCACTGTTGACTCAGGATTAATTGCTTACTGACAGGAGGGAGATGTCACATTGGTAAACTTGTCTCCTTGTTTTCTTTTCCCAGAGCCCAAAGCTTTTGGGTAATTGTCTCTCCATGGAGGCTTGTACCATTTTATTTATTTAGGAAATATCCGTACAATAAGACAAAAGGAGTATTTTTTGGGTCATCTGACTTTGGCTATTAGCACTATCCTGTTAAATGACTGACAGAAGAGCTAAGGAGCACGTCTACTTTACTGACATAGGTGGATGGACAAGATAGGAAAGGAAGGATTCAATTCATTGTCAGGTCTCACTTGGATGGGAATTTGCAGTTTTTAATTTTAAAATACAAAATGTAATTTTTATTTTATTCATCCACTTGCAAATTTCAATAAATTGTTCAAGTGCCAGTTCCTGGATTTCTATTGTTATAAAAAAACTAACACTTCATGTCCCTATTATGTTACTGAATTTCTTAGTAAATGGGTCTTACTAGAGGAAGCAATACACGTTAACCTGTGCACTGCTATGTGGCGATGTGGCCAATCTTCAGTTGACTGGAAAGAGAGAATCACTGGACTTGTACTCTGGTTAGTACATTTTTTTTAAGTTCACTTTTTCCAGAAATACTTTTATCAGTCTAGCCAGGCCATTCTGGCTTATGCACAGAACTCCTCAATTCTTTTTAAAAGGCAATTTATTCATCAGATGGAAATGGCTCCTTTGGAGCCCAGACTCTACTGAGTGATTACATTGCTATCCAGAATGTTAAAGACTATGACAAGTGCATATAAATTTATTCATGTTAAGTAGTTAATTTTTTAACTTCATTGTCTTGACTATTTTAATTTTCAATATAATAATTGAGTAATCACTTGTCACATAATATTTTTATATTAAAGGCATTAGAAGTCTAAAAAAATGCCCAAACCCCATAAATTATAGTAACTAATTCTACCTTTTATAGCACTTAAATACATGAGTGAATTTTTAAAAAAACTTAATTAAGAAAAAGTATTATTTCCTGGGCAGAACCAAATTTCACTCCTCACTGGATTAATTATATAACCTTTTAAAATTAATAGTGGGAGTGCTGATGAAATCCCATCAGTTCAAGCATGAACACTATGAACCAAACAAAAGTTTTTAAACTAGAGATTTACTAGCTCTATGGGGAAGATTCGTTGTTGCCTTGCACGTTGTGTAGTCCCTTATACCAGTGCAAAGTGGTCCAAAAAGCTACTGTTCCTTAGCAGCATTGATTTGAATAACCCAGGTATGAAAATTGGGGCTCTATTTAAATTTGAACTTACAATTAGACCAATTGACAAAGATTAAATAGGTAAATAGATTTAACTGGAGTTAAGTATGTTGGTTATAAAAGTGGTAAATGCAGTAGGCAAAACATTTCATGTATACACAGTTTCCTCCTCTCTAATCTAAATTCTTTTTCCCCTTCTGTGCCAGAGAGGGAATTCATTTCTTTGCTTTTGAACAAGCTACACCACAATGATTATGATAACCTGGAAGGATGGTGAATATAAACCCCACACTAGCCAGGAAAGAGTTAAGTTGCAGTGGGCTCAATCAGCCCCATCCTACTATATCAGCAAGAAGTCTCAGGCCTGGAGAAAGAGTTAAAAGGGGAGAGCACAGCTCAGGTGGGGAAAGGGGATCTTACATTCTGTGAGCCAGGCCTGGCTGTGGCCTGGATTGGCTTGAAAGGCTGTTGTGTGCCAGAGACTCCCTGAGGGAAGGTAGGCCTGATGTGGGACTACTGTTTGATTTGTGACCAGTTACTTATCTGCTGGTGCTGAGTGGGTCTGCTGCAGGTGGTGCCCTGCCTGAAAGGGGCAACAGCTAAATAAAAGACCACTTGTTTCCTTACACCAAACTGTGGACTTGGTGGGGGTTTGTCCTGAACCCAGAAGTGACCTGCTTGCACCTGGATAAGACAATTGCCAGTTGGAATTTCTTTAATATCACAGTTTATTCAATTACTTTGTAACTGTGGCACTGGAAAGTATTGTCTGCTGTATTGGAATAGTGGCAACATGGATACAGAGGGAATTCTTCTAATGCAATTTCTTTCACAGTGCCTCCCCTCCTAACCCCTCGAACCTCTTTCCGGTACTCTAAGCAGGCAAAAGAGGAAAAGTGAATCCCTAACCCTGAGTGTGTGCAACTTGCGCCAGGTAAACCAAATCACCTACATTTTGGGCTAATGGGTTAGATGGCATGCACAGCTAGTGTTCCATCATTGCGTCTGCCCCTTTTTCCTTCACCATGACCCACAAGCTGAAAGGCTAGGAGAGGATGTACTACATCTACACCGAGGGAGTCCTCAGGAAGTCTGTTAAGTCAGTTTAAGCTGGTGTATGTAGCTCAAAGCAAATGTAGCAGGTGTTGCCCATAGGGCTAGCTTGCCTTTATTATATTTACTGCCTCAAGCTTTATATTTACTGAAGCTGATGTCTGACGGGATAAAAGTCTGTAAGTTCCTTGCATTACTGCTGAATATAATAAAGGCAGAATATAACGAAGGCAAAGCAGTGAATATGATAGACAAGATAGCGCTATGGGTACACAGAACTGAGGATCTTGCTCAAATGCTTCAGATGCTCTAGTGTGATAAGCATTTGAACTTTGGGGGGGGGGGTTGAAACTGGACTAAATTGTTGTGACTTGCAGGGAGGGAATAAGGAATCCCTCCCATCTTTGTTGGGTCTGTGTGAGGGCTGCCTGGAATCACAGGCTCTTCACTTGGCTAAATTCAGGGGCTGCGAACAAATGCTCCCCCAGGGAGCCACTTGCTGGAAAGGTGGCAGGGAGAGGCAGGAGTGGGCTCCGCCAGCACACTGGGCAGTGGAGTTAGCCAGTTGCCTATGTCAGAATATGCAACCAGCATTAATGGGGTGTTGCAAATGACTCCATCCACAGTGCAGCCAGAATGGTCACTGACTTGAGGGGCAAAAAGGGTGAGGTTGTTTTTTTCCCCAGTCGGTTTAACTCCACTGAGTTCGCTAATCATGATTGAAAAGCCTCCTAAAATGTATATTTTGAAGCCATTTAGGTTGGCTGGGCTGCAGCCTAGACTCTCCCGGAAGTTACTATGCAGCCAGCTATTGTGCCTTCAGATGTGTTAGACTGCTTCTTAACAGGGGTCTTCAATGGTGTTATGCCGCTCTCACAACTGAAAAATAAACCTTCTTTGAACATCAGGACAAGACCTATGGAGGGGAATGCCTCTTATTGCCCCCCCTGGGGCAGTGTAATTCCATGCCCTGCATTATCACTGGCTATGACCACAGCTCTTTACAGTTGTGGTAGATAATTAGGGACCTGATGCCCCAGCTCTATGATGATTGGCACCTTCGTTCACAAGTAGGTAGCATAGCTGGTTATGGTGTGGAAGATCTCTTGAAAATCCATGCTGGCCAGGATCTGAACGTTTTGGCCTGCTAGTTGCACCTTTGTTTCCCCTTGCTGAAGCAGGGAACCTATCAGGCATATCATGGGCTCATAGCTGTATTATACTGAACATAAAGACAAGAAATAACCTGATCAATAAATGAGCTGGTTCTACCTTGGGAGCCAATGGGCAGACGCTGAGAAACGCTGGGTTTGCCTTGTGCTATTATGCAGTAGAGCTCCCTGATTTGGCTCAGCTCTTTTCACACAGGACTAGTGGACACTCAGCTAGCTGAATGAAACTGTGTGTATAGTAAGAGGTACCATGAGATGACTGGAATTGCCCCTCCTGACATCTGCAAGTCATCTTGCAGAATTTGCTCCTGAAAACACAAGACCTACCACGTCTACTCCTGTTTAAAGGATGTGTTAATTCCACCGAGCCACCATCTCTGCTTGAGGTGCCCTGTTTGAACAATTCCCCTAAGGAACCCAATGTCCCCTCCAGTAGCTTTCTGGGTGGCAAAAACAAGCTTCAAACTGAGCCAATGCCTGTCTCATGACAGGTCCAACAGTCCAGGCCCCTCATTTTGACCTTTTCATGCCATCTATGAGTAAAGTTCAAATCAGCTGGGAAGTGATCAGATGTGCTGCTAATGACTTTAAGTGGGGCCTTCGTGACTCCACACTTTGCAGCTGTGGCCAGTCAGAAGATATAGGACACTTACTTGGAGGCTGCACGCATTTAAAAGTTCCCTCATACTCTTGCATAATGCCCTTCCCTCAGCTATTGAATGGTTACGACACTAACACGCTATACTTGATTGCCTATATAAATGCAATCGCAGTAGAGAGTCATGTTCTATGTAATTTTCCTCCTTCATTATGACAGTTTTTGTGAATTCTGACTCCTTTAATGACTCCAGAGTGCTTATACATCCTGCCTTCCTACTTACAGATAAAACCTCTCTTTTAATGTGTTAAATACAAATGGGAAAAAAGGGAGCCATCCAGCTGGAAACATATAGCACTGAGATGCACAAAACTGATCTTTGGAGGCATCCAGCTAACTATTCTACTTATAAGTGTTGCATTTTATAGTCTTGCTACTATACTTGGTACCATCACACCATCTGGAGGGAAGTATGCTCTCGAGGGCAACCGAACATAGTGACTTTCCCAAATATAGCCTAACTACAGAGACACCTGAGAAAAGAAAAAGCTTATGTTCTGATGCACAAAGCAGTTTGTTGTTTAGTAGTATTCAAAACATCTACATCTGTGCAAGTGCTTGACAAGCTAAGTGACTCAGAGGTACATTCAACCTGAATAAAAGGAGTCTGACTTCCAAAAAGTGAGTAAATGTACTAATGCCATCTTAAAAATTTCTTCTTTAAGGAGTCTTTTTAATAGTGTAAAATTATTTAAGATATTATGTGCCTGATTCTGCCACCCTTATTCATGCTGAAAAGTGTTCCGATGAACTGAGCAAGTCAGAGTAGTTGGGTGATTTACTTTAGCACCCCAACCTTCTCACCCCAGCTGCTTCGCACTACTCTGATAGTGCAAGGCAGTCAGAAAACTGGCTTACCCAGCTACCCGAGGATTCCAACAGCATGAAAAAATAACCAGGCAGCAAAGGACTGGTGCAACCATTCCCAAGCTCCTCCTCCTCATGCTTGGAACAGCGGTGTGTGGCCAAAGAGACACAACATCTGAGCAACTTCCATTAATTATAATAGCCATGTAGAGGCTGCTGGTACAATTTAGAGCAATTCTGAGGATAGATGTGCAGGACCTGAGGATCTGGCCCTATATAGGCTTATAAGTGTGCATGTGAGAAAATTAAGTGTATATTTTAATGTTTATAGGTAGACCATGAAAATTGTATTAGTTTTACTCTTATTAGCTATTGGTCTATTTTGGAAAAAAGAAAGGGGGTGGTGTGTGTTGGGAGTGAGGGGGGTGTGTTTTGAGCCAGTCACACTCCAGACTGAAAAAGGGAACAATAAATTATGCAACCCAAAATGGTGATATTTTAATGAATTTATTAATCAGAAAGGATTAGTTTGCCTATGGCAGTTTTACCAGTAAGTTCATTGATTTTTTTTAATTGTCCTTTCTAAAGAGGAGAAATGAGTCATTTATAATGTAATGCTATCCCACACTACAAAACCAGTGACTAGAATTGGCTTGACTGCACTGGGGAAACAAGACAAGCTCATCATAAGAGACATAAAAATAGGGTTGTACAGAGCTTGAGAGTATTGAGAGTGTTATGACATTTTGTGTGGATTATTTTCTGCGTTGAAAATCTATGGTTTTAAAGAAACTAAAATAAAGAGCATTTAAAATTCCAGTGGTTCATTTGTTATTAAGTTTTGTGATGGTTCTTGGTGACATACACTAGCCATCAGCCAATTGCACCCAGCAAGATGCATGAAGGAAGGGACCTTGCAGCCATTTGGTTAAAAAATGTAAGCAGCATCCTAATGATCTAAAATCAGCTCAGATAAACTCCATAAAGGAGTAACAACAAATAAACGTTACCCTATGATGACAGATCTGTCCATAATGTATTAATTCCTATGTTCATAGTAGTTGTCAATGAAATTTTGTACTAACTGGTAACTTCAATTGCTATCGCTTTACCCAAACGAGCAAGAGGGTTAGTCATGTGAACATCCCAAGTGAAAATTGTGAGGCTTTGATGGTGTACATAAATATTTATTAGCACTGTGGTAGGAATTTCTCCCTCCCCATATTCAAAAGAGCAAAGTTCTTCAAGGTGAGCTTTGAGCTTGGGAGCCTCCTCCGTTCCAAATAAATATGATGTAAACAGATATATTATGGGATTGGGATGAATTCATCCCAAAGTCAGTCTATTTATATGGCCACTATCACTAGAATATCTGAGCACCATAGTATAAATAAGGTTGTAATATGCTTCAGCGTCAAAGGTGATCAATAGAACCTAAGAGACCAGGGTTAGCAAGAGGTTATGAAGGGCAGTGAATGCCTAAAGGCCTGGATCACAGTCGTGAGGTGGGGGACCCATTATGCTAGGGGCTTTACAGAGCATATAATAGATATGCTTCAAGCCCTGAATAGCGGTAATTCCTTCAGGCCTTACTCCTGATTATTTCAATGACAGTTTTGCCTAAGTTAAGGCTAGAGAATTTGACTCAGTGCATAAGTGAGAAATATGTGGGGAAAACTGTGCTATTACTGAAGTGTGTCTATAAATCTCTGCTTATTGAGGCCATAGCAGTGCACCCCCCCCCCACCGTTATGGTAATTTAATTAATTAGATAGTTCCCTGAACTACTTCCCACCCAGACATCTCCTTATTTTCCCCATTAATGGAAGAGAAGAGGCATCTGGATGTGAATATCTCGTAACTTTCAACAGCTCTAACTGAGAAGCTCTTAAAAGTATGCAGTGTTGTTGTAGCTGTGTTGGTCCCAGCATATTAGAGAGACACGGTAGGTAAGGTAATATCTTTTATTGGACCAAATTCTGTTGGTGAGCTATGCTAAACTATCTGTTTGATCTTGTACTAAGCGTGTCACAGCTAAATACCTTTCCCAGATCTGACAAAGAGCTCTGTGTAGCTCCAAAATTTGTCTCTCTCACCAATGGAAGTTGGCCCAATAAAAGATGTTACCTGACCGACCTGGTCTCTTTAACCTCTTTAAAGATTATAAATAAATCCCTCCAACTCCCCGTTTTCACTTCCTGACGTTGTTGGTTTGAGTGTCAATTTTGTGTTCCTAGAGCAGATCACTCCTCAGACGCTTCTAAACATTATCTTGGTCAATTTATTCAGTCAAAGGTACTATAAATTTCTTTAGCAGCACCTAACATAAGTAAGTGACATCAGGCTTCTTTCTGTGCCCAAGATGAGTGTAGTTTGATACTAGTTTCACACTTCAGCTGCAGCACCATTCCAAAGCATGAAACGTCAGACCACAACTTGTAACTGTCCATTGCTAAAAAGTAACTACTCATAACTGGTTTCAGAGTAGCAGCCGTGTTAGTCTGTATTAGCAAAAAGAAAAGGAGGACTTGTGGCACCTTAGAGACTAACCAATTTATTTGAGCATAAGCTTTCATGAGCTACAGCTCACTTCATCAGATGCATCGATGAAGTGAGCTGTAGCTCACGAAAGCTTATGCTCAAATAAATTGGTTAGTCTCTAAGGTGCCACAAGTCCTCCTTTTCTTTTTGCTCATAACTGTCATTGGTCAAGGCAGCAATTAAAGAGGCCAATTACAGTGATAGCTCATAGATTTAGTGTGTGTGTGTGGGGGGGAGTCAGTGTGAAGAACCACATTCTACCATATTACAAAAAGGGAAACTTGGCAGTGATAGGAACCAACTTGTTCCATAGAATGAACTAATCTTCCAATACGGGGGAGGAGGGGGGAGGGGAGGGGAAAGGAATCCAAAGTGACTTAACTGAATAGTATCCAGAAATAAATCCAATAGCCAGCAATCCAGTTCTATAGGAATGGTTAAATTAACACTTGCACCAATGGATAAAAATGAGCTGTTTCCTGACTTGCATCATTTAAGTATAGAGCTAAGTTGTTTTTTTTTTTAAACTTCACATTCTTTAGTACCATTTGTGTCCCCAAAATTTGCATTGTCTGAAAAGCAGGGTTGTTTTTTCAATGTTCTCAGACACAAATATAACTAAAGTAACAAATTACTTTTCATAACAGAGCCTTAAGGTCTCAAGGAAACATTGGCAAGCTGTCTGGGGGAATTTGATAGTAATTAGATTTAATAAGGAGATGTATTAATTACTTTTTTGTCTCAACAAAATTTGTACTTTACAGCTTGATTTACAAAATGGATATTTGAAACCAGCTTTAAGTCAATTTTCTGTAGTTTTCCTGTAAATAACCATGGAGACGATGTCTGATATTTTATGATGTTGCATAGTTAATTGACTATCATCTATCCAGTTTATTTAATTAGGAACAGAAGCCTTGAGATGAAATTTGTTTTCTACATTGAGATGAACAAGACAAAAAGATATGATAAGAGCAAATTATTCTAATATTCCCTATTCTAATCTCACTTTAATGATGAATTAGTAGAAGTTAATAGCTCTTAAGCCTCTAGAATTTTAAAAAATGAGACTTTGGTTTTATTTTGATTATTTTCAACTCTTAAATAATTATCTCTGTAACTTTAATCACTCAGACAAACATCCATTATCTGTAGCATTCAACAAAAAGCAGAACTGAACTCGAGGAGACAGTCAAGGCCATGAAAATCTTCACCCTAATGGCATAGTTGCTGTACTGCTTCACAGTGATATACAGTAAATAAATATCTTTACCAATTCCAAATTAAACAAATAGACTTTATTAGGCTATCATTACCTACTCTTTAAGGGCTCGGTACTGCAAGATTCTATCGACAGCATTGCACAAAATTGGTCTACATGATTCCAAGTGGCAACCAATTCTGTGAGTGTCTTTAACATAAGTTAGTATATCTTCATGTGCTATCTTCATGTGCAAACTTCATGTGGCTCAAATTAAATTAGAGCATTTACATGAAAAATTTTAAAAAAGAACAAAAATTAGGTCTGGATTCTCTATTCAACTTTGTTCTCTCTATGCTGCTTGGGAAGAGTTGGGGGAAATTTTTTCTCATCTGTTTTTTGGTGAAAAATGCAGATTTGATGACACCAGAACCTTTTGCAAATTTGTGTAGAATTCAAGCTGTTTCAATTTTTTCCAGTTTTTTTTTTTAAAATAATTCTTTTTAAAAAATTGTCAAACACTGATTATTTCAGTTTGAAACAACTTTTCAAAATTTCCTTCTATTTTAAAAAAAATATTTGAAAATGGTCAAAATTAAATATTTTGATTGTCTAAATAAAACTTTTTGCTTGACCACCAACTTTTTTTACTTTTCATTTTAACAAAAACTTCAAAAAATATTTTTGGTTTGACCCAAAATGTGTGGGTGTCTTTATTTTCTTTTAGTTTCCAGCAAATTGCAACATCCATTATTCACTCAACTCTACTCAGAGGGTGCAAATGGGGATGAAACTAGCCACAAATAGCCACACAAGATTTCAGCTGGTATAGGAGGAACTCTGCCTGCTGGTGGGCAAGTGTGATAGTTCCAGGTATTATGCCTGCCATCCCCTTTTCTTGGCATAGGAGGCGTGTTAGGGGTGTGGTGGGAAAGCATGGCTGAGTTTGGTCCCACTCCATCACTGCAACCTTCCACAGGCATAGGATCCATTAAAGGACCCCGTGATAGGTCTTGGAGCTTCCCCAAACCAGTTATGTATTTTCAGGTCTGGTTCTAGCCCCAAGAATTGAGGAGTTGGAAAAAAGCAGGACTGTGACACAGAAGAGAATCCATGCTTGCAAAGGAGCATGCTTAATATCGGAGGAGTGGTGTATAGACGGGGAAACAAATTCTAAAACCACTGAACCGTGCTGCACATTTGATACACTACGTGCAGAAAAGGGAAGATGGCAGGGTGGCATTTCTATCCAGTCACCACTCAGATGATGTGGGTACTTTGTTTGCGAAGTGCAACTTTTACGCTGCACTAAATGGGTTCTCAACATTGGAGGTGTGGATGTGGGTTTCTTTTTAAGTCTGTCATTGAATGTTTTTCAGCAATCAACCCACTGCAGTGTGCCTGCAAACTTTACTTCAACAAAGTTTGTGTGTGTATGTGTAATTATAGTGCAGAAGAAAGAAATCCTGTTTTCTCACTGTAGTTCACTTGCTGTACAATGGGACACCCTTCTGGTGCGTGATAGTAATGTACCAGTCCAAAAGAGGATAGAGTATGAAGAGACCTTATTGACCCCTAAACTAAACACTTATTCATAAACATAATTTATTGGAAAAAAGGCCATTGACCTCTGCCACCAGCACATGATTGATATATACAAGCTTTACATTAACAAGAACTGTCCATAAATGCTTTCTGCTATGCATTAGGCAGAGGTTTCACTGAACAGCTTAGCTTCTTGTTTAAGTAATACATCTTTCTAGTGCACAATGGAAGGCTAATCATGGGGTGAGTTCTAGGCACGTATGCTTTTTCTATTTGTCAGATATGAAACTATTTGAAGTGCTTATGCTTTATTTTCATACATTAACGTGTGCTCTAAGGGACTGCTCCTGCTGAAGTCCATAGAAGTGTACTATTCACTTGGGCAGGAGCAGGCTCTAAGTACTGTAAAAGAGCTTGGATGTATAAACGCTGAATGTAAAATACCCTAAAATTGTCCTCTTACGTCATCTCACCAGTGATGTCTATCAAATGTCATTTTATATACGTATGAAACAAACAGAGATTTCCATAAACCTTCAGGGCCTGACTCACTCCTCAAATTCTTGTGAACCTGGTGCCTAGAAATCCTGCAGAAATGAGAGTGCAATGGCCAACCCTACCCTGTCCCCACCCCTCACTTTGCTGGCTGGCTCAGTGCACCAGGTATATGTGTATGCACCAGCCTTGGGAGCTGGTGATGCCATTCCAGCCAAGAGATACACTGGCATGGCACATGGCTTCTGCTGGTCAGGGCCTTCCATAGTGGGGAAGACACAAGTAGCCCAACTCTAAGGCTGTTGAGAGGATGACAAGCAGAAAACCTCCTTTCCTCCCTCCCATTACACCTGTACATGGGGACCAGGGTCTCTAATGGGCTGTGCATGAAAGAAAGGAAAGACCATTCAAGACTAACGTGTATGGCAACCTTACACTGTTTGAAAATCTCCCTGTTCAGAAGGAATCCTCCAGGGCCTAGATCCACTGGGTTTAGAGCAGCATGGCACAAGTGGAGTGACGCAAAGCAGCCCAAATGCTCTGGAAAATCAGACACCATATGTGCAGGTCAAGCCCACCTTTTACTCATGTATGCCGTGGGCAAATACCACCTAGAGTCCTGTTTGTGTTGCAAACACTGTAAACGCACCTGTCTTGCTGTTTCAAAGGCAATTTATGTACATGCATTAGCCACCTTTTTAGGAGACTTCTGCTACAGTGAAGCTAACCAAATAAAAAAATAAATATGGTTAGGACAGTCATGATGCCTGTGTGTGACCTTGCATATGCAATTAGAAACCTACAATGTGTTATGTGTAAATATCTACATAATCTGAGAGATTGTCTCAATGATTCTGCTGAACTAGTGAAAAATAAATTCCATTGTTCAAAGTGTTTGAGCTGAAACGCTTGTGATGATGCTAATTATATATAACACCGATGTACAATATAATGCATTGTAAGAATTATAACTCCGAAAGTATCAGGAGGGAGTCCTTCATATCTACTTGCACTTACCTGAATATTCACACTTATTCTGACAAAATCCCCCACAAGACCCTATAAAGGAAACTAAGTAGTCATGGGGGGAGATGTAGACATCTTCCATGATCTATAAACTGGCTAAGAGATTAGGGGAGGGAAAAGAGTATGGTGAAATAATGATCAATTTTCATTGTGGCAGAGAATAAAGGACAGATCCATAGATGTTGTAAATCACAGAGTTGTAGACTGAAAGGAACTGAGAAACATTTGAGCAAATTGGATAAGTATTTCCAACAGATGACATACATGCAAAAACATACACACAAGTATGAGAGTGTGACCCACATGAAGGTCTGTCACTGTGTGTACTGTGGACCTGATTCTCATTTCTACAAAGGCCCCTTTATACCAGTAAAAATATTTCTTTGAGAGTAACTTGGAATCAGTCCCTTTATGTTTTGCTGATAGCAGGGATGAATTAAGGTAGTCTGGGGCCCCAGGCAAATCTGATAGGGGACCCCCTGTAGCTTCTCCCCCATGAGACTCCACATCTGTGCTGTGGCTCCACCCCTCTTTGGGGTGGCAGCATATTTCAGAGTTGATATGAATGGGGCTGTCCACAGCTCTTGGAAATATTATTTTGGGCTGTCTGCAGACTCAATCAAGCATCTGGTAGATTTCATTCATGGTTTTTAAGCTTTCCCTTGCATCCATGAGAGCTAAACATATATTATTTTTAAACACGAAAGCTAAGATTTAAATCTCATCATGTGACTTTAGGGGTTGGGACTCTAGATGTGGGTGATAGTGCCTATGCTTTTATCCAACCCCGGCCTGCATTCTGTGGTATTTCAGCTTGTGAATATTCAGATCTTTAAGAGCAGTAAAAATAATCTTATATTTATGTCCTTCCTCTGGAAGGTTCTCAGAGTGGGATCACTGAAGTGTTACGCAGACACTTCCTATGGAGTAGGAGGACGGCAACTAATTAGACAACTGGTATACAGCACATTACACAGAATTGGGGGTCAGGGACATTTTTGGCTGTTCTAAGGCACCAGCACAAACTTTTGTTGAGAAGCAAAGTGCTGGGGATTCTACACATTAGCAAACTATGCACATCAGTAGGGAAGTGTATAAATGGATGGAAACAGGATGCACTGCCAGACAGCTCCACACAGTTCTATGGAATATTTGCAATCTGGTTTAGGAGCCAAATGTCCAAATTAAAACTTTGCCGATCAGAAAGGCTGACAAAGTCCATAGCTGCATACAGTGGATATACATGTTTAAGTATGGATCTTCTCTACATCAAGTTTTGCATAAACTTTCTTCACCTTTTAGACTGCAGCGTGTTTGAAAATATTTTCATAATAATTAGCAACTCTTCATGTGTCCCAAATTGTGTCCTAATTCTTATTAGGAGTGTCATTAGAGAATCCAAATCTACTAGATTATCTTTTTGAGTTGATTAACTTTCCCCCGCATATACCTGATTTAAAAAGAGAATCTAATTATCTCCATTACAATTCAAAGCTCTGATACAGTGTATGTCCTTAAATTATTCACCAGGGAATGGGACGCAGCGATGGTGCTGAATGACAAATTTCACAAGTGTTACACTTACTGTATAAATTATTATTAAATTATATTCTCTGGTGTGTTTGCTATGCCATCTGGGGTGGCTTCAGGCATTTGGAGTTCCACTTCTGTTACCAAGTCACCATGGTTTCAGCCAACTAGAGTAAGACCATCTGTATATTAATAAATGTACCCTTCTGTGCTATTTCCTTTCATTCTACACTGTCATATCACGGCTTTCATAGTTTGATCTACTAGCTGCAAATGTACTGTATAAATACATATCAATTTGGATGTATTTCTTTATTTTAAAATATAAAAACTCCCTAGAAGGAGTGGTTATAGATGGCTATTTTGTTCCATTTATAATTATAAAATGAAGGTTCTGTGTGGAATCCCAAATCCTGGCAGCTACTGGGTTTTCCTCCACCCCGATATTTTTACTTGTGTCTTCCCAGAGATGAGACAGTTGTTTATCTTTGTAGTAAGGTGAAAGGTAGATTTTTGAACATGTGTTATCAAAAGGAAAATACCCTTACAAAAAGAAAAAATAATTCGTTAGTATTCCTTCATGTAAACCATACCTGGATGGAAAATCTGACTGAAGAGAATCATGACTGATGTTTTTTAAAAGTGATATATCTTACCAGCATGTGTTTCTTGGAAAATCCTGCTTTGTCACGTGTAGTATTGTATTTTCTACTAAAAATCTAGCTATAGCAAAGCAAAAAGAAAATGTAACTTAACTTTACTTAGAAACTAAAATAGAAAACATGCTTGATGCTAGATCTAAGACACACACAAGGCAAAATTTACTCCTGTGCAGAGGCTCTACACAAGGCCTGTATACAACTTAAATATCTCTTAGGCCCTATTCAGTTTATGTGGTATGTAGGCCTCTGCACAGGAGCAAGTTTCATGCATACAGAGCAAATTTTTCAGCAAGACTTCTAGCTGGTCTCTGGCTGTGTGCACTAAAAACTGTTCACACATCTGCCTGCATTTCCTGGGTGCAAACGACTGCTGAAAATTCAAACATTGGTGCACTCTTTCTCAATAGTTCATTGCATGAGCACATGTAAATATTAGCATTTGCACCCACAAAACTCATTACAGTAAGAGTGGTGGCTGCAAATACTAGCACTGTTCTGCATGTTGTTCTGCATGTTGCATGTAAAGACTATTTAAAGTGCAGACGTGCAGATGTTTGCAACTACCAGGGAGCATATACCATTTTCATGAGCACAAGCGGTGGCCACCTGTTGAAAATGTATCCCAGCGTGTAGAGGGCAGGAATACGTCAACACATGGAACAAGAGCAGAAGAGGGAGAAATTCTGACCACGTGTAACTGTAGTGGCCATAGTCTCAGATACTATTGTGGTGTCACAGGGTTGCTACTCACTGCTGAGACACTTTCTTGTGGCTGCATCTGGGGAACAGCTCCACTCGGTCTGATGCTCCCTTCAGTCTCACATTTCAACATCTCTTGTGCTCCAGGAGTTATAGTGCTTCCTCTTCGTGACTCAGAATAGTCTCTCTTTATAGCCTGGCCTTCCAGGGTCTCACTATAATGGCTGTCCAGATATCACTCCCGGCACTCTTCTAATTCAAGGCTATGCCACTCCCCAGTGGCTGATAGGGGAACTTGGGCCCACCCACTACTCTGGGTTCCAACCCAGGGACCCTTCAATCAGCAGCCAAGATCTGCTCCATCCCAAAACTCTGCTGCCATTTCCCTCAGCTGCTTCCTGTTCCACATCTTTCAGGCTTCTTTTTCCACCACCCCTCAGGGTAAACCATTCCTCCAGGGCCAGGATCCCAGGGCTTCTATTCCTTCCCTGGTTTTCTTCCTTTTCCCTCTGTAAGCCCAGAGAGTGACTGCAGGCATCCACGCTGCAGCCTCCTTCTGCCCTCACATCCTGGCCTTATACCAGCATCACTGTATCTCACTCTGTATCTCAAAGTAGCACCCTGGAACCCCCATATTCACCACTATGGTATGAGTAGGACATGTTTTGTACAACGTATACCTTGGGAGATGTCATTTGAGAAGTCATGACCCATTGAACATTACTATCCTGTTGAATTATGTGTGTTGCCATCGGAGCTGGAGTTATGAAGTATCGCCATATGTGTTTTACTGAAAAATGTTGGGAGGTTGGGAGACACCCACAGCCAGCCTTTCAGTGGCAACAAAGGAGCATCTAACGAGACAGATTTACATCAGCACCAGCCAGACACGTGTTGATGGCCCATTAAAGGGAATCAGCTCTCCCAGTGGCCATCCCAGAGACTCCTCAAAGGGCATGTACCTGATGGAGGTGGCCTAACCCCTGTGACACAGTGAGGATCTTTCTAGTAACTGGAGGAAAGTATAAAAGTGGGACAGTGACATCACGCCTGGGCCTCTTTCCTCCCCCATCTCAACACCTGGAAGATCATGTGGAAGACAAAGACTTTGAACAGGGGAGATTGGTCCCAGGCTGAAAGGAAATTCAGCCTCTGTATTAAGAGCTGTGAGCTGCCTGTAACGTCTGTTGGAGTGAGAAACCGCTTGATTCAAATCTTGCTTAGTCTGCAGAATCTTTATTTTTATTTTTTGTGTAACTGACTCTGATCTCTATGCCTGCTACTTATAATCACTTAAAATCTATCTTTCTATAGTTAATAAATCTGGTTTATATTTTACCTAAAACAGTTTGTTTTTGGTGAAAGTGCTTAGAAAATCTCAGTTCAGGTTAACAAGGGCTGTGGCAAATCCACTACCTTTTGTTGAAGTGGTGAACTAATTAATGAGCTTGCACTCTCCAAGGGCGTCTTGAGCAGTGTAACACTATATATTTCCTTGGTGCATGGCTAGGGGCTGGAGTGATTGCCTGGTGCCTCTCTCTGCATAATTCATGAGTGGCTTGGAGAGCCTTCATGCAATTTAGCTGGATGTGGGTCTCCCCATGCTGAGTTATCACAGTGCTTGGAGGCTGTGCTGTTTGTTACTGGCGTCACATTGTGTGAGACAACCCAGGATGGAGAGTTAAAGGGGCATAGCGGGCCCACAGTTTCAGGTTATACCTCAGGGGTCCCATCACACCTGCCTGCTCCTGCTGGGCTGCATCCTCAATCCATGATTGCCTATCAAGCCTAACTCCCATCAGATGTGGCCTATCAGGTTATTTGGTCCCTTCTGAGCCACATTAACCCTTTCCAGGCTAATGTGTGTGTGGGACAAAGGGTGAACACCCCATCACTAGGTGGTCCGTGGGAATTGAATCGATATGTGCCAAAGCCACAGGTCTCCACCATTTTAGCTAACAGAGATCACACATAGCTTTGAGAAAGTAGCACAGTGTTATAGTCTCTTTGGCCAGCCTAAAGGATACATGATCACATTCATTAGGTCAATGTATTAGGCAAGGGCATCTAGATAAACTCAGACTCTTCTGAAAAATGCCATGTGAGGTTTACCATGCATTAAAATGCTTTATCTGAGAAATACCATGCAGCTTTGTGTGGCACAGCAAACTGGACCTCAGCTGGAAAAAGTCTCATTTGAAAAATGAGGTAACAAAGTGAGTTTAGCAGTGAAAGTCCCAGCTCACCACTTTCCTCAGCAATGCCAGACAGGAGTGATTTGTAGGCATCATGGCAGAGATAGTATTTAAGGGAAAGATAAAAGAAGGCTAAGGTGGCAGCTTTATATATTTTTCAGGGAACTTTTCCCATGCATGCGAGATGAGATGGGAGAAAACATGGAGGTGTTTAAGTGAGGAGCAGACAGATGGACAACCAAGGCTGCCATCATTTGCAGACTAAGCTTATTGATAGTCTCTAATGGGACACACTTCTGTATACTTCAGTTCTGGATAGCACAGTTACTAGAGCTCTGCCAGTAATTTCATTTGTAGAACCAAAAATAGGCCCCCCCAAACCCTTTTCCAGATCTATTAATTAGAAGCTATTAAATACTAACTGAAAAAATGTCTCAAAATATCTCCCCACCATCTGGATAATACATTGAATAGGAAAGGGTGTAGGAAACGGTGCGAAATTTCCAAAATCAAGGTACCATTGCAACATTCCTCTTTTATCAGCCATAGTTATTTTTGCTTGAGTAAAGCCTCTTTGAAACTGAGGGGTGTAACCACCACCTTTCATTTAAGATGATTGTAAGAAGCGATTAAGCATCTTTATGTAATCTGCTTGTTGAAACAACAACAGCTTCTGCCCCAAACACAGAAGGATGTCCCTGTCCAAAATAAAGGCACATGTGGGCAAATGGATTTTGCTGGCTATTATTTTGTGAACATTTGTGTGTCTGTGAAAAAAGCAACAGAAATATCAGTGAAGCTGAGCGAGAAAGCAACACAGAAGCACCAGACACAGAAACAGCAGCACTGGTAGCGTGGATTTGAAAAGAAAAGAAAAAGCTGTGAAAGAGAGCTTTGGGTCTGAGTGCTTGGAGGTGTGAGCAAAGAAACAGACTCCTGTTGTTTAATTCCTTCTGTGTTTAGGGAAACAGAACTTTTTACATTCTTTGTAAGTAAACAGGGTTGCATCAAAGATACTTGACTTCATCATCAATTTCTCCTCCTCGTGGAAAGAGCAGGTGGAGTCCAAAACTTTGGCTAACTACTTGGGTCAAAAAGTACTTGGGTTATTATTATTTATTATAGTACCTGGAGGTCCTCAGGAGGTTTGGGGCTCTATTGTGACTCCTGCTGTACAGACTTATAGTAAGAGATGTTCCCTGTTCCAAAAACTTTATATTCGAATTTCAAGAGACAATTTATCACGTGGGTTTAATGAACAGTAAGAGGAAGAAAGAGGAGGAAGGACAAAGTAAGATAATATAGTGACATAGATTTATCAAGTAGTGCATTGGTCAGTTGGATATATGTATATATCAATGCTTTGACATCAGGACAAAATCTATCCCATTTTTTTTTCCATTTTATCAAGTGCATTGAAACCATAAGAACTAATTTACTGTTTATTTTCTATAAGGTTCCTATAAAAATCTTGGTTCTACATCATGGATATTTTTCATTACCACCTGTAAATATCCTTTGTTCATAGAACTAATGACTACATATACAAAGCAATCACCACTTCACCACAATTCCGTTCTTAAGAGCATAGTGCTAGTAAACCATGATATATGTGATAGATTTCAAAACACTGTCAGTCATTCAAGAATGTAAATGTTTGTATTAAACTGCATTAGATGTTTCCACTTTAACTGTTGCTTACTCTCGTGACTTATGCCTAAATGATGAGAATATATGAGCAATCAATATCTAAATTAAAAATGCTTTCTTTTTTCTTTTCTTTTCTTTTCTTTTCTTTTTAAAAAGCAGCACAAACATATAGTAGCAGGCAGCAGTGGCCACATCACTGTTTTGTAATATGGTTCTGATGGACAATTGTAGCCATTACAAAATAACAAGAGCAACTCTGTCAGTAAAAGGAAGGCATAGGTCAAAATTCTGAGTTGTTTTGTATGGCTGTGCTTGCGTGGGGAGGGGGTGAGGTAATTTCTTTTTCTCCTAGCACAGATGTGCCATTGACTTAAAGCTCCCTGAAGCTGTAAGTGAGAGATCTATCTAATACATCTGGTGGTGTCCCATCAGATTAAAAGGGAATAGTCCATAATTAGTCAGTTGGGAACCATGGCCAGGCCTCAACGGTTAAAACCATTGTACATAATCCCAGGTAGGTAACAAGTTAGTTACACTAGGCAGCAAACAAGTTATTGGTTTTTGAAAGGGAACATTACTTTGCAACCTGAGGGATCCCTGAATATGCCAGCATTCAACTGGCTTTTCTTTGACTGCAAGATAGTATCAGATATATATGTTTTAAGGCCATGGAGAGGGGATTCTGCCATCTTTGTAATTCCCTGAGGCAAAATGACTGAGCTAAGCACAAAGGGAAACAATTTCTTGAGACGTGCTTAAGCAACTGCAGCTGTTTTAGAAACTAAAGGAGCAAATCTTGCACACTTTACTCTCAACCACCATTACCCACCCACACTGGAGTCCAGGGATTTGCCATCGTCACTACCAGGTCCTTGTTTTCCTGATCCTGAATGATCTTCTGATCAGATCGGATCAGAGGGAACCAGATGAAATCATCAGCTCCCTATCTGTGTCCTGAACATCTCCTGAGTTGTTGACCTAAGGTTCCTACAATACACTACCTAGAGTGTCAATCTCCATGCCACTGTAATCTTCCCATCTCTTTCCTAGGTTTTTTTGTTTGTTTTGGGGTTTTTTTGTCTTCTCTCGAGTAAGAGAGAAGTCATCCAGGACAAATGCAGTCTTGTAATGTTATGTAACGCTATGCTGTGAGCAGGGCTTACTCAGGGATATTTTATTTCCTGGAGTCCGAGGGCTCAGGGCTTCAGTCCCGGGCAGAGGTGCCAGGGCACTCACAGGTTTGAAAATATTTAACGGAACTCTGCTCCGGACAGCTCTGACTGAATTAAGCCCTGGCTGCCAGTATAGTAGTCAGCTAAAAAGTTATGCCTGAACTGTCCAAATGCTGAAAAAGTTTTTCCAGGTTATGCAGTGGCTAATAAAATCACATATAGGGCCTGATTTAAAGCCCAATGAAACCAATGGGATTCTTTTAATTGCCTTCAGTTGTCTTTGGATCACACCCACATTTTGCAGGTAGACACTAATCTGCCATACCCAGTCAAAGAACTCACTGCTCTTACTTCTGCTTCTGGGTGTGAACGTATCATCTGTGCACAGGACTCATACATTGCACTCAGGTTAGGCTGAAATGATTCATGCAACAAACTCTTTGACCTAGCAGCAATCTGTCAGCTATCTGGAATCAACAGGGACTTTATATGTTGTCTACCTGTGATGCCCTTTTCTATCTACAGCACTACAGAGGAAATGTAATTAGAAAAACCTCACGTTAAAAAAACACACTCTGAAGAGAGAACAGAATATTAGGAAGCCAGGATCCAAGTGTTAAAGGTGTAGCATACTGGTGAAGAAATCTTCCCTGACAACTGGAATTAGGCCAGCAATGATGGACATGATCCAAAGCCCATTGAAGTCAATGGGATCCTTTCCATAGATTTTAGTTGGCTTGGTCCTGAGTCAATACTTATAACTTTCTTTTAAAAAGTAGGAATGGATGTCTGCAGAGACTTTTTTATCACCAGAAGTTCATTTTGTACTATAAAATATGCTTTAAGGGGTGCTCCATGGTATATTACTAATCTTTACAGTTTATGTGGTTAGAGAGAGCCATAGGCACTGGGTGAAGCTTCCCTTGGGGGAGGCTAGCTCCATGTCCTGCCTCTTCCGTCTGTGGCCCCACCCACGCTCCATCCCTGCTCTGCCCTAGGCCCCACCCCCTCTGCCGCTCACTCTGTCCCTCCTGTCCTCCCCCACATGAGGCTGCCTGCCACATGGGTGGGGGGGTGAGGAGGGATGCAGAGAGCGGCAGCCGGGAGGGGTCTCACGGGGGAGGAGGGTGAAGGAGAGAAGGGACAAGTGAGTGCCAGGAGTGGGGATCTCATGGGGAGTGGGGTGAGGAGGGATGTGGCAAGCAGTGGGCAGCCTTGCAGGGGAGAAGGTGAAGGAGAGGCTGGACATGGTGGACAGGTAGGGGGGATTCTCACTGGGAAGGGAGTGGAGGAGAGGAGGGATGCAGCAGGGACCTCTGGAGAAGGGGGTGGAGTGGAGGAGAGGAGGGACTCACCAGGCAGCAGCAGATGGTGGCAGCCACAGGGAAGAGGTGGAACAGGGAGGGGAAGAGACAGAGGGGAGGGGAGGCTACCACGGCCCAGGCATCTGGTGGTGGGTGGGTGGAGGCCCAAGAGTTCTGCTTCCTTTGAGCTCCAGAAATCAAATATTAAAGACATATGTCCAGTGTTATCCTATTTCTTGTTTGGGGTTCTCTGTTTGAGTACACTGTCCCAGTGGTACATCAAGCAAATATTTTGCTGCTAACTACTGCTAGAAAAATTACAGTGAGCTACTGAACTGATGTTTCCTTCCCAGCTCTTTACTGCAATGGGAACATCTGCTGAAGAGACCATCACATTTTCATGGCTATCACAGATAAGCCGAGGAAAAGGCAAATGCTGCAATGTGATTGATATCTTCCAATGGAACCCCTCTTGGCTTCTGAGGCAAGTGGATTTCCGAAGTAAACATTTATCGATATTATTTCTTCAGGAATCAAAATGCTTGTTGTCTGTTTATACAGTGGTACATCTGAGTCATGTCACTTCTCTGCATGTGTTAACAGAGGGTTGCCATTTTAAACTTTAAAATAAAATAAAAAGAAACCAGTTTGTTCTAAGCTATTGAACGCATGATGCTTTTTGTATTTCTGGTTTGGTCTTTGTAAATCTGTTGCCAGTGTGCTGTCTTTCATAGAATTGTAGGGCTGGAAGGGATCATAAGAAATCAAGTCTAGCCACCTGCACTGAGGCAGGACCAAGAGCCAATATTTTAAAGCCTTTACCAAACTCCACTGAAATATCTCCTCTATCCACTTGTTCTGTTTAGGCTGGTCCCCATTATTGTTTTTCTTGAATGAATGCTATTAGACCCAGAGAATGAATTAGATTTAAAGTGTTAATTTAAGGAAGGCGATCCTCAGCTGATGAAATCAATGGAGTTACACTGATTTGAATGGGCTGAGATCTGGCCCTGATTATTTGGGCTAGAGTGTGCCTATATGCAGAGCCCTGAGCAAGGGGTGATGTATGCAATGTACCACCCTAAAACCTCAGAGGCAAAATGCCCTCCTTGCTTTCTCTTTGGCTTATGGGAGGAGTGTAGTAATTTGCTGCTGGCCTATACTAGGGACAAATTACAACAACCTTGTACCAGGTAGGCTGTATTGGCTGACGCATCATGAGGGATGGGGTAAAGCTCCAGCCCCTCCCCAACTATCTCCCTCATTCCTTCTGTTGCATGAAGGAGCAGGAGTTCTCACAGATGCTCGTGTACCCAGACCCATGATCAGGGTAGCCCACATAGGAGATAGAGGTATTCATCCGTGCCTTTATTACCCTGCGTGGCGTGCAGTCCAAGTCACAATCTAGACTATAAATGTTTGCAAAGAAATAAAGGTTGGACATGTCTGGAGTCAGATTGGCTGGCCCTTGTCGTAAAGTATTATTGAGGCTATGTTTCTTTTTTTAATACTCTTTTATTCTTCCCAGGGTGCAGAGCCAGTTAACTATTAGACTAATACAGAAAGAGCCCAATCCTGCTCTCAGTGGGCCAGCTTCTGCCACTCTCACTCCCACTGAGTAGTATCTTACTCTGGAAGTAGCCCATTGACTTCAGGGTTGGTATTATACCTTGGTGCCCCATTTTAAAGATAGTTTATGAAAGAGAACAAAGTTCTGATAACAAAGAGGTCTCTGAAGAAATCCATTCCTATGAAATAAAAAGAAAAATGACAAATATTGTTGCTGCCTCAAATTCCAACTGCCAAGGAAGATTTGTTCATATTATACTGTTCCTATAAAGACTAGCTCCTTGAATCCCAATACCAGATTACACCATCCTGTTCATTGTTTAGTGCATTATTATATATTACTGGCCAAATGCATATTTTCTAATTTTTTTCAAGTGGAGCACCCCTCCTTACTACCTCAGAGCCTTTAATGGGGGTTAATTCCTTGTCCAAAGCCCATTGAGTCAATGAAAAGACTCCCATTGTCTTCAGTGGGCTTTAGATCAGTCCCCTCTTGCATGTGTAAGTGCTCACCAATATGAGTAAGTGTTACACAGTCTGGCTCATAGATGGGAACAGGATCAAGCCCATAGCATTTCATCTAAGCAGAAGAAGGAATAATGGCTGTGAGGTAGTTGCAGAGGTATGTGCCTATGGAGAAATGTCTTGAAAACACATGGCAGATAATAAATACAAATGCTAATTAGATAGGGCCAGATTATAAAGCCCTCACTCCCAGTCATGAGCAGTTGCTTGTATGAGTGGTTCCATGGAAATTAATGGGTATACTTCTGTGAGTAAGTGAGAGTTCATAAAGTGGCCCAAAATAAATTAATAATAGGCTTAAAATTAATAATAGGCTTAAGTGGGTATATTCAAAAGTCCAAAGAGGAATTGTTCCCCAGGACTAGCTGTCTGACTCAGAGCAAGTTTCGCTGGTGTGAACTCCAGCAGATATTGGGAAATCCCCCACTTCTCCTTCACTTCTCTCCCTGTATATAGTCTACTGAAACATCTGGACTTCATAGGAATGTTACCACATTCCAGTGAAGCCAGGAATCTGAAATAGAACACACCAGTCAAGGGTGCAATAGAATGAAAATGTGAATCAGTCATTAAGAGCTGGATTCTCCATGCTGTCCCAGCTCTGCTCAGGTGCAAGGGCGGGATCGGCCCACACAAAGGTGGCTATTGCTCCCTGATGCATACCCCACCAACCATGGCAGAAATTAGAAATGCTGTTTTAACTTATACCAGTGGAAGATAGACATAGTGGAGTTCTCCTCTGCCACACCCCCTCACAACACTCTATGCTGGTGAACAGAGCAGACCAGTGAATCCTGCCCCAAATCTAGTCATGGAAAGGAGTCTTTGAGCTTTATCTTGCAAACTTCTAGTTCCACAGCAGCAGAAAGAGAAGCAAAGTTTGATTTCTGAATTTTTAACTAGCCTCAAAAGAGGCTCCCCCATCACTTCCATGGACAGGTAAATTTGGGTGAAGCAAATCCAGGATTTCAAATTACATAGAGTAAATACTCTACTAAATATGTGAGCACAAGATAAATGGGAAATAGAAGAAATAAAATGAGAAAGGAAATATCATGAAAATAATGTCTAATGAAATGATAACAGTTAACTGTAGTCTAATCATCTTTACTTATAATTTTATAAATTTATTATAGGAATGTTAGGGAATGAAGAATAAATGAGTTCTTTTTTACTGTTGGTTGCTGTGCTACTTAGGCTCCTTGATTTGCTTTCTGAGGAACATATAGTGCTGTAATAGCATATTTATCAGAAGATATTTTAATAATACATATTGTATGTTGAATGTTTTCAGTTACTGTAGTAACTGATGATGATTATTCTGGGAACAATTCATTTGTTGATGCTGAAGTCAGATTTCACCATACAAAATCTGTTAGCAGCAATGGATACAGTTTTTAGTAACTGAGCATGGAATCAACTCCACTTTAATTTGAAGTTTACTGCTTTAGAACTGTGGTAGCACTATGGAATATTTTGCATATCTTCTTGGTTTCCCAAAGGAAGAGGTAGAAACCTCATTGCCTCATCATTTAAAACTGGAGCAACTAGTGAATGTGGTAGAACTGTACTAAGCACTACAAAAATGTATGGGTGAGCAGGGGTGGACTACATTAGTGTTTCTCCACTTGGGGGCACTATGTTTAGATGGGTTGGCAGGGGTGCCTGGAGGAGTGAATGGGGAGATCATCAAGGGCCCAGTAAGAGGCAGGGAAAGGCTGTAAAGAAGCAAATGCAATTTTGGTGGGTTGCGGCAAGAAGCCATCATTGGTTTTATAACCTGTGTAAAAAGGCTGAAGTGTGTAACCTGTGTGTAAAAACACTTAAGTAGATAATCCACTAGAGCAACCTCTCCTTTTTCATTCAGATCAGTACTGGAATGTCAACCATTGTCCTCAGCAGCAAGGAGGATTCTGGCATACAAAGGTACTAGTTGTTATGGCCCATTGCTGGCCTCCCACTTCATTTCTCCTGCTCTTTATAAACAAATCAATTACTTATTTCCCACACTTGGCAAACTTTGATAGGGTAAAGTCTCCAACAAAAAAATAATGTTTGGTGCAATCACCAAGTACAAATATGTTTGGGGGTTTATTTCTTGCTGATCACACAAAAGTGCTTCAAACTATAAGTGGAAAAACACAGAGTTTTAATGGCCAGAATAATCACTTTTAATAAATGTTCAGCACACTTTTTCCCAGTTAGTAACAGGATTTCCTCAAGGATCTCTTCTGGATCAGCATCTCTATGCTTCTTTTCTTTAATGTGAACTAAAGTTGTTAATATCTCTCCTAATGCCTCACTGACCACCGCTTACTTAGAAGTCTAGCTTGTTGGTTGTCCTTTACAATATCCTGTGGAATGTGGGTCAGTACTGATTTCACATTGTCAGCCGAGGTTGATGCTACAAAAGCTATTTTCTGCTTTTGTTCCTTTTACATTTAGAGATATATTGGTTGCTTGTGAAATAGGAATTTAATATAATGTGCTATACCTGCAGTGGTACAATGACCAACTGTAATTTCAAGGACCAATTTATTATGGCTTTTTGCTTGCCACTCTTCCAAATGAGCCAAAGATGGTCTTAGGATATTTGAAGGTGGCCAAGAGCTGAATTCTACTGTTGGATCTCTATATGCCCTTGCTCTCGAATATTATTTACCCACTGCATTTGTTTTACATACTTCTTGCAACATATGTAAGCAGGGTCTGAATGAATTTTCCCCTGACAGCTAGGCAGGAGGAGGAGAGACTTCAGGAATTAGATGTATTTACACAAACACATCTTTTCTGCTTAGATATCCAGCAGATAGAGTAGTGTTGCTCTATAGCGGGGTGGTCACCTGCTCCAGGCCTGAAAGGGTTACAGCCAGCCCTGGGAAAGGGCTGGGGCAGTGAGCCAAAGGCTAAGCTGATGGGGAAGGCAGCCTCAGGTGGGGCCATGCCCCAATCAAGCCACAGCTGGCCCTATAAAAGGCTGTGAGCCAGGCACTCTCTCTCTAGGTGTGGAGAGAGAGGGGCCTGGCTGCTTGGGAGCTGAGTAAGGTACCTAGAGTGGAGCAGGGCTGGGGGAAGGCTAGAGGAGCTGCGGGAGCTCCAGCCTGGAAACCTTCCAGGCTGCAGGTCTTGTTAAAGGCTGGAAAGGGTACTGGGGTTGCAGAGGTGCAGCCCAGGGTAGGCAAAGGAAGAAGGTCCAAATCCCCCTCTGCCAATGATGAATGGTTTGTAAGCTGCAGTCTGTCCCAGTGAGCGGGGACTAGATGGTGACTGGCAGTAGCCATAGACTGAAGTGAGGTAGGGATAGAGGGTTGGGGTTTCCCCTGGGTGGGGTGACCCAGAGAGAGGGTGTACTGCTAGGGGGCAGCACCCAAGATAAAGGGGCACTGGGGTCCAGGAGGGACAGAGGGGCCAGCGATTAGACGAGATGCCAGCATGCAGATGGTGCCCTGGAGGCTGGAGAGCTAATTCCCAGGACAACCAGTGGGAGGCGCTGCACCGGCGAGTCCTGCCTTGCTACATGCTCAAAGTGGTCAACTTTGTCTGGTGTTGAGTTACAAATCACTTTAGAACTGAATGCAGGGGTAGCGAAATGCTGTTATCAATGTTGTTGTCTTTATTGTATGAATAAAGGGGAAGAACTGCTTAACCTGTCCTAAATGAGGGAGTTACTCTCAGCTGAAAGGACCTCATTAAGCAGGGACTCAAATGCCAGAACCCTGTGAAAGTAAAAAGAGAGTCCACACCTGTTCCCTCTCCCTAAGGTTTCCTGGTCTGGTTTAACCTGTTCCTCCCCACTGTTCAAAGATAGAGCTAAATAGGCTCCATTGGGAGACTTTGTTATTTTTAAGGCCTTAAATGAGAGTTGAAATCACTTGTGGGGGGGACAGCTTTTCTGCCCAGCCTGCTAAAAGCTGACAATCACTAAGAGACTGACCTGCAGAGGTCACAGCAGAGAGGCAGCTGGCAGCAGAAGATAACTGACAGTTGGCCAGCGGGAATGTTGAGCAGTCAGCCGGTGAGAGCTGAGAACGGTGAACAGCCACTGGGAGCTGTGGATGGCCATGCTTGTGGACAGTCAATGTAAACAAATTGTCTGGCATCCCACCAGTGGATTACTCTGATGGGCAGTGTGTGGCCCACCACTGATATACAGAGTTTACAGTTTGGTTCAATGGCTCTCAGCATCCCCACTATAAAAATTGTTCCAGCACCCATGCTTCCAGTTTCATCAGTGAAGTGTCTGATGCACTGTTTATATGGTTATTCCCTTAGCTTCATCATAGTTCTTTACCTTCACAAAGCATTTTATAGGGAACAATTCTGGGACCATAGGACAAAGGAATTGTTGTAATGGATCAGACCAGTGATCCATCTAGCCCACTGTAGCCGTTTATTTTAATTAAAGTGAATTTGGTAACGTATTACAGCAGCGTGGGTTCAGCTCTGGTGGCTAACGTTTCAAGCTCAACAGAGTAAAAGTCACTTCTGCTACTTGCTTAAGATTTAGAGCCTCCAGGAACACATAAAGACCAAGGGTAGTGACCACACATTTACAAGTACAAAGTCTAGTCTGTTTTACAAGTTTTATTAAAGTTACAATTAAGGTTATGACATTCTATTCTATGCATACAGAAATCCTATAAAGACCTGTGTACAAGTTACAAATACAGTCATACATGTAATGATATTCTTAGGGTCTGATGGATGCCTTGCCAAATGATCCTCCATAAAGGGATGTTTCCTGGAATTTGCCTGTAGGAAGCTCATTTTACCCATTCTGGGAGCCCTCTTTTAACTTGTGATTCTGACAACTAACACGCTGTGTATGTGTGCGAAGGTGTCCACCCTCTTTTTCCTTATTTGTATTGTGTCCCCCAAGAATATTGGGGTACCCCATATGTCATATGTTTATAGTTCCTTTTATTTTCATTAGCATATAAGCACATTGGTCAGGGCACATCTTAGGAAAAAAGTGTGACTATTGGATATCTTGTAGTCCAAAATTAATCTTGTGGATATTTTTTCACAATACCTCCCATTGGCACATCTTGTCCCATAATCTTATGGCATCAGATTCTTCTTTGGTCACTTACTTATGTCAATCATTTCTTAACTCTAAGGCCTCCTATGGCTAAGATGACATTTTACAGTCCTCAACCTGTAGGCTTTGCATTTCAGCCCTAATTATTTAGATACCTAATACATATGTATCCCTTCTAACTACTAACCAGTCTTCTACTTCTCTAATCCTACAATCTAAATCTATTTAGCATACAATGATTATATGAGATATGACATGTTAGTTAATGATAACATTACACAATAAATGAATGATAAAATGAAGTAATTGGCTACACCACTGTCCTGTCTCTGATAGTGGCCAATACAAACTACTTCAGAAGAAAGCCCAGGAAACATTACAGTAAGAGATAATAGGATAATCTGATGTTAAGGAAAGTTCCTTTCTAACCCTCACCCCGCCCCATTAGTTATAATTTGTTTGAGCCCAGGTGGTTATATTTCTTATTTTAAAAATGATCCTGTGGATTGTAACTATAGATGTTCTCATTATCCACATAAAGGTCATCTTCTTTTCAAATATGATTAAGCTCCTGTCCTCACTGATATCATTTGACAATGAGTTCCACAGGCTAGTTATGCAGCATGTAAAAGAAAATATATTTTATCACTTTAAGTTTGTTGCCTTTCAACCTCATTGAATGTCCCTTTAGTATGGGAAAGGGTCAACAGAAGCATCTATTCATTGTTTTGTGTACCTCTATGATGTCCCTCTAATTCACCTTCATCATGCTCATTCTCCATATACCATCTTCTATTTTCTATCTCTCTGATGTCTTCTTTCATTCATTTCCTCTTTCAATTAAACAGTCCTAACTGTTTAATATCTCTTCATACAGACATATCTTAATGCCTCTAATCTAATCCTACAAGTGACAGAAAAATAGACATGATGATCTAACAGATCTTTTCTACACCAAGTTACTGTGTATTATAATAATCATAGTTATGCTAATCATCGTTATACTATACCTAGATAGTGCCTTTCATCCAAAGATCTCAAAGTGCTTTCCAAGGTGTTTCCTATGAAGGGGATTTGATTTCTTTGTTTTGCTCCTACTTACTCCTCAGAAACTGGTGAATAAGCGGAACCCCCTCTATTTATCATCCCTAAAAGCCATTTGACTGAAGTGCTGTTGTGATTGGGACTTAACTTTACAGTTGATCTAAGAGGTAGAAAATTATTTCTTTTTATTTGTATTTTCGAAACATAGAGTGATGTGGTTTGCCTCAAGTGAGAAATCACCTTAGCTGATCACTCTCGTTACAATGTGTATGGTGACACCCAGTGTTTCATGTTCTCTGTGTATATAAATCTCCCCACTGTATTTTCCACTGAATGCATCCAATGAAGTGAGCTGTAGCTCACGAAAGCTTATGCTCAAATAAATTTGTTAGTCTCTAAGGTGCCACAAGTACTCCTGTTCTTTTTGCAAATACAGACTAACACGGCTGTTACTCTGAAACCTGTCATATTAGTAGTGTCATGCTTGTGCATATGAACTTGACAAACTTTGCCTTCTGAAACAAAAGCAAGATAAAGTGAGTGAGAGGTATCCTGGCAGTTTCAAACACTGATTTGTTAAAAATATGGCCCATATGCTTCATCTTGCAAATAATGGACTTCATAGTAATAGAGAGAAAATGTTATCCAGCTTGTGATATTTCCCCTTTTCTCCTTCACAAGAGGTATAGATGTCAGAAGCAGAGTCTTCCAACTGTGAACATGCTCTGACAGATCTAAGAAATGTCAGCAATTCTACAAGCTATCACATGATTTCTTGTTTCATCATTTCAAGTCACTTGTATGTTATGATTTCAAAACACCACTTATGTGAAGAAAACCAGAGTGGTCTTCATTCAAGTAAGATATCAGAATAGCTGGGCAATGTCAGGTATAGGACGCTTCTATCAATATTCCCTATTACTTTATTTTTAGGCCCCAGTGAATTTTACATTATTAAAAACCTATGCTTCAAATGTCTGAATATTATCTTCTATGCAAACAGATCACCTATTATTCCAAGATAAAGTGAGTAAAACCGCAAGTCACAGTGACATGTATGTAGAATAATGGGGTTGTTTTCAAATTGCATTTGAGGTTAATTTATTCCCTAGGCAAAACCTGCATTATGCATCCTGACAAGTGGCAAAAGTACTTTATTTTTAAATGCACGTCATTAGCGACTTACTGCTCTCAAGATATCTGAATTATGTAATCTGAAAATTCCTGATTTTTAAATGCAATAGTCGTTTTAAAAACACCAGCTTCTTTCTGACACTTCTCCTCCAAGGTGTTGAGCATGCTCCTCTCCCATTGATTTCAATGAGCATGGAGAGGGTTTTTCAGGGGCTCCATGAAGGGGCACTGCACCTTGCATGATCAGGGTCACTGAAGAATGCTGCCAGTTTGCAAAACTGTTTCATGTAGTAATGCTGGCATATAACATTTTAAATGCACCAAACAGGGAAAGGTGCCACAGCAGATAGAGCATGAATATTAATTTTAGTTTCTCATCAAAATCAGGAAGAATCGGATTCAATCATATAATTTTGGCAGCATCCCATGAGTTCCTCTTTTCTTGATCTTCCTGTATTTGGACTGTACCAATAAAAATGTCTGGCACCAGAGCAGTAATTAAAAAGTTTTTCCCACTCATAATCAAATTTAATTTAGCATCATTCTCTAGTGAAACCATCTCTGTTTAAGAGCATGTACGTTTTTCTTTTCTCAGGGCCTGTATTATCTGAGCAACATCCAGAAAGATCTGCATCTTCATCGCTTGATACAGTTTCTTCCTAATATACACACAGCTTGACCATGATATGGAACAAAATAAAAGTAACTTTACAAGAATGACCATGATTAGGATGTATGTACCCTATAATTGGCTGAACCAGGAAGCAGAGAAACCCCTTTGCTGTGAAACCACTGGCCCTGTACTGTAGCTGAGATGCATGAGCTTCCCATAGCTCTATGGCTTTAGCACCTGGTGGGTCCCAAAATCCAGTCCTCAACTGCCTTCAACATCATGCTGCTCCGAGGATCCCAGACACCTTGCCATTGTGACCCACTCCTCTACACTTTCACACTCGCTCCCAGGGAATCTTCCCCTGCTGGCCCTATCATCCATCTAAGCAGGAGGGAAAGAGTAGTAGCAGATTCACAACCAGGAGATCTGTTAACGCTGCCCTTTGAGGAGTTGTCATGACTGGGCATAGAGGCCTGGCTGGTAGGAAAAGCCTACATCTTCAAGTCAAGAGAATGAGCTAATAGCTGTGGTGCATTCGGCTCCTGAAAGCCGGAGCAGACACCAGCACTTCATGAGCAGGGGAGCTATAAAAAGTAGAGGCTTTCATGGGGATTATTGAGTTGCTCCGAAGAACCAAGAGACAGATTTGTAATGGGATTTGAAATCCATGGATGTTAGGCACACATTTGTATCTTTAGGTGCCTACAAGTCTAGCCTAAAGCATAGACTCAAAGAGGACAGGAACTTGAAGGGATCAGTGCTTTGGATTGTCTCTGTCTGTTTCATCCCTGTTCACTGTAACAAGGAGGAAACTGGGACTTTCTGGTGTCCTTGCAGTGAGAGGAATCTTTATTGTTTCCTTATGTTTTATTTAAGCCATCTAGACAAAAAAGAGACAGCCTGAAGAGCTGTTATTTTTGGAGGACAAGGGATTGGAGACAGGTTGGCTTTGAGGGTTTGGTTTTGCTTTGTTTACCATCATGGTTTTATAGGAATGGTACTCTAACCGTGATGATATAAAGCTAATGAGGTTAAGAAATGTACATATTTTGTAGAGGGAAGATATACATGTATAAGGAATTCCAAATGTATTTGTCATCTGCAAGGGTAGCTTAAACACATTCTTAAATATGGAGCTAAAGTTTTATAGGGATTGCCTCACTCAGCACCTTCAAGAAGAAATGCTACTTCTGATTATTTCCCATTGTCTCTGTCTCTTAACAATTCAATTATTATAACCACTATGTATTATCATTGAATCTGCACCTCAATAAGGGTTTTAGACCAAACTCTCTTCATGTACTTGTCAAGCTGTCCTGCAGTGGTTCAAGAGCCTGGGTACCATCCACAGGGCAGACTGTTAGGAAACAGGGCACAAACCCCAAATTGGATGTGAGTTTTTTACTGAGGTTTCACCAACCGATTATCAAGTGTAAACTCCTCAAGCACTACAATAGCCTTAACATGGAGTCACAGACAGTCCCCTGGGGCACTCTGATCTATCTTGCTGCCCACGTAAGCTTGCCTTTGTGACAGATCGTCCGTTTCAGCACAAATCACAACAATATTCAGGTTTCAGAGTAGCAGCCGTGTTAGTCTGTATCCACAAAAAGAAAAGGAGTACTTGTGGCACCTTAGAGACTAACAAATTTATTTGAGCATAAGCTTTCGTGAGCTACAGCTCACTTCATTGGACGCATTCAGTGGAAAATACAGTGGGGAGATTTATATACACAGAGAACATGAAACAATGGGTGTTACCAGACACATTGAAATGAGAGAGATCAGTTAAGGTGAGCTATTGCCAGCAGAAGAGCTGGGGGAAAAAAACCTTTTGTAGTGATAATCAAGGTGGGCCATTTCCAGCAGTTGACAAGAATGTCTGAGGAAAAGCAGGGGGAGGAATAAGCATGGGGAATAGTTTTACTTTGTGTAATGACACATCCACTCCCAGTCTTTATTCAAGCCTAAGTTAATTGTATCCAGTTTGCAAATTAATTCCAATTCAGCAGTCTCTCGTTGGAGTCTGTTTTTGAAGTTTTTTTGTTGAAGAATTGCCACTTTTAGGTCTGTAATCGAGTGACCAAAGAGATTGAAGTGTTCTCCGACTGGTTTTTGAAAGTTATAATTCTTGATGTCTGATTTGTGTCCATTTATTCTTTTACGTAGAGACTGTCCAGTTTGGCCAGCATACATGACAGAGAGGCATTGCTGGTACATGATGGCATATATCACATTGGTAGATGTGCAGGTGAATGAGCCTCTGATAGTGTGGCAATATTCAAGTTACTCCCAGTCCCAAAAGATCAGACACTTAGCCTAGGTCAACTGAACTTTTGATCTCATACCAAAGACCATGCTTGTAGCCAATCCTATAGTAAACTATCTAAAGATTTATTAACTAGGAAAAGGAAATTAAAGTTATTTACAAGGTTAAAGCAGGTAAACATAAACATACACAAAGGAGTTTCAATCTTATAGTTCAAAAAGTAATAGAAGCTTCTATAATAAGCAAGCTTTATATATCCTTTAAGACTAATCCAGGCCAAGCACTAGGGATCTTTTACTTATGAGTAGTAATCCTTGCCCCTTAGAATCCCAACAGCATAAAAGACACAGTTCCCTCTTGTTAGTGCTATTCCTTTCCACCTTCAGCTTCAGGTTGCAAATCCAGTTGCTGGGAGGAATTCATTTACACATCTCCTTTTCACAGAGTGGGTCGCAGGGGAGGGAGGAAAGCAATCCTCAAAGCCTTTTGTCTTCTGATGTTCCACAATGCTTTGTCTGGTGTTGATGGGCCTTCTTTTGTTGGGCAAGAGATAAGCTGTCCTGTGGGAAACTAGTATTTCATAGGTTTCAGAGTAGCAGCCGTGTTAGTCTGTATTCCCAAAAAGAAAAGGAGTACTTGTGGCACCTTAGAGACTAACAAATTTATTTGAGCATAAGCTTTCGTGAGCTACAGCTCACTTCATCAGCTGCATTCAGTGGAAAAATGTTAATGCTTCTCTCCTGCCTCCTGATTTACAGTTGCAGACCAAACATTTAAATATTACTTATAACATGGGATACAGGTATTATAAGTGAGATTAATATATGCAGCAACTTACAAGCATTTCATAAAGTCTAAACACTAAATGCATTTTTATAACTCTAATGCCTATTAACAATAGCAACAAACAGGTGAGCCATGCTGGTTCCACCTATGTATTTGACTGTGTTCAGTTGATACCTAGGGCCTTTCCATGAGCTCGCACCTGGTCTTCCAATGTCACAGTACTTATAAATCCACTTCTTTCACCTGAAAAAATTCATAGAAAATATTCCACACCCTTTCTAGTTACTCTTTTGGGGCTTGATCCTGTGAGGTTCTGAGCACACTTGGCAGTGCTGGTTCCCTCAGCTCCCATTGTCAGCCCATGATGGAATCAAGCCCTAACTAACCAAGGCTGAAATCCTGGCCCCACTGAAGTTAATGGGAGTTTACCATAGTTTTAAATGGAGCCAGGATATGCAATAGTATAGATTTTGTATAGGAAACCAACATTAGATGTACTGTGATTATCACAGATAGAAATGCTTCTGGTCTGATATTAGAAAGTGTATGCAAAAGTTATTTCTGGGATATATTCCCACAAATTTCTATTAGCATAGTAGTAGGGAAATGTTTAATACTGCCACTAGAATTTCCTCAATTTCTTAGTTTGTCAATATTTGCTCTCTGGTAATCAAATGCAAATTGTATTACCATATCCTGTGAACCTGCTCCTGTCTGTGATGAGTTTAAAGCTTATGATCACTTCTTCCAAACTTCCCTTTTATTCTATCATTCTCAATCAGCTCCTCGTTATTGGGAACAAGCATTTGAGAATAGTTTCTTCCGTTGTCGCTACCTCCACCATTCAAATCCCTCTCCCTTCTCAGATACAGCCTTAGGACATTAGCCAGGGACTTGAGTCCTGCATTCAATTCCTGCTCTGCTACAGACTTCCTATGTGACCTTGATCAAGTCACTTGGGACCAGCTCCTCAAAGATATGTAGGCTCCTAACTTCCATTGAAATCAAGGGAGGAGCTGGGTCTTAGCCTCTCTGTGCTTCAGTTCCATACCTGTAAAATGGGGATAACAATTCTTCCCTACCTGATAAGAGTGTTGTAAAACAAAATGCATTAAAGATTGTGACGTGTTCAGAGACTGTGGTATGGCATATACACACACACACACACGCTTACATGATGCACATCTGTCAAGGTTCCTCCCCCACTCTGAACTCTGGGGTACAGATGTGGGGACCTGCATGAAAAACCTCCTAAGCTTATCTTTACCAGCTTAGGTCAAAACTTCCCCAAGGTACAAAATATTCCACCTTTTGTCCTTGGATTGGCCGCTACCACCACCAAACTAATACTGGTTACTGGGGAAGAGCTGTTTGGACGCGTCTTTCCCCCCAAAATACTTCCCAAAACCTTGCACCCCACTTCCTGGACAAGGTTTGGTAAAAAGCCTCACCAATTTGCCTAAGTGACTACAGACCCAAACCCTTGGATCTGAGAACAATGAAAAAACATTCAGTTTTCTTACAAGAAGACTTTTAATAAAAATAGTAGTAAATAGAAATAAAGAAATCCCCCCTGTAAAATCAGGATGGTAGATACCTTACAGGGTAATTAGATTCAAAAACATAGAGAACCCCTCTAGGCAAAACCTTAAGTCACAAGAAAGATACACAGACAGAAATAGTTATTCTATTCAGCACTGTTCTTTTCTCAGCCTTTTAAAGAAATCATAATCTAACACATACCTAGCTAGATTACTTACTAAAAGTTCTAAGACTCCATTCCTGGTCTATCCCCGGCCAAGACAGATTACAGACAGACACACAGACCCTTTGTTTCTCTCCCTCCTCCCAGCTTTTGAAAGTATCTTGTCTCCTCATTGGTCATTTTGGTCAGGTGCCAGCGAGGTTAACTTTAGCTTCTTAACCCTTTACAGGTGAGAGGAGCTTTCCCCTGGCCAGGGGGGATTTCAAAGGGGTTTACCCTTCCCTTTATATTTATGACAACATCACTATAGTATCTGTGCACTTTCATGGTATTATTTATCATCATTAGCTGTATCAATATTTTATTGTTAAGATAGCATCGAAAGAGTCCAGTCAAAGTCAGGGCTACTTTTGGCTAAGCTCTGTACTGATATGTGCACATTACACCTGAAACAGCCTCCAGATTAATAGATAACAAGCTGCTTTCAAATGTATTTGTTCTAAGAAGCTTTCCTGCAATAAGGATTATAAATAAAGAAGCCAAATTACCAATCAGCATTACCCCAAAAGAGCCACAGTAGTGTGAATTCATTGTTTAATTTACTTGTGTATATATATATACACACACACACATACAGAGATAGCGAGTACTATATACTCTATATATAGTAAATGAAACAATTTTTTTCTTGGTTATTCTGACCACGTATTATTATTTTATCAACTACAATTGGTTAATAACATACTAAAAGCATCCTAATTGGTTAATAATTAAATCACAGTGTTTTAATATCACTGTGAAGAGCCGCAGGATACACATTAAAGAGCCATTTGTGGCTCTCGAGCCTCGGTCTGAGTGTCACTGGTGTAAGCTATTCTATATTGGATTTGTATGTTCTGTATAATACCCACTCATGCCTTTAGACCCATAAGCTGTCTGAAGCAGAGACTTGTTATTCATTTGTGACCATTCAAGTAGTGTATAGCACTGTGTACGCTTTCAATAGTATGTAAGTAAGTCTGTCGTGATGTAAGAGTTTTGGGTTAAGATGTGACTTTGTTCTTCATTTTCCTTGAACAAATGGAAAGTTTCCCACATAAAAACTGGCACTAGTACCTTCTGACAGCACTGAATAATATGATCAGATTTTTTTGCTTCTCTTTCTAGCATAGATTGTACAAGGAGTTGAAGAAGGTGGAAATTAAATTGAATTTTTAAAAAGTTATGAAAGAATGTGCAAGTAAACACTGAAGTTTTAAATGCCGTGAGCTGTTGTAAATCAGGAGGTTCTTCCAAAGCTGCTATTTCATTTCCCTTGCATTTTAGGAACTGTTTTTAAAAAATTCCTAAAATATTGCAATAAAGAATTTGTACAGTATGACTCAGATTTGATTCTAATATTTCAGATTATTTCAACTGTACAGTAATAACTTCCTTACACTTAATCTGATAGCTGGATTCATTTGGTGCATGGTATGACAGAATTTAGTTTTCATTAGCTGTGATTATATTTCAATCACACTATAAGTCCCCTTATGTCTTATGTATGAAGTATGTAAAAAGTAAAAAACATTTAATTATACTTTTTTAGCTTTTAATAATCCAAAATGTTACAACTATCTCTGTTCCATAATTGCCAAATATTGAAAGATTGGCCTAATATGGCTGTCAATTAAACATTGTGCTCTCCTTTTCACTGAGTGAAAGAGATGGAGCCAGACCCTCTAGTCCAATGGTTTTCAACCTTTTTTCATTTGTGGACACCGAAAAAATTTCGAATGGAGATGCGGACCCCTTTGGAAATCTTAAACATATTGGGGTCCACAGACTGCAGGTTTAAAACCACTTGTGACGTTATCTGATTAAAATACGACCATGTAGATCATTGTTGCTACCACTGTTCTATAACTGCAACAAATCTTGTACAACGTATGTCAAGCAAGGTGTCTATGGAAAGATTATGATTTGCAGAATATGATTATGCTATTTATATGCATGTATCATTTTTGTATCTGAAGTTATTAATATTAGCTGTGTACCTGTATTTCAAATGTGTTTGCTTTTGGGTAGCAAAATACCCAAAAGGTATTTAGCCAACACATTGTGAAGGAACTATTCATGTTAAATGGTGCAACAAGTAACACTTAACTCACAATGGCCCTTGGGAGATGCTTATCTACACTTAATGGACCTATCTGTGAACATTCTAACTAGAGTACGGGTGATGGCCTCTACCATGACTAAGCGAAGGAGGCATGGACATGTGACTTGCCCATGTGATTCCAAACACCATCTTGTGATCTGTAATTTTCCACAGTGAGAACAATGGGTTTTCCTTCACTTGGCAGAAGCTATAATAAGGCCCTGGATTGGAAACATCTCTGTTTCGCCTCTTTCCTGCTCAAACCTCTGGACTATGGACTTATACTAATGGGAGCATTCTAACCAATGGACTGAGGACCTTCCAACAATTTGGAAGCAACCAGAGACTTAACAAGCCAGCAGTTTATTCCATCACTGCTACAAGCCTGATCCAAGAACTTTGCAGTTATTGTATGTATTTGATTCCTTTAACCAGTTTTAACTCTTTCTTATAAATAAATCTTTAGATATTGGGTACTAAAGGGTTGGCAACACCATGATTATTGGCTAAGATCTGAGTACGTACCTGGGTACGTGGCTGGTCCTTTGGGGTCAGAAAAACCCTTTTGTTTGATTAAATTGGTTTTGAATAACTATGCATCATTAAGTTTAGTGTCTGGGTGTTGAATCCAGGACTGGACTATCTAAGGAGGCTGCATTTCTGACTTCTTGTTAGCCAGTGTGGTGAGACAGAAGTTTACTTTTCTGGCTGGTTTGGTATATCTTATGGGAGAATAACCACCCGTTTTGGGGTGTGTCTGCCCTTTTCCCCAGCAGCTTGTCCTGAATTTGATATTCTCAGTTGTGACCCACGGAGGCACGGTGACACCACTGCTCTAATGTGCTGAATTCAGTTTGCACTGAACTGGCCAGAGAACCCCCTAACCAATTCTCCCTTCTGCTCAAAGTCAAGCTGGTTAGAGGTAGCTTTACACTGTGTCCTCTGCACCACTGCCTCCTGTGTAGCTGCAGTGGCCCAGGTTTGTGGGTTTGGGGATGGGGTGTCAGGATGAATGGAAGCAGGTTCAGGGTGAGGGGAGGGATTGTGTGTGGTGGAGGAAGGCACCACTATGTCAGGAACCAGAGTCTCCAGCACAGCCTGTCTCTAGGCAGCCTCATCGGTAGAACTGACCTGCAGCAGGCAGCCTGACTCACCAGGCCACCTGACTGGCTGGAGGGGTCAGCAGGCTGTGCCTGAAGCCAGCAGCAGCAGCAGCTGCTTGCTGGGTCCATAATGCTGTGACTTCTCCTTCTGTACCTCCTTGGTCCTGCTACTCCAGCCTTGCCTCTCTCCTGCCCCTGCCTTGACCCCCTCCTGGCCTGCTATCCTGCTTGCTCCAGTTTTTGACCTCTGGCTTCTGACTACTGACTCTGGTTTGACCCTTGGCTCTGGTTTCTAAGTACTGACTCCAGCTCTCTCACTAGTCCTTGGTGCCTGATGCCTGCTCTGACCTCTAGACTAGACTGCCCTTCTCCCAGTTGACTAACACACTAAGCCTGATTCTCAGCATAACTGAAAGCTACCACATTGTGGCTTTAACTTGCACTGGGGCTGGGCAGAGCAGAACTGGGGAACTGTGATTACATCCACATCTGAACTTTCCGCTGAGCCTGTGCAAAGCTTCTACAAAGCAGATTCTTTTTCCTTGAATGCATAACATGCGCTAGATATTAGAGAGACTAAGTGGGTGAGGTAATATCTTTTATTGGACCAACTTCTGTTGGGGAGAGAGACAAACTTTTGAGCTTATACAGATATGACACACAACTTCATGAAATAAAAACACAACAGTATGGCCATCAACTTTTTAATGTTACCATAACATAAGGGAACAATGTACTGATGGGCTGATAAAACATTATGAATGCCTCTGATCCACAGCAACTGCTGAATTAGACACTTAAGCACTCTCTCCCTCCACATCTGCCCCATAGATTAGAACACAAGTGACCCAATATGCTAGGTGATTGTTGCATAAAGAGCTCATGCAATCCTACATCTGGCTTTGAGACAGGCCAAGAGGTCCTCTAATTTGTTGCAGATGATTTCACTGAGCTGTGCACAGTCATTCCTGCATCTTTCCTCCAGTTCATTAATTTCTAATCCATGACAGAGCTTTACCTCTCAAGACATGGTTATTTTAGTTTCCTTAATAGCCTCTTTTGTTGCATTTTATCAAAGGCCTTTGGAAAACCGAGAGAAGTGTTATCCACTAGCTTTCCTTTATCCACTTTTGTCAACTCCCTCAAAGAATGCTAATAGGTTAGAGAGACATGATTGTCCTTTATAAAAGTAAAGCTGGTTTGCCCCTTTTATAACATGCTTATTTTATATATATATCAACTAATTTACCTGGTAAAATAAGGCTCACTGCTCTATAATCAAAGGGTTTACTCCAATGTCTTTTAAAGTATGGATTCAACAACTGTTTTAAAAGAAGCCAATTTTCTTAAACCAATCTGAAGCCTGGTAAATTTAAAAATTTGATTCTCATGGAAAATGAAGCCTGCATTACGAGAACTCAAGTGACTTAAGCAGCCACTTCCAACTCTAAGGCTTCCAATACATATTTTTAAAATATTTTTGTGACCGTGGTCACTGGGAGGATGGGGCACACTGAGATTGCTCAATGAGGGCAAACTGCAAAGAATGGGACAGACAATCCCCAAAACTGGTGGTTATACTAATACTTAGATTCACCAAGCCAGCAGCAAAACAGCTTCTACACTAGCTTACTGGTTACCCAGAAGCCAAAAAAAATAAAATAAAATAAAAAAACCCAGCTCCCCTAAAGCTTCCTGGGCTTCCACCTAGATAGTCAAGTCAAATATGGGTGAGGATTACTTAAAATCTTATTCACCGTTCTTAGGTCAGTTTCAAAGCAGAGATGGTGAGCTGCTGAGTTGTAACAAATCCTTCCTGAGTCAGTTCATTAGGTAATAGTCCAAGTAGGCAGTCCATGTGCAGCGTCTGTTTAAGTTCTTCCATGAAAAATAGCAAGGTAATCCAGAGTGGAGTTGGAGACCTCAGTCTTGTGACTCAAATTTCCCCTGGTAAAGTTCAAGCAGACTTGAGATGATACGATCATGGCCCTAGAGTTCTTTTATAGATCTCTGGCAGGCTACAATAGCCTCTTGACACAGATAACACAGAGGGCATTCCTTGGGTGAAGAATAGGTAATATACAGTGTTGTTTTGAAGTCAATTCCTATTTCCTATGTATACACAAGTAATTAGTTGCATTGATTAGCATAAGGTCATTAGCTATTTAAAGGTTCACAGGTAGTATACTAAAAACTTCAAAGAGAATTAAAGAGAATTAAATTATTACATCACGTTTCATCTAATTGCTAATATTCCCTTTTGATTTCTGAATCAATAGAATATAGCAACAGACAGGAACAGAAGTTTAGCATGCACAAGCTGATTAGATCACATTGTTAACATCTAACAATAGGTAAACATAGGCAAATACAATTCTAATTCTCTGACAATACAAATTTGCATTTCAAACACTCTGGTCTATCTAACATGGTTTTGATAACTATCTACAAGAAATGGCCTGGTACCCATTTCAATATTTCTCTAATATGTTCCAAAAGGTTGATTTCGGGTTGCTTAGCCTGCTGGTTACTTAACTTTCGCTGACTCAGCATCTGTCACAATTTTGTTAAAGACCACCTCTACTAGGCAAATGATTTTTGCTGGTCCCATAGGTGCTTACATAAGACAGCTATTACATTAGATAATATGCATGTTATGCATGCAGGGTGTTGTTTTTTTTTTAAAAAAAAGCAAGCATAATTTAAAATTAATTTTAAATCCTATTACAATGCAGTAGAAAAGGAGGAAGGGGAAAATTCATAGAAGGCAATTTTTCTAAATATTAATACAAGAACTATAAAGTCAAACTTCGGTATAAGTAGTAATATTAAACCATGCCAGCATTAACCTCAGCATCATAACCTAATTAACCTTAGCACTAACCTGAATAACCTCATTGCAAATAGTGCTTAGCAAGAAACAAAGAGAAATGTTGTCCAGGTTCTAATATGCAAATCTAAATTTGTGTAGAACCATCAGAATCATTACAATCCTTTTCCTCAGACTTTAGGTGGTTGGTTAAACTAAACACTGATGTTGATTCACCAGAAAAGTGTCCATAGCACTTATTTCTTTTACCCAACAAAAAAATCACTAATTGCTCTGGGTCACAGAAATGAAAACTGTCACTTTAATACTTCATTTGATATTGACATGGACAAAACCTTTTACATTTCATCATTAACTAACTAAATTTCTGATTTCACTATGGAGTGGCTGCTGTCATTTTTACAGCTAAGGATGCAGCTCACTCTCCATTATATGCTTGATATTTTTTCAATCCTGAAAGAAATGAATTTTCCTGAAATCCTGTATGCCCCCGTTTCATTCCAGGGTAAGGATTTTCTGGAAAGTTTAGACAAATTAGACAAAAGGTCTGCTCCTCAGGGGGAGATCATCATAGCTCCACTGACTTCAGTGGAGGATCTGGCCCAAGACATGTACAGTGTAAATACTTATAATTATAAATTGATTTTCTTCAGATTCGCCCTGCTGTTTGAGGCAGAGACGGTGTGTTTGTGGGAGAGTGGCAGTGAGAAAAGAGAAGACTAGGAAGCTAGGGTCATATGATGGATCAGAAGTCAGGAAGGAGTATGGATACAAAGGGACATGGAGATGAGAGCAGGGCATGTAGGTAGGTGGTAAGGGCTGGGGACACATGAAAGGGGTGGCGCTTGCATCACAAAATCAGTATGAAGCTTTACAAAAGTCCCACTGCACCTTTTCTCAATTCCGGCTGTTAGACAGTCTGGAGCTGACTAGCTTGCTCCTTGCTGACATATAATCCTTCATGCCTCATTATCCCCCAGCTTGATTTACACAACCCACCCAGCCTTAACATCGCCATCTAATAAAATATGGAAAGGTCAAGATAACAAATTTCAGCAAGATTATAAAATCCATTTCTTATTCAAGGTATCCACTTACAATACTCTCATTGTAATTTGTTTGTAATGGAGAAAGAACTAAACCATACGAGTGAAGTGGCTCTATCCCTTAATTGTTCATTTCCAGACTCTCATGCTTTTCAGGTTGGTTTGTTTGCTTGTTTAGTTTTGAGGTAGAGAAATTGTCTACAGAAATGATTACACTTTCAACTTAAACTATTTGCTAATGAATTTTTTTGTTCACTACTTATTTTTTAAAAATTATGCATCATCTTTATAGTGGTGAAACATAGGAGCCTCAATCAGGGATAAGGGCCCCATTGTATAAAGTGCTGTACAAAGAACAAAATGATGGTCTGTGTCCCAAAGAACTTATGATTTAGTTCATGGTAACTCCCAATATGTGCTAGGAACTTTCGAAATACAGAAGATGCGGCCCCTACCCCCCAAGACTTGTATTAAGTATATGTCAGCTAGACATTCAGCTGCTGTACATAGACGTAATTCCATTGAGGTAAACGGAACTACACCAGTTTACACCAGCTAATAATCTGATCTTGCAGTTTCTGAAACTTTGGAATCTGCATTAGGTCTGGAAAAAACCACCGATTTCCATTAATGAATTATTTCATACATGCCTACTGTAACTATTTTAAAAATCCGATCTCTGTCAGATGTAAACACAGAAGTAAATATTAATTTATCTTTAGAATTTTTTCATCACTTCTGGGAGCAGAATCAAGAGCAGTCATGAGGCAACAGATTTTACAAACAGCAGCAGTTGAATTTTCTTCACGCTAGTGACCTTGTGTTTAACCCATATGTCTGTTTCTTAAAATCGCTGTAAAATAGCATTGTGAATAAGTTTTTTTTAGACTTCACTACCTGGCCACAACTGTATATTTGAACTGATATTCTGAGACAATTTCTTAAGGGTTAGCCTCCTGTTGATTCCTGTTTGCTGCCAGTGTGACTGAGCTGCATATCAATGTGAAGAGTTCTACCCAATTTAGAAAGTCCAAGAATAACATTGCAGAGTTGAAATTGATGTGTGAGTCTTAAACACAACAGCAACAACAAAGATTTCTATGAGTAATCTACGACCAGTTAAAAAACAAACAGAAAGCCAAACCTATTGCTGCTCCCGTTTGGCTAATCCTAGGTGCTGAACATTTTCAGTTCCAATTTGGTGAATTTCATTCTACCTGGATTTAGTCTGGATTATATTCAGACAGAGTGCAGAGTTGGTGGGGAAGTTAGGGCCCCTGAGGAAGTGAGCTGTAGCTCACGAAAGCTTATGCTCTAATAAATTGGTTAGTCTCTAAGGTGCCACAAGTCCTCCTTTTCTTTTTGCGAATACAGACTAACACGGCTGATACTCTGAAACCTGGCCCCAGAATGCTTGTTCTAATAGTGGACACAGCCCTTCTGCATGAGTTACACAAGGTGTTAATGCTTAGGAAGCCCATAAACAGGGATCCTGCAAGGTGGTGAATGCCCTGAATTTTCATTGACTACCCTGAGGTGATTAGAAGTTAATGAACTCAACAGACATCTCATACGCTCCAGCATCATATGACACCTTGGTCTCTGCTGGATATGATGGTGAATGGCTCTTTTGTTCCCCTGTTGAGTCATTGATTAAAGAAGTGATGTTAACACAGTATCAGGAAATCATTCATTCCATTTTTGATCAGGGGGAAAAATTGTCATGTTAAACATGACATATTCTCCCCATGACAAAAACATCATGGGGAGAATATTGGGCTGGGAGTAGAATGTGTCTCAAGAATATGCCCTGTTTGAATGCCTAGGAAGCATAACTAGCTGGTAAAAGATAGACTATTAAAAATAAGCAAATTTGGATTGGACACTTTTACATATTAAAAGTACCACTGAGTCACAGTTCACTGAAATCTTAATATCCTAAATATATTTTTTCTGATGGAGTTAGACATTTTATTATTCTAGAAGGAGTAGCCAAGTAAACTACCTGTCACTAATGATAGAGCTCATTCAATGTTTGTTTATCACTCATTTAAAAATCAGTATTTTTCAGTGGGTGAATTGTCTTTTCTTCTGATTGTGCTTGTTATATACCACTAACATTATTTTAACATGATGAGCTGTGCATTTCTCATTTTTAATCATTCAGTACTGGAGATGAAAAGTTTCCTTTCTGAGGTCTTTAACTCATCACCCCATCTTTTGTGTTCATCTTGCCAAATTCCACTTGGAATATGGACCTTTTAAATCTTGGTAAGGTTTTTGTCATTCAAATGAAGTGTGTTAAAGTTGACATCAATGAGCCTTAAGAAATGTTGCTGTCTGGCTACCTTATTTATTTATTTTATTGAGCAGTGCTGATCAAAAGGGTAATCTACATTTCTGATTATTTTTATTTTTTATGCTAAATTATTTGAGACCAGAACTAAAAACAGATTCCACATTCCAGCAGAAACTAAATATATCATCCCAGCATTAACCCTGAGTAGGGTTGTGTCTATTTTGTTTTGTTTTGTTTTTGTTTTCCAGCTCGTTAATGATGTCTCCAGGATGCTGTCTTTTGACTTTAGTTAAAAGTAAAATGTTCAAATTTCTCACCCCAGACATAGCTGAAAATCAAGCTTGTTAAAGTTGTGAAAGCTTCAGAATGCTTCTGTCCATCTGACTGCCCTATTCTAGAATACTCACCATACAAATAAATTGAATTCCTCTTCTCCTTCTGGCTCCCTTCAAGCCTTTTTGTACTCTGTCATTGTCACATTGTTTGACCCTTGCTGAAAAGGAAATCTTGGCAGTGTGTGTAATATATATGCTAGTTTCAAATTATTGTTTCTGAGTTAGAGGGGAATCTTGATACAAATGGAAAAAAAACCCCACAGTTTTAACAGCTGTTGATTTATCTCCCCCCCCCCCATGGAATTAAGTCTTTTTATTGGCTGAGCCATTTGGATTAAGTCAGCATTTGTTCAAAGCAGAGATGGTCCTGAAGTGGAACCCTGCAACTGTACAGTCACAGCTGGCCAAGTCATGGGGCAGTTTAAATCCATACCTGGATTCAGACTTGTGGTCTGGGCCCAATTCTCTAATGGCTCTGATCCTGCAAAGAAATCCATGCAGGCAGGCCCCTGTGCCCCTGTCAAACGGATGAGGCTCTGCCTGACAGAGCTCATTGCAGAAGCATTATATCATATTGTTGTTGTTGTTTTCTGCAAGTGGACGAATGGTATGTTTCTGTCTCCCTGATGAGTGCAGATGACACATTGTCTACTTTGCAGGTTATGAGGTTTTTTTTTAAAGTGGTTTCAAAGAGCTCAGCAGCAGTTTAAGAAAAATATAGAAAACACTCTGTCTTTAAATTAATTAAATATTAACTTCCATTTTTCAGTGTTAATTTAAGTTTTAATTGGAATCTTGTGCCTCTTACAGTGTCCAATCCTCCAAGATTTTTAATTCACCATTTGAAAGTTTGATTCTCCTCTTCCTTCACTACCATCACCTTGTAATTTTTTTTTAACCTTTATGTTCCTTTTTTCCTCAAAGGTGAAAAAGAATGATCATGTTAAAAGAATTTTTGTTTTGTTTTGTGTTCCTATACAGGAACATTATGTTCTTTTAATTTCAATCAGACGTTGTGTTAACCAGGGATTAATTAAAGTCACTTGTTGTTTTTCCATATATTCTAAATGGTTATAATCCCAAAAGTTCCAAAGTAATAAAGAACGCAATATCATCCCCTCCAAGTGGGAAAAGCATAGCAGTCCACCTTTTGTCTCACGTTGTGTATTACCACAAAAAATAATAAAACTATAACTTACATAATTCCCTCATGATCTGTACTGTATAGCGAGAGATTCTGGGGATTGTAGTTTTCAAATGCTACGATAAGAGCTATCTAAGAAATATGGTGAGATTCACTGGTACGATTATGGGGCTAGATCCTCCATTGCTAAAGAGTGGATTTTACCGCAACTGATTTACACCAGCTGAAGATCTGAACCATATTGTGCAGTAATGGTCTTTAAATACCAGTTCCAAATAATTATACTTGGAAGGAAATTACACGTATTCCAGCTGGGAAAAAAATGGGGGGGGCCTAAATGAAAATGTGAACACTTTTACAGAGGGCAGCTAAAATGTTTAAAGTGAGTTTATGAAATATGGCAGATAGGCAACAGTGAAAACTGCAGAGTGCAGAACAGTTACAGCACAAACAGCATTAGCTGCCCACACTGCTCTACTAGTGTGCTTCCACCTTGAATTGAAGGAACCATCTCTAGAGGTAAGAGGATAGTTCAATCTCCATGGTTTAGTGATTCTCAGAGTATAGTCCTAAAACCTCCAGAGGTCACACAGTCCTTTCTGGTGTACCACAGAATGGACTATTGTTTCATTCAGGAGTGGGGGGATTGAGTGTTGGAAGAGGAGGTGCCCCCTGAGAGTCTGCCTTTCAAATTCTCCTCAGAATTACTATTGTTGTTGTTTGAGCATAAGCTTTCATGAGCTACAGCTCACTTCATCGGATGCATTCAGTGGAAAATACAATGGGGAGATTTATATACACAGAGAACATGAAACAATGGGTGTTACCATACACCCCCCGCTCTCCTGCTGGTAATAGCTCACCTTACCTGATCACTCTTGTTACAGTGTGTATGGTAACACCCATTGTTTCATGTTCTCTGTGTATATAAATCTCCCCACTGTATTTTCCACTGCATGCATCCAATGAAGTGAGCTGTAGCTCACGAAAGCTTATGCTCAAATAAATTTGTTAGTCTCTGAGATGCCACAAGTCCTCCTTTTCTTTTTGTGGATACAGACTAACACGGCTGCTAATCTGAAACCTATTGTTGTTGTTGTTGTTTATTACAGCAAGACCCAAAGAAGGATCAGAGACACACGGTACACACGAGTAACAAAGTGGAACTAAGAAGACAGGCTCAGCCCAGAAAGCTAAATGTCAGACAGGCCCAACAGCTAGATGAAGCAGACTGACAGGTGAGAGAGAGTTGGGAGGATGAAGTAAGAATAAAACAAACATTGCTTAGCAGAAAAGCAGAAGTCAAGTTTGTCATGTGTGTATCCAATGCCAGATGGGAGTGCTTAGGGTTTAAGCAGATTGGAAAATACCCACCACAGCCTATTCTATCAAGGACCTTGCTAATGGGATTGCCAGCAAAATTGCCAGTCAGTGCAAACTGGTTTGTGATTTGTCTGTTCATTAGATACTGGCCTGAAACCAGGAGCTCATTCAGTATAGATCACTGAATAGCATTTGATCACTACTGAGATGTGCTGGATTTGAACTTCTGACCTAGGTGCAAAACAGTTCATTTGCCCATTGCCGAGCCATCCACTAGTAAACTGTTAATATTTTAGTATGGGCTCACACATAAGTTTTCCCCTGACCTATTTATACACCAGGAGATTGGGAAGGATGCTTTGCTTGCACTAAGGAGGGAGAGAAAGTAGAGTATCGATTAATTTGTTTTCCCATTTAATAAAAATAATATAAACAAAACCAAGCAAACAGGCAATGCTACTTGGCAAACAAACTTGTAAGAAAGAAAGGTTTACAGACAAATTCTCTTTGGCTGCAGAAAAAACGCTGTTGAGGTCAATGGAGCTGTAGCCAGTAAAAACAAAAGAGAATTTGGACCTTAAGTCACATCACTGGAAAATATATTGCAAAGGTTAATTTGAAATGGGGGCAGGGTGTATGAAGATCTCTTAGGAAATATCTAACATTTAGTCCAAGTTTGTGCATTCCAATTAAAAGAAATACTCCTCAAAAATATTTTTATGAGCTCCCAGGATTAAGTAATCTCTGACTATCACATGATGAAGCAGCATCCAGAGAGGGGTAAATTCCATCTCCTGCTTAGAAATAACCCTAATGCTCCTTTCAATCTGGTGGTGGAATTTAGATCCCTTTTCAGAGCATTATTCGTCATCCAGTCCTCTGTTAACATGAGAAGTGTTGATGCACTTGCTTGCCTAAGATTTATGCTTGATCTACCAGACAGTATTATATAAGACAGTCATTTCCAACTATACCTGACCAAAACACTCTATGGAAACATTAGTATTAATGACTCCAAGAGTCTTTCATCATATTGAATACAAAAACGTGAGCTGGCAGGATAGAACATTTACATTAAGTAATGTCCATTGGAAGATGCAGACCAAAAGGGTTTAAATTATCACTACCTAAACTGTTGATCTTGTAGACTGATAATATCTTATTTTTAGAACATGAAGAATATAGATGTCTGATCCTGGAGCTCAAATAGGGCTCTAATAGTTATTAATGGCAGCTGTCAGATGTAACATCTATTGACTAAGAAAGAGTCAGACTGGCCATGCTAGAGTCCCCAGTTAGCTGAAGGGATTTTTTTATTAGCTCGCTCTTCCGTAGGCAGCCTGATAATGAAATATCAGTGTTTACCTGCAATAGCCATTAGGACAAACTAATGAACTTGTTCAGGAGATACAAGGTCATCACCTGCTTTGTCAGTCAATAATATTGTTAAGGAGGCAATTTCCATCACGGTAGGTACTCACAAATTAAATTAGAAACTACTAGCTTTTAATTAGCTGTGGAGCTTACATAATGTGCAGCAAAATCTTGCAGCAAACACTTTCTTTCATTAAGAAACCACATTCATAAAAGATTTTTTTAAAACAACAGATTAAAAAGGCAGTGATACCAGAAGGACTGAAATAAGCAGCTAAAGAGGATTAAAAAACAAACAGACAGTCTCTCAAAATTAAACTACTTTTTCCCAAAATGTTTTTCGCCCATCTGGAAATCACTGTAGTTATAATCTCCTGCTTGCTAAAATATTTGTAGGGCAGCATGTACTAGTTACCACACATCTGAGTTATATTATTTATTTTATTTACTATTTAGCAAAGCACTGATAATACAATAGACACAAGTTTGTACAACAGACACATAAAGATAGATCTAAAAGATAGACTAACAATAGAGCTGGGTAGAGAACAGTAATTTCGTTTCCCCCAGGATTTCAAGATTTTCAAATCTGGGTTAGTTGAGATTCAGAACCAAATCTACAAAACCTGAATTTTTCAGTGAAATGGAATTACTGTTCTCCACCTAGCTGTCCTTTAAACCCGGGTTCCAGGGCAGTCACATTGGTTGCTGCCCAAAAGCCAGAGATCCTGGGAGCCCTGGTTGTGGGGTTAAAAATAGACCCATTTTTCATGAGTTTTTGGTGACATTTTTAGCCACACCTTTTATAGAAAATGTTATCAAAATGGTATTGAATTCTTTTGGTTTACTAAAAGTCAGTGTTTCAATTAAAAATGTTTCAAAAAATCACATAAAATGAAAACTTTTGCAAAAGTCAACAGTTGTTTGTTAATTCTTTTATTTTTATTTTTATTTATTTGAAAAGTTTTGATCAGTTTGAGTATTGAAGTGGATAAGACAGGATGTAGTGGCAGACCCAGAGGAAGAGTTTGGTATAGTTAATTTCTTCTTTTTGTGAACTAAAGAGTTGTCGCAAGCTTCAGAACACAGGACTATCTTTCCATGACCAACAATATTTTATCCACATACAGTGTGAACAGTGGAAATCAGTATTTTAGATTCAGTGAGCCAAACACAGTGCTGGAGGGAGCAGGGGAAAGAGAGTACACAGATAAGGCATGGTTCTTGCCATGAAGACCTTGCATACTAAAAACACATAATAGGCAGAGAGCTAGAGAAAAGAAAAACAATAATCAAAACAATGGTGATTGACACATGCTGATTTGTACCTTATCAAAGAGGGCATCAACCTGCGTTAAACATATGCAGGCCTTATAAAAATGTACTTCAGTATTCTGCATTAATACTCTAAAACAAGGTGGGACAAATTATCTGCTGATGTAACTTTACTGACTTCAATAGAGTTATACCAGATGATTGAAGCTTTTCAATTCAGGAAGATTTTTTGGGCCAAGAGCTCAATTTCTCTAGTTAGGGACAGAAAGACTGTCATACTGTATAGCCTGGAAATTAGGGCATTGGCCTGGAATGGGAGACACTCATGCCAAAGTCTCTGCTCTGACTGAATCACCAGAATTTTTCAACTGGATCGCTCTGAATCAAGCAGAGCAGGGACTTTGACCTGGTCTCCTGTAGCCCAGACCAGTGTTCTAACAGGTTAAAGAGCATGAAAGTTTGTCTCTGGTCTCTTCTGATCAGAGATCCCTGGATCCAAAAAACCTTCCTAGCAAAAACTTCATTGAAACTGAAACATATCCACAAAATGTTTTGGCTAAGAAGAAATTTCATGTAGTCACAAATATTCTGACCAGCTCTATTCAGCCCCCTCATGTATATTGATTATGATACAGTCTTTAATTACATGATCACATTTCCCGCCCACAGGACCCCTGCTTATTAAGGTTAGTTCTCCCTTTTCTTCACATTTTTAATTTCATGAGAGTTTCATGGCTTGAAAACATTTTATGAGCTTTCTAAAATTAACAACAAAATAGAATATGAGGAAAAGAAGCTGTTGTTTGTAAAATATATTTCACATATTTATTAGGGCTGTCAAGCGATCAAAAAAAATTAATCTCAACTAATCGCGCGATAAATCGTGCTGTTCAACAATAATAGAATACCATTTATTTAAATATTTTGGATGTTCTCTACATTTTCAAATATATTTATTTCCATTACAACCCAATACAAAGTGTACAGTGATCACTTTATATTTATTTTTATTACAAATATTTGCACTGTAAAAAAACAAAAAGAAATAGTATTTTTCAATTCCCCCATTAGAAGTACTGTAGTGAAATCTCTTTATCATGAAAGTTGAATGTACAAATTTAGACTAATGTGCAGAAAAATAACTGCATTGAAAAATAAAACAATGTAAAACTTTAGAGCCTACAAGTCCACTTGGTCCTACTTCAGCCAATCACTCAGACAAACAAGTTTGGTTACAATTTGCAGGAGATAATGCTGCTCGCTTCTTGTTTGCAATATCACCTGAAAGTGAGACTTTCACATGGCACTGTTGTAGCCAGCGTCGCAAGATATTTACATGCCAGATGCCCTAAAGATTCATATGTCCCTTCATACTTCAACACCATTCCAGAGGACATACGTCCATGCTGATGACGGGTTCTGCTCAATAACAATCCAAAGCAGAGTATACACACACAAACCCCTACACAGCATTTTACATTACCCATAGCCATAGAATGATTTTCCAACTTCATTATTATATATTTACATATATATATTTATCTAAACATATGAAAACCCTTAAAAGATATATAAATAGGAAAAACGCCCAGCCTCATTACCAATAAATATTTGCTGAATTGGTATAGGAATGAAACACAGCTAGTCACAGAGGCTGATAACCTCTGGAATCTAGCTTTGGTAACAATATTGCCTCTTGATTACAATTACCAAACTTCAGTTGGCTAATGGATACTCCTAGGGCTACGTTTTTTTTCACCAGGCCTTTCCCTGATGATCATATATGAATCTTCTTGCTCCATTATTGTGTCTCTTCATTGAACTGTGCATTTAGTGCATAAAACCCTTCAGGACTTTGTCTATCTTATAAAGGATCACAATCTCTTGTGGGTGCTTTTTAAGTAATACAGTATTATTATTATTACCACTCTGTGGATTACAGTAACACATAGAAGCCCAACCAAGATTGGGACCTACTGTGCTAATTGCTGTACAAACACATAATAAGAGCAGTCCCTGCCCTAAAAAGCTTACAATGTAAATAGACAAGGCAGATAACATATCTCATAGTGCAGATGGGGAACAGAGAAACAGAAAGATTAAGATACCTGCCCAAGGTCACACGTGACATATGTGGCAGAGTCAGGAATTTGAATCCTGATACCCTGAGTGTCACAGTCCCTGGGTAGGCTGCCCCTCCTGAGACCCTTTTCCAGTCCCCTGAGTGCACCCCTTCCAAGTGACAAGCCCACAAGTGGGGTGGGATCCCACAAGCCAAGCACTCTCCAGTTGAGTCTCTGGGTTAAACCTCCCTAGTTACCAACCGTGTTACTTAGAAGGTCAATGGACTTGGAACCTGAAAGAATTTCAGGGAACCTGTGGTCAGTAATAGTATGCAGTGACATGGAAACAACTTCTCAAAAACAAAGTCTGATTTATTCTGCCCCGAAAGATTCACAGTGCTTAGAGAAGTAGATTTAAAACAACAAAGGGTCCCACACACCTATTGTCCTACCCAAGCTTGGCATTCCCCTTGAGCCCATAGGTAGACATGACTTAGCATTGGTGCCCTGCCCCCCATTCTCACTGGGCACCAAGTCGTAGCCTGTTTACTGCAGATCCATGACTCCCAGGCCGTCCCTGGGTCAGCCTGCATCATGCTGTCATGTCTGCTTCCAGACGAGCTCACTCCTTGTTCTGCCAGCAGCATCTTTTAACATATGATCTCTTTCTTCTCAGCTTGGCCAAACAGCCCTGTTGCTAGGGTTGAGGCTGAGGAGTCCCTCTTCAGAACTGTAATCCTGGCTATTGTTTGAGGGAGATGGTCCTTATCTAGGGCATAATTTTACCTTTCCTGCCTGGTTTCTTTTAGCAACCCTTTTTGATATAATTGTGCATTCAGGCAGGCTAATATCACACAGATACATTGAGAGGCATATGATATTTATATAGAATAATCCAAATATTTCCCAGTTCTCCACACTGAGAAGTCCAGTGCTTTAAACACAAAACCAGTTTTCCTCTTTTCCCCTTCAAATGCATGTTTGTGATTACGTTTCATTTTTGGTGGCAACAGCAGAAAGTTCCAATGTGAAACTGAGGATGATACAATGATCAAAATAAAGGAAGCAGGACAAGCAGCAGCAAGTGCTTTGAGCTATTTCTAAAAATGATTGGAGTGAGGGAAACTTCAGCCCTGCTATCTCATTGTCCCTTACTGGCTGTTGAGCAATGACCAGAAGAATGCCTTCCAGTTGTTCCTTCAGACAGTCTCCTCTGATGCTTTGTTTGCAAGGAGAGTAACGAGCGTGCAGCCCAACTCAAGGGATTCCTATAATTCCAGACAAAAGAGGATTGTTTTCAGGTATTATATGACCAAATGGAGAGGCAGATTCCAATTCTGGCTGACTGACAGCAACTAAGGATATATGTGTGAAAATGAAGGATGAATTGAGAAATCTAAAGTCATGTTTTCTTTTGTCTGGATTTCTTTGGTCCCACAGTTATTCATATTCTGAGACAGTTTCATCATCACATTCCATTTTTTGTTAATTTGCATTTCACTTTCTGAATCGAATTGGAAGAAAAAATAACATCTGTTACATTTTCCTTCTTTGATGAATTCTAATTCTTAATGGAATGGAATGAATTAACCAATTTTCCCAATGTGTTGTTATTTTTTATTCTTTTCCTGGGATCAATATGCATGCTAAGCCTTCAGTATTAGTTTCTGTCAAGTGGGACTTGTGTCTGACACACAAATCTTTGGTGGTGCGGGTGGTCATGAATGGCAGTCAGTCAGTCATCAAACACTATTTGACTAGTGTGGTGCATCTTCAGGTAGCATTGTTAATATTAAAAGAAATGTAAATCCCAAAAGTGACTTCTGAAAACAAAACTAAATCTGCTTCTAACAAGAGCTGGGCAAAAATTATCAGACAAATAGTTTATTCACTGAAAGAGGTATTTTGGTTGATTTGGAACTATTCATGAATTTGACAAATCTGACAGATAGTTTGGTCCATTTTTTGGTATGACTTAGACACCATTCACAACACAGCCAGACGAGGACGTGGTAGAGGTGCTGCCCCTCTTATAAGCTTTTGCTGAATGATAAGAGAAACTAACCTGAGATGGGGAAAGACCCAGTTTCCAGTTCCTTTTCCAATTAATACATAATTATTTATGCAAAATGGAATGACTTCAACAGGAGAGACTGAGTAAGACCCACCCCAAAACAGTTTATTAGCTGATGGTTAAAGCAGTCACCTGGAAGGGGAGAGCGCTGGATTCAACTCCCGGCTCCAGAACAGGGATTTGAACTTGGGTTTGCCGTATAGAAGGGCGACGGTGACACCACCTCCTCTGGTCACGTAGCGCATGCCCAGAAAATGTGCAGAAACAAAATGTCTCAGGTCAGACAAAATATTTGATTTGAGCCGAAATGAATTAGTTGTTTTTCAATTAACTGAATATTCAAAATAAAAATTGGATTTGATTTGACCCAAACCAAATTTCTTTTCCCATTTGTTTTGGAACTCCCAGCAAAGAGAAAAATCAGTTATTTGCCCAGCTCTACTTATAACTACATACGTAACATTGCCCATGTATACCTCTGCCTCGTTTTTGAACTCAGCTGAAATGCTCATTTCTGCCTTTGATCTTTTCTCACGCTGACTATAACAACTTCCTTCTGTATGGATTCCCACAGGCCCAACTGTCCAAACTCCAGCACATTCAGAATACTGTTGCTTGCTATCTCATATCCACCCAGAAGCCTACTCCCACCCTCACACAGCTGTATTGGTACCCCATTCATTCCAAGATCCAGGTAAAATTTGCCCTCATTTTTTTTAAACATCTATGGACTTTCCCCAGCCTACTTCAAGAACTGTGTCTCCTAGTACCTTCCCCTCTTTCTTCACTTTTTTTTTTTTGGTATATTATTTTATTTCTATTGCTGTGTATTCAAAAATAAAAAGGGACCTATCCGGTGTTCCAGTCCCCCCTGTCAGAAATTACAAGAGCATGAGAAAAAATAAACAGCTAGCAGAACACACAGCTTCCCTTTGTCCCACAAATAGGTCCCCATTAAACCCCACCTACCATTCACTTCCTCTCTTCCCATTGCTTACAGTCTGGCCATTGTTAGTGTGACAGCCTTCTCCTTTGCCTTGCTTCTTCTGTGATCTGGAACAGCTTTTCTGGATCTCACCATCACATCAGCTCTCCAACTCTCTTTTCAAATCTTAAAAATAATGGGAACATTGCTGACAATGGCGCTAGGCTGGCTTGCACCAGTTGTAGGTTTAGCCTAAGATATCCTTCCTGTCTTGTCTATATGTCTCAATGTCTTTCTCTATCTACTACAAGTGTCTGATTGAATTCTGTAAAGTGTTTTTGGATTCAGCTTGTGTGAAAGATGCTATTCAAAAATATATTCTGTTCCATAGGATCTCCCTGGAGGAAGATACATATATTCTAAAGACTTCAATAGTTAAATAATAAGGCTGGAGTGGATGCTGCAGGTGTCTCATATTTATATCTAAATTTTGGACTAAAGTATCCAAAACAAATACCAGTATAAAAGAGTTCTGCAATAACGCAGTGTAATACAAATTAGTGCAAACTCATTTATTGCAATGTAAATTTCAAGCAAAAATTTTGTTTTTATTTCCCATCTTAATCCCTGTTGTTTCATTTTCCTCACTCGGTTGAGCTTTAAAACAATTATAAACCCAAATCTGTTTTGATCCTGGAGCCTATGTTAAGCAAATGTGAGAACATTTAAGTCACAAAGAGGAACACTGACTTGATTAGCAAGTTTTTCAGGTGTTCCCCTCCAGGCATCATCATCATCATCAACACCATTCATCATCACCACGGCAAAGCCTGGCATCTGAGTCATCAGAAGTAGCACCTTTCTCACAGTGGCAATGAAAGGAAAAATTGTGTAGCTCGTGGTCAGAAGTCAGTGCGAGTGTTCAACACTTGCTATGGCTAGCTGCCATGGGCATGGTTTGTGAATGGTTAGGGAGGTTAGACGCTTGTGCTTTCTGCTTTTCATAACAATATGACCAGCAATGTTAAAACATGCCATTATTCGAGTAATAATCAAGACTAATTGGCCGATACATTATACTTCAAAGGTGAAATACACCCCTCCAGGGAGGGTCAGCAGCAGCATGCTTCAGTTCCCCACTTTACCGTCTACCCACAATTTCACCCCCACTTAATCCCTATTTTAAGGATTTAGATTTTATTTTTTAGATTTTTAAGGGCAAGATTTAAGTGGTACATTCGCTTTGTGGTGGCCCTGTGCATGGGGATGAACTTCACTCCAAAAGAGTGAGATAGTCCAGCATGGTTCAATGTGAGCATGGAACAAAGCTATTTAACCACGTGAAGGACAAGGTGACAGTGACAAACATGTGTTTCCTGTCTATGATATAAGGGGTCACTTCCACTGCTCGTGAAGTGGCCTGCAATGAATTTAGGCTCGTGTCTCTGTAGACTTCGGAGTAAAATAATTAAGTTATTACAAATTAGCTGCACTTTTGTTGAAGAGTTTTCAAACTGCTGTATATAATTCAAGTTATGTACAGCACATCAACAACAACATGGCAAAAGCTAATGGATAACACGCATAGCATTACATAGAGTGAATTTGACACCTTGTGAGTTGTACACCACAGTGATTTATTGTCAAAACCCATGATAAAACTGGAAGAAGAGCTGTTAGTGGAAGGCAGAAGTAAATCCTCAGGGAATAGTTTAAGTTACAATATGTTCCTAGTGTTTTGTATTCATTCCAATTCAGCCAGGGGTGGTGTCTATAAAAAGGAAAACTATCTACAGTGCGGTTGTGACTTTTTAGGATTTTTATATCCTCTGGGCAGTACAACATTTCATTGCTGCTTGCTGAATCCATTCTAGCAAATCCAGGGCAGAAATATAAGGATCAAATAAGGAATAGTATCCCACCCCACACCCCATGGGTCTGACATCTTATCATATCTGTATCATTTGTTCAGCAGATCATTACTGATATTGTGTCATGATGATGATTCAGTAGGTAATAGTTCGTCATTAGTACAGACATGTTTAGGGAATAAATGCAAAGACCAAATGTCTCAAATTGTTTTATTTATGTGATTCCTCCCGCCCCCCCACAAATGAAAGCATTTCACAGTATTAAGAGTCTTGAATTAATGTTACTGTTTTCAAATCCCACAGATTATAATGGAGAAGCAATATGATTCTACCAAAACACCACCAGTGAAATGTAGAGGTATTTACCCTTATGCACCAGCAGTTCTCAAACTGTGGGCTGGCTTAAACTTGCTGGTGCCTGGGGTGGAAGCCATAGCCTTAGCCCCACCACCTGGGGCCAAAGCCAAAGCCCTGGACGGTGGGGCTCAGGTTACAGGCCCCCTGCCTGGGGCTGAAGCCCTTGGGGGTTATGGGTTGCCTCCCACCCCTGCCCAGGGCAACAGGGTGTGGGTGGGCTCAGGCATTGGTCCCCTCTCCTGGGGTCGTGTAGTAATTTTTGTTGTCAGAAGGGGATTGCAGTGCAATGAAATTTGAGAACCCCTGTTCTACACAATTTACAAAGCACCCATCAACATGTTTTTTGAGTGCCATTTTAGGTATGATAAATTGATGGTATACTATACTTAGATTACCAGCCTGCGGAAGTGATTTTGGGTTATGAGAAGTGAGGTGATAAAGACAATGCCTTATCTAATTCAGTCTTCAGGGGTCTACTGACTAGTTCACTGTCTGAAAAGCTGATCTGGAACAATCAGAATGTAAACCTCACTTTGTACGAATAGCTAAGATGGTCTACTTGGAATGCAAATAAAACTTCATGCCTCTTCCATTACAGTAAGTTATCTTCTGTGGTTTCACATTTGTAGCTGCACATTATTAATGTGCAGTTACACAGAAACCAAAGTCCACTGAAAGTCTTCTGAACGCTACTCAGAGACAGAAAACTTATGGGATCTGACAACATAGAGCATGCACAAAGAACAGCTCAGAATAGACATAAAGGATGGAGTCATATTCATGCCCCAAGTGACATTTGACAGCACAGGAAGGATTCAGATACAGAAAGTCCATAAATCTTCACACACAAATATTTTGGAACATTCCACTTCCACTCTCAGAATTTCAACAGTTTAAACAACTAATTAACCTTTGCTCCAGCTCCAAGCTTTTTTTGTGGTGTCTCTTGTTTTGTTGTGCACAGCTCCGGGGCCTTTGCCAAGTTTCTTTGAAGCTTGGCAATGTACCTTATGGGCTATCTTTACAAACTCCATGTGCCCTCTGAGAATACAGAGAATACAATGTCACTTCTCTGCAGTCTAATTTTATGTTTTCTGGTCTTTATATGAAGTCTTTGATGGTTTTATAAATGTATTTAACTAGTCTGTACATCACAAAATAGTCACTTGAGTCATATGTTCTCCAATAGCCTTAGATTGATTAAAAATCAGTTGGATGAAGGACCTGTATCAATTGTTAATCTCTGAGTCAGCTCTTGCTTATTCTTTCTTCATTTATTCTTATTTAATTTATGAGGTTGGCTTCACTTGTTTGTTCTTCCAATTAAGGAGTTAACAAATCTCTGTGGTCGTGCAGCTCTTTGTAGCACTCTTTGGTTGGCTTTAACTTGAACAATTTTACTTCACATTGTCTCTTCAACACATACATTAAATGTATCACTCAGTCTTTGATAACACATTGATACATCTGATATCTTTGTTCATTATCTTTGTTCACTGATATCTGATATCTTTGTTCATTCATTTGCTCATCTTTGTTAAGTATGTTCATTTATCAAAGTTTCTTAGTATAATTTAAAACATGTTATTGTGACACTTTGTATTTACGGTCTCCAAGCAGCAGAACTTCCTTTGAACATGGCCCTTGTCACCTCAAAGTGTTTGTTTGAATCTGATTTCACCTTTCCATGGAGTTTACTAGAACTTATAATCAGCTACTTTTTTCAGATAACTTTGATTTCTTATCAAAAGATTGTTATTTCTGGAATCTCACCCCTCTCTACTTGAGATAAAATATGATAAATACAATCCCTCTATCCCAGCAGGAGCTTATCCCTGTTCCAAATTCTGTTCCTTTAAGTATGGGTATTCTGGGACTTTTAGTTGCATGTTACCGCAAGTTGTAAGCCCTAATGGGAAACGGGGGCAGGTCTGCACACAGCAATCTCTATGTTCTGTCTAGGAGAAACCAGGATCAAAGCAAGATCAGGTGTGTGATAGCAGCAGCAGTGGTGGCAGTCAAGGTAACAGCTGTAGGTGATTTCTCCAGGTAACAGGCTCAAGAATGAGACCTGGATGACAAGATCTCTGGGAAGGAGCCAGGAAGGACTGTGCAAAAGTAGCCAAAGAAAAGACCAGGGAGAAGGCTTAAAGAGGCAGAGGCAATGCATGAAAGAGTTCTGGGAAAAGTGAAGTGTGACATTTTGGGTAAAGGGAAGACAGCCCCTTTATCGGTTAGGGTTCCAGGGCTATAATAGAGAGAAGGCATGGGCAGTGGCAGATTAGCCACTGGGCCTATGCGGCCTGTGCCCAGGGGTCACGGCCAATTAGGGGGCCCCAGAGAAATGGGCACCCCTGTGCCCCGACCCCACTCCCCAGGAAGAGTGCTGGGTGGATGGAGTGGGGCAAGCCCCTGCATCCCAACCCCGCTCCCCCCAGGAGTGCTGGGAAGGCAGAGTGGGGCAAGCCCCCATGCCCCAACCCTGCTCCCCAGCAGGAACACTAGGGGGTAGGCTAGAGGAACTGGGGGTGGGGAGCAGCCCCCAGTTGCTCTGGCCCAGGGCCCCACAAATCCATAATCCACCTCTGGGGATGGGCCCCCCTATGATACCACCTAGCGATATGGTGAGAAAACCCCTGTGATCCAAGGTGGAAGAACTTTGCAAGCCCTGCCTGAGAGACCAAGGAGTGTTAAAATGGTTAGGGTCAAGACTATATCATTTTCTTTGGACTTTGTTTACTCCTGAAGGAGAAGACTTTTTTTGCTTTGGCCATAGAAGTAAAATCACTCAGCTGCTCAGGAGCAAGGGAGAACTGAGGTAGAGGATGCATACTGATGCTGGACTAGGTAAATTGATGTTACACCATCATTCCATGTTCCATATGGGGGAGCTAGGCCACAACTATCTTGCTGATGGATTCATCTATGAAATGTCCCAGAATTGATATTTATGAGGTTCCAGAGAAAGTTCCATCCAATCCTTCTTGGTGAGAAGGATGGTTTGGGCTCACATTGGACTTTGGCATGAGAAGAAAAGAGCGGGCATGAGGAAGGGAAGTGATAGTAAAAGGGAACTGGAAAACATGAACCTCATAATTATATTAGGAATGTGCCTCTGGCATATACATAATAAATCTAATAACTCCACAAAAGGATTCAAGTGAAATCCTACACCCCAGGAGTTGCCGTGTGTCAAGGTTCCTTCCCCACTCTGAACTCTAGGGTACAGATGTGGGGACCTGCATAAAAAGCCCCTAAATTTATTTTTACCAGCTTAGGTTAAAACTTCCCCAAGGTACAAACTATTTTACCTTTTGCCCTTGGACTTTATTGCTGCCACCACCAAGCGTCTAACAAATATATAACCGGGAAAGAGACCGCTTGGAAACGTCTTTCCCCCCCAAATCCTCCCAAACCATACACCCCCTTTCCTGGGGAAGGCTTGATAACAATCCTCACCAATTTGCATAGGTGAACACAGACCAAAACCCTTGGATCTTAAGAACAATGAAAAAGCAATCAGGTTCTTAAAAGAAGAATTTTAATTGAAGAAAAAAAGTAAAAGAATCACCTCTGTAAAATCAGGATGGTAAATACCTTACAGGGTAATCAGATTCAAAACATAAAGAATCCCTCTAGGCAAAACCTTAAGTGACAAAAAGACACAAAAACAGGAATATACATACTATTCAGCACAGCTTATTTTATCAGCCATTTAAACAAAACAGAATCTAACGCATATCTAGCTAGATTACTTACTAAGTTCTAAGACTCCATTCCTTTTCTGTTCCCGGCAAAAGCATCACCCAGACAGAGAGAACCTTTGTTTCTCCTCCCCCTCCAGCTTTGAAAGTATCTTGTCTCCTCATTGGTCATTTTGGTCAGGTGCCAGCGAGGTTATCCTAGCTTCTTTCACCCTTTTACAGGTGAGAGGGTTTTTCCTCTCGCTAGGAGGGATTTTAAATGTGTTTACCCTTCCCTTTATATTTATGACACCATGCTTTATCTCTCTTCAAACCCCCATATTTCACAACCTTAATTTATGCACAAGTTTTGGGTAGGTAGCTTAATGTCATAAAATTAGACTAGCATTTGGCTTTCTGTACCTCTCAGCTCCTCTGCACAGAACTCAGACCCCAACGCAAGTCCAAGCAGTCTTATGGATTGACAGAGCACATCATTCTCCAGCATGCCTACCACCACATCAGCCACACCAACTGGACTAGAGGAGCCAGGATGAGGTGACCTCTGGTGATTCCTAAGCCGTCCTGTTGGGACGACTCTCTATCCCCTTTCTGTTGCTCTAGCATAGCACTTCGAAGCTGGAGCTGGGCCAAGGATAGGGCACATTATATCTAATTATTATGGAAGTTCCTACCCTGCATCTTTCTTCAATTTGTGAAAACCACTAGAGATCCTATGATGCCACACAGCAGCTGGAAGCTATTTGAAGCCTCTCAAAGCTATGGTGCTGCTGAAATCCACTAGAGGTACTCAAAGCCATTTCATTTTCAGATAGCATTTTTTTCCTGTTTGCTCTCCATTTTTCTGATGTCAGAAAAGTACAGTACATAATAAAGACTGCAAACATCCATTGGTAATCAGCCACTTACTGCAGTCTCTTATGTGCTAGAATAATAAATTCTTTAGATGAAGCAAAAAGAGTGTAGGTGTGATCTGTAAGGACATCTGAGTATTCATCCTTTCCTTGGTCTTTCACAAATAAAGGTTTAAAAATGACTCAGTTTATTCTGTGCTGGTGGCTCGCTGAGTTCATGCTTTCTTTCTAATAGCTTTTCCCTTCCCTGAGCTATTGTACCATGTTTCCAGGACGGGGGACAAAAGGATATTACCAGCCTAATGGAGATGATAATGTTCAGAATAGAGACTTTTAGCCAGGGCTTTCTTTCTCTGTACTGCAACATAAAATGTACAATGGTTCTAATCCACAGACTGAAAAACAATCCAAAATTAACTGGTAAAGCGAAAGTTTTGATGTTTCTTATAATATTCCAAGCATTTCTGAAGGATTTTTAAATGTACTAATTATGAAATACACATTTTTTAACATGGGGAACTCATCATGAACTTTAGAATCTGAGAAGGTTGCTATTTTTAATTCTACAGGGCCACATACTGTCTCAATTCATACCCAAAGCTCTCCTTAAGTTCCAGATGGATGCCAATAGGAATTATGCTTGTAGACTGAGAGCTGTACATGTCCCTTGTTCATGCTCCCCTTCACATGCGTTCATAACAACTCTTTGTGTCAATAAAAGTTACCTCCATGTATCCAGGAGAGAATGGACTTCAGACTGTGCCAAAAGCATTTTTCAAATCATTGCTGCTAAGAGGTGAAGATTCATTTGTGTTCTGCCCGGAAGTTCCAGTGGGAAATGAATACACAATTTTGTTCTGCAAGGAAAGACATTTTTAAGCCTTTGAGACTTTACTAAACAGCCTATCTCAAAAAAGTTAAGTTAAAAGTATTTTCAAGACACTTATAAAGTTGAATATATTGGTAGATCCAGAGCTGAGCTTATTTGCTCTTTTGTTGCTAGACAATTGTATAGATTCTGCTTGTCCTCCTTTTACTGATTCTGATTCTTATTTTATTTAAATTGACTGATGTAAGACATCCCATTGAAACACTGAATTGGGTATTATTTCTGCATTAAAATTTCTATATTTTTCCTGACACTATCCCATGCAAGTTTTAATGTATTGTGACAAAGTTCCTCCTCTGCCTTGGTGGGTCCTGTGCTTATTGGAGGATTTGCTCACCTCAGAGATTCATGGCAGTCCTCAGTTTGGACCCTTTTGCTAGTGGCTCAAACCTGCCATTCACTCAGATAACCTCATCACTGGCCAGCATGGGGAAAAAGAAGGAGAACAATCCCCGCAGTCTCTGCTGGTCCACCTAGTGGGTCGGAGAACAGGCCAGGGACCTTCCCCTCTGGTGGGACCCACAGTCCAGGCAGGGCCAGCTCTAGGCACCAGCTAAGCAAGTGGCGCTGCTGAAAAGGCAGCATTCCAGCTGTTCTTGGGGTGGCACTCCAAGGCAGCAGCCCCAGTGGCAATTCGGCAGCAGCACCTCTCTATTGTTTTCCTCGGCAGCGACTCTTCTGACTCGGGTCTCGCCATCAGCAGCAATTCAGCAGCAGCTCCCTCCGATGTTCCTGTTCTCTCCAGCAGCGGCATATTAGGCAATTTTTTTTGTTTGTTATTGTTGTTGTTGCTTGAGGCAGCAAAAAACGTACAGCTGGCCCTGAGTCCAGGTCAACTCCTCTTGTATCCAGTCGGGAGTTGGGGGAATGGGAGGAACCCGGGCCTGCCCTCTACTCCGGGTTCCAGCCCAGGGCCCTGTGGATCACAACTGTCTACAGTGTTTCTTGTAACAGCTGTGTAACAGCTACAACTCCCTGGGCTACTTCCCCATGGCCTCCTCCCAACACCTTCTCTATCCTCACCACAGGACCTTCCTCCTGATGCCAAATAGTGTTTGTACTCCTCAGTCCTCCAGCAGCATGCCCTCTCACTCTCAGCTCCTTGTACGCCTCTCACTAACTGAAGTGAGGTTCTTTTTAAACCAGGTGCCCTGATTAGCCTGCCTGTCTTAATTGATTCTAGCAGCTTCTTAATTGGCTCCAGGTGTCCTAATTAGCCTGCCTGCCTTAATTGGTTCCAGCAAGTTCCTGATTGTTCTGGAACCTCACCTGTTACCTTACCCAGGGGAAAGAGACCTGCTTAATCTGGGGCTAATATATCTGCCTTCTATCACTCTCCTGTAGCCATCTGCCTGACCCTGTCACAGTATCAAATCACTGAGTCACTGATGTTTGTTATCACGACCTATATGTCATGAATTATTTCACTTCACTTAGGAAAAACTCTTTAAAGCAGGATACAACATGCGACTTTATTCTATTAAATCAGGTAGTATTTACTTGAAGTTATTACCATATAATATTTTTGAGATTTTTTTCTGTTCCTTTACTTGACAGTTTTTGAAATTATTTTTGAAGGGGTTGTGCACTATAAGGCATGATTTTTTGGCAGCCATAACTAACTTAGAATCCTGTTTTTATTTAAGATTTTTATACCCCAAGGATTGATTGGGCTCCATGTCAAGAAAAAGAACTCTGCTAGTGTGAGTACTAGATAGAATACTCACCTATGGGTATATTTTTAAGGGTCCATGAAGTCCATTACACATCCCCCATCTCCAACAAATTGCAGCCTGTACTAATTTTTTTTATAAGAGTGCATGCACTGGAAGCATATTTTATCATGCAAAAACTTTTGGTCAGGTGAATGTCCTGAACACGGTTTGCCTGTATGGCATTTCATATCCTTTTTATTTAATCCGAACTTGGAAGATTTGTCTTCATATCTTGTCATATGGTGCATTTTTTTCTGATTTCTTGGTGCACGCTTCTGCAAATCTAAGAGACAATCTGAGTGTCCAATTATGCTGTTAGAACTCTCTGCAAGTTTGTAAAGCGCAGCCTTTTCAATAAGCCATAGGTAGAAAAATTGTTTGCACAGATATTCAGCATTGTGTGAAAACAGTTACACTTGGAATAAGGAAAGCTTTGCCTTTTTAAAGAAATCCTTTCGTGAAAAGATCCACATTCCAGTTTTATAGGATTAATTTAGAAGTCAACCATCTGCCCTAAGTGGACTTGTGTTCAATGTAATTCAGTGGCTGGGCTGACCTACGCTCCTCCTCCTTTGCCGTGAAAAAGGAAGGCAGCTGACATCATCTGGAGGGCAGGAGGGGAAAATCAGGCTGTTTCTGTTCTGGAGTTTTGACACTGATTTTAAATAAGGACAGGATGAGGCTCAGTGAGAATATATGGACCTGATGTGGCATAGCACCTGCTTCACTTAAAGTCTATGCTTGAAATCAATGGGAAGTCATGTGCTTCATGGCTTTGCTGAATCAGGGCCTTAATGGGTGATGAAAGATATTTTTCTTGTGGTACTCTTTAAGTTTTTCCTATGGTTAGATTTGATCCTTGGCTAGTGTAAATAGACATCACTCTCTTGAATGTAGTGGAGCTATCTTAAATTATAAACTAGGTGAGGATCTGGCCCTCTGAATTTCATTTAGTTGTAAAGATATCTACATTAGACAGTCAGTAACTGTAGACTATCTGACAGACAGTAACATTTTAAGCTCCATTTACCACTATGGCATTAGTTTGTAATAAATACAGTAAATTAGCTGATAGATTTATGATCAGGAGCAAATAATTAGGTAATCAGCTATTATCATTAACCATTTATTTACTATTGCTAGTTAATTAGGGGTCTGAATCTGCATCTAATCTATGAATGAAACTCCCAATGTCTTAAAAGGGAATTCTTCTGTGAAGAGTGGCTACAAAATCGGTCCCTCTTATAACAGTAAATGCATTTTAATGTAAAGTGTCGTAGGCTGTCACAATTGCATGTTGCTGCCCAGAATTTCAGGTATGACCTAAATGTACAGAGCACAAGGCAGGGGATAGTGTACAAAGGAGGCTTGCTGTCTGCTTTTGCAGTCTGTGACCCTGCTGTAGCCCTGTACATGGGGGCCACTCTGATCTATGTTGGACTACAACCACCACAAGTGCTGAACACACAGCTGAGGATCAGCACAGTGCAGGAATGTCCTACTTGCATCCCCCTTGCTGTACCCACATCCCATTGTCCCATTATGTTGGTATCAGAGTGGGTGCGGGACGTATCAGCCCCCACATTGGCTCTATACTTCTTCAGCACATCCTTGTACAGGGGTGATCCTCCCTGGGCCATTTGAACTAGGGTTCTTCCCAAATGATTCTAGGGGTCTGAGGCACTAAATCAAGATTCTGTCCTTTACTCCGATGCCATATATCTTTTGGCTGTCAGTGCTTTTATTCTCACTGTCACAATGAACTTGCTTAAACCTTCATTATGAGCACAGACATCTTTCTGGTAATAATGAAGACAACTACTAGTTCCTTGTAATTAATAATACTGGGATCAGATTTTCCAAAGAGTAGGCAAACTTCAAAACTTTAAAAGTGATTATTCTTAGCTGCAGTGATTGAACTTAAAAAGTTTCTTCCACTTAGAAAGATTTTTTCCAAGTGGAGAAATATTTCCTCTGGCCTAGAGAATTGTACACCAGACTAGGAGTTCTAGTTGCCACTGGCCTTCAGGTGACCTTGGGCAAGTCTCATCACCTCTGTGCCTCAGTCTCCATATATGTAAAATGGGAATGACGCTATTTACGTCCTTTGCTTGATGAAAAGTACTAGATAAGAATTGGGTGTTATTATTACTCAAAATGGAGAGTCTCACTCAAATGGGAAATATCTCTGAAAATGGAGGAAACTTTTAAGACTCTTGTAGTTGCCGTCTTCCTTTTTGAATGTCTCAAATGGAGCGGAGTTGGGGCACACTGGTGCCCATTTCTCTGGGGTCCCCCAATCTGGCCTTTATGGTTACAGATAAGAACTTGAAAACATTAACCCTAAAGGCTCAAAAATAGAAGGCGAATAAAAATAAAAGCCTGCAAATTATTATATTTTAAAATCTTGTGATTTTTGAATGCTTGGCGTTGGCAATTCTGAGATCAGGAACAGAGGCTAAGCAAAGGGGCACTTTGGGACAGTGATACCCTGATAGTGGATAGCATCTTACTCCTTATGAAGTCTCATTTACTTCAAAAGGACTACTTGTGGAGTAGAGCATTGCTATCTGTCCTATTAAGGGAAGAAAATTAAAAAGAGAACTGGAGGGAACCACAATGGATAAGTAATGAAATAGGCAAGATTTGTACTAACCATCACCCATAGTTCATTACTTTTACACTGTATTCCTTTCCCGCAATCCTTCAAAAATTTGGGAGGAGATTTAGGGGAAATGTTGTAAATTGATAGGGACTGTCTCTTCCTGTGTGTTTGTACAGTACCTCACACATCATGGGAACTACTGTAAGTAAATTCACATAATACTACAAAAGGAGCTATTCTCTCGAAAGAGACAAGCAACTCATGCAGAAGATTATTGTATTACTATCATTTAGGCCCGATTCAGCAAAGCACTTGAGCATGTGCTTAAGTCCATCTCTGTTCAACTCAGCACATGACTTACCTCTTATTCCAATGGGACCAAAGCATGTGCTTAAAGCTAAACATGTGCATAACTGCTTTGTTGAATTGAAGCCTCAGCTGCAATACTGACATCTAACACTTCAACAGGCTAAACGTTCAATACATCATCACTCAAAAGAGAGCTCATAAACATTTCTCTTGGAGAAAGGGAGAATGTGCAGGCCACTAAAAAGTCTGGGTAAGCACTGCCAGTCCTGTCATCTTAACAGAGGAATTTCTAGCTCATGATTCTGTGAATGTGTATGGACTGGACTGCAAATTAATTGCTACTGCTGGAGACCAAAAGAATGGCATTTTCAAAGGGAAGCTGTTACAGTCTCCTTCCTTTACTGAGATCATAAATCTTAGATATCCCATATTTTTCCAATCCACTTGCATATTTGTTAGGAAATAAACAGTATACAGGGTAGATGGCTCAGTTGTGCTGAAATGAACTCCTGCTTCACAATCCAGTTGGTGTTTCTGAGTGCTGCTGGGTAAGTAATGCTCATTCTTAAAATAGGCACTTCCTGCCAAACCCCAAAATGGAATTATTAGTTATACAGAATAAAACCAGCGCTGTGGGGAGCTCATGACCATTCTGCATTTCCAAGTCCTTCTTCAGAAAGAGTCTCAAGTTAAGATCAATCCTTTCTATCCCACAGCTCCTATCATTGATGGTAAATGTTAATAAAACAGTCTAGAAATTGCTAGTGATTTTAATGTCAGTACACTTTCAAAGATTAATTCTTAGTTCTGTTTTTTCTAGGAAAAGAAGCCCAAGAAAATTCACTTTCTTGCCTTACTCATCTCTGATCACCTACATGTATGTGAAAGAGATCCTTAACTAAAGAACTTGAGCTGCTCCTAGTGGTTCTTTTAAAGCTTTTGCTCAACCCTTCATTCTGCACTACCCTTTTTGGGTATCAGCCTGTTTCTTCTCCACCATAACAGATACATTATTATGCAGCTTTGTGCAAACGTGGTATTTATTATACAGTCAGAAGACTAAGCAATGCTATCCAAAGCGGTAGTGAGTATAAGAAATCAGTGGTAGGGGGCAAACAGAATAGTGGATTGTTTATTCTTTCCCATTTAAAAGATCTTAGCAGCTGATGTCCTTCCAAAATACCTAGGTGTCATAGCTCTGCATGCAAAAACTGAGACAACCCAAAATTATAGGTCACTTTTGATAATATGGTTATGTTTGAGCAAAACTGAAAAACTATTTTCAGTGAGTAGCCTAAATGTAAGTTTTGAAAGAAAAAACATTTGAAAAGTACAAGCTTTATACAGTACATAGAACCAAAGATATTTTAGCTAGTGAATTGCAAACATGTATCAGGAGATTTAAAGAAAATAACTGACTGAGTTTGTGTCCTCAGTTTCCAATATTCACTTGGTTAAACCCCAGTTTACAGTCCTTTATTGTGATTTACACTTTATTGCAAGGACACTGTCATGCAAGCCACTATTTAACAGCAGAAAAACAGAAAGTTTTGCTTTTCAATAAAATGAGTGACAACTTCGATTAGGTTTCTCATACATTTCTTCTGGTATTATGTTATTGTGATTAAAAAGATTGAGTGGTTTATTGGATTCAGGTTCCATGTAGCTATCAATGTGTCATTCTAGATTTTAAAAGGTCCAAAACCAGAGAAAAGCCTAATGAAATAAATGTTGTGAAGCTGCCCACGTTATTCCTTAGCAAAGTGTTGAGCTCTTCAATCTGTTATACATTCAATATAATTTAATTTGAACCAGAAAATTCTCATCCCATTTATAATCCTTTTATCAAATCTAAAAGTTGATCAAAGTAAACAGTTTAAACAGTTAAATGCTATTGTCAATGTAACAATGTCTTCACAACACGTAACTTATTCAATTTTTTCATGTGTTGAGTCACTGAAGGAATATTCCCAAAAGCAGTCTGATCTACTTTGACCAGTAATTAATGCCAGTCTCTATTGGGCTTAAGTGGGTTTACTGAGGGTAACAGGTTCTGTTTCTGACAGGTAACCCTTTGATTTATCGTGAAGGAAATCTTATGAATCAAAACTCATTAGCAAGATGCTTAATGTGTTTTCTTAAAAAGCCTACTTCCCAGTAGACTAATTTCAATCCTCTGGGCCTGATGATAATACTGTAATACTGTCATTCTGTAAAGGGAGATCTGGGGGCATAAAATAAGCTTAAACTCCTTCTTGGAAACACTAGATAACCAGCTGGCTTTCTTGGCAAACAAACATTAAAGCACATTCAAATATACATGTAACCAGAGTCAGGATGAGCTCTACCCTGACATCCGGTGGCAAGTTGTGGCGGGTTGTGGAAAAGAACTTCAGGAGCTGATCTCATTTGTCAAAGTGCAACTGGAATTCCCAGAGGAGGTTGCTGGGATAAGAGAAGAGGTAGACACAGCTGCCTTAATATGCCCTGACTCTAAAGGGACCTCTAATGTGTCTGCACTGATAGGAACCAACTCCAGCCTCTTCAAGGTACTCACAGATTACTGCAAACTACGGGCTGGGGACCAGTTCCTGAATACCCTGATGATCCACATGCTTTGTGCTGAAGCCTATAGGAAAATTGAGAGCGCTAAGAAGGAACCGTCTGAGCTACCAATTGAAGTATGCGGGTACAACCCCCTTAGTAGTGCCTGCAAGGACGGAGCAAGAAGTGCTCGTCATATGTACCTGCCTGAAAGGCAGTAAAGGGGCGTTGGCAATGATAGAGCAACCGATGGGAGGAGAGCTCCCTGAAGGAGTGCTGGTCCCCAGTGGAGTCTAACCCTACCTGCTGAAACCCAGGAAAAGGTGACTATGCTGATTGCTAATGAAACAAGTCGTGATGTTGTTGTGAAGCAAGGACAAAAGATAGCAGACCTCTTTGAGCCTGCGTCGATTGTAAAACCCCGGTGTGAAACTCAAGTTCCGACAATAGACCCAGCAAAGTTTGACTTTGGAGATTTACCATTGTCTGAGGAGTGAAAAGATCACCTGAGAAAGAAATTTTGTGAAAGATCCAAAGTGTTCTCACTGCATGAGTGGGATGTGCAAAAGGAGTAGAGCACAACATCAGACTACATGACTCTCGACCTTTTAGGGAGAGATCAAGGAGGATTGCTCTCTCTGAGATGGAAGATGTGCGACATCATCTTCAAGAGCTGGCTGCAAATGGCATCATTACCAAGTCCCTCAGCCCATACGCCTCACCCATTGTGGTGGTCCATAAAAAGAATGTGAAAATCCGGATGTGTATTGACTACCGCACCCTAAACAACCATACTGTGGTTGACCAGTACACTACGCCTCGAGTCCAAGATGCCTTAGACTGCTTGCTGGGAAACCAGTGGTTCTCTGTGTTAGATCTCCGGAGTGGATACTACCAGATCCCTCTGGGAGAAGAAGATAAAGAGAAGACAGCCTTCATCTGCCCATTAGGGTTTTATCAGTTTGAATGCATGCCCCAGGGGATTTCTGGAGCACCTGCCACATTTCAAATTCTTATGGAGAAAGTTGGGGGAGACATGAATTTACTGCAAGTGTTAGTTTATTTGGATGACCTGATTGCGTTTGGAAGAACCTTGGAGGGGCATGAAGAACGACTTCTTAAAGTGCTTGATAGGTTGGAGGATTATGGTTTGAAGCTTTCAAGAGACAAATGCCAGTTCTGCCAAACCTCAGTGAACTATGTAGGTCACACTGTGTCCTAAGAGGGTATGAGTACTGATCCTGATAAAATAGAAGCACTCACTCCCTGGCCATGTCCAAGTAACTACAGAGAACTTGAGACCTTTCTTGGATTTAGTGGCTACTACTGCAGATTTGTGAAGAACTATGCTACGACTGTAAAGCCTCTAAATGATCTTACCAGGGGATACCAGTCTTGAAAAAACAAATCTAAGAACAAGGGGAGGTCCCCAAAGCCTCCTGTGCAGACACACTATGGCCCCTTCGAACCATTTGGGCCACGGTGGGCTCAGAGATGTGAAAGGGCATTTCAAGAAATCATTACTTGCCTAACTCATGCTCCAATCCTAGTCTTTGCTGACCCCAGCAAACCATTTATCCTGCATACTGATGCCAGTTTGGAGGTTCTGGGAGCAGTCCTGTACCAGGAAGTGGAAGGCAAATGTAAACCTGTAATCTTTGCCAGCCGAGGACTGTCTGATAGTGAAACTCGCTATCCCACCCACAAGCTGGAGTTCCTGGTCTTGAAATGGGCCATCACTGAGAAAATTCGAGACTACCTGTATGGTGCTCAGTTTCAGCTGTGAACAGACAACAATCCACTGATTTATGTGTTAACTAGTGCTAAGCTGGATGCTACAGGGCAAAGATGGGTGGCCGCTTTGGCTAGCTATGACTTCAGCATTCAATACCAATCAGGGAGAAGCAATGTAGATGTGGATGCATTGTCCAGGCTTCCACAGGCACTGGAAGTCTCTGTGATACCCCTGGATGGAGTGAGAGCTATTTGCAGTGTGAGTTGTCGAGAGCCAGAGGCCCACGAAAGCCTTCATGAATGTGTTGCAGAAGCTCTGGGCCTGTCCCCTGAAAGCGTGCCTTCTGCCTCAGTGAACTATATGGCATTGGACCAGTCTCCATTGCCCATGCTCAATGCAGCTGACTGGCAAGAAGCCCAGCTGCAAGATATTGACATTTGTGATATACTACTTGCCAAAAGGGAGGGGTGAAGCCCAGCTGCGGTTGTCCCACCTAGCCCTGAGGGTAAACTACTATTGAGAGAATGAACCAAACTAAAACTGATTCAGGGAGTGCTACACCAAGTGACCATGGACCCTTTACAAAAGCAGCGAGCACAGTTAGTGCTACCAAAAGAGTACAGAGCCCTGGCCAGGAGGGCCCCGCATGATGATTTTGGACATCTAGGGATGGAGAGGACCCTGGAACTTGTTTGTAGTAGGTTCTATTGGCCCCGAATGGCTGAAGATGTTCGCAGGAAATGTGAGACATGCACTCGATGTGTTCAAAGGAAAACTCTGCCCACGAGGGCTGCATATCTCAAGAACATCACCAGCAACAAACCTTTGGAGCTGGTATGCATTGATTTCTTGTCTCTAGAAGTAGACAAGAGGAATGTTGGGAACATTGTAGTAGTGATGTACCATTTTACACGGTATGCACAGGCATATCCCACATGTGATCAGAGGACCACTCGCTCGAGTATTGTGGGAGAAATATCTCTGTCTATGGATTCCCAGCCCAGATACACTCTGATCAGGGTCGGGATTTTGAGAGTCACCTTCTGAAGGAGGTGCTGAGGATAGCAGGAATTAAAAAGTCTAGGACAACGCCTTATCACCCGCAAGGTGATCCTCGGCCAGAGAGGTTCAACCAAACCCTGTTAGATATGTTGGGGACTTTGCAACCAGAGCAGAAGGCAACCTGGAGCCAACATGTCGCATTTCTGGTGCATGCCTACAATGCCACAAAGAACGATGCTACGGGAGTCACCCCATATCTCTTGATGTTTGGGTGAGAACCAAGATTACCCATAGACTTGTGCTTTCGTGTATCAGAAGATGGAGATACCTATGAAACTCTTCAGCAATATGTATCCTGACTAAGAGAAAAGCTGCGGGATGCTTATCACTTAGCTACCCCTGCGGCTCAGAAGAACGCAGACCACAACAAACATCGATATGATGCTAGAGTGCGTTTGCAGGAGTTCCAGCCGGGGGACAGAGTCCTGCTGTGAAATTTGGGTATTGCTGGCAAACACAAGATAGCTTACAGATGAAAGGCAATACCTTACCTGGTGATGGAAAAGCTGGGAGACATGCCAGTCCACAAGATCAAACCTGAAGAGGGTCCAGGACAAATAAAGACGGTGCATAGAAACCTTTTGCTCCCTGTGGGGGAATTGGTAGGCACCCCTTATGAAATGGGCAGAACAGAAGTGCTAGACCAAAGCCACCATCCAACATGGACAGCGGGCCCCCTGCAGCTAACCTACCCCTATTCAGCACATCTGAGAGTGAGTCTGAGGAGGAAGACACAACCATGGTGTATCCTGGAATGGAGACAAGATTTCAGTCTCGATCAGCTGAACCAAAAGAGAGTTCCCCCTCCTCTGCCCTAAACCCATGGCAGAGGATTTAGTCCCATTACTGGCCCCCTGTGATGATGCACACAGGTTATTGGACAGTGGAGACATCCAAGGGGAGGAGGCCCTAGGCATGTTGGACCTTCCACAGTCGGAACCAGAGATGCAGGGGCCTATGCCAGTAGCCGAGGGATCCTCAAAGGAAACCTCTCCATCCGTCGCTCAAGAAGATGTCCCCCTTACCTCTGCAACAGAGATTCTCAATAGACAAGACAGGGTAATAAGACCAGTAAAATGATTAACTTATGATGCACCTGGGGTGACTAGTGAAGAGCCAATACACTTAGCACACATCCTTGTGAAAGCTGAAGTGGGCTTTCTGAGCCCCTTTGGAGGGAACCAGTGAATTGGTACAATAGAGAGTGTGATTTGTTGGGACAAATTCTCAGCTGGGGGGAGGATGTAAGCAGAGTCAGGATGAGCTCTACCCTGACATCTGGTGGCGAGTTGTGGCGGGTTGTGGAAAAGAACTTCAGGGGCTGATCTCATTTGCATAGGCTCTCCCACCCTGCCTAGATGGTCACTTTGGCTGCTGTAAGAGCCCCAGTTTCTCTGTTATTGTGGCAGGAAGAATAAACTGTTATTATCCTGATTATGTGAATCACAGACAATGGAACTGTACTTGGCCTTTTGTTATGGGGCTCACCATCAACTAAGCAGCACTTGCTAGACAAGGGTCATGGGTTCCAAAACCCAGTGAATTGAGAGAGGCTGGGGATAGATATTAGTACCTTGCGGTGCAGTGTGCCCTGCCCTGCTGTAAGGGCCTTAAACACCAATTGCACATTTTTCTCTCTCCACTGTGGAATATCAGAGCTAATTTTGATTCCATTAGGAGCCTAGTTATTGGCTGCTGAGTTGAATTTACTTTGGGCCAGTGGTGCACCAGCACTGAGGCTCCCCAAGTTGAAATCATTAAAGAGCTTAAATTACTAAGAGCTGAAGTCACTGAGCACTGTGTTAAGTCGTGGGGGCTGAAGATATATTGTGGGATGGCTGGAGTGGTTCATGGGACGGCTGGTGGAGCAGAACGGAGCGGAGCCTCACAGAGAGGCTTTGGACCATGTAAGGTGCCCCTTAATGCCCCCATTTCCACCCAGGCTGGGAGGTAAAACTCTGCAAATAAACTTTCGAACTCTGGGGCTGCACTGACCAGGGAGAGAGACTTTTGAGTTGTGGGACTTTGGGTGACTTTTGGGTTGCTGGACTCAAGAACCAAAGGCAAAGGACATGACCCAATTTGCTTGGGGTGGGTTTTTGCTCATGGTTTGTGTTATGAATCCTGTTGGTTGTGTTTCCCCAACATAATGCCACATTGTTTCTCTCTGTTATTAAAAGGCTTTTGCTACACTCAGACTCTGTGCTTGCGAGAGGGGAAGTATTGCCTCTTAGAGGTGCCCAGCGGGGAGGTATATATTTGTCCCAGGTCACTGGGTGGGGGCTCGAGCCAGTTTTGCATTATGTTATTGGAATGGAACCCCTAGATACTGAACCCGGCCCTTGTTGCTGCCAACTCTGATGGACAGAAGGGTTACATACAGTTTCCATAAGTCTGCAGGTCTTGTATGGATCTTGCTATCCTCCATTTTCACAGGTATTCACTCTCCTTGACTTGAATGCCATTTTGATAGCACAGGTGAGAACAAGCTAGCCATGTTACTGTGTTAACTTATTGTCTTCAGTCCAATGTGTGACAGCAACATCCTGGTATAGCTGTGATGGGGGCTTCTCCCTCAAGTCTCTATGTGTGCACCCAGTAGTTTTACTGGCTGGCTTCTCCTTCAGGTGGTGAAGCCAACTGTGAGATATATATATTATATATAAAAACTCAGACAAAACTTTGTTTTATAGAATCCAAAGGAATAGACCTTGAAAATAGGGACATTTCTGGTTTTTCAGGGCCAAATGGTCACCTTACCCACTTGTTCCAACTAGTGAGGAGCAAACCAATCCACCCAAAGCAAATGTGCTTTGGCCACATGCCTTGTAGAGACATTCCTTAGAGATCAAAAATAAAGAGGACTATAAATATTCATTTATACTATTCAGGGTCAAAATTATAAACATATAGACGTGGATTTTGGATCTAGGTTTGTTCATGTTACCTCCATAAATTTGTCATATTTCTGTCAAAATGAAGTACAGTTAGTTCCTTTGGTTAATTTTTTCAAATGCAAATTTCTGTCCTATTACTATTATCTGTGTGGTACCTTAAGAAATATATCTGAGTGATTAAAATAATTATTCTTAACTACAACCCCCTCATTATTCATTCTGTACATTTTCTAAAAGGCAAAGCAAGTTCATTAGACTAGACAAACCATTTCTTGTACCATGGTAAGTATTACTAATTAAATCCCTTGCCTCAAATTAACTTTATTTTGTTTTGTTCACAAATGTTTCTGATAGTAGTCCAGTCAGGGAAGTCAAGGTAGTGGCTCTTAATTTCCCTCAGTCAATTTATCCAGTGGGGACAGGACTGTACTCAATACATAACTGACAAAGTTACATTATTCTTCTGTCAATATGAGTCATAGCATAACTCATGCAGCTCCTACAGAACTTTGGAGTAAATCCTTTTTGTCTGTTTTTTTGTTTTTGTTTACAAACGAAATAATTTTACTGTTTAATATTTATGTTACAGCAGGTTCTCGAGGCTCCTCCAATCAAGATGGAGGGCCCATGTTTTAGCTACTGAACAAATACATATGAAAACACAGTCCCTGCCCTAATGAGCTAAAAAACAAATGAAAATAGCTTTGCCACAAACCATGGCTTCAATGACAACTGCAGGAGAACCTGCAGATTCCAATCCTCATTTCCTGAATTCACACATGGACTTAGATCCTGATCATGCACTGAGATTTATATCAGTGGAACTCTGTGCCTGCAGATCCCCTCTGAAGTCAGTGGGGTTGTTTACATGAGTCGGGGGCCATCCATCCATAGCACATTGCAGGATTGTGTCCTAAGGCTGTAATTTGTTCTGGAAAAACAGACCTGGTTCCATTCCATAGGTTTTGTTGTGAGTGGCTGATTTGTTTTTCTTTTGTTCTGAATGGCTGAATAGATTTTATTTTAACTCTCACAAAGTGTGGGAGAAGGTAGGGTGGAATGGTGGTGAATTATTGTTTGTTTGTTTGTTTTTTACATCAGTCCTTTTTTTTCCTTCCTGGTTAGAAGATATCTTCAGTTCTAGAATTTTTTGTTTTATGAGTTAATGCTTCACAAAGGGGCTTTCTGTTCTGGCAATAAAGAAACACATATGGCGTTAGAATGGGGGAAAAACCTGAGGTTTGTGGCATTATTGTTTGTTCACTTCATACCCAATATTTTGGGGATCTGCCTGGTACTAATCAAATAAGGCTTTCAAATTAAGGGTATTATCCCATAATTCTTCGATGCATGGAACTCGTATTGAAACCAATGGGAATTCCACATACAGATTGCTAGCGGGCCCTAAGGGGCTGATCGAAAGCCCATTGAAGTCAGTGGGGTTCTTTCCATCATCTTCAATAGGCTTTAGAGTAAGTATCTTCATTTGCATTTGTGTATGCCCACTATGTGTTTGAATATAAATAGTTGTTTCAGATTGACTAGGGTTTGAATGAGTAACTGTTAGGACTGTCAAGCAATTAAAAAAATCAATTGTGATTAATCACATGATTAAAAAAATTAATTGTGTGATTAATTGCACTATTAATAATAGAATACCCTTTATATAAATATTTGTGGATGTTCTCTACATTTTCAAATATATTGATTTCAATTATAACACAGAATACAAAGGGTAGAGTGCTCACTTTATTTTTATTTTTTATTACAAATATTTGCACGATAAAAAGCAAAAGAAATAATATTTTTCAATTCACCTAATACAAGTACTATAATGCAATCTCTTTATCATTAAATTTGAACTTACAAATGTAGATTTATGTACAAAAAATTACTGAATTCAAAAATAAAACAACATAAAACTTTAGTGCCTACAAATCCACTCAGTCCTAATCTGAAATATGCAGCGAAAGTGTTCTTAAAATGAACAACATATACTGAGTCATCATCCGAGACTGCTGTAACATGAAATATATGGCAGAATGCGGGTAAAATAGAGCAGGAGACATACAATTCTCCCCCAAGGAGTTCAGTTACAAATTTAATTAACACATTATTTTTTTAATGAGCATCATCAGCATGGAAGCTGGAATGGTGGCCGAAGCATGAAGGGGAATATGAATGTTTAGCATATCTGGCACATAAATACCTTGCAATGCTGGCAATGAAAGTTCCATGTGAACACCTGTTCTCACTTTCTGATGACATTGTAAAGAAGAAGTGGGCAGCATTATCTCCCGTAAATATAAACAACCTTGTTTGTCTTAGCGATTGGCTGAACAAGAAGTAGGACTGAG